>NW_026988567.1:0-1200000 GCF_030222135.1 Aotus nancymaae
AATGGTTGTAAATGTGCGCATTCAACTGACAGAGTTAAACTCACGTGTGGATTCAGCGGTTTGCAAACCCTTTCTGTGCAGAATCCCAAAACCGGTATTTCCAGCCCAATGCCGGCATACGTACTAAACAGCAGGAAACTTCGCCTAAAACTCAGGAGAAACGTTTCCTTGAAACTGCTCTGCTGTGCGTTCGTTCACCTAAGAGAGTTGGATCTATGTTGAGATTCAGCGAGTCAGAAACACGTTTCTTCTACGAGCTGCGTTGGGTTATTCCCGAGTGAATGGGACCATAGGCTGTACAGAGAAATATCTGCTTCTAAAACCAAAAGGGAGCTATCTAACTGAATGGTTGTCAATGTGTGCATTCAACTGACAGAGTTAAACTCACGTGTGGATTCAGCGGTTTGCCAACCCTTTCTGTGCAGAATCCCAAAACCGGTATTTCCAGCCCAATGCCGGCATATGTACTAAACAGCAGGAAACTTCGTCTAAAACTCAGGAGAAACGTTTCCTTGAAACTGCTCTGCTGTGCGTTCGTTCACCTAAGAGAGTGGAATCTATGTTGAGATTCAGCGAGTCAGAAACACGTTTCTTCTAGGAGCTGCGTTGGGATATTCCCGAGTGAATGGGACCATAGGCTGTACAGAGAAATATCTGCTTCTAAAACCAAAACGGAGCTATCTAAGTGAATGGTTGTCAATTTGTGCATTCAACTGACAGAGTTAAACTCACGTGTGGATTCAGCGGATTGCCAACCCTTTCTGTGCAGAATCCCAAAACCGGTATTTCCAGCCCAATGCCGGCATACGTACTAAACAGCAGGAAAGTTCGTCTAAAACTCAGGAGAAACGTTTCCTTGAAACTGCTCTGCTGTGCGTTCGTTCACCTAAGGGAGTTGAATCTATGTTGAGATTCAGCGAGTCAGAAACACGTTTCTTCTAGGAGCTGCGTTGGGATATTCTCGAGTGAATGGGACCATAGGCTGTACAGAGAAATATCTGCTTCTAAAACCAAAACGGAGCTATCTAACTGAATGGTTGTCAATTTGTGCATTCAACTGACAGAGTTAAACTCACGTGTGGATTCAGCGGTTTGCCAACCCTTTCTGTGCAGAATCCCAAAACCGGTATTTCCAGCCCAATGCCGGCATACGTACTAAACAGCAGGAAAGTTCGTCTAAAACTCAGGAGAAACGTTTCCTTGAAACTGCTCTGCTGTGCGTTCGTTCACCTAAGGGAGTTGAATCTATGTTGAGATTCAGCGAGCCAGAAACACGTTTCTTCTAGGAGCTGCGTTGGGATATTCTCGAGTGAATGGGACCATAGGCTGTACAGAGAAATATCTGCTTCTAAAACCAAAACGGAGCTATCTAACTGAATGGTTGTCAATGTGTGCATTCAACTGACAGAGTTAAACTCACGTGTGGATTCAGCGGATTGACAACCGTTTTTGTGCAGAATCCCAAAACGGTATTTCCAGCCCAATGCCGGCATACGTACTAAACAGCAGGAAACTTCGCCTAAAACTCAGGAGAAACGTTTCCTTGAAACTGCTCTGCTGTGCGTTCGTTCACCTAAGAGAGTTGGATGTATGTTGAGATTCAGCGAGTCAGAAACACGTTTCTTCTAGGAGCTGCGTTGGGTTATTCCGAGTGAATGGGACCATAGGCTGTACAGAGAAATATCTGCTTCTAAAACCAAAACGGAGCTATCTAACTGAATGGTTGTCAATGTGTGCATTCAACTGACAGAGGTAAACTCACGTGTGGATTCAGCGGTTTGCCAACCCTTTCTGTGCAGAATCCCAAAACCGGTATTTCCAGCCCAATGCCGGCATGCGTACTAAACAGCAGGAAACTTCGTCTAAAACTCAGGAGAAACGTTTCCTTGAAACTGCTCTGCTGTGCGTTCGTTCACCTAAGAGAGTTGAATCTATGTTGACATTCAGCGAGTCAGAAACACGTTTCTTCTAGTAGCTGCGTTGGGATATTCCCGAGTGAAAGGGACCATAGGCTGTACAGAGAAATATCTGCTTCTAAAGCCACAACGGAGCTATCTAACTGAATGGTTGTCAATGTGTGCATTCAACTGACAGAGTTAAACTCACGTGTGGATTCAGCGGATTGTCAACCCTTTCTGTGCAAAATCCCAAAACCAGTATTTCCAGCCCAATGCCGGCATACGTACTAAACAGCAGGAAACTTCGCCTAAAACTCAGGAGAAACGTTTCCTTGAAACTGCTCTGCTGTGCGTTCGTTCACCTAAGAGAGTTGGATCTATGTTGAGATTCAGCGAGTCAGAAACACGTTTCTTCTAGGAGCTGCGTTGGATATTCCCGAGTGAATGGGACCATAGGCTGTACAGAGAAATATGTGCTTCTAAAACCAAAACGGAGCTATCTAACTGAATGGTTGTCAATGTGTGCATTCAACTGACAGAGTTAAACTCACGTGTGGATTCAGCGGTTTGCAAACCCTTTCTGTGCAGAATCCCAAAACCGGTATTTCCAGCCCAATGCCGGCATACGTACTAAACAGCAGGAAACTTCGTCTAAAACTCAGGAGAAACGTTTCCTTGAAACTGCTCTGCTGTGCGTTCGTTCACCTAAGAGAGTTGAATCTATGTTGAGATTCAGCGAGTCAGAAACCCGTTTCTTCTAGGTGCTGCGTTGGGATATTCCCGAGTGAATGGGACCATCGGCTGTACAGAGAAATATCTGCTTCTAAAACCCCAACGGAGCTGTCTAACTGAATGGTTGTCAATTTGTGCATTCAACTGACAGAGTTAAACTCACGTGTGGATTCAGCGGTTTGCCAACCCTTTCTGTGCAGAATCCCAAAACCGGTATTTCCAGCCCAATGCCGGCATACGTACTAAACAGCAGGAAACTTCGTCTAAAACTCAGGAGAAACGTTTCCTTGAAACTGCTCTGCTGTGCGTTCGTTCACCTAAGAGAGTTGAATCTATGTTGAGATTCAGCGAGTCAGAAACACGTTTCTTCTAGGAGCTGCGTTGGGATATTCCCGAGTGAAAGGAACCATAGGCTGTACAGAGAAATATCTGCTTCTAAAACCACAACGGAGCTATCTAACTGAATGGTTGTCAATGTGTGCATTCAACTGACCGAGATAAACTAACGTGTGGATTCAGCGGATTGCCAACCCTTTCTGTGCAGAATCCCAAAACCGGTATTTCCAGCCCAATGCCGGCATACGTACTAAACAGCAGGAAACTTCGTCTAAAACTCAGTAGAAACGTTTCCTTGAAACTGCTCTGCTGTGCGTTCGTTCACCTAAGAGAGTTGAATCTATGTTGAGATTCAGCGAGTCAGAAACACGTTTCTTCTAGTAGCTGCGTTGGGATATTCCCGAGTGAAAGGAACCATAGGCTGTACAGAGAAATATCTGCTTCTAAAACCACAACGGAGCTATCTAACTGAATGGTTGTCAATGTGTGCATTCAACTGACAGAGTTAAACTCACGTGTGGATTCAGCGGATTGCAACCCTTTCTGTGCAGAATCCCAAAACCGGTATTTCCAGCCCAATGCCGGCATACGTACTAAACAGCAGGAAACTTCGTCTAAAACTCAGGAGAAACGTTTCCTTGAAACTGCTCTGCTGTGCGTTCGTTCAACTAAGAGAGTTGAATCTATGTTGGGATTCAGCGAGTCAGAAACACGTTTCTTCTAGGAGCTGCGTTGGGATATTTCCGAGTGAATGGGGACCATAGGCTGTACAGAGAAATATGTGCTTCTAAAACCAGAACGGAGCTATATAACTGAATGATTGTAAGTGTGCGCATTCAACTGACAGAGTTAAACTCACGTGTGGATTCAGCGGTTTGCGAACCCTTTCTGTGCAGAATCCCAAAACCGGTATTTCCAGCCCAATGCCGGCATGCGTACTAAACAGCAGGAAACTTCGCCTAAAACTCAGGAGAAACGTTTCCTTGAAACTGCTCTGCTGTGCGTTCGTTCACCTAAGAGAGTTGGATCTATGTTGAGATTCAGCGAGTCAGAAACACGTTTCTTCTAGGAGCTGCGTTGGGATATTCCCGAGTGAATGGGACCATAGGCTGTACAGAGAAATATCTGCTTCTAAAACCACAACGGAGCTATCTAACTGAATGGTTGTCAATGTGTGCATTCAACTGACAGAGTTAAACTCACGTGTGGATTCAGCGGTTTGCAAACCCTTTCTGTGCAGAATCCCAAAACCGGTATTTCCAGCCCAATGCCGGCATACGTACTAAACAGCAGGAAACTTCGTCTAAAACTCAGGAGAAACGTTTCCTTGAAACTGCTCTGCTGTGCGTTCGTTCACCTAAGAGAGTTGAATCTATGTTGAGATTCAGCGAGTCAGAAACACGTTTCTTCTAGGAGCTGCGTTGGGATATTCCCGAGTGAATGGGACCATCGGCTGTACAGAGAAATATCTGCTTCTAAAACCCCAACGGAGCTGTCTAACTGAATGGTTGTCAATTTGTGCATTCAACTGACAGAGATAAACTCACGTGGGGATTCAGCGGTTTGCCAACCCTTTCTGTGCAGAATCCCAAAACCGGTATTTCCAGCCCAATGCCGGCATACGTACTAAACAGCAGGAAACTTCGTCTAAAACTCAGGAGAAACGTTTCCTTGAAACTGCTCTGCTGTGCGTTCGTTCACCTAAGAGAGTTGAATCTATGTTGAGATTCAGCGAGTCATTAACACGTTTCTTCTAGGAGCTGCGTTGGGATATTCCCGAGTGAAAGGAACCATAGGCTGTACAGAGAAATATCTGCTTCTAAAACCACAACGGAGCTATCTAACTGAATGGTTGTCAATGTGTGCATTCAACTGACAGAGTTAAACTCACGTGTGGATTCAGCGGATTGCCAACCCTTTCTGTGCAGAATCCCAAAACCGGTATTTCCAGCCCAATGCCGGCATACGTACTAAACAGCAGGAAACTTCGTCTAAAACTCAGGAGAAACGTTTTCTTGAAACTGCTCTGCTGTGCGTTCGTTCAACTAAGAGAGTTGAATCTATGTTGAGATTCAGCGAGTCAGAAACACGTTTCTTCTAGGAGCTGCGTTGGGATATTCCCGTGTGAATGGGACCATAGGCTGTACAGAGAAATATGTGCTTCTAAAACCAAAACGGACCTATCTAACTGAATGGTTGTCAATGTGTGCATTCAACTGACAGAGTTAAACTCACGTGTGGATTCAGCGGTTTGCCAACCCTTTCTGTGCAGAATCCCAAAACCGGTATTTCCAGCCCAATGCCGGCATACGTACTAAACAGCAGGAAACTTCGTCTAAAACTCAGGAGAAACGTTTCCTTGAAACTGCTCTGCTGTGCGTTCGTTCACCTAAGAGAGTTGGATCTATGTTGAGATTCAGCGAGTTAGAAACACGTTTCTTCTAGGAGCTGCGTTGGGATATTCCCGAGTGAAAGGGACCATAGGCTGTACAGAGAAATATCTGCTTCTAAAACCAAAACGGACCTATCTAACTGAATGGTTGTCAATGTGTGCATTCAACTGACAGAGTTAAACTCACGTGTGGATTCAGCGGTTTGCCAACACTTTCTGTGCAGAATCCCAAAACGGTATTTCCATCCCAATGCTGGCATATGTACTAAACAACAGGAAACTTCGCCTAAAACTCAGGAGAAACGTTTCCTTGAAACTGCTCTGCTGTGCGTTCGTTCACCTAAGAGAGTTGAATCTATGTTGAGATTCAGCGAGTCAGAAACACGTTTCTTCTAGGAGCTGCGTTGGGATATTCCCGAGTGAAGGGGACCATAGGCTGTACAGAGAAATATCTGCTTCTAAAACCAAAACGGAGCTATCTAACTGAATGGTTGTCAATGTGTGCATTCAACTGACAGAGTTAAGCTCACGTGTGGATTCAGCGGATTGCCAACCCTTTCTGTGCAGAATCCCAAAACCGGTATTTCCAGCCCAATGCCGGCATACGTACTAAAGAGCAGGAAACTTCGTCTAAAACTCAGGAGAAACGTTTCCTTGAAACTGCTCTGCTGTGCGTTCGTTCACCTAAGAGAGTTGGATCTATGTTGAGATTCAGCGAGTCAGAAACACGTTTCTTCTAGGAGCTGCGTTGGGATATTCCGAGTGAATGGGACCATAGGCTGTACAGAGAAATATCTGCTTCTAAAACCAAAACGGAGCTATCTAACTGAATGGTTGTCAATGTGTGCATTCAACTGACAGAGTTAAACTCACGTGTGGATTCAGCGGTTTGCAAACCCTTTCTGTGCAGAATCCCAAAACCGGTATTTCCAGCCCAATGCCGGCATACGTACTAAACAGCAGGAAACTTCGTCTGAAACTCAGGAGAAACGTTTCCTTGAAACTGCTCTGCTGTGCGTTCGTTCACCTAAGAGAGGTGAATCTATGTTGAGATTCAGCGAGTCAGAAACACGTTTCTTCTAGGAGCTGCGTTGGGATATTCCCGAGTGAATGGGACCATCAGCTGTACAGAGAAATATCTGCTTCTAAAACCCCAACGGAGCTGTCTAACTGAATGGTTGTCAATTTGTGCATTCAACTGACAGAGTTAAACTCACGTGTGGATTCAGCGGTTTGCGAACCCTTTCTGTGCAGAATCCCAAAACCGGTATCAATGCCGGCATGCGTACTAAACAGCAGGAAAATTCGCCTAAAACTCAGGAGAAACGTTTCCTTGAAACTGCTCTGCTGTGCGTTCGTTCACCTAAGAGAGTTGGATCTATGTTGAGATTCAGCGAGTCAGAAACACGTTTCTTCTAGGAGCTACGTTGGGATATTCCCGAGTGAATGGGACCATAGGCTGTACAGAGAAATATGTGCTTCTAAAACCAAAACGGAGCTATATAAGTGAATGGTTGTAAATGTGCGCATTCAACTGACAGAGTTAAACTCACGTGTGGGTTCAGCGGTTTGCGAACCCTTTCTGTTCAGAATCCCAAAACCGGTATTTCCAGCCCAATGCCGGCATGCGTACTAAACAGCAGGAAACTTCGCCTAAAACTCAGGAGAAACGTTTCCTTGAAACTGCTCTGCTGTGCGTTCGTTCACCTAAGAGAGTTGGATCTATGTTGAGATTCAGCGAGGTCAGAAACACGTTTCTTCTAGGAGCTGCGTTGGGATATTCCCGAGTGAATGGGACCATAGGCCTGTACAGAGAAATATCTGCTTCTAAAACCAAAACGGAGCTATCTAACTGAATGGTTGTCAATGTGTGCATTCAACTGAACAGAGTTAAACTCACGTGTGGATTCAGCGGTTTGCAAACCCTTTCTGTGCAGAATCCCAAAACCGGTATTTCCAGCCCAATGCCGGCATATGTACTAAACAGCAGGAAACTTCGTCTAAAACTCAGGAGAAACGTTTTCCTTGAAACTGCTCTGCTGTGCGTTCGTTCACCTAAGAGAGTTGAATCTATGTTGAGATTCAGCGAGTCAGAAACACGTTTCTTCTAGGAGCTGCGTTGGGATATTCCCGAGTGAATGGGACCATCGGCTGTACAGAGAAATATCTGCTTCTAAAAACCCCAACGGAGCTGTCTAACTGAATGGTTGTCAATTTGTGCATTCAACTGACAGAGTTATACTCACGTGGGGATTCAGCGGTTTGCCAACCCTTTCTGTGCAGAATCCCAAAACCGGTATTTCCAGCCCAATGCCGGCATACGTACTAAACAGCAGGAAACTTCGTCTAAAACTCAGGAGAAACGTTTCCTTGAAACTGCTCTGCTGTGCGTTCGTTCACCTAAGAGAGTTGAATCTATGTTGAGATTCAGCGAGTCAGAAACACGTTTCTTCTAGGAGCTGCGTTGGGATATTCCCGAGTGAAAGGAACCATAGGCTGTACAGAGAAATATCTGCTTCTAAAACCACAACGGAGCTATCTAACTGAATGGTTGTCAATGTGTGCATTCAACTGACAGAGTTAAACTCACGTGTGGATTCAGCGGATTGCCAACCCTTTCTGTGCAGAATCCCAAAACCGGTATTTCCAGCCCAATGCCGGCATACGTACTAAACAGCAGGAAACTTCGTCTAAAACTCAGGAGAAACGTTTCCTTGAAACTGCTCTGCTGTGCGTTCGTTCAACTAAGAGAGTTGAATCTATTTTGAGATTCAGCGAGTCAGAAACACGTTTCTTCTAGGAGCTGCGTTGGGATATTCCCGTGTGAATGGGACCATAGGCAGTACAGAGAAATATGTGCTTCTAAAACCAAAACGGAGCTATATAACTGAATGGTTGTAAATGTGCGCATTCAACTGACAGAGTTAAACTCACGTGTGGATTCAGCGGTTTGCGAACCCTTTCTGTGCAGAATCTCAAAACCGGTATTTCCAGCCCAATGCTGGCATGCGTACTAAACAGCAGGAAACTTCGCCTAAAACTCAGGAGAAACGTTTCCTTGAAACTGCTCTGCTGTGCGTTCGTTCACCTAAGAGAGTTGGATCTATGTTGAGATTCAGCGAGTCAGAAACACGTTTCTTCTAGGAACTGCGTTGGGTTATTCCCGAGTGAATGGACCATAGGCTGTACAGAGAAATATCTGCTTCTAAAACCAAAACGGAGCTATCTAACTGAATGGTTGTCAATGTGTGCATTCAACTGAGAGAGTTAAACCCACGTGTGGATTCAGCGGATTGCCCACCCTTTCTGTGCAGAATCCCAAAACCGGTATTTCCAGCCCAATGCCGGCATACGTACTAAACAGCAGGAAACTTCGCCTAAAACTCAGGAGAAACGTTTCCTTGAAACAGCTCTGCTGTGCGTTCGTTCACCTAAGAGAGGTGAATCTATGTTGAGTTTCAGCGAGTCAGAAACACGTTTCTTCTAGGAGCTGCGTTGGGATATTCCCGAGTGAAGGGGACCATAGGCTGTACAGAGAAATATCTGCTTCTAAAACCAAAACGGAGCTATCTAACTGAATGGTTGTCAATGTGTGCATTCAACTGACAGAGTTAAACTCACGTGTGGATTCAGCGGATTGCCAACCCTTTCTGTGCAGAATCCCAAAACCGGTATTTCCAGCCCAATGCCGGCATACGTTCTAAACATCAGGAAACTTCGTCTAAAACTCAGGAGAAACGTTTCCTTGAAACTGCTCTGCTGTGCGTTCGTTCACCTAAGAGAATTGGATCTATGTTGAGATTCAGCGAGTCAGAAACACGTTTCTTCTAGGAGCTGCGTTGGGATATTCCCGAGTGAATGGGACCATCGGCTGTACAGAGAAATATCTGCTTCTAAAACCACAACGGAGCTATCTAACTGAATGGTTGTCAATTTGTGCTTTCAACTGACAGAGTTAAACTCACGTGTGGATTCAGCGGTTTGCCAACCCTCTCTGTTCAGAATCCCAAAACCGGTATTTCCAGCCCAATGCCGGCATACGTACTAAACAGCAGGAAACTTCGTCTAAAACTCAGGAGAAACGTTTCCTTGAAACTGCTCTGCTGTGCGTTCGTTCACCTAAGAGAGTTGAATCTATGTTGAGATTCAGCGAGTCAGAAACACGTTTCTTCTAGGAGCTGCGTTGGGATATTCCCGAGTGAAAGGAACCATAGGCTGTACAGAGAAATATCTGCTTCTAAAACCACAACGGAGCTATCTAACTGAATGGTTGTCAATGTGTGCATTCAACTGACAGAGTTAAACTCACGTGTGGATTCAGCGGATTGACAACCCTTTCTGTGCAGAATCCCAAAAGCGGTATTTCCAGCCCAATGCCGGCATACGTACTAAACAGCAGGAAACTTCGTCTAAAACTCAGGAGAAACGTTTCCTTGAAACTGCTCTGCTGTGCGTTCGTTCAACTAAGAGAGTTGAATCTATGTTGAGATTCAGCGAGTCAGAAACACGTTTCTTCTAGGAGCTGCGTTGGGATATTCCCGAGTGAAAGGAACCATAGGCTGTACAGAGAAATATATGCTTCTAAAACCACAACGGAGCTATCTAACTGAATGGTTGTCAATGTGTGCATTCAACTGACAGAGTTAAACTCACGTGTGGATTCAGCGGATTGACAACCCTTTCTGTGCAGAATCCCAAAACCGGTATTTCCAACCCAATGCCGGCATACGTACTAAACAGCAGGAAACTTCGTCTAAAACTCAGGAGAAACGTTTCCTTGAAACTGCTCTGCTGTGCGTTCGTTCAACTAAGAGAGTTGAATCTATGTTGAGATTCAGCGAGTCAGAAACACGTTTCTTCTAGGAGCTGCGTTGGGATATTCCCGAGTGAATGGGACCATAGGCTGTACAGAGAAATATGTGCTTCTAAAACCAAAACGGAGCTATATAACTGAATGGTTGTAAATGTGCGCATTCAACTGACAGAGTTAAACTCACGTGTGGATTCAGCGGTTTGCAAACCCTTTCTGTGCAGAATCCCAAAACCGGTATTTCCAGCCCAATGCCGGCATACGTACTAAACAGCAGGAAACTTCGCCTAAAACTCAGGAGAAACGTTTCCTTGAAACTGCTCTGCTGTGCGTTCGTTCACCTAAGAGAGTTGGATATATGTTGAGATTCAGCGAGTCAGAAACACGTTTCTTCTAGGAGCTGCGTTGGGTTATTCCCGAGTGAATGGGACCATAGGCTGTACAGAGAAATATCTGCTTCTAAAACCAAAACGGAGCTATCTAACTGAAAGGTTGTCAATGTGTGCATTCAACTGAGAGAGTTAAACACACGTGTGGATTCAGCGGATTACCCACCCTTTCTGTGCAGAATCCCAAAACCGGTATTTCCAGCCCAATGCCGGCATACGTACTAAACAGCAGGAAACTTCGCCTAAAACTCAGGAGAAACGTTTCCTTGAAACTGCTCTGCTGTGCGTTCGTTCACCTAAGAGAGTTGAATCTATGTTGAGATTCAGCGAGTCAGAAACACGTTTCTTCTAGGAGCTGCGTTGCGATATTCCCGAGTGAAGGGGACCATAGGCTGTACAGAGAAATATCTGCTTCTAAAACCAAAACGGAGCTATCTAACTGAATGGTTGTCATTGTGTGCATTCAACTGACAGAGTTAAACTCACGTGTGGATTCAGCGGATTGCCAACCCTTTCTGTGCAGAATCCCAAAACCGGTATTTCCAGCCCAATGCCGGCATACGTTCTAAACATCAGGAAACTTCGTCTAAAACTCAGGAGAAACGTTTCCTTGAAACTGCTCTGCTGTGCGTTCGTTCACCTAAGAGAGTTGGATCTATGTTGAGATTCAGCGAGTCAGAAACACGTTTCTTCTAGGAGCTGCGTTGGGATATTCCCGAGTGAATGGGACCATAGGCTGTACAGAGAAATATCTGCTTCTAAAACCACAACGGAGCTATCTAACTGAATGGTTGTCAATGTGTGCATTCAACTGACACAGTTAAACTCACGTGTGGATTCAGCGGTTTGCCAACCCTTTCTGTGCAGAATCCCAAAACCGGTATTTCCAGCCCAATGCCGGCATACGTACTAAACAGCAGGTAACTTCGTCTAAAACTCAGGAGAAACGTATCCTTGAAACTGCTCTGCTGTTCGTTCGTTCACCTAAGAGAGTTGAATCTATGTTGAGATTCAGCGAGTCAGAAAAACGTTTCTTCTAGGAGCTGCGTTGGGATATTCCCGAGTGAATGGGACCATAGGCTGTACAGAGAAATATCTGCTCCTAAACCAAAACGGAGCTATCTAACTGAATGGTTGTCAATGTGTGCATTCAACTGACAGTGTTAAACTCACGTGTGGATTCAGCGGTTTGCAAACCCTTTCTGTGCAGAATCCCAAATCCGGTATTTCCAGCCCAATGCCGGCATACGTACTAAACAGCAGGAAACTTCGCCTAAAACTCAGGAGAAACGTTTCCTTGAAACTGCTCTGCTGTGCGTTCGTTCAGCTAAGAGAGTTGAATCTATGTTGAGATTCAGCGAGTCAGAAACACGTTTCTTCTAGGAGCTGCGTTGGGATATTCCCGAGTGAAGGGGACCATAGGCTGAACAGAGAAATATCTGCTTCTAAAACCAAAACGGAGCTATCTAACTGAATGGTTGTCAATGTGTGCATTCAACTGACAGAGTTAAGCTCACGTGTGGATTCAGCGGATTGCCAACCCTTTCTGTGCAGAATCCCAAAACCGGTATTTCCAGCCCAATGCCGGCATACGTACTAAACAGCAGGAAACTTCGTCTAAAACTCAGGAGAAACGTTTCCTTGAAACTGCTCTGCTGTGCGTTCGTTCACCTAAGAGAGTTGGATCTATGTTGAGATTCAGCGAGTCAGAAACACGTTTCTTCTAGGAGCTGCGTTGGGATATTCCCGAGTGAATGGGACCATAGGCTGTACAGAGAAATATCTGCTTCTAAAACCAAAACGGAGCTATCTAACTGAATGGTTGTCAATGTGTGCATTCAACTGACAGAGTTAAACTCACGTGTGGATTCAGCGGTTTGCAAACCCTTTCTGTGCAGAATCCCAAAACCGGTATTTCCAGCCCAATGCCGGCATGCGTACTAAACAGCAGGAAACTTCGTCTAAAACTCAGGAGAAACGTTTCCTTGAAACTGCTCTGCTGTGCGTTCGTTCACCTAAGAGAGGTGAATCTATGTTGAGATTCAGCGAGTCAGAAACACGTTTCTTCTAGGAGCTGCGTTGGGATATTCCCGAGTGAATGGGACCATCGGCTGTACAGAGAAATATCTGCTTCTAAAACCCCAACGGAGCTGTCTAACTGAATGGTTGTCAATTTGTGCATTCAACTGACAGAGTTACACTCACGTGTGGATTCAGCGGTTTGCGAACCCTTTCTGTGCAGAATCCCAAAACCGGTATTTCCAGCCCAATGCCGGCATGCGTACTAAACAGCAGGAAAATTCGCCTAAAACTCAGGAGAAACGTTTCCTTGAAACTGCTCTGCTGTGCCTTCGTTCACCTAAGAGAGTTGGATCTATGTTGAGATTCAGAGAGTCAGAAACACGTTTCTTCTAGGAGCTGCGTTGGAATATTCCCGAGTGAATGGGACCATAGGCTTTACAGAGAAATATGTGCTTCTAAAACCAAAACGGAGCTATATAACTGAATGGTTGTAAATGTGCGCATTCAACTGACAGAGTTAAACTCACGTGTGGGTTCAGCGGTTTGCGAACCCTTTCTGTTCAGAATCCCAAAACCGGTATTTCCAGCCCAATGCCGGCATGCGTACTAAACAGCAGGAAACTTCGCCTAAAACTCAGGAGAAACGTTTCCTTGAAACTGCTCTGCTGTGCGTTCGTTCACCTAAGAGAGTTGGATCTATGTTGAGATTCAGCGAGTCAGAAACACGTTTCTTCTAGGAGCTGCGTTGGGATATTCCCGAGTGAATGGGACCATAGGCTGTACAGAGAAATATCTGCTTCTAAAACCAAAACGGAGCTATCTAACTGAATGGTTGTCAATGTGTGCATTCAACTGAACAGAGTTAAACTCACGTGTGGATTCAGCGGTTTGCAAACCCTTTCTGTGCAGAATCCCAAAACCGGTATTTCCAGCCCAATGCCGGCATATGTACTAAACAGCAGGAAACTTCGTCTAAAACTCAGGAGAAACGTTTCCTTGAAACTGCTCTGCTGTGCGTTCGTTCAACTAAGAGAGTTGAATCTATGTTGAGATTCAGCGAGTCAGAAACACGTTTCTTCTAGGAGCTGCGTTGGGATATTCCCGAGTGAATGGGACCATCGGCTGTACAGAGAAATATCTGCTTCTAAAACCCCAACGGAGCTGTCTAACTGAATGGTTGTCAATTTGTGCATTCAACTGACAGAGTTATACTCACGTGGGGATTCAGCGGTTTGCCAACCCTTTCTGTGCAGAATCCCAAAACCGGTATTTCCAGCCCAATGCCGGCATACGTACTAAACAGCAGGAAACTTCGTCTAAAACTCAGGAGAAACGTTTCCTTGAAACTGCTCTGCTGTGAGTTCGTTCACCTAAGAGAGTTGAATCTATGTTGAGATTCAGCGAGTCATTAACACGTTTCTTCTAGGAGCTGCGTTGGGATATTCCCGAGTGAAAGGAACCATAGGCTGTACAGAGAAATATCTGCTTCTAAAACCACAACGGAGCTATCTAACTGAATGGTTGTCAATGTGTGCATTCAACTGACAGAGTTAAACTCACGTGTGGATTCAGCGGATTGCCAACCCTTTCTGTGCAGAATCCCAAGACCGGTATTTCCAGCCCAATGCCGGCATACATACTAAACAGCAGGAAACTTCGTCTAAAACTCAGGAGAAACGTTTCCTTGAAACTGCTCTGCTGTGCGTTCGTTCAACTAAGAGAGTTGAATCTATTTTGAGATTCAGCGAGTCAGAAACACGTTTCTTCTAGGAGCTGCGTTGGGATATTCCCGTGTGAATGGGACCATAGGCTGTACAGAGAAATATGTGCTTCTAAAACCAAAACGGAGCTATATAACTGAATGGTTGTAAATGTGCGCATTCAACTGACAGAGTTAAACTCACGTGTGGATTCAGCGGTTTGCGAACCCTTTCTGTGCAGAATCTCAAAACCGGTATTTCCAGCCCAATGCCGGCATACGTACTAAACAGCAGGAAACTTCGTCTAAAACTCAGGAGAAACGTTTCCTTGAAACTACTCTGCTGTGCGTTCGTTCACCTAAGAGAGTTGAATCTATGTTGAGATTCAGCGAGTCAGAAACACGTTTCTTCTAGGAGCTGCGTTGGGATATTCCCGAGTGAAAGGAACCATAGGCTGTACAGAGAAATATCTGCTTCTAAAACCACAACGGAGCTATCTAACTGAATGGTTGTCAATGTGTGCATTCAACTGACAGAGTTAAACTCACGTGTGGATTCAGCGGATTGACAACCCTTTCTGTGCAGAATCCCAAAAGCGGTATTTCCAGTCCAATGCCGGCATACGTACTAAACAGCAGGAAACTTCGTCTAAAACTCAGGAGAAACGTTTCCTTGAAACTGCTCTGCTGTGCGTTCGTTCAACTAAGAGAGTTGAATCTATGTTGAGATTCAGCGAGTCAGAAACACGTTTCTTCTAGGAGCTGCGTTGGGATATTCCCGAGTGAAAGGAACCATAGGCTGTACAGAGAAATATCTGCTTCTAAAACCACAACGGAGCTATCTAACTGAATGGTTGTCAATGTGTGCATTCAACTGACAGAGTTAAACTCACGTGTGGATTCAGCGGATTGACAACCCTTTCTGTGCAGAATCCCAAAACCGGTATTTCCAACCCAATGCCGGCATACGTACTAAACAGCAGGAAACTTCGTCTAAAACTCAGGAGAAACGTTTCCTTGAAACTGCTCTGCTGTGCGTTCGTTCAACTAAGAGAGTTGAATCTATGTTGAGATTCAGCGAGTCAGAAACACGTTTCTTCTAGGAGCTGCGTTGGGATATTCCCGAGTGAATGGGACCATAGGCTGTACAGAGAAATATGTGCTTCTAAAACCAAAACGGAGCTATATAACTGAATGGTTGTAAATGTGCGCATTCAACTGACAGAGTTAAACTCACGTGTGGATTCAGCGGTTTGCAAACCCTTTCTGTGCAGAATCCCAAAACCGGTATTTCCAGCCCAATGCCGGCATACGTACTAAACAGCAGGAAACTTCGCCTAAAACTCAGGAGAAACGTTTCCTTGAAACTGCTCTGCTGTGCCTTCGTTCACCTAAGAGAGTTGGATATATGTTGAGATTCAGCGAGTCAGAAACACGTTTCTTCTAGGACCTGCGTTGGGTTATTCCCGAGTGAATGGGACCATAGGCTGTACAGAGAAATATCTGCTTCTAAAACCAAAACGGAGCTATCTAACTGAATGGTTGTCAATGTGTGCATTCAACTGAGAGAGTTAAACCCACGTGTGGATTCAGCGGATTACCCACCCTTTCTGTGCAGAATCCCAAAACCGGTATTTCCAGCCCAATGCCGGCATACGTACTAAACAGCAGGAAACTTCGCCTAAAACTCAGGAGAAACGTTTCCTTGAAACTGCTCTGCTGTGCGTTCGTTCACCTAAGAGAGTTGAATCTATGTTGAGATTCAGCGAGTCAGAAACACTTTTCTTCTAGGAGCTGCGTTGCGATATTCCCGAGTGAATGGGACCATAGGCTGTACAGAGAAATATCTGCTTCTAAAACCAAATCGGAGCTATCTAACTGAATGGTTGTCAATTTGTGCATTCAACTGACAGAGTTAAACTCACGTGTGGATTCAGCGGTTTGCCAACCCTTTCTGTGCACAATCCCAAAAACGGTATTTGCAGCCCAATGCTGGCATACGTACTAAACAGCAGGAAACTTCGTCTAAAACTCAGGAGAAACGTTTCCTTGAAACTGCTCTGCTGTGCGTTCGAACACCTTAGAGAGTTGAATCTATGTTGAGATTCAGCGAGTCAGAAACATGTTTCTTCTAGGAGCTGCGTTGGGATATTGCCGAGTGAAAGGGACCATAGGCTGTACAGAGAAATATCTGCTTCTAAAACCACAACGGAGCTATCTAACTGAATGGTTGTCAATGTGTGCATTCAACGGACAGAGTTAAACTCACGTGTGGATTCAGCGGATTGCCAACCGTTTCTGTGCAGAATCCCAAAACCGGTATTTCCAGCCCAATGCCGGCATACGTACTAAACAGCAGGAAACTTCGTCTAAAACTCAGGAGAAACGTTTCCTTGAAACTGCTCTCCTGTGCGTTCGTTCAACTAAGAGAGTTGAATCTATGTTGAGATTCAGCGAGTCAGAAACACGTTTCTTCTAGGAGCTGCGAAGGGATATTCCCGAGTGAATGGGACCATAGGTTGTACAGAGAAATATGTGCTTCTAAAACCAAAACGGAGCTATATAACTGAATGGTTGAAAATGTGCGCATTCAACTGACAGAGTCAAACTCACGTGTGGATTCAGCGGATTGCCAACCCTTTCTGTGCAGAATCCCAAAACCGGTATTTCCAGCCCAATGCCGGCATACGTACTAAACAGCAGGAAACTTCGTCTAAAACTCAGGAGAAACGTTTCCTTGAAACTGCTCTGCTGTGCGTTCGTTCACCTAAGAGAGTTGAATCTATGTTGAGCTTCAGCGAGTCAGAAACACGTTTCTTCTAGGAGCTGCGTTGGGATATTCCCGAGTGAATGGGACCATAGGCTGTACAGAGAAATATCTGCTTCTAAAACCACAACGGAGCTATCTAACTGAATGGTTGTCAATTTGTGCATTCAACTGACAGAGTTAAACTCACGTGTGGATTCAGCGGTTGGGCCAACCCTTTCTGTGCAGAATCCCAAAACCGGTATTTCCATCCCAATGCTGGCATATGTACTAAACAGCAGGAAACTTCGTCTAAAACTCAGGAGAAACGTTTCCTTGAAACTGCTCTGCTGGGCGTTCGTTCACCTAAGAGAGTTGAATCTATGTTGAGATTCAGCGAGTTAGAAACACGTTTCTTCTAGGAGCTGCGTTGGGATATTCCCGAGTGAAAGGGACCATAGGCTGTACAGAGAAATATCTGCTTCTAAAACCAAAACGGACCTATCTAACTGAATGGTTGTCAATGTGTGCATTCAACTGACAGAGTTAAACTCACGTGTGGATTCAGCGGATTGCCAACCCTTTCTGTGCAGAATCCCAAAACCGGTATTTCCAGCCCAATGCCGGCATATGTACTAAACAGCAGGAAACTTCGTCTAAAACTCAGGAGAAACGTTTCCTTGAAACTGCTCTGGTGTGCGTTCGACAACCTAAGAGAGTTGAATCTATGTGGAGATTCAGCGAGTCAGAAACACGTTTCTTCTAGGAGCTGCGTTGGGATATTCCCGAGTGAATGGGACCATAGGGTGTACAGAGAAATATCTGCTTCTAAAACCAAAACGGAGCTATCTAACTGAATGGTTGTCAATGTGCGCATTCAACTGACAGAGTTAAACTCATGTGTGGATTCAGCGGTTTGCCAACCCTTTCTGTGCAGAATCCCAAAACCGGTATTTCCAGCCCAATGCCGGCATACGTACTAAACAGCAGGAAACTTCGCCTAAAACTCAGGAGAAACGTTTCCTTGAAACTGCTCTGCTGTGCGTTCGTTCACCTAAGAGAGTTGGATCTATGTTGAGATTCAGCGAATCAGAAACACGTTTCTTCTAGGAGCTGCGTTGGGGTATTCCCGAGTGAATGGGACCATAGGCTGTACAGAGAAATATCTGCTTCTAAAACCAAAACGGAGCTATCTAACTGAATGGTTGTCAATGTGTGCATTCAACTGACAGAGTTAAACTCACGTGTGGATTCAGCGGTTTGCCAACCCTTTCTGTGCAGAATCCCAAAACCGGTATTTCCAGCCCAATGCCGGCATACGTACTAAACAGCAGGAAACTTCGTCTAAAACTCAGGAGAAACGTTTCCTTGAAACTGCTCTGCTGTGCGTTCGTTCACCTAAGAGAGTTGAATCTATGTTGAGATTCAGCGAGTCAGAAACACGTTTCTTCTAGGAGCAGCGTTGGGATATTCCCGAGTGAATGGGACCATAGGCTGTACAGAGAAATATCTGCTTCTAAAACCAAAACGGAGCTATCTAACTGAATGGTTGTCAATGTGTGCCTTCAACTGACAGAGTTAAACTCACGTGTGGATTCCGCGGTTTACCAACCCTTTCTGTGCAGAATCCCAAAACCGGTATTTCCATCCCAATGCCGGCATACGTACTAAACAGGAGGAAACTTCGTCTAAAACTCATGAGAAACGTTTCCTTGAAACTGCTCTGCTGTGCGTTCGTTCACCTAAGAGAGTTGAATCTATGTTGAGATTCAGCGAGTAAGAAACACGTTTCTTCTAGGAGCTGCGTTGGGGTATTCCCGAGTGAATGGGACCATGGGCTGTACAGAGAAATATCTGCTGCTAAAACCAAAACGGAGCTATCTAACTGAATGGTTGTCAATGTGTGCATTCAACTGACAGAGTTAAACTCACGTGTGGATTCAGCGGATTGCCAACCCTTTCTGTGCAGAATCCCAAAACCGGTATTTCCAGCCCAATGCCGGCATACGTACTAAACAGCAGGAAACTTCGTCTAAAACTCAGGAGAAACGTTTCCTTGAAACTGCTCTGCTGTGCGTTCGTTCACCTAAGAGAGTTGAATCTATGTTGAGCTTCAGCGAGTCAGAAACACGTTTCTTCTAGGAGCTGCGTTGGGATATTCCCGAGTGAATGGGACCATAGGCTGTACAGAGAAATATCTGCTTCTAAAACCACAACGGAGCTATCTAACTGAATGGTTGTCAATTTGTGCATTCAACTGACAGAGTTAAACTCACGTGTGGATTCAGCGGTTGGGCCAACTCTTTCTGTGCAGAATCCCAAAACCGGTATTTCCATCCCAATGCTGGCATATGTACTAAACAGCAGGAAACTTCGTCTAAAACTCAGGAGAAACGTTTCCTTGAAACTGCTCTGCTGGGCGTTCGTTCACCTAAGAGAGTTGGATCTATTTTGAGATTCAGCGAGTTAGAAACACGTTTCTTCTAGGAGCTGCGTTGGGATATTCCCGAGTGAAAGGGACCATAGGCTGTACAGAGAAATATCTGCTTCTAAAACCAAAACGGACCTATCTAACTGAATGGTTGTCAATGTGTGCATTCAACTGACAGAGTTAAACTCACGTGTGGATTCAGCGGTTTGCCAACACTTTCTGTGCAGAATCCCAAAACCGGTATTTCCATCCCAATGCTGGCATATGTACTAAACAAAAGGAAACTTCGCCTAAAACTCAGGAGAAACGTTTCCTTGAAACTGCTCTGCTGTGCGTTCGTTCACCTAAGAGAGTTGAATCTATGTTGAGATTCAGCGAGTCAGAAACACGTTTCTTCTAGGAGCTGCGTTGGGATATTCCCGAGTGAAGGGGACCATAGGCTGTACAGAGAAATATCTGCTTTTAAAACCAAAACGGAGCTATCTAACTGAATGGTTGTCAATGTGTGCATTCAACTGACAGAGTTAAGCTCACGTGTGGATTCAGCGGATTGCCAACCCTTTCTGTGCAGAATCCCAAAACCGGTATTTCCAGCCCAATGCCGGCATACGTACTAAAGAGCAGGAAACTTCGTCTAAAACTCAGGAGAAACGTTTCCTTGAAACTGCTCTGCTGTGCGTTCGTTCACCTAAGAGAGTTGGATCTATGTTGAGATTCAGCGAGTCAGAAACACGTTTCTTCTAGGAGCTGCGTTGGGATATTCCCGAGTGAATGGGACCATAGGCTGTACAGAGAAATATCTGCTTCTAAAACCAAAACGGAGCTATCTAACTGAATGGTTGTCAATGTGTGCATTCAACTGACAGAGTTAAACTCACGTGTGGATTCAGCGGTTTGCAAACCCTTTCTGTGCAGAATCCCAAAACCGGTATTTCCAGCCCAATGCCGGCATACGTACTAAACAGCAGGAAACTTCGTCTAAAACTCAGGAGAAACGTTTCCTTGAAACTGCTCTGCTGTGCGTTCGTTCACCTAAGAGAGGTGAATCTATGTTGAGATTCAGCGAGTCAGAAACACGTTTCTTCTAGGAGCTGCGTTGGGATATTCCCGAGTGAATGGGACCATCGGCTGTACAGAGAAATATCTGCTTCTAAAACCCCAACGGAGCTGTCTAACTGAATGGTTGTCAATTTGTGCATTCAACTGACAGAGTTAAACTCACGTGTGGATTCAGCGGTTTGCGAACCCTTTCTGTGCAGAATCCCAAAACCGGTATTTCCAGCCCAATGCCGGCATGCGTACTAAACAGCAGGAAAATTCGCCTAAAACTCAGGAGAAACGTTTCCTTGAAACTGCTCTGCTGTGCGTTCGTTCACCTAAGAGAGTTGGATCTATGTTGAGATTCAGCGAGTCAGAAACACGTTTCTTCTAGGAGCTACGTTGGGATATTCCCGAGTGAATGGGACCATAGGCTGTACAGAGAAATATGTGCTTCTAAAACCAAAACGGAGCTATATAAGTGAATGGTTGTAAATGTGCGCATTCAACTGACAGAGTTAAACTCACGTGTGGGTTCAGCGGTTTGCGAACCCTTTCTGTTCAGAATCCCAAAACCGGTATTTCCAGCCCAATGCCGGCATGCGTACTAAACAGCAGGAAACTTCGCCTAAAACTCAGGAGAAACGTTTCCTTGAAACTGCTCTGCTGTGCGTTCGTTCACCTAAGAGAGTTGGATCTATGTTGAGATTCAGCGAGTCAGAAACACGTTTCTTCTAGGAGCTGCGTTGGGTTATTCCCGAGTGAATGGGACCATAGGCTGTACAGAGAAATATCTGCTTCTAAAACCAAAACGGAGCTATCTAACTGAATGGTTGTCAATGTGTGCATTCAACTGAACAGAGTTAAACTCACGTGTGGATTCAGCGGTTTGCAAACCCTTTCTGTGCAGAATCCCAAAACCGGTATTTCCAGCCCAATGCCGGCATATGTACTAAACAGCAGGAAACTTCGTCTAAAACTCAGGAGAAACGTTTCCTTGAAACTGCTCTGCTGTGCGTTCGTTCACCTAAGAGAGTTGAATCTATGTTGAGATTCAGCGAGTCAGAAACACGTTTCTTCTAGGAGCTGCGTTGGGATATTCCCGAGTGAATGGGACCATCGGCTGTACAGAGAAATATCTGCTTCTAAAACCCCAACGGAGCTGTCTAACTGAATGGTTGTCAATTTGTGCATTCAACTGACAGAGTTATACTCACGTGGGGATTCAGCGGTTTGCCAACCCTTTCTGTGCAGAATCCCAAAACCGGTATTTCCAGCCCAATGCCGGCATACGTACTAAACAGCAGGAAACTTCGTCTAAAACTCAGGAGAAACGTTTCCTTGAAACTGCTCTGCTGTGCGTTCGTTCACCTAAGAGAGTTGAATCTATGTTGACATTCAGCGAGTCAGAAACACGTTTCTTCTAGTAGCTGCGTTGGGATATTCCCGAGTGAAAGGGACCATAGGCTGTACAGAGAAATATCTGCTTCTAAAGCCACAACGGAGCTATCTAACTGAATGGTTGTCAATGTGTGCATTCAACTGACAGAGTTAAACTCACGTGTGGATTCAGCGGATTGTCAACCCTTTCTGTGCAAAATCCCAAAACCAGTATTTCCAGCCCAATGCCGGCATACGTACTAAACAGCAGGAAACTTCGCCTAAAACTCAGGAGAAACGTTTCCTTGAAACTGCTCTGCTGTGCGTTCGTTCACCTAAGAGAGTTGGATCTATGTTGAGATTCAGCGAGTCAGAAACACGTTTCTTCTAGGAGCTGCGTTGGGATATTCCCGAGTGAATGGGACCATAGGCTGTACAGAGAAATATGTGCTTCTAAAACCAAAACGGAGCTATCTAACTGAATGGTTGTCAATGTGTGCATTCAACTGACAGAGTTAAACTCACGTGTGGATTCAGCGGTTTGCAAACCCTTTCTGTGCAGAATCCCAAAACCGGTATTTCCAGCCCAATGCCGGCATACGTACTAAACAGCAGGAAACTTCGTCTAAAACTCAGGAGAAACGTTTCCTTGAAACTGCTCTGCTGTGCGTTCGTTCACCTAAGAGAGTTGAATCTATGTTGAGATTCAGCGAGTCAGAAACCCGTTTCTTCTAGGTGCTGCGTTGGGATATTCCCGAGTGAATGGGACCATCGGCTGTACAGAGAAATATCTGCTTCTAAAACCCCAACGGAGCTGTCTAACTGAATGGTTGTCAATTTGTGCATTCAACTGACAGAGTTAAACTCACGTGTGGATTCAGCGGTTTGCCAACCCTTTCTGTGCAGAATCCCAAAACCGGTATTTCCAGCCCAATGCCGGCATACGTACTAAACAGCAGGAAACTTCGTCTAAAACTCAGGAGAAACGTTTCCTTGAAACTGCTCTGCTGTGCGTTCGTTCACCTAAGAGAGTTGAATCTATGTTGAGATTCAGCGAGTCAGAAACACGTTTCTTCTAGGAGCTGCGTTGGGATATTCCCGAGTGAAAGGAACCATAGGCTGTACAGAGAAATATCAGCTTCTAAAACCACAACGGAGCTATCTAACTGAATGGTTGTCAATGTGTGCATTCAACTGACCGAGATAAACTAACGTGTGGATTCAGCGGATTGCCAACCCTTTCTGTGCAGAATCCCAAAACCGGTATTTCCAGCCCAATGCCGGCATACGTACTAAACAGCAGGAAACTTCGTCTAAAACTCAGTAGAAACGTTTCCTTGAAACTGCTCTGCTGTGCGTTCGTTCACCTAAGAGAGTTGAATCTATGTTGAGATTCAGCGAGTCAGAAACACGTTTCTTCTAGTAGCTGCGTTGGGATATTCCCGAGTGAAAGGAACCATAGGCTGTACAGAGAAATATCTGCTTCTAAAACCACAACGGAGCTATCTAACTGAATGGTTGTCAATGTGTGCATTCAACTGACAGAGTTAAACTCACGTGTGGATTCAGCGGATTGCCAACCCTTTCTGTGCAGAATCCCAAAACCGGTATTTCCAGCCCAATGCCGGCATACGTACTAAACAGCAGGAAACTTCGTCTAAAACTCAGGAGAAACGTTTCCTTGAAACTGCTCTGCTGTGCGTTCGTTCAACTAAGAGAGTTGAATCTATGTTGGGATTCAGCGAGTCAGAAACACGTTTCTTCTAGGAGCTGCGTTGGGATATTTCCGAGTGAATGGGACCATAGGCTGTACAGAGAAATATGTGCTTCTAAAACCAGAACGGAGCTATATAACTGAATGATTGTAAGTGTGCGCATTCAACTGACAGAGTTAAACTCACGTGTGGATTCAGCGGTTTGCGAACCCTTTCTGTGCAGAATCCCAAAACCGGTATTTCCAGCCCAATGCCGGCATGCGTACTAAACAGCAGGAAACTTCGCCTAAAACTCAGGAGAAACGTTTCCTTGAAACTGCTCTGCTGTGCGTTCGTTCACCTAAGAGAGTTGGATCTATGTTGAGATTCAGCGAGTCAGAAACACGTTTCTTCTAGGAGCTGCGTTGGGATATTCCCGAGTGAATGGGACCATAGGCTGTACAGAGAAATATCTGCTTCTAAAACCACAACGGAGCTATCTAACTGAATGGTTGTCAATGTGTGCATTCAACTGACAGAGTTAAACTCACGTGTGGATTCAGCGGTTTGCAAACCCTTTCTGTGCAGAATCCCAAAACCGGTATTTCCAGCCCAATGCCGGCATACGTACTAAACAGCAGGAAACTTCGTCTAAAACTCAGGAGAAACGTTTCCTTGAAACTGCTCTGCTGTGCGTTCGTTCACCTAAGAGAGTTGAATCTATGTTGAGATTCAGCGAGTCAGAAACACGTTTCTTCTAGGAGCTGCGTTGGGATATTCCCGAGTGAATGGGACCATCGGCTGTACAGAGAAATATCTGCTTCTAAAACCCCAACGGAGCTGTCTAACTGAATGGTTGTCAATTTGTGCATTCAACTGACAGAGATAAACTCACGTGGGGATTCAGCGGTTTGCCAACCCTTTCTGTGCAGAATCCCAAAACCGGTATTTCCAGCCCAATGCCGGCATACGTACTAAACAGCAGGAAACTTCGTCTAAAACTCAGGAGAAACGTTTCCTTGAAACTGCTCTGCTGTGCGTTCGTTCACCTAAGAGAGTTGAATCTATGTTGAGATTCAGCGAGTCATTAACACGTTTCTTCTAGGAGCTGCGTTGGGATATTCCCGAGTGAAAGGAACCATAGGCTGTACAGAGAAATATCTGCTTCTAAAACCACAACGGAGCTATCTAACTGAATGGTTGTCAATGTGTGCATTCAACTGACAGAGTTAAACTCACGTGTGGATTCAGCGGATTGCCAACCCTTTCTGTGCAGAATCCCAAAACCGGTATTTCCAGCCCAATGCCGGCATACGTACTAAACAGCAGGAAACTTCGTCTAAAACTCAGGAGAAACGTTTTCTTGAAACTGCTCTGCTGTGCGTTCGTTCAACTAAGAGAGTTGAATCTATGTTGAGATTCAGCGAGTCAGAAACACGTTTCTTCTAGGAGCTGCGTTGGGATATTCCCGTGTGAATGGGACCATAGGCTGTACAGAGAAATATGTGCTTCTAAAACCAAAACGGACCTATCTAACTGAATGGTTGTCAATGTGTGCATTCAACTGACAGAGTTAAACTCACGTGTGGATTCAGCGGTTTGCCAACCCTTTCTGTGCAGAATCCCAAAACCGGTATTTCCAGCCCAATGCCGGCATACGTACTAAACAGCAGGAAACTTCGTCTAAAACTCAGGAGAAACGTTTCCTTGAAACTGCTCTGCTGTGCGTTCGTTCACCTAAGAGAGTTGGATCTATGTTGAGATTCAGCGAGTTAGAAACACGTTTCTTCTAGGAGCTGCGTTGGGATATTCCCGAGTGAAAGGGACCATAGGCTGTACAGAGAAATATCTGCTTCTAAAACCAAAACGGACCTATCTAACTGAATGGTTGTCAATGTGTGCATTCAACTGACAGAGTTAAACTCACGTGTGGATTCAGCGGTTTGCCAACACTTTCTGTGCAGAATCCCAAAACCGGTATTTCCATCCCAATGCTGGCATATGTACTAAACAACAGGAAACTTCGCCTAAAACTCAGGAGAAACGTTTCCTTGAAACTGCTCTGCTGTGCGTTCGTTCACCTAAGAGAGTTGAATCTATGTTGAGATTCAGCGAGTCAGAAACACGTTTCTTCTAGGAGCTGCGTTGGGATATTCCCGAGTGAAGGGGACCATAGGCTGTACAGAGAAATATCTGCTTCTAAAACCAAAACGGAGCTATCTAACTGAATGGTTGTCAATGTGTGCATTCAACTGACAGAGTTAAGCTCACGTGTGGATTCAGCGGATTGCCAACCCTTTCTGTGCAGAATCCCAAAACCGGTATTTCCAGCCCAATGCCGGCATACGTACTAAAGAGCAGGAAACTTCGTCTAAAACTCAGGAGAAACGTTTCCTTGAAACTGCTCTGCTGTGCGTTCGTTCACCTAAGAGAGTTGGATCTATGTTGAGATTCAGCGAGTCAGAAACACGTTTCTTCTAGGAGCTGCGTTGGGATATTCCCGAGTGAATGGGACCATAGGCTGTACAGAGAAATATCTGCTTCTAAAACCAAAACGGAGCTATCTAACTGAATGGTTGTCAATGTGTGCATTCAACTGACAGAGTTAAACTCACGTGTGGATTCAGCGGTTTGCAAACCCTTTCTGTGCAGAATCCCAAAACCGGTATTTCCAGCCCAATGCCGGCATACGTACTAAACAGCAGGAAACTTCGTCTGAAACTCAGGAGAAACGTTTCCTTGAAACTGCTCTGCTGTGCGTTCGTTCACCTAAGAGAGGTGAATCTATGTTGAGATTCAGCGAGTCAGAAACACGTTTCTTCTAGGAGCTGCGTTGGGATATTCCCGAGTGAATGGGACCATCGGCTGTACAGAGAAATATCTGCTTCTAAAACCCCAACGGAGCTGTCTAACTGAATGGTTGTCAATTTGTGCATTCAACTGACAGAGTTAAACTCACGTGTGGATTCAGCGGTTTGCGAACCCTTTCTGTGCAGAATCCCAAAACCGGTATTTCCAGCCCAATGCCGGCATGCGTACTAAACAGCAGGAAAATTCGCCTAAAACTCAGGAGAAACGTTTCCTTGAAACTGCTCTGCTGTGCGTTCGTTCACCTAAGAGAGTTGGATCTATGTTGAGATTCAGCGAGTCAGAAACACGTTTCTTCTAGGAGCTACGTTGGGATATTCCCGAGTGAATGGGACCATAGGCTGTACAGAGAAATATGTGCTTCTAAAACCAAAACGGAGCTATATAAGTGAATGGTTGTAAATGTGCGCATTCAACTGACAGAGTTAAACTCACGTGTGGGTTCAGCGGTTTGCGAACCCTTTCTGTTCAGAATCCCAAAACCGGTATTTCCAGCCCAATGCCGGCATGCGTACTAAACAGCAGGAAACTTCGCCTAAAACTCAGGAGAAACGTTTCCTTGAAACTGCTCTGCTGTGCGTTCGTTCACCTAAGAGAGTTGGATCTATGTTGAGATTCAGCGAGTCAGAAACACGTTTCTTCTAGGAGCTGCGTTGGGATATTCCCGAGTGAATGGGACCATAGGCTGTACAGAGAAATATCTGCTTCTAAAACCAAAACGGAGCTATCTAACTGAATGGTTGTCAATGTGTGCATTCAACTGAACAGAGTTAAACTCACGTGTGGATTCAGCGGTTTGCAAACCCTTTCTGTGCAGAATCCCAAAACCGGTATTTCCAGCCCAATGCCGGCATATGTACTAAACAGCAGGAAACTTCGTCTAAAACTCAGGAGAAACGTTTCCTTGAAACTGCTCTGCTGTGCGTTCGTTCACCTAAGAGAGTTGAATCTATGTTGAGATTCAGCGAGTCAGAAACACGTTTCTTCTAGGAGCTGCGTTGGGATATTCCCGAGTGAATGGGACCATCGGCTGTACAGAGAAATATCTGCTTCTAAAACCCCAACGGAGCTGTCAAACTGAATGGTTGTCAATTTGTGCATTCAACTGACAGAGTTATACTCACGTGGGGATTCAGCGGTTTGCCAACCCTTTCTGTGCAGAATCCCAAAACCGGTATTTCCAGCCCAATGCCGGCATACGTACTAAACAGCAGGAAACTTCGTCTAAAACTCAGGAGAAACGTTTCCTTGAAACTGCTCTGCTGTGCGTTCGTTCACCTAAGAGAGTTGAATCTATGTTGAGATTCAGCGAGTCATTAACACGTTTCTTCTAGGAGCTGCGTTGGGATATTCCCGAGTGAAAGGAACCATAGGCTGTACAGAGAAATATCTGCTTCTAAAACCACAACGGAGCTATCTAACTGAATGGTTGTCAATGTGTGCATTCAACTGACAGAGTTAAACTCACGTGTGGATTCAGCGGATTGCCAACCCTTTCTGTGCAGAATCCCAAAACCGGTATTTCCAGCCCAATGCCGGCATACGTACTAAACAGCAGGAAACTTCGTCTAAAACTCAGGAGAAACGTTTCCTTGAAACTGCTCTGCTGTGCGTTCGTTCAACTAAGAGAGTTGAATCTATTTTGAGATTCAGCGAGTCAGAAACACGTTTCTTCTAGGAGCTGCGTTGGGATATTCCCGTGTGAATGGGACCATAGGCAGTACAGAGAAATATGTGCTTCTAAAACCAAAACGGAGCTATATAACTGAATGGTTGTAAATGTGCGCATTCAACTGACAGAGTTAAACTCACGTGTGGATTCAGCGGTTTGCGAACCCTTTCTGTGCAGAATCTCAAAACCGGTATTTCCAGCCCAATGCTGGCATGCGTACTAAACAGCAGGAAACTTCGCCTAAAACTCAGGAGAAACGTTTCCTTGAAACTGCTCTGCTGTGCGTTCGTTCACCTAAGAGAGTTGGATCTATGTTGAGATTCAGCGAGTCAGAAACACGTTTCTTCTAGGAACTGCGTTGGGTTATTCCCGAGTGAATGGACCATAGGCTGTACAGAGAAATATCTGCTTCTAAAACCAAAACGGAGCTATCTAACTGAATGGTTGTCAATGTGTGCATTCAACTGAGAGAGTTAAACCCACGTGTGGATTCAGCGGATTGCCCACCCTTTCTGTGCAGAATCCCAAAACCGGTATTTCCAGCCCAATGCCGGCATACGTACTAAACAGCAGGAAACTTCGCCTAAAACTCAGGAGAAACGTTTCCTTGAAACAGCTCTGCTGTGCGTTCGTTCACCTAAGAGAGGTGAATCTATGTTGAGTTTCAGCGAGTCAGAAACACGTTTCTTCTAGGAGCTGCGTTGGGATATTCCCGAGTGAAGGGGACCATAGGCTGTACAGAGAAATATCTGCTTCTAAAACCAAAACGGAGCTATCTAACTGAATGGTTGTCAATGTGTGCATTCAACTGACAGAGTTAAACTCACGTGTGGATTCAGCGGATTGCCAACCCTTTCTGTGCAGAATCCCAAAACCGGTATTTCCAGCCCAATGCCGGCATACGTTCTAAACATCAGGAAACTTCGTCTAAAACTCAGGAGAAACGTTTCCTTGAAACTGCTCTGCTGTGCGTTCGTTCACCTAAGAGAATTGGATCTATGTTGAGATTCAGCGAGTCAGAAACACGTTTCTTCTAGGAGCTGCGTTGGGATATTCCCGAGTGAATGGGACCATCGGCTGTACAGAGAAATATCTGCTTCTAAAACCACAACGGAGCTATCTAACTGAATGGTTGTCAATTTGTGCTTTCAACTGACAGAGTTAAACTCACGTGTGGATTCAGCGGTTTGCCAACCCTCTCTGTTCAGAATCCCAAAACCGGTATTTCCAGCCCAATGCCGGCATACGTACTAAACAGCAGGAAACTTCGTCTAAAACTCAGGAGAAACGTTTCCTTGAAACTGCTCTGCTGTGCGTTCGTTCACCTAAGAGAGTTGAATCTATGTTGAGATTCAGCGAGTCAGAAACACGTTTCTTCTAGGAGCTGCGTTGGGATATTCCCGAGTGAAAGGAACCATAGGCTGTACAGAGAAATATCTGCTTCTAAAACCACAACGGAGCTATCTAACTGAATGGTTGTCAATGTGTGCATTCAACTGACAGAGTTAAACTCACGTGTGGATTCAGCGGATTGACAACCCTTTCTGTGCAGAATCCCAAAAGCGGTATTTCCAGCCCAATGCCGGCATACGTACTAAACAGCAGGAAACTTCGTCTAAAACTCAGGAGAAACGTTTCCTTGAAACTGCTCTGCTGTGCGTTCGTTCAACTAAGAGAGTTGAATCTATGTTGAGATTCAGCGAGTCAGAAACACGTTTCTTCTAGGAGCTGCGTTGGGATATTCCCGAGTGAAAGGAACCATAGGCTGTACAGAGAAATATATGCTTCTAAAACCACAACGGAGCTATCTAACTGAATGGTTGTCAATGTGTGCATTCAACTGACAGAGTTAAACTCACGTGTGGATTCAGCGGATTGACAACCCTTTCTGTGCAGAATCCCAAAACCGGTATTTCCAACCCAATGCCGGCATACGTACTAAACAGCAGGAAACTTCGTCTAAAACTCAGGAGAAACGTTTCCTTGAAACTGCTCTGCTGTGCGTTCGTTCAACTAAGAGAGTTGAATCTATGTTGAGATTCAGCGAGTCAGAAACACGTTTCTTCTAGGAGCTGCGTTGGGATATTCCCGAGTGAATGGGACCATAGGCTGTACAGAGAAATATGTGCTTCTAAAACCAAAACGGAGCTATATAACTGAATGGTTGTAAATGTGCGCATTCAACTGACAGAGTTAAACTCACGTGTGGATTCAGCGGTTTGCAAACCCTTTCTGTGCAGAATCCCAAAACCGGTATTTCCAGCCCAATGCCGGCATACGTACTAAACAGCAGGAAACTTCGCCTAAAACTCAGGAGAAACGTTTCCTTGAAACTGCTCTGCTGTGCGTTCGTTCACCTAAGAGAGTTGGATATATGTTGAGATTCAGCGAGTCAGAAACACGTTTCTTCTAGGAGCTGCGTTGGGTTATTCCCGAGTGAATGGGACCATAGGCTGTACAGAGAAATATCTGCTTCTAAAACCAAAACGGAGCTATCTAACTGAAAGGTTGTCAATGTGTGCATTCAACTGAGAGAGTTAAACACACGTGTGGATTCAGCGGATTACCCACCCTTTCTGTGCAGAATCCCAAAACCGGTATTTCCAGCCCAATGCCGGCATACGTACTAAACAGCAGGAAACTTCGCCTAAAACTCAGGAGAAACGTTTCCTTGAAACTGCTCTGCTGTGCGTTCGTTCACCTAAGAGAGTTGAATCTATGTTGAGATTCAGCGAGTCAGAAACACGTTTCTTCTAGGAGCTGCGTTGCGATATTCCCGAGTGAAGGGGACCATAGGCTGTACAGAGAAATATCTGCTTCTAAAACCAAAACGGAGCTATCTAACTGAATGGTTGTCATTGTGTGCATTCAACTGACAGAGTTAAACTCACGTGTGGATTCAGCGGATTGCCAACCCTTTCTGTGCAGAATCCCAAAACCGGTATTTCCAGCCCAATGCCGGCATACGTTCTAAACATCAGGAAACTTCGTCTAAAACTCAGGAGAAACGTTTCCTTGAAACTGCTCTGCTGTGCGTTCGTTCACCTAAGAGAGTTGGATCTATGTTGAGATTCAGCGAGTCAGAAACACGTTTCTTCTAGGAGCTGCGTTGGGATATTCCCGAGTGAATGGGACCATAGGCTGTACAGAGAAATATCTGCTTCTAAAACCACAACGGAGCTATCTAACTGAATGGTTGTCAATGTGTGCATTCAACTGACACAGTTAAACTCACGTGTGGATTCAGCGGTTTGCCAACCCTTTCTGTGCAGAATCCCAAAACCGGTATTTCCAGCCCAATGCCGGCATACGTACTAAACAGCAGGTAACTTCGTCTAAAACTCAGGAGAAACGTATCCTTGAAACTGCTCTGCTGTGCGTTCGTTCACCTAAGAGAGTTGAATCTATGTTGAGATTCAGCGAGTCAGAAAAACGTTTCTTCTAGGAGCTGCGTTGGGATATTCCCGAGTGAATGGGACCATAGGCTGTACAGAGAAATATCTGCTCCTAAACCAAAACGGAGCTATCTAACTGAATGGTTGTCAATGTGTGCATTCAACTGACAGTGTTAAACTCACGTGTGGATTCAGCGGTTTGCAAACCCTTTCTGTGCAGAATCCCAAATCCGGTATTTCCAGCCCAATGCCGGCATACGTACTAAACAGCAGGAAACTTCGCCTAAAACTCAGGAGAAACGTTTCCTTGAAACTGCTCTGCTGTGCGTTCGTTCAGCTAAGAGAGTTGAATCTATGTTGAGATTCAGCGAGTCAGAAACACGTTTCTTCTAGGAGCTGCGTTGGGATATTCCCGAGTGAAGGGGACCATAGGCTGAACAGAGAAATATCTGCTTCTAAAACCAAAACGGAGCTATCTAACTGAATGGTTGTCAATGTGTGCATTCAACTGACAGAGTTAAGCTCACGTGTGGATTCAGCGGATTGCCAACCCTTTCTGTGCAGAATCCCAAAACCGGTATTTCCAGCCCAATGCCGGCATACGTACTAAACAGCAGGAAACTTCGTCTAAAACTCAGGAGAAACGTTTCCTTGAAACTGCTCTGCTGTGCGTTCGTTCACCTAAGAGAGTTGGATCTATGTTGAGATTCAGCGAGTCAGAAACACGTTTCTTCTAGGAGCTGCGTTGGGATATTCCCGAGTGAATGGGACCATAGGCTGTACAGAGAAATATCTGCTTCTAAAACCAAAACGGAGCTATCTAACTGAATGGTTGTCAATGTGTGCATTCAACTGACAGAGTTAAACTCACGTGTGGATTCAGCGGTTTGCAAACCCTTTCTGTGCAGAATCCCAAAACCGGTATTTCCAGCCCAATGCCGGCATGCGTACTAAACAGCAGGAAACTTCGTCTAAAACTCAGGAGAAACGTTTCCTTGAAACTGCTCTGCTGTGCGTTCGTTCACCTAAGAGAGGTGAATCTATGTTGAGATTCAGCGAGTCAGAAACACGTTTCTTCTAGGAGCTGCGTTGGGATATTCCCGAGTGAATGGGACCATCGGCTGTACAGAGAAATATCTGCTTCTAAAACCCCAACGGAGCTGTCTAACTGAATGGTTGTCAATTTGTGCATTCAACTGACAGAGTTACACTCACGTGTGGATTCAGCGGTTTGCGAACCCTTTCTGTGCAGAATCCCAAAACCGGTATTTCCAGCCCAATGCCGGCATGCGTACTAAACAGCAGGAAAATTCGCCTAAAACTCAGGAGAAACGTTTCCTTGAAACTGCTCTGCTGTGCCTTCGTTCACCTAAGAGAGTTGGATCTATGTTGAGATTCAGAGAGTCAGAAACACGTTTCTTCTAGGAGCTGCGTTGGAATATTCCCGAGTGAATGGGACCATAGGCTTTACAGAGAAATATGTGCTTCTAAAACCAAAACGGAGCTATATAACTGAATGGTTGTAAATGTGCGCATTCAACTGACAGAGTTAAACTCACGTGTGGGTTCAGCGGTTTGCGAACCCTTTCTGTTCAGAATCCCAAAACCGGTATTTCCAGCCCAATGCCGGCATGCGTACTAAACAGCAGGAAACTTCGCCTAAAACTCAGGAGAAACGTTTCCTTGAAACTGCTCTGCTGTGCGTTCGTTCACCTAAGAGAGTTGGATCTATGTTGAGATTCAGCGAGTCAGAAACACGTTTCTTCTAGGAGCTGCGTTGGGATATTCCCGAGTGAATGGGACCATAGGCTGTACAGAGAAATATCTGCTTCTAAAACCAAAACGGAGCTATCTAACTGAATGGTTGTCAATGTGTGCATTCAACTGAACAGAGTTAAACTCACGTGTGGATTCAGCGGTTTGCAAACCCTTTCTGTGCAGAATCCCAAAACCGGTATTTCCAGCCCAATGCCGGCATATGTACTAAACAGCAGGAAACTTCGTCTAAAACTCAGGAGAAACGTTTCCTTGAAACTGCTCTGCTGTGCGTTCGTTCAACTAAGAGAGTTGAATCTATGTTGAGATTCAGCGAGTCAGAAACACGTTTCTTCTAGGAGCTGCGTTGGGATATTCCCGAGTGAATGGGACCATCGGCTGTACAGAGAAATATCTGCTTCTAAAACCCCAACGGAGCTGTCTAACTGAATGGTTGTCAATTTGTGCATTCAACTGACAGAGTTATACTCACGTGGGGATTCAGCGGTTTGCCAACCCTTTCTGTGCAGAATCCCAAAACCGGTATTTCCAGCCCAATGCCGGCATACGTACTAAACAGCAGGAAACTTCGTCTAAAACTCAGGAGAAACGTTTCCTTGAAACTGCTCTGCTGTGAGTTCGTTCACCTAAGAGAGTTGAATCTATGTTGAGATTCAGCGAGTCATTAACACGTTTCTTCTAGGAGCTGCGTTGGGATATTCCCGAGTGAAAGGAACCATAGGCTGTACAGAGAAATATCTGCTTCTAAAACCACAACGGAGCTATCTAACTGAATGGTTGTCAATGTGTGCATTCAACTGACAGAGTTAAACTCACGTGTGGATTCAGCGGATTGCCAACCCTTTCTGTGCAGAATCCCAAGACCGGTATTTCCAGCCCAATGCCGGCATACATACTAAACAGCAGGAAACTTCGTCTAAAACTCAGGAGAAACGTTTCCTTGAAACTGCTCTGCTGTGCGTTCGTTCAACTAAGAGAGTTGAATCTATTTTGAGATTCAGCGAGTCAGAAACACGTTTCTTCTAGGAGCTGCGTTGGGATATTCCCGTGTGAATGGGACCATAGGCTGTACAGAGAAATATGTGCTTCTAAAACCAAAACGGAGCTATATAACTGAATGGTTGTAAATGTGCGCATTCAACTGACAGAGTTAAACTCACGTGTGGATTCAGCGGTTTGCGAACCCTTTCTGTGCAGAATCTCAAAACCGGTATTTCCAGCCCAATGCCGGCATACGTACTAAACAGCAGGAAACTTCGTCTAAAACTCAGGAGAAACGTTTCCTTGAAACTACTCTGCTGTGCGTTCGTTCACCTAAGAGAGTTGAATCTATGTTGAGATTCAGCGAGTCAGAAACACGTTTCTTCTAGGAGCTGCGTTGGGATATTCCCGAGTGAAAGGAACCATAGGCTGTACAGAGAAATATCTGCTTCTAAAACCACAACGGAGCTATCTAACTGAATGGTTGTCAATGTGTGCATTCAACTGACAGAGTTAAACTCACGTGTGGATTCAGCGGATTGACAACCCTTTCTGTGCAGAATCCCAAAAGCGGTATTTCCAGTCCAATGCCGGCATACGTACTAAACAGCAGGAAACTTCGTCTAAAACTCAGGAGAAACGTTTCCTTGAAACTGCTCTGCTGTGCGTTCGTTCAACTAAGAGAGTTGAATCTATGTTGAGATTCAGCGAGTCAGAAACACGTTTCTTCTAGGAGCTGCGTTGGGATATTCCCGAGTGAAAGGAACCATAGGCTGTACAGAGAAATATCTGCTTCTAAAACCACAACGGAGCTATCTAACTGAATGGTTGTCAATGTGTGCATTCAACTGACAGAGTTAAACTCACGTGTGGATTCAGCGGATTGACAACCCTTTCTGTGCAGAATCCCAAAACCGGTATTTCCAACCCAATGCCGGCATACGTACTAAACAGCAGGAAACTTCGTCTAAAACTCAGGAGAAACGTTTCCTTGAAACTGCTCTGCTGTGCGTTCGTTCAACTAAGAGAGTTGAATCTATGTTGAGATTCAGCGAGTCAGAAACACGTTTCTTCTAGGAGCTGCGTTGGGATATTCCCGAGTGAATGGGACCATAGGCTGTACAGAGAAATATGTGCTTCTAAAACCAAAACGGAGCTATATAACTGAATGGTTGTAAATGTGCGCATTCAACTGACAGAGTTAAACTCACGTGTGGATTCAGCGGTTTGCAAACCCTTTCTGTGCAGAATCCCAAAACCGGTATTTCCAGCCCAATGCCGGCATACGTACTAAACAGCAGGAAACTTCGCCTAAAACTCAGGAGAAACGTTTCCTTGAAACTGCTCTGCTGTGCCTTCGTTCACCTAAGAGAGTTGGATATATGTTGAGATTCAGCGAGTCAGAAACACGTTTCTTCTAGGACCTGCGTTGGGTTATTCCCGAGTGAATGGGACCATAGGCTGTACAGAGAAATATCTGCTTCTAAAACCAAAACGGAGCTATCTAACTGAATGGTTGTCAATGTGTGCATTCAACTGAGAGAGTTAAACCCACGTGTGGATTCAGCGGATTACCCACCCTTTCTGTGCAGAATCCCAAAACCGGTATTTCCAGCCCAATGCCGGCATACGTACTAAACAGCAGGAAACTTCGCCTAAAACTCAGGAGAAACGTTTCCTTGAAACTGCTCTGCTGTGCGTTCGTTCACCTAAGAGAGTTGAATCTATGTTGAGATTCAGCGAGTCAGAAACACGTTTCTTCTAGGAGCTGCGTTGCGATATTCCCGAGTGAATGGGACCATAGGCTGTACAGAGAAATATCTGCTTCTAAAACCAAATCGGAGCTATCTAACTGAATGGTTGTCAATTTGTGCATTCAACTGACAGAGTTAAACTCACGTGTGGATTCAGCGGTTTGCCAACCCTTTCTGTGCACAATCCCAAAAACGGTATTTGCAGCCCAATGCTGGCATACGTACTAAACAGCAGGAAACTTCGTCTAAAACTCAGGAGAAACGTTTCCTTGAAACTGCTCTGCTGTGCGTTCGAACACCTTAGAGAGTTGAATCTATGTTGAGATTCAGCGAGTCAGAAACATGTTTCTTCTAGGAGCTGCGTTGGGATATTGCCGAGTGAAAGGGACCATAGGCTGTACAGAGAAATATCTGCTTCTAAAACCACAACGGAGCTATCTAACTGAATGGTTGTCAATGTGTGCATTCAACGGACAGAGTTAAACTCACGTGTGGATTCAGCGGATTGCCAACCGTTTCTGTGCAGAATCCCAAAACCGGTATTTCCAGCCCAATGCCGGCATACGTACTAAACAGCAGGAAACTTCGTCTAAAACTCAGGAGAAACGTTTCCTTGAAACTGCTCTCCTGTGCGTTCGTTCAACTAAGAGAGTTGAATCTATGTTGAGATTCAGCGAGTCAGAAACACGTTTCTTCTAGGAGCTGCGAAGGGATATTCCCGAGTGAATGGGACCATAGGTTGTACAGAGAAATATGTGCTTCTAAAACCAAAACGGAGCTATATAACTGAATGGTTGAAAATGTGCGCATTCAACTGACAGAGTCAAACTCACGTGTGGATTCAGCGGATTGCCAACCCTTTCTGTGCAGAATCCCAAAACCGGTATTTCCAGCCCAATGCCGGCATACGTACTAAACAGCAGGAAACTTCGTCTAAAACTCAGGAGAAACGTTTCCTTGAAACTGCTCTGCTGTGCGTTCGTTCACCTAAGAGAGTTGAATCTATGTTGAGCTTCAGCGAGTCAGAAACACGTTTCTTCTAGGAGCTGCGTTGGGATATTCCCGAGTGAATGGGACCATAGGCTGTACAGAGAAATATCTGCTTCTAAAACCACAACGGAGCTATCTAACTGAATGGTTGTCAATTTGTGCATTCAACTGACAGAGTTAAACTCACGTGTGGATTCAGCGGTTGGGCCAACCCTTTCTGTGCAGAATCCCAAAACCGGTATTTCCATCCCAATGCTGGCATATGTACTAAACAGCAGGAAACTTCGTCTAAAACTCAGGAGAAACGTTTCCTTGAAACTGCTCTGCTGGGCGTTCGTTCACCTAAGAGAGTTGAATCTATGTTGAGATTCAGCGAGTTAGAAACACGTTTCTTCTAGGAGCTGCGTTGGGATATTCCCGAGTGAAAGGGACCATAGGCTGTACAGAGAAATATCTGCTTCTAAAACCAAAACGGACCTATCTAACTGAATGGTTGTCAATGTGTGCATTCAACTGACAGAGTTAAACTCACGTGTGGATTCAGCGGATTGCCAACCCTTTCTGTGCAGAATCCCAAAACCGGTATTTCCAGCCCAATGCCGGCATATGTACTAAACAGCAGGAAACTTCGTCTAAAACTCAGGAGAAACGTTTCCTTGAAACTGCTCTGCTGGGCGTTCGTTCACCTAAGAGAGTTGGATCTATTTTGAGATTCAGCGAGTTAGAAACACGTTTCTTCTAGGAGCTGCGTTGGGATATTCCCGAGTGAAAGGGACCATAGGCTGTACAGAGAAATATCTGCTTCTAAAACCAAAACGGACCTATCTAACTGAATGGTTGTCAATGTGTGCATTCAACTGACAGAGTTAAACTCACGTGTGGATTCAGCGGTTTGCCAACACTTTCTGTGCAGAATCCCAAAACCGGTATTTCCATCCCAATGCTGGCATATGTACTAAACAAAAGGTAACTTCGCCTAAAACTCAGGAGAAACGTTTCCTTGAAACTGCTCTGCTGTGCGTTCGTTCACCTAAGAGAGTTGAATCTATGTTGAGATTCAGCGAGTCAGAAACACGTTTCTTCTAGGAGCTGCGTTGGGATATTCCCGAGTGAAGGGGACCATAGGCTGTACAGAGAAATATCTGCTTTTAAAACCAAAACGGAGCTATCTAACTGAATGGTTGTCAATGTGTGCATTCAACTGACAGAGTTAAGCTCACGTGTGGATTCAGCGGATTGCCAACCCTTTCTGTGCAGAATCCCAAAACCGGTATTTCCAGCCCAATGCCGGCATACGTACTAAAGAGCAGGAAACTTCGTCTAAAACTCAGGAGAAACGTTTCCTTGAAACTGCTCTGCTGTGCGTTCGTTCACCTAAGAGAGTTGGATCTATGTTGAGATTCAGCGAGTCAGAAACACGTTTCTTCTAGGAGCTGCGTTGGGATATTCCCGAGTGAATGGGACCATAGGCTGTACAGAGAAATATCTGCTTCTAAAACCAAAACGGAGCTATCTAACTGAATGGTTGTCAATGTGTGCATTCAACTGACAGAGTTAAACTCACGTGTGGATTCAGCGGTTTGCAAACCCTTTCTGTGCAGAATCCCAAAACCGGTATTTCCAGCCCAATGCCGGCATACGTACTAAACAGCAGGAAACTTCGTCTAAAACTCAGGAGAAACGTTTCCTTGAAACTGCTCTGCTGTGCGTTCGTTCACCTAAGAGAGGTGAATCTATGTTGAGATTCAGCGAGTCAGAAACACGTTTCTTCTAGGAGCTGCGTTGGGATATTCCCGAGTGAATGGGACCATCGGCTGTACAGAGAAATATCTGCTTCTAAAACCCCAACGGAGCTGTCTAACTGAATGGTTGTCAATTTGTGCATTCAACTGACAGAGTTAAACTCACGTGTGGATTCAGCGGTTTGCGAACCCTTTCTGTGCAGAATCCCAAAACCGGTATTTCCAGCCCAATGCCGGCATGCGTACTAAACAGCAGGAAAATTCGCCTAAAACTCAGGAGAAACGTTTCCTTGAAACTGCTCTGCTGTGCGTTCGTTCACCTAAGAGAGTTGGATCTATGTTGAGATTCAGCGAGTCAGAAACACGTTTCTTCTAGGAGCTACGTTGGGATATTCCCGAGTGAATGGGACCATAGGCTGTACAGAGAAATATGTGCTTCTAAAACCAAAACGGAGCTATATAAGTGAATGGTTGTAAATGTGCGCATTCAACTGACAGAGTTAAACTCACGTGTGGGTTCAGCGGTTTGCGAACCCTTTCTGTTCAGAATCCCAAAACCGGTATTTCCAGCCCAATGCCGGCATGCGTACTAAACAGCAGGAAACTTCGCCTAAAACTCAGGAGAAACGTTTCCTTGAAACTGCTCTGCTGTGCGTTCGTTCACCTAAGAGAGTTGGATCTATGTTGAGATTCAGCGAGTCAGAAACACGTTTCTTCTAGGAGCTGCGTTGGGATATTCCCGAGTGAATGGGACCATAGGCTGTACAGAGAAATATCTGCTTCTAAAACCAAAACGGAGCTATCTAACTGAATGGTTGTCAATGTGTGCATTCAACTGAACAGAGTTAAACTCACGTGTGGATTCAGCGGTTTGCAAACCCTTTCTGTGCAGAATCCCAAAACCGGTATTTCCAGCCCAATGCCGGCATATGTACTAAACAGCAGGAAACTTCGTCTAAAACTCAGGAGAAACGTTTCCTTGAAACTGATCTGCTGTGCGTTCGTTCACCTAAGAGAGTTGAATCTATGTTGAGATTCAGCGAGTCAGAAACACGTTTCTTCTAGGAGCTGCGTTGGGATATTCCCGAGTGAATGGGACCATCGGCTGTACAGAGAAATATCTGCTTCTAAAACCCCAACGGAGCTGTCTAACTGAATGGTTGTCAATTTGTGCATTCAACTGACAGAGTTATACTCACGTGGGGATTCAGCGGTTTGCCAACCCTTTCTGTGCAGAATCCCAAAACCGGTATTTCCAGCCCAATGCCGGCATACGTACTAAACAGCAGGAAACTTCGTCTAAAACTCAGGAGAAACGTTTCCTTGAAACTGCTCTGCTGTGCGTTCGTTCACCTAAGAGAGTTGAATCTATGTTGAGATTCAGCGAGTCATTAACACGTTTCTTCTAGGAGCTGCGTTGGGATATTCCCGAGTGAAAGGAACCATAGGCTGTACAGAGAAATATCTGCTTCTAAAACCACAACGGAGCTATCTAACTGAATGGTTGTCAATGTGTGCATTCAACTGACAGAGTTAAACTCACGTGTGGATTCAGCGGATTGCCAACCCTTTCTGTGCAGAATCCCAAAACCGGTATTTCCAGCCCAATGCCGGCATACGTACTAAACAGCAGGAAACTTCGTCTAAAACTCAGGAGAAACGTTTCCTTGAAACTGCTCTGCTGTGCGTTCGTTCACCTAAGAGAGTTGAATCTATGTTGAGATTCAGCGAGTCAGAAACACGTTTCTTCTAGGAGCTGCGTTGGGATATTCCCGTGTGAATGGGACCATAGGCAGTACAGAGAAATATGTGCTTCTAAAACCAAAACGGAGCTATATAACTGAATGGTTGTAAATGTGCGCATTCAACTGACAGAGTTAAACTCACGTGTGGATTCAGCGGTTTGCGAACCCTTTCTGTGCAGAATCTCAAAACCGGTATTTCCAGCCCAATGCTGGCATGCGTACTAAACAGCAGGAAACTTCGCCTAAAACTCAGGAGAAACGTTTCCTTGAAACTGCTCTGCTGTGCGTTCGTTCACCTAAGAGAGTTGGATCTATGTTGAGATTCAGCGAGTCAGAAACACGTTTCTTCTAGGAACTGCGTTGGGTTATTCCCGAGTGAATGGACCATAGGCTGTACAGAGAAATATCTGCTTCTAAAACCAAAACGGAGCTATCTAACTGAATGGTTGTCAATGTGTGCATTCAACTGAGAGAGTTAAACCCACGTGTGGATTCAGCGGATTGCCCACCCTTTCTGTGCAGAATCCCAAAACCGGTATTTCCAGCCCAATGCCGGCATACGTACTAAACAGCAGGAAACTTCGTCTAAAACTCAGGAGAAACGTTTCCTTGAAACTGCTCTGCTGTGCGTTCGTTCACCTAAGAGAGTTGAATCTATGTTGAGATTCAGCGAGTCAGAAACACGTTTCTTCTAGGAGCTGCGTTGGGATATTCCCGAGTGAGAGGAACCATAGGCTGTACAGAGAAATATCTGCTTCTAAAACCACAACGGAGCTATCTAACTGAATGGTTGTCAATGTGTGCATTCAACTGACAGAGTTAAACTCACGTGTGGATTCAGCGGATTGACAACCCTTTCTGTGCAGAATCCCAAAAGCGGTATTTCCAGCCCAATGCCGGCATACGTACTAAACAGCAGGAAACTTCGTCTAAAACTCAGGAGAAACGTTTCCTTGAAACTGCTCTGCTGTGCGTTCGTTCAACTAAGAGAGTTGAATCTATGTTGAGATTCAGCGAGTCAGAAACACGTTTCTTCTAGGAGCTGCGTTGGGATATTCCCGAGTGAAAGGAACCATAGGCTGTACAGAGAAATATCTGCTTCTAAAACCACAACGGAGCTATCTAACTGAATGGTTGTCAATGTGTGCATTCAACTGACAGAGTTAAACTCACGTGTGGATTCAGCGGATTGACAACCCTTTCTGTGCAGAATCCCAAAACCGGTATTTCCAACCCAATGCCGGCATACGTACTAAACAGCAGGAAACTTCGTCTAAAACTCAGGAGAAACGTTTCCTTGAAACTGCTCTGCTGTGCGTTCGTTCAACTAAGAGAGTTGAATCTATGTTGAGATTCAGCGAGTCAGAAACACGTTTCTTCTAGGAGCTGCGTTGGGATATTCCCGAGTGAATGGGACCATAGGCTGTACAGAGAAATATGTGCTTCTAAAACCAAAACGGAGCTACATAACTGAATGGTTGTAAATGTGCGCATTCAACTGACAGAGTTAAACTCACGTGTGGATTCAGCGGTTTGCAAACCCTTTCTGTGCAGAATCCCAAAACCGGTATTTCCAGCCCAATGCCGGCATACGTACTAAACAGCAGGAAACTTCGCCTAAAACTCAGGAGAAACGTTTCCTTGAAACTGCTCTGCTGTGCGTTCGTTCACCTAAGAGAGTTGGATATATGTTGAGATTCAGCGAGTCAGAAACACGTTTCTTCTAGGAGCTGCGTTGGGTTATTCCCGAGTGAATGGGACCATAGGCTGTACAGAGAAATATCTGCTTCTAAAACCAAAACGGAGCTATCTAACTGAATGGTTGTCAATGTGTGCATTCAACTGAGAGAGTTAAACACACGTGTGGATTCAGCGGATTACCCACCCTTTCTGTGCAGAATCCCAAAACCGGTATTTCCAGCCCAATGCCGGCATACGTACTAAACAGCAGGAAACTTCGCCTAAAACTCAGGAGAAACGTTTCCTTGAAACTGCTCTGCTGTGCGTTCGTTCACCTAAGAGAGTTGAATCTATGTTGAGATTCAGCGAGTCAGAAACACGTTTCTTCTAGGAGCTGCGTTGCGATATTCCCGAGTGAAGGGGACCATAGGCTGTACAGAGAAATATCTGCTTCTAAAACCAAAACGGAGCTATCTAACTGAATGGTTGTCATTGTGTGCATTCAACTGACAGAGTTAAACTCACGTGTGGATTCAGCGGATTGCCAACCCTTTCTGTGCAGAATCCCAAAACCGGTATTTCCAGCCCAATGCCGGCATACGTTCTAAACATCAGGAAACTTCGTCTAAAACTCAGGAGAAACGTTTCCTTGAAACTGCTCTGCTGTGCGTTCGTTCACCTAAGAGAGTTGGATCTATGTTGAGATTCAGCGAGTCAGAAACACGTTTCTTCTAGGAGCTGCGTTGGGATATTCCCGAGTGAATGGGACCATAGGCTGTACAGAGAAATATCTGCTTCTAAAACCACAACGGAGCTATCTAACTGAATGGTTGTCAATGTGTGCATTCAACTGACACAGTTAAACTCACGTGTGGATTCAGCGGTTTGCCAACCCTTTCTGTGCAGAATCCCAAAACCGGTATTTCCAGCCCAATGCCGGCATACGTACTAAACAGCAGGTAACTTCGTCTAAAACTCAGGAGAAACGTATCCTTGAAACTGCTCTGCTGTGCGTTCGTTCACCTAAGAGAGTTGAATCTATGTTGAGATTCAGCGAGTCAGAAAAACGTTTCTTCTAGGAGCTGCGTTGGGATATTCCCGAGTGAATGGGACCATAGGCTGTACAGAGAAATATCTGCTCCTAAACCAAAACGGAGCTATCTAACTGAATGGTTGTCAATGTGTGCATTCAACTGACAGAGTTAAACTCACGTGTGGATTCAGCGGTTTGCAAACCCTTTCTGTGCAGAATCCCAAATCCGGTATTTCCAGCCCAATGCCGGCATACGTACTAAACAGCAGGAAACTTCGCCTAAAACTCAGGAGAAACGTTTCCTTGAAACTGCTCTGCTGTGCGTTCGTTCACCTAAGAGAGTTGAATCTATGTTGAGATTCAGCGAGTCAGAAACACGTTTCTTCTAGGAGCTGCGTTGGGATATTCCCGAGTGAAGGGGACCATAGGCTGTACAGAGAAATATCTGCTTCTAAAACCAAAACGGAGCTATCTAACTGAATGGTTGTCAATGTGTGCATTCAACTGACAGAGTTAAGCTCACGTGTGGATTCAGCGGATTGCCAACCCTTTCTGTGCAGAATCCCAAAACCGGTATTTCCAGCCCAATGCCGGCATACGTACTAAAGAGCAGGAAACTTCGTCTAAAACTCAGGAGAAACGTTTCCTTGAAACTGCTCTGCTGTGCGTTCGATCACCTAAGAGAGTTGGATCTATGTTGAGATTCAGCGAGTCAGAAACACGTTTCTTCTAGGAGCTGCGTTGGGATATTCCCGAGTGAATGGGACCATAGGCTGTACAGAGAAATATCTGCTTCTAAAACCAAAACGGAGCTATCTAACTGAATGGTTGTCAATGTGTGCATTCAACTGACAGAGTTAAACTCACGTGTGGATTCAGCGGTTTGCAAACCCTTTCTGTGCAGAATCCCAAAACCGGTATTTCCAGCCCAATGCCGGCATGCGTACTAAACAGCAGGAAACTTCGTCTAAAACTCAGGAGAAACGTTTCCTTGAAACTGCTCTGCTGTGCGTTCGTTCACCTAAGAGAGGTGAATCTATGTTGAGATTCAGCGAGTCAGAAACACGTTTCTTCTAGGAGCTGCGTTGGGATATTCCCGAGTGAATGGGACCATCGGCTGTACAGAGAAATATCTGCTTCTAAAACCCCAACGGAGCTGTCTAACTGAATGGTTGTCAATTTGTGCATTCAACTGACAGAGTTAAACTCACGTGTGGATTCAGCGGTTTGCGAACCCTTTCTGTGCAGAATCCCAAAACCGGTATTTCCAGCCCAATGCCGGCATGCGTACTAAACAGCAGGAAAATTCGCCTAAAACTCAGGAGAAACGTTTCCTTGAAACTGCTCTGCTGTGCGTTCGTTCACCTAAGAGAGTTGAATCTATGTTGAGATTCAGCGAGTCAGAAACACGTTTCTTCTAGGAGCTGCGTTGGGATATTCCCGAGTGAAAGGAACCATAGGCTGTACAGAGAAATATCTGCTTCTAAAACCACAACGGAGCTATCTAACTGAATGGTTGTCAATGTGTGCATTCAACTGACAGAGTTAAACTCACGTGTGGATTCAGCGGATTGACAACCCTTTCTGTGCAGAATCCCAAAAGCGTTATTTCCAGCCCAATGCCGGCATACGTACTAAACAGCAGGAAACTTCGTCTAAAACTCAGGAGAAACGTTTCCTTGAAACTGCTCTGCTGTGCGTTCGTTCAACTAAGAGAGTTGAATCTATGTTGAGATTCAGCGAGTCAGAAACACGTTTCTTCTAGGAGCTGCGTTGGGATATTCCCGAGTGAAAGGAACCATAGGCTGTACAGAGAAATATCTGCTTCTAAAACCACAACGGAGCTATCTAACTGAATGGTTGTCAATGTGTGCATTCAACTGACAGAGTTAAACTCACGTGTGGATTCAGCGGATTGACAACCCTTTCTGTGCAGAATCCCAAAACCGGTATTTCCAACCCAATGCCGGCATACGTACTAAACAGCAGGAAACTTCGTCTAAAACTCAGGAGAAACGTTTCCTTGAAACTGCTCTGCTGTGCGTTCGTTCAACTAAGAGAGTTGAATCTATGTTGAGATTCAGCGAGTCAGAAACACGTTTCTTCTAGGAGCTGCGTTGGGATATTCCCGAGTGAATGGGACCATAGGCTGTACAGAGAAATATGTGCTTCTAAAACCAAAACGGAGCTACATAACTGAATGGTTGTAAATGAGCGCATTCAACTGACAGAGTTAAACTCACGTGTGGATTCAGCGGTTTGCAAACCCTTTCTGTGCAGAATCCCAAAACCGGTATTTCCAGCCCAATGCCGGCATACGTACTAAACAGCAGGAAACTTCGCCTAAAACTCAGGAGAAACGTTTCCTTGAAACTGCTCTGCTGTGCGTTCGTTCACCTAAGAGAGTTGGATATATGTTGAGATTCAGCGAGTCAGAAACACGTTTCTTCTAGGAGCTGCGTTGGGTTATTCCCGAGTGAATGGGACCATAGGCTGTACAGAGAAATATCTGCTTCTAAAACCACAACGGAGCTATCTAACTGAATGGTTGTCAATGTGTGCATTCAACTGACACAGTTAAACTCACGTGTGGATTCAGCGGTTTGCCAACCCTTTCTGTGCAGAATCCCAAAACCGGTATTTCCAGCCCAATGCCGGCATACGTACTAAACAGCAGGTAACTTCGTCTAAAACTCAGGAGAAACGTATCCTTGAAACTGCTCTGCTGTGCGTTCGTTCACCTAAGAGAGTTGAATCTATGTTGAGATTCAGCGAGTCAGAAAAACGTTTCTTCTAGGAGCTGCGTTGGGATATTCCCGAGTGAATGGGACCATAGGCTGTACAGAGAAATATCTGCTCCTAAACCAAAACGGAGCTATCTAACTGAATGGTTGTCAATGTGTGCATTCAACTGACAGAGTTAAACTCACGTGTGGATTCAGCGGTTTGCAAACCCTTTCTGTGCAGAATCCCAAATCCGGTATTTCCAGCCCAATGCCGGCATACGTACTAAACAGCAGGAAACTTCGCCTAAAACTCAGGAGAAACGTTTCCTTGAAACTGCTCTGCTGTGCGTTCGTTCACCTAAGAGAGTTGAATCTATGTTGAGATTCAGCGAGTCAGAAACACGTTTCTTCTAGGAGCTGCGTTGGGATATTCCCGAGTGAAGGGGACCATAGGCTGTACAGAGAAATATCTGCTTCTAAAACCAAAACGGAGCTATCTAACTGAATGGTTGTCAATGTGTGCATTCAACTGACAGAGTTAAGCTCACGTGTGGATTCAGCGGATTGCCAACCCTTTCTGTGCAGAATCCCAAAACCGGTATTTCCAGCCCAATGCCGGCATACGTACTAAAGAGCAGGAAACTTCGTCTAAAACTCAGGAGAAACGTTTCCTTGAAACTGCTCTGCTGTGCGTTCGATCACCTAAGAGAGTTGGATCTATGTTGAGATTCAGCGAGTCAGAAACACGTTTCTTCTAGGAGATGCGTTGGGATATTCCCGAGTGAATGGGACCATAGGCTGTACAGAGAAATATCTGCTTCTAAAACCAAAACGGAGCTATCTAACTGAATGGTTGTCAATGTGTGCATTCAACTGACAGAGTTAAACTCACGTGTGGATTCAGCGGTTTGCAAACCCTTTCTGTGCAGAATCCCAAAACCGGTATTTCCAGCCCAATGCCGGCATGCGTACTAAACAGCAGGAAACTTCGTCTAAAACTCAGGAGAAACGTTTCCTTGAAACTGCTCTGCTGTGCGTTCGTTCACCTAAGAGAGGTGAATCTATGTTGAGATTCAGCGAGTCAGAAACACGTTTCTTCTAGGAGCTGCGTTGGGATATTCCCGAGTGAATGGGACCATCGGCTGTACAGAGAAATATCTGCTTCTAAAACCCCAACGGAGCTGTCTAACTGAATGGTTGTCAATTTGTGCATTCAACTGACAGAGTTAAACTCACGTGTGGATTCAGCGGTTTGCGAACCCTTTCTGTGCAGAATCCCAAAACCGGTATTTCCAGCCCAATGCCGGCATGCGTACTAAACAGCAGGAAAATTCGCCTAAAACTCAGGAGAAACGTTTCCTTGAAACTGCTCTGCTGTGCGTTCGTTCACCTAAGAGAGTTGAATCTATGTTGAGATTCAGCGAGTCAGAAACACGTTTCTTCTAGGAGCTGCGTTGGGATATTCCCGAGTGAAAGGAACCATAGGCTGTACAGAGAAATATCTGCTTCTAAAACCACAACGGAGCTATCTAACTGAATGGTTGTCAATGTGTGCATTCAACTGACAGAGTTAAACTCACGTGTGGATTCAGCGGATTGACAACCCTTTCTGTGCAGAATCCCAAAAGCGTTATTTCCAGCCCAATGCCGGCATACGTACTAAACAGCAGGAAACTTCGTCTAAAACTCAGGAGAAACGTTTCCTTGAAACTGCTCTGCTGTGCGTTCGTTCAACTAAGAGAGTTGAATCTATGTTGAGATTCAGCGAGTCAGAAACACGTTTCTTCTAGGAGCTGCGTTGGGATATTCCCGAGTGAAAGGAACCATAGGCTGTACAGAGAAATATCTGCTTCTAAAACCACAACGGAGCTATCTAACTGAATGGTTGTCAATGTGTGCATTCAACTGACAGAGTTAAACTCACGTGTGGATTCAGCGGATTGACAACCCTTTCTGTGCAGAATCCCAAAACCGGTATTTCCAACCCAATGCCGGCATACGTACTAAACAGCAGGAAACTTCGTCTAAAACTCAGGAGAAACGTTTCCTTGAAACTGCTCTGCTGTGCGTTCGTTCAACTAAGAGAGTTGAATCTATGTTGAGATTCAGCGAGTCAGAAACACGTTTCTTCTAGGAGCTGCGTTGGGATATTCCCGAGTGAATGGGACCATAGGCTGTACAGAGAAATATGTGCTTCTAAAACCAAAACGGAGCTACATAACTGAATGGTTGTAAATGTGCGCATTCAACTGACAGAGTTAAACTCACGTGTGGATTCAGCGGTTTGCAAACCCTTTCTGTGCAGAATCCCAAAACCGGTATTTCCAGCCCAATGCCGGCATACGTACTAAACAGCAGGAAACTTCGCCTAAAACTCAGGAGAAACGTTTCCTTGAAACTGCTCTGCTGTGCGTTCGTTCACCTAAGAGAGTTGGATATATGTTGAGATTCAGCGAGTCAGAAACACGTTTCTTCTAGGAGCTGCGTTGGGTTATTCCCGAGTGAATGGGACCATAGGCTGTACAGAGAAATATCTGCTTCTAAAACCACAACGGAGCTATCTAACTGAATGGTTGTCAATGTGTACATTCAACTGAGAGAGTTAAACACACGTGTGGATTCAGCGGATTACCCACCCTTTCTGTGCAGAATCCCAAAACCGGTATTTCCAGCCCAATGCCGGCATACGTACTAAACAGCAGGAAACTTCGCCTAAAACTCAGGAGAAACGTTTCCTTGAAACTGCTCTGCTGTGCGTTCGTTCACCTAAGAGAGTTGAATCTATGTTGAGATTCAGCGAGTCAGAAACACGTTTCTTCTAGGAGCTGCGTTGCGATATTCCCGAGTGAAGGGGACCATAGGCTGTACAGAGAAATATCTGCTTCTAAAACCAAAACGGAGCTATCTAACTGAATGGTTGTCATTGTGTGCATTCAACTGACAGAGTTAAACTCACGTGTGGATTCAGCGGATTGCCAACCCTTTCTGTGCAGAATCCCAAAACCGGTATTTCCAGCCCAATGCCGGCATACGTTCTAAACATCAGGAAACTTCGTCTAAAACTCAGGAGAAACGTTTCCTTGAAACTGCTCTGCTGTGCGTTCGTTCACCTAAGAGAGTTGGATCTATGTTGAGATTCAGCGAGTCAGAAACACGTTTCTTCTAGGAGCTGCGTTGGGATATTCCCGAGTGAATGGGACCATAGGCTGTACAGAGAAATATCTGCTTCTAAAACCACAACGGAGCTATCTAACTGAATGGTTGTCAATGTGTGCATTCAACTGACACAGTTAAACTCACGTGTGGATTCAGCGGTTTGCCAACCCTTTCTGTGCAGAATCCCAAAACCGGTATTTCCAGCCCAATGCCGGCATACGTACTAAACAGCAGGTAACTTCGTCTAAAACTCAGGAGAAACGTATCCTTGAAACTGCTCTGCTGTGCGTTCGTTCACCTAAGAGAGTTGAATCTATGTTGAGATTCAGCGAGTCAGAAAAACGTTTCTTCTAGGAGCTGCGTTGGGATATTCCCGAGTGAATGGGACCATAGGCTGTACAGAGAAATATCTGCTCCTAAACCAAAACGGAGCTATCTAACTGAATGGTTGTCAATGTGTGCATTCAACTGACAGAGTTAAACTCACGTGTGGATTCAGCGGTTTGCAAACCCTTTCTGTGCAGAATCCCAAATCCGGTATTTCCAGCCCAATGCCGGCATACGTACTAAACAGCAGGAAACTTCGCCTAAAACTCAGGAGAAACGTTTCCTTGAAACTGCTCTGCTGTGCGTTCGTTCACCTAAGAGAGTTGAATCTATGTTGAGATTCAGCGAGTCAGAAACACGTTTCTTCTAGGAGCTGCGTTGGGATATTCCCGAGTGAAGGGGACCATAGGCTGTACAGAGAAATATCTGCTTCTAAAACCAAAACGGAGCTATCTAACTGAATGGTTGTCAATGTGTGCATTCAACTGACAGAGTTAAGCTCACGTGTGGATTCAGCGGATTGCCAACCCTTTCTGTGCAGAATCCCAAAACCGGTATTTCCAGCCCAATGCCGGCATACGTACTAAAGAGCAGGAAACTTCGTCTAAAACTCAGGAGAAACGTTTCCTTGAAACTGCTCTGCTGTGCGTTCGTTCACCTAAGAGAGTTGGATCTATGTTGAGATTCAGCGAGTCAGAAACACGTTTCTTCTAGGAGCTGCGTTGGGATATTCCCGAGTGAATGGGACCATAGGCTGTACAGAGAAATATCTGCTTCTAAAACCAAAACGGAGCTATCTAACTGAATGGTTGTCAATGTGTGCATTCAACTGACAGAGTTAAACTCACGTGTGGATTCAGCGGTTTGCAAACCCTTTCTGTGCAGAATCCCAAAACCGGTATTTCCAGCCCAATGCCGGCATGCGTACTAAACAGCAGGAAACTTCGTCTAAAACTCAGGAGAAATGTTTCCTTGAAACTGCTCTGCTGTGCGTTCGTTCACCTAAGAGAGGTGAATCTATGTTGAGATTCAGCGAGTCAGAAACACGTTTCTTCTAGGAGCTGCGTTGGGATATTCCCGAGTGAATGGGACCATCGGCTGTACAGAGAAATATCTGCTTCTAAAACCCCAACGGAGCTGTCTAACTGAATGGTTGTCAATTTGTGCATTCAACTGACAGAGTTAAACTCACGTGTGGATTCAGCGGTTTGCGAACCCTTTCTGTGCAGAATCCCAAAACCGGTATTTCCAGCCCAATGCCGGCATGCGTACTAAACAGCAGGAAAATTCGCCTAAAACTCAGGAGAAACGTTTCCTTGAAACTGCTCTGCTGTGCCTTCGTTCACCTAAGAGAGTTGGATCTATGTTGAGATTCAGAGAGTCAGAAACACGTTTCTTCTAGGAGCTGCGTTGGGATATTCCCGAGTGAATGGGACCATAGGCTTTACAGAGAAATATGTGCTTCTAAAACCAAAACGGAGCTATATAACTGAATGGTTGTAAATGTGCGCATTCAACTGACAGAGTTAAACTCACGTGTGGGTTCAGCGGTTTGCGAACCCTTTCTGTTCAGAATCCCAAAACCGGTATTTCCAGCCCAATGCCGGCATGCGTACTAAACAGCAGGAAACTTCGCCTAAAACTCAGGAGAAACGTTTCCTTGAAACTGCTCTGCTGTGCGTTCGTTCACCTAAGAGAGTTGGATCTATGTTGAGATTCAGCGAGTCAGAAACACGTTTCTTCTAGGAGCTGCGTTGGGATATTCCCGAGTGAATGGGACCGTAGGTTGTACAGAGAAATATCTGCTTCTAAAACCAAAACGGAGCTATCTAACTGAATGGTTGTCAATGTGTGCATTCAACTGAACAGAGTTAAACTCACGTGTGGATTCAGCGGTTTGCAAACCCTTTCTGTGCAGAATCCCAAAACCGGTATTTCCAGCCCAATGCCGGCATATGTACTAAACAGCAGGAAACTTCGTCTAAAACTCAGGAGAAACGTTTCCTTGAAACTGCTCTGCTGTGCGTTCGTTCACCTAAGAGAGTTGAATCTATGTTGAGATTCAGCGAGTCAGAAACACGTTTCTTCTAGGAGCTGCGTTGGGATATTCCCGAGTGAATGGGACCATCGGCTGTACAGAGAAATATCTGCTTCTAAAACCCCAACGGAGCTGTCTAACTGAATGGTTGTCAATTTGTGCATTCAACTGACAGAGTTATACTCACGTGGGGATTCAGCGGTTTGCCAACCCTTTCTGTGCAGAATCCCAAAACCGGTATTTCCAGCCCAATGCCGGCATACGTACTAAACAGCAGAAAACTTCGTCTAAAACTCAGGAGAAACGTTTCCTTGAAACTGCTCTGCTGTGCGTTCGTTCACCTAAGAGAGTTGAATCTATGTTGAGATTCAGCGAGTCAGAAACACGTTTCTTCTAGGAGCTGCGTTGGGATATTCCCGAGTGAAAGGAACCATAGGCTGTACAGAGAAATATCTGCTTCTAAAACCACAACGGAGCTATCTAACTGAATGGTTGTCAATGTGTGCATTCAACTGACAGAGTTAAACTCACGTGTGGATTCAGCGGATTGACAACCCTTTCTGTGCAGAATCCCAAAAGCGGTATTTCCAGCCCAATGCCGGCATACGTACTAAACAGCAGGAAACTTCGTCTAAAACTCAGGAGAAACGTTCCCTTGAAACTGCTCTGCTGTGCGTTCGTTCAACTAAGAGAGTTGAATCTATGTTGAGATTCAGCGAGTCAGAAACACGTTTCTTCTAGGAGCTGCGTTGGGATATTCCCGAGTGAAAGGAACCATAGGCTGTACAGAGAAATATCTGCTTCTAAAACCACAACGGAGCTATCTAACTGAATGGTTGTCAATGTGTGCATTCAACTGACAGAGTTAAACTCACGTGTGGATTCAGCGGATTGACAACCCTTTCTGTGCAGAATCCCAAAACCGGTATTTCCAACCCAATGCCGGCATACGTACTAAACAGCAGGAAACTTCGTCTAAAACTCAGGAGAAACGTTTCCTTGAAACTGCTCTGCTGTGCGTTCGTTCACCTAAGAGAGTTGAATCTATGTTGAGATTCAGCGAGTCAGAAACACGTTTCTTCTAGGAGCTGCGTTGGGATATTCCCGAGTGAATGGGACCATAGGCTGTACAGAGAAATATGTGCTTCTAAAACCAAAACGGAGCTATATAACTGAATGGTTGTAAATGTGCGCATTCAACTGACAGAGTTAAACTCACGTGTGGATTCAGCGGTTTGCAAACCCTTTCTGTGCAGAATCCCAAAACCGGTATTTCCAGCCCAATGCCGGCATACGTACTAAACAGCAGGAAACTTCGCCTAAAACTCAGGAGAAACGTTTCCTTGAAACTGCTCTGCTGTGCCTTCGTTCACCTAAGAGAGTTGGATATATGTTGAGATTCAGCGAGTCAGAAACACGTTTCTTCTAGGACCTGCGTTGGGTTATTCCCGAGTGAATGGGACCATAGGCTGTACAGAGAAATATCTGCTTCTAAAACCAAAACGGAGCTATCTAACTGAATGGTTGTCAATGTGTGCATTCAACTGAGAGAGTTAAACCCACGTGTGGATTCAGCGGATTACCCACCCTTTCTGTGCAGAATCCCAAAACCGGTATTTCCAGCCCAATGCCGGCATACGTACTAAACAGCAGGAAACTTCGCCTAAAACTCAGGAGAAACGTTTCCTTGAAACTGCTCTGCTGTGCGTTCGTTCACCTAAGAGAGTTGAATCTATGTTGAGATTCAGCGAGTCAGAAACACGTTTCTTCTAGGAGCTGCGTTGCGATATTCCCGAGTGAATGGGACCATAGGCTGTACAGAGAAATATCTGCTTCTAAAACCAAATCGGAGCTATCTAACTGAATGGTTGTCAATTTGTGCATTCAACTGACAGAGTTAAACTCACGTGTGGATTCAGCGGTTTGCCAACCCTTTCTGTGCACAATCCCAAAACCGGTATTTGCAGCCCAATGCTGGCATACGTACTAAACAGCAGGAAACTTCGTCTAAAACTCAGGAGAAACGTTTCCTTGAAACTGCTCTGCTGTGCGTTCGAACACCTTAGAGAGTTGAATCTATGTTGAGATTCAGCGAGTCAGAAACATGTTTCTTCTAGGAGCTGCGTTGGGATATTGCCGAGTGAAAGGGACCATAGGCTGTACAGAGAAATATCTGCTTCTAAAACCACAACGGAGCTATCTAACTGAATGGTTGTCAATGTGTGCATTCAACTGACAGAGTTAAACTCACGTGTGGATTCAGCGGATTGCCAACCCTTTCTGTGCAGAATCCCAAAACCGGTATTTCCAGCCCAATGCCGGCATACGTACTAAACAGCAGGAAACTTCGTCTAAAACTCAGGAGAAACGTTTCCTTGAAACTGCTCTGCTGTGCGTTCGTTCAACTAAGAGAGTTGAATCTATGTTGAGATTCAGCGAGTCAGAAACACGTTTCTTCTAGGAGCTGCGAAGGGATATTCCCGAGTGAATGGGACCATAGGTTGTACAGAGAAATATGTGCTTCTAAAACCAAAACGGAGCTATATAACTGAATGGTTGAAAATGTGCGCATTCAACTGACAGAGTCAAACTCACGTGTGGATTCAGCGGATTGCCAACCCTTTCTGTGCAGAATCCCAAAACCGGTATTTCCAGCCCAATGCCGGCATACGTACTAAACAGCAGGAAACTTCGTCTAAAACTCAGGAGAAACGATTCCTTGAAACTGCTCTGCTGTGCGTTCGTTCACCTAAGAGAGTTGGATCTATGTTGAGATTCAGCGAGTCAGAAACACGTTTCTTCTAGGAGCTGCGTTGGGTTATTCCCGAGTGAATGGGACCATAGGCTGTACAGAGAAATATCTGCTTCTAAAACCAAAACGGAGCTATCTAACTGAATGGTTGTCAATGTGTGCATTCAACTGACAGAGTTAAACTCACGTGTGGATTCAGCGGTTTGCCAACCCTTTCTGTGCAGAATCCCAAAACCGGTATTTCCAGCCCAATGCCGGCATATGTACTAAACAGCAGGAAACTTCGTCTAAAACTCAGGAGAAACGTTTCCTTGAAACTGCTCTGCTGTGCGTTCGTTCACCTAAGAGAGTTGAATCTATGTTGAGATTCAGCGAGTCAGAAACACGTTTCTTCTAGGAGCTGCGTTGGGATATTCCCGAGTGAATGGGAACATCGGCTGTACAGAGAAATATCTGCTTCTAAAACCAAAACGGAGCTATCTAACTGAATGGTTGTCAATTTGTGCATTCAACTGACAGAGTTATACTCACGTGTGGATTCAGCGTATTGCCAACCCTTTCTCTGTAGAATCCCAAAACCGGTATTTCCAGCCCAATGCCGGCATACGTACTAAACAGCAGGATGCTTCGCCTAAAACTCAGGAGAAACGTTTCCTTGAAACTGCTCTGCTGTGCGATCGTTCACCTAAGAGAGTTGGATCTATGTTGAGATTCAGCGAGTCAGAAACACGTTTCTTCTAGGAGCTGCGTTGGGATATTCCCGAGTGAATGGGACCATAGGCTGTACAGAGAAATATCTGCTTCTAAAACCACAACGGAGCTATCTAACTGAATGGTTGTCAATGTGTGCATTCAACTGAGAGAGTTAAACCCACGTGTGGATTCAGCGGATTGCCCACCCTTTCTGTGCAGAATCCCAAAACCGGTATTTCCAGCCCAATGCCGGCATACGTACTAAACAGCAGGAAACTTCGCCTAAAACTCAGGAGAAACGTTTCCTTGAAACAGCTCTGCTGTGCGTTCGTTCACCTAAGAGAGGTGAATCTATGTTGAGTTTCAGCGAGTCAGAAACACGTTTCTTCTAGGAGCTGCGTTGGGATATTCCCGAGTGAAGGGGACCATAGGCTGTACAGAGAAATATCTGCTTCTAAAACCAAAACGGAGCTATCTAACTGAATGGTTGTCAATGTGTGCATTCAACTGACAGAGTTAAACTCACGTGTGGATTCAGCGGATTGCCAACCCTTTCTGTGCAGAATCCCAAAACCGGTATTTCCAGCCCAATGCCGGCATACGTTCTAAACATCAGGAAACTTCGTCTAAAACTCAGGAGAAACGTTTCCTTGAAACTGCTCTGCTGTGCGTTCGTTCACCTAAGAGAGTTGGATCTATGTTGAGATTCAGCGAGTCAGAAACACGTTTCTTCTAGGAGCTGGGTTGGGATATTCCCGAGTGAATGGGACCATCGGTTGTACAGAGAAATATCTGCTTCTAAAACCACAACGGAGCTATCTAACTGAATGGTTGTCAATTTGTGCTTTCAACTGACAGAGTTAAACTCACGTGTGGATTCAGCGGTTTGCCAACCCTTTCTGTGCAGAATCCCAAAACCGGTATTTCCAGCCCAATGCCGGCATACGTACTAAACAGCAGGAAACTTCGTCTAAAACTCAGGAGAAACGTTTCCTTGAAACTACTCTGCTGTGCGTTCGTTCACCTAAGAGAGTTGAATCTATGTTGAGATTCAGCGAGTCAGAAACACGTTTCTTCTAGGAGCTGCGTTGGGATATTCCCGAGTGAAAGGAACCATAGGCTGTACAGTGAAATATCTGCTTCTAAAACCACAACGGAGCTATCTAACTGAATGGTTGTCAATGTGTGCATTCAACTGACAGAGTTAAACTCACGTGTGGATTCAGCGGATTGACAACCCTTTCTGTGCAGAATCCCAAAAGCGGTATTTCCAGCCCAATGCCGGCATACGTACTAAACAGCAGGAAACTTCGTCTAAAACTCAGGAGAAACGTTTCCTTGAAACTGCTCTGCTGTGCGTTCGTTCAACTAAGAGACTTGAATCTATGTTGAGATTCAGCGAGTCAGAAACACGTTTCTTCTAGGAGCTGCGTTGGGATATTCCCGAGTGAAAGGAACCATAGGCTGTACAGAGAAATATCTGCTTCTAAAACCACAACGGAGCTATCTAACTGAATGGTTGTCAATGTGTGCATTCAACTGACAGAGTTAAACTCACGTGTGGATTCAGCGGATTGACAACCCTTTCTGTGCAGAATCCCAAAACCGGTATTTCCAACCCAATGCCGGCATACGTACTAAACAGCAGGAAACTTCGTCTAAAACTCAGGAGAAACGTTTCCTTGAAACTGCTCTGCTGTGCCTTCGTTCACCTAAGAGAGTTGGATATATGTTGAGATTCAGCGAGTCAGAAACACGTTTCTTCTAGGACCTGCGTTGGGTTATTCCCGAGTGAATGGGACCATAGGCTGTACAGAGAAATATCTGCTTCTAAAACCAAAACGGAGCTATCTAACTGAATGGTTGTCAATGTGTGCATTCAACTGAGAGAGTTAAACCCACGTGTGGATTCAGCGGATTACCCACCCTTTCTGTGCAGAATCCCAAAACCGGTATTTCCAGCCCAATGCCGGCATACGTACTAAACAGCAGGAAACTTCGCCTAAAACTCAGGAGAAACGTTTCCTTGAAACTGCTCTGCTGTGCGTTCGTTCACCTAAGAGAGTTGAATCTACGTTGAGATTCAGCGAGTCAGAAACACGTTTCTTCTAGGAGCTGCGTTGCGATATTCCCGAGTGAATGGGACCATAGGCTGTACAGAGAAATATCTGCTTCTAAAACCAAATCGGAGCTATCTAACTGAATGGTTGTCAATTTGTGCATTCAACTGACAGAGTTAAACTCACGTGTGGATTCAGCGGTTTGCCAACCCTTTCTGTGCACAATCCCAAAACCGGTATTTGCAGCCCAATGCTGGCATACGTACTAAACAGCAGGAAACTTCGTCTAAAACTCAGGAGAAACGTTTCCTTGAAACTGCTCTGCTGTGCGTTCGAACACCTTAGAGAGTTGAATCTATGTTCAGATTCAGCGAGTCAGAAACATGTTTCTTCTAGGAGCTGCGTTGGGATATTGCCGAGTGAAAGGGACCATAGGCTGTACAGAGAAATATCTGCTTCTAAAACCACAACGGAGCTATCTAACTGAATGGTTGTCAATGTGTGCATTCAACGGACAGAGTTAAACTCACGTGTGGATTCAGCGGATTGCCAACCGTTTCTGTGCAGAATCCCAAAACCGGTATTTCCAGCCCAATGACGGCATACGTACTAAACAGCAGGAAACTTCGTCTAAAACTCAGGAGAAACGTTTCCTTGAAACTGCTCTGCTGTGCGTTCGTTCAACTAAGAGAGTTGAATCTATGTTGAGATTCAGCGAGTCAGAAACACGTTTCTTCTAGGAGCTGCGAAGGGATATTCCCGAGTGAATGGGACCATAGGTTGTACAGAGAAATATGTCCTTCTAAAACCAAAACGGAGCTATATAACTGAATGGTTGAAAATGTGCGCATTCAACTGACAGAGTTAAACTCACGTGTGGATTCAGCGGATTGCCAACCCTTTCTGTGCAGAATCCCAAAACCGGTATTTCCAGCCCAATGCCGGCATACGTACTAAACAGCAGGAAACTTCGTCTAAAACTCAGGAGAAACGATTCCTTGAAACTGCTCTGCTGTGCGTTCGTTCACCTAAGAGAGTTGGATCTATGTTGAGATTCAGCGAGTCAGAAACACGTTTCTTCTAGGAGCTGCGTTGGGTTATTCCCGAGTGAATGGGACCATAGGCTGTACAGAGAAATATCTGCTTCTAAAACCAAAACGGAGCTATCTAACTGAATGGTTGTCAATGTGTGCATTCAACTGACAGAGTTAAACTCACGTGTGGATTCAGCGGTTTGCCAACCCTTTCTGTGCAGAATCCCAAAACCGGTATTTCCAGCCCAATGCCGGCATATGTACTAAACAGCAGGAAACTTCGTCTAAAACTCAGGAGAAACGTTTCCTTGAAACTGCTCTGCTGTGCGTTCGTTCACCTAAGAGAGTTGAATCTATGTTGAGATTCAGCGAGTCAGAAACACGTTTCTTCTAGGAGCTGCGTTGGGATATTCCCGAGTGAATGGGACCATCGGCTGTACAGAGAAATATCTGCTTCTAAAACCAAAACGGAGCTATCTAACTGAATGGTTGTCAATTTGTGCATTCAACTGACAGAGTTAAACTCACGTGTGGATTCAGCGGATTGCCAACCCTTTCTCTGTAGAATCCCAAAACCGGTATTTCCAGCCCAATGCCGGCATACGTACTAAACAGCAGGAAAGATCGTCTAAAACTCAGGAGAAACGTTTCCTTGAAACTGCTCTGCTGTGCGTTCGTTCACCTAAGAGAGTTGAATCTATGTTGAGATTCAGCGAGTCAGAAACACGTTTCTTCTAGGAGCTGCGTTGGGATATTCCCGAGTGAATGGGACCACAGGCTGTACAGAGAAATATCTGCTTCTAAAACCAAAACGGAGCTATCTAACTGAATGGTTGTCAATGTGTGCATTCAACTGACAGAGTTAAACTCACGTGTGGATTCAGCGAATTGCCAACCGTTTCTGTGCAGAATCCCAAAACCGGTATTTCCAGCCCAATGCCGGCATACGTACTAAACAGCAGGAAACTTCGTCTAAAACTCAGGAGAAACGTTTCCTTGAAACTGCTCTGCTGTGCGTTCGTTCAACTAAGAGAGTTGAATCTATGTTGAGATTCAGCGAGTCAGAAACACGTTTCTTCTAGGAGCTGCGTTGGGATATTCCCGAGTGAATGGGACCATAGGCTGTACAGAGAAATATGTGCTTCTAAAACCAAAACGGAGCTATATAACTGAATGGTTGTAAATGTGCGCATTCAACTGACAGAGTTAAACTCACGTGTGGATTCAGCGGTTTGCAAACCCTTTCTGTGCAGAATCCCAAAACCGGTATTTCCAGCCAATGCCAGCATACGTAGTAAACAGCAGGATGCTTCGCCTAAAACTCAGGAGAAACGTTTCCTTGAAACTGCTCTGCTGTGCGTTCATTCACCTAAGAGAGTTGAATCTATGTTGAGATTCAGCGAGTCAGAAACACGTTTCTTCTAGGAGCTGCGTTGGGATATTCCCGAGTGAATGGGACCATAAGCTGTACAGAGAAATATCTGCTTCTTAAACCAAAACGGAGCTATCTAACTGATTGGTTGTCAACGTGTGCATTCAACTGACAGAGTTAAACTCACGTGTGGATTCAGCGGATTGCCAACCCTTTCTGTGCAGAATCCCAAAACCGGTATTTCCATCCCAATGCCGGCATACGTACTAAACAGCAGGAAACTTCGACTAAAACTCAGGAGAAACGTTTCCTTGAAACTGCTCTGCTGTGCGTTCGTTCACCTAAGAGAGTTGAATCTATGTTGAGATTCAGCGAGTAAGAAACACGTTTCTTCTAGGAGCTGCGTTGGGATATTCCCGAGTGAATGGGACCATAGGCTGTACAGAGAAATATCTGCTTCTAAAACCAAAACGGAGCTATCTAACTGAATGGTTGTCAATGTGTGCATTCAACTGACAGAGTTAAACTCACGTGTGGATTCAGCGGATTGCCAACCCTTTCTGTGCAGAATCCCAAAACCGGTATTTCCAGCCCAATGCCGGCATACGTACTAAACAGCAGGAAACTTCGTCTAAAACTCAGGAGAAACGTTTCCTTGAAACTGCTCTGCTGTGCGTTCGTTCACCTAAGAGAGTTGAATCTATGTTGAGATTCAGCGAGTCAGAAACACGTTTCTTCTAGGAGCTGCGTTGGGATATTCCCGAGTGAATGGGACCATAGGCTGTACAGAGAAATATCTGCTTCTAAAACCAAAACGGAGCTATCTAACTGAATGGTTGTCAATGTGTGCATTCAACTGACAGAGTTAAACTCACGTGTGGATTCAGCGGATTGACAACCGTTTCTGTGCAGAATCCCAAAACCGGTATTTCCAGCCCAATGCCGGCATACGTACTAAACAGCAGGAAACTTCGTCTAAAACTCAGGAGAAACGTTTCCTTGAAACTGCTCTGCTGTGCGTTCGTTCAACTAAGAGAGTTGAATCTATGTTGAGATTCAGCGAGTCAGAAACACGTTTCTTCTAGGAGCTGCGTTGGGATATTCCCGAGTGAATGGGACCATAGGCTGTACAGAGAAATATGTGCTTCTAAAACCAAAACGGAGCTATATAACTGAATGGTTGTAAATGTGCGCATTCAACTGACAGAGTTAAACTCACGTGTGGATTCAGCGCTTTGCAAACCCTTTCTGTGCAGAATCCCAAAACCGGTATTTCCAGCCAATGCCAGCATACGTACTAAACAGCAGGAAGCTTCGCCTAAAACTCAGGAGAAACGTTTCCTTGAAACTGCTCTGCTGTGCGTTCATTCACCTAAGAGAGTTGAATCTATGTTGAGATTCAGCGAGTCAGAAACACGTTTCTTCTAGGAGCTGCGTTGAGATATTCCCGAGTGAATGGGACCATAGGCTGTACAGAGAAATATCTGCTTCTTAAACCAAAACGGAGCTATCTAACTGAATGGTTGTCAATGTGTGCATTCAACTGACAGAGTTAAACTCACGTGTGGATTCAGCGGATTGCCAACCCTTTCTGTGCAGAATCCCAAAACCGGTATTTCCAGCCCAATGCCGGCATACGTACTAAACAGCAGGAAACTTCGACTAAAACTCAGGAGAAACGTTTCCTTGAAACTGCTCTGCTCTGCGTTCGTTCACCTAAGAGAGTTGAATCTATGTTGAGATTCAGCGAGTAAGAAACACGTTTCTTCTAGGAGCTGCGTTGGGATATTCCCGAGTGAATGGGACCATAGGCTGTACAGAGAAATATCTGCTTCTAAAACCAAAACGGAGCTATCTAACTGAATGGTTGTCAATTTGTGCATTCAACTGACAGAGTTAAACTCACGTGTGGATTCAGCGGATTGCCAACCCTTTCTGTGCAGAATCCCAAAACCGGTATTTCCAGCCCAATGCCGGCATACGTACTAAACAGCAGGAAACTTCGTCTAAAACTCAGGAGAAACGTTTCCTTGAAACTGCTCTGCTGTGCGTTCGTTCACCTAAGAGAGTTGAATGAATGTTGAGATTCAGCGAGTCAGAAACACGTTTCTTCTAGGAGCTGCGTTGGGATATTCCCGAGTGAATGGGACCATAGGCTGTACAGAGAAATATCTGCTTCTAAAACCAAAACGGAGCTATCTAACTGAATGGTTGTCAATGTGTGCATTCAACTGACAGAGTTAAACTCACGTGTGGATTCAGCGGAGTGCCAACCGTTTCTGTGCAGAATCCCAAAACCGGTATTTCCAGCCCAATGCCGGCATACGTACTAAACAGCAGGAAACTTCGTCTAAAACTCAGGAGAAACGTTTCCTTGAAACTGCTCTGCTGTGCGTTCGTTCAAGTAAGAGAGTTGAATCTATGTTGAGATTCAGCGAGTCAGAAACACGTTTCTTCTAGGAGCTGCGTTGGGATATTCCCGAGTGAATGGGACCATAGGCTGTACAGAGAAATATGTGCTTCTAAAACCAAAACGGAGCTATATAACTGAATGGTTGTAAATGTGCGCATTCAAATGACAGAGTTAAACTCACGTGTGGATTCAGCGCTTTGCAAACCCTTTCTGTGCAGAATCCCATAACCGGTATTTCCAGCCAATGCCAGCATACGTACTAAACAGCAGGAAGCTTCGCCTAAAACTCAGGAGAAACGTTTCCTTGAAACTGCTCTGCTGTGCGTTCATTCACCTAAGAGAGTTGAATCTATGTTGAGATTCAGCGAGTCAGAAACACGTTTCTTCTAGGAGCTGCGTTGCGATATTCCCGAGTGAAGGGGACCATAGGCTGTACAGAGAAATATCTGCTTCTAAAACCAAAACGGACCTATCTAACTGAATGGTTGTCATTGTGTGCATTCAACTGACAGAGTTAAACTCACGTGTGGATTCAGCGGATTGCCAACCCTTTCTGTGCAGAATCCCAAAACCGGTATTTCCAGCCCAATGCCGGCATACGTTCTAAACATCAGGAAGCTTCGTCTAAAACTCAGGAGAAACGTTTCCTTGAAACTGCTCTGCTGTGCGTTCGTTCACCTAAGAGAGTTGGATCTATGTTGAGATTCAGCGAGTCAGAAACACGTTTCTTCTAGGAGCTGCGTTGGGATATTCCCGAGTGAATGGGACCATAGGCTGTACAGAGAAATATCTGCTTCTAAAACCACAACGGAGCTATCTAACTGAATGGTTGTCTATGTGTGCATTCAACTGACAGAGTTAAACTCACGTGTGGATTCAGCGGTTTGCCAACCCTTTCTGTGCAGAATCCCAAAACCGGTATTTCCAGCCCAATGCCGGCATACGTACTAAACAGCAGGAAACTTCGTCTAAAACTCAGGAGAAACGTTTCCTTGAAACTGCTCTGCTGTGCGTTCGTTCACCTAAGAGAGTTGAATCTATGTTGAGATTCAGCGAATCAGAAACACGTTTCTTCTAGGAGCTGCGTTGGGATATTCCCGAGTGAATGGGACCATAGGCTGTACAGAGAAATATCTGCTTCTAAAACCAAAACGGAGCTATCTAACTGAATGGTTGTCAATTTGTGCATTCAACTGACAGAATTAAACTCACGTGTGGATTCAGCGGTTTGCCAACCCTTTCTGTGCAGAATCCCAAAACCGGTATTTGCAGCCCAATGCCGGCATACGTACTAAACAGCAGGAAACTTCGTCTAAAACTCAGGAGAAACGTTTCCTTGAAACTGCTGTGCTGTGCGTTCGTTCACCTAAGAGAGTTGAATCTATGTTGAGATTCAGCGAGTCAGAAACACGTTTCTTCTAGGAGCTGCGTTGGGATATTGCCGAGTGAAAGGGACCATAGGCTGTACAGAGAAATATCTGCTTCTAAAACCACAACGGAGCTATCTAACTGAATGGTTGTCAATGTGTGCATTCAACGGACAGAGTTAAACTCACGTGTGGATTCAGCGGATTGCCAACCGTTTCTGTGCAGAATCCCAAAACCGGTATTTCCAGCCCAATGCCGGCATACGTACTAAACAGCAGGAAACTTCGTCTAAAACTCAGGAGAAACGTTTCCTTGAAACTGCTCTGCTGTGCGTTCGTTCAACTAAGAGAGTTGAATCTATGTTGAGATTCAGCGAGTCAGAAACACGTTTCTTCTAGGAGCTGCGAAGGGATATTCCCGAGTGAATGGGACCATAGGTTGTACAGAGAAATATGTGCTTCTAAAACCAAAACGGAGCTATATAACTGAATGGTTGTAAATGTGCGCATTCAACTGACAGAGTTAAACTCACGTGTGGATTCAGCGGATTGCCTACCCTTTCTGTGCAGAATCCCAAAACCGGTATTTCCAGCCCAATGCCGGCATACGTACTGAACAGCAGGAAACTTCGTCTAAAACTCAGGAGAAACGATTCCTTGAAACTGCTCTGCTGTGCGTTCGTTCACCTAAGAGAGTTGAATCTATGTTGAGATTCAGCGAGTCAGAAACACGTTTCTTCTAGGAGCTGCGTTGGGTTATTCCCGAGTGAATGGGACCATAGTCTGTACAGAGAAATATCTGCTTCTAAAACCAAAACGGAGCTATCTAACTGAATGGTTGTCAATGTGTGCATTCAACTGACAGAGTTAAACTCACGTGTGGATTCAGCGGTTTGCCAACCCTTTCTGTGCAGAATCCCAAAACCGGTATTTCCAGCCCAATGCCGGCATACGTACTAAACAGCAGGAAACTTCGTCTAAAACTCAGGAGAAACGTTTCCTTGAAACTGCTCTGCTGTGCGTTCGTTCACCTAAGAGAGTTGAATCTATGTTGAGATTCAGCGAGTCAGAAACACGTTTCTTCTAGGAGCTGCGTTGGGATATTCCCGAGTGAATGGGACCATCGGCTGTACAGAGAAATATCTGCTTCTAAAACCAAAACGGAGCTATCTAACTGAATGGTTGTCAATTTGTGCATTCAACTGACAGAGTTAAACTCACGTGTGGATTCAGCGGATTGCCAACCCTTTCTCTGTAGAATCCCAAAACCGGTATTTCCAGCCCAATGCCGGCATACGTACTAAACAGCAGGAAAGATCGTCTAAAACTCAGGAGAAACGTTTCCTTGAAACTGCTCTGCTGTGCGTTCGTTCACCTAAGAGAGTTGAATCTATGTTGAGATTCAGCGAGTCAGAAACACGTTTCTTCTAGGAGCTGCGTTGGGATATTCCCGAGTGAATGGGACCATAGGCTGTACAGAGAAATATCTGCTTCTAAAACCAAAACGGAGCTATATAACTGAATGGTTGTAAATGTGCGCATTCAACTGACAGAGTTAAACTCACGTGTGGATTCAGCGGTTTGCAAACCCTTTCTGTGCAGAATCCCAAAACCGGTATTTCCAGCCAATGCCAGCATACGTAGTAAACAGCAGGATGCTTCGCCTAAAACTCAGGAGAAACGTTTCCTTGAAACTGCTCTGCTGTGCGTTCATTCACCTAAGAGAGTTGAATCTATGTTGAGATTCAGCGAGTCAGAAACACGTTTCTTCTAGGAGCTGCGTTGGGATATTCCCGAGTGAATGGGACCATAGGCTGTACAGAGAAATATCTGCTTCTTAAACCAAAACGGAGCTATCTAACTGATTGGTTGTCAATGTGTGCATTCAACTGACAGAGTTAAACTCACGTGTGGATTCAGCGGATTGCCAACCCTTTCTGTGCAGAATCCCAAAACCGGTATTTCCAGCCCAATGCCGGCATACGTACTAAACAGCAGGAAACTTCGACTAAAACTCAGGAGAAACGTTTCCTTGAAACTGCTCTGCTGTGCGTTCGTTCACCTAAGAGAGTTGAATCTATGTTGAGATTCAGCGAGTAAGAAACACGTTTCTTCTAGGAGCTGCGTTGGGATATTCCCGAGTGAATGGGACCATAGGCTGTACAGAGAAATATCTGCTTCTAAAACCAAAACGGAGCTATCTAACTGAATGGTTGTCAATTTGTGCATTCAACTGACAGAGTTAAACTCACGTGTGGATTCAGCGGATTGCCAACCCTTTCTGTGCAGAATCCCAAAACCGGTATTTCCAGCCCAATGCCGGCATACGTACTAAACAGCAGGAAACTTCGTCTAAAACTCAGGAGAAACGTTTCCTTGAAACTGCTCTGCTGTGCGTTCGTTCACCTAAGAGAGTTGAATCTATGTTGAGATTCAGCGAGTCAGAAACACGTTTCTTCTAGGAGCTGCGTTGGGATATTCCCGAGTGAATGGGACCATAGGCTGTACAGAGAAATATCTGCTTCTAAAACCAAAACGGAGCTATATAACTGAATGGTTGTAAATGTGCGCATTCAACTGACAGAGTTAAACTCACGTGTGGATTCAGCGGTTTGCAAACCCTTTCTGTGCAGAATCCCAAAACCGGTATTTCCAGCCAATGCCAGCATACGTAGTAAACAGCAGGATGCTTCGCCTAAAACTCAGGAGAAACGTTTCCTTGAAACTGCTCTGCTGTGCGTTCATTCACCTAAGAGAGTTGAATCTATGTTGAGATTCAGCGAGTCAGAAACACGTTTCTTCTAGGAGCTGCGTTGGGATATTCCCGAGTGAATGGGACCATAGGCTGTACAGAGAAATATCTGCTTCTTAAACCAAAACGGAGCTATCTAACTGATTGGTTGTCAATGTGTGCATTCAACTGACAGAGTTAAACTCACGTGTGGATTCAGCGGATTGCCAACCCTTTCTGTGCAGAATCCCAAAACCGGTATTTCCAGCCCAATGCCGGCATACGTACTAAACAGCAGGAAACTTCGACTAAAACTCAGGAGAAACGTTTCCTTGAAACTGCTCTGCTGTGCGTTCGTTCACCTAAGAGAGTTGAATCTATGTTGAGATTCAGCGAGTAAGAAACACGTTTCTTCTAGGAGCTGCGTTGGGATATTCCCGAGTGAATGGGACCATAGGCTGTACAGAGAAATATCTGCTTCTAAAACCAAAACGGAGCTATCTAACTGAATGGTTGTCAATTTGTGCATTCAACTGACAGAGTTAAACTCACGTGTGGATTCAGCGGATTGCCAACCCTTTCTGTGCAGAATCCCAAAACCGGTATTTCCAGCCCAATGCCGGCATACGTACTAAACAGCAGGAAACTTCGTCTAAAACTCAGGAGAAACGTTTCCTTGAAACTGCTCTGCTGTGCGTTCGTTCACCTAAGAGAGTTGAATGAATGTTGAGATTCAGCGAGTCAGAAACACGTTTCTTCTAGGAGCTGCGTTGGGATATTCCCGAGTGAATGGGACCATAGGCTGTACAGAGAAATATCTGCTTCTAAAACCAAAACGGAGCTATCTAACTGAATGGTTGTCAATGTGTGCATTCAACTGACAGAGTTAAACTCACGTGTGGATTCAGCGGATTGACAACCGTTTCTGTGCAGAATCCCAAAACCGGTATTTCCAGCCCAATGCCGGCATACGTACTAAACAGCAGGAAACTTCGTCTAAAACTCAGGAGAAACGTTTCCTTGAAACTGCTCTGCTGTGCGTTCGTTCACCTAAGAGAGTTGAATCTATGTTGAGATTCAGCGAGTCAGAAACACGTTTCTTCTAGGAGCTGCGTTGGGATATTCCCGAGTGAATGGGACCATAGGCTGTACAGAGAAATATGTGCTTCTAAAACCAAAACGGAGCTATATAACTGAATGGTTGTAAATGTGCGCATTCAACTGACAGAGTTAAACTCACGTGTGGATTCAGCGCTTTGCAAACCCTTTCTGTGCAGAATCCCAAAACCGGTATTTCCAGCCAATGCCAGCATACGTACTAAACAGCAGGAAGCTTCGCCTAAAACTCAGGAGAAACGTTTCCTTGAAACTGCTCTGCTGTGCGTTCATTCACCTAAGAGAGTTGAATCTATGTTGAGATTCAGCGAGTCAGAAACACGTTTCTTCTAGGAGCTGCGTTGAGATATTCCCGAGTGAATGGGACCATAGGCTGTACAGAGAAATATCTGCTTCTTAAACCAAAACGGAGCTATCTAACTGAATGGTTGTCAATGTGTGCATTCAACTGACAGAGTTAAACTCACGTGTTGATTCAGCGGATTGCCAACCCTTTCTGTGCAGAATCCCAAAACCGGTATTTCCAGCCCAATGCCGGCATACGTACTAAACAGCAGGAAACTTCGTCTAAAACTCAGGAGAAACGATTCCTTGAAACTGCTCTGCTGTGCGTTCGTTCACCTAAGAGAGTTGAATCTATGTTGAGATTCAGCGAGTCAGAAACACGTTTCTTCTAGGAGCTGCGTTGGGATATTCCCGAGTGAAAGGGACCATAGGTTGTACAGAGAAATATCTGCTTCTAAAACCAAAACGGAGCTATCTAACTGAATGGTTGTCAATGTGTGCATTCAACTGAGAGAGTTAAACTCACGTGTGGATTCAGCGGATTACCCACCCTTTCTGTGCAGAATCCCAAAACCGGTATTTCCATCCCATTGCCGGCATACGTACTAAACTGCAGGAAACTTCGTCTAAAACTCAGGAGAATCGTTTCCTTGAAACTGCTCTGCTGTGCGTTCGTTCACCTAAGAGAGTTGAATCTATGTTGACATTCAGCGAGTCAGAAACACGTTTCTTCTAGGAGCTGCGTTGGGATATTCCCGAGTGAATGGAACCATAGGCTGTACAGAGAAATATCTGCTTCTAAAACCAAAACGGACCTATCTAACTGAATGGTTGTCAATGTGTGCATTCAACTGACAGAGGTAAACTCACGTGTGGATTCAGCGGAATGCCAACTCTTACTGTGCAGAATCCCAAAACCGGTATTTCCAGCCCAATGCCGACATACGTACTAAACAGCAGGAAACTTCGTCTAAAACTCAGGAGAAACGTTTCCTTGAAACTGCTCTGCTGTGCGTTCGTTCACCTAAGAGAGGTGAATCTATGTTGAGATTCAGCGAGTCAGAAACACGTTTCTTCTAGGAGCTGCGTTGGGATATTCCCGAGTGAATGGGACCATAGGCTGTACAGAGAAATATCTGCTTCTAAAACCAAAACGGAGCTATCTAACTGAATGGTTGTCAATGTGTGCATTCAACTGAGAGAGTTAAACTCACGTGTGGATTCAGCGGATTACCCACCCTTTCTGTGCAGAATCCCAAAACCGGTATTTCCAGCCCAATGCCGGCATATGTAGTAAACAGCAGGAAACTTCGCCTAAAACTCAGGAGAAACGTTTCCTTGAAACTGCTCTGCTGTGCGTTCATTCACCTAAGAGAGTTGAATCTATGTTGAGATTCAGCGAGTCAGAAACACGTTTCTTCTAGGAGCTGCGTTGGGATATTCCCGAGTGAATGGGACCATAGGCTGTACAGAGAAATATCTGCTTCTTAAACCAAAACGGAGCTATCTAACTGAATGGTTGTCAATGTGTGCATTCAACTGACAGAGTTAAACTCACGTGTGGATTCAGCGGTTTGCCAACCCTTTCTGTGCAGAATCCCAAAACCGGTATTTCCAGCCCAATGCCGGCATACGTACTAAACAGCAGGAAACTTCGCCTAAAACTCAGGAGAAACGTTTCCTTGAAACTGCTCTGCTGTGCGTTCGTTCACCTAAGAGAGTTGGATCTATGTTGAGATTCAGCGAGTCAGAAACACGTTTCTTCTAGGAGCTGCGTTGGGGTATTCCCGAGTGAATGGGACCATAGGCTGTACAGAGAAATATCTGCTTCTAAAACCAAAACGGAGCTATCTAACTGAATGGTTGTCAATGTGTGCATTCAACTGACAGAGTTAAACTCACGTGTGGATTCAGCGGTTTGCCAACCCTTTCTGTGCAGAATCCCAAAACCGGTATTTCCAGCCCAATGCCGGCATACGTACTAAACAGCAGGAAACTTCGTCTAAAACTCAGGAGAAACGTTTCCTTGAAACTGCTGTGCTGTGCGTTCGTTCAACTAAGAGAGTTGAATCTATGTTGAGATTCAGCGAGTCAGAAACACGTTTCTTCTAGGAGCAGCGTTGGGATATTCCCGAGTGAAAGGGACCATAGGCTGTACAGAGAAATATCTGCTTCTAAAACCAAAACGGAGCTATCTAACTGAATGGTTGTCGATGTGTGCCTTCAACTGACAGAGTTAAACTCACGTGTGGATTCCGCGGTTTACCAACCCTTTCTGTGCAGAATCCCAAAACCGGTATTTCCATCCCAATGCCGGCATACGTACTAAACAGCAGGAAACTTCGTCTAAAACTCATGAGAAACGTTTCCTTGAAACTGCTCTGCTGTGCGTTCGTTCACCTAAGAGAGTTGAATCTATGTTGAGATTCAGCGAGTCAGAAACACCTTTCTTCTAGGAGCTGCGTTGGGATATTCCCGAGTGAATGGGACCATAGGCTGTACAGCGAAATATCTGCTGCTAAAACCAAAACGGAGCTATCTAACTGAATGGTTGTCAATGTGTGCATTCAACTGACAGAGTTAAACTCACGTGTGGATTCAGCGGATTGCCAACCCTTTCTGTGCAGAATCCCAAAACCGGTATTTCCAGCCCAATGCCGGCATACGTACTAAACAGCAGGAAACTTCGTCTAAAACTCAGGAGAAACGTTTCCTTCAAACTGCTCTGCTGTGCGTTCGTTCACCTAAGAGAGTTGAATCTATGTTGAGCTTCAGCGAGTCAGAAACACGTTTCTTCTAGGAGCTGCGTTGGGATATTCCCGAGTGAATGGGACCATATGCTGTACAGAGAAATATCTGCTTCTAAAACCACAACGGAGCTATCTAACTGAATGGTTGTCAATTTGTGCATTCAACTGACAGAGTTAAACTCACGTGTGGATTCAGCGGTTGGGCCAACCCTTTCTGTGCAGAATCCCAAAACCGGTATTTCCAGCCCAATGCCGGCATACGTACTAAACAGCAGGAAACTTCGTCTAAAACTCAGGAGAAACGTTTCCTTGAAACTGCTCTGCTGGGCGTTCGTTCACCTAAGAGAGTTGGATCTATGTTGAGATTCAGCGAGTCAGAAACACGTTTCTTCTAGGAGCTGCGTTGGGATATTCCCGAGTGAAAGGGACCATAGGCTGTACAGAGAAATATCTGCTTCTAAAACCAAAACGGACCTATCTAACTGAATGGTTGTCAATGTGTGCATTCAACTGACACAGTTAAACTCACGTGTGGATTCAGCGGTTTGCCAACCCTTTCTGTGCAGAATCCCAAAACCGGTATTTCCAGCCCAATGCCGGCATACGTACTAAACAGCAGGTAACTTCGTCTAAAACTCAGGAGAAACGTTTCCTTGAAACTGCTCTGCTGTGCGTTCGTTCACCTAAGAGAGTTGAATCTATGTTGAGATTCAGCGAGTCAGAAACACGTTTCTTCTAGGAGCTGCGTTGGGATATTCCCGAGTGAATGGGACCATAGGCTGTACAGAGAAATATCTGCTCCTAAACCAAAACGGAGCTATCTAACTGAATGGTTATCAATTTGTGCATTCAACTGACAGAGTTAAACTCACGTGTGGGTTCAGCGGTTTGCAAACCCTTTCTGTGCAGAATCCCAAAACCGGTATTTCCAGCCCAATGCCGTCATACGTACTAAACAGCAAGAAACTTCGTCAAAAACTCAGGAGAAACGATTCCTTGAAACTGCTCTGCTGTGCGTTCGTTCACCTAAGAGAGTTGAATCTATGTTGAGATTCATCGAGTGAGAAACACGTTTCTTCTAGGAGCTGCGTTGGGATATTCCCGAGTGAAAGGGACCATAGGCTGTACAGAGAAATATCTGCTTCTAAAACCAAAACGGAGCTATCTAACTGAATGGTTGTCAATGTGTGCATTCAACTGAGAGAGTTAAACTCACGTGTGGATTCAGCGGATTACCCACCCTTTCTGTGCAGAATCCCAAAACCGGTATTTCCATCCCAATGCCGGCATACGTACTAAACAGCAGGTAACTTCGTCTAAAACTCAGGAGAAACGTTTCCTTGAAACTGCTCTGCTGTGCCTTCGTTCACCTAAGAGAATTGAATCTATGTTGAGATTCAGTGAGTCAGAAACACGTTCCTTCTAGGAGCTGCGTTGAGATATTCCCGAGTGAATGGGACCATAGGCTGTACAGAGAAATATCTGCTTCTAAAACCAAAACGGAGCTATCTAACTGAATGGTTGTCAATGTGTGCATTCAACTGACAGAGTTAAACTCACGAGTGGATTCAGCGGTTTGCCAACCCTTTCTGTGCAGAATCCCAAAACCGGTATTTCCAGCCCAATGCCGGCATACGTACTAAACAGCAGGAAACTTCGTCTAAAACTCAGGAGAAACGTTTCCTTGAAACTGCTCTGCTGTGCGTTCGTTCACCTAAGAGAGTTGAATCTATGTTGAGATTCAGCGAGTCAGAAACACGTTTCTTCTAGGAGCAGCGTTGGGATATTCCCGAGTGAATGGGACCATAGGCTGTACAGAGAAATATCTGCTTCTAAAACCAAAACGGAGCTATCTAACTGAATGGTTGTCAATGTGTGCCTTCAACTGACAGTTAAACTCACGTGTGGATTCCGCGGATTACCAACCCTTTCTGTGCAGAATCCCAAAACCGGTATTTCCAGCCCAATGCCGGCATACGTACTAAACAGCAGGAAACTTCGTCTAAAACTCAGGAGAAACGTTTCCTTGAAACTGCTCTGCTGTGCGTTCGTTCACCTAAGAGAGTTGAATCTATGTTGAGATTCAGCGAGTCAGAAACACGTTTCTTCTAGGAGCTGCGTTGGGATATTCCCGAGTGAATGGGACCATAGGCTGTACAGAGAAATATCTGCTGCTAAAACCAAAACGGAACTATCTAACTGAATGGTTGTCAATGTGTGCATTCAACTGACAAAGTTAAACTCACGTGTGGATTCAGCGGTTTGCCAACCCTTTCTGTGCAGAATCCCAAAACCGGTATTTCCAGCCCAATGCCGGCATACGTACTAAACAGCAGGAAACTTCGTCTAAAACTCAGGAGAAACGTTTCCTTGAAACTGCTCTGCTGTGCGTTCGTTCACCTAAGAGAGTTGAATCTATGTTGAGCTTCAGCGAGTCAGAAACACGTTTCTTCTAGGAGCTGCGTTCGGATATTCCCGAGTGAATGGGACCATAGGCTGTACAGAGAAATATCTGCTTCTAAAACCACAACGGAGCTATCTAACTGAATGGTTGTCAATTTGTGCATTCAACTGACAGAGTTAAACTCACGTGTGGATTCAGCGGTTGGGCCAACCCTTTCTGTGCAGAATCCCAAAACCGGTATTTCCATCCCAATGCCGGCATACGTACAAAACAGCAGGAAACTTCGTCTAAAACTCAGGAGAAACGTTTCCTTGAAACTGTTCTGCTGGGCGTTCGTTCACCTAAGAGAGTTGGATCTATGTTGAGATTCAGCGAGTCAGAAACACGTTTCTTCTAGGAGCTGCGTTGGGATATTCCCGAGTGAAAGTGACCATAGGCTGTACAGAGAAATATCTGCTTCTAAAACCAAAACGGACCTATCTAACTGAATGGTTGTCAATGTGTGTATTCAACTGACAGAGTTAAACTCACGTGAGGATTCAGCGGTTTGCCAACCCTTTCTGTGCAGAATCCCAAAACCGGTATTTCCAGCCCAATGCCGGCATACGTACTAAGCAGCAGGTAACTTCGTCTAAAACTCAGGAGAAAAGTTTCCTTGAAACTGCTCTGCTGTGCGTTCGTTCACCTAAGAGAGTTGAATCTATGTTGAGATTCAGCGAGTCAGAAACACGTTTCTTGTAGGAGCTGCGTTGGGATATTCCCGAGTGAATGGGACCATAGGCTGTACAGAGAAATATCTGCTCCTAAACCAAAACGGAGCTATCTAACTGAATGGTTTTCAATTTGTGCATTCAACTGACAGAGTTAAACTCACGTGTGGATTCAGCGGTTTGCAAACCCTTTCTGTGCAGAATCCCAAATCCGGTATTTCCAGCCCAATGCCGGCATACGTACTAAACAGCAGGAAACTTCGTCTAAAACTCAGGAGAAACGTTTCCTTGAAACTGCTCTGCTGTGCGTTCGTTCACCTAAGAGAGTTGAATCTATGTTGAGATTCAGCGAGTCAGAAACACGTTTCTTCTAGGAGCTGCGTTGCGATATTCCCGAGTGAAAGGGACCATAGGCTGTACAGAGAAATATCTGCTTCTAAAACCAAAACGGAGCTATCTAACTGAATGGTTGTCAATGTGTGCATTCAACTGACAGAGGTAAACTCACGTGAGGATTCAGCGGACTGCCAACCCTTTCTGTGCAGAATCCCAAAACCGGTATTTCCAGCCCAATGCCGGCATACGTACTAAACAGCAGGAAACTTCGTCTAAAACTCAGGAGAAACGATTACTTGAAACTGCTCTGCTGTGCGTTCGTTCACCTAAGAGAGTTGAATCTATGTTGAGATTCAGCGAGTCAGAAACACGTTCCTTCTGGGAGCTGCGTTGAGATATTCCCGAGTGAATGGGACCATAGGCTGTACAGAGAAATATCTGCTTCTAAAACCAAAACGGAGATATCTAACTGAATGGTTGTCAATTTGTGCATTCAACTGACAGAGTTAAACTCACGTGTGGATTCAGCGGTTTGCCAACCCTTTCTGTGCAGAATCCCAAAACCGGTATTTCCAGCCCAATGCCGGCATACGTACTAAACAGCAGGAAACTTCGTCTAAAACTCAGGAGAAACGTTTCCTTGAAACTGTTCTGCTGTGCGTTCGTTCACCTAAGAGAGTTGAATCTATGTTGAGATTCTGCGAGTCAGAAACACGTTTCTTCTAGGAGCTGCGTTGGGATATTCCCGAGTGAATGGGACCATAGTCTGTACAGAGAAATATCTGCTTCTAAAACCAAAACGGAGCTATATAACTGAATGGTTGTCAATGTGTGCATTCAACTGACAGAGTTAAACTCACGTGTGGATTCAACGGATTGCCAACCCTTTCTGTGCAGAATCCCAAAACCGGTATTTCCAGCCCAATGCCGGCATACGTACTAAACAGCTGGAAACTTCGTCTAAAACTCAGGAGAAGCGTTTCCGTGAAACTGCTCTGCTGTGCGTTCGTTCACCTATGAGAGTTGGATCTATGTTGAGATTCAGCGAGTCAGAAACACGTTTCTTCTAGGAGCTGCGTTGGGATATTCCCGAGTGAATGGGACCATAGGCTGTACAGAGAAATATCTGCTTCTAAAACCAAAACGGAGCTATCTAACTGAATGGTTGTCAATGTGTGCATTCAACTGACAGAGTTAAACTCACGTGTGGATTCAGCGGATTGCCAACCCTTTCTGTGCAGAATCCCAAAACCGGTATTTCCAGCCCAATGCCGGCATACGTACTAAACAGCAAGAAACTTCGTCTAAAACTCAGGAGAAACGATTCTTTGAAACTGCTCTGCTGTGCGTTCGTTCACCTAAGAGAGTTGAATCTATGTTGAGATTCATCGAGTGAGAAACACGTTTCTTCTAGGGGCTGCGTTGGGATATTCCCGAGTGAAAGGGACCATAGGCTGTACAGAGAAATATCTGCTTCTAAAACCAAAACGGAGCTATCTAACTGAATGGTTGTCAATGTGTGCATTCAACTGAGAGAGTTAAACTCACGTGTGGATTCAGCGGATTACCCACCCTTTCTGTGCAGAATCCCAAAACCGGTATTTCCATCCCAATGCCGGCATACGTACTAAACAGCAGGTAACTTCGTCTAAAACTCAGGAGAAACGTTTCCTTGAAACTGCTCTGCTGTGCGTTCGTTCACCTAAGAGAGTTGAATCTATGTTGAGATTCAGCGAGTCAGAAACACGTTCCTTCTAGGAGCTGCGTTGAGATATTCCCGAGTGAATGGGACCATAGGCTGTACAGAGAAATATCTGCTTCTAAAACCAAAACGGAGCTATCTAACTGAATGGTTGTCAATTTGTGCATTCAACTGACAGAGTTAAACTCACGTGTGGATTCAGCGGTTTGCCAACCCTTTCTGTGCAGAAACCCAAAACCGGTATTTCCAGCCCAATGCCGGCATACGTACTAAACAGCAGGAAACTTCGTCTAAAACTCAGGAGAAACGTTTCCTTGAAACAGTTCTGCTGTGCGTTCGTTCACCTAAGAGAGTTGAATCTATGTTGAGATTCAGCGAGTCAGAAACACGTTTCTTCTAGGAGCTGCGTTGGGATATTCCCGAGTGAATGGGACCATAGGCTGTACAGAGAAATATCTGCTTCTAAAACCAAAACGGAGCTATCTAACTGAATGGTTGTCAATGTGTGCATTCAACTGACAGAGTTAAACTCACGTGTGGATTCAACGGATTGCCAACCCTATCTGTGCAGAATCCCAAAACCGGTATTTCCAGCCCAATGCCGGCATACGTACTAAACAGCAAGAAACTTCGTCTAAAACTCAGGAGAAACGATTCCTTGAAACTGCTCTGCTGTGCGTTCGTTCACCTAAGAGAGTTGAATCTATGTTGAGATTCATCGAGTGAGAAACACGTTTCTTCTAGGAGCTGCGTTGGGATATTCCCGAGTGAAAGGGACCATAGGCTGTACAGAGAAATATCTGCTTCTAAAACCAAAACGGAGCTATCTAACTGAATGGTTGTCAATGTGTGCATTCAACTGAGAGAGTTAAACTCACGTGTGGATTCAGCGGATTACCCACCCTTTCTGTGCAGAATCCCAAAACCGGTATTTCCATCCCAATGCCGGCATACGTACTAAACAGCAGGTAACTTCGCCTAAAACTCAGGAGAAACGTTTCCTTGAAACTGCTCTGCTGTGCGTTCGTTCACCTAAGAGAGTTGAATCTATGTTGAGATTCAGCGAGTCAGAAACACGTTCCTTCTAGGAGCTGCGTTGAGATATTCCCGAGTGAATGGGACCATAGGCTGTACAGAGAAATATCTGCTTCTAAAACCAAAACGGAGCTATCTAACTGAATGGTTGTCAATTTGTGCATTCAACTGACAGAGTTAAACTCACGTGTGGATTCAGCGGTTTGCCAACCCTTTCTGTGCAGAATCCCAAAACCGGTATTTCCAGCCCAATGCCGGCATACGTACTAAACAGCAGGAAACTTCGTCTAAAACTCAGGAGAAACGTTTCCTTGAAACTATTCTGCTGTGCGTTCGTTCACCTAAGAGAGTTGAATCTATGTTGAGATTCAGCGAGTCAGAAACACGTTTCTTCTAGGAGCTGCGTTGGGATATTCCCGAGTGAATGGGACCATAGGCTGTACAGAGAAATATCTGCTTCTAAAACCAAAACGGAGCTATCTAACTGATTGGTTGTCAATGTGTGCATTCAACTGACAGAGTTAAACTCACGTGTGGATTCAACGGATTGCCAACCCTTTCTGTGCAGAATCCCAAAACCGGTATTTCCAGCCCAATGCCGGCATACGTACTAAACAGCAGGAAACTTCGTCTAAAACTCAGGAGAAGCGTTTCCTTGAAACTGCTCTGCTGTGCGTTCGTTCACCTATGAGAGTTGGATCTATGTTGAGATTCAGCGAGTCAGAAACACGTTTCTTCTAGGAGCTGCGTTGGGATATTCCCGAGTGAATGGGACCATAGGCTGTACAGAGAAATATCTGCTTCTAAAACCAAAACGGAGCTATCTAACTGAATGGTTGTCAATGTGTGCATTCAACTGACAGAGTTAAACTCAAGTGTGGATTCAGCGGTTTGCCAACCCTTTCTGTGCAGAATCCCAAAACCGGTATTTCCAGCCCAATGCCGGCATACGTACTAAACAGCAAGAAACTTCGTCTAAAACTCAGGAGAAACGATTCCTTGAAACTGCTCTGCTGTGCGTTCGTTCACCTAAGAGAGTTGAATCTATGTTGAGATTCATCGAGTGAGAAACACGTTTCTTCTAGGAGCTGCGTTGGGATATTCCCGAGTGAAAGGGACCATAGGCTGTACAGAGAAATATCTGCTTCTAAAACCAAAACGGAGCTATCTAACTGAATGGTTGTCAATGTGTGCATTCAACTGAGAGAGTTAAACTCACGTGTGGATTCAGCGGATTACCCACCCTTTCTGTGCAGAATCCCAAAACCGGTATTTCCATCCCAATGCCGGCATACGTACTAAACAGCAGGAAACTTCGTCTAAAACTCAGGAGAAACGTTTCCTTGAAACTGCTCTGCTGTGCGTTCGTTCACCTAAGAGAGTTGAATCTATGTTGAGATTCAGCGAGTCAGAAACACGTTTCTTCTAGGAGCTGCGTTGGGATATTCCCGAGTGAATGGGACCATAGGCTGTACAGAGAAATATCTGCTTCTAAAACCAAAACGGAGCTATCTAACTGAATGGTTGTCAATCTGTGCATTCAACTGACAGAGTTAAACTCACGTGTGGATTCAGCGGATTGCCAACCCTTTCTGTGCAGAATCCCAAAACCGGTATTTCCAGCCAAATGCCGGCATACGTACTAAACAGCAGGAAACTTCGTCTAAAACTCAGGAGAAACGTTTCCTTGAAACTGCTCTGCTGTGCGTTCGTTCACCTAAGAGAGTTGAATCTATGTTGAGATTCAGCGAGTCAGAAACACGTTTCTTCTAGGAGCTGCGTTGGGATATTCCCGAGTGAATGGGACCATAGGCTGTACAGAGAAATATCTGCTTCTAAAACCAAAACGGAGCTATCTAACTGAATGGTTGTCAATGTGTGCATTCAACTGACAGAGTTAAACTCACGTGTGGATTCAACGGATTGCCAACCCTATCTGTGCAGAATCCCAAAACCGGTATTTCCAGCCCAATGCCGGCATACGTACTAAACAGCAAGAAACTTCGTCTAAAACTCAGGAGAAACGATTCCTTGAAACTGCTCTGCTGTGCGTTCGTTCACCTAAGAGAGTTGAATCTATGTTGAGATTCATCGAGTGAGAAACACGTTTCTTCTAGGAGCTGCGTTGGGATATTCCCGAGTGAAAGGGACCATAGGCTGTACAGAGAAATATCTGCTTCTAAAACCAAAACGGAGCTATCTAACTGAATGGTTGTCAATGTGTGCATTCAACTGAGAGAGTTAAACTCACGTGTGGATTCAGCGGATTACCCACCCTTTCTGTGCAGAATCCCAAAACCGGTATTTCCATCCCAATGCCGGCATACGTACTAAACAGCAGGTAACTTCGCCTAAAACTCAGGAGAAACGTTTCCTTGAAACTGCTCTGCTGTGCGTTCGTTCACCTAAGAGAGTTGAATCTATGTTGAGATTCAGCGAGTCAGAAACACGTTCCTTCTAGGAGCTGCGTTGAGATATTCCCGAGTGAATGGGACCATAGGCTGTACAGAGAAATATCTGCTTCTAAAACCAAAACGGAGCTATCTAACTGAATGGTTGTCAATTTGTGCATTCAACTGACAGAGTTAAACTCACGTGTGGATTCAGCGGTTTGCCAACCCTTTCTGTGCAGAATCCCAAAACCGGTATTTCCAGCCCAATGCCGGCATACGTACTAAACAGCAGGAAACTTCGTCTAAAACTCAGGAGAAACGTTTCCTTGAAACTATTCTGCTGTGCGTTCGTTCACCTAAGAGAGTTGAATCTATGTTGAGATTCAGCGAGTCAGAAACACGTTTCTTCTAGGAGCTGCGTTGGGATATTCCCGAGTGAATGGGACCATAGGCTGTACAGAGAAATATCTGCTTCTAAAACCAAAACGGAGCTATCTAACTGATTGGTTGTCAATGTGTGCATTCAACTGACAGAGTTAAACTCACGTGTGGATTCAACGGATTGCCAACCCTTTCTGTGCAGAATCCCAAAACCGGTATTTCCAGCCCAATGCCGGCATACGTACTAAACAGCAGGAAACTTCGTCTAAAACTCAGGAGAAGCGTTTCCTTGAAACTGCTCTGCTGTGCGTTCGTTCACCTATGAGAGTTGGATCTATGTTGAGATTCAGCGAGTCAGAAACACGTTTCTTCTAGGAGCTGCGTTGGGATATTCCCGAGTGAATGGGACCATAGGCTGTACAGAGAAATATCTGCTTCTAAAACCAAAACGGAGCTATCTAACTGAATGGTTGTCAATGTGTGCATTCAACTGACAGAGTTAAACTCAAGTGTGGATTCAGCGGTTTGCCAACCCTTTCTGTGCAGAATCCCAAAACCGGTATTTCCAGCCCAATGCCGGCATACGTACTAAACAGCAAGAAACTTCGTCTAAAACTCAGGAGAAACGATTCCTTGAAACTGCTCTGCTGTGCGTTCGTTCACCTAAGAGAGTTGAATCTATGTTGAGATTCATCGAGTGAGAAACACGTTTCTTCTAGGAGCTGCGTTGGGATATTCCCGAGTGAAAGGGACCATAGGCTGTACAGAGAAATATCTGCTTCTAAAACCAAAACGGAGCTATCTAACTGAATGGTTGTCAATGTGTGCATTCAACTGAGAGAGTTAAACTCACGTGTGGATTCAGCGGATTACCCACCCTTTCTGTGCAGAATCCCAAAACCGGTATTTCCATCCCAATGCCGGCATACGTACTAAACAGCAGGAAACTTCGTCTAAAACTCAGGAGAAACGTTTCCTTGAAACTGCTCTGCTGTGCGTTCGTTCACCTAAGAGAGTTGAATCTATGTTGAGATTCAGCGAGTCAGAAACACGTTTCTTCTAGGAGCTGCGTTGGGATATTCCCGAGTGAATGGGACCATAGGCTGTACAGAGAAATATCTGCTTCTAAAACCAAAACGGAGCTATCTAACTGAATGGTTGTCAATCTGTGCATTCAACTGACAGAGTTAAACTCACGTGTGGATTCAGCGGATTGCCAACCCTTTCTGTGCAGAATCCCAAAACCGGTATTTCCAGCCAAATGCCGGCATACGTACTAAACAGCAGGAAACTTCGTCTAAAACTCAGGAGAAACGTTTCCTTGAAACTGCTCTGCTGTGCGTTCGTTCACCTAAGAGAGTTGAATCTATGTTGAGATTCAGCGAGTCAGAAACACGTTTCTTCTAGGAGCTGCGTTGGGATATTCCCGAGTGAATGGGACCATAGGCTGTACAGAGAAATATCTGCTTCTAAAACCAAAACGGAGCTATCTAACTGAATGGTTGTCAATGTGTGCATTCAACTGACAGAGTTAAACTCACGTGTGGATTCAGCGGTTTGCCAACCCTTTCTGTGCAGAATCCCAAAACCGGTATTTCCAGCCCAATGCCGGCATACGTACTAAACAGCAAGAAACTTCGACTAAAACTCAGGAGAAACGATTCCTTGAAACTGCTCTGCTGTGCGTTCGTTCACCTAAGAGAGTTGAATCTATGTTGAGATTCATCGAGTGAGAAACACGTTTCTTCTAGGAGCTGCGTTGGGATATTCCCGAGTGAAAGGGACCATAGGCTGTACAGAGAAATATCTGCTTCTAAAACCAAAACGGAGCTATCTAACTGAATGGTTGTCAATGTGTGCATTCAACTGAGAGAGTTAAACTCACGTGTGGATTCAGCGGATTACCCACCCTTTCTGTGCAGAATCCCAAAACCGGTATTTCCATCCCAATGCCGGCATACGTACTAAACAGCAGGAAACTTCGTCTAAAACTCAGGAGAAACGTTTCCTTGAAACTGCTCTGCTGTGCGTTCGTTCACCTAAGAGAGTTGAATCTATGTTGAGATTCAGCGAGTCAGAAACACCTTTCTTCTAGGAGCTGCGTTGGGATATTCCCGAGTGAATGGGACCATAGGCTGTACAGAGAAATATCTGCTTCTAAAACCAAAACGGAGCTATCTAACTGAATGGTTGTCAATGTGTGCATTCAACTGACAGAGTTAAACTCACGTGTGGATTCAGCGGATTGCCAACCCTTTCTGTGCAGAATCCCAAAACCGGTATTTCCAGCCCAATGCCGGCATACGTACTAAACAGCAGGAAACTTCGTCTAAAACTCAGGAGAAACGTTTCCTTGAAACTGCTCTGCTGTGCGTTCGTTCACCTAAGAGAGTTGGATCTATGTTGAGATTCAGCGAGTCAGAAACACGTTTCTTCTAGGAGCTGCGTTGGGATATTCCCGAGTGAATGGGACCATAGGCTGTACAGAGAAATATCTGCTTCTAAAACCAAAACGGAGCTATCTAACTGAATGGTTGTCAATGTGTTCATTCAACTGACAGAGTTAAACTCACGTGTGGATTCAGCGGTTTGCCAACCCTTTCTGTGCAGAATCCCAAAACCGGTATTTCCAGCCCAATGCCGGCATACGTACTAAACAGCAAGAAACTTCGACTAAAACTCAGGAGAAACGATTCCTTGAAACTGCTCTGCTGTGCGTTCGTTCACCTAAGAGAGTTGAATCTATGTTGAGATTCATCGAGTGAGAAACACGTTTCTTCTAGGAGCTGCGTTGGGATATTCCCGAGTGAAAGGGACCATAGGCTGTACAGAGAAATATCTGCTTCTAAAACCAAAACGGAGCTATCTAACTGAATGGTTGTCAATGTGTGCATTCAACTGAGAGAGTTAAACTCACGTGTGGATTCAGCGGATTACCCACCCTTTCTGTTCAGAATCCCAAAACCGGTATTTCCATCCCAATGCCGGCATACGTACTAAACAGCAGGAAACTTCGTCTAAAACTCAGGAGAAACGTTTCCTTGAAACTGCTCTGCTGTGCGTTCGTTCACCTAAGAGAGTTGAATCTATGTTGAGATTCAGCGAGTCAGAAACACGTTTCTTCTAGGAGCTGCGTTGGGATATTCCCGAGTGAATGGGACCATAGGCTGTACAGAGAAATATCTGCTTCTAAAACCAAAACGGAGCTATCTAACTGAATGGTTGTCAATGTGTGCATTCAACTGACAGAGTTAAACTCACGTGTGGATTCAGCGGATTGCCAACCCTTTCTGTGCAGAATCCCAAAACCGGTATTTCCAGCCCAATGCCGGCATACGTACTAAACAGCAGGAAACTTCGTCTAAAACTCAGGAGAAACGTTTCCTTGAAACAGTTCTGCTGTGCGTTCGTTCACCTAAGAGAGTTGAATCTATGTTGAGATTCAGCGAGTCAGAAACACGTTTCTTCTAGGAGCTGCGTTGGGATATTCCCGAGTGAATGGGACCATAGGCTGTACAGAGAAATATCTGCTTCTAAAACCAAAACGGAGCTATCTAACTGAATGGTTGTCAATGTGTGCATTCAACTGACAGAGTTAAACTCACGTGTGGATTCAACGGATTGCCAACCCTATCTGTGCAGAATCCCAAAACCGGTATTTCCAGCCCAATGCCGGCATACGTACTAAACAGCAAGAAACTTCGTCTAAAACTCAGGAGAAACGATTCCTTGAAACTGCTCTGCTGTGCGTTCGTTCACCTAAGAGAGTTGAATCTATGTTGAGATTCATCGAGTGAGAAACACGTTTCTTCTAGGAGCTGCGTTGGGATATTCCCGAGTGAAAGGGACCATAGGCTGTACAGAGAAATATCTGCTTCTAAAACCAAAACGGAGCTATCTAACTGAATGGTTGTCAATGTGTGCATTCAACTGAGAGAGTTAAACTCACGTGTGGATTCAGCGGATTACCCACCCTTTCTGTTCAGAATCCCAAAACCGGTATTTCCATCCCAATGCCGGCATACGTACTAAACAGCAGGAAACTTCGTCTAAAACTCAGGAGAAACGTTTCCTTGAAACTGCTCTGCTGTGCGTTCGTTCACCTAAGAGAGTTGAATCTATGTTGAGATTCAGCGAGTCAGAAACACGTTTCTTCTAGGAGCTGCGTTGGGATATTCCCGAGTGAATGGGACCATAGGCTGTACAGAGAAATATCTGCTTCTAAAACCAAAACGGAGCTATCTAACTGAATGGTTGTCAATGTGTGCATTCAACTGACAGAGTTAAACTCACGTGTGGATTCAGCGGATTGCCAACCCTTTCTGTGCAGAATCCCAAAACCGGTATTTCCAGCCCAATGCCGGCATACGTACTAAACAGCAGGAAACTTCGTCTAAAACTCAGGAGAAACGTTTCCTTGAAACAGTTCTGCTGTGCGTTCGTTCACCTAAGAGAGTTGAATCTATGTTGAGATTCAGCGAGTCAGAAACACGTTTCTTCTAGGAGCTGCGTTGGGATATTCCCGAGTGAATGGGACCATAGGCTGTACAGAGAAATATCTGCTTCTAAAACCAAAACGGAGCTATCTAACTGAATGGTTGTCAATGTGTGCATTCAACTGACAGAGTTAAACTCACGTGTGGATTCAACGGATTGCCAACCCTATCTGTGCAGAATCCCAAAACCGGTATTTCCAGCCCAATGCCGGCATACGTACTAAACAGCAAGAAACTTCGTCTAAAACTCAGGAGAAACGATTCCTTGAAACTGCTCTGCTGTGCGTTCGTTCACCTAAGAGAGTTGAATCTATGTTGAGATTCATCGAGTGAGAAACACGTTTCTTCTAGGAGCTGCGTTGGGATATTCCCGAGTGAAAGGGACCATAGGCTGTACAGAGAAATATCTGCTTCTAAAACCAAAACGGAGCTATCTAACTGAATGGTTGTCAATGTGTGCATTCAACTGAGAGAGTTAAACTCACGTGTGGATTCAGCGGATTACCCACCCTTTCTGTGCAGAATCCCAAAACCGGTATTTCCATCCCAATGCCGGCATACGTACTAAACAGCAGGAAACTTCGTCTAAAACTCAGGAGAAACGTTTCCTTGAAACTGCTCTGCTGTGCGTTCGTTCACCTAAGAGAGTTGAATCTATGTTGAGATTCAGCGAGTCAGAAACACCTTTCTTCTAGGAGCTGCGTTGGGATATTCCCGAGTGAATGGGACCATAGGCTGTACAGAGAAATATCTGCTTCTAAAACCAAAACGGAGCTATCTAACTGAATGGTTGTCAATGTGTGCATTCAACTGACAGAGTTAAACTCACGTGTGGATTCAGCGGATTGCCAACCCTTTCTGTGCAGAATCCCAAAACCGGTATTTCCAGCCCAATGCCGGCATACGTACTAAACAGCAGGAAACTTCGTCTAAAACTCAGGAGAAACGTTTCCTTGAAACTGCTCTGCTGTGCGTTCGTTCACCTAAGAGAGTTGGATCTATGTTGAGATTCAGCGAGTCAGAAACACGTTTCTTCTAGGAGCTGCGTTGGGATATTCCCGAGTGAATGGGACCATAGGCTGTACAGAGAAATATCTGCTTCTAAAACCAAAACGGAGCTATCTAACTGAATGGTTGTCAATGTGTTCATTCAACTGACAGAGTTAAACTCACGTGTGGATTCAGCGGTTTGCCAACCCTTTCTGTGCAGAATCCCAAAACCGGTATTTCCAGCCCAATGCCGGCATACGTACTAAACAGCAAGAAACTTCGACTAAAACTCAGGAGAAACGATTCCTTGAAACTGCTCTGCTGTGCGTTCGTTCACCTAAGAGAGTTGAATCTATGTTGAGATTCATCGAGTGAGAAACACGTTTCTTCTAGGAGCTGCGTTGGGATATTCCCGAGTGAAAGGGACCATAGGCTGTACAGAGAAATATCTGCTTCTAAAACCAAAACGGAGCTATCTAACTGAATGGTTGTCAATGTGTGCATTCAACTGAGAGAGTTAAACTCACGTGTGGATTCAGCGGATTACCCACCCTTTCTGTTCAGAATCCCAAAACCGGTATTTCCATCCCAATGCCGGCATACGTACTAAACAGCAGGAAACTTCGTCTAAAACTCAGGAGAAACGTTTCCTTGAAACTGCTCTGCTGTGCGTTCGTTCACCTAAGAGAGTTGAATCTATGTTGAGATTCAGCGAGTCAGAAACACGTTTCTTCTAGGAGCTGCGTTGGGATATTCCCGAGTGAATGGGACCATAGGCTGTACAGAGAAATATCTGCTTCTAAAACCAAAACGGAGCTATCTAACTGAATGGTTGTCAATGTGTGCATTCAACTGACAGAGTTAAACTCACGTGTGGATTCAGCGGATTGCCAACCCTTTCTGTGCAGAATCCCAAAACCGGTATTTCCAGCCCAATGCCGGCATACGTACTAAACAGCAGGAAACTTCGTCTAAAACTCAGGAGAAACGTTTCCTTGAAACAGTTCTGCTGTGCGTTCGTTCACCTAAGAGAGTTGAATCTATGTTGAGATTCAGCGAGTCAGAAACACGTTTCTTCTAGGAGCTGCGTTGGGATATTCCCGAGTGAATGGGACCATAGGCTGTACAGAGAAATATCTGCTTCTAAAACCAAAACGGAGCTATCTAACTGAATGGTTGTCAATGTGTGCATTCAACTGACAGAGTTAAACTCACGTGTGGATTCAACGGATTGCCAACCCTATCTGTGCAGAATCCCAAAACCGGTATTTCCAGCCCAATGCCGGCATACGTACTAAACAGCAAGAAACTTCGTCTAAAACTCAGGAGAAACGATTCCTTGAAACTGCTCTGCTGTGCGTTCGTTCACCTAAGAGAGTTGAATCTATGTTGAGATTCATCGAGTGAGAAACACGTTTCTTCTAGGAGCTGCGTTGGGATATTCCCGAGTGAAAGGGACCATAGGCTGTACAGAGAAATATCTGCTTCTAAAACCAAAACGGAGCTATCTAACTGAATGGTTGTCAATGTGTGCATTCAACTGAGAGAGTTAAACTCACGTGTGGATTCAGCGGATTACCCACCCTTTCTGTGCAGAATCCCAAAACCGGTATTTCCAGCCCAATGCCGGCATACGTACTAAACAGCAGGAAACTTCGTCTAAAACTCAGGAGAAACGTTTCCTTGAAACTGCTCTGCTGTGCGTTCGTTCACCTAAGAGAGTTGAATCTATGTTGAGATTCAGCGAGTCAGAAACACCTTTCTTCTAGGAGCTGCGTTGGGATATTCCCGAGTGAATGGGACCATAGGCTGTACAGAGAAATATCTGCTTCTAAAACCAAAACGGAGCTATCTAACTGAATGGTTGTCAATGTGTGCATTCAACTGACAGAGTTAAACTCACGTGTGGATTCAGCGGATTGCCAACCCTTTCTGTGCAGAATCCCAAAACCGGTATTTCCAGCCCAATGCCGGCATACGTACTAAACAGCAGGAAACTTCGTCTAAAACTCAGTAGAAACGTTTCCTTGAAACTGCTCTGCTGTGCGTTCGTTCACCTAAGAGAGTTGGATCTATGTTGAGATTCAGCGAGTCAGAAACACGTTTCTTCTAGGAGCTGCGTTGGGATATTCCCGAGTGAATGGGACCATAGGCTGTACAGAGAAATATCTGCTTCTAAAACCAAAACGGAGCTATCTAACTGAATGGTTGTCAATGTGTGCATTCAACTGACAGAGTTAAACTCACGTGTGGATTCAGCGGTTTGCCAACCCTTTCTGTGCAGAATCCCAAAACCGGTATTTCCAGCCCAATGCCGGCATACGTACTAAACAGCAAGAAACTTCGACTAAAACTCAGGAGAAACGATTCCTTGAAACTGCTCTGCTGTGCGTTCGTTCACCTAAGAGAGTTGAATCTATGTTGAGATTCATCGAGTGAGAAACACGTTTCTTCTAGGAGCTGCGTTGGGATATTCCCGAGTGAAAGGGACCATAGGCTGTACAGAGAAATATCTGCTTCTAAAACCAAAACGGAGCTATCTAACTGAATGGTTGTCAATGTGTGCATTCAACTGAGAGAGTTAAACTCACGTGTGGATTCAGCGGATTACCCACCCTTTCTGTTCAGAATCCCAAAACCGGTATTTCCATCCCAATGCCGGCATACGTACTAAACAGCAGGAAACTTCGTCTAAAACTCAGGAGAAACGTTTCCTTGAAACAGTTCTGCTGTGCTTTCGTTCACCTAAGAGAGTTGAATCTATGTTGAGATTCAGCGAGTCAGAAACACGTTTCTTCTAGGAGCTGCGTTGGGATATTCCCGAGTGAATGGGACCATAGGCTGTACAGAGAAATATCTGCTTCTAAAACCAAAACGGAGCTATCTAACTGAATGGTTGTCAATGTGTGCATTCAACTGACAGAGTTAAACTCACGTGTGGATTCAACGGATTGCCAACCCTATCTGTGCAGAATCCCAAAACCGGTATTTCCAGCCCAATGCCGGCATACGTACTAAACAGCAAGAAACTTCGTCTAAAACTCAGGAGAAACGATTCCTTGAAACTGCTCTGCTGTGCGTTCGTTCACCTAAGAGAGTTGAATCTATGTTGAGATTCATCGAGTGAGAAACACGTTTCTTCTAGGAGCTGCGTTGGGATATTCCCGAGTGAAAGGGACCATAGGCTGTACAGAGAAATATCTGCTTCTAAAACCAAAACGGAGCTATCTAACTGAATGGTTGTCAATGTGTGCATTCAACTGAGAGAGTTAAACTCACGTGTGGATTCAGCGGATTACCCACCCTTTCTGTGCAGAATCCCAAAACCGGTATTTCCATCCCAATGCCGGCATACGTACTAAACAGCAGGTAACTTCGTCTAAAACTCAGGAGAAACGTTTCCTTGAAACTGCTCTGCTGTGCGTTCGTTCACCTAAGAGAGTTGAATCTATGTTGAGATTCAGCGAGTCAGAAACACGTTCCTTCTAGGAGCTGCGTTGAGATATTCCCGAGTGAATGGGACCATAGGCTGTACAGAGAAATATCTGCTTCTAAAACCAAAACGGAGCTATCTAACTGAATGGTTGTCAATTTGTGCATTCAACTGACAGAGTTAAACTCACGTGTGGATTCAGCGGTTTGCCAACCCTTTCTGTGCAGAATCCCAAAACCGGTATTTCCAGCCCAATGCCGGCATACGTACTAAACAGCAGGAAACTTCGTCTAAAACTCAGGAGAAACGTTTCCTTGAAACTATTCTCCTGTGCGTTCGTTCACCTAAGAGAGTTGAATCTATGTTGAGATTCAGCGAGTCAGAAACACGTTTCTTCTAGGAGCTGCGTTGGGATATTCCCGAGTGAATGGGACCATAGGCTGTACAGAGAAATATCTGCTTCTAAAACCAAAACGGAGCTATCTAACTGATTGGTTGTCAATGTGTGCATTCAACTGACAGAGTTAAACTCACGTGTGGATTCAACGGATTGCCAACCCTTTCTGTGCAGAATCCCAAAACCGGTATTTCCAGCCCAATGCCGGCATACGTACTAAACAGCAGGAAACTTCGTCTAAAACTCAGGAGAAGCGTTTCCTTGAAACTGCTCTGCTGTGCGTTCGTTCACCTATGAGAGTTGGATCTATGTTGAGATTCAGCGAGTCAGAAACACGTTTCTTCTAGGAGCTGCGTTGGGATATTCCCGAGTGAATGGGACCATAGGCTGTACAGAGAAATATCTGCTTCTAAAACCAAAACGGAGCTATCTAACTGAATGGTTGTCAATGTGTGCATTCAACTGACAGAGTTAAACTCACGTGTGGATTCAGCGGTTTGCCAACCCTTTCTGTGCAGAATCCCAAAACCGGTATTTCCAGCCCAATGCCGGCATACGTACTAAACAGCAAGAAACTTCGTCTAAAACTCAGGAGAAACGATTCCTTGAAACTGCTCTGCTGTGCGTTCGTTCACCTAAGAGAGTTGAATCTATGTTGAGATTCATCGAGTGAGAAACACGTTTCTTCTAGGAGCTGCGTTGGGATATTCCCGAGTGAAAGGGACCATAGGCTGTACAGAGAAATATCTGCTTCTAAAACCAAAACGGAGCTATCTAACTGAATGGTTGTCAATGTGTGCATTCAACTGAGAGAGTTAAACTCACGTGTGGATTCAGCGGATTACCCACCCTTTCTGTGCAGAATCCCAAAACCGGTATTTCCATCCCAATGCCGGCATACGTACTAAACAGCAGGAAACTTCGTCTAAAACTCAGGAGAAACGTTTCCTTGAAACTGCTCTGCTGTGCGTTCGTTCACCTAAGAGAGTTGAATCTATGTTGAGATTCAGCGAGTCAGAAACACGTTTCTTCTAGGAGCTGCGTTGGGATATTCCCGAGTGAATGGGACCATAGGCTGTACAGAGAAATATCTGCTTCTAAAACCAAAACGGAGCTATCTAACTGAATGGTTGTCAATGTGTTCATTCAACTGACAGAGTTAAACTCACGTGTGGATTCAGCGGATTGCCAACCCTTTCTGTGCAGAATCCCAAAACCGGTATTTCCAGCCCAATGCCGGCATACGTACTAAACAGCAGGAAACTTCGTCTAAAACTCAGGAGAAACGTTTCCTTGAAACTGCTCTGCTGTGCGTTCGTTCACCTAAGAGAGTTGGATCTATGTTGAGATTCAGCGAGTCAGAAACACGTTTCTTCTAGGAGCTGCGTTGGGATATTCCCGAGTGAATGGGACCATAGGCTGTACAGAGAAATATCTGCTTCTAAAACCAAAACGGAGCTATCTAACTGAATGGTTGTCAATGTGTGCATTCAACTGACAGAGTTAAACTCACGTGTGGATTCAGCGGTTTGCCAACCCTTTCTGTGCAGAATCCCAAAACCGGTATTTCCAGCCCAATGCCGGCATACGTACTAAACAGCAAGAAACTTCGTCTAAAACTCAGGAGAAACGATTCCTTGAAACTGCTCTGCTGTGCGTTCGTTCACCTAAGAGAGTTGAATCTATGTTGAGATTCATCGAGTGAGAAACACGTTTCTTCTAGGAGCTGCGTTGGGATATTCCCGAGTGAAAGGGACCATAGGCTGTACAGAGAAATATCTGCTTCTAAAACCAAAACGGAGCTATCTAACTGAATGGTTGTCAATGTGTGCATTCAACTGAGAGAGTTAAACTCACGTGTGGATTCAGCGGATTACCCACCCTTTCTGTGCAGAATCCCAAAACCGGTATTTCCATCCCAATGCCGGCATACGTACTAAACAGCAGGAAACTTCGTCTAAAACTCAGGAGAAACGTTTCCTTGAAACTGCTCTGCTGTGCGTTCGTTCACCTAAGAGAGTTGAATCTATGTTGAGATTCAGCGAGTCAGAAACACCTTTCTTCTAGGAGCTGCGTTGGGATATTCCCGAGTGAATGGGACCATAGGCTGTACAGAGAAATATCTGCTTCTAAAACCAAAACGGAGCTATCTAACTGAATGGTTGTCAATGTGTGCATTCAACTGACAGAGTTAAACTCACGTGTGGATTCAGCGGATTGCCAACCCTTTCTGTGCAGAATCCCAAAACCGGTATTTCCAGCCCAATGCCGGCATACGTACTAAACAGCAGGAAACTTCGTCTAAAACTCAGGAGAAACGTTTCCTTGAAACTGCTCTGCTGTGCGTTCGTTCACCTAAGAGAGTTGGATCTATGTTGAGATTCAGCGAGTCAGAAACACGTTTCTTCTAGGAGCTGCGTTGGGATATTCCCGAGTGAATGGGACCATAGGCTGTACAGAGAAATATCTGCTTCTAAAACCAAAACGGAGCTATCTAACTGAATGGTTGTCAATGTGTGCATTCAACTGACAGAGTTAAACTCACGTGTGGATTCAGCGGTTTGCCAACCCTTTCTGTGCAGAATCCCAAAACCGGTATTTCCAGTCCAATGCCGGCATACGTACTAAACAGCAAGAAACTTCGTCTAAAACTCAGGAGAAACGATTCCTTGAAACTGCTCTGCTGTGCGTTCGTTCACCTAAGAGAGTTGAATCTATGCTGAGATTCATCGAGTGAGAAACACGTTTCTTCTAGGAGCTGCGTTGGGATATTCCCGAGTGAAAGGGACCATAGGCTGTACAGAGAAATATCTGCTTCTAAAACCAAAACGGAGCTATCTAACTGAATGGTTGTCAATGTGTGCATTCAACTGAGAGAGTTAAACTCACGTGTGGATTCAGCGGATTACCCACCCTTTCTGTGCAGAATCCCAAAACCGGTATTTCCATCCCAATGCCGGCATACGTACTAAACAGCAGGTAACTTCGTCTAAAACTCAGGAGAAACGTTTCCTTGAAACTGCTCTGCTGTGCGTTCGTTCACCTAAGAGAGTTGAATCTATGTTGAGATTCAGCGAGTCAGAAACACGTTTCTTCTAGGAGCTGCGTTGGGATATTCCCGAGTGAATGGGACCATAGGCTGTACAGAGAAATATCTGCTTCTAAAACCAAAACGGAGCTATCTAACTGAATGGTTGTCAATGTGTGCATTCAACTGACAGAGTTAAACTCACGTGTGGATTCAGCGGATTGTCAACCCTTTCTGTGCAGAATCCCAAAACCGGTATTTCCAGACCAATGCCGGCATACGTACTAAACAGCAGGAAACTTCGTCTAAAACTCAGGAGAAACGTTTCCTTGAAACTGTTCTGCTGTGCGTTGGTTCACCTAAGAGAGTTGAATCTATGTTGAGATTCAGCGAGTCAGAAACACGTTTCTTCTAGGAGCTGCGTTGGGATATTCCCGAGTGAATGGGACCATAGTCTGTACAGAGAAATATCTGCTTCTAAAACCAAAACGGAGCAATATAACTGAATGGTTGTCAATGTGTGCATTCAACTGACAGAGTTAAACTCACGTGTGGATTCAACGGATTGCCAACCCTTTCTGTGCAGAATCCCAAAACCGGTATTTCCAGCCCAATGCCGGCATACGTACTAAACAGCAGGAAACTTCGTCTAAAACTCAGGAGAAGCGTTTCCGTGAAACTGCTCTGCTGTGCGTTCGTTCACCTATGAGAGTTGGATCTATGTTGAGATTCAGCGAGTCAGAAACACGTTTCTTCTAGGAGCTGCGTTGGGATATTCCCGAGTGAATGGGACCATAGGCTGTACAGAGAAATATCTGCTTCTAAAACCAAAACGGAGCTATCTAACTGAATGGTTGTCAATGTGTGCATTCAACTGACAGAGTTAAACTCACGTGTGGATTCAGCGGTTTGCCAACCCTTTCTGTGCAGAATCCCAAAACCGGTATTTCCAGCCCAATGCCGGCATACGTACTAAACAGCAAGAAACTTCGTCTAAAACTCAGGAGAAACGACTCTTTGAAACTGCTCTGCTGTGCGTTCGTTCACCTAAGAGAGTTGAATCTATGTTGAGATTCATCGAGTGAGAAACACGTTTCTTCTAGGAGCTGCGTTGGGATATTCCCGAGTGAAAGGGACCATAGGCTGTACAGAGAAATATCTGCTTCTAAAACCAAAACGGAGCTATCTAACTGAATGGTTGTCAATGTGTGCATTCAACTGAGAGAGTTAAACTCACGTGTGGATTCAGCGGATTACCCACCCTTTCTGTGCAGAATCCCAAAACCGGTATTTCCATCCCAATGCCGGCATACGTACTAAACAGCAGGAAACTTCGTCTAAAACTCAGGAGAAACGTTTCCTTGAAACTGCTCTGCTGTGCGTTCGTTCACCTAAGAGAGTTGAATATATGTTGAGATTCAGCGAGTCAGAAACACGTTTCTTCTAGGAGCTGCGTTGGGATATTCCCGAGTGAATGGGACCATAGGCTGTACAGAGAAATATCTGCTTCTAAAACCAAAACGGAGCTATCTAACTGAATGGTTGTCAATGTGTGCATTCAACTGACAGAGTTAAACTCACGTGTGGATTCAGCGGATTGCCAACCCTTTCTGTGCAGAATCCCAAAACCGGTATTTCCAGCCCAATGCCGGCATACGTACTAAACAGCAGGAAACTTCGTCTAAAACTCAGGAGAAACGTTTCCTTGAAACTGCTCTGCTGTGCGTTCGTTCACCTAAGAGAGTTGGATCTATGTTGAGATTCAGCGAGTCAGAAACACGTTTCTTCTAGGAGCTGCGTTGGGATATTCCCGAGTGAATGGGACCATAGGCTGTACAGAGAAATATCTGCTTCTAAAACCAAAACGGAGCTATCTAACTGAATGGTTGTCAATGTGTGCATTCAACTGACAGAGTTAAACTCACGTGTGGATTCAGCGGTTTGCCAACCCTTTCTGTGCAGAATCCCAAAACCGGTATTTCCAGCCCAATGCCGGCATACGTACTAAACAGCAAGAAACTTCGTCTAAAACTCAGGAGAAACGATTCCTTGAAACTGCTCTGCTGTGCGTTCGTTCACCTAAGAGAGTTGAATCTATGCTGAGATTCATCGAGTGAGAAACACGTTTCTTCTAGGAGCTGCGTTGGGATATTCCCGAGTGAAAGGGACCATAGGCTGTACAGAGAAATATCTGCTTCTAAAACCAAAACGGAGCTATCTAACTGAATGGTTGTCAATGTGTGCATTCAACTGAGAGAGTTAAACTCACGTGTGGATTCAGCAGATTACCCACCCTTTCTGTGCAGAATCCCAAAACCGGTATTTCCATCCCAATGCCGGCATACGTACTAAACAGCAGGTAACTTCGTCTAAAACTCAGGAGAAACGTTTCCTTGAAACTGCTCTGCTGTGCGTTCGTTCACCTAAGAGAGTTGAATCTATGTTGAGATTCAGCGAGTCAGAAACACGTTTCTTCTAGGAGCTGCGTTGGGATATTCCCGAGTGAATGGGACCATAGGCTGTACAGAGAAATATCTGCTTCTAAAACCAAAACGGAGCTATCTAACTGAATGGTTGTCAATGTGTGCATTCAACTGACAGAGTTAAACTCACGTGTGGATTCAGCGGATTGCCAACCCTTTCTGTGCAGAATCCCAAAACCGGTATTTCCAGCCCAATGCCGGCATACGTACTAAACAGCAAGAAACTTCGTCTAAAACTCAGGAGAAACGACTCTTTGAAACTGCTCTGCTGTGCGTTCGTTCACCTAAGAGAGTTGAATCTATGTTGAGATTCAGCGAGTGAGAAACACGTTTCTTCTAGGAGCTGCGTTGGGATATTCCCGAGTGAAAGGGACCATAGGCTGTACAGAGAAATATCTGCTTCTAAAACCAAAACGGAGCTATCTAACTGAATGGTTGTCAATGTGTGCATTCAACTGAGAGAGTTAAACTCACGTGTGGATTCAGCGGATTACCCACCCTTTCTGTGCAGAATCCCAAAACCGGTATTTCCATCCCAATGCCGGCATACGTACTAAACAGCAGGAAACTTCGTCTAAAACTCAGGAGAAACGTTTCCTTGAAACTGCTCTGCTGTGCGTTCGTTCACCTAAGAGAGTTGAATCTATGTTGAGATTCAGCGAGTCAGAAACACGTTTCTTCTAGGAGCTGCGTTGGGATATTCCCGAGTGAAAGGGACCATAGGCTGTACAGAGAAATATCTGCTTCTAAAACCAAAACGGAGCTATCTAACTGAATGGTTGTCAATGTGTGCATTCAACTGACAGAGTTAAACTCACGTGTGGATTCAGCGGTTTGCCAACCCTTTCTGTGCAGAATCCCAAAACCGGTATTTCCAGCCCAATGCCGGCATACGTACTAAACAGCAAGAAACTTCGACTAAAACTCAGGAGAAACGATTCCTTGAAACTGCTCTGCTGTGCGTTCGTTCACCTAAGAGAGTTGAATCTATGTTGAGATTCATCGAGTGAGAAACACGTTTCTTCTAGGAGCTGCGTTGGGATATTCCCGAGTGAAAGGGACCATAGGCTGTACAGAGAAATATCTGCTTCTAAAACCAAAACGGAGCTATCTAACTGAATGGTTGTCAATGTGTGCATTCAACTGAGAGAGTTAAACTCACGTGTGGATTCAGCGGATTACCCACCCTTTCTGTGCAGAATCCCAAATCCGGTATTTCCATCCCAATGCCGGCATACGTACTAAACAGCAGGTAACTTCGTCTAAAACTCAGGAGAAACGTTTCCTTGAAACTGCTCTGCTGTGCGTTCGTTCACCTAAGAGAGTTGAATCTATGTTGAGATTCAGCGAGTCAGAAACACGTTCCTTCTAGGAGCTGCGTTGAGATATTCCCGAGTGAATGGGACCATAGGCTGTACAGAGAAATATCTGCTTCTAAAACCAAAACGGAGCTATCTAACTGAATGGTTGTCAATTTGTGCATTCAACTGACAGAGTTAAACTCACGTGTGGATTCAGCGGTTTGCCAACCCTTTCTGTGCAGAATCCCAAAACCGGTATTTCCAGCCCAATGCCGGCATACGTACTAAACAGCAGGAAACTTCGTCTAAAACTCAGGAGAAACGTTTCCTTGAAACTATTCTGCTGTGCGTTCGTTCACCTAAGAGAGTTGAATCTATGTTGAGATTCAGCGAGTCAGAAACACGTTTCTTCTAGGAGCTGCGTTGGGATATTCCCGAGTGAATGGGACCATAGGCTGTACAGAGAAATATCTGCTTCTAAAACCAAAACGGAGCTATCTAACTGATTGGTTGTCAATGTGTGCATTCAAATTACAGAGTTAAACTCACGTGTGGATTCAACGGATTGCCAACCCTTTCTGTGCAGAATCCCAAACCCGGTATTTCCAGCCCAATGCCGGCATACGTACTAAACAGCAGGAAACTTCGTCTAAAACTCAGGAGAAGCGTTTCCTTGAAACTGCTCTGCTGTGCGTTCGTTCACCTATGAGAATTGGATCTATGTTGAGATTCAGCGAGTCAGAAACACGTTTCTTCTAGGAGCTGCGTTGGGATATTCCCGAGTGAATGGGACCATAGGCTGTACAGAGAAATATCTGCTTCTAAAACCAAAACGGAGCTATCTAACTGAATGGTTGTCAATGTGTGCATTCAACTGACAGAGTTAAACTCACGTGTGGATTCAGCGGTTTGCCAACCCTTTCTGTGCAGAATCCCAAAACCGGTATTTCCAGCCCAATGCCGGCATACGTACTAAACAGCAAGAAACTTCGTCTAAAACTCAGGAGAAACGATTCCTTGAAACTGCTCTGCTGTGCGTTCGTTCACCTAAGAGAGTTGAATCTATGTTGAGATTCATCGAGTGAGAAACACGTTTCTTCTAGGAGCTGCGTTGGGATAATCCCGAGTGAAAGGGACCATAGGCTGTACAGAGAAATATCTGCTTCTAAAACCAAAACGGAGCTATCTAACTGAATGGTTGTCAATGTGTGCATTCAACTGAGAGAGTTAAACTCACGTGTGGATTCAGCGGATTACCCACCCTTTCTGTGCAGAATCCCAAAACCGGTATTTCCATCCCAATGCCGGCATACGTACTAAACAGCAGGAAACTTCGTCTAAAACTCAGGAGAAACGTTTCCTTGAAACTGCTCTGCTGTGCGTTCGTTCACCTAAGAGAGTTGAATCTATATTGAGATTCAGCGAGTCAGAAACACGTTTCTTCTAGGAGCTGCGTTGGGATATTCCCGAGTGAATGGGACCATAGGCTGTACAGAGAAATATCTGCTTCTAAAACCAAAACGGAGCTATCTAACTGAATGGTTGTCAATGTGTGCATTCAACTGACAGAGTTAAACTCACGTGTGGATTCAGCGGTTTGCCAACCCTTTCTGTGCAGAATCCCAAAACCGGTATTTCCAGCCCAATGCCGGCATACGTACTAAACAGCAAGAAACTTCGACTAAAACTCAGGAGAAACGATTCCTTGAAACTGCTCTGCTGTGCGTTCGTTCACCTAAGAGAGTTGAATCTATGTTGAGATTCATCGAGTGAGAAACACGTTTCTTCTAGGAGCTGCGTTGGGATATTCCCGAGTGAAAGGGACCATAGGCTGTACAGAGAAATATCTGCTTCTAAAACCAAAACGGAGCTATCTAACTGAATGGTTGTCAATGTGTGCATTCAACTGAGAGAGTTAAACTCACGTGTGGATTCAGCGGATTACCCACCCTTTCTGTGCAGAATCCCAAAACCGGTATTTCCATCCCAATGCCGGCATACGTACTAAACAGCAGGAAACTTCGTCTAAAACTCAGGAGAAACGTTTCCTTGAAACTGCTCTGCTGTGCGTTCGTTCACCTAAGAGAGTTGAATCTATGTTGAGATTCAGCGAGTCAGAAACACGTTTCTTCTAGGAGCTGCGTTGGGATATTCCCGAGTGAATGGGACCATAGGCTGTACAGAGAAATATCTGCTTCTAAAACCAAAACGGAGCTATCTAATTGAATGGTTGTCAATGTGTGCATTCAACTGACAGAGTTAAACTCACGTGTGGATTCAGCGGATTGCCAACCCTTTCTGTGCAGAATCCCAAAACCGGTATTTACAGCCCAATGCCGGCATACGTACTAAACAGCAGGAAACTTCGTCTAAAACTCAGGAGAAACGTTTCCTTGAAACTGCTCTGCTGTGCGTTCGTTCACCTAAGAGAGTTGGATCTATGTTGAGATTCAGCGAGTCAGAAACACGTTTCTTCTAGGAGCTGCGTTGGGATATTCCCGAGTGAATGGGACCATAGGCTGTACAGAGAAATATCTGCTTCTAAAACCAAAACGGAGCTATCTAACTGAATGGTTGTCAATGTGTGCATTCAACTGACAGAGTTAAACTCACGTGTGGATTCAGCGGTTTGCCAACCCTTTCTGTGCAGAATCCCAAAACCGGTATTTCCAGCCCAATGCCGGCATACGTACTAAACAGCAGGAAACTTCGTCTAAAATTCAGGAGAAACGATTCCTTGAAACTGCTCTGCTGTGCGTTCGTTCACCTAAGAGAGTTGGATCTATGTTGAGATTCAGCGAGTCAGAAACACGTTTCTTCTAGGAGCTGCGTTGGGGTACTCCCGAGTGAATGGGACCATAGGCTGTACAGAGAAATATCTGCTTCTAAAACCAAAACGGAGCTATCTAACTGAATGGTTGTCAATGTGTGCATTCAACTGACAGAGTTAAACTCACGTGTGGATTCAGCGGTTTGCCAACCCTTTCTGTGCAGAATCCCAAAACCGGTATTTCCAGCCCAATGCCGGCATACGTACTAAACAGCAAGAAACTTCGTCTAAAACTCAGGAGAAACGATTCCTTGAAACTGCTCTGCTGTGCGTTCGTTCACCTAAGAGAGTTGAATCTATGTTGAGATTCATCGAGTGAGAAACACGTTTCTTCTAGGAGCTGCGTTGGGATATTCCCGAGTGAAAGGGACCATAGGCTGTACAGAGAAATATCTGCTTCTAAAACCAAAACGGAGCTATCTAACTGAATGGTTGTCAATGTGTGCATTCAACTGAGAGAGTTAAACTCACGTGTGGATTCAGCGGATTACCCACCCTTTCTGTGCAGAATCCCAAAACCGGTATTTCCATCCCAATGCCGGCATACGTACTAAACAGCAGGAAACTTCGTCTAAAACTCAGGAGAAACGTTTCCTTGAAACTGCTCTGCTGTGCGTTCGTTCACCTAAGAGAGTTGAATCTATGTTGAGATTCAGCGAGTCAGAAACACGTTTCTTCTAGGAGCTGCGTTGGGATATTCCCGAGTGAATGGGACCATAGGCTGTACAGAGAAATATCTGCTTCTAAAACCAAAACGGAGCTATCTAACTGAATGGTTGTCAATGTGTGCATTCAACTGACAGAGTTAAACTCACGTGTGGATTCAGCGGTTTGCCAACCCTTTCTGTGCAGAATCCCAAAACCGGTATTTCCAGCCCAATGCCGGCATACGTACTAAACAGCAAGAAACTTCGACTAAAACTCAGGAGAAACGATTCCTTGAAACTGCTCTGCTGTGCGTTCGTTCACCTAAGAGAGTTGAATCTATGTTGAGATTCATCGAGTGAGAAACACGTTTCTTCTAGGAGCTGCGTTGGGATATTCCCGAGTGAAAGGGACCATAGGCTGTACAGAGAAATATCTGCTTCTAAAACCAAAACGGAGCTGTCTAACTGAATGGTTGTCAATGTGTGCATTCAACTGAGAGAGTTAAACTCACGTGTGGATTCAGCGGATTACCCACCCTTTCTGTGCAGAATCCCAAAACCGGTATTTCCATCCCAATGCCGGCATACGTACTAAACAGCAGGAAACTTCGTCTAAAACTCAGGAGAAACGTTTCCTTGAAACTGCTCTGCTGTGCGTTCGTTCACCTAAGAGAGTTGAATCTATGTTGAGATTCAGCGAGTCAGAAACACGTTTCTTCTAGGAGCTGCGTTGGGATATTCCCGAGTGAATGGGACCATAGGCTGTACAGAGAAATATCTGCTTCTAAAACCAAAACGGAGCTATCTAACTGAATGGTTGTCAATGTGTGCATTCAACTGACAGAGTTAAACTCACGTGTGGATTCAGCGGATTGCCAACCCTTTCTGTGCAGAATCCCAAAACCGGTATTTACAGCCCAATGCCGGCATACGTACTAAACAGCAGGAAACTTCGTCTAAAACTCAGGAGAAACGTTTCCTTGAAAGTGCTCTGCTGTGCGTTCGTTCACCTAAGAGAGTTGGATCTATGTTGAGATTCAGCGAGTCAGAAACACGTTTCTTCTAGGAGCTGCGTTGGGATATTCCCGAGTGAATGGGACCATAGGCTGTACAGAGAAATATCTGCTTCTAAAACCAAAACGGAGCTATCTAACTGAATGGTTGTCAATGTGTGCATTCAACTGACAGAGTTAAACTCACGTGTGGATTCAGCGGTTTGCCAACCCTTTCTGTGCAGAATCCCAAAACCGGTATTTCCAGCCCAATGCCGGCATACGTACTAAACAGCAGGAAACTTCGTCTAAAATTCAGGAGAAACGATTCCTTGAAACTGCTCTCCTGTGCGTTCGTTCACCTAAGAGAGTTGGATCTATGTTGAGATTCAGCGAGTCAGAAACACGTTTCTTCTAGGAGCTGCGTTGGGGTACTCCCGAGTGAATGGGACCATAGGCTGTACAGAGAAATATCTGCTTCTAAAACCAAAACGGAGCTATCTAACTGAATGGTTGTCAATGTGTGCATTCAACTGACAGAGTTAAACTCACGTGTGGATTCAGCGGTTTGCCAACCCTTTCTGTGCAGAATCCCAAAACCGGTATTTCCAGCCCAATGCCGGCATACGTACTAAACAGCAAGAAACTTCGTCTAAAACTCAGGAGAAACGATACCTTGAAACTGCTCTGCTGTGCGTTCGTTCACCTAAGAGAGTTGAATCTATGTTGAGATTCATCGAGTGAGAAACACGTTTCTTCTAGGAGCTGCGTTGGGATATTCCCGAGTGAAAGGGACCATAGGCTGTACAGAGAAATATCTGCTTGTAAAACCAAAACGGAGCTATCTAACTGAATGGTTGTCAATGTGTGCATTCAACTGAGAGAGTTAAACTCACGTGTGGATTCAGCGGATTACCCACCCTTTCTGTGCAGAATCCCAAAACCGGTATTTCCATCCCAATGCCGGCATACGTACTAAACAGCAGGAAACTTCGTCTAAAACTCAGGAGAAACGTTTCCTTGAAACTGCTCTGCTGTGCGTTCGTTCACCTAAGAGAGTTGAATCTATGTTGAGATTCAGCGAGTCAGAAACACGTTTCTTCTAGGAGCTGCCTTGGGATATTCCCGAGTGAATGGGACCATAGGCTGTACAGAGAAATATCTGCTTCTAAAACCAAAACGGAGCTATCTAACTGAATGGTTGTCAATGTGTGCATTCAACTGACAGAGTTAAACTCACGTGTGTATTCAGCGGATTGCCAACCCTTTCTGTGCAGAATCCCAAAACCGGTATTTCCAGACCAATGCCGGCATACGTACTAAACAGCAGGAAACTTCGTCTAAAACTCAGGAGAAACGTTTCCTTGAAACTGCTCTGCTGTGCGTTCGTTCACCTAAGAGAGTTGGATCTATGTTGAGATTCAGCGAGTCAGAAACACGTTTCTTCTAGGAGCTGCGTTGGGATATTCCCGAGTGAATGGGACCATAGGCTGTACAGAGAAATATCTGCTTCTAAAACCAAAACGGAGCTATCTAACTGAATGGTTGTCAATGTGTGCATTCAACTGACAGAGTTAAATTCACGTGTGGATTCAGCGGTTTGCCAACCCTTTCTGTGCAGAATCCCAAAACCGGTATTTCCAGCCCAATGCCGGCATACGTACTAAACAGCAAGAAACTTCGTCTAAAACTCAGGAGAAACGATTCTTTGAAACTGCTCTGCTGTGCGTTCGTTCACCTAAGAGAGTTGAATCTATGTTGAGATTCATCGAGTGAGAAACACGTTTCTTCTAGGAGCTGCGTTGGGATTTTCCCGAGTGAAAGGGACCATAGGCTGTACAGAGAAATATCTGCTTCTAAAACCAAAACGGAGCTATCTAACTGAATGGTTGTCAATGTGTGCATTCAACTGAGAGAGTTAAACTCACGTGTGGATTCAGCGGATTACCCACCCTTTCTGTGCAGAATCCCAAAACCGGTATTTCCATCCCAATGCCGGCATACGTACTAAACAGCAGGTAACTTCGTCTAAAACTCAGGAGAAACGTTTCCTTGAAACTGCTCTGCTGTGCGTTCGTTCACCTAAGAGAGTTGAATCTATGTTGAGATTCAGCGAGTCAGAAACACGTTCCTTCTAGGAGCTGCGTTGAGATATTCCCGAGTGAATGGGACCATAGGCTGTACAGAGAAATATCTGCTTCTAAAACCAAAACGGAGCTATCTAACTGAATGGTTGTCAATTTGTGCATTCAACTGACAGAGTTAAACTCACGTGTGGATTCAGCGGTTTGCCAACCCTTTCTGTGCAGAATCCCAAAACCGGTATTTCCAGCCCAATGCCGGCATACGTACTAAACAGCAGGAAACTTCGTCTAAAACTCAGGAGAAACGTTTCCTTGAAACTATTCTGCTGTGCGTTCGTTCACCTAAGAGAGTTGAATCTATGTTGAGATTCAGCGAGTCAGAAACACGTTTCTTCTAGGAGCTGCGTTGGGATATTCCCGAGTGAATGGGACCATAGGCTGTACAGAGAAATATCTGCTTCTAAAACCAAAACGGAGCTATCTAACTGATTGGTTGTCAATGTGTGCATTCAACTGACAGAGTTAAACTCACGTGTGGATTCAACGGATTGCCAACCCTTTCTGTGCAGAATCCCAAAACCGGTATTTCCAGCCCAATGCCGGCATACGTACTAAACAGCAGGAAACTTCGTCTAAAACTCAGGAGAAGCGTTTCCTTGAAACTGCTCTGCTGTGCGTTCGTTCACCTATGAGAGTTGGATCTATGTTGAGATTCAGCGAGTCAGAAACACGTTTCTTCTAGGAGCTGCGTTGGGATATTCCCGAGTGAATGGGACCATAGGCTGTACAGAGAAATATCTGCTTCTAAAACCAAAACGGAGCTATCTAACTGAATGGTTGTCAATGTGTGCATTCAACTGACAGAGTTAAACTCACGTGTGGATTCAGCGGTTTGCCAACCCTTTCTGTGCAGAATCCCAAAACCGGTATTTCCAGCCCAATGCCGGCATACGTACTAAACAGCAAGAAACTTCGTCTAAAACTCAGGAGAAACGATTCCTTGAAACTGCTCTGCTGTGCGTTCGTTCACCTAAGAGAGTTGAATCTATGTTGAGATTCATTGAGTGAGAAACACGTTTCTTCTAGGAGCTGCGTTGGGATATTCCCGAGTGAAAGGGACCATAGGCTGTACAGAGAAATATCTGCTTCTAAAACCAAAACGGAGCTATCTAACTGAATGGTTGTCAATGTGTGCATTCAACTGAGAGAGTTAAACTCACGTGTGGATTCAGCGGATTACCCACCCTTTCTGTGCAGAATCCCAAAACCGGTATTTCCATCCCAATGCCGGCATACGTACTAAACAGCAGGAAACTTCGTCTAAAACTCAGGAGAAACGTTTCCTTGAAACTGCTCTGCTGTGCGTTCGTTCACCTAAGAGAGTTGAATCTATGTTGAGATTCAGCGAGTCAGAAACACGTTTCTTCTAGGAGCTGCGTTGGGATATTCCCGAGTGAATGGGACCATAGGCTGTACAGAGAAATATCTGCTTCTAAAACCAAAACGGAGCTATCTAACTGAATGGTTGTCAATGTGTTCATTCAACTGACAGAGTTAAACTCACGTGTGGATTCAGCGGATTGCCAACCCTTTCTGTGCAGAATCCCAAAACCGGTATTTCCAGCCCAATGCCGGCATACGTACTAAACAGCAGGAAACTTCGTCTAAAACTGAGGAGAAACGTTTCCTTGAAACTGCTCTGCTGTGCGTTCGTTCACCTAAGAGAGTTGGATCTATGTTGAGATTCAGCGAGTCAGAAACACGTTTCTTCTAGGAGCTGCGTTGGGATATTCCCGAGTGAATGGGACCATAGGCTGTACAGAGAAATATCTGCTTCTAAAACCAAAACGGAGCTATCTAACTGAATGGTTGTCAATGTGTGCATTCAACTGACAGAGTTAAATTCACGTGTGGATTCAGCGGTTTGCCAACCCTTTCTGTGCAGAATCCCAAAACCGGTATTTCCAGCCCAATGCCGGCATACGTACTAAACAGCAAGAAACTTCGACTAAAACTCAGGAGAAACGATTCCTTGAAACTGCTCTGCTGTGCGTTCGTTCACCTAAGAGAGTTGAATCTATGTTGAGATTCATCGAGTGAGAAACACGTTTCTTCTAGGAGCTGCGTTGGGATATTCCCGAGTGAATGGGACCATAGGCTGTACAGAGAAATATCTGCTTCTAAAACCAAAACGGAGCTATCTAACTGAATGGTTGTCAATGTGTGCATTCAACTGAGAGAGTTAAACTCACGTGTGGATTCAGCGGATTACCCACCCTTTCTCTGCAGAATCCCAAACCCGGTATTTCCATCCCAATGCCGGCATACGTACTAAACAGCAGGTAACTTCGTCTAAAACTCAGGAGAAACGTTTCCTTGAAACTGCTCTGCTGTGCGTTCGTTCACCTAAGAGAGTTGAATCTATGTTGAGATTCAGCGAGTCAGAAACACGTTCCTTCTAGGAGCTGCGTTGAGATATTCCCGAGTGAATGGGACCATAGGCTGTACAGAGAAATATCTGCTTCTAAAACCAAAACGGAGCTATCTAACTGAATGGTTGTCAATTTGTGCATTCAACTGACAGAGTTAAACTCACGTGTGGATTCAGCGGTTTGCCAACCCTTTCTGTGCAGAATCCCAAAACCGGTATTTCCAGCCCAATGCCGGCATACGTACTAAACAGCAGGAAACTTCGTCTAAAACTCAGGAGAAACGTTTCCTTGAAACTATTCTGCTGTGCTTTCGTTCACCTAAGAGAGTTGAATCTATGTTGAGATTCAGCGAGTCAGAAACACGTTTCTTCTAGGAGCTGCGTTGGGATATTCCCGAGTGAATGGGACCATAGGCTGTACAGAGAAATATCTGCTTCTAAAACGAAAACGGAGCTATCTAACTGATTGGTTGTCAATGTGTGCATTCAACTGACAGAGTTAAACTCACGTGTGGATTCAACGGATTGCCAACCCTTTCTGTGCAGAATCCCAAAACCGGTATTTCCAGCCCAATGCCGGCATACGTACTAAACAGCAGGAAACTTCGTCTAAAACTCAGGAGAAGCGTTTCCGTGAAACTGCTCTGCTGTGCGTTCGTTCACCTATGAGAGTTGGATCTATGTTGAGATTCAGCGAGTCAGAAACACGTTTCTTCTAGGAGCTGCGTTGGGATATTCCCGAGTGAATGGGACCATAGGCTGTACAGAGAAATATCTGCTTCTAAAACCAAAACGGAGCTATCTAACTGAATGGTTGTCAATGTGTGCATTCAACTGACAGAGTTAAATTCACGTGTGGATTCAGCGGTTTGCCAACCCTTTCTGTGCAGAATCCCAAAACCGGTATTTCCAGCCCAATGCCGGCATACGTACTAAACAGCAAGAAACTTCGTCTAAAACTCATGAGAAACGACTCTTTGAAACTGCTCTGCTGTGCGTTCGTTCACCTAAGAGAGTTGAATCTATGTTGAGATTCATCGAGTGAGAAACACGTTTCTTCTAGGAGCTGCGTTGGGATATTCCCGAGTGAAAGGGACCATAGGCTGTACAGAGAAATATCTGCTTCTAAAACCAAAACGGAGCTATCTAACTGAATGGTTGTCAATGTGTGCATTCAACTGAGAGAGTTAAACTCACGTGTGGATTCAGCGGATTACCCACCCTTTCTGTGCAGAATCCCAAAACCGGTATTTCCATCCCAATGCCGGCATACGTACTAAACAGCAGGTAACTTCGTCTAAAACTCAGGAGAAACGTTTCCTTGAAACTGCTCTGCTGTGCGTTCGTTCACCTAAGAGAGTTGAATCTATGTTGAGATTCAGCGAGTCAGAAACACGTTCCTTCTAGGAGCTGCGTTGAGATATTCCCGAGTGAATGGGACCATAGGCTGTACAGAGAAATATCTGCTTCTAAAACCAAAACGGAGCTATCTAACTGAATGGTTGTCAATTTGTGCATTCAACTGACAGAGTTAAACTCACGTGTGGATTCAGCGGTTTGCCAACCCTTTCTGTGCAGAATCCCAAAACCGGTATTTCCAGCCCAATGCCGGCATACGTACTAAACAGCAGGAAACTTCGTCTAAAACTCAGGAGAAACGTTTCCTTGAAACAGTTCTGCTGTGCGTTCGTTCACCTAAGAGAGTTGAATCTATGTTGAGATTCAGCGAGTCAGAAACACGTTTCTTCTAGGAGCTGCGTTGGGATATTCCCGAGTGAATGGGACCATAGGCTGTACGGAGAAATATCTGCTTCTAAAACCAAAACGGAGCTATCTAACTGAATGGTTGTCAATGTGTGCATTCAACTGACAGAGTTAAACTCACGTGTGGATTCAGCGGATTGCCAACCCTATCTGTGCAGAATCCCAAAACCGGTATTCCCAGCCCAATGCCGGCATACGTACTAAACAGCAAGAAACTTCGTCTAAAACTCAGGAGAAACGATTCCTTGAAACTGCTCTGCTGTGCGTTCGTTCACCTAAGAGAGTTGAATCTATGTTGAGATTCATCGAGTGAGAAACACGTTTCTTCTAGGAGCTGCGTTGGGATATTCCCGAGTGAAAGGGACCATAGGCTGTACAGAGAAATATCTGCTTCTAAAACCAAAACGGAGCTATCTAACTGAATGGTTGTCAATCTGTGCATTCAACTGAGAGAGTTAAACTCACGTGTGGATTCAGCGGATTACCCACCCTTTCTGTGCAGAATCCCAAAACCGGTATTTCCATCCCAATGCCGGCATACGTACTAAACAGCAGGTAACTTCGTCTAAAACTCAGGAGAAACGTTTCCTTGAAACTGCTCTGCTGTGCGTTCGTTCACCTAAGAGAGTTGAATCTATGTTGAGATTCAGCGAGTCAGAAACACGTTCCTTCTAGGAGCTGCGTTGAGATATTCCCGAGTGAATGGGACCATAGGCTGTACAGAGAAATATCTGCTTCTAAAACCAAAACGGAGCTATCTAACTGAATGGTTGTCAATTTGTGCATTCAACTGACAGAGTTAAACTCACGTGTGGATTCAGCGGTTTGCCAACCCTTTCTGTGCAGAATCCCAAAACCGGTATTTCCAGCCCAATGCCGGCATACGTACTAAACAGCAGGAAACTTCGTCTAAAACTCAGGAGAAACGTTTCCTTGAAACTATTCTGCTGTGCGTTCGTTCACCTAAGAGAGTTGAATCTATGTTGAGATTCAGCGAGTCAGAAACACGTTTCTTCTAGGAGCTGCGTTGGGATATTCCCGAGTGAATGGGACCATAGGCTGTACAGAGAAATATCTGCTTCTAAAACCAAAACGGAGCTATCTAACTGAATGGTTGTCAATGTGTGCATTCAACTGACAGAGTTAAACTCACGTGTGGATTCAGCGGTTTGCCAACCCTTTCTGTGCAGAATCCCAAAACCGGTATTTCCAGCCCAATGCCGGCATACGTACTAAACAGCAAGAAACTTCGTCTAAAACTCAGGAGAAACGACTCTTTGAAACTGCTCTGCTGTGCGTTCGTTCACCTAAGAGAGTTGAATCTATGTTGAGATTCATCGAGTGAGAAACACGTTTCTTCTAGGAGCTGCGTTGGGATATTCCCGAGAGAAAGGGACCATAGGCTGTACAGAGAAATATCTGCTTCTAAAACCAAAACGGAGCTATCTAACTGAATGGTTGTCAATGTGTGCATTCAACTGAGAGAGTTAAACTCACGTGTGGATTCAGCGGATTACCCACCCTTTCTGTGCAGAATCCCAAAACCGGTATTTCCATCCCAATGCCGGCATACGTACTAAACAGCAGGTAACTTCGTCTAAAACTCAGGAGAAACGTTTCCTTGAAACTGCTCTGCTGTGCGTTCGTTCACCTAAGAGAGTTGAATCTATGTTGAGATTCAGCGAGTCAGAAACACGTTCCTTCTAGGAGCTGCGTTGAGATATTCCCGAGTGAATGGGACCATAGGCTGTACAGAGAAATATCTGCTTCTAAAACCAAAACGGAGCTATCTAACTGAATGGTTGTCAATTTGTGCATTCAACTGACAGAGTTAAACTCACGTGTGGATTCAGCGGTTTGCCAACCCTTTCTGTGCAGAATCCCAAAACCGGTATTTCCAGCCCAATGCCGGCATACGTACTAAACAGCAGGAAACTTCGTCTAAAACTCAGGAGAAACGTTTCCTTGAAACAGTTCTGCTGTGCGTTCGTTCACCTAAGAGAGTTGAATCTATGTTGAGATTCAGCGAGTCAGAAACACGTTTCTTCTAGGAGCTGCGTTGGGATATTCCCGAGTGAATGGGACCATAGGCTGTACGGAGAAATATCTGCTTCTAAAACCAAAACGGAGCTATCTAACTGAATGGTTGTCAATGTGTGCATTCAACTGACAGAGTTAAACTCACGTGTGGATTCAGCGGATTGCCAACCCTATCTGTGCAGAATCCCAAAACCGGTATTTCCAGCCCAATGCCGGCATACGTACTAAACAGCAAGAAACTTCGTCTAAAACTCAGGAGAAACGATTCCTTGAAACTGCTCTGCTGTGCGTTCGTTCACCTAAGAGAGTTGAATCTATGTTGAGATTCATCGAGTGAGAAACACGTTTCTTCTAGGAGCTGCGTTGGGATATTCCCGAGTGAAAGGGACCATAGGCTGTACAGAGAAATATCTGCTTCTAAAACCAAAACGGAGCTATCTAACTGAATGGTTGTCAATCTGTGCATTCAACTGAGAGAGTTAAACTCACGTGTGGATTCAGCGGATTACCCACCCTTTCTGTGCAGAATCCCAAAACCGGTATTTCCATCCCAATGCCGGCATACGTACTAAACAGCAGGTAACTTCGTCTAAAACTCAGGAGAAACGTTTCCTTGAAACTGCTCTGCTGTGCGTTCGTTCACCTAAGAGAGTTGAATCTATGTTGAGATTCAGCGAGTCAGAAACACGTTCCTTCTAGGAGCTGCGTTGAGATATTCCCGAGTGAATGGGACCATAGGCTGTACAGAGAAATATCTGCTTCTAAAACCAAAACGGAGCTATCTAACTGAATGGTTGTCAATTTGTGCATTCAACTGACAGAGTTAAACTCACGTGTGGATTCAGCGGTTTGCCAACCCTTTCTGTGCAGAATCCCAAAACCGGTATTTCCAGCCCAATGCCGGCATACGTACTAAACAGCAGGAAACTTCGTCTAAAACTCAGGAGAAACGTTTCCTTGAAACTATTCTGCTGTGCGTTCGTTCACCTAAGAGAGTTGAATCTATGTTGAGATTCAGCGAGTCAGAAACACGTTTCTTCTAGGAGCTGCGTTGGGATATTCCCGAGTGAATGGGACCATAGGCTGTACAGAGAAATATCTGCTTCTAAAACCAAAACGGAGCTATCTAACTGATTGGTTGTCAATGTGTGCATTCAACGGACAGAGTTAAACTCACGTGTGGATTCAACGGATTGCCAACCCTTTCTGTGCAGAATCCCAAAACCGGTATTTCCAGCCCAATGCCGGCATACGTACTAAACAGCAGGAAACTTCGTCTAAAACTCAGGAGAAGCGTTTCCTTGAAACTGCTCTGCTGTGCGTTCGTTCACCTATGAGAATTGGATCTATGTTGAGATTCAGCGAGTCAGAAACACGTTTCTTCTAGGAGCTGCGTTGGGATATTCCCGAGTGAATGGGACCATAGGCTGTACAGAGAAATATCTGCTTCTAAAACCAAAACGGAGCTATCTAACTGAATGGTTGTCAATGTGTTCATTCAACTGACAGAGTTAAACTCACGTGTGGATTCAGCGGTTTGCCAACCCTTTCTGTGCAGAATCCCAAAACCGGTATTTCCAGCCCAATGCCGGCATACGTACTAAACAGCAAGAAACTTCGTCTAAAACTCAGGAGAAACGATTCCTTGAAACTGCTCTGCTGTGCGTTCGTTCACCTAAGAGAGTTGAATCTATGTTGAGATTCATCGAGTGAGAAACACGTTTCTTCTAGGAGCTGCGTTGGGATATTCCCGAGTGAAAGGGACCATAGGCTGTACAGAGAAATATCTGCTTCTAAAACCAAAACGGAGCTATCTAACTGAATGGTTGTCAATGTGTGCATTCAACTGACAGAGTTAAACTCACGTGTGGATTCAGCGGATTACCCACCCTTTCTGTGCAGAATCCCAAAACCGGTATTTCCATCCCAATGCCGGCATACGTACTAAACAGCAGGAAACTTCGTCTAAAACTCAGGAGAAACGTTTCCTTGAAACTGCTCTGCTGTGCGTTCGTTCACCTAAGAGAGTTGAATCTATGTTGAGATTCATCGAGTGAGAAACACGTTTCTTCTAGGAGCTGCGTTGGGATATTCCCGAGTGAAAGGGACCATAGGCTGTACAGAGAAATATCTGCTTCTAAAACCAAAACGGAGCTATCTAACTGAATGGTTGTCAATGTGTGCATTCAACTGAGAGAGTTAAACTCACGTGTGGATTCAGCGGATTACCCACCCTTTCTGTGCAGAATCCCAAAACCGGTATTTCCATCCCAATGCCGGCATACGTACTAAACAGCAGGTAACTTCGTCTAAAACTCAGGAGAAACGTTTCCTTGAAACTGCTCTGCTGTGCGTTCGTTCACCTAAGAGAGTTGAATCTATGTTGAGATTCAGCGAGTCAGAAACACGATTCTTCTAGGAGCTGCGTTGGGATATTCCCGAGTGAATGGGACCATAGGCTGTACAGAGAAATATCTGCTTCTAAAACCAAAACGGAGCTATCTAACTGAATGGTTGTCAATGTGTGCATTCAACTGACAGAGTTAAACTCACGTGTGGATTCAGCGGTTTGCCAACCCTTTCTGTGCAGAATCCCAAAACCGGTATTTCCAGCCCAATGCCGGCATACGTACTAAACAGCAAGAAACTTCGTCTAAAACTCAGGAGAAACGACTCTTTGAAACTGCTCTGCTGTGCGTTCATTCACCTAAGAGAGTTGAATCTATGTTGAGATTCATCGAGTGAGAAACACGTTTCTTCTAGGAGCTGCGTTGGGATATTCCCGAGTGAAAGGGACCATAGGCTGTACAGAGAAATATCTGCTTCTAAAACGAAAACGGAGCTATCTAACTGAATGGTTGTCAATGTGTGCATTCAACTGAGAGAGTTAAACTCACGTGTGGATTCAGCGGATTACCCACCCTTTCTGTGCAGAATCCCAAAACCGGTATTTCCATCCCAATGCCGGCATACGTACTAAACAGCAGGTAACTTCGTCTAAAACTCAGGAGAAACGTTTCCTTGAAACTGCTCTGCTGTGCGTTCGTTCACCTAAGAGAGTTGAATCTATGTTGAGATTCAGCGAGTCAGAAACACGTTCCTTCTAGGAGCTGCGTTGAGATATTCCCGAGTGAATGGGACCATAGGCTGTACAGAGAAATATCTGCTTCTAAAACCAAAACGGAGCTATCTAACTGAATGGTTGTCAATGTGTGCATTCAACTGAGAGAGTTAAACTCACGTGTGGATTCAGCGGATTGCCAACCCTTTCTGTGCAGAATCCCAAAACCGGTATTTCCAGCCCAATGCCGGCATACGTACTAAACAGCAGGAAACTTCGTCTAAAACTCAGGAGAAACGTTTCCTTGAAACAGTTCTGCTGTGCGTTCGTTCACCTAAGAGAGTTGAATCTATGTTGAGATTCAGCGAGTCAGAAACACGTTTCTTCTAGGAGCTGCGTTGGGATATTCCCGAGTGAATGGGACCATAGGCTGTACGGAGAAATATCTGCTTCTAAAACCAAAACGGAGCTATCTAACTGAATGGTTGTCAATGTGTGCATTCAACTGACAGAGTTAAACTCACGTGTGGATTCAGCGGATTGCCAACCCTATCTGTGCAGAATCCCAAAACCGGTATTTCCAGCCCAATGCCGGCATACGTACTAAACAGCAAGAAACTTCGTCTAAAACTCAGGAGAAACGATTCCTTGAAACTGCTCTGCTGTGCGTTCGTTCACCTAAGAGAGTTGAATCTATGTTGAGATTCATCGAGTGAGAAACACGTTTCTTCTAGGAGCTGCGTTGGGATATTCCCGAGTGAAAGGGACCATAGGCTGTACAGAGAAATATCTGCTTCTAAAACCAAAACGGAGCTATCTAACTGAATGGTTGTCAATCTGTGCATTCAACTGAGAGAGTTAAACTCACGTGTGGATTCAGCGGATTACCCACCCTTTCTGTGCAGAATCCCAAAACCGGTATTTCCATCCCAATGCCGGCATACGTACTAAACAGCAGGTAACTTCGTCTAAAACTCAGGAGAAACGTTTCCTTGAAACTGCTCTGCTGTGCGTTCGTTCACCTAAGAGAGTTGAATCTATGTTGAGATTCAGCGAGTCAGAAACACGTTCCTTCTAGGAGCTGCGTTGAGATATTCCCGAGTGAATGGGACCATAGGCTGTACAGAGAAATATCTGCTTCTAAAACCAAAACGGAGCTATCTAACTGAATGGTTGTCAATTTGTGCATTCAACTGACAGAGTTAAACTCACGTGTGGATTCAGCGGTTTGCCAACCCTTTCTGTGCAGAATCCCAAAACCGGTATTTCCAGCCCAATGCCGGCATACGTACTAAACAGCAGGAAACTTCGTCTAAAACTCAGGAGAAACGTTTCCTTGAAACTATTCTGCTGTGCGTTCGTTCACCTAAGAGAGTTGAATCTATGTTGAGATTCAGCGAGTCAGAAACACGTTTCTTCTAGGAGCTGCGTTGGGATATTCCCGAGTGAATGGGACCATAGGCTGTACAGAGAAATATCTGCTTCTAAAACCAAAACGGAGCTATCTAACTGATTGGTTGTCAATGTGTGCATTCAACGGACAGAGTTAAACTCACGTGTGGATTCAACGGATTGCCAACCCTTTCTGTGCAGAATCCCAAAACCGGTATTTCCAGCCCAATGCCGGCATACGTACTAAACAGCAGGAAACTTCGTCTAAAACTCAGGAGAAGCGTTTCCTTGAAACTGCTCTGCTGTGCGTTCGTTCACCTATGAGAATTGGATCTATGTTGAGATTCAGCGAGTCAGAAACACGTTTCTTCTAGGAGCTGCGTTGGGATATTCCCGAGTGAATGGGACCATAGGCTGTACAGAGAAATATCTGCTTCTAAAACCAAAACGGAGCTATCTAACTGAATGGTTGTCAATGTGTTCATTCAACTGACAGAGTTAAACTCACGTGTGGATTCAGCGGTTTGCCAACCCTTTCTGTGCAGAATCCCAAAACCGGTATTTCCAGCCCAATGCCGGCATACGTACTAAACAGCAAGAAACTTTGTCTAAAACTCAGGAGAAACGATTCCTTGAAACTGCTCTGCTGTGCGTTCGTTCACCTAAGAGAGTTGAATCTATGTTGAGATTCATCGAGTGAGAAACACGTTTCTTCTAGGAGCTGCGTTGGGATATTCCCGAGTGAAAGGGACCATAGGCTGTACAGAGAAATATCTGCTTCTAAAACCAAAACGGAGCTATCTAACTGAATGGTTGTCAATGTGTGCATTCAACTGACAGAGTTAAACTCACGTGTGGATTCAGCGGATTACCCACCCTTTCTGTGCAGAATCCCAAAACCGGTATTTCCATCCCAATGCCGGCATACGTACTAAACAGCAGGAAACTTCGTCTAAAACTCAGGAGAAACGTTTCCTTGAAACTGCTCTGCTGTGCGTTCGTTCACCTAAGAGAGTTGAATCTATGTTGAGATTCATCGAGTGAGAAACACGTTTCTTCTAGGAGCTGCGTTGGGATATTCCCGAGTGAAAGGGACCATAGGCTGTACAGAGAAATATCTGCTTCTAAAACCAAAACGGAGCTATCTAACTGAATGGTTGTCAATGTGTGCATTCAACTGAGAGAGTTAAACTCACGTGTGGATTCAGCGGATTACCCACCCTTTCTGTGCAGAATCCCAAAACCGGTATTTCCATCCCAATGCCGGCATACGTACTAAACAGCAGGTAACTTCGTCTAAAACTCAGGAGAAACGTTTCCTTGAAACTGCTCTGCTGTGCGTTCGTTCACCTAAGAGAGTTGAATCTATGTTGAGATTCAGCGAGTCAGAAACACGTTCCTTCCAGGAGCTGCGTTGAGATATTCCCGAGTGAATGGGACCATAGGCTGTACAGAGAAATATCTGCTTCTAAAACCAAAACGGAGCTATCTAACTGAATGGTTGTCAATTTGTGCATTCAACTGACAGAGTTAAACTCACGTGTGGATTCAGCGGTTTGCCAACCCTTTCTGTGCAGAATCCCAAAACCGGTATTTCCAGCCCAATGCCGGCATACGTACTAAACAGCAGGAAACTTCGTCTAAAACTCAGGAGAAACGTTTCCTTGAAACTATTCTGCTGTGCGTTCGTTCACCTAAGAGAGTTGAATCTATGTTGAGATTCAGCGAGTCAGAAACACGTTTCTTCTAGGAGCTGCGTTGGGATATTCCCGAGTGAATGGGACCATAGGCTGTACAGAGAAATATCTGCTTCTAAAACCAAAACGGAGCTATCTAACTGATTGGTTGTCAATGTGTGCATTCAACTGACAGAGTTAAACTCACGTGTGGATTCAACGGATTGCCAACCCTTTCTGTGCAGAATCCCAAAACCGGTATTTCCAGCCCAATGCCGGCATACGTACTAAACAGCAGGAAACTTCGTCTAAAACTCAGGAGAAGCGTTTCCTTGAAACTGCTCTGCTGTGCGTTCGTTCACCTATGAGAATTGGATCTATGTTGAGATTCAGCGAGTCAGAAACACGTTTCTTCTAGGAGCTGCGTTGGGATATTCCCGAGTGAATGGGACCATAGGCTGTACAGAGAAATATCTGCTTCTAAAACCAAAACGGAGCTATCTAACTGAATGGTTGTCAATGTGTGCATTCAACTGACAGAGTTAAACTCACGTGTGGATTCAGCGGTTTGCCAACCCTTTCTGTGCAGAATCCCAAAACCGGTATTTCCAGCCCAATGCCGGCATACGTACTAAACAGCAAGAAACTTCGTCTAAAACTCAGGAGAAACGATTCCTTGAAACTGCTCTGCTGTGCGTTCGTTCACCTAAGAGAGTTGAATCTATGTTGAGATTCATCGAGTGAGAAACACGTTTCTTCTAGGAGCTGCGTTGGGATATTCCCGAGTGAAAGGGACCATAGGCTGTACAGAGAAATATCTGCTTCTAAAACCAAAACGGAGCTATCTAACTGAATGGTTGTCAATGTGTGCATTCAACTGAGAGAGTTAAACTCACGTGTGGATTCAGCGGATTACCCACCCTTTCTGTGCAGAATCCCAAAACCGGTATTTCCATCCCAATGCCGGCATACGTACTAAACAGCAGGAAACTTCGTCTAAAATTCAGGAGAAACGTTTCCTTGAAACTGCTCTGCTGTGCGTTCGTTCACCTAAGAGAGTTGAATCTATGTTGAGATTCAGCGAGTCAGAAACACGTTTCTTCTAGGAGCTGCGTTGGGATATTCCCGAGTGAATGGGACCATAGGCTGTACAGAGAAATATCTGCTTCTAAAACCAAAACGGAGCTATCTAACTGAATGGTTGTCAATGTGTGCATTCAACTGACAGAGTTAAACTCACGTGTGGATTCAGCGGTTTGCCAACCCTTTCTGTGCAGAATCCCAAAACCGGTATTTCCAGCCCAATGCCGGCATACGTACTAAACAGCAAGAAACTTCGACTAAAACTCAGGAGAAACGATTCCTTGAAACTGCTCTGCTGTGCGTTCGTTCACCTAAGAGAGTTGAATCTATGTTGAGATTCATCGAGTGAGAAACACGTTTCTTCTAGGAGCTGCGTTGGGATATTCCCGAGTGAAAGGGACCATAGGCTGTACAGAGAAATATCTGCTTCTAAAACCAAAACGGAGCTATCTAACTGAATGGTTGTCAATGTGTGCATTCAACTGAGAGAGTTAAACTCACGTGTGGATTCAGCGGATTACCCACCCTTTCTGTGCAGAATCCCAAAACCGGTATTTCCATCCCAATGCCGGCATACGTACTAAACAGCAGGAAACTTCGTCTAAAACTCAGGAGAAACGTTTCCTTGAAACTGCTCTGCTGTGCGTTCGTTCACCTAAGAGAGTTGAATCTATGTTGAGATTCAGCGAGTCAGAAACACGTTTCTTCTAGGAGCTGCGTTGGGATATTCCCGAGTGAATGGGACCATAGGCTGTACAGAGAAATATCTGCTTCTAAAACCAAAACGGAGCTATCTAACTGAATGGTTGTCAATGTGTGCATTCAACTGACAGAGTTAAACTCACGTGTGGATTCAGCGGATTGCCAACCCTTTCTGTGCAGAATCCCAAAACCGGTATTTCCAGCCCAATGCCGGCATACGTACTAAACAGCAGGAAACTTCGTCTAAAACTCAGGAGAAACGTTTCCTTGAAACTGCTCTGCTGTGCGTTCGTTCACCTAAGAGAGTTGGATCTATGTTGAGATTCAGCGAGTCAGAAACACGTTTCTTCTAGGAGCTGCGTTGGGATATTCCCGAGTGAATGGGACCATAGGCTGTACAGAGAAATATCTGCTTCTAAAACCAAAACGGAGCTATCTAACTGAATGGTTGTCAATGTGTGCATTCAACTGACAGAGTTAAACTCACGTGTGGATTCAGCGGTTTGCCAACCCTTTCTGTGCAGAATCCCAAAACCGGTATTTCCAACCCAATGCCGGCATACGTACTAAACAGCAGGAAACTTCGTCTAAAATTCAGGAGAAACGATTCCTTGAAACTGCTCTGCTGTGCGTTCGTTCACCTAAGAGAGTTGGATCTATGTTGAGATTCAGCGAGTCAGAAACACGTTTCTTCTAGGAGCTGCGTTGGGATATTCCCGAGTGAAAGGGACCATAGGCTGTACAGAGAAATATCTGCTTCTAAAACCAAAACGGAGCTATCTAACTGAATGGTTGTCAATGTGTGCATTCAACTGACAGAGTTAAACTCACGTGTGGATTCAGCGGATTGCCAACCCTTTCTGTGCAGAATCCCAAAACCGGTATTTCCAGCCCAATGCCGGCATACGTACTAAACAGCAGGAAACTTCGTCTAAAACTCAGGAGAAACGTTTCCTTGAAACTGCTCTGCTGTGCGTTCGTTCACCTAAGAGAGTTGGATCTATGTTGAGATTCAGCGAGTCAGAAACACGTTTCTTCTAGGAGCTGCGTTGGGATATTCCCGAGTGAATGGGACCATAGGCTGTACAGAGAAATATCTGCTTCTAAAACCAAAACGGAGCTATCTAACTGAATGGTTGTCAATGTGTGCATTCAACTGACAGAGTTAAACTCACGTGTGGATTCAGCGGTTTGCCAACCCTTTCTGTGCAGAATCCCAAAACCGGTATTTCCAACCCAATGCCGGCATACGTACTAAACAGCAGGAAACTTCGTCTAAAATTCAGGAGAAACGATTCCTTGAAACTGCTCTGCTGTGCGTTCGTTCACCTAAGAGAGTTGGATCTATGTTGAGATTCAGCGAGTCAGAAACACGTTTCTTCTAGGAGCTGCGTTGGGATATTCCCGAGTGAAAGGGACCATAGGCTGTACAGAGAAATATCTGCTTCTAAAACCAAAACGGAGCTATCTAACTGAATGGTTGTCAATGTGTGCATTCAACTGACAGAGTTAAACTCACGTGTGGATTCAGCGGATTACCCACCCTTTCTGTGCAGAATCCCAAAACCGGTATTTCCATCCCAATGCCGGCATACGTACTAAACAGCAGGAAACTTCGTCTAAAACTCAGGAGAAACGTTTCCTTGAAACTGCTCTGCTGTGCGTTCGTTCACCTAAGAGAGTTGAATCTATGTTGAGATTCATCGAGTGAGAAACACGTTTCTTCTAGGAGCTGCGTTGGGATATTCCCGAGTGAAAGGGACCATAGGCTGTACAGAGAAATATCTGCTTCTAAAACCAAAACGGAGCTATCTAACTGAATGGTTGTCAATGTGTGCATTCAACTGAGAGAGTTAAACTCACGTGTGGATTCAGCGGATTACCCACCCTTTCTGTGCAGAATCCCAAAACCGGTATTTCCATCCCAATGCCGGCATACGTACTAAACAGCAGGTAACTTCGTCTAAAACTCAGGAGAAACGTTTCCTTGAAACTGCTCTGCTGTGCGTTCGTTCACCTAAGAGAGTTGAATCTATGTTGAGATTCAGCGAGTCAGAAACACGTTCCTTCCAGGAGCTGCGTTGAGATATTCCCGAGTGAATGGGACCATAGGCTGTACAGAGAAATATCTGCTTCTAAAACCAAAACGGAGCTATCTAACTGAATGGTTGTCAATTTGTGCATTCAACTGACAGAGTTAAACTCACGTGTGGATTCAGCGGTTTGCCAACCCTTTCTGTGCAGAATCCCAAAACCGGTATTTCCAGCCCAATGCCGGCATACGTACTAAACAGCAGGAAACTTCGTCTAAAACTCAGGAGAAACGTTTCCTTGAAACTATTCTGCTGTGCGTTCGTTCACCTAAGAGAGTTGAATCTATGTTGAGATTCAGCGAGTCAGAAACACGTTTCTTCTAGGAGCTGCGTTGGGATATTCCCGAGTGAATGGGACCATAGGCTGTACAGAGAAATATCTGCTTCTAAAACCAAAACGGAGCTATCTAACTGATTGGTTGTCAATGTGTGCATTCAACTGACAGAGTTAAACTCACGTGTGGATTCAACGGATTGCCAACCCTTTCTGTGCAGAATCCCAAAACCGGTATTTCCAGCCCAATGCCGGCATACGTACTAAACAGCAGGAAACTTCGTCTAAAACTCAGGAGAAGCGTTTCCTTGAAACTGCTCTGCTGTGCGTTCGTTCACCTATGAGAATTGGATCTATGTTGAGATTCAGCGAGTCAGAAACACGTTTCTTCTAGGAGCTGCGTTGGGATATTCCCGAGTGAATGGGACCATAGGCTGTACAGAGAAATATCTGCTTCTAAAACCAAAACGGAGCTATCTAACTGAATGGTTGTCAATGTGTGCATTCAACTGACAGAGTTAAACTCACGTGTGGATTCAGCGGTTTGCCAACCCTTTCTGCGCAGAATCCCAAAACCGGTATTTCCAGCCCAATGCCGGCATACGTACTAAACAGCAGGAAACTTCGTCTAAAACTCAGGAGAAACGATTCCTTGAAACTGCTCTGCTGTGCGTTCGTTCACCTAAGAGAGTTGAATCTATGTTGAGATTCATCGAGTGAGAAACACGTTTCTTCTAGGAGCTGCGTTGGGATATTCCCGAGTGAAAGGGACCATAGGCTGTACAGAGAAATATCTGCTTCTAAAACCAAAACGGAGCTATCTAACTGAATGGTTGTCAATGTGTGCATTCAACTGAGAGAGTTAAACTCACGTGTGGATTCAGCGGATTACCCACCCTTTCTGTGCAGAATCCCAAAACCGGTATTTCCATCCCAATGCCGGCATACGTACTAAACAGCAGGAAACTTCGTCTAAAATTCAGGAGAAACGTTTCCTTGAAACTGCTCTGCTGTGCGTTCGTTCACCTAAGAGAGTTGAATCTATGTTGAGATTCAGCGAGTCAGAAACACGTTTCTTCTAGGAGCTGCGTTGGGATATTCCCGAGTGAATGGGACCATAGGCTGTACAGAGAAATATCTGCTTCTAAAACCAAAACGGAGCTATCTAACTGAATGGTTGTCAATGTGTGCATTCAACTGACAGAGTTAAACTCACGTGTGGATTCAGCGGTTTGCCAACCCTTTCTGTGCAGAATCCCAAAACCGGTATTTCCAGCCCAATGCCGGCATACGTACTAAACAGCAAGAAACTTCGACTAAAACTCAGGAGAAACGATTCCTTGAAACTGCTCTGCTGTGCGTTCGTTCACCTAAGAGAGTTGAATCTATGTTGAGATTCATCGAGTGAGAAACACGTTTCTTCTAGGAGCTGCGTTGGGATATTCCCGAGTGAAAGGGACCATAGGCTGTACAGAGAAATATCTGCTTCTAAAACCAAAACGGAGCTATCTAACTGAATGGTTGTCAATGTGTGCATTCAACTGAGAGAGTTAAACTCACGTGTGGATTCAGCGGATTACCCACCCTTTCTGTGCAGAATCCCAAAACCGGTATTTCCATCCCAATGCCGGCATACGTACTAAACAGCAGGAAACTTCGTCTAAAACTCAGGAGAAACGTTTCCTTGAAACTGCTCTGCTGTGCGTTCGTTCACCTAAGAGAGTTGAATCTATGTTGAGATTCAGCGAGTCAGAAACACGTTTCTTCTAGGAGCTGCGTTGGGATATTCCCGAGTGAATGGGACCATAGGCTGTACAGAGAAATATCTGCTTCTAAAACCAAAACGGAGCTATCTAACTGAATGGTTGTCAATGTGTGCATTCAACTGACAGAGTTAAACTCACGTGTGGATTCAGCGGATTGCCAACCCTTTCTGTGCAGAATCCCAAAACCGGTATTTCCAGCCCAATGCCGGCATACGTACTAAACAGCAGGAAACTTCGTCTAAAACTCAGGAGAAACGTTTCCTTGAAACTGCTCTGCTGTGCGTTCGTTCACCTAAGAGAGTTGGATCTATGTTGAGATTCAGCGAGTCAGAAACACGTTTCTTCTAGGAGCTGCGTTGGGATATTCCCGAGTGAATGGGACCATAGGCTGTACAGAGAAATATCTGCTTCTAAAACCAAAACGGAGCTATCTAACTAAATGGTTGTCAATGTGTGCATTCAACTGACAGAGTTAAACTCACGTGTGGATTCAGCGGTTTGCCAACCCTTTCTGTGCAGAATCCCAAAACCGGTATTTCCAACCCAATGCCGGCATACGTACTAAACAGCAGGAAACTTCGTCTAAAATTCAGGAGAAACGATTCCTTGAAACTGCTCTGCTGTGCGTTCGTTCACCTAAGAGAGTTGGATCTATGTTGAGATTCAGCGAGTCAGAAACACGTTTCTTCTAGGAGCTGCGTTGGGGTATTCCCGAGTGAATGGGACCATAGGCTGTACAGAGAAATATCTGCTTCTAAAACCAAAACGGAGCTATCTAACTGAATGGTTGTCAATGTGTGCATTCAACTGACAGAGTTAAACTCACGTGTGGATTCAGCGGTTTGCCAACCCTTTCTGTGCAGAATCCCAAAACCGGTATTTCCAGCCCAATGCCGGCATACGTACTAAACAGCAAGAAACTTCGTCTAAAACTCAGGAGAAACGATACCTTGAAACTGCTCTGCTGTGCGTTCGTTCACCTAAGAGAGTTGAATCTATGTTGAGATTCATCGAGTGAGAAACACGTTTCTTCTAGGAGCTGCGTTGGGATATTCCCGAGTGAAAGGGACCATAGGCTGTACAGAGAAATATCTGCTTGTAAAACCAAAACGGAGCTATCTAACTGAATGGTTGTCAATGTGTGCATTCAACTGAGAGAGTTAAACTCACGTGTGGATTCAGCGGATTACCCATCCTTTCTGTGCAGAATCCCAAAACCGGTATTTCCATCCCAATGCCGGCATACGTACTAAACAGCAGGAAACTTCGTCTAAAACTCAGGAGAAACGTTTCCTTGAAACTGCTCTGCTGTGCGTTCGTTCACCTAAGAGAGTTGAATCTATGTTGAGATTCAGCGAGTCAGAAACACGTTTCTTCTAGGAGCTGCCTTGGGATATTCCCGAGTGAATGGGACCATAGGCTGTACAGAGAAATATCTGCTTCTAAAACCAAAACGGAGCTATCTAACTGAATGGTTGTCAATGTGTGCATTCAACTGACAGAGTTAAACTCACGTGTGGATTCAGCGGATTGCCAACCCTTTCTGTGCAGAATCCCAAAACCGGTATTTCCAGACCAATGCCGGCATACGTACTAAACAGCAGGAAACTTCGTCTAAAACTCAGGAGAAACGTTTCCTTGAAACTGCTCTGCTGTGCGTTCGTTCACCTAAGAGAGTTGGATCTATGTTGAGATTCAGCGAGTCAGAAACACGTTTCTTCTAGGAGCTGCGTTGGGATATTCCCGAGTGAATGGGACCATAGGCTGTACAGAGAAATATCTGCTTCTAAAACCAAAACGGAGCTATCTAACTGAATGGTTGTCAATGTGTGCATTCAACTGACAGAGTTAAATTCACGTGTGGATTCAGCGGTTTGCCAACCCTTTCTGTGCAGAATCCCAAAACCGGTATTTCCAGCCCAATGCCGGCATACGTACTAAACAGCAAGAAACTTCGTCTAAAACTCAGGAGAAACGATTCTTTGAAACTGCTCTGCTGTGCGTTCGTTCACCTAAGAGAGTTGAATCTATGTTGAGATTCATCGAGTGAGAAACACGTTTCTTCTAGGAGCTGCGTTGGGATATTCCCGAGTGAAAGGGACCATAGGCTGTACAGAGAAATATCTGCTTCTAAAACCAAAACGGAGCTATCTAACTGAATGGTTGTCAATGTGTGCATTCAACTGAGAGAGTTAAACTCACGTGTGGATTCAGCGGATTACCCACCCTTTCTGTGCAGAATCCCAAAACCGGTATTTCCATCCCAATGCCGGCATACGTACTAAACAGCAGGTAACTTCGTCTAAAACTCAGGAGAAACGTTTCCTTGAAACTGCTCTGCTGTGCGTTCGTTCACCTAAGAGAGTTGAATCTATGTTGAGATTCAGCGAGTCAGAAACACGTTCCTTCTAGGAGCTGCGTTGAGATATTCCCGAGTGAATGGGACCATAGGCTGTACAGAGAAATATCTGCTTCTAAAACCAAAACGGAGCTATCTAACTGAATGATTGTCAATTTGTGCATTCAACTGACAGAGTTAAACTCACGTGTGGATTCAGCGGTTTGCCAACCCTTTCTGTGCAGAATCCCAAAACCGGTATTTCCAGCCCAATGCCGGCATACGTACTAAACAGCAGGAAACTTCGTCTAAAACTCAGGAGAAACGTTTCCTTGAAACTGTTCTGCTGTGCGTTCGTTCACCTAAGAGAGTTGAATCTATGTTGAGATTCAGCGAGTCAGAAAAACGTTTCTTCTAGGAGCTGCGTTGGGATATTCCCGAGTGAATGGGACCATAGGCTGTACAGAGAAATATCTGCTTCTAAAACCAAAACGGAGCTATCTAACTGAATGGTTGTCAATGTGTGCATTCAACTGACAGAGTTAAACTCACGTGTGGATTCAGCGGTTTGCCAAACCTTTCTGTGCAGAATCCCAAAACCGGTATTTCCAGCCCAATGCCGGCATACGTACTAAACAGCAAGAAACTTCGTCTAAAACTCAGGAGAAACGATTCCTTGAAACTGCTCTGCTGTGCGTTCGTTCACCTAAGAGAGTTGAATCTATGTTGAGATTCATCGAGTGAGAAACACGTTTCTTCTAGGAGCTGCGTTGGGATATTCCCGAGTGAAAGGGACCATAGGCTGTACAGAGAAATATCTGCTTCTAAAACCAAAACGGAGCTATCTAACTGAATGGTTGTCAATTTGTGCATTCAACTGACAGAGTTAAACTCACGTGTGGATTCAGCGGTTTGCCAACCCTTTCTGTGCAGAATCCCAAAACCGGTATTTCCAGCCCAATGCCGGCATACGTACTAAACAGCAGGAAACTTCGTCTAAAACTCAGGAGAAACGTTTCCTTGAAACTATTCTGCTGTGCGTTCGTTCACCTAAGAGAGTTGAAACTATGTTGAGATTCAGCGAGTCAGAAACACGTTTCTTCTAGGAGCTGCGTTGGGATATTCCCGAGTGAATGGGACCATAGGCTGTACAGAGAAATATCTGCTTCTAAAACCAAAACGGAGCTATCTAACTGATTGGTTGTCAATGTGTGCATTCAACTGACAGAGTTAAACTCACGTGTGGATTCAACGGATTGCCAACCCTTTCTGTGCAGAATCCCAAAACCGGTATTTCCAGCCCAATGCCGGCATACGTACTAAACAGCAGGAAACTTCGTCTAAAACTCAGGAGAAGCGTTTCCATGAAACTGCTCTGCTGTGCGTTCGTTCACCTATGAGAATTGGATCTATGTTGAGATTCAGCGAGTCAGAAACACGTTTCTTCTAGGAGCTGCGTTGGGATATTCCCGAGTGAATGGGACCATAGGCTGTACAGAGAAATATCTGCTTCTAAAACCAAAACGGAGCTATCTAACTGAATGGTTGTCAATCTGTGCATTCAACTGACAGAGTTAAACTCACGTGTGGATTCAGCGGTTTGCCAACCCTTTCTGTGCAGAATCCCAAAACCGGTATTTCCAGCCCAATGCCGGCATACGTACTAAACAGCAAGAAACTTCGTCTAAAACTCAGGAGAAACGATTCCTTGAAACTGCTCTGCTGTGCGTTCGTTCACCTAAGAGAGTTGAATCTATGTTGAGATTCATCGAGTGAGAAACACGTTTCTTCTAGGAGCTGCGTTGGGATATTCCCGAGTGAAAGGGACCATAGGCTGTACAGAGAAATATCTGCTTCTAAAACCAAAACGGAGCTATCTAACTGAATGGTTGTCAATGTGTGCATTCAACTGAGAGAGTTAAACTCACGTGTGGATTCAGCGGATTACCCACCCTTTCTGTGCAGAATCCCAAAACCGGTATTTCCATCCCAATGCCGGCATACGTACTAAACAGCAGGAAACTTCGTCTAAAACTCAGGAGAAACGTTTCCTTGAAACTGCTCTGCTGTGCGTTCGTTCACCTAAGAGAGTTGAATCTATGTTGAGATTCAGCGAGTCAGAAACACGTTTCTTCTAGGAGCTGCGTTGGGATATTCCCGAGTGAATGGGACCATAGGCTGTACAGAGAAATATCTGCTTCTAAAACCAAAACGGAGCTATCTAACTGAATGGTTGTCAATGTGTGCATTCAACTGAGAGAGTTAAACTCACGTGTGGATTCAGCGGATTGCCAACCCTTTCTGTGCAGAATCCCAAAACCGGTATTTCCAGCCCAATGCCGGCATACGTACTAAACAGCAGGAAACTTCGTCTAAAACTGAGGAGAAACGTTTCCGTGAAACTGCTCTGCTGTGCGTTCGTTCACCTAAGAGAGTTGGATCTATGTTGAGATTCAGCGAGTCAGAAACACGTTTCTTCTAGGAGCTGCGTTGGGATATTCCCGAGTGAATGGGACCATAGGCTGTACAGAGAAATATCTGCTTCTAAAACCAAAACGGAGCTATCTAACCGAATGGTTGTCAATGTGTGCATTCAACTGACAGAGTTAAATTCACGTGTGGATTCAGCGGTTTGCCAACCCTTTCTGTGCAGAATCCCAAAACCGGTATTTCCAGCCCAATGCCGGCATACGTACTAAACAGCAAGAAACTTCGACTAAAACTCAGGAGAAACGATTCCTTGAAACTGCTCTGCTGTGCGTTCGTTCACCTAAGAGAGTTGAATCTATGTTGAGATTCATCGAGTGAGAAACACGTTTCTTCTAGGAGCTGCGTTGGGATATTCCCGAGTGAATGGGACCATAGGCTGTACAGAGAAATATCTGCTTCTAAAACCAAAACGGAGCTATCTAACTGAATGGTTGTCAATGTGTGCATTCAACTGAGAGAGTTAAACTCACGTGTGGATTCAGCGGATTACCCACCCTTTCTGTGCAGAATCCCAAACCCGGTATTTCCATCCCAATGCCGGCATACGTACTAAACAGCAGGTAACTTCGTCTAAAACTCAGGAGAAACGTTTCCTTGAAACTGCTCTGCTGTGCGTTCGTTCACCTAAGAGAGTTGAATCTATGTTGAGATTCAGCGAGTCAGAAACACGTTCCTTCTAGGAGCTGCGTTGAGATATTCCCGAGTGAATGGGACCATAGGCTGTACAGAGAAATATCTGCTTCTAAAACCAAAACGGAGCTATCTAACTGAATGGTTGTCAATTTGTGCATTCAACTGACAGAGTTAAACTCACGTGTGGATTCAGCGGTTTGCCAACCCTTTCTGTGCAGAATCCCAAAACCAGTATTTCCAGCCCAATGCCGGCATACGTACTAAACAGCAGGAAACTTCGTCTAAAACTCAGGAGAAACGTTTCCTTGAAACTATTCTGCTGTGCTTTCGTTCACCTAAGAGAGTTGAATCTATGTTGAGATTCAGCGAGTCAGAAACACGTTTCTTCTAGGAGCTGCGTTGGGATATTCCCGAGTGAATGGGACCATAGGCTGTACAGAGAAATATCTGCTTCTAAAACCAAAACGGAGCTATCTAACTGATTGGTTGTCAATGTGTGCATTCAACTGACAGAGTTAAACTCACGTGTGGATTCAACGGATTGCCAACCCTTTCTGTGCAGAATCCCAAAACCGGTATTTCCAGCCCAATGCCGGCATACGTACTAAACAGCAGGAAACTTCGTCTAAAACTCAGGAGAAGCGTTTCCATGAAACTGCTCTGCTGTGCGTTCGTTCACCTATGAGAATTGGATCTATGTTGAGATTCAGCGAGTCAGAAACACGTTTCTTCTAGGAGCTGCGTTGGGATATTCCCGAGTGAATGGGACCATAGGCTGTACAGAGAAATATCTGCTTCTAAAACCAAAACGGAGCTATCTAACTGAATGGTTGTCAATCTGTGCATTCAACTGACAGAGTTAAACTCACGTGTGGATTCAGCGGTTTGCCAACCCTTTCTGTGCAGAATCCCAAAACCGGTATTTCCAGCCCAATGCCGGCATACGTACTAAACAGCAAGAAACTTCGTCTAAAACTCAGGAGAAACGATTCCTTGAAACTGCTCTGCTGTGCGTTCGTTCACCTAAGAGAGTTGAATCTATGTTGAGATTCATCGAGTGAGAAACACGTTTCTTCTAGGAGCTGCGTTGGGATATTCCCGAGTGAAAGGGACCATAGGCTGTACAGAGAAATATCTGCTTCTAAAACCAAAACGGAGCTATCTAACTGAATGGTTGTCAATTTGTGCATTCAACTGACAGAGTTAAACTCACGTGTGGATTCAGCGGTTTGCCAACCCTTTCTGTGCAGAATCCCAAAACCGGTATTTCCAGCCCAATGCCGGCATACGTACTAAACAGCAGGAAACTTCGTCTAAAACTGAGGAGAAACGTTTCCTTGAAACTATTCTGCTGTGCGTTCGTTCACCTAAGAGAGTTGGATCTATGTTGAGATTCAGCGAGTCAGAAACACGTTTCTTCTAGGAGCTGCGTTGGGATATTCCCGAGTGAATGGGACCATAGGCTGTACAGAGAAATATCTGCTTCTAAAACCAAAACGGAGCTATCTAACTGAATGGTTGTCAATGTGTGCATTCAACTGACAGAGTTAAATTCACGTGTGGATTCAGCGGTTTGCCAACCCTTTCTGTGCAGAATCCCAAAACCGGTATTTCCAGCCCAATGCCGGCATACGTACTAAACAGCAAGAAACTTCGACTAAAACTCAGGAGAAACGATTCCTTGAAACTGCTCTGCTGTGCGTTCGTTCACCTAAGAGAGTTGAATCTATGTTGAGATTCATCGAGTGAGAAACACGTTTCTTCTAGGAGCTGCGTTGGGATATTCCCGAGTGAATGGGACCATAGGCTGTACAGAGAAATATCTGCTTCTAAAACCAAAACGGAGCTATCTAACTGAATGGTTGTCAATGTGTGCATTCAACTGAGAGAGTTAAACTCACGTGTGGATTCAGCGGATTACCCACCCTTTCTGTGCAGAATCCCAAACCCGGTATTTCCATCCCAATGCCGGCATACGTACTAAACAGCAGGTAACTTCGTCTAAAACTCAGGAGAAACGTTTCCTTGAAACTGCTCTGCTGTGCGTTCGTTCACCTAAGAGAGTTGAATCTATGTTGAGATTCAGCGAGTCAGAAACACGTTCCTTCTAGGAGCTGCGTTGAGATATTCCCGAGTGAATGGGACCATAGGCTGTACAGAGAAATATCTGCTTCTAAAACCAAAACGGAGCTATCTAACTGAATGGTTGTCAATTTGTGCATTCAACTGACAGAGTTAAACTCACGTGTGGATTCAGCGGTTTGCCAACCCTTTCTGTGCAGAATCCCAAAACCAGTATTTCCAGCCCAATGCCGGCATACGTACTAAACAGCAGGAAACTTCGTCTAAAACTCAGGAGAAACGTTTCCTTGAAACTATTCTGCTGTGCTTTCGTTCACCTAAGAGAGTTGAATCTATGTTGAGATTCAGCGAGTCAGAAACACGTTTCTTCTAGGAGCTGCGTTGGGATATTCCCGAGTGAATGGGACCATAGGCTGTACAGAGAAATATCTGCTTCTAAAACCAAAACGGAGCTATCTAACTGATTGGTTGTCAATGTGTGCATTCAACTGACAGAGTTAAACTCACGTGTGGATTCAACGGATTGCCAACCCTTTCTGTGCAGAATCCCAAAACCGGTATTTCCAGCCCAATGCCGGCATACGTACTAAACAGCAGGAAACTTCGTCTAAAACTCAGGAGAAGCGTTTCCATGAAACTGCTCTGCTGTGCGTTCGTTCACCTATGAGAATTGGATCTATGTTGAGATTCAGCGAGTCAGAAACACGTTTCTTCTAGGAGCTGCGTTGGGATATTCCCGAGTGAAGGGGACCATAGGCTGTACAGAGAAATATCTGCTTCTAAAACCAAAACGGAGCTATCTAACTGAATGGTTGTCAATCTGTGCATTCAACTGACAGAGTTAAACTCACGTGTGGATTCAGCGGTTTGCCAACCCTTTCTGTGCAGAATCCCAAAACCGGTATTTCCAGCCCAATGCCGGCATACGTACTAAACAGCAAGAAACTTCGACTAAAACTCAGGAGAAACGATTCCTTGAAACTGCTCTGCTGTGCGTTCGTTCACCTAAGAGAGTTGAATCTATGTTGAGATTCATCGAGTGAGAAACACGTTTCTTCTAGGAGCTGCGTTGGGATATTCCCGAGTGAAAGGGACCATAGGCTGTACAGAGAAATATCTGCTTCTAAAACCAAAACGGAGCTATCTAACTGAATGGTTGTCAATGTGTGCATTCAACTGAGAGAGTTAAACTCACGTGTGGATTCAGCGGATTACCCACCCTTTCTGTGCAGAATCCCAAAACCGGTATTTCCATTCCAATGCCGGCATACGTACTAAACAGCAGGAAACTTCGTCTAAAACTCAGGAGAAACGTTTCCTTGAAACTGCTCTGCTGTGCGTTCGTTCACCTAAGAGAGTTGAATCTATGTTGAGATTCAGCGAGTCAGAAACACGTTTCCTCTAGGAGCTGCGTTGGGATATTCCCGAGTGAATGGGACCATAGGCTGTACAGAGAAATATCTGCTTCTAAAACCAAAACGGAGCTATCTAACTGAATGGTTGTCAATGTGTGCATTCAACTGACAGAGTTAAACTCACGTGTGGATTCAGCGGATTGCCAACCCTTTCTGTGCAGAATCCCAAAACCGGTATTTCCAGCCCAATGCCGGCATACGTACTAAACAGCAGGAAACTTCGTCTAAAACTGAGGAGAAACGTTTCCTTGAAACTGCTCTGCTGTGCGTTCGTTCACCTAAGAGAGTTGGATCTATGTTGAGATTCAGCGAGTCAGAAACACGTTTCTTCTAGGAGCTGCGTTGGGATATTCCCGAGTGAATGGGACCATAGGCTGTACAGAGAAATATCTGCTTCTAAAACCAAAACGGAGCTATCTAACTGAATGGTTGTCAATGTGTGCATTCAACTGACAGAGTTAAATTCACGTGTGGATTCAGCGGTTTGCCAACCCTTTCTGTGCAGAATCCCAAAACCGGTATTTCCAGCCCAATGCCGGCATACGTACTAAACAGCAAGAAACTTCGACTAAAACTCAGGAGAAACGATTCCTTGAAACTGCTCTGCTGTGCGTTCGTTCACCTAAGAGAGTTGAATCTATGTTGAGATTCATCGAGTGAGAAACACGTTTCTTCTAGGAGCTGCGTTGGGATATTCCCGAGTGAATGGGACCATAGGCTGTACAGAGAAATATCTGCTTCTAAAACCAAAACGGAGCTATCTAACTGAATGGTTGTCAATGTGTGCATTCAACTGAGAGAGTTAAACTCACGTGTGGATTCAGCGGATTACCCACCCTTTCTGTGCAGAATCCCAAACCCGGTATTTCCATCCCAATGCCGGCATACGTACTAAACAGCAGGTAACTTCGTCTAAAACTCAGGAGAAACGTTTCCTTGAAACTGCTCTGCTGTGCGTTCGTTCACCTAAGAGAGTTGAATCTATGTTGAGATTCAGCGAGTCAGAAACACGTTCCTTCTAGGAGCTGCGTTGAGATATTCCCGAGTGAATGGGACCATAGGCTGTACAGAGAAATATCTGCTTCTAAAACCAAAACGGAGCTATCTAACTGAATGGTTGTCAATTTGTGCATTCAACTGACAGAGTTAAACTCACGTGTGGATTCAGCGGTTTGCCAACCCTTTCTGTGCAGAATCCCAAAACCAGTATTTCCAGCCCAATGCCGGCATACGTACTAAACAGCAGGAAACTTCGTCTAAAACTCAGGAGAAACGTTTCCTTGAAACTATTCTGCTGTGCTTTCGTTCACCTAAGAGAGTTGAATCTATGTTGAGATTCAGCGAGTCAGAAACACGTTTCTTCTAGGAGCTGCGTTGGGATATTCCCGAGTGAATGGGACCATAGGCTGTACAGAGAAATATCTGCTTCTAAAACCAAAACGGAGCTATCTAACTGATTGGTTGTCAATGTGTGCATTCAACTGACAGAGTTAAACTCACGTGTGGATTCAACGGATTGCCAACCCTTTCTGTGCAGAATCCCAAAACCGGTATTTCCAGCCCAATGCCGGCATACGTACTAAACAGCAGGAAACTTCGTCTAAAACTCAGGAGAAGCGTTTCCATGAAACTGCTCTGCTGTGCGTTCGTTCACCTATGAGAATTGGATCTATGTTGAGATTCAGCGAGTCAGAAACACGTTTCTTCTAGGAGCTGCGTTGGGATATTCCCGAGTGAATGGGACCATAGGCTGTACAGAGAAATATCTGCTTCTAAAACCAAAACGGAGCTATCTAACTGAATGGTTGTCAATCTGTGCATTCAACTGACAGAGTTAAACTCACGTGTGGATTCAGCGGTTTGCCAACCCTTTCTGTGCAGAATCCCAAAACCGGTATTTCCAGCCCAATGCCGGCATACGTACTAAACAGCAAGAAACTTCGACTAAAACTCAGGAGAAACGATTCCTTGAAACTGCTCTGCTGTGCGTTCGTTCACCTAAGAGAGTTGAATCTATGTTGAGATTCATCGAGTGAGAAACACGTTTCTTCTAGGAGCTGCGTTGGGATATTCCCGAGTGAAAGGGACCATAGGCTGTACAGAGAAATATCTGCTTCTAAAACCAAAACGGAGCTATCTAACTGAATGGTTGTCAATGTGTGCATTCAACTGAGAGAGTTAAACTCACGTGTGGATTCAGCGGATTACCCACCCTTTCTGTGCAGAATCCCAAAACCGGTATTTCCATTCCAATGCCGGCATACGTACTAAACAGCAGGAAACTTCGTCTAAAACTCAGGAGAAACGTTTCCTTGAAACTGCTCTGCTGTGCGTTCGTTCACCTAAGAGAGTTGAATCTATGTTGAGATTCAGCGAGTCAGAAACACGTTTCCTCTAGGAGCTGCGTTGGGATATTCCCGAGTGAATGGGACCATAGGCTGTACAGAGAAATATCTGCTTCTAAAACCAAAACGGAGCTATCTAACTGAATGGTTGTCAATGTGTGCATTCAACTGACAGAGTTAAACTCACGTGTGGATTCAGCGGATTGCCAACCCTTTCTGTGCAGAATCCCAAAACCGGTATTTCCAGCCCAATGCCGGCATACGTACTAAACAGCAGGAAACTTCGTCTAAAACTCAGGAGAAACGTTTCCTTGAAACTGCTCTGCTGTGCGTTCGTTCACCTAAGAGAGTTGGATCTATGTTGAGATTCAGCGAGTCAGAAACACGTTTCTTCTAGGAGCTGCGTTGGGATATTCCCGAGTGAATGGGACCATAGGCTGTACAGAGAAATATCTGCTTCTAAAACCAAAACGGAGCTATCTAACTGAATGGTTGTCAATGTGTGCATTCAACTGACAGAGTTAAATTCACGTGTGGATTCAGCGGTTTGCCAACCCTTTCTGTGCAGAATCCCAAAACCGGTATTTCCAGCCCAATGCCGGCATACGTACTAAACAGCAAGAAACTTCGACTAAAACTCAGGAGAAACGATTCCTTGAAACTGCTCTGCTGTGCGTTCGTTCACCTAAGAGAGTTGAATCTATGTTGAGATTCATCGAGTGAGAAACACGTTTCTTCTAGGAGCTGCGTTGGGATATTCCCGAGTGAATGGGACCATAGGCTGTACAGAGAAATATCTGCTTCTAAAACCAAAACGGAGCTATCTAACTGAATGGTTGTCAATGTGTGCATTCAACTGAGAGAGTTAAACTCACGTGTGGATTCAGCGGATTACCCACCCTTTCTGTGCAGAATCCCAAACCCGGTATTTCCATCCCAATGCCGGCATACGTACTAAACAGCAGGTAACTTCGTCTAAAACTCAGGAGAAACGTTTCCTTGAAACTGCTCTGCTGTGCGTTCGTTCACCTAAGAGAGTTGAATCTATGTTGAGATTCAGCGAGTCAGAAACACGTTCCTTCTAGGAGCTGCGTTGAGATATTCCCGAGTGAATGGGACCATAGGCTGTACAGAGAAATATCTGCTTCTAAAACCAAAACGGAGCTATCTAACTGAATGGTTGTCAATTTGTGCATTCAACTGACAGAGTTAAACTCACGTGTGGATTCAGCGGTTTGCCAACCCTTTCTGTGCAGAATCCCAAAACCAGTATTTCCAGCCCAATGCCGGCATACGTACTAAACAGCAGGAAACTTCGTCTAAAACTCAGGAGAAACGTTTCCTTGAAACTATTCTGCTGTGCTTTCGTTCACCTAAGAGAGTTGAATCTATGTTGAGATTCAGCGAGTCAGAAACACGTTTCTTCTAGGAGCTGCGTTGGGATATTCCCGAGTGAATGGGACCATAGGCTGTACAGAGAAATATCTGCTTCTAAAACCAAAACGGAGCTATCTAACTGATTGGTTGTCAATGTGTGCATTCAACTGACAGAGTTAAACTCACGTGTGGATTCAACGGATTGCCAACCCTTTCTGTGCAGAATCCCAAAACCGGTATTTCCAGCCCAATGCCGGCATACGTACTAAACAGCAGGAAACTTCGTCTAAAACTCAGGAGAAGCGTTTCCATGAAACTGCTCTGCTGTGCGTTCGTTCACCTATGAGAATTGGATCTATGTTGAGATTCAGCGAGTCAGAAACACGTTTCTTCTAGGAGCTGCGTTGGGATATTCCCGAGTGAATGGGACCATAGGCTGTACAGAGAAATATCTGCTTCTAAAACCAAAACGGAGCTATCTAACTGAATGGTTGTCAATCTGTGCATTCAACTGACAGAGTTAAACTCACGTGTGGATTCAGCGGTTTGCCAACCCTTTCTGTGCAGAATCCCAAAACCGGTATTTCCAGCCCAATGCCGGCATACGTACTAAACAGCAAGAAACTTCGACTAAAACTCAGGAGAAACGATTCCTTGAAACTGCTCTGCTGTGCGTTCGTTCACCTAAGAGAGTTGAATCTATGTTGAGATTCATCGAGTGAGAAACACGTTTCTTCTAGGAGCTGCGTTGGGATATTCCCGAGTGAAAGGGACCATAGGCTGTACAGAGAAATATCTGCTTCTAAAACCAAAACGGAGCTATCTAACTGAATGGTTGTCAATGTGTGCATTCAACTGAGAGAGTTAAACTCACGTGTGGATTCAGCGGATTACCCACCCTTTCTGTGCAGAATCCCAAAACCGGTATTTCCATCCCAATGCCGGCATACGTACTAAACAGCAGGAAACTTCGTCTAAAACTCAGGAGAAACGTTTCCTTGAAACTGCTCTGCTGTGCGTTCGTTCACCTAAGAGAGTTGAATCTATGTTGAGATTCAGCGAGTCAGAAACACGTTTCCTCTAGGAGCTGCGTTGGGATATTCCCGAGTGAATGGGACCATAGGCTGTACAGAGAAATATCTGCTTCTAAAACCAAAACGGAGCTATCTAACTGAATGGTTGTCAATGTGTGCATTCAACTGACAGAGTTAAACTCACGTGTGGATTCAGCGGATTGCCAACCCTTTCTGTGCAGAATCCCAAAACCGGTATTTCCAGCCCAATGCCGGCATACGTACTAAACAGCAGGAAACTTCGTCTGAAACTCAGGAGAAACGTTTCCTTGAAACTGCTCTGCTGTGCGTTCGTTCACCTAAGAGAGGTGGATCTATGTTGAGATTCAGCGAGTCAGAAACACGTTTCTTCTAGGAGCTGCGTTGGGATATTCCCGAGTGAATGGGACCATAGGCTGTACAGAGAAATATCTGCTTCTAAAACCAAAACGGAGCTATCTAACTGAATGGTTGTCAATGTGTGAATTCAACTGACAGAGTTAAACTCACGTGTGGATTCAGCGGTTTGCCAACCCTTTCTGTGCAGAATCCCAAAACCGGTATTTCCAGCCCAATGCCGGCATACGTACTAAACAGCAAGAAACTTCGTCTAAAACTCAGGAGAAACGATTCCTTGAAACTGCTCTGCTGTGCGTTCGTTCACCTAAGAGAGTTGAATCTATGTTGAGATTCATCGAGTGAGAAACACGTTTCTTCTAGGAGCTGCGTTGGGATATTCCCGAGTGAAAGGGACCATAGGCTGTACAGAGAAATATCTGCTTCTAAAACCAAAACGGAGTTATCTAACTGAATGGTTGTCAATGTGTGCATTCAACTGAGAGAGTTAAACTCACGTGTGGATTCAGCGGATTACCCACCCTTTCTGTGCAGAATCCCAAAACCGGTATTTCCATCCCAATGCCGGCATACGTACTAAACAGCAGGTAACTTCGTCTAAAACTCAGGAGAAACGTTTCCTTGAAACTGCTCTGCTGTGCGTTCGTTCACCTAAGAGAGTTGAATCTATGTTGAGATTCAGCGAGTCAGAAACACGTTCCTTCTAGGAGCTGCGTTGAGATATTCCCGAATGAATGGGACCATAGGCTGTACAGAGAAATATCTGCTTCTAAAACCAAAACGGAGCTATCTAACTGAATGGTTGTCAATTTGTGCATTCAACTGACAGAGTTAAACTCACGTGTGGATTCAGCGGTTTGCCAACCCTTTCTGTGCAGAATCCCAAAACCGGTATTTCCAGCCCAATGCCGGCATACGTACTAAACAGCAGGAAACTTCGTCTAAAACTCAGGAGAAACGTTTCCTTGAAACTGTTCTGCTGTGCGTTCGTTCACCTAAGAGAGTTGAATCTATGTTGAGATTCAGCGAGTCAGAAACACGTTTCTTCTAGGAGCTGCGTTGGGATATTCCCGAGTGAATGGGACCATAGGCTTTACAGAGAAATATCTGCTTCTAAAACCAAAACGGAGCTATCTAACTGAATGGTTGTCAATTTGTGCATTCAACTGACAGAGTTAAACTCACGTGTGGATTCAACGGATTGCCAACCCTTTCTGTGCAGAATCCCAAAACCGGTATTTCCAGCCCAATGCCGGCATACGTACTAAACAGCAGGAAACTTCGTCTAAAACTCAGGAGAAACGTTTCCTTGAAACTGCTCTGCTGTGCGTTCGTTCACCTAAGAGAGTTGGATCTATGTTGAGATTCAGCGAGTCAGAAACACGTTTTTTCTTGGAGCTGCGTTGGGATATTCCCGAGTGAATGGGACCATAGGCTGTACAGAGAAATATCTGCTTCTAAAACCAAAACGGAGCTATCTAACTGAATGGTTGTCAATGTGTGCATTCAACTGAGAGAGTTAAACTCACGTGTGGATTCAGCGGATTACCCACCCTTTCTGTGCAGAATCCCAAAACCGGTATTTCCATACCAATGCCGGCATACGTACTAAACAGCAGGAAACTTCGTCTAAAACTCAGGAGAAACGTTTCCTTGAAACTGCTCTGCTGTGCGTTCGTTCACCTAAGAGACTTGAATCTATGTTGAGATTCAGCGAGTCAGAAACACGTTTCTTCTAGGAGCTGCGTTGGGATATTCCCGAGTGAAAGGGACCATAGGCTGTACAGAGAAATATCTGCTTCTAAAACCAAAACGGAGCTATCTAACTGAATGGTTGTCAATGTGTGCATTCAACTGAGAGAGTTAAACTCACGTGTGGATTCAGCGGATTACCCACCCTTTCTGTGCAGAATCCCAAAACCGGTATTTCCATCCCAATGCCGGCATACGTACTAAACAGCAGGTAACTTCGTCTAAAACTCAGGAGAAACGTTTGCTTGAAACTGCTCTGCTGTGCGTTCGTTCACCTAAGAGAGTTGAATCTATGTTGAGATTCAGCGAGTCAGAAACACGTTCCTTCTAGGAGCTGCGTTGAGATATTCCCGAGTGAATGGGACCATAGGCTGTACAGAGAAATATCTGCTTCTAAAACCAAAACGGAGCTATCTAACTGAATGGTTGTCAATTTGTGCATTCAACTGACAGAGTTAAACTCACGTGTGGATTCAGCGGTTTGCCAACCCTTTCTGTGCAGAATCCCAAAACCGGTATTTCCAGCCCAATGCTGGCATACGTACTAAACAGCAGGAAACTTCGTCTAAAACTCAGGAGAAACGTTTCCTTGAAACTGTTCTGCTGTGCGTTCGTTCACCTAAGAGAGTTGAATCTATGTTGAGATTCAGCGAGTCAGAAACACGTTTCTTCTAGGAGCTGCGTTGGGATATTCCCGAGTGAATGGGACCATAGGCTGTACAGAGAAATATCTGCTTCTAAAACCAAAACGGAGCTATCTAACTGAATGGTTGTCAATGTGTGCATTCAACTGACAGAGTTAAACTCACGTGTGGATTCAACGGATTGCCAACCCTTTCTGTGCAGAATCCCAAAACCGGTATTTCCAGCCCAATGCCGGCATACGTACTAAACAGCAGGAAACTTCGTCTAAAACTCAGGAGAAGCGTTTCCTTGAAACTGCTCTGCTGTGCGTTCGTTCACCTATGAGAGTTGGATCTATGTTGAGATTCAGCGAGTCAGAAACACGTTTCTTCTAGGAGCTGCGTTGGGATATTCCCGAGTGAATGGGACCATAGGATGTACAGAGAAATATCTGCTTCTAAAACCACAACGGAGCTATCTAACTGAATGGTTGTCAATGTGTGCATTCACCTGACAGAGTTAAACTCACGTGTGGATTCAGCGGTTTGCCAACCCTTTCTGTGCAGAATCCCAAAACCGGTATTTCCAGCCCAATGCCGGCATACGTACTAAACAGCAAGAAACTTTGTCTAAAACTCAGGAGAAACGATTCCTTGAAACTGCTCTGCTGTGTGTTCGTTCACCTAAGAGAGTTGAATCTATGTTGAGATTCATCGAGTGAGAAACACGTTTCTTCTAGGAGCTGCGTTGGGATATTCCCGAGTGAAAGGGACCATAGGCTGTACAGAGAAATATCTGCTTCTAAAACCAAAACGGAGCTATCTAACTGAATGGTTGTCAATGTGTGCATTCAACTGAGAGAGTTAAACTCACGTGTGGATTCAGCGGATTACCCACCCTTTCTGTGCAGAATCCCAAAACCGGTATTTCCATCCCAATGCCGGCATACGTACTAAACAGCAGGAAACTTCGTCTAAAACTCAGGAGAAACGTTTCCTTGAAACTGCTCTGCTGTGCGTTCGTTCACCTAAGAGAGTTGAATCTATGTTGAGATTCAGCGAGTCAGAAACACGTTTCTTCTAGGAGCTGCGTTGGGATATTCCCGAGTGAATGGGACCATAGGCTGTACAGAGAAATATCTGCTTCTAAAACCAAAACGGAGCTATCTAACTGAATGGTTGTCAATGTGTGCATTCAACTGACAGAGTTAAACTCACGTGTGGATTCAGCGATTTGCCAACCCTTTCTGTGCAGAATCCCAAAACCGGTATTTCCAGCCCAATGCCGGCATACGTACTAAACAGCAGGAAACTTCGTCTAAAACTCAGGAGAAACGTTTCCTTGAAACTGCTCTGCTGTGCGTTCGTTCACCTAAGAGAGTTGGATCTATGTTGAGATTCAGCGAGTCAGAAACACGTTTCTTCTAGGAGCTGCGTTGGGATATTCCCGAGTGAATGGGACCATAGGCTCTACAGAGAAATATCTGCTTCTAAAACCAAAACGGAGCTATCTAACTGAATGGTTGTCAATGTGTGCATTCAACTGACAGAGTTAAACTCACGTGTGGATTCAGCGGTTTGCCAAACCTTTCTGTGCAGAATCCCAAAACCGGTATTTCCAGCCCAATGCCGGCATACGTACTAAACAGCAAGAAACTTCGTCTAAAACTCAGGAGAAACGATTCCTTGAAACTGCTCTGCTCTGCGTTCGTTCACCTAAGAGAGTTGAATCTATGTTGAGATTCATCGAGTGAGAAACACGTTTCTTCTAGGAGCTGCGTTGGGATATTCCCGAGTGAAAGGGACCATAGGCTGCACAGATAAATATCTGCTTCTAAAACCAAAACGGAGCTATCTAACTGAATGGTTGTCAATGTGTGCATTCAACTGAGAGAGTTAAACTCACGTGTGGATTCAGCGGATTACCCACCCTTTCTGTGCAGAATCCCAAAACCGGTATTTCCATCCCAATGCCGGCATACGTACTAAACAGCAGATAACTTCGTCTAAAACTCAGGAGAAACGTTTGCTTGAAACTGCTCTGCTGTGCGTTCGTTCACCTAAGAGAGTTGAATCTATGTTGAGATTCAGCGAGTCAGAAACACGTTCCTTCTAGGAGCTGCGTTGAGATATTCCCGAGTGAATGGGACCATAGGCTGTACAGAGAAATATCTGCTTCTAAAACCAAAACGGAGCTATCTAACTGAATGGTTGTCAATTTGTGCATTCAACTGACAGAGTTAAACTCACGTGTGGATTCAGCGGTTTGCAAACCCTTTCTGTGCAGAATCCCAAAACCGGTATTTCCAGCCCAATGCTGGCATACGTACTAAACAGCAGGAAACTTCGTCTAAAACTCAGGAGAAACGTTTCCTTGAAACTGTTCTGCTGTGCGTTCGTTCAGCTAAGAGAGTTGAATCTATGTTGAGATTCAGCGAGTCAGAAACACGTTTCTTCTAGGAGCTGCGTTGGGATATTCCCGAGTGAATGGGACCATAGGCTGTACAGAGAAATATCTGCTTCTAAAACCAAAACGGAGCTATCTAACTGAATGGTTGTCAATGTGTGCATTCAACTGAGAGAGTTAAACTCACGTGTGGATTCAACGGATTGCCAACCCTTTCTGTGCAGAATCCCAAAACCGGTATTTCCAGCCCAATGCCGGCATACGTACTAAACAGCAGGAAACTTCGTCTAAAACTCAGGAGAAGCGTTTACTTGAAACTGCTCTGCTGTGCGTTCGTTCACCTATGAGAGTTGGATCTATGTTGAGATTCAGCGAGTCAGAAACACGTTTCTTCTAGGAGCTGCGTTGGGATATTCCCGAGTGAATGGGACCATAGGCTGTACAGAGAAATATCTGCTTCTAAAACCACAACGGAGCTATCTAACTGAATGGTTGTCAATGTGTGCATTCAACTGACAGAGTTAAACTCACGTGTGGATTCAGCGGTTTGCCAACCCTTTCTGTGCAGAATCCCAAAACCGGTATTTCCAGCCCAATGCCGGCATACGTACTAAACAGCAAGAAACTTCGTCTAAAACTCAGGAGAAACGATTCCTTGAAACTGCTCTGCTGTGCGTTCGTTCACCTAAGAGAGTTGAATCTATGTTGAGATTCATCGAGTGAGAAACACGTTTCTTCTAGGAGCTGCGTTGGGATATTCCCGAGTGAAAGGGACCATAGGCTGTACAGAGAAATATCTGCTTCTAAAACCAAAACGGAGCTATCTAACTGAATGGTTGTCAATGTGTGCATTCAACTGAGAGAGTTAAACTCACGTGTGGATTCAGCGGATTACCCACCCTTTCTGTGCAGAATCCCAAAACCGGTATTTCCATCCCAATGCCGGCATACGTACTAAACAGCAGGAAACTTCGTCTAAAACTCAGGAGAAACGTTTGCTTGAAACTGCTCTGCTGTGCGTTCGTTCACCTAAGAGAGTTGAATCTATGTTGAGATTCAGCGAGTCAGAAACACGTTTCTTCTAGGAGCTGCGTTGGGATATTCCCGAGTGAATGGGACCATAGGCTGTACAGAGAAATATCTGCTTCTAAAACCAAAACGGAGCTATCTAACTGAATGGTTGTCAATGTGTGCATTCAACTGACAGAGTTAAACTCACGTGTGGATTCAGCGGATTGCCAACCCTTTCTGTGCAGAATCCCAAAACCGGTATTTCCAGCCCAATGCCGGCATACGTACTAAACAGCAAGAAACTTCGTCTAAAATTCAGGAGAAACGATTCCTTGAAACTGCTCTGCTGTGCGTTCGTTCACCTAAGAGAGTTGAATCTATGTTGAGATTCATCGAGTGAGAAACACGTTTCTTCTAGGAGCTGCGTTGGGATATTCCCGAGTGAAAGGCACCATAGGCTGTACAGAGAAATATCTGCTTCTAAAACCAAAACGGAGCTATCTAACTGAATGGTTGTCAATGTGTGCATTCAACTGAGAGAGTTAAACTCACGTGTGGATTCAGCGGATTACCCACCCTTTCTGTGCAGAATCCCAAAACCGGTATTTCCATCCCAATGCCGGCATACGTACTAAACAGCAGGTAACTTCGTCTAAAACTCAGGAGAAACGTTTCCTTGAAACTGCTCTGCTGTGCGTTCGTTCACCTAAGAGAGTTGAATCTATGTTGAGATTCAGCGAGTCAGAAACACGTTCCTTCTAGGAGCTGCGTTGAGATATTCCCGAGTGAATGGGACCATAGGCTGTACAGAGAAATATCTGCTTCTAAAACCAAAACGGAGCTATCTAACTGAATGGTTGTCAATTTGTGCATTCAACTGACAGAGTTAAACTCACGTGTGGATTCAGCGGTTTGCCAACCCTTTCTGTGCAGAATCCCAAAACCGGTATTTCCAGCCCAATGCCGGCATACGTACTAAACAGCAGGAAACTTCGTCTAAAACTCAGGAGAAACGTTTCCTTGAAACTGTTCTGCTGTGCGTTCATTCTCCTAAGAGAGTTGAATCTATGTTGAGATTCAGCGAGTCAGAAACACGTTTCTTCTAGGAGCTGCGTTGGGATATTCCCGAGTGAATGGGACCATAGGCTGTACAGAGAAATATCTGCTTCTAAAACCAAAACGGAGCTATCTAACTGAATGGTTGTCAATGTGTGCATTCAACTGAGAGAGTTAAACTCACGTGTGGATTCAGCGGATTACCCACCCTTTCTGTGCAGAATCCCAAAACCGGTATTTCCATCCCAATGCCGGCATACGTACTAAACAGCAGGAAACTTCGTCTAAAACTCAGGAGAAACGTTTCCTTGAAACTGCTCTGCTGTGCGTTCGTTCACCTAAGAGAGTTGAATCTATGTTGAGATTCAGCGAGTCAGAAACACGTTTCTTCTAGGAGCTGCGTTGGGATATTCCCGAGTGAAAGGGACCATAGGCTGTACAGAGAAATATCTGCTTCTAAAACCAAAACGGAGCTATCTAACTGAATGGTTGTCAATGTGTGCATTCAACTGAGAGAGTTAAACTCACGTGTGGATTCAGCGGATTACCCACCCTTTCTGTGCAGAATCCCAAAACCGGTATTTCCATCCCAATGCCGGCATACGTACTAAACAGCAGGAAACTTCGTCTAAAACTCAGGAGAAACGTTTCCTTGAAACTGCTCTGCTGTGCGTTCGTTCACCTAAGAGAGTTGAATCTATGTTGAGATTCAGCGAGTCAGAAACACGTTTCTTCTAGGAGCTGCGTTGGGATATTCCCGAGTGAATGGGACCATAGGCTGTACAGAGAAATATCTGCTTCTAAAACCAAAACGGAGCTATCTAACTGAATGGTTGTCAATGTGTGCATTCAACTGACAGAGTTAAACTCACGTGTGGATTCAGCGGATTGCCAACCCTTTCTGTGCAGAATCCCAAAACCGGTATTTCCAGCCCAATGCCGGCATACGTACTAAACAGCAAGAAACTTCGTCTAAAATTCAGGAGAAACGATTCCTTGAAACTGCTCTGCTGTGCGTTCGTTCACCTAAGAGAGTTGAATCTATGTTGAGATTCATCGAGTGAGAAACACGTTTCTTCTAGGAGCTGCGTTGGGATATTCCCGAGTGAAAGGGACCATAGGCTGTACAGAGAAATATCTGCTTCTAAAACCAAAACGGAGCTATCTAACTGAATGGTTGTCAATGTGTGCATTCAACTGAGAGAGTTAAACTCACGTGTGGATTCAGCGGATTACCCACCCTTTCTGTGCAGAATCCCAAAACCGGTATTTCCATCCCAATGCCGGCATACATACTAAACAGCAGGTAACTTCGTCTAAAACTCAGGAGAAACGTTTCCTTGAAACTGCTCTGCTGTGCGTTCGTTCACCTAAGAGAGTTGAATCTATGTTGAGATTCAGCGAGTCAGAAACACGTTTCTTCTAGGAGCTGCGTTGGGATATTCCCGAGTGAATGGGACCATAGGCTGTACAGAGAAATATCTGCTTCTAAAACCAAAACGGAGCTATCTAACTGAATGGTTGTCAATGTGTGCATTCAACTGAGAGAGTTAAACTCACGTGTGGATTCAGCGGATTACCCACCCTTTCTGTGCAGAATCCCAAAACCGGTATTTCCAGCCCAATGCCGGCATACGTACTAAACAGCAGGAAACTTCGTCTAAAACTCAGGAGAAACGTTTCCTTGAAACTGCTCTGCTGTGCGTTCGTTCACCTAAGAGAGTTGAATCTATGTTGAGATTCAGCGAGTCAGAAACACGTTTCTTCTAGGAGCTGCGTTGGGATATTCCCGAGTGAAAGGGACCATAGGCTGTACAGAGAAATATCTGCTTCTAAAACCAAAACGGAGCTATCTAACTGAATGGTTGTCAATGTGTGCATTCAACTGACAGAGTTAAACTCACGTGTGGATTCAACGGATTGCCAACCCTTTCTGTGCAGAATCCCAAAACCTGTATTTCCAGCCCAATGCCGGCATACGTACTAAACAGCAGGAAACTTCGTCTAAAACTCAGGAGAAACGTTTCCTTGAAACTGCTCTGCTGTGCGTTCGTTCACCTAAGAGAGTTGGATCTATGTTGAGATTCAGCGAGTCAGAAACACGTTTCTTCTAGGAGCTGCGTTGGGATATTCCCGAGTGAATGGGACCATAGGCTGTACAGAGAAATATCTGCTTCTAAAACCAAAACGGAGCTATCTAACTGAATGGTTGTCAATGTGTGCATTCAACTGACAGAGTTAAACTCACGTGTGGATTCAGCGGTTTGCCAACCCTTTCTGTGCAGAATCCCAAAACCGGTATTTCCAGCCCAATGCCGGCATACGTACTAAACAGCAAGAAACTTCGTCTAAAACTCAGGAGAAACGATTCCTTGAAACTGCTCTGCTGTGCGTTCGTTCACCTAAGAGAGTTGAATCTATGTTGAGATTCATCGAGTGAGAAACACGTTTCTTCTAGGAGCTGCGTTGGGATATTCCCGAGTGAAAGGGACCATAGGCTGTACAGAGAAATATCTGCTTCTAAAACCAAAACGGAGCTATCTAACTGAATGGTTGTCAATGTGTGCATTCAACTGAGAGAGTTAAACTCACGTGTGGATTCAGCGGATTACCCACCCTTTCTGTGCAGAATCCCTAAACCGGTATTTCCATCCCAATGCCGGCATACGTACTAAACAGCAGGTAACTTCGTCTAAAACTCAGGAGAAACGTTTGCTTGAAACTGCTCTGCTGTGCGTTCGTTCACCTAAGAGAGTTGAATCTATGTTGAGATTCAGCGAGTCAGAAACACGTTTCTTCTAGGAGCTGCGTTGGGATATTCCCGAGTGAATGGGACCATAGGCTGTACAGAGAAATATCTGCTTCTAAAAACAAAACGGAGATATCTAACTGAATGGTTGTCAATGTGCGCATTCAACTGACAGAGTTAAACTCACGTGTGGATTCAGCGGTTTGCCAACCCTTTCTGTGCAGAATCCTAAAACCGGTATTTCCAGCCCAATGCCGGCATACGTACTAAACAGCAGGAAACTTCGTCTAAAACTCAGGAGAAACGTTTCCTTGAAACTGCTCTGCTGTGCGTTCGTTCACCTAAGAGAGTTGGATCTATGTTGAGATTCAGCGAGTCAGAAACACGTTTCTTCTAGGAGCTGCGTTGGGATATTCCCGAGTGAATGGGACCATAGGCTGTACAGAGAAATATCTGCTTCTAAAACCAAAACGGAGCTATCTAACTGAATGGTTGTCAATGTGTGCATTCAACTGACAGAGTTAAACTCACGTGTGGATTCAACGGATTGCCAACCCTTTCTGTGCAGAATCCCAAAACCGGTATTTCCAGCCCAATGCCGGCATACGTACTAAACAGCAGGAAACTTCGTCTAAAACTCAGGAGAAGCGTTTCCTTGAAACTGCTCTGCTGTGCGTTCGTTCACCTATGAGAGTTGGATCTATGTTGAGATTCAGCGAGTCAGAAACACGTTTCTTCTAGGAGCTGCGTTGGGATATTCCCGAGTGAATGGGACCATAGGATGTACAGAGAAATATCTGCTTCTAAAACCACAACGGAGCTATCTAACTGAATGGTTGTCAATGTGTGCATTCACCTGACAGAGTTAAACTCACGTGTGGATTCAGCGGTTTGCCAACCCTTTCTGTGCAGAATCCCAAAACCGGTATTTCCAGCCCAATGCCGGCATACGTACTAAACAGCAAGAAACTTCGTCTAAAACTCAGGAGAAACGATTCCTTGAAACTGCTCTGCTGTGCGTTCGTTCACCTAAGAGAGTTGAATCTATGTTGAGATTCATCGAGTGAGAAACACGTTTCTTCTAGGAGCTGCGTTGGGATATTCCCAAGTGAAAGGGACCATAGGCTGTACAGAGAAATATCTGCTTCTAAAACCAAAACGGAGCTATCTAACTGAATGGTTGTCAATGTGTGCATTCAACTGAGAGAGTTAAACTCACGTGTGGATTCAGCGGATTACCCACCCTTTCTGTGCAGAATCCCAAAACCGGTATTTCCATCCCAATGCCGGCATACGTACTAAACAGCAGGAAACTTCGTCTAAAACTCAGGAGAAACGTTTCCTTGAAACTGCTCTGCTGTGCGTTCGTTCACCTAAGAGAGTTGAATCTATGTTGAGATTCAGCGAGTCAGAAACACGTTTCTTCTAGGAGCTGCGTTGGGATATTCCCGAGTGAATGGGACCATAGGCTGTACAGAGAAATATCTGCTTCTAAAACCAAAACGGAGCTATCTAACTGAATGGTTGTCAATGTGTGCATTCAACTGACAGAGTTAAACTCACGTGTGGATTCAGCGGATTGCCAACCCTTTCTGTGCAGAATCCCAAAACCGGTATTTCCAGCCCAATGCCGGCATACGTACTAAACAGCAGGAAACTTCGTCTAAAACTCAGGAGAAACGTTTCCTTGAAACTGTTCTGCTGTGCGTTCGTTCACCTAAGAGAGTTGGATCTATGTTGAGATTCAGCGAGTCAGAAACACGTTTCTTCTAGGAGCTGCGTTGGGATATTCCCGAGTGAATGGGACCATAGGCTGTACAGAGAAATATCTGCTTCTAAAACCAAAACGGAGCTATCTAACTGAATGGTTGTCAATGTGTGCATTCAACTGACAGAGTTAAACTCACGTGTGGATTCAGCGGTTTGCCAACCCTTTCTGTGCAGAATCCCAAAACCGGTATTTCCAGCCCAATGCCGGCATACGTACTAAACAGCAAGAAACTTCGTCTAAAACTCAGGAGAAACGATTCCTTGAAACTGCTCTGCTGTGCGTTCGTTCACCTAAGAGCGTTGAATCTATGTTGAGATTCATCGAGTGAGAAACACGTTTCTTCTAGGAGCTGCGTTGGGATATTCCCGAGTGAAAGGGACCATAGGCTGTACAGAGAAATATCTGCTTGTAAAACCAAAACGGAGCTATCTAACTGAATGGTTGTCAATGTGTGCATTCAACTGAGAGAGTTAAACTCACGTGTGGATTCAGCGGATTACCCACCTTTTCTGTGCAGAATCCCAAAACCGGTATTTCCATCCCAATGCCGGCATACGTACTAAACAGCAGGAAGCTTCGTCTAAAACTCAGGAGAAACGTTTCCTTGAAACTGCTCTGCTGTGCGTTCGTTCACCTAAGAGAGTTGAATCTATGTTGAGATTCAGCGAGTCAGATACACGTTTCTTCTAGGAGCTGCGTTGGGATATTCCCGAGTGAATGGGACCATAGGCTGTACAGAGAAATATCTGCTTCTAAAACCAAAACGGAGCTATCTAACTGAATGGTTGTCAATGTGCGCATTCAACTGACAGAGTTAAACTCACGTGTGGATTCAGCGGTTTGCCAACCCTTTCTGTGCAGAATCCTAAAACCGGTATTTCCAGCCCAATGCCGGCATACGTACTAAACAGCAGGAAACTTCGTCTAAAACTCAGGAGAAACGTTTCCTTGAAACTGTTCTGCTGTGCGTTCGTTCAGCTAAGAGAGTTGAATCTATGTTGAGATTCAGCGAGTCAGAAACACGTTTCTTCTAGGAGCTGCGTTGGGATATTCCCGAGTGAATGGGACCATAGGCTGTACAGAGAAATATCTGCTTCTAAAACCAAAACGGAGCTATCTAACTGAATGGTTGTCAATGTGTGCATTCAACTGACAGAGTTAAACTCACGTGTGGATTCAACGGATTGCCAACCCTTTCTGTGCAGAATCCCAAAACCGGTATTTCCAGCCCAATGCCGGCATACGTACTAAACAGCAGGAAACTTCGTCTAAAACTCAGGAGAAGCGTTTCCTTGAAACTGCTCTGCTGTGCGTTCGTTCACCTATGAGAGTTGGATCTATGTTGAGATTCAGCGAGTCAGAAACACGTTTCTTCTATGAGCTGCGTTGGGATATTCCCGAGTGAATGGGACCATAGGCTGTACAGAGAAATATCTGCTTCTAAAACCACAACGGAGCTATCTAACTGAATGGTTGTCAATGTGTGCATTCAGCTGACAGAATTAAACTCACGTGTGGATTCAGCGGTTTGCCAACCCTTTCTGTGCAGAATCCCAAAACCGGTATTTCCAGCCCAATGCCGGCATAAGTACTAAACAGCAGGAAACTTCGTCTCAAACTCAGGAGAAACGTTTCCTTGAAACTGCTCTGCTTTGCGTTCGTTCACCTAAGAGAGTTGGATCTTTGTTGAGATTCAGCGAGTCAGAAACACGTTTCTTCTAGGAGCTGCGTTGGGATATTCCCGAGTGAAAGGGACCATAGGCTGTACAGAGAAATATCTGCTTCTAAAACCAAAACGGAGCTATCTAACTGAATGGTTGTCAATGTGTGCATTCAACTGAGAGAGTTAAACTCACGTGTGGATTCAGCGGATTACCCACCCTTTCTATGCAGAATCCCAAAAACGGTATTTCCATCCCAATGCCGGCATACGTACTAAACAGCAGGTAACTTCGTCTAAAACTCAGGAGAAACGTTTGCTTGAAACTGCTCTGCTGTGCGTTCGTTCACCTAAGAGAGTTGAATCTATGTTGAGATTCAGCGAGTCAGAAACACGTTTCTTCTAGGAGCTGCGTTGGGATATTCCCGAGTGAATGGGACCATAGGCTGTACAGAGAAATATCTGCTTCTAAAACCACAACGGAGCTATCTAACTGAATGGTTGTCAATGTGTGCATTCAGCTGACAGAGTTAAACTCACGTGTGGATTCAGCGGTTTGCCAACCCTTTCTGTGCAGAATCCCAAAACCGGTATTTCCAGCCCAATGCCGGCATACGTACTAAACAGCAAGAAACTTCGTCTAAAACTCAGGAGAAACGATTCCTTGAAACTGCTCTGCTGTGCGTTCGTTCACCTAAGAGAGTTGAATATATGTTGAGATTCATCGAGTGAGAAACACGTTTCTTCTAGGAGCTGCGTTGGGATATTCCCGAGTGAATGGGACCATAGGCTGTACAGAGAAATATCTGCTTCTAAAACCAAAACGGAGCTATCTAACTGAATGGTTGTCAATGTGTGCATTCAACTGACAGAGTTAAACTCACGTGTGGATTCAGCGGATTGCCAACCCTTTCTGTGCAGAATCCCAAAACCGGTATTTCCAGCCCAATGCCGGCATACGTACTAAACAGCAGGAAACTTCGTCTCAAACTCAGGAGAAACGTTTCCTTGAAACTGCTCTGCTGTGCGTTCGTTCACCTAAGAGAGTTGGATCTTTGTTGAGATTCAGCGAGTCAGAAACACGTTTCTTCTAGGAGCTGTGTTGGGATATTCCCGAGTGAATGGGACCATAGGCTGTACAGAGAAATATCTGCTTCTAAAACCAAAACGGAGCTACCTAACTGAATGGTTGTCAATGTGTGCATTCAACTGACATAGTTAAACTCACGTGTGGATTCAGCGGTTTGCCAACCCTTTCTGTGCAGAATCCCAAAACCGGTATTTCCAGCCCAATGCCGGCATACGTACTAAACAGCAAGAAACTTCGTCTAAAATTCAGGAGAAACGATTCCTTGAAACTGCTCTGCTGTGCGTTCGTTCACCTAAGAGAGTTGAATCTATGTTGAGATTCATCGAGTCAGAAACACGTTCCTTCTAGGAGCTGCGTTGAGATATTCCCGAGTGAATGGGACAATAGGGTGTACAGAGAAATATCTGCTTCTAAAACCAAAACGGAGCTATCTAACTGAATGGTTGTCAATTTGTGCATTCAACTGACAGAGTTAAACTCACGTGTGGATTCAGCGGTTTGCCAACCCTTTCTGTGCAGAATCCCAAAACCGGTATTTCCAGCCCAATGCCGGCATACGTACTAAACAGCAGGAAACTTCGTCTAAAACTCAGGAGAAACGTTTCCTTGAAACTGTTCTGCTGTGCGTTCGTTCACCTAAGAGAGTTGAATCTATGTTGAGATTCAGCGAGTCAGAAACACGTTTCTTCTAGGAGCTGCGTTGGGATATTCCCGAGTGAATGGGACCATAGGCTGTACAGAGAAATATCTGCTTCTAAAACCAAAACGGAGCTATCTAACTGAATGGTTGTCAATGTATGCATTCAACTGACAGAGTTAAACTCACGTGTGGATTCAACGGATTGCCAACCCTTTCTGTGCAGAATCCCAAAACCGGTATTTCCAGCCCAATGCCGGCATACGTACTAAACAGCAGGAAACTTCGTCTAAAACTCAGGAGAAACGTTTCCTTGAAACTGCTCTGCTGTGCGTTCGTTCACCTATGAGAGTTGGATCTATGTTGAGATTCAGCGAGTCAGAAACACGTTTCTTCTAGGAGCTGCGTTGGGATATTCCCGAGTGAATGGGACCATAGGCTGTACAGAGAAATATCTGCTTCTAAAACCAAAACGGAGCTATCTAACTGAATGGTTGTCAATGTGTGCATTCAACTGACAGAGTTAAACTCACGTGTGGATTCAGCGGATTGCCAACCCTTTCTGTGCAGAATTCCAAAACCGGTATTTCCAGCCCAATGCCGGCATACGTACTAAACAGCAGGAAACTTCGACTAAAACTCAGGAGAAACGTTTCCTTGAAACTGCTCTGCTGTGCTTTCGTTCACCTAAGAGCGTTGAATCTATGTTGAGATTCATCGAGTGAGAAACACGTTTCTTCTAGGAGCTGCGTTGGGATATTCCCGAGTGAAAGGGACCATAGGCTGTACAGAGAAATATCTGCTTCTAAAACCAAAACGGAGCTATCTAACTGAATGGTTGTCAATGTGTGCATTCAACTGAGAGAGTTAAACTCACGTGTGGATTCAGCGGATTACCCACCCTTTCTGTGCAGAATCCCAAAACCGGTATTTCCATCCCAATGCCGGCATACGTACTAAACAGCAGGAAGCTTCGTCTAAAACTCAGGAGAAACGTTTCCTTGAAACTGCTCTGCTGTGCGTTCGTTCACCTAAGAGAGTTGAATCTATGTTGAGATTCAGCGAGTCAGAAACACGTTTCTTCTAGGAGCTGCGTTGGGATATTCCCGAGTGAATGGGAACATAGGCTGTACAGAGAAATATCTGCTTCTAAAACCAAAACGGAGCTATCTAACTGAATGGTTGTCAATGTGCGCATTCAACTGACAGAGTTAAACTCACGTGTGGATTCAGCGGTTTGCCAACCCTTTCTGTGCAGAATCCTAAAACCGGTATTTCCAGCCCAATGCCGGCATACGTACTAAACAGCAGGAAACTTCGTCTAAAACTCAGGAGAAACGTTTCCTTGAAACTGTTCTGCTGTGCGTTCGTTCAGCTAAGAGAGTTGAATCTATGTTGAGATTCAGCGAGTCAGAAATACGTTTCTTCTAGGAGCTGCGTTGGGATATTCCCGAGTGAATGTGACCATAGGCTGTACAGAGAAATATCTGCTTCTAAAACCAAAACGGAGCTATCTAACTGAATGGTTGTCAATGTGTGCATTCAACTGACAGAGTTAAACTCACGTGTGGATTCAACGGATTGCCAACCCTTTCTGTGCAGAATCCCAAAACCGGTATTTCCAGGCCAATGCCGGCATACGTACTAAACAGCAGGAAACTTCGTCTAAAACTCAGGAGAAGCGTTTCCTTGAAACTGCTCTGCTGTGCGTTCGTTCACCTATGAGAGTTGGATCTATGTTGAGATTCAGCGAGTCAGAAACACGTTTCTTCTAGGAGCTGCGTTGGGATATTCCCGAGTGAATGGGACCATAGGCTGTACAGAGAAATATCTGCTTCTAAAACCACAACGGAGCTATCTAACTGAAAGGTTGTCAATGTGTGCATTCAACTGACAGAGTTAAACTCACGTGTGGATTCAGCGGTTTGCCAACCCTTTCTGTGCAGAATCCCAAAACCGGTATTTCCAGCCCAATGCCGGCATACGTACTAAACAGCAAGAAACTTCGTCTAAAACTCAGGAGAAACGATTCCTTGAAACTGCTCTGCTGTGCGTTCGTTCACCTAAGAGAGTTGAATATATGTTGAGATTCATCGAGTGAGAAACACGTTTCTTCTAGGAGCTGCGTTGGGATATTCCCTAGTGAATGGGACCATAGGCTGTACAGAGAAATATCTGCTTCTAAAACCAAAACGGAGCTATCTAACTGAATGGTTGTCAATGTGTGCATTCAACTGACAGAGTTAAACTCACGTGTGGATTCAGCGGATTGCCAACCCTTTCTGTGCAGAATCCCAAAACCGGTATTTCCAGCCCAATGCCGGCATACGTACTAAGCAGCAGGAAACTTCGTCTCAAACTCAGGAGAAACGTTTCCTTGAAACTGCTCTGCTGTGCGTTCGTTCACCTAAGAGAGTTGGATCTTTGTTGAGATTCAGCGAGTCAGAAACACGTTTCTTCTAGGAGCTGCGTTGGGATATTCCCGAGTGAATGGGACCATAGGCTGTACAGAGAAATATCTGCTTCTAAAACCAAAACGGAGCTACCTAACTGAATGGTTGTCAATGTGTGCATTCAACTGACATAGTTAAACTCACGTGTGGATTCAGCGGTTTGCCAACCCTTTCTGTGCAGAATCCCAAAACCGGTATTTCCAGCCCAATGCCGGCATACGTACTAAACAGCAAGAAACTTCGTCTAAAATTCAGGAGAAACGATTCCTTGAAACTGCTCTGCTGTGCGTTCGTTCACCTAAGAGAGTTGAATCTATGTTGAGATTCATCGAGTCAGAAACACGTTCCTTCTAGGAGCTGCGTTGAGATATTCCCGAGTGAATGGGACAATAGGGTGTACAGAGAAATATCTGCTTCTAAAACCAAAACGGAGCTATCTAACTGAATGGTTGTCAATTTGTGCATTCAACTGACAGAGTTAAACTCACGTGTGGATTCAGCGGTTTGCCAACCCTTTCTGGGCAGAATCCCAAAACCGGTATTTCCAGCCCAATGACGGCATACGTACTAAACAGCAGGAAACTTCGTCTAAAACTCAGGAGAAACGTTTCCTTGAAACTGCTCTGCTGTGCGTTCGTTCACCTAAGAGAGTTGAATCTATGTTGAGATTCAGCGAGTCAGAAACACGTTTCTTCTAGGAGCTGCGTTGGGATATTCCCGAGTGAATGGGACCATAGGCTGTACAGAGAAATATCTGCTTCTAAAACCAAAACGGAGCTATCTAACTGAATGGTTGTCAATGTGTGCATTCAACTGACAACGGTTAACTCACGTGTGGATTCAGCGGATTGCCAACCCTTTCTGTGCAGAATCCCAAAACCGGTATTTCCAGCCCAATGCCGGCATACGTACTAAACAGCAGGAAACTTCGTCTAAAACTCAGGAGAAACGTTTCCTTGAAACTGCTCTGCTGTGCGTTCGTTCACCTAAGAGAGTTGGATCTATGTTGAGATTCAGCGAGTCAGAAACACGTTTCTTCTAGGAGCTGCGTTGGGATATTCCCGAGTGAATGGGACCATAGGCTGTACAGAGAAATATCTGCTTCTAAAACCAAAACGGAGCTATCTAACTGAATGGTTGTCAATGTGTGCATTCAACTGACAGAGTTAAACTCACGTGTGGATTCAACGGATTGCCAACCCTTTCTGTGCAGAATCCCAAAACCGGTATTTCCAGCCCAATGCCGGCATACGTACTAAACAGCAGGAAACTTCGTCTAAAACTCAGGAGAAGCGTTTCCTTGAAACTGCTCTGCTGTGCGTTCGTTCACCTATGAGAGTTGGATCTATGTTGAGATTCAGCGAGTCAGAAACACGTTTCTTCTAGGAGCTGCATTGGGATATTCCCGAGTGAATGGGACCATAGGATGTACAGAGAAATATCTGCTTCTAAAACCACAACGGAGCTATCTAACTGAATGGTTGTCAATGTGTGCATTCACCTGACAGAGTTAAACTCACGTGTGGATTCAGCGGTTTGCCAACCCTTTCTGTGCAGAATCCCAAAACCGGTATTTCCAGCCCAATGCCGGCATACGTACTAAACAGCAAGAAACTTCGTCTAAAACTCAGGAGAAACGATTCCTTGAAACTGCTCTGCTGTGCGTTCGTTCACCTAAGAGCGTTGAATCTATGTTGAGATTCATCGAGTGAGAAACACGTTTCTTCTAGGAGCTGCGTTGGGATATTCCCGAGTGAAAGGGACCATAGGCTGTACAGAGAAATATCTGCTTCTAAAACCAAAACGGAGCTATCTAACTGAATGGTTGTCAATGTGTGCATTCAACTGAGAGAGTTAAACTCACGTGTGGATTCAGCGGATTACCCACCCTTTCTGTGCAGAATCCCAAAACCGGTATTTCCATCCCAATGCCGGCATACGTACTAAACAGCAGGAAGCTTCGTCTAAAACTCAGGAGAAACGTTTCCTTGAAACTGCTCTGCTGTGCGTTCGTTCACCTATGAGAGTTGGATCTATGTTGAGATTCAGCGAGTCAGAAACACGTTTCTTCTAGGAGCTGCGTTGGGATATTCCCGAGTGAATGGGACCATAGGCTGTACAGAGAAATATCTGCTTCTAAAACCACAACGGAGCTATCTAACTGAATGGTTGTCAATGTGTGCATTCAGCTGACAGAGTTAAACTCACGTGTGGATTCAGCGGTTTGCCAACCCTTTCTGTGCAGAATCCCAAAACCGGTATTTCCAGCCCAATGCCGGCATACGTACTAAACAGCAAGAAACTTCGTCTAAAACTCAGGAGAAACGATTCCTTGAAACTGCTCTGCTGTGCGTTCGTTCACCTAAGAGAGTTGAATATATGTTGAGATTCATCGAGTGAGAAACACGTTTCTTCTAGGAGCTGCGTTGGGATATTCCCGAGTGAATGGGACCATAGGCTGTACAGAGAAATATCTGCTTCTAAAACCAAAACGGAGCTATCTAACTGAATGGTTGTCAATGTGTGCATTCAACTGACAGAGTTAAACTCACGTGTGGATTCATCGGATTGCCAACCCTTTCTGTGCAGAATCCCAAAACCGGTATTTCCAGCCCAATGCCGGCATACGTACTAAACAGCAGGAAACTTCGTCTCAAACTCAGGAGAAACGTTTCCTTGAAACTGCTCTGCTGTGCGTTCGTTCACCTAAGAGAGTTGGATCTTTGTTGAGATTCAGCGAGTCAGAAACACGTTTCTTCTAGGAGCTGCGTTGGGATATTCCCGAGTGAATGGGACCATAGGCTGTACAGAGAAATATCTGCTTCTAAAACCAAAACGGAGCTACCTAACTGAATGGTTGTCAATGTGTGCATTCAACTGACATAGTTAAACTCACGTGTGGATTCAGCGGTTTGCCAACCCTTTCTGTGCAGAATCCCAAAACCGGTATTTCCAGCCCAATGCCGGCATACGTACTAAACAGCAAGAAACTTCGTCTAAAATTCAGGAGAAACGATTCCTTGAAACTGCTCTGCTGTGCGTTCGTTCACCTAAGAGAGTTGAATCTATGTTGAGATTCATCGAGTCAGAAACACGTTCCTTCTAGGAGCTGCGTTGAGATATTCCCGAGTGAATGGGACAATAGGGTGTACAGAGAAATATCTGCTTCTAAAACCAAAACGGAGCTATCTAACTGAATGGTTGTCAATTTGTGCATTCAACTGACAGAGTTAAACTCACGTGTGGATTCAGCGGTTTGCCAACCCTTTCTGTGCAGAATCCCAAAACCGGTATTTCCAGCCCAATGCCGGCATACGTACTAAACAGCAGGAAACTTCGTCTAAAACTCAGGAGAAACGTTTCCTTGAAACTGTTCTGCTGTGCGTTCGTTCACCTAAGAGAGTTGAATCTATGTTGAGATTCAGCGAGTCAGAAACACGTTTCTTCTAGGAGCTGCGTTGGGATATTCCCGAGTGAATGGGACCATAGGCTGTACAGAGAAATATCTGCTTCTAAAACCAAAACGGAGCTATCTAACTGAATGGTTGTCAATGTATGCATTCAACTGACAGAGTTAAACTCACGTGTGGATTCAACGGATTGCCAACCCTTTCTGTGCAGAATCCCAAAACCGGTATTTCCAGCCCAATGCCGGCATACGTACTAAACAGCAGGAAACTTCGTCTAAAACTCAGGAGAAACGTTTCCTTGAAACTGCTCTGCTGTGCGTTCGTTCACCTATGAGAGTTGGATCTATGTTGAGATTCAGCGAGTCAGAAACACGTTTCTTCTAGGAGCTGCGTTGGGATATTCCCGAGTGAATGGGACCATAGGCTGTACAGAGAAATATCTGCTTCTAAAACCAAAACGGAGCTATCTAACTGAATGGTTGTCAATGTGTGCATTCAACTGACAGAGTTAAACTCACGTGTGGATTCAGCGGATTGCCAACCCTTTCTGTGCAGAATTCCAAAACCGGTATTTCCAGCCCAATGCCGGCATACGTACTAAACAGCAGGAAACTTCGTCTAAAACTCAGGAGAAACGTTTCCTTGAAACTGCTCTGCTGTGCTTTCGTTCACCTAAGAGCGTTGAATCTATGTTGAGATTCATCGAGTGAGAAACACGTTTCTTCTAGGAGCTGCGTTGGGATATTCCCGAGTGAAAGGGACCATAGGCTGTACAGAGAAATATCTGCTTCTAAAACCAAAACGGAGCTATCTAACTGAATGGTTGTCAATGTGTGCATTCAACTGAGAGAGTTAAACTCACGTGTGGATTCAGCGGATTACCCACCCTTTCTGTGCAGAATCCCAAAACCGGTATTTCCATCCCAATGCCGGCATACGTACTAAACAGCAGGAAGCTTCGTCTAAAACTCAGGAGAAACGTTTCCTTGAAACTGCTCTGCTGTGCGTTCGTTCACCTAAGAGAGTTGAATCTATGTTGAGATTCAGCGAGTCAGAAACACGTTTCTTCTAGGAGCTGCGTTGGGATATTCCCGAGTGAATGGGAACATAGGCTGTACAGAGAAATATCTGCTTCTAAAACCAAAACGGAGCTATCTAACTGAATGGTTGTCAATGTGCGCATTCAACTGACAGAGTTAAACTCACGTGTGGATTCAGCGGTTTGCCAACCCTTTCTGTGCAGAATCCTAAAACCGGTATTTCCAGCCCAATGCCGGCATATGTACTAAACAGCAGGAAACTTCGTCTAAAACTCAGGAGAAACGTTTCCTTGAAACTGTTCTGCTGTGCGTTCGTTCAGCTAAGAGAGTTGAATCTATGTTGAGATTCAGCGAGTCAGAAACACGTTTCTTCTAGGAGCTGCGTTGGGATATTCCCGAGTGAATGTGACCATAGGCTGTACAGAGAAATATCTGCTTCTAAAACCAAAACGGAGCTATCTAACTGAATGGTTGTCAATGTGTGCATTCAACTGACAGAGTTAAACTCACGTGTGGATTCAACGGATTGCCAACCCTTTCTGTGCAGAATCCCAAAACCGGTATTTCCAGGCCAATGCCGGCATACGTACTAAACAGCAGGAAACTTCGTCTAAAACTCAGGAGAAGCGTTTCCTTGAAACTGCTCTGCTGTGCGTTCGTTCACCTATGAGAGTTGGATCTATGTTGAGATTCAGCGAGTCAGAAACACGTTTCTTCTAGGAGCTGCGTTGGGATATTCCCGAGTGAATGGGACCATAGGCTGTACAGAGAAATATCTGCTTCTAAAACCACAACGGAGCTATCTAACTGAAAGGTTGTCAATGTGTGCATTCAACTGACAGAGTTAAACTCACGTGTGGATTCAGCGGTTTGCCAACCCTTTCTGTGCAGAATCCCAAAACCGGTATTTCCAGCCCAATGCCGGCATACGTACTAAACAGCAAGAAACTTCGTCTAAAACTCAGGAGAAACGATTCCTTGAAACTGCTCTGCTGTGCGTTCGTTCACCTAAGAGAGTTGAATATATGTTGAGATTCATCGAGTGAGAAACACGTTTCTTCTAGGAGCTGCGTTGGGATATTCCCTAGTGAATGGGACCATAGGCTGTACAGAGAAATATCTGCTTCTAAAACCAAAACGGAGCTATCTAACTGAATGGTTGTCAATGTGTGCATTCAACTGACAGAGTTAAACTCACGTGTGGATTCAGCGGATTGCCAACCCTTTCTGTGCAGAATCCCAAAACCGGTATTTCCAGCCCAATGCCGGCATACGTACTAAGCAGCAGGAAACTTCGTCTCAAACTCAGGAGAAACGTTTCCTTGAAACTGCTCTGCTGTGCGTTCGTTCACCTAAGAGATTTGGATCTTTGTTGAGATTCAGCGAGTCAGAAACACGTTTCTTCTAGGAGCTGCGTTGGGATATTCCCGAGTGAATGGGACCATAGGCTGTACAGAGAAATATCTGCTTCTAAAACCAAAACGGAGCTACCTAACTGAATGGTTGTCAATGTGTGCATTCAACTGACATAGTTAAACTCACGTGTGGATTCAGCGGTTTGCCAACCCTTTCTGTGCAGAATCCCAAAACCGGTATTTCCAGCCCAATGCCGGCATACGTACTAAACAGCAAGAAACTTCGTCTAAAATTCAGGAGAAACGATTCCTTGAAACTGCTCTGCTGTGCGTTCGTTCACCTAAGAGAGTTGAATCTATGTTGAGATTCATCGAGTCAGAAACACGTTCCTTCTAGGAGCTGCGTTGAGATATTCCCGAGTGAATGGGACAATAGGGTGTACAGAGAAATATCTGCTTCTAAAACCAAAACGGAGCTATCTAACTGAATGGTTGTCAATTTGTGCATTCAACTGACAGAGTTAAACTCACGTGTGGATTCAGCGGTTTGCCAACCCTTTCTGGGCAGAATCCCAAAACCGGTATTTCCAGCCCAATGCCGGCATACGTACTAAACAGCAGGAAACTTCGTCTAAAACTCAGGAGAAACGTTTCCTTGAAACTGTTCTGCTGTGCGTTCGTTCACCTAAGAGAGTTGAATCTATGTTGAGATTCAGCGAGTCAGAAACACGTTTCTTCTAGGAGCTGCGTTGGGATATTCCCGAGTGAATGGGACCATAGGCTGTACAGAGAAATATCTGCTTCTAAAACCAAAACGGAGCTATCTAACTGAATGGTTGTCAATGTGTGCATTCAACTGACAACGGTTAACTCACGTGTGGATTCAGCGGATTGCCAACCCTTTCTGTGCAGAATCCCAAAACCGGTATTTCCAGCCCAATGCCGGCATACGTACTAAACAGCAGGAAACTTCGTCTAAAACTCAGGAGAAACGTTTCCTTGAAACTGCTCTGTTGTGCGTTCGTTCACCTATGAGAGTTGGATCTATGTTGAGATTCAGCGAGTCAGAAACACGTTTCTTCCAGGAGTTGCGTTGGGATATTCCCGAGTGAATGGGACCATAGGCTGTACAGAGAAATATCTGCTTCTAAAACCAAAACGGAGCTATCTAACTGAATGGCTGTCAATGTGTGCATTCAACTGACAGAGTTAAACTCACGTGTGGATTCAGCGGTTTGCCAACCCTTTCTGGGCAGAATCCCAAAACCGGTATTTCCAGCCCAATGCCGGCATACGTACTAAACAGCAGGAAACTTCGTCTAAAACTCAGGAGAAACGTTTCCTTGAAACTGTTCTGCTGTGCGTTCGTTCACCTAAGAGAGTTGAATCTATGTTGAGATTCAGCGAGTCAGAAACACGTTTCTTCTAGGAGCTGCGTTGGGATATTCCCGAGTGAATGGGACCATAGGCTGTACAGAGAAATATCTGCTTCTAAAACCAAAACGGAGCTATCTAACTGAATGGTTGTCAATGTGTGCATTCAACTGACAACGGTTAACTCACGTGTGGATTCAGCGGATTGCCAACCCTTTCTGTGCAGAATCCCAAAACCGGTATTTCCAGCCCAATGCCGGCATACGTACTAAACAGCAGGAAACTTCGTCTAAAACTCAGGAGAAACGTTTCCTTGAAACTGCTCTGTTGTGCGTTCGTTCACCTATGAGAGTTGGATCTATGTTGAGATTCAGCGAGTCAGAAACACGTTTCTTCCAGGAGTTGCGTTGGGATATTCCCGAGTGAATGGGACCATAGGCTGTACAGAGAAATATCTGCTTCTAAAACCAAAACGGAGCTATCTAACTGAATGGCTGTCAATGTGTGCATTCAACTGACAGAGTTAAACTCACGTGTGGATTCAGCGGTTTGCCAACCCTTTCTGTGCAGAATCCCAAAACCGGTATTTCCAGCCCAATGCCGGCATACGTACTAAACAGCAGGAAACTTCGTCTAAAACTCAGGAGAAACGTTTCCTTGAAACTGCTCTGCTGTGCGTTCGTTCACCTAAGAGAGTTGGATCTATGTTGAGATTCAGCGAGTCAGAAACACGTTTCTTCTAGGAGCTGCGTTGGGATATTCCCGAGTGAAAGGGACCATAGGCTGTAAAGAGAAATATCTGCTTCTAAAACCAAAACGGAGCTATCTAACTGAATGGTTGTCAATGTGTGCATTCAACTGACAGAGTTAAACTCACGTGTGGATTCAGCGGATTACCCACCCTTTCTGTGCAGAATCCCAAAACCGGTATTTCCATCCCAATGCCGGCATACGTACTAAACAGCAAGAAACTTCGTCTGAAACTCAGGAGAAACGTTTCCTTGAAACTGCTCTGCTGTGCGTTCGTTCACCTAAGAGAGTTGAATCTATGTTGAGATTCAGCGAGTCAGAAACACGTTTCTTCTAGGATCTGCGTTGGGATATTCCCGAGTGAATGGGACCATAGGCTGTACAGAGAAATATCTGCTTCTAAAACCAAAACGGAGTTACCTAACTGAATGGTTGTCAATGTGTGCATTCAACTGACAACGGTAAACTCACGTGTGGATTCAGCGGATTGCCAACCCTTTCTGTGCAGAATCCCAAAACCGGTATTTCCAGCCCAATGCCGTCATACGTACTAAACAGCAGGAAACTTCGTCTAAAACTCAGGAGAAACGTTTCCTTGAAACTGCTCTGCTGTGCGTTCGTTCACCTAAGAGCGTTGAATCTATGTTGAGATTCAGCGAGTCAGAAACACGTTTCTTCTAGGAGCTGCGTTGGGATATTCCCGAGTGAAAGGGACCATAGGCTGTACAGAGAAATATCTGCTTCTAAAACCAAAACGGAGCTATCTAACTGAATGGTTGTCAATGTGTGCATTCAACTGACAGAGTTAAACTCACGTGTGGATTCAGCGGATTACCCACGCTTTCTGTGCAGAATCCCAAAACCGGTATTTCCATCCCAATGCCGGCATACGTACTAAACAGCAGGAAACTTCGTCTAAAACTCACGAGAAACGTTTCCTTGAAACTGCTCTGCTGTGCGTTCGTTCACCTAAGAGAGTTGAATCTATGTTGAGATTCAGCGAGTCAGAAACACGTTTCTTCTAGGAGCTGCGTTGGGATATTCCCGAGTGAATGGGACCATAGGCTGTACAGAGAAATATCTGCTTCTAAAACCAAAACGGAGCTATCTAACTGAATGGTTGTAAATGTGCGCATTCAACTGACAGAGTTAAACTCACGTGTGGATTCAGCGGTTTGCCAACCCTTTCTGTGCAGAATCCCAAAACCGGTGTTTCCCGCCCAATGCCGGCATATGTACTAAACAGCAGGAAACTTCGCCTAAAACTCAGGAGAAACGTTTCCTTGAAACTGCTCTGCTGTGCGTTCATTCACCTAAGAGAGTTGAATCTATGTTGAGATTCAGCGAGTCAGAAACACGTTTCTTCTAGGAGTTGCGTTGGGATATTCCCGAGTGAATGGGACCATAGGCTGTACAGAGAAATATCTGCTTCTAAAACCAAAACGGAGCTATCTAACTGAATGGTTGTCAATGTGTGCATTCAACTGACAGAGTTAAACTCACGTGTGGATTCAGCGGATTGCCAACCCTTTCTGTGCAGAATCCCAAAACCGGTATTTCCAGCCCAATGCCGGCATACGTACTAAACAGCAGGAAACTTCGCCTAAAACTCAGGAGAAACGTTTCCTTGAAACTGCTCTGCTGTGCGTTCGTTCACCTAAGAGAGTTGGATCTATGTTGAGATTCAGCGAGTCAGAAACACGTTTCTTCTAGGAGCTGCGTTGTGGTATTCCCGAGTTAATGGGACCATAGGCTGTACAGAGAAATATCTGCTTCTAAAACCAAAACGGAGCTATCTAATTGAATGGTTGACAATGTGTGCATTCAACTGACAGAGTTAAACTCACGTGTGGATTCAGCGGTTTCCCAACCCTTTCTGTGCAGAATCCCAAAACCGGTATTTCCAGCCCAATGCCGGCATACGTACTAAACAGCAGGAAACTTCGTCTAAAACTCAGGAGAAACGTTTACTTGAAACTGCTCTGCTGTGCGTTCGTTCACCTAAGAGAGTTGAATCTATGTTGAGATTCAGCGAGTCAGAAGCACGTTTCTTCTAGGAGCAGCGTTGGGATATTCCCGAGTGAATGGGACCATAGGCTGTACAGAGAAATATCTGCTTCTAAAACCAAAACGGAGCTATCTAACTGAATGGTTGTCAATGTGTGCCTTCAACTGACAGAGTTAAACTCACGTGTGGAATCAGCGGATTACCAACCCTTTCTGTGCAGAATCCCAAAACCGGTATTTCCAGCCCAATGCCGGCATGCGTACTAAACAGCAGGAAACTTCGTCTAAAACTCAGGAGAAACGTTTCCTTGAAACTGCTCTGCTGTGCGTTCGTTCACCTAAGAGAGTTGAATCTATGTTGAGATTCAGCGAGTCAGAAACACGTTTCTTCTAGGAGCTGCGTTGGGATATTCTCGAGTGAATGGGACCATAGGCTGTACAGAGAAATATCTGCTTCTAAAACCAAAACGGAGCTATCTAACTGAATGGTTGTCAATGTGCGCATTCAACTGACAGAGTTAAACTCACGTGTGGATTCAGCGGATTGCCAACCCTTTCTGTGCAGAATCCCAAAACCGGTATTTCCAGCCCAATGCCGGCACATGTACTAAACAGCAGGAAACTTCGCCTAAAACTCAGTAGAAACGTTTCCTTGAAACTGCTCTGCTGTGCGTTCATTCACCTAAGAGAGTTGAATCTATGTTGAGATTCAGCGAGTCAGAAACACGTTTCTTCTAGGAGCTGCGTTGGGATATTCCCGAGTGAATGGGACCATAGACTGTACAGAGAAATATCTGCTTCTAAAACCAAAACGGAGCTATCTAACTGAATGGTTGTCAATGTGTGCATTCAACTGACAGAGTTCAACTCACGTGTGGATTCAGCGGTTTGCCAACCCTTTCTGTGCAGAATCCCAAAACCGGTATTTCCAGCCCAATGCTGGCATACGTACTAAACAGCAAGAAACTTCGTCTGAAACTCAGGAGAAACGATTCCTTGAAACTGCTCTGCTGTGCGTTCGTTCACCTAAGAGAGTTGAATCTATGTAGAGATTCATCGAGTGAGAAACACGTTTCTTCTAGGAGCTGCGTTGGGATATTCCCGAGTGAAAGGGACCATAGGCTGTACAGAGAAATATCTGCTTCTAAAACCAAAACGGAGCTATCTAACTGAATGGTTGTCAATGTGCGCATTCAACTGACAGAGTTAAACTCACGTGTGGATTCAGCGTAATACCCACCCTTTCTGTGCAGAATCCCAAAACCGGTATTTCCATCCCAATGCCGGCATACGTACTAAACAGCAGGAAACTTCGTCTAAAACTCAGGAGAAACGTTTCCTTGAAACTGCTCTGCTGTGCGTTCGTTCACCTAAGAGAGTTGAATCTATGTTGAGATTCAGCGAGTCAGAAACACGTTTCTTCTAGGAGCTGCGTTGGGATATTCCCGAGTGAATGGGACCATAGGCTGTACAGAGAAATATCTGCTTCTAAAACCAAAACGGAGCTATCTAACTGAATGGTTGTCAATGTGTGCATTCAACTGACAGAGTTAAACTCACATGTGGATTCAGCGGATTACCCACCCTTTCTGTGCAGAATCCCAAGACCGGTATTTCCAGCCCAATGCCGGCATACGTACTAAACAGCAGGAAACTTCGTCTAAAACTAAGGAGAAACGTTTCCTTGAAACTGCTCTGCTGTGCGTTCGTTCACCTAAGAGCGTTGAATCTATGTTGTGATTCAGCGAATCAGAAACACGTTTCTTCTAGGAGCTGCGTTGGGACATTCCCGAGTGAAAGGGACCATAGGCTGTACAGAGAAATATCTGCTTCTAAAACCAAAACGGAGCTATCTAACTGAATGGTTGTCAATGTGTGCATTCAACTGACAGAGTTAAACTCACGTGTGGATTCAGCGGATTACCCACCCTTTCTGTGCAGAATCCCAAAACCGGTATTTCCATCCCAATGCCGGCATACGTACTAAACAGCAGGAAACTTCGTCTAAAACTCAGGAGAAACGTTTCCTTGAAACTGCTCTGCTGTGCGTTCGTTCACCTAAGAGAGTTGAATCTATGCTGACATTCAGCGAGTCAGAAACACGTTTCTTCTAGGAGCTGCGTTGGGATATTCCCGAGTGAATGGGACCATAGGCTGTACAGAGAAATATCTCCTTCTAAAACCAAAACGGAGCTATCTAACTGAATGGCTGTCAATGTGTGCATTCAACTGACAGAGTTAAACTCACGTGTGGATTCAGCGGTTTGCCAACCCTTTCTGTGCAGAATCCCAAAACCGGTATTTCCAGCCCAATGCCGGCATACGTACTAAACAGCAAGAAACTTCGTCTAAAACTCAGGAGAAACGATTCCTTGAAACTGCTCTGCTGTGCGTTAGTTCACCTAAGAGAGTTAAATCTATGTTGAGATTCATCGAGTGAGAAACACGTTTCTTCTAGGAGCTGCGTTGGGATATTCCCGAGTGAAAGGGACCATAGGCTGTACAGAGAAATATCTGCTTCTAAAACCAAAACGGAGCTATCTAACTGAATGGTTGTCAAGGTGTGCATTCAACTGACAGAGTTAAACTCACGTGTGGATTCAGCGGATTACCCACCCTTTCTGTGCAGAATCCCAAAACCGGTATTTCCATCCCAATGCCGGCATACGTACTAAACAGCAGGAAACTTCGTCTAAAACTCAGGAGAAACGATTCCTTGAAACTGCTCTGCTGTGCGTTCGTTCACCTAAGAGAGTTGAATCTATGTTGAGATTCAGCGAGTCAGAAACACGTTTCTTCTAGGAGCTGCGATGGGATATTTCCGAGTGAATGGGACCATAGGCTGTACAGAGAAATATCTGCTTCTAAAACCACAACGGAGCAATCTAACTGAATGGTTGTCAATGTGTGCATTCAACTGACAACGGTAAACTCACGTGTGGATTCAGCGGATTGCCAACCCTTTCTGTGCAGAATCCCAAAACCGGTATTTCCAGCCCAATGCCGTCATACGTACTAAACAGCAGGAAACTTCGTCTAAAACTCAGGAGAAACGTTTCCTTGAAACTGCTCTGCTGTGCGTTCGTTCACCTAAGAGCGTTGAATCTATGTTGAGATTCAGCGAGTCAGAAACACGTTTCTTCTAGGAGCTGCGTTGGGATATTCCCGAGTGAAAGGGACCATAGGCTGTACAGAGAAATATCTGCTTCTAAAACCAAAACGGAGCTATCTAACTGAATGGTTGTCAATGTGTGCATTCACCTGACAGAGTTAAACTCACGTGTGGATTCAGCGGATTACCCACGCTTTCTGTGCAGAATCCCAAAACCGGTATTTCCAGTCCAATGCCGGCATACGTACTAAACAGCAGGAAACTTCGTCTAAAACTCACGAGAAACGTTTCCTTGAAACTGCTCTGCTGTGCGTTCGTTCACCTAAGAGAGTTGAATCTATGTTGAGATTCAGCGAGTCAGAAACACGTTTCTTCTAGGAGCTGCGTTGGGATATTCCCGAGTGAATGGGACCATAGGCTGTACAGAGAAATATCTGCTTCTAAAACCAAAACGGAGCTATCTAACTGAATGGTTGTAAATGTGCGCATTCAACTGACAGAGTTAAACTCACGTGTGGATTCAGCGGTTTGCCAACCCTTTCTGTGCAGAATCCCAAAACCGGTGTTTCCCGCCCAATGCCGGCATATGTACTAAACAGCAGGAAACTTCGCCTAAAACTCAGGAGAAACGTTTCCTTGAAACTGCTCTGCTGTGCGTTCATTCACCTAAGAGAGTTGAATCTATGTTGAGATTCAGCGAGTCAGAAACACGTTTCTTCTAGGAGTTGCGTTGGGATATTCCCGAGTGAATGGGACCATAGGCTGTACAGAGAAATATCTGCTTCTAAAACCAAAACGGAGCTATCTAACTGAATGGTTGTCAATGTGTGCATTCAACTGACAGAGTTAAACTCACGTGTGGATTCAGCGGATTGCCAACCCTTTCTGTGCAGAATCCCAAAACCGGTATTTCCAGCCCAATGCCGGCATACGTACTAAACAGCAGGAAACTTCGCCTAAAACTCAGGAGAAACGTTTCCTTGAAACTGCTCTGCTGTGCGTTCGTTCACCTAAGAGAGTTGGATCTATGTTGAGATTCAGCGAGTCAGAAACACGTTTCTTCTAGGAGCTGCGTTGTGGTATTCCCGAGTTAATGGGACCATAGGCTGTACAGAGAAATATCTGCTTCTAAAACCAAAACGGAGCTATCTAATTGAATGGTTGACAATGTGTGCATTCAACTGACAGAGTTAAACTCACGTGTGGATTCAGCGGTTTCCCAACCCTTTCTGTGCAGAATCCCAAAACCGGTATTTCCAGCCCAATGCCGGCATACGTACTAAACAGCAGGAAACTTCGTCTAAAACTCAGGAGAAACGTTTACTTGAAACTGCTCTGCTGTGCGTTCGTTCACCTAAGAGAGTTGAATCTATGTTGAGATTCAGCGAGTCAGAAGCACGTTTCTTCTAGGAGCAGCGTTGGGATATTCCCGAGTGAATGGGACCATAGGCTGTACAGAGAAATATCTGCTTCTAAAACCAAAACGGAGCTATCTAACTGAATGGTTGTCAATGTGTGCCTTCAACTGACAGAGTTAAACTCACGTGTGGAATCAGCGGATTACCAACCCTTTCTGTGCAGAATCCCAAAACCGGTATTTCCAGCCCAATGCCGGCATGCGTACTAAACAGCAGGAAACTTCGTCTAAAACTCAGGAGAAACGTTTCCTTGAAACTGCTCTGCTGTGCGTTCGTTCACCTAAGAGAGTTGAATCTATGTTGAGATTCAGCGAGTCAGAAACACGTTTCTTCTAGGAGCTGCGTTGGGATATTCTCGAGTGAATGGGACCATAGGCTGTACAGAGAAATATCTGCTTCTAAAACCAAAACGGAGCTATCTAACTGAATGGTTGTCAATGTGCGCATTCCACTGACAGAGTTAAACTCACGTGTGGATTCAGCGGATTGCCAACCCTTTCTGTGCAGAATCCCAAAACCGGTATTTCCAGCCCAATGCCGGCACATGTACTAAACAGCAGGAAACTTCGCCTAAAACTCAGTAGAAACGTTTCCTTGAAACTGCTCTGCTGTGCGTTCATTCACCTAAGAGAGTTGAATCTATGTTGAGATTCAGCGAGTCAGAAACACGTTTCTTCTAGGAGCTGCGTTGGGATATTCCCGAGTGAATGGGACCATAGACTGTACAGAGAAATATCTGCTTCTAAAACCAAAACGGAGCTATCTAACTGAATGGTTGTCAATGTGTGCATTCAACTGACAGAGTTCAACTCACGTGTGGATTCAGCGGTTTGCCAACCCTTTCTGTGCAGAATCCCAAAACCGGTATTTCCAGCCCAATGCTGGCATACGTACTAAACAGCAAGAAACTTCGTCTGAAACTCAGGAGAAACGATTCCTTGAAACTGCTCTGCTGTGCGTTCGTTCACCTAAGAGAGTTGAATCTATGTAGAGATTCATCGAGTGAGAAACACGTTTCTTCTAGGAGCTGCGTTGGGATATTCCCGAGTGAAAGGGACCATAGGCTGTACAGAGAAATATCTGCTTCTAAAACCAAAACGGAGCTATCTAACTGAATGGTTGTCAATGTGCGCATTCAACTGACAGAGTTAAACTCACGTGTGGATTCAGCGTAATACCCACCCTTTCTGTGCAGAATCCCAAAACCGGTATTTCCATCCCAATGCCGGCATACGTACTAAACAGCAGGAAACTTCGTCTAAAACTCAGGAGAAACGTTTCCTTGAAACTGCTCTGCTGTGCGTTCGTTCACCTAAGAGAGTTGAATCTATGTTGAGATTCAGCGAGTCAGAAACACGTTTCTTCTAGGAGCTGCGTTGGGATATTCCCGAGTGAATGGGACCATAGGCTGTACAGAGAAATATCTGCTTCTAAAACCAAAACGGAGCTATCTAACTGAATGGTTGTCAATGTGTGCATTCAACTGACAGAGTTAAACTCACATGTGGATTCAGCGGATTACCCACCCTTTCTGTGCAGAATCCCAAGACCGGTATTTCCAGCCCAATGCCGGCATACGTACTAAACAGCAGGAAACTTCGTCTAAAACTAAGGAGAAACGTTTCCTTGAAACTGCTCTGCTGTGCGTTCGTTCACCTAAGAGCGTTGAATCTATGTTGTGATTCAGCGAATCAGAAACACGTTTCTTCTAGGAGCTGCGTTGGGACATTCCCGAGTGAAAGGGACCATAGGCTGTACAGAGAAATATCTGCTTCTAAAACCAAAACGGAGCTATCTAACTGAATGGTTGTCAATGTGTGCATTCAACTGACAGAGTTAAACTCACGTGTGGATTCAGCGGATTACCCACCCTTTCTGTGCAGAATCCCAAAACCGGTATTTCCATCCCAATGCCGGCATACGTACTAAACAGCAGGAAACTTCGTCTAAAACTCAGGAGAAACGTTTCCTTGAAACTGCTCTGCTGTGCGTTCGTTCACCTAAGAGAGTTGAATCTATGCTGACATTCAGCGAGTCAGAAACACGTTTCTTCTAGGAGCTGCGTTGGGATATTCCCGAGTGAATGGGACCATAGGCTGTACAGAGAAATATCTCCTTCTAAAACCAAAACGGAGCTATCTAACTGAATGGCTGTCAATGTGTGCATTCAACTGACAGAGTTAAACTCACGTGTGGATTCAGCGGTTTGCCAACCCTTTCTGTGCAGAATCCCAAAACCGGTATTTCCAGCCCAATGCCGGCATACGTACTAAACAGCAAGAAACTTCGTCTAAAACTCAGGAGAAACGATTCCTTGAAACTGCTCTGCTGTGCGTTAGTTCACCTAAGAGAGTTAAATCTATGTTGAGATTCATCGAGTGAGAAACACGTTTCTTCTAGGAGCTGCGTTGGGATATTCCCGAGTGAAAGGGACCATAGGCTGTACAGAGAAATATCTGCTTCTAAAACCAAAACGGAGCTATCTAACTGAATGGTTGTCAAGGTGTGCATTCAACTGACAGAGTTAAACTCACGTGTGGATTCAGCGGATTACCCACCCTTTCTGTGCAGAATCCCAAAACCGGTATTTCCATCCCAATGCCGGCATACGTACTAAACAGCAGGAAACTTCGTCTAAAACTCAGGAGAAACGATTCCTTGAAACTGCTCTGCTGTGCGTTCGTTCACCTAAGAGAGTTGAATCTATGTTGAGATTCAGCGAGTCAGAAACACGTTTCTTCTAGGAGCTGCGATGGGATATTTCCGAGTGAATGGGACCATAGGCTGTACAGAGAAATATCTGCTTCTAAAACCACAACGGAGCAATCTAACTGAATGGTTGTCAATGTGTGCATTCAACTGACAACGGTAAACTCACGTGTGGATTCAGCGGATTGCCAACCCTTTCTGTGCAGAATTCCAAAACCGGTATTTCCAGCCCAATGCCGGCATACGTACTAAACAGCAGGAAACTTCGCCTAAAACTCAGGAGAAACGTTTCCTTGAAACTGCTCTGCTGTGCGTTCGTTCACCTAAGAGAGTTGGATCTATGTTGAGATTCAGCGAGTCAGAAACACGTTTCTTCTAGGAGCTGCGTTGTGGTATTCCCGAGTTAATGGGACCATAGGCTGTACAGAGAAATATCTGCTTCTAAAACCAAAACGGAGCTATCTAATTGAATGGTTGACAATGTGTGCATTCAACTGACAGAGTTAAACTCACGTGTGGATTCAGCGGTTTCCCAACCCTTTCTGTGCAGAATCCCAAAACCGGTATTTCCAGCCCAATGCCGGCATACGTACTAAACAGCAGGAAACTTCGTCTAAAACTCAGGAGAAACGTTTCCTTGAAACTGCTCTGCTGTGCGTTCGTTCACCTAAGAGAGTTGAATCTATGTTGAGATTCAGCGAGTCAGAAACACGTTTCTTCTAGGAGCAGCGTTGGGATATTCCCGAGTGAATGGGACCATAGGCTGTACAGAGAAATATCTGCTTCTAAAACCAAAACGGAGCTATCTAACTGAATGGTTGTCAATGTGTGCCTTCAACTGACAGAGTTAAACTCACGTGTGGAATCAGCGGATTACCAACCCTTTCTGTGCAGAATCCCAAAACCGGTATTTCCAGCCCAATGCCGGCATACGTACTAAACAGCAGGAAACTTCGTCTAAAACTCAGGAGAAACGTTTCCTTGAAACTGCTCTGCTGTGCGTTCGTTCACCTAAGAGAGTTGAATCTATGTTGAGATTCAGCGAGTCAGAAACACGTTTCTTCTAGGAGCTGCGTTGGGATATTCTCGAGTGAATGGGACCATAGGCTGTACAGAGAAATATCTGCTTCTAAAACCAAAACGGAGCTATCTAACTGAATGGTTGTCAATGTGCGCATTCAACTGACAGAGTTAAACTCACGTGTGGATTCAGCGGATTGCCAACCCTTTCTGTGCAGAATCCCAAAACCGGTATTTCCAGCCCAATGCCGGCACATGTACTAAACAGCAGGAAACTTCGCCTAAAACTCAGTAGAAACGTTTCCTTGAAACTGTTCTGCTGTGCGTTCATTCACCTAAGAGAGTTGAATCTATGTTGAGATTCAGCGAGTCAGAAACACGTTTCTTCTAGGAGCTGCGTTGGGATATTCCCGAGTGAATGGAACCATAGGCTGTACAGAGAAATATCTGCTTCTAAAACCAAAACGAAGCTATCTAACTGAATGGTTGTCAATGTGTGCATTCAACTGACAGAGTTAAACTCACATGTGGATTCAGCGGATTACCCACCCTTTCTGTGCAGAATCCCAAGACCGGTATTTCCAGCCCAATGCCGGCATACGTACTAAACAGCAGGAAACTTCGTCTAAAACTAAGGAGAAACGTTTCCTTGAAACTGCTCTGCTGTGCGTTCGTTCACCTAAGAGCGTTGAATCTATGTTGTGATTCAGCGAATCAGAAACACGTTTCTTCTAGGAGCTGCGTTGGGACATTCCCGAGTGAAAGGGACCATAGGCTGTACAGAGAAATATCTGCTTCTAAAACCAAAACGGAGCTATCTAACTGAATGGTTGTCAATGTGTGCATTCAACTGACAGAGTTAAACTCACGTGTGGATTCAGCGGATTACCCAGCCGTTCTGTGCAGAATCCCAAAACCGGTATTTCCATCCCAATGCCGGCATACGTACTAAACAGCAGGAAACTTCGTCTAAAACTCAGGAGAAACGATTCCTTGAAACTGCTCTGCTGTGCGTTCGTTCACCTAAGAGAGTTGAATCTATGTTGAGATTCAGCGAGTCAGAAACACGTTTCTTCTAGGAGCTGCGATGGGATATTTCCGAGTGAATGGGACCATAGGCTGTACAGAGAAATATCTGCTTCTAAAACCACAACGGAGCTATCTAACTGAATGGTTGTCAATGTGTGCATTCAACTGACAACGGTAAACTCACGTGTGGATTCAGCGGATTGCCAACCCTTTCTGTGCAGAATTCCAAAACCGGTATTTCCAGCCCAATGCCGGCATACGTACTAAACAGCAGGAAACTTCGTCTAAAACTCAGGAGAAACGTTTGCTTGAAACTGCTCTGCTGTGCGTTCGTTCACCTAAGAGCGTTGAATCTATGTTGAGATTCAGCGAGTCAGAAACACGTTTCTTCTAGGAGCAGCGTTGGGATATTCCCGAGTGAATGGGACCATAGGCTGTACAGAGAAATATCTGCTTCTAAAACCAAAACGGAGCTATCTAACTGAATGGTTGTCAATGTGTGCCTTCAACTGACAGAGTTAAACCCCACGTGTGGAATCAGCGGATTACCAACCCTTTCTGTGCAGAATCCCAAAACCGGTATTTCCAGCCCAATGCCGGCATACGTACTAAACAGCAGGAAACTTCGTCTAAAACTCAGGAGAAACGTTTCCTTGAAACTGCTCTGCTGTGCGTTCGTTCACCTAAGAGAGTTGAATCTATGTTGAGATTCAGCGAGTCAGAAACACGTTTCTTCTAGGAGCTGCGTTGGGATATTCTCGAGTGAATGGGACCATAGGCTGTACAGAGAAATATCTGCTTCTAAAACCAAAACGGAGCTATCTAACTGAATGGTTGTCAATGTGCGCATTCAACTGACAGAGTTAAACTCACGTGTGGATTCAGCGGATTGCCAACCCTTTCTGTGCAGAATCCCAAAACCGGTATTTCCAGCCCAATGCCGGCACATGTACTAAACAGCAGGAAACTTCGCCTAAAACTCAGTAGAAACGTTTCCTTGAAACTGCTCTGCTGTGCGTTCATTCACCTAAGAGAGTTGAATCTATGTTGAGATTCAGCGAGTCAGAAACACGTTTCTTCTAGGAGCTGGGTTGGGATATTCCCGAGTGAATGGGACCATAGACTGTACAGAGAAATATCTGCTTCTAAAACCAAAACGGAGCTATCTAACTGAATGGTTGTCAATGTGTGCATTCAACTGACAGAGTTCAACTCACGTGTGGATTCAGCGGTTTGCCAACCCTTTCTGTGCAGAATCCCAAAACCGGTATTTCCAGCCCAATGCCGGCATACGTACTAAACAGCAAGAAACTTCGTCTGAAACTCAGGAGAAACGATTCCTTGAAACTGCTCTGCTGTGCGTTCGTTCACCTAAGAGAGTTGAATCTATGTAGAGATTCATCGAGTGAGAAACACGTTTCTTCTAGGAGCTGCGTTGGGATATTCCCGAGTGAAAGGGACCATAGGCTGTACAGAGAAATATCTGCTTCTAAAACCACAACGGAGCTATCTAACTGAATGGTTGTCAATGTGTGCATTCAACTGACATAGTTAAACTCACGTGTGGATTCAGCGTATTACCCACCCTTTCTGTGCAGAATCCCAAAACCGGTATTTCCATCCCAATGCCGGCATACGTACTAAACAGCAGGAAACTTCGTCTAAAACTCAGGAGAAACGTTTCCTTGAAACTGCTCTGCTGTGCGTTCGTTCACCTAAGAGAGTTGAATCTATGTTGAGATTCAGCGAGTCAGAAACACGTTTCTTCTAGGAGCTGCGTTGGGATATTCCCGAGTGAATGGGACCATAGGCTGTACAGAGAAATATCTCCTTCTAAAACCAAAACGGAGCTATCTAACTGAATGGCTGTCAATGTGTGCATTCAACTGACAGAGTTAAACTCACGTGTGGATTCAGCGGTTTGCCAACCCTTTCTGTGCAGAATCCCAAAACCGGTATTTCCAGCCCAATGCCGGCATACGTACTAAACAGCAAGAAACTTCGTCTAAAACTCAGGAGAAACGATTCCTTGAAACTGCTCTGCTGTGCGTTAGTTCACCTAAGAGAGTTGAATCTATGTTGAGATTCATCGAGTGAGAAACACGTTTCTTCTAGGAGCTGCGTTGGGATATTCCCGAGTGAAAGGGACCATAGGCTGTACAGAGAAATATCTGCTTCTAAAACCAAAACGGAGCTATCTAACTGAATGGTTGTCAAGGTGTGCATTCAACTGACAGAGTTAAACTCACGTGTGGATTCAGCGGATTACCCACCCTTTCTGTGCAGAATCCCAAAACCGGTATTTCCATCCCAATGCCGGCATACGTACTAAACAGCAGGAAACTTCGTCTAAAACTCAGGAGAAACGATTCCTTGAAACTGCTCTGCTGTGCGTTCGTTCACCTAAGAGAGTTGAATCTATGTTGAGATTCAGCGAGTCAGAAACACGTTTCTTCTAGGAGCCGCGATGGGATATTTCCGAGTGAATGGGACCATAGGCTGTACAGAGAAATATCTGCTTCTAAAACCACAACGGAGCTATCTAACTGAATGGATGTCAATGTGTGCATTCAACTGACAACGGTAAACTCACGTGTGGATTCAGCGGATTGCCAACCCTTTCTGTGCAGAATTCCAAAACCGGTATTTCCAGCCCAATGCCGGCATACGTACTAAACAGCAGGAAACTTCGTCTAAAACTCAGGAGAAACGTTTGCTTGAAACTGCTCTGCTGTGCGTTCGTTCACCTAAGAGCGTTGAATCTATGTTGAGATTCAGCGAGTCAGAAACACGTTTCTTCTAGGAGCTGCGTTGTGATATTCCCGAGTGAAAGGGACCATAGGCTGTACAGAGAAATATCTGCTTCTAAAACCAAAACGGAGCTATCTAACTGAATGGTTGTCAATGTGTGCATTCAACTGACAGAGTTAAACTCACGTGTGGATTCAGCAGATTACCCACCCTTTCTGTGCAGAATCCCAAAACCGGTATTTCCATCCCAATGCCGGCATACGTACTAAACAGCAGGAAACTTCGTCTAAAACTCAGGAGAAACGTGTCCTTGAAACTGCTCTGCTGTGCGTTCGTTCACCTAAGAGAGTTGAATCTATGTTGAGATTCAGCGAGTCAGAAACACGTTTCTTCTAGGAGCTGCGTTGGGATATTCCCGAGTGAATGGGACCATAGGCTGTACAGAGAAATATCTGCTTCTAAAACCAAAACGGAGCTGTCTAACTGAATGGTTGTCAATGTGTGCATTCAACTGACAACGTTAAACTCACGTGTGGATTCAGCGGATTGCCAACCCTATGTGTGCAGAATCCCAAAACCGGTATTTCCAGCCCAATGCCGGCATACGTACTAAACAGCAGGAAACTTCGTCTAAAACTCAGGAGAAACGTTTCCTTGAAACTGCTCTGCTGTGCGTTCGTTCACCTAAGAGACTTGAATCTATGTTGAGCTTCAGCGAGTCAGAAACACGTTTCTTCTAGGAGCTGCGTTGGGATATTCCCGAGTGAATGGGAACATAGGCTGTACAGAGAAATATCTGCTTCTAAAACCAAAACGGAGCTATCTAACTGAATGGTTGTCAATGTGCGCATTCAACTGACAGAGTTAAACTCACGTGTGGATTCAGCGGTTTGCCAACCCTTTCTGTGCAGAATCCCAAAACCGGTATTTCCAGACCAATGCCAGCATATGTACTAAACAGCAGGAAACTTCGCCTAAAACTCAGGAGAAACGTTTCCTTGAAACTGCTCTGCTGTGCGTTCATTCACCTAAGAGAGTTGAATCTATGTTGAGATTCAGCGAGTCAGAAACACGTTTCTTCTAGGAGCTGCGTTGGGATATTCCCGAGTGAATGGGACCATAGACTGTACAGAGAAATATCTGCTTCTAAAACCAAAACGGAGCTATCTAACTGAATGGTTGTCAATGTGTGCATTCAACTGACAGTTAAACTCACGTGTGGATTCAGCGGATTGCCAACCCTTTCTGTGCAGAATCCCAAAACCGGTATTTCCAGCCCAATGCCGGCATACGTACTAAACAGCAGGAAACTTCGTCTAAAACTCAGGAGAAACATTTCCTTGAAACTGCTCTGCTGTGCGTTCGTTCACCTAAGAGAGTTGGATCTATGTTGAGATTCAGCGAGTCAGAAACATGTTTCTTCTAGGAGCTGCGTTGGGGTATTCCCGAGTTAATGGGACCATAGGCTGTACAGAGAAATATCTGCTTCTAAAACCAAAACGGAGCTATCTAACTGAATGGTTGTGAATATGTGCATTCAACTGACAAAGATAAACTCACGTGTGGATTCAGCGGTTTGCCAACCCTTTCTGTGCAGAATCCCAAAACCGGTATTTCCAGCCCAATGCCGGCATACGTACTAAACAGCAGGAAACTTCGTCTAAAACTCAGGAGAAACGTTTCCTTGAAACTGCTCTGCTGTGCGTTCGTTCACCTAAGAGCGTTGAATCTATGTTGAGATTCAGCGAGTCAGAAACACGTTTCTTCTAGGAGCTGCGTTGGAATACTCCCGAGTGAAAGGGACCATAGGCTGTACAGAGAAATATCTGCTTCTAAAACCAAAACGGAGCTATCTAACTGAATGGTTGTCAATGTGTGCATTCAACTGACAGAGTTAAACTCACGTGTGGATTCAGTGGATTACCCACCCTTTCTGTGCAGAATCCCAAAACCGGTATTTCCATCCCAATGCCGGCATACGTACTAAACAGCAGGAAACTTCGTCTAAAACTCAGGAGAAACGTTTCCTTGAAACTGCTCTGCTTTGCGTTCGTTCACCTAAGAGAGTTGAATCTATGTTGAGATTCAGCGAGTCAGAAACACGTTTCTTCTAGGAGCTGCGTTGGGATATTCCCGAGTGAATGGGACCATAGGCTGTACAGAGAAATATCTGCTTCTAAAACCAAAACGGAGCTATCTAACTGAATGGTTGTCAATGTGCGCATTCAACTGACAGAGTTAAACTCACGTGTGGATTCAGCGGTTTGCCAACCCTTTCTGTGCAGAATCCTAAAACCGGTATTTCCAGCCCAATGCCGGCATACGTACTAAACAGCCGGAAACTTCGTCTAAAACTCAGGAGAAACGTTTCCTTGAAACTGCTCTGCTGTGCGTTCGTTCACCTAAGAGAGTTGGATCTATGTTGAGATTCAGCGAGTCAGAAACACGTTTCTTCTAGGAGCTGCATTGGGATATTCCCGAGTGAATGGGACCATAGGCTGTACAGAGAAATATCTGCTTCTAAAACCAAAACGGAGCTATCTAACTGAATGGTTGTCAATGTGTGCATTCAACTGACAGAGTTAAACTCACGTGTGGATTCAACGGATTGCCAACCCTTTCTGTGCAGAATCCCAAAACCGGTATTTCCAGCCCAATGCCGGCATACGTACTAAACAGCAGGAAACTTCGTCTAAAACTCAGGAGAAGCGTTTCCTTGAAACTGCTCTGCTGTGCGTTCGTTCACCTATGAGAGTTGGATCTATGTTGAGATTCAGCGAGTCAGAAACACGTTTCTTCTAGGAGCTGCGTTGGGATATTCCCGAGTGAATGGGACCATAGGCTGTACAGAGAAATATCTGCTTCTAAAACCACAACGGAGCTATCTAACTGAATGGTTGTCAATGTGTGCATTCAGCTGACAGAGTTAAACTCACGTGTGGATTCAGCGGTTTGCCAACCCTTTCTGTGCAGAATCCCAAAACCGGTATTTCCAGCCCAATGCCGGCATACGTACTAAACAGCAAGAAACTTCGTCTAAAACTCAGGAGAAACGATTCCTTGAAACTGCTCTGCTGTGCGTTCGTTCACCTAAGAGAGTTGAATATATGTTGAGATTCATCGAGTGAGAAACACGTTTCTTCTAGGAGCTGCGTTGGGATATTCCCGAGTGAATGGGACCATAGGCTGTACAGAGAAATATCTGCTTCTAAAACCAAAACGGAGCTATCTAACTGAATGGTTGTCAATGTGTGCATTCAACTGACAGAGTTAAACTCACGTGTGGATTCAGCGGATTGCCAACCCTTTCTGTGCAGAATCCCAAAACCGGTATTTCCAGCCCAATGCCGGCATACGTACTAAACAGCAGGAAACTTCGTCTCAAACTCAGGAGAAACGTTTCCTTGAAACTGCTCTGCTGTGCGTTCGTTCACCTAAGAGAGTTGGATCTTTGTTGAGATTCAGCGAGTCAGAAACACGTTTCTTCTAGGAGCTGCGATGGGATATTCCCGAGTGAATGGGACCATAGGCTGTACAGAGAAATATCTGCTTCTAAAACCAAAACGGAGCTACCTAACTGAATGGTTGTCAATGTGTGCATTCAGCTGACATAGTTAAACTCACGTGTGGATTCAGCGGTTTGCCAACCCTTTCTGTGCAGAATCCCAAAACCGGTATTTCCAGCCCAATGCCGGCATACGTACTAAACAGCAAGAAACTTCGTCTAAAATTCAGGAGAAACGATTCCTTGAAACTGCTCTGCTGTGCGTTCGTTCACCTAAGAGAGTTGAATCTATGTTGAGATTCAGCGAGTCAGATACACGTTCCTTCTAGGAGCTGCGTTGAGATATTCCCGAGTGAATGGGACAATAGGGTGTACAGAGAAATATCTGCTTCTAAAACCAAAACGGAGCTATCTAACTGAATGGTTGTCAATTTGTGCATTCAACTGACAGAGTTAAACTCACGTGTGGATTCAGCGGTTTGCCAACCCTTTCTGTGCAGAATCCCAAAACCGGTATTTCCAGCCCAATGCTGGCATACGTACTAAACAGCAGGAAACTTCGTCTAAAACTCAGGAGAAACGTTTCCTTGAAACTGTTCTGCTGTGCGTTCGTTCACCTAAGAGAGTTGAATCTATGTTGAGATTCAGCGAGTCAGAAACACGTTTCTTCTAGGAGCTGCGTTGGGATATTCCCGAGTGAATGGGACCATAGGCTGTACAGAGAAATATCTGCTTCTAAAACCAAAACGGAGCTATCTAACTGAATGGTTGTCAATGTGTGCATTCAACTGACAGAGTTAAACTCACGTGTGGATTCAACGGATTGCCAACCCTTTCTGTGCAGAATCCCAAAACCGGTATTTCCAGCCCAATGCCGGCATACGTACTAAACAGCAGGAAACTTCGTCTAAAACTCAGGAGAAGCGTTTCCTTGAAACTGCTCTGCTGTGCGTTCGTTCACCTATGAGAGTTGGATCTATGTTGAGATTCAGCGAGTCAGAAACACGTTTCATTTAGGAGCTGCGTTGGGATATTCCCGAGTGAATGGGACCATAGGCTGTACAGAGAAATATCTGCTTCTAAAACCAAAACGGAGCTATCTAACTGAATGGTTGTCAATGTGTGCATTCAACTGACAGAGTTAAACTCACGTGTGGATTCAGCGGATTGCCAACCCTTTCTGTGCAGAATTCCAAAACCGGTATTTCCAGCCCAATGCCGGCATACGTACTAAACAGCAGGAAACTTCGTCTAAAACTCAGGAGAAACGTTTCCTTGAAACTGCTCTGCTGTGCTTTCGTTCACCTAAGAGCGTTGAATCTATGTTGAGATTCATCGAGTGAGAAACACGTTTCTTCTAGGAGCTGTGTTGGGATATTCCCGAGTGAAAGGGACCATAGGCTGTACAGAGAAATATCTGCTTCTAAAACCAAAACGGAGCTATCTAACTGAATGGTTGTCAATGTGTGCATTCAACTGAGAGAGTTAAACTCACGTGTGGATTCAGCGGATTACCCACCCTTTCTGTGCAGAATCCCAAAACCGGTATTTCCATCCCAATGCCGGCATACGTACTAAACAGCAGGAAGCTTCGTCTAAAACTCAGGAGAAACGTTTCCTTGAAACTGCTCTGCTGTGCGTTCGTTCACCTAAGAGAGTTGAATCTATGTTGAGATTCAGCGAGTCAGAAACACGTTTCTTCTAGGAGCTGCGTTGGGATATTCCCGAGTGAATGGGAACATAGGCTGTACAGAGAAATATCTCCTTCTAAAACCAAAACGGAGCTATCTAACTGAATGGTTGTCAATGTGCGCATTCAACTGACAGAGTTAAACTCACGTGTGGATTCAGCGGTTTGCCAACCCTTTCTGTGCAGAATCCTAAAACCGGTATTTCCAGCCAATGCCGGCATACGTACTAAACAGCAGGAAACTTCGTCTAAAACTCAGGAGAAACGTTTCCTTGAAACTGTTCTGCTGTGCGTTCGTTCAGCTAAGAGAGTTGAATCTATATTGAGATTCAGCGAGTCAGAAACACGTTTCTTCTAGGAGCTGCGTTGGGATATTCCCGAGTGAATGGGACCATAGGCTGTACAGAGAAATATCTGCTTCTAAAACCAAAACGGAGCTATCTAACTGAATGGTTGCCAATGTGTGCATTCAACTGACAGAGTTAAACTCACGTGTGGATTCAGCGGATTGCCAACCCTTTCTGTGCAGAATCCCAAAACCGGTATTTCCAGCCAAATGCCGGCATACGTACTAAACAGCAGGAAACTTCGTCTCAAACTCAGGAGAAACGTTTCCTTGAAACTGCTCTGCTGTGCGTTCGTTCACCTAAGAGAGTTGGATCTTTGTTGAGATTCAGCGAGTCAGAAACACGTTTCTTCTAGGAGCTGCGTTGGGATATTCCCGAGTGAATGGGACCATAGGCTGTACAGAGAAATATCTGCTTCTAAAACCAAAACGGAGCTACCTAGCTGAATGGTTGTCAATGTGTGCATTCAACTGACATAGTTAAACTCACGTGTGAATTCAGCGGTTTGCCAACCCTTTCTGTGCAGAATCCCAAAACCGGTATTTCCAGCCCAATGCCGGCATACGTACTAAACAGCAAGAAACTTCGTCTAAAATTCAGGAGAAACGATTCCTTGAAACTGCTCTGCTGTGCGTTCGTTCACCTAAGAGAGTTGAATCTATGTTGAGATTCATCGAGTCAGAAACACGTTCCTTCTAGGAGCTGCGTTGAGATATTCCCGAGTGAATGGGATAATAGGGTGTACAGAGAAATATCTGCTTCTAAAACCAAAACGGAGCTATCTAACTGAATGGTTGTCAATTTGTGCATTCAACTGACAGAGTTAAACTCACGTGTGGATTCAGCGGTTTGCCAACCCTTTCTGTGCAGAATCCCAAAACCGGTATTTCCAGCCCAATGCCGGCATACGTACTAAACAGCAGGAAACTTCGTCTAAAACTCAGGAGAAACGTTTCCTTGAAACTGTTCTGCTGTGCGTTCATTCACCTAAGAGAGTTGAATCTATGTTGAGATTCAGCGAGTCAGAAACACGTTTCTTCTAGGAGCTGCGTTGGGATATTCCCGAGTGAATGGGACCATAGGCTGTACAGAGAAATATCTGCTTCTAAAACCAAAACGGAGCTATCTAACTGAATGGTTGTCAATGTGTGCATTCAACTGACAGAGTTAAACTCACGTGTGGATTCAACGGATTGCCAACCCTTTCTGTGCAGAATCCCAAAACCGGTATGTCCAGCCCAATGCCGGCATACGTACTAAACAGCAGGAAACTTCGTCTAAAACTCAGGAGAAACGTTTCCTTGAAACTGCTCTGCTGTGCTTTCGTTCACCTAAGAGCGTTGAATCTATGTTGAGATTCATCGAGTGAGAAACACGTTTCTTCTAGGAGCTGCGTTGGGATATTCCCGAGTGAAAGGGACCATAGGCTGTACAGAGAAATATCTGCTTCTAAAACCAAAACGGAGCTACCTAACTGAATGGTTGTCAATGTGTGCATTCAACTGAGAGAGTTAAACTCACGTGTGGATTCAGCGGATTACCCACCCTTTCTGTGCAGAATCCCAAAACCGGTATTTCCATCCCAATGCCGGCATACGTACTAAACAGCAGGAAGCTTCGTCTAAAACTCAGGAGAAACGTTTCCTTGAAACTGCTCTGCTGTGCGTTCGTTCACCTAAGAGAGTTGAATCTATGTTGAGATTCAGCGAGTCAGAAACACGTTTCTTCTAGGAGCTGCGTTGGGATATTCCCGAGTGAATGGGACCATAGGCTGTACAGAGAAATATCTGCTTCTAAAACCAAAACGGAGCTATCTAACTGAATGGTTGTCAATGTGCGCATTCAACTGACAGAGTTAAACTCACGTGTGGATTCAGCGGTTTGCCAACCCTTTCTGTGCAGAATCCTAAAACCGGTATTTCCAGCCCAATGCCGGCATACGTACTAAACAGCAGGAAACTTCGTCTAAAACTCAGGAGAAACGTTTCCTTGAAACTGCTCTGCTGTGCGTTCGTTCACCTAAGAGAGTTGGATCTATGTTGAGATTCAGCGAGTCAGAAACACGTTTCTTCTAGGAGCTGCGTTGGGATATTCCCGAGTGAATGGGACCATAGGCTGTACAGAGAAATATCTGCTTCTAAAACCAAAACGGAGCTATCTAACTGAATGGTTGTCAATGTGTGCATTCAACTGACAGAGTTAAACTCACGTGTGGATTCAGCGGTTTGCCAACCCTTTCTGTGCAGAATCCCAAAACCGGTATTTCCAGCCCAATGCCGGCATACGTACTAAACAGCAAGAAACTTCGTCTAAAACTCAGGAGAAACGATTCCTTGAAACTGCTCTGCTGTGCGCTCGTTCACCTAAGAGAGTTGAATCTATGTTGAGATTCATCGAGTGAGAAACACGTTTCTTCTAGGAGCTGCGTTGGGATATTCCCGAGTGAAAGGGACCATAGGCTGTACAGAGAAATATCTGCTTCTAAAACCAAAACGGAGCTATCTAACTGAATGGTTGTCAATGTGTGCATTCAACTGACAGAGTTAAACTCACGTGTGGATTCAGCGGATTACCCACGCTTTCTGTGCAGAATCCCACAACCGGTATTTCCATCCCAATGCCGGCATACGTACTAAACAGCAGGAAACTTCGTCTAAAACTCAGGAGAAACGTTTCCTTGAAACTGCTCTGCTGTGCGTTCGTTCACCTAAGAGAGTTGAATCTATGTTGAGATTCAGCGAGTCAGAAACACGTTTCTTCTAGGAGCTGCGTTGGGATATTCCCGAGTGAATGGGACCATAGGCTGTACAGAGAAATATCTGCTTCTAAAACCAAAACGGAGCTATCTAACTGAATGGTTGTAAATGTGCGCATTCAACTGACAGAGTTAAACTCACGTGTGGATTCAGCGGTTTGCCAACCCTTTCTGTGCAGAATCCCAAAACCGGTATTTCCCGCCCAATGCCGGCATATGTACTAAACAGCAGGAAACTTCGCCTAAAACTCAGGAGAAACGTTTCCTTGAAACTGCTCTGCTGTGCGTTCATTCACCTAAGAGAGTTGAATCTATGTTGAGATTCAGCGAGTCAGAAACACGTTTCTTCTAGGAGTTGCGTTGGGATATTCCCGAGTGAATGGGACCATAGGCTGTACAGAGAAATATCTGCTTCTAAAACCAAAACGGAGCTATCTAACTGAATGGTTGTCAATGTGTGCATTCAACTGACAGAGTTAAACTCACGTGTGGATTCAGCGGATTGCCAACCCTTTCTGTGCAGAATCCCAAAACCGGTATTTCCAGCCCAATGCCGGCATACGTACTAAACAGCAGGAAACTTCGCCTAAAACTCAGGAGAAACGTTTCCTTGAAACTGCTCTGCTGTGCGTTCGTTCACCTAAGAGAGTTGGATCTATGTTGAGATTCAGCGAGTCAGAAACACGTTTCTTCTAGGAGCTGCGTTGTGGTATTCCCGAGTTAATGGGACCATAGGCTGTACAGAGAAATATCTGCTTCTAAAACCAAAACGGAGCTATCTAATTGAATGGTTGACAATGTGTGCATTCAACTGACAGAGTTAAACTCACGTGTGGATTCAGCGGTTTCCCAACCCTTTCTGTGCAGAATCCCAAAACCGGTATTTCCAGCCCTATGCCGGCATACGTACTAAACAGCAGGAAACTTCGTCTAAAACTCAGGAGAAACGTTTCCTTGAAACTGCTCTGCTGTGCGTTCGTTCACCTAAGAGAGTTGAATCTATGTTGAGATTCAGCGAGTCAGAAACACGTTTCTTCTAGGAGCAGCGTTGGGATATTCCCGAGTGAATGGGACCATAGGCTGTACAGAGAAATATCTGCTTCTAAAACCAAAACGGAGCTATCTAACTGAATGGTTGTCAATGTGTGCCTTCAACTGACAGAGTTAAACTCACGTGTGGAATCAGCGGATTACCAACCCTTTCTGTGCAGAATCCCAAAACCGGTATTTCCAGCCCAATGCCGGCATACGTACTAAACAGCAGGAAACTTCGTCTAAAACTCAGGAGAAACGTTTCCTTGAAACTGCTCTGCTGTGCGTTCATTCACCTAAGAGAGTTGAATCTATGTTGAGATTCAGCGAGTCAGAAACACGTTTCTTCTAGGAACTGCGTTGGGATATTCTCGAGTGAATGGGACCATAGGCTGTACAGAGAAATATCTGCTTCTAAAACCAAAACGGAGCTATCTAACTGAATGGTTGTCAATGTGCGCATTCAACTGACAGAGTTAAACTCACGTGTGGATTCAGCGGATTGCCAACCCTTTCTGTGCAGAATCCCAAAACCGGTATTTCCAGCACAATGCCGGCACATGTACTAAACAGCAGGAAACTTCGCCTAAAACTCAGTAGAAACGTTTCCTTGAAACTGCTCTGCTGTGCGTTCATTCACCTAAGAGAGTTGAATCTATGTTGAGATTCAGCGAGTCAGAAACACGTTTCTTCTAGGAGCTGCGTTGGGATATTCCCGAGTGAATGGGACCATAGACTGTACAGAGAAATATCTGCTTCTAAAACCAAAACGGAGCTATCTAACTGAATGGTTGTCAATGTGTGCATTCAACTGACAGAGTTCAACTCACGTGTGGATTCAGCGGTTTGCCAACCCTTTCTGTGCAGAATCCCAAAACCGGTATTTCCAGCCCAATGCCGGCATACGTACTAAACAGCAAGAAACTTCGTCCGAAACTCAGGAGAAACGATTCCTTGAAACTGCTCTGCTGTGCGTTCGTTCACCTAAGAGAGTTGAATCTATGTAGAGATTCATCGAGTGAGAAACACGTTTCTTCTAGGAGCTGCGTTGGGATATTCCCGAGTGAAAGGGACCATAGGCTGTACAGAGAAATATCTGCTTCTAAAACCAAAACGGAGCTATCTAACTGAATGGTTGTCAATGTGTGCATTCAACTGACAGAGTTAAACTCACGTGTGGATTCAGCGGATTACCCACGCTTTCTGTGCAGAATCCCACAACCGGTATTTCCATCCCAATGCCGGCATACGTACTAAACAGCAGGAAACTTCGTCTAAAACTCAGGAGAAACGTTTCCTTGAAACTGCTCTGCTGTGCGTTCGTTCACCTAAGAGAGTTGAATCTATGTTGAGATTCAGCGAGTCAGAAACACGTTTCTTCTAGGAGCTGCGTTGGGATATTCCCGAGTGAATGGGACCATAGGCTGTACAGAGAAATATCTGCTTCTAAAACCAAAACGGAGCTATCTAACTGAATGGTTGTAAATGTGCGCATTCAACTGACAGAGTTAAACTCACGTGTGGATTCAGCGGTTTGCCAACCCTTTCTGTGCAGAATCCTAAAACCGGTATTTCCAGCCCAATGCCGGCATACGTACTAAACAGCAGGAAACTTCGCCTAAAACTCAGGAGAAACGTTTCCTTGAAACTGCTCTGCTGTGCGTTCATTCACCTAAGAGAGTTGAATCTATGTTGAGATTCAGCGAGTCAGAAACACGTTTCTTCTAGGAGTTGCGTTGGGATATTCCCGAGTGAATGGGACCATAGGCTGTACAGAGAAATATCTGCTTCTAAAACCAAAACGGAGCTATCTAACTGAATGGTTGTCAATGTGTGCATTCAACTGACAGAGTTAAACTCACGTGTGGATTCAGCGGATTGCCAACCCTTTCTGTGCAGAATCCCAAAACCGGTATTTCCAGCCCAATGCCGGCATACGTACTAAACAGCAGGAAACTTCGCCTAAAACTCAGGAGAAACGTTTCCTTGAAACTGCTCTGCTGTGCGTTCGTTCACCTAAGAGAGTTGGATCTATGTTGAGATTCAGCGAGTCAGAAACACGTTTCTTCTAGGAGCTGCGTTGTGGTATTCCCGAGTTAATGGGACCATAGGCTGTACAGAGAAATATCTGCTTCTAAAACCAAAACGGAGCTATCTAATTGAATGGTTGACAATGTGTGCATTCAACTGACAGAGTTAAACTCACGTGTGGATTCAGCGGTTTGCCAACCCTTTCTGTGCAGAATCCCAAAACCGGTATTTCCAGCCCTATGCCGGCATACGTACTAAACAGCAGGAAACTTCGTCTAAAACTCAGGAGAAACGTTTCCTTGAAACTGCTCTGCTGTGCGTTCGTTCACCTAAGAGAGTTGAATCTATGTTGAGATTCAGCGAGTCAGAAACACGTTTCTTCTAGGAGCAGCGTTGGGATATTCCCGAGTGAATGGGACCATAGGCTGTACAGAGAAATATCTGCTTCTAAAACCAAAACGGAGCTATCTAACTGAATGGTTGTCAATGTGTGCCTTCAACTGACAGAGTTAAACTCACGTGTGGAATCAGCGGATTACCAACCCTTTCTGTGCAGAATCCCAAAACCGGTATTTCCAGCCCAATGCCGGCATACGTACTAAACAGCAGGAAACTTCGTCTAAAACTCAGGAGAAACGTTTCCTTGAAACTGCTCTGCTGTGCGTTCATTCACCTAAGAGAGTTGAATCTATGTTGAGATTCAGCGAGTCAGAAACACGTTTCTTCTAGGAACTGCGTTGGGATATTCTCGAGTGAATGGGACCATAGGCTGTACAGAGAAATATCTGCTTCTAAAACCAAAACGGAGCTATCTAACTGAATGGTTGTCAATGTGCGCATTCAACTGACAGAGTTAAACTCACGTGTGGATTCAGCGGATTGCCAACCCTTTCTGTGCAGAATCCCAAAACCGGTATTTCCAGCACAATGCCGGCACATGTACTAAACAGCAGGAAACTTCGCCTAAAACTCAGTAGAAACGTTTCCTTGAAACTGCTCTGCTGTGCGTTCATTCACCTAAGAGAGTTGAATCTATGTTGAGATTCAGCGAGTCAGAAACACGTTTCTTCTAGGAGCTGCGTTGGGATATTCCCGAGTGAATGGGACCATAGACTGTACAGAGAAATATCTGCTTCTAAAACCAAAACGGAGCTATCTAACTGAATGGTTGTCAATGTGTGCATTCAACTGACAGAGTTCAACTCACGTGTGGATTCAGCGGTTTGCCAACCCTTTCTGTGCAGAATCCCAAAACCGGTATTTCCAGCCCAATGCCGGCATACGTACTAAACAGCAAGAAACTTCGTCCGAAACTCAGGAGAAACGATTCCTTGAAACTGCTCTGCTGTGCGTTCGTTCACCTAAGAGAGTTGAATCTATGTAGAGATTCATCGAGTGAGAAACACGTTTCTTCTAGGAGCTGCGTTGGGATATTCCCGAGTGAAAGGGACCATAGGCTGTACAGAGAAATATCTGCTTCTAAAACCAAAACGGAGCTATCTAACTGAATGGTTGTCAATGTGTGCATTCAACTGACAGAGTTAAACTCACGTGTGGATTCAGCGTATTACCCACCCTTTCTGTGCAGAATCCCAAAACCGGTATTTCCATCCCAATGCCGGCATACGTACTAAACAGCAGGAAACTTCGTCTAAAACTCAGGAGAAACGTTTCCTTGAAACTGCTCTGCTGTGCGTTCGTTCACCTAAGAGAGTTGAATCTATGTTGAGATTCAGCGAGTCAGAAACACGTTTCTTCTAGGAGCTGCGTTGGGATATTCCCGAGTGAATGGGACCATAGGCTGTACAGAGAAATATCTGCTTCTAAAACCAAAACGGAGCTATCTAACTGAATGGTTGTCAATGTGTGCATTCAACTGACAGAGTTAAACTCACGTGTGGATTCAGCGGATTACCCACCCTTTCTGTGCAGAATCCCAAAACCGGTATTTCCATCCCAATGCCGGCATACGTACTAAACAGCAGGAAACTTCGTCTAAAACTCAGGAGAAACGTTTCCTTGAAACTGCTCTGCTGTGCGTTCGTTCACCTAAGAGCGTTGAATCTATGTTGTGACTCAGCGAATCAGAAACACGTTTCTTCTAGGAGCTGCGTTGGGACATTCCCGAGTGAAAGGGACCATAGGCTGTACAGAGAAATATCTGCTTCTAAAACCAAAACGGAGCTATCTAACTGAATGGTTGTCAATGTGTGCATTCAACTGACAGAGTTAAACTCACGTGTGGATTCAGCGGATTACCCACCCTTTCTGTGCAGAATCCCAAAACCGGTATTTCCATCCCAATGCCGGCATACGTACTAAACAGCAGGAAACTTCGTCTAAAACTCAGGAGAAACGTTTCCTTGAAACTGCTCTGCTGTGCGTTCGTTCACCTAAGAGAGTTGAATCTATGTTGACATTCAGCGAGTCAGAAACACGTTTCTTCTAGGAGCTGCGTTGGGATATTCCCGAGTGAATGGGACCATAGGCTGTACAGAGAAATATCTCCTTCTAAAACCAAAACGGAGCTATCTAACTGAATGGCTGTCAATGTGTGCATTCAACTGACAGAGTTAAACTCACGTGTGGATTCAGCGGTTTGCCAACCCTTTCTGTGCAGAATCCCAAAACCGGTATTTCCAGCCCAATGCCGGCATACGTACTAAACAGCAAGAAACTTCGTCTAAAACTCAGGAGAAACGATTCCTTGAAACTGCTCTGCTGTGCGTTAGTTCACCTAAGAGAGTTGAATCTATGTTGAGATTCATCGAGTGAGAAACACGTTTCTTCTAGGAGCTGCGTTGGGATATTCCCGAGTGAAAGGGACCATAGGCTCTACAGAGAAATATCTGCTTCTAAAACCAAAACGGAGCTATCTAACTGAATGGTTGTCAATGTGTGCATTCAACTGACAGAGTTAAACTCACGTGTGGATTCAGCGGATTACCCACCCTTTCTGTGCAGAATCCCAAGACCGGTATTTCCAGCCCAATGACGGCATACGTACTAAACAGCAGGAAACTTCGTCTAAAACTCAGGAGAAACGTTTCCTTGAAACTGCTCTGCTGTGCGTTCGTTCACCTAAGAGCGTTGAATCTATGTTGTGATTCAGCGAATCAGAAACACGTTTCTTCTAGGAGCTGCGTTGGGACATTCCCGAGTGAAAGGGACCATAGGCTGTACAGAGAAATATCTGCTTCTAAAACCAAAACGGAGCTATCTAACTGAATGGTTGTCAATGTGTGCATTCAACTGACAGAGTTAAACTCACGTGTGGATTCAGCGGTTTGCCAACCCTTTCTGTGCAGAATCCCAAAACCGGTATTTCCAGCCCAATGCCGGCATACGTACTAAACAGCAGGAAACTTCGTCTAAAACTCAGGAGAAACGTTTCCTTGAAACTGTTCTGCTGTGCGTTCATTCACCTAAGAGAGTTGAATCTATGTTGAGATTCAGCGAGTCAGAAACACGTTTCTTCTAGGAGCTGCGTTGGGATATTCCCGAGTGAATGGGACCATAGGCTGTACAGAGAAATATCTGCTTCTAAAACCAAAACGGAGCTATCTAACTGAATGGTTGTCAATGTGTGCATTCAACTGACAGAGTTAAACTCACGTGTGGATTCAACGGATTGCCAACCCTTTCTGTGCAGAATCCCAAAACCGGTATGTCCAGCCCAATGCCGGCATACGTACTAAACAGCAGGAAACTTCGTCTAAAACTCAGGAGAAACGTTTCCTTGAAACTGCTCTGCTGTGCTTTCGTTCACCTAAGAGCGTTGAATCTATGTTGAGATTCATCGAGTGAGAAACACGTTTCTTCTAGGAGCTGCGTTGGGATATTCCCGAGTGAAAGGGACCATAGGCTGTACAGAGAAATATCTGCTTCTAAAACCAAAACGGAGCTACCTAACTGAATGGTTGTCAATGTGTGCATTCAACTGAGAGAGTTAAACTCACGTGTGGATTCAGCGGATTACCCACCCTTTCTGTGCAGAATCCCAAAACCGGTATTTCCATCCCAATGCCGGCATACGTACTAAACAGCAGGAAGCTTCGTCTAAAACTCAGGAGAAACGTTTCCTTGAAACTGCTCTGCTGTGCGTTCGTTCACCTAAGAGAGTTGAATCTATGTTGAGATTCAGCGAGTCAGAAACACGTTTCTTCTAGGAGCTGCGTTGGGATATTCCCGAGTGAATGGGACCATAGGCTGTACAGAGAAATATCTGCTTCTAAAACCAAAACGGAGCTATCTAACTGAATGGTTGTCAATGTGCGCATTCAACTGACAGAGTTAAACTCACGTGTGGATTCAGCGGTTTGCCAACCCTTTCTGTGCAGAATCCTAAAACCGGTATTTCCAGCCCAATGCCGGCATACGTACTAAACAGCAGGAAACTTCGTCTAAAACTCAGGAGAAACGTTTCCTTGAAACTGCTCTGCTGTGCGTTCGTTCACCTAAGAGAGTTGGATCTATGTTGAGATTCAGCGAGTCAGAAACACGTTTCTTCTAGGAGCTGCGTTGGGATATTCCCGAGTGAATGGGACCATAGGCTGTACAGAGAAATATCTGCTTCTAAAACCAAAACGGAGCTATCTAACTGAATGGTTGTCAATGTGTGCATTCAACTGACAGAGTTAAACTCACGTGTGGATTCAGCGGTTTGCCAACCCTTTCTGTGCAGAATCCCAAAACCGGTATTTCCAGCCCAATGCCGGCATACGTACTAAACAGCAAGAAACTTCGTCTAAAACTCAGGAGAAACGATTCCTTGAAACTGCTCTGCTGTGCGCTCGTTCACCTAAGAGAGTTGAATCTATGTTGAGATTCATCGAGTGAGAAACACGTTTCTTCTAGGAGCTGCGTTGGGATATTCCCGAGTGAAAGGGACCATAGGCTGTACAGAGAAATATCTGCTTCTAAAACCAAAACGGAGCTATCTAACTGAATGGTTGTCAATGTGTGCATTCAACTGACAGAGTTAAACTCACGTGTGGATTCAGCGGATTACCCACGCTTTCTGTGCAGAATCCCACAACCGGTATTTCCATCCCAATGCCGGCATACGTACTAAACAGCAGGAAACTTCGTCTAAAACTCAGGAGAAACGTTTCCTTGAAACTGCTCTGCTGTGCGTTCGTTCACCTAAGAGAGTTGAATCTATGTTGAGATTCAGCGAGTCAGAAACACGTTTCTTCTAGGAGCTGCGTTGGGATATTCCCGAGTGAATGGGACCATAGGCTGTACAGAGAAATATCTGCTTCTAAAACCAAAACGGAGCTATCTAACTGAATGGTTGTAAATGTGCGCATTCAACTGACAGAGTTAAACTCACGTGTGGATTCAGCGGTTTGCCAACCCTTTCTGTGCAGAATCCCAAAACCGGTATTTCCCGCCCAATGCCGGCATATGTACTAAACAGCAGGAAACTTCGCCTAAAACTCAGGAGAAACGTTTCCTTGAAACTGCTCTGCTGTGCGTTCATTCACCTAAGAGAGTTGAATCTATGTTGAGATTCAGCGAGTCAGAAACACGTTTCTTCTAGGAGTTGCGTTGGGATATTCCCGAGTGAATGGGACCATAGGCTGTACAGAGAAATATCTGCTTCTAAAACCAAAACGGAGCTATCTAACTGAATGGTTGTCAATGTGTGCATTCAACTGACAGAGTTAAACTCACGTGTGGATTCAGCGGATTGCCAACCCTTTCTGTGCAGAATCCCAAAACCGGTATTTCCAGCCCAATGCCGGCATACGTACTAAACAGCAGGAAACTTCGCCTAAAACTCAGGAGAAACGTTTCCTTGAAACTGCTCTGCTGTGCGTTCGTTCACCTAAGAGAGTTGGATCTATGTTGAGATTCAGCGAGTCAGAAACACGTTTCTTCTAGGAGCTGCGTTGTGGTATTCCCGAGTTAATGGGACCATAGGCTGTACAGAGAAATATCTGCTTCTAAAACCAAAACGGAGCTATCTAATTGAATGGTTGACAATGTGTGCATTCAACTGACAGAGTTAAACTCACGTGTGGATTCAGCGGTTTGCCAACCCTTTCTGTGCAGAATCCCAAAACCGGTATTTCCAGCCCTATGCCGGCATACGTACTAAACAGCAGGAAACTTCGTCTAAAACTCAGGAGAAACGTTTCCTTGAAACTGCTCTGCTGTGCGTTCGTTCACCTAAGAGAGTTGAATCTATGTTGAGATTCAGCGAGTCAGAAACACGTTTCTTCTAGGAGCAGCGTTGGGATATTCCCGAGTGAATGGGACCATAGGCTGTACAGAGAAATATCTGCTTCTAAAACCAAAACGGAGCTATCTAACTGAATGGTTGTCAATGTGTGCCTTCAACTGACAGAGTTAAACTCACGTGTGGAATCAGCGGATTACCAACCCTTTCTGTGCAGAATCCCAAAACCGGTATTTCCAGCCCAATGCCGGCATACGTACTAAACAGCAGGAAACTTCGTCTAAAACTCAGGAGAAACGTTTCCTTGAAACTGCTCTGCTGTGCGTTCATTCACCTAAGAGAGTTGAATCTATGTTGAGATTCAGCGAGTCAGAAACACGTTTCTTCTAGGAACTGCGTTGGGATATTCTCGAGTGAATGGGACCATAGGCTGTACAGAGAAATATCTGCTTCTAAAACCAAAACGGAGCTATCTAACTGAATGGTTGTCAATGTGCGCATTCAACTGACAGAGTTAAACTCACGTGTGGATTCAGCGGATTGCCAACCCTTTCTGTGCAGAATCCCAAAACCGGTATTTCCAGCACAATGCCGGCACATGTACTAAACAGCAGGAAACTTCGCCTAAAACTCAGTAGAAACGTTTCCTTGAAACTGCTCTGCTGTGCGTTCATTCACCTAAGAGAGTTGAATCTATGTTGAGATTCAGCGAGTCAGAAACACGTTTCTTCTAGGAGCTGCGTTGGGATATTCCCGAGTGAATGGGACCATAGACTGTACAGAGAAATATCTGCTTCTAAAACCAAAACGGAGCTATCTAACTGAATGGTTGTCAATGTGTGCATTCAACTGACAGAGTTCAACTCACGTGTGGATTCAGCGGTTTGCCAACCCTTTCTGTGCAGAATCCCAAAACCGGTATTTCCAGCCCAATGCCGGCATACGTACTAAACAGCAAGAAACTTCGTCCGAAACTCAGGAGAAACGATTCCTTGAAACTGCTCTGCTGTGCGTTCGTTCACCTAAGAGAGTTGAATCTATGTAGAGATTCATCGAGTGAGAAACACGTTTCTTCTAGGAGCTGCGTTGGGATATTCCCGAGTGAAAGGGACCATAGGCTGTACAGAGAAATATCTGCTTCTAAAACCAAAACGGAGCTATCTAACTGAATGGTTGTCAATGTGTGCATTCAACTGACAGAGTTAAACTCACGTGTGGATTCAGCGGATTACCCACGCTTTCTGTGCAGAATCCCACAACCGGTATTTCCATCCCAATGCCGGCATACGTACTAAACAGCAGGAAACTTCGTCTAAAACTCAGGAGAAACGTTTCCTTGAAACTGCTCTGCTGTGCGTTCGTTCACCTAAGAGAGTTGAATCTATGTTGAGATTCAGCGAGTCAGAAACACGTTTCTTCTAGGAGCTGCGTTGGGATATTCCCGAGTGAATGGGACCATAGGCTGTACAGAGAAATATCTGCTTCTAAAACCAAAACGGAGCTATCTAACTGAATGGTTGTAAATGTGCGCATTCAACTGACAGAGTTAAACTCACGTGTGGATTCAGCGGTTTGCCAACCCTTTCTGTGCAGAATCCTAAAACCGGTATTTCCAGCCCAATGCCGGCATACGTACTAAACAGCAGGAAACTTCGCCTAAAACTCAGGAGAAACGTTTCCTTGAAACTGCTCTGCTGTGCGTTCATTCACCTAAGAGAGTTGAATCTATGTTGAGATTCAGCGAGTCAGAAACACGTTTCTTCTAGGAGTTGCGTTGGGATATTCCCGAGTGAATGGGACCATAGGCTGTACAGAGAAATATCTGCTTCTAAAACCAAAACGGAGCTATCTAACTGAATGGTTGTCAATGTGTGCATTCAACTGACAGAGTTAAACTCACGTGTGGATTCAGCGGATTGCCAACCCTTTCTGTGCAGAATCCCAAAACCGGTATTTCCAGCCCAATGCCGGCATACGTACTAAACAGCAGGAAACTTCGCCTAAAACTCAGGAGAAACGTTTCCTTGAAACTGCTCTGCTGTGCGTTCGTTCACCTAAGAGAGTTGGATCTATGTTGAGATTCAGCGAGTCAGAAACACGTTTCTTCTAGGAGCTGCGTTGTGGTATTCCCGAGTTAATGGGACCATAGGCTGTACAGAGAAATATCTGCTTCTAAAACCAAAACGGAGCTATCTAATTGAATGGTTGACAATGTGTGCATTCAACTGACAGAGTTAAACTCACGTGTGGATTCAGCGGTTTGCCAACCCTTTCTGTGCAGAATCCCAAAACCGGTATTTCCAGCCCTATGCCGGCATACGTACTAAACAGCAGGAAACTTCGTCTAAAACTCAGGAGAAACGTTTCCTTGAAACTGCTCTGCTGTGCGTTCGTTCACCTAAGAGAGTTGAATCTATGTTGAGATTCAGCGAGTCAGAAACACGTTTCTTCTAGGAGCAGCGTTGGGATATTCCCGAGTGAATGGGACCATAGGCTGTACAGAGAAATATCTGCTTCTAAAACCAAAACGGAGCTATCTAACTGAATGGTTGTCAATGTGTGCCTTCAACTGACAGAGTTAAACTCACGTGTGGAATCAGCGGATTACCAACCCTTTCTGTGCAGAATCCCAAAACCGGTATTTCCAGCCCAATGCCGGCATACGTACTAAACAGCAGGAAACTTCGTCTAAAACTCAGGAGAAACGTTTCCTTGAAACTGCTCTGCTGTGCGTTCATTCACCTAAGAGAGTTGAATCTATGTTGAGATTCAGCGAGTCAGAAACACGTTTCTTCTAGGAACTGCGTTGGGATATTCTCGAGTGAATGGGACCATAGGCTGTACAGAGAAATATCTGCTTCTAAAACCAAAACGGAGCTATCTAACTGAATGGTTGTCAATGTGCGCATTCAACTGACAGAGTTAAACTCACGTGTGGATTCAGCGGATTGCCAACCCTTTCTGTGCAGAATCCCAAAACCGGTATTTCCAGCACAATGCCGGCACATGTACTAAACAGCAGGAAACTTCGCCTAAAACTCAGTAGAAACGTTTCCTTGAAACTGCTCTGCTGTGCGTTCATTCACCTAAGAGAGTTGAATCTATGTTGAGATTCAGCGAGTCAGAAACACGTTTCTTCTAGGAGCTGCGTTGGGATATTCCCGAGTGAATGGGACCATAGACTGTACAGAGAAATATCTGCTTCTAAAACCAAAACGGAGCTATCTAACTGAATGGTTGTCAATGTGTGCATTCAACTGACAGAGTTCAACTCACGTGTGGATTCAGCGGTTTGCCAACCCTTTCTGTGCAGAATCCCAAAACCGGTATTTCCAGCCCAATGCCGGCATACGTACTAAACAGCAAGAAACTTCGTCCGAAACTCAGGAGAAACGATTCCTTGAAACTGCTCTGCTGTGCGTTCGTTCACCTAAGAGAGTTGAATCTATGTAGAGATTCATCGAGTGAGAAACACGTTTCTTCTAGGAGCTGCGTTGGGATATTCCCGAGTGAAAGGGACCATAGGCTGTACAGAGAAATATCTGCTTCTAAAACCAAAACGGAGCTATCTAACTGAATGGTTGTCAATGTGTGCATTCAACTGACAGAGTTAAACTCACGTGTGGATTCAGCGTATTACCCACCCTTTCTGTGCAGAATCCCAAAACCGGTATTTCCATCCCAATGCCGGCATACGTACTAAACAGCAGGAAACTTCGTCTAAAACTCAGGAGAAACGTTTCCTTGAAACTGCTCTGCTGTGCGTTCGTTCACCTAAGAGAGTTGAATCTATGTTGAGATTCAGCGAGTCAGAAACACGTTTCTTCTAGGAGCTGCGTTGGGATATTCCCGAGTGAATGGGACCATAGGCTGTACAGAGAAATATCTGCTTCTAAAACCAAAACGGAGCTATCTAACTGAATGGTTGTCAATGTGTGCATTCAACTGACAGAGTTAAACTCACGTGTGGATTCAGCGGATTACCCACCCTTTCTGTGCAGAATCCCAAAACCGGTATTTCCATCCCAATGCCGGCATACGTACTAAACAGCAGGAAACTTCGTCTAAAACTCAGGAGAAACGTTTCCTTGAAACTGCTCTGCTGTGCGTTCGTTCACCTAAGAGCGTTGAATCTATGTTGTGACTCAGCGAATCAGAAACACGTTTCTTCTAGGAGCTGCGTTGGGACATTCCCGAGTGAAAGGGACCATAGGCTGTACAGAGAAATATCTGCTTCTAAAACCAAAACGGAGCTATCTAACTGAATGGTTGTCAATGTGTGCATTCAACTGACAGAGTTAAACTCACGTGTGGATTCAGCGGATTACCCACCCTTTCTGTGCAGAATCCCAAAACCGGTATTTCCATCCCAATGCCGGCATACGTACTAAACAGCAGGAAACTTCGTCTAAAACTCAGGAGAAACGTTTCCTTGAAACTGCTCTGCTGTGCGTTCGTTCACCTAAGAGAGTTGAATCTATGTTGACATTCAGCGAGTCAGAAACACGTTTCTTCTAGGAGCTGCGTTGGGATATTCCCGAGTGAATGGGACCATAGGCTGTACAGAGAAATATCTCCTTCTAAAACCAAAACGGAGCTATCTAACTGAATGGCTGTCAATGTGTGCATTCAACTGACAGAGTTAAACTCACGTGTGGATTCAGCGGTTTGCCAACCCTTTCTGTGCAGAATCCCAAAACCGGTATTTCCAGCCCAATGCCGGCATACGTACTAAACAGCAAGAAACTTCGTCTAAAACTCAGGAGAAACGATTCCTTGAAACTGCTCTGCTGTGCGTTAGTTCACCTAAGAGAGTTGAATCTATGTTGAGATTCATCGAGTGAGAAACACGTTTCTTCTAGGAGCTGCGTTGGGATATTCCCGAGTGAAAGGGACCATAGGCTCTACAGAGAAATATCTGCTTCTAAAACCAAAACGGAGCTATCTAACTGAATGGTTGTCAATGTGTGCATTCAACTGACAGAGTTAAACTCACGTGTGGATTCAGCGGATTACCCACCCTTTCTGTGCAGAATCCCAAGACCGGTATTTCCAGCCCAATGACGGCATACGTACTAAACAGCAGGAAACTTCGTCTAAAACTCAGGAGAAACGTTTCCTTGAAACTGCTCTGCTGTGCGTTCGTTCACCTAAGAGCGTTGAATCTATGTTGTGATTCAGCGAATCAGAAACACGTTTCTTCTAGGAGCTGCGTTGGGACATTCCCGAGTGAAAGGGACCATAGGCTGTACAGAGAAATATCTGCTTCTAAAACCAAAACGGAGCTATCTAACTGAATGGTTGTCAATGTGTGCATTCAACTGACAGAGTTAAACTCACGTGTGGATTCAGCGGATTACCCACCCTTTCTGTGCAGAATCCCAAAACCGGTATTTCCATCCCAATGCCGGCATACGTACTAAACAGCAGGAAACTTCGTCTAAAACTCAGGAGAAACGTTTCCTTGAAACTGCTCTGCTGTGCGTTCGTTCACCTAAGAGAGTTGAATCTATGTTGACATTCAGCGAGTCAGAAACACGTTTCTTCTAGGAGCTGCGTTGGGATATTCCCGAGTGAATGGGACCATAGGCTGTACAGAGAAATATCTCCTTCTAAAACCAAAACGGAGCTATCTAACTGAATGGCTGTCAATGTGTGCATTCAACTGACAGAGTTAAACTCACGTGTGGATTCAGCGGTTTGCCAACCCTTTCTGTGCAGAATCCCAAAACCGGTATTTCCAGCCCAATGCCGGCATACGTACTAAACAGCAAGAAACTTCGTCTAAAACTCAGGAGAAACGATTCCTTGAAACTGCTCTGCTGTGCGTTAGTTCACCTAAGAGAGTTGAATCTATGTTGAGATTCATCGAGTGAGAAACACGTTTCTTCTAGGAGCTGCGTTGGGATATTCCCGAGTGAAAGGGACCATAGGCTGTACAGAGAAATATCTGCTTCTAAAACCAAAACGGAGCTATCTAACTGAATGGTTGTCAAGGTGTGCATTCAACTGACAGAGTTAAACTCACGTGTGGATTCAGCGGATTACCCACCCTTTCTGTGCAGAATCCCAAAACCGGTATTTCCATCCCAATGCCGGCATACGTACTAAACAGCAGGAAACTTCGTCTAAAACTCAGGAGAAACGATTCCTTGAAACTGCTCTGCTGTGCGTTCGTTCACCTAATAGAGTTGAATCTATGTTGAGATTCAGCGAGTCAGAAACACGTTTCTTCTAGGAGCTGCGATGGGATATTCCCGAGTGAATGGGACCATAGGCTGTACAGAGAAATATCTGCTTCTAAAACCACAACGGAGCTATCTAACTGAATGGTTGTCAATGTGTGCATTCAACTGACAACGGTAAACTCACGTGTGGATTCAGCGGATTGCCAACCCTTTCTGTGCAGAATTCCAAAACCGGTATTTCCAGCCCAATGCCGGCATACGTACTAAACAGCAGGAAACTTCGTCTAAAACTCAGGAGAAACGTTTGCTTGAAACTGCTCTGCTGTGCGTTCGTTCACCTAAGAGCGTTGAATCTATGTTGAGATTCAGCGAGTCAGAAACACGTTTCTTCTAGGAGATGCGTTGTGATATTCCCGAGTGAAAGGGACCATAGGCTGTACAGAGAAATATCTGCTTCTAAAACCAAAACGGAGCTATCTAACTGAATGGTTGTCAATGTGTGCATTCAACTGACAGAGTTAAACTCACGTGTGGATTCAGCAGATTACCCACCCTTTCTGTGCAGAATCCCAAAACCGGTATTTCCATCCCAATGCCGGCATACGTACTAAACAGCAGGAAACTTCGTCTAAAACTCAGGAGAAACGTGTCCTTGAAACTGCTCTGCTGTGCGTTCGTTCACCTAAGAGAGTTGAATCTATGTTGAGATTCAGCGAGTCAGAAACACGTTTCTTCTAGGAGCTGCGTTGGGATATTCCCGAGTGAATGGGACCATAGGCTGTACAGAGAAATATCTGCTTCTAAAACCAAAACGGAGCTGTCTAACTGAATGGTTGTCAATGTGCGCATTCAACTGACAGAGTTAAACTCACGTGTGGATTCAGCGGTTTGCCAACCCTTTCTGTGCAGAATCCCAAAACCGGTATTTCCAGACCAATGCCAGCATATGTACTAAACAGCAGGAAACTTCGCCTAAAACTCAGGAGAAACGTTTCCTTGAAACTGCTCTGCTGTGCGTTCATTCACCTAAGAGAGTTGAATCTATGTTGAGATTCAGCGAGTCAGAAACACGTTTCTTCTAGGAGCTGCGTTGGGATATTCCCGAGTGAATGGGACCATAGGCTGTACAGAGAAATATCTGCTTCTAAAACCAAAACGGAGCTATCTAACTGAATGGTTGTCAATGTGTGCATTCAACTGACAGTTAAACTCACGTGTGGATTCAGCGGATTGCCAACCCTTTCTGTGTAGAATCCCAAAACCGGTATTTCCAGCCCAATGCCGGCATACGTACTAAACAGCAGGAAACTTCGTCTAAAACTCAGGAGAAACATTTCCTTGAAACTGCTCTGCTGTGCGTTCGTTCACCTAAGAGAGTTGGATCTATGTTGAGATTCAGCGAGTCAGAAACATGTTTCTTCTAGGAGCTGCGTTGGGGTATTCCCGAGTTAATGGGACCATAGGCTGTACAGAGAAATATCTGCTTCTTAAACCAAAACGGAGCTATCTAACTGAATGGTTGTGAATATGTGCATTCAACTGACAAAGATAAACTCACGTGTGGATTCAGCAGTTTGCCAACCCTTTCTGTGCAGAATCCCAAAACCGGTATTTCCAGCCCAATGCCGGCATACGTACTAAACAGCAGGAAACTTCGTCTAAAACTCAGGAGAAACGTTTCCTTGAAACTGCTCTGCTGTGCGTTCGTTCACCTAAGAGCGTTGAATCTATGTTGAGATTCAGCGAGTCAGAAACACGTTTCTTCTAGGAGCTGCGTTGGGATACTCCCGAGTGAAAGGGACCATAGGCTGTACAGAGAAATATCTGCTTCTAAAACCAAAACGGAGCTATCTAACTGAATGGTTGTCAATGTGTGCATTCAACTGACAGAGTTAAACTCACGTGTGGATTCAGTGGATTACCCACCCTTTCTGTGCAGAATCCCAAAACCGGTATTTCCAGCCCAATGCCGGCATACGTACTAAACAGCAGGAAACTTCGTCTAAAACTCAGGAGAAACGTTTCCTTGAAACTGCTCTGCTGTGCGTTCGTTCACCTAAGAGAGTTGAATCTATGTTGAGATTCAGCGAGTCAGAAACACGTTTCTTCTAGGAGCTGCGTTGGGATATTCCCGAGTGAATGGGACCATAGGCTGTACAGAGAAATATCTGCTTCTAAAACCAAAACGGAGCTATCTAACTGAATGGTTGTCAATGTGCGCATTCAACTGACAGAGTTAAACTCACGTGTGGATTCAGCGGTTTGCCAACCCTTTCTTTGCAGAATCCTAAAACCGGTATTTCCAGCCCAATGCCGGCATACGTACTAAACAGCAGGAAACTTCGTCTAAAACTCAGGAGAAACGTTTCCTTGAAACTGCTCTGCTGTGCGTTCGTTCACCTAAGAGAGTTGGATCTATGTTGAGATTCAGCGAGTCAGAAACACGTTTCTTCTAGGAGCTGCGTTGGAATATTCCCGAATGAAAGGGACCATAGGCTGTACAGAGAAATATCTGCTTCTAAAGCCACAACGGAGCTATCTAACTGAATGGTTGTCAATGTGTGCATTCAACTGACAGAGTTAAACTCACGTGTGGATTCAGCGGATTGCCAACCCTTTCTGTGCAGAATCCCAATACCGGTATTTCCAGCCCAATGCCGGCATACGTACTAAACAGCAGGAAACTACGTCTAAAACTCAGGAGAAACGTTTCCTTGAAACTGCTCTGCTGTGCGTTCGTTCACCTAAGAGAGTTGGATCTATGTTGAGATTCAGCGAGTCAGAAACACGTTTCTTCTAGGAGCTGCGTTGGGATATTCCCGAGTGAATGGGACCATAGGGTGTACAGAGAAATATCTGCTTCTAAAACCAAAACGGAGCTATCTAACTGAATGGTTGTCAATTTGTGCATTCAACTGACAGAGTTAAACTCACGTGTGGATTCAGCGGTTTGCAAACCGTTTCTGTGCAGAATCCCAAAACCGGTATTTCCAGCCCAATGCCGGCATACGTACTAAACAGCAGGAAACTTCGTCTAAAACTCAGGAGAAACGTTTCCTTGAAACTGCTCTGCTGTGGGTTCGTTCACCTAAGAGAGTTGAATCTATGTTGAGATTCAGCGAGTCAGAAACACGTTTCTTATAGGAGCTGCGTTGGGATATTCCCGAGTGAAAGGGACCATAGGCTGTACAGAGAAATATCTGCTTCTAAAACCAAAACGGAGCTATCTAACTGAATGGTTGTCAATGTGTGCATTCAACTGAGAGAGTTAAACTCACGTGTGGATTCAGCGGATTACCCACCCTTTCTGTGCAGAATCCCAAAACCGGTATTTCCATCCCAATGCCGGCATACGTACTAAACAGCAGGAAGCTTCGTCTAAAACTCAGGAGAAACGTTTCCTTGAAACTGCTCTGCTGTGCGTTCGTTCACCTAAGAGAGTTGAATCTATGTTGAGATTCAGCGAGTCAGAAACACGTTTCTTCTAGGAGCTGCGTTGGGATATTCCCGAGTGAATGGGAACATAGGCTGTACAGAGAAATATCTGCTTCTAAAACCAAAACGGAGCTATCTAACTGAATGGTTGTCAATGTGCGCATTCAACTGACAGAGTTAAACTCACGTGTGGATTCAGCGGTTTGCCAACCCTTTCTGTGCAGAATCCTAAAACCGGTATTTCCAGCCAATGCCGGCATACGTACTAAACAGCAGGAAACTTCGTCTAAAACTCAGGAGAAACGTTTCCTTGAAACTGTTCTGCTGTGCGTTCGTTCAGCTAAGAGAGTTGAATCTATATTGAGATTCAGCGAGTCAGAAACACGTTTCTTCTAGGAGCTGCGTTGGGATATTCCCGAGTGAATGGGACCATAGGCTGTACAGAGAAATATCTGCTTCTAAAACCAAAACGGAGCTATCTAACTGAATGGTTGTCAATGTGTGCATTCAACTGACAGAGTTAAACTCACGTGTGGATTCAACGGATTGCCAACCCTTTCTGTGCAGAATCCCAAAACCGGTATTTCCAGCCCAATGCCGGCATACGTACTAAACAGCAGGAAACTTCGTCTAAAACTCAGGAGAAGCGTTTCCTTGAAACTGCTCTGCTGTGCGTTAGTTCACCTATGAGAGTTGGATCTATGTTGAGATTCAGCGAGTCAGAAACACGTTTCTTCTAGGAGCTGCGTTGGGATATTCCCGAGTGAATGGGACCATAGGCTGTACAGAGAAATATCTGCTTCTAAAACCACAACGGAGCTATCTAACTGAATGGTTGTCAATGTGTGCATTCAACTGACAGAGTTAAACTCACGTGTGGATTCAGCGGTTTGCCAACCCTTTCTGTGCAGAATCCCAAAACCGGTATTTCCAGCCCAATGCCGGCATACGTACTAAACAGCAAGAAACTTCGTCTAAAACTCAGGAGAAACGATTCCTTGAAACTGCTCTGCTGTGCGTTCGTTCACCTAAGAGAGTTGAATATATGTTGAGATTCATCGAGTGAGAAACACGTTTCTTCTAGGAGCTGCGTTGGGATATTCCCGAGTGAATGGGACCATAGGCTGTACAGAGAAATATCTGCTTCTAAAACCAAAACGGAGCTATCTAACTGAATGGTTGCCAATGTGTGCATTCAACTGACAGAGTTAAACTCACGTGTGGATTCAGCGGATTGCCAACCCTTTCTGTGCAGAATCCCAAAACCGGTATTTCCAGCCAAATGCCGGCATACGTACTAAACAGCAGGAAACTTCGTCTCAAACTCAGGAGAAACGTTTCCTTGAAACTGCTCTGCTGTGCGTTCGTTCACCTAAGAGAGTTGGATCTTTGTTGAGATTCAGCGAGTCAGAAACACGTTTCTTCTAGGAGCTGCGTTGGGATATTCCCGAGTGAATGGGACCATAGGCTGTACAGAGAAATATCTGCTTCTAAAACCAAAACGGAGCTACCTAGCTGAATGGTTGTCAATGTGTGCATTCAACTGACATAGTTAAACTCACGTGTGGATTCAGCGGTTTGCCAACCCTTTCTGTGCAGAATCCCAAAACCGGTATTTCCAGCCCAATGCCGGCATACGTACTAAACAGCAAGAAACTTCGTCTAAAATTCAGGAGAAACGATTCCTTGAAACTGCTCTGCTGTGCGTTCGTTCACCTAAGAGAGTTGAATCTATGTTGAGATTCATCGAGTCAGAAACACGTTCCTTCTAGGAGCTGCGTTGAGATATTCCCGAGTGAATGGGATAATAGGGTGTACAGAGAAATATCTGCTTCTAAAACCAAAACGGAGCTATCTAACTGAATGGTTGTCAATTTGTGCATTCAACTGACAGAGTTAAACTCACGTGTGGATTCAGCGGTTTGCCAACCCTTTCTGTGCAGAATCCCAAAACCGGTATTTCCAGCCCAATGCCGGCATACGTACTAAACAGCAGGAAACTTCGTCTAAAACTCAGGAGAAACGTTTCCTTGAAACTGTTCTGCTGTGCGTTCGTTCACCTAAGAGAGTTGAATCTATGTTGAGATTCAGCGAGTCAGAAACACGTTTCTTCTAGGAGCTGCGTTGGGATATTCCCGAGTGAATGGGACCATAGGCTGTACAGAGAAATATCTGCTTCTAAAACCAAAACGGAGCTATCTAACTGAATGGTTGTCAATGTGTGCATTCAACTGACAGAGTTAAACTCACGTGTGGATTCAACGGATTGCCAACCCTTTCTGTGCAGAATCCCAAAACCGGTATGTCCAGGCCAATGCCGGCATACGTACTAAACAGCAGGAAACTTCGTCTAAAACTCAGGAGAAACGTTTCCTTGAAACTGCTCTGCTGTGCTTTCGTTCACCTAAGAGCGTTGAATCTATGTTGAGATTCATCGAGTGAGAAACACGTTTCTTCTAGGAGCTGCGTTGGGATATTCCCGAGTGAAAGGGACCATAGGCTGTACAGAGAAATATCTGCTTCTAAAACCAAAACGGAGCTATCTAACTGAATGGTTGTCAATGTGTGCATTCAACTGAGAGAGTTAAACTCACGTGTGGATTCAGCGGGTTACCCACCCTTTCTGTGCAGAATCCCAAAACCGGTATTTCCATCCCAATGCCGGCATACGTACTAAACAGCAGGAAGCTTCGTCTAAAACTCAGGAGAAACGTTTCCTTGAAACTGCTCTGCTGTGCGTTCGTTCACCTAAGAGAGTTGAATCTATGTTGAGATTCAGCGAGTCAGAAACACGTTTCTTCTAGGAGCTGCGTTGGGATATTCCCGAGTGAATGGGACCATAGGCTGTACAGAGAAATATCTGCTTCTAAAACCAAAACGGAGCTATCTAACTGAATGGTTGTCAATGTGCGCATTCAACTGACAGAGTTAAACTCACGTGTGGATTCAGCGGTTTGCCAACCCTTTCTGTGCAGAATCCTAAAACCGGTATTTCCAGCCCAATGCCGGCATACGTACTAAACAGCAGGAAACTTCGCCTAAAACTCAGGAGAAACGTTTCCTTGAAACTGCTCTGCTGTGCGTTCGTTCACCTAAGAGAGTTGGATCTATGTTGAGATTCAGCGAGTCAGAAACACGTTTCTTCTAGGAGCTGCGTTGTGGTATTCCCGAGTTAATGGGACCATAGGCTGTACAGAGAAATATCTGCTTCTAAAACCAAAACGGAGCTATCTAATTGAATGGTTGACAATGTGTGCATTCAACTGACAGAGTTAAACTCACGTGTGGATTCAGCGGTTTGCCAACCCTTTCTGTGCAGAATCCCAAAACCGGTATTTCCAGCCCAATGCCGGCATACGTACTAAACAGCAGGAAACTTCGTCTAAAACTCAGGAGAAACGTTTCCTTGAAACTGCTCTGCTGTGCGTTCGTTCACCTAAGAGAGTTGAATCTATGTTGAGATTCAGCGAGTCAGAAACACGTTTCTTCTAGGAGCAGCGTTGGGATATTCCCGAGTGAATGGGACCATAGGCTGTACAGAGAAATATCTGCTTCTAAAACCAAAACGGAGCTATCTAACTGAATGGTTGTCAATGTGTGCCTTCAACTGACAGAGTTAAACTCACGTGTGGAATCAGCGGATTACCAACCCTTTCTGTGCAGAATCCCAAAACCGGTATTTCCAGCCCAATGCCGGCATACGTACTAAACAGCAGGAAACTTCGTCTAAAACTCAGGAGAAACGTTTCCTTGAAACTGCTCTGCTGTGCGTTCATTCACCTAAGAGAGTTGAATCTATGTTGAGATTCAGCGAGTCAGAAACACGTTTCTTCTAGGAGCTGCGTTGGGATATTCTCGAGTGAATGGGACCATAGGCTGTACAGAGAAATATCTGCTTCTAAAACCAAAACGGAGCTATCTAACTGAATGGTTGTCAATGTGCGCATTCAACTGACAGAGTTAAACTCACGTGTGGATTCAGCGGATTGCCAACCCTTTCTGTGCAGAATCCCAAAACCGGTATTTCCAGCACAATGCCGGCACATGTACTAAACAGCAGGAAACTTCGCCTAAAACTCAGTAGAAACGTTTCCTTGAAACTGCTCTGCTGTGCGTTCATTCACCTAAGAGAGTTGAATCTATGTTGAGATTCAGCGAGTCAGAAACACGTTTCTTCTAGGAGCTGCGTAGGGATATTCCCGAGTGAATGGGACCATAGACTGTACAGAGAAATATCTGCTTCTAAAACCAAAACGGAGCTATCTAACTGAATGGTTGTCAATGTGTGCATTCAACTGACAGAGTTCAACTCACGTGTGGATTCAGCGGTTTGCCAACCCTTTCTGTGCAGAATCCCAAAACCGGTATTTCCAGCCCAATGCCGGCATACGTACTAAACAGCAAGAAACTTCGTCCGAAACTCAGGAGAAACGATTCCTTGAAACTGCTCTGCTGTGCGTTCGTTCACCTAAGAGAGTTGAATCTATGTAGAGATTCATCGAGTGAGAAACACGTTTCTTCTAGGAGCTGCGTTGGGATATTCCCGAGTGAAAGGGACCATAGGCTGTACAGAGAAATATCTGCTTCTAAAACCAAAACGGAGCTATCTAACTGAATGGTTGTCAATGTGTGCATTCAACTGACAGAGTTAAACTCACGTGTGGATTCAGCGTATTACCCACCCTTTCTGTGCAGAATCCCAAAACCGGTATTTCCATCCCAATGCCGGCATACGTACTAAACAGCAGGAAACTTCGTCTAAAACTCAGGAGAAACGTTTCCTTGAAACTGCTCTGCTGTGCGTTCGTTCACCTAAGAGAGTTGAATCTATGTTGAGATTCAGCGAGTCAGAAACACGTTTCTTCTAGGAGCTGCGTTGGGATATTCCCGAGTGAATGGGACCATAGGCTGTACAGAGAAATATCTGCTTCTAAAACCAAAACGGAGCTATCTAACTGAATGGTTGTCAATGTGTGCATTCAACTGACAGAGTTAAACTCACGTGTGGATTCAGCGGATTACCCACCCTTTCTGTGCAGAATCCCAAAACCGGTATTTCCATCCCAATGCCGGCATACGTACTAAACAGCAGGAAACTTCGTCTAAAACTCAGGAGAAACGTTTCCTTGAAACTGCTCTGCTGTGCGTTCGTTCACCTAAGAGCGTTGAATCTATGTTGTGACTCAGCGAATCAGAAACACGTTTCTTCTAGGAGCTGCGTTGGGACATTCCCGAGTGAAAGGGACCATAGGCTGTACAGAGAAATATCTGCTTCTAAAACCAAAACGGAGCTATCTAACTGAATGGTTGTCAATGTGTGCATTCAACTGACAGAGTTAAACTCACGTGTGGATTCAGCGGATTACCCACCCTTTCTGTGCAGAATCCCAAAACCGGTATTTCCATCCCAATGCCGGCATACGTACTAAACAGCAGGAAACTTCGTCTAAAACTCAGGAGAAACGTTTCCTTGAAACTGCTCTGCTGTGCGTTCGTTCACCTAAGAGAGTTGAATCTATGTTGACATTCAGCGAGTCAGAAACACGTTTCTTCTAGGAGCTGCGTTGGGATATTCCCGAGTGAATGGGACCATAGGCTGTACAGAGAAATATCTCCTTCTAAAACCAAAACGGAGCTATCTAACTGAATGGCTGTCAATGTGTGCATTCAACTGACAGAGTTAAACTCACGTGTGGATTCAGCGGTTTGCCAACCCTTTCTGTGCAGAATCCCAAAACCGGTATTTCCAGCCCAATGCCGGCATACGTACTAAACAGCAAGAAACTTCGTCTAAAACTCAGGAGAAACGATTCCTTGAAACTGCTCTGCTGTGCGTTAGTTCACCTAAGAGAGTTGAATCTATGTTGAGATTCATCGAGTGAGAAACACGTTTCTTCTAGGAGCTGCGTTGGGATATTCCCGAGTGAAAGGGACCATAGGCTCTACAGAGAAATATCTGCTTCTAAAACCAAAACGGAGCTATCTAACTGAATGGTTGTCAATGTGTGCATTCAACTGACAGAGTTAAACTCACGTGTGGATTCAGCGGATTACCCACCCTTTCTGTGCAGAATCCCAAGACCGGTATTTCCAGCCCAATGACGGCATACGTACTAAACAGCAGGAAACTTCGTCTAAAACTCAGGAGAAACGTTTCCTTGAAACTGCTCTGCTGTGCGTTCGTTCACCTAAGAGCGTTGAATCTATGTTGTGATTCAGCGAATCAGAAACACGTTTCTTCTAGGAGCTGCGTTGGGACATTCCCGAGTGAAAGGGACCATAGGCTGTACAGAGAAATATCTGCTTCTAAAACCAAAACGGAGCTATCTAACTGAATGGTTGTCAATGTGTGCATTCAACTGACAGAGTTAAACTCACGTGTGGATTCAGCGGATTACCCACCCTTTCTGTGCAGAATCCCAAAACCGGTATTTCCATCCCAATGCCGGCATACGTACTAAACAGCAGGAAACTTCGTCTAAAACTCAGGAGAAACGTTTCCTTGAAACTGCTCTGCTGTGCGTTCGTTCACCTAAGAGAGTTGAATCTATGTTGACATTCAGCGAGTCAGAAACACGTTTCTTCTAGGAGCTGCGTTGGGATATTCCCGAGTGAATGGGACCATAGGCTGTACAGAGAAATATCTCCTTCTAAAACCAAAACGGAGCTATCTAACTGAATGGCTGTCAATGTGTGCATTCAACTGACAGAGTTAAACTCACGTGTGGATTCAGCGGTTTGCCAACCCTTTCTGTGCAGAATCCCAAAACCGGTATTTCCAGCCCAATGCCGGCATACGTACTAAACAGCAAGAAACTTCGTCTAAAACTCAGGAGAAACGATTCCTTGAAACTGCTCTGCTGTGCGTTAGTTCACCTAAGAGAGTTGAATCTATGTTGAGATTCATCGAGTGAGAAACACGTTTCTTCTAGGAGCTGCGTTGGGATATTCCCGAGTGAAAGGGACCATAGGCTGTACAGAGAAATATCTGCTTCTAAAACCAAAACGGAGCTATCTAACTGAATGGTTGTCAAGGTGTGCATTCAACTGACAGAGTTAAACTCACGTGTGGATTCAGCGGATTACCCACCCTTTCTGTGCAGAATCCCAAAACCGGTATTTCCATCCCAATGCCGGCATACGTACTAAACAGCAGGAAACTTCGTCTAAAACTCAGGAGAAACGATTCCTTGAAACTGCTCTGCTGTGCGTTCGTTCACCTAAGAGAGTTGAATCTATGTTGAGATTCAGCGAGTCAGAAACACGTTTCTTCTAGGAGCTGCGATGGGATATTCCCGAGTGAATGGGACCATAGGCTGTACAGAGAAATATCTGCTTCTAAAACCACAACGGAGCTATCTAACTGAATGGTTGTCAATGTGTGCATTCAACTGACAACGGTAAACTCACGTGTGGATTCAGCGGATTGCCAACCCTTTCTGTGCAGAATTCCAAAACCGGTATTTCCAGCCCAATGCCGGCATACGTACTAAACAGCAGGAAACTTCGTCTAAAACTCAGGAGAAACGTTTGCTTGAAACTGCTCTGCTGTGCGTTCGTTCACCTAAGAGCGTTGAATCTATGTTGAGATTCAGCGAGTCAGAAACACGTTTCTTCTAGGAGCTGCGTTGTGATATTCCCGAGTGAAAGGGACCATAGGCTGTACAGAGAAATATCTGCTTCTAAAACCAAAACGGAGCTATCTAACTGAATGGTTGTCAATGTGTGCATTCAACTGACAGAGTTAAACTCACGTGTGGATTCAGCAGATTACCCACCCTTTCTGTGCAGAATCCCAAAACCGGTATTTCCATCCCAATGCCGGCATACGTACTAAACAGCAGGAAACTTCGTCTAAAACTCAGGAGAAACGTGTCCTTGAAACTGCTCTGCTGTGCGTTCGTTCACCTAAGAGAGTTGAATCTATGTTGAGATTCAGCGAGTCAGAAACACGTTTCTTCTAGGAGCTGCGTTGGGATATTCCCGAGTGAATGGGACCATAGGCTGTACAGAGAAATATCTGCTTCTAAAACCAAAACGGAGCTGTCTAACTGAATGGTTGTCAATGTGCGCATTCAACTGACAGAGTTAAACTCACGTGTGGATTCAGCGGTTTGCCAACCCTTTCTGTGCAGAATCCCAAAACCGGTATTTCCAGACCAATGCCAGCATATGTACTAAACAGCAGGAAACTTCGCCTAAAACTCAGGAGAAACGTTTCCTTGAAACTGCTCTGCTGTGCGTTCATTCACCTAAGAGAGTTGAATCTATGTTGAGATTCAGCGAGTCAGAAACACGTTTCTTCTAGGAGCTGCGTTGGGATATTCCCGAGTGAATGGGACCATAGGCTGTACAGAGAAATATCTGCTTCTAAAACCAAAACGGAGCTATCTAACTGAATGGTTGTCAATGTGTGCATTCAACTGACAGTTAAACTCACGTGTGGATTCAGCGGATTGCCAACCCTTTCTGTGTAGAATCCCAAAACCGGTATTTCCAGCCCAATGCCGGCATACGTACTAAACAGCAGGAAACTTCGTCTAAAACTCAGGAGAAACATTTCCTTGAAACTGCTCTGCTGTGCGTTCGTTCACCTAAGAGAGTTGGATCTATGTTGAGATTCAGCGAGTCAGAAACATGTTTCTTCTAGGAGCTGCGTTGGGGTATTCCCGAGTTAATGGGACCATAGGCTGTACAGAGAAATATCTGCTTCTTAAACCAAAACGGAGCTATCTAACTGAATGGTTGTGAATATGTGCATTCAACTGACAAAGATAAACTCACGTGTGGATTCAGCAGTTTGCCAACCCTTTCTGTGCAGAATCCCAAAACCGGTATTTCCAGCCCAATGCCGGCATACGTACTAAACAGCAGGAAACTTCGTCTAAAACTCAGGAGAAACGTTTCCTTGAAACTGCTCTGCTGTGCGTTCGTTCACCTAAGAGCGTTGAATCTATGTTGAGATTCAGCGAGTCAGAAACACGTTTCTTCTAGGAGCTGCGTTGGGATACTCCCGAGTGAAAGGGACCATAGGCTGTACAGAGAAATATCTGCTTCTAAAACCAAAACGGAGCTATCTAACTGAATGGTTGTCAATGTGTGCATTCAACTGACAGAGTTAAACTCACGTGTGGATTCAGTGGATTACCCACCCTTTCTGTGCAGAATCCCAAAACCGGTATTTCCATCCCAATGCCGGCATACGTACTAAACAGCAGGAAACTTCGTCTAAAACTCAGGAGAAACGTTTCCTTGAAACTGCTCTGCTGTGCGTTCGTTCACCTAAGAGAGTTGAATCTATGTTGAGATTCAGCGAGTCAGAAACACGTTTCTTCTAGGAGCTGCGTTGGGATATTCCCGAGTGAATGGGACCATAGGCTGTACAGAGAAATATCTGCTTCTAAAACCAAAACGGAGCTATCTAACTGAATGGTTGTCAATGTGCGCATTCAACTGACAGAGTTAAACTCACGTGTGGATTCAGCGGTTTGCCAACCCTTTCTGTGCAGAATCCTAAAACCGGTATTTCCAGCCCAATGCCGGCATACGTACTAAACAGCAGGAAACTTCGTCTAAAACTCAGGAGAAACGTTTCCTTGAAACTGCTCTGCTGTGCGTTCGTTCACCTAAGAGAGTTGGATCTATGTTGAGATTCAGCGAGTCAGAAACACGTTTCTTCTAGGAGCTGCGTTGGAATATTCCCGAATGAAAGGGACCATAGGCTGTACAGAGAAATATCTGCTTCTAAAGCCACAACGGAGCTATCTAACTGAATGGTTGTCAATGTGTGCATTCAACTGACAGAGTTAAACTCACGTGTGGATTCAGCGGATTGCCAACCCTTTCTGTGCAGAATCCCAATACCGGTATTTCCAGCCCAATGCCGGCATACGTACTAAACAGCAGGAAACTTCGTCTAAAACTCAGGAGAAACGTTTCCTTGAAACTGCTCTGCTGTGCGTTCGTTCACCTAAGAGAGTTGGATCTATGTTGAGATTCAGCGAGTCAGAAACACGTTTCTTCTAGGAGCTGCGTTGGGATATTCCCGAGTGAATGGGACCATAGGGTGTACAGAGAAATATCTGCTTCTAAAACCAAAACGGAGCTATCTAACTGAATGGTTGTCAATTTGTGCATTCAACTGACAGAGTTAAACTCACGTGTGGATTCAGCGGTTTGCAAACCGTTTCTGTGCAGAATCCCAAAACCGGTATTTCCAGCCCAATGCCGGCATACGTACTAAACAGCAGGAAACTTCGTCTAAAACTCAGGAGAAACGTTTCCTTGAAACTGCTCTGCTGTGGGTTCGTTCACCTAAGAGAGTTGAATCTATGTTGAGATTCAGCGAGTCAGAAACACGTTTCTTATAGGAGCTGCGTTGGGATATTCCCGAGTGAAAGGGACCATAGGCTGTACAGAGAAATATCTGCTTCTAAAACCAAAACGGAGCTATCTAACTGAATGGTTGTCAATGTGTGCATTCAACTGACAGAGTTAAACTCACGTGTGGATTTAGCGGATTGCCAACCTTTCTGTGCAGAATCCCAAAACCGGTATTTCCAGCCCAATGCCGGCATACGTACTAAACAGCAGGAAACTTCGTCTAAAACTCAGGAGAAACGTTTCCTTGAAACTGCTCTGCTGTGCGTTCGTTCACCTAAGAGAGTTGAATCTATGTTGAGATTCAGCGAGTCAGAAACACGTTTCTTCTAGGAGCAGCGTTGGGATATTCCCGAGTGAAAGGGACCATAGGCTGTACAGAGAAATATCTGCTTCTAAAACCAAAACGGAGCTATCAAACTGAATGGTTGTCAATGTGTGCATTCAACGGACAGAGTTAAACTCACGTGTGGATTCAGCGGATTGCCAACCCTTTCTGTGCAGAATCGCAAAACCGGTATTTCCAGCCCAATGCCGGCATACGTTCTAAACAGCAGGAAACTTCGTCTAAAACTCAGGAGAAACGTTTCCTTGAAACTGCTCTGCTGTGCGTTCGTTTACCTAAGAGAGTTGGATCTATGTTGAGATTCAGCGAGTCAGAAACACGTTTCTTCTAGGAGCTGCGTTGGGTTATTCCCGAGTGAATGGGACCATAGGCTGTACAGAGAAATATCTGCTTCTAAAACCAAAACGGAGCTATCTAACTGAATGGTTGTCAATGTGTGCATTCAGCTGACAGAGTTAAACTCACGTGTGGATTCAGCGGTTTGCCAAACCTTTCTGTGCAGAATCCCAAAACCGGTATTTCCAGCCCAATGCCGGCATACGTACTAAACAGCAGGAAACTTCGTCTAAAACTCAGGAGAAACGATTCCTTGAAACTGCTCTGCTGTGCGTTCGTTCACCTAAGAGAGTTGAATCTATGTTGAGATTCAGCGAGTCAGAAACACGTTTCTTCTAGGAGCTGCGTTGGGATATTCCCGAGTGAAAGGGACCATAGGCTGTACAGAGAAATATCTGCTTCTAAAACCAAAACGGAGCTATCTACCTGAATGGTTGTCAATGTGTACATTCAACTGAGAGAGTTAAACTCACGTGTGGATTCAGCGGATTACCCACCCTTTCTGTGCAGAATCCCAAAACCGGTATTTCCATCCCAATGCCGGCATACGTACTAAACAGCAGGAAACTTCGTCTAAAACTCAGGAGAAACGTTTCCTTGAAACTGCTCTGCTGTGCGTTCGTTCACCTAAGAGCGTTGAATCTATGTTGAGATTCAGCGAGTCAGAAACACGTTTCTTCTAGGAGCTGCGTTGGGATATTCCCGAGTGAATGGGACCATAGGCTGTACAGAGAAATATCTCCTTCTAAAACCACAACGGAGCTATCTAACTGAATGGCTGTCAATGTGTGCATTCAACTGACAGAGTTAAACTCACGTGTGGATTCAGCGGTTTGCCAACCCTTTCTGTGCAGAATCCCAAAACCGGTATTTCCAGCCCAATGCCGGCATACGTACTAAACAGCAAGAAACTTCGTCTAAAACTCAGGAGAAACGATTCCTTGAAACTGCTCTGCTGTGCGTTAGTTCACCTAAGAGAGTTGAATCTATGTTGAGATTCATCGAGTGAGAAACACGTTTCTTCTAGGAGCTGCGTTGGGATATTCCCGAGTGAAAGGGACCATAGGCTGTACAGAGAAATATCTGCTTCTAAAACCAAAACGGAGCTATCTAACTGAATGGTTGTCAAGGTGTGCATTCAACTGACAGAGTTAAACTCACGTGTGGATTCAGCGGATTACCCACCCTTTCTGTGCAGAATCCCAAAACCGGTATTTCCATCCCAATGCCGTCATACGTACTAAACAGCAGGAAACTTCGTCTAAAACTCAGGAGAAACGTTTCCTTGAAACTGCTCTGCTGTGCGTTCGTTCACCTAAGAGAGTTGAATCTATGTTGAGATTCAGCGAGTCAGAAACACGTTTCTTCTAGGAGCTGCGTTGGGTTATTCCCGAGTGAATGGGACCATAGGCTGTACAGAGAAATATCTGCTTCTAAAACCAAAACGGAGCTATCTAACTGAATGGTTGTCAATGTGCGCATTCAACTGACAGAGTTAAACTCACGTGTGGATTCAGCGGTTTGCCAACCCTTTCTGTGCAGAATCCTAAAACCGGTATTTCCAGCCCAATGCCGGCATACGTACTAAACAGCAGGAAACTTCGTCTAAAACTCAGGAGAAACGTTTCCTTGAAACTGCTCTGCTGTGCGTTCGTTCACCTAAGAGAGTTGGATCTATGTTGAGATTCAGCGAGTCAGAAACACGTTTCTTCTAGGAGCTGCGTTGGAATGTTCCCGAATGAAAGGGACCATAGGCTGTACAGAGAAATATCTGCTTCTAAAGCCACAACGGAGCTATCTAACTGAATGGTTGTCAATGTGTGCATTCAACTGACAGAGTTAAACTCACGTGTGGATTCAGCGGATTGCCAACCCTTTCTGTGCAGAATCCCAATACCGGTATTTCCAGCCCAATGCCGGCATACGTACTAAACAGCAGGAAACTTCGTCTAAAACTCAGGAGAAACGTTTCCTTGAAACTGCTCTGCTGTGCGTTCGTTCACCTAAGAGAGTTGGATCTATGTTGAGATTCAGCGAGTCAGAAACACGTTTCTTCTAGGAGCTGCGTTGGGATATTCCCGAGTGAATGGGACCATAGGGTGTACAGAGAAATATCTGCTTCTAAAACCAAAACGGAACTATCTAACTGAATGGTTGTCAATTTGTGCATTCAACTGACCGAGTTAAACTCACGTGTGGATTCAGCGGTTTGCAAACCGTTTCTGTGCAGAATCCCAAAACCGGTATTTCCAGCCCAATGCCGGCATACGTACTAAACAGCAGGAAACTTCGTCTAAAACTCAGGAGAAACGTTTCCTTGAAACTGCTCTGCTGTGCGTTCGTTCACCTAAGAGCGTTGAATCTATGTTGAGATTCAGCGAGTCAGAAACACGTTTCTTCTAGGAGCTGCGTTGGGATACTCCCGAGTGAAAGGGACCATAGGCTGTACAGAGAAATATCTGCTTCTAAAACCAAAACGGAGCTATCTAACTGAATGGTTGTCAATGTGTGCATTCAACTGACAGAGTTAAACTCACGTGTGGATTCAGTGGATTACCCACCCTTTCTGTGCAGAATCCCAAAACCGGTATTTCCATCCCAATGCCGGCATACGTACTAAACAGCAGGAAACTTCGTCTAAAACTCAGGAGAAACGTTTCCTTGAAACTGCTCTGCTGTGCGTTCGTTCACCTAAGAGAGTTGAATCTATGTTGAGATTCAGCGAGTCAGAAACACGTTTCTTCTAGGAGCTGCGTTGGGATATTCCCGAGTGAATGGGACCATAGGCTGTACAGAGAAATATCTGCTTCTAAAACCAAAACGGAGCTATCTAACTGAATGGTTGTCAATGTGCGCATTCAACTGACAGAGTTAAACTCACGTGTGGATTCAGCGGTTTGCCAACCCTTTCTGTGCAGAATCCTAAAACCGGTATTTCCAGCCCAATGCCGGCATACGTACTAAACAGCAGGAAACTTCGTCTAAAACTCAGGAGAAACGTTTCCTTGAAACTGCTCTGCTGTGCGTTCGTTCACCTAAGAGAGTTGGATCTATGTTGAGATTCAGCGAGTCAGAAACACGATTCTTCTAGGAGCTGCGTTGGAATATTCCCGAATGAATGGGACCATAGGGTGTACAGAGAAATATCTGCTTCTAAAACCAAAACGGAACTATCTAACTGAATGGTTGTCAATTTGTGCATTCAACTGACAGAGTTAAACTCACGTGTGGATTCAGCGGTTTGCAAACCGTTTCTGTGCAGAATCCCAAAACCGGTATTTCCAGCCCAATGCCGGCATACGTACTAAACAGCAGGAAACTTCGTCTAAAACTCAGGAGAAACGTTTCCTTGAAACTGCTCTGCTGTGCGTTCGTTCACCTAAGAGCGTTGAATCTATGTTGAGATTCAGCGAGTCAGAAACACGTTTCTTCTAGGAGCTGCGTTGGGATACTCCCGAGTGAAAGGGACCATAGGCTGTACAGAGAAATATCTGCTTCTAAAACCAAAACGGAGCTATCTAACTGAATGGTTGTCAATGTGTGCATTCAACTGACAGAGTTAAACTCACGTGTGGATTCAGTGGATTACCCACCCTTTCTGTGCAGAATCCCAAAACCGGTATTTCCATCCCAATGCCGGCATACGTACTAAACAGCAGGAAACTTCGTCTAAAACTCAGGAGAAACGTTTCCTTGAAACTGCTCTGCTGTGCGTTCGTTCACCTAAGAGAGTTGAATCTATGTTGAGATTCAGCGAGTCAGAAACACGTTTCTTCTAGGAGCTGCGTTGGGATATTCCCGAGTGAATGGGACCATAGGGTGTACAGAGAAATATCTGCTTCTAAAACCAAAACGGAGCTATCTAACTGAATGGTTGTCAATGTGCGCATTCAACTGACAGAGTTAAACTCACGTGTGGATTCAGCGGTTTGCCAACCCTTTCTGTGCAGAATCCTAAAACCGGTATTTCCAGCCCAATGCCGGCATACGTACTAAACAGCAGGAAACTTCGTCTAAAACTCAGGAGAAACGTTTCCTTGAAACTGCTCTGCTGTGCGTTCGTTCACCTAAGAGAGTTGGATCTATGTTGAGATTCAGCGAGTCAGAAACACGTTTCTTCTAGGAGCTGCGTTGGAATATTCCCGAATGAAAGGGACCATAGGCTGTACAGAGAAATATCTGCTTCTAAAGCCACAACGGAGCTATCTAACTGAATGGTTGTCAATGTGTGCATTCAACTGACAGAGTTAAACTCACGTGTGGATTCAGCGGATTGCCAACCCTTTCTGTGCAGAATCCCAATACCGGTATTTCCAGCCCAATGCCGGCATACGTACTAAACAGCAGGAAACTTCGTCTAAAACTCAGGAGAAACGTTTCCTTGAAACTGCTCTGCTGTGCGTTCGTTCACCTAAGAGAGTTGGATCTATGTTGAGATTCAGCGAGTCAGAAACACGTTTCTTCTAGGAGCTGCGTTGGGATATTCCCGAGTGAATGGGACCATAGGGTGTACAGAGAAATATCTGCTTCTAAAACCAAAACGGAACTATCTAACTGAATGGTTGTCAATTTGTGCATTCAACTGACAGAGTTAAACTCACGTGTGGATTCAGCGGTTTGCAAACCGTTTCTGTGCAGAATCCCAAAAGCGGTATTTCCAGCCCAATGCCGGCATACGTACTAAACAGCAGGAAACTTCGTCTAAAACTCAGGAGAAACGTTTCCTTGAAACTGCTCTGCTGTGGGTTCGTTCACCTAAGAGAGTTGAATCTATGTTGAGATTCAGCGAGTCAGAAACACGTTTCTTATAGGAGCTGCGTTGGGATATTCCCGAGTGAAAGGGACCATAGGCTGTACAGAGAAATATCTGCTTCTAAAACCAAAACGGAGCTATCTAACTGAATGGTTGTCAATGTGTGCATTCAACTGACAGAGTTAAACTCACGTGTGGATTTAGCGGATTGCCAACCTTTCTGTGCAGAATCCCAAAACCGGTATTTCCAGCCCAATGCCGGCATACGTACTAAACAGCAGGAAACTTCGTCTAAAACTCAGGAGAAACGTTTCCTTGAAACTGCTCTGCTGTGCGTTCGTTCACCTAAGAGAGTTGAATCTATGTTGAGATTCAGCGAGTCAGAAACACGTTTCTTCTAGGAGCTGCGTTGGGATATTCCCGAGTGAATGGGACCATAGGGTGTACAGAGAAATATCTGCTTCTAAAACCAAAACGGAGCTATCTAACTGAATGGTTGTCAATGTGCGCATTCAACTGACAGAGTTAAACTCACGTGTGGATTCAGCGGTTTGCCAACCCTTTCTGTGCAGAATCCTAAAACCGGTATTTCCAGCCCAATGCCGGCATACGTACTAAACAGCAGGAAACTTCGTCTAAAACTCAGGAGAAACGTTTCCTTGAAACTGCTCTGCTGTGCGTTCGTTCACCTAAGAGAGTTGGATCTATGTTGAGATTCAGCGAGTCAGAAACACGTTTCTTCTAGGAGCTGCGTTGGAATATTCCCGAATGAAAGGGACCATAGGCTGTACAGAGAAATATCTGCTTCTAAAGCCACAACGGAGCTATCTAACTGAATGGTTGTCAATGTGTGCATTCAACTGACAGAGTTAAACTCACGTGTGGATTCAGCGGATTGCCAACCCTTTCTGTGCAGAATCCCAATACCGGTATTTCCAGCCCAATGCCGGCATACGTACTAAACAGCAGGAAACTTCGTCTAAAACTCAGGAGAAACGTTTCCTTGAAACTGCTCTGCTGTGCGTTCGTTCACCTAAGAGAGTTGGATCTATGTTGAGATTCAGCGAGTCAGAAACACGTTTATTCTAGGAGCTGCGTTGGGATATTCCCGAGTGAATGGGACCATAGGGTGTACAGAGAAATATCTGCTTCTAAAACCAAAACGGAACTATCTAACTGAATGGTTGTCAATTTGTGCATTCAACTGACAGAGTTAAACTCACGTGTGGATTCAGCGGTTTGCAAACCGTTTCTGTGCAGAATCCCAAAAGCGGTATTTCCAGCCCAATGCCGGCATACGTACTAAACAGCAGGAAACTTCGTCTAAAACTCAGGAGAAACGTTTCCTTGAAACTGCTCTGCTGTGGGTTCGTTCACCTAAGAGAGTTGAATCTATGTTGAGATTCAGCGAGTCAGAAACACGTTTCTTATAGGAGCTGCGTTGGGATATTCCCGAGTGAAAGGGACCATAGGCTGTACAGAGAAATATCTGCTTCTAAAACCAAAACGGAGCTATCTAACTGAATGGTTGTCAATGTGTGCATTCAACTGACAGAGTTAAACTCACGTGTGGATTTAGCGGATTGCCAACCTTTCTGTGCAGAATCCCAAAACCGGTATTTCCAGCCCAATGCCGGCATACGTACTAAACAGCAGGAAACTTCGTCTAAAACTCAGGAGAAACGTTTCCTTGAAACTGCTCTGCTGTGCGTTCGTTCACCTAAGAGAGTTGAATCTATGTTGAGATTCAGCGAGTCAGAAACACGTTTCTTCTAGGAGCAGCGTTGGGATATTCCCGAGTGAAAGGGACCATAGGCTGTACAGAGAAATATCTGCTTCTAAAACCAAAACGGAGCTATCAAACTGAATGGTTGTCAATGTGTGCATTCAACGGACAGAGTTAAACTCACGTGTGGATTCAGCGGATTGCCAACCCTTTCTGTGCAGAATCGCAAAACCGGTATTTCCAGCCCAATGCCGGCATACGTTCTAAACAGCAGGAAACTTCGTCTAAAACTCAGGAGAAACGTTTCCTTGAAACTGCTCTGCTGTGCGTTCGTTTACCTAAGAGAGTTGGATCTATGTTGAGATTCAGCGAGTCAGAAACACGTTTCTTCTAGGAGCTGCGTTGGGTTATTCCCGAGTGAATGGGACCATAGGCTGTACAGAGAAATATCTGCTTCTAAAACCAAAACGGAGCTATCTAACTGAATGGTTGTCAATGTGTGCATTCAGCTGACAGAGTTAAACTCACGTGTGGATTCAGCGGTTTGCCAACCCTTTCTGTGCAGAATCCCAAAACCGGTATTTCCAGCCCAATGCCGGCATACGTACTAAACAGCAGGAAACTTCGTCTAAAACTCAGGAGAAACGATTCCTTGAAACTGCTCTGCTGTGCGTTCGTTCACCTAAGAGAGTTGAATCTATGTTGAGATTCAGCGAGTCAGAAACACGTTTCTTCTAGGAGCTGCGTTGGGATATTCCCGAGTGAAAGGGACCATAGGCTGTACAGAGAAATATCTGCTTCTAAAACCAAAACGGAGCTATCTACCTGAATGGTTGTCAATGTGTACATTCAACTGAGAGAGTTAAACTCACGTGTGGATTCAGCGGATTACCCACCCTTTCTGTGCAGAATCCCAAAACCGGTATTTCCATCCCAATGCCGGCATACGTACTAAACAGCAGGAAACTTCGTCTAAAACTCAGGAGAAACGTTTCCTTGAAACTGCTCTGCTGTGCGTTCGTTCACCTAAGAGCGTTGAATCTATGTTGAGATTCAGCGAGTCAGAAACACGTTTCTTCTAGGAGCTGCGTTGGGATATTCCCGAGTGAATGGGACCATAGGCTGTACAGAGAAATATCTGCTTCTAAAACCAAAACGGAGCTATCTAACTGAATGGTTGTCAATGTGTGCATTCAACTGACAGAGTTAAACTCACGTGTGGATTCAGCGGATTGCCAACCCTTTCTGTGCAGAATCCCAAAACCGGTATTTCCAGCCCAATGCCGGCATACGTACTAAACAGCAGGAAACTTCGCCTAAAACTCAGGAGAAACGTTTCCTTGAAACTGCTCTGCTGTGCGTTCGTTCACCTAAGAGAGTTGGATCTATGTTGAGATTCAGCGAGTCAGAAACACGTTTCTTCTAGGAGCTGCGTTGGGTTATTCCCGAGTGAATGGGACCATAGGCAGTACAGAGACATATCTGCTTCTAAAACCAAAACGGAGCTATCTAACTGAATGGTTGTCAATGTGTGCATTCAACTGACAGAGTTAAACTCACGTGTGGATTCAGCGGATGGCCAACCCTTTCTGTGCAGAATCCCAAAACCGGTATTTCCAGCCCAATGCCGGCATACGTACTAAACAGCAGGAAACTTCGTCTAAAACTCAGGAGAAACGTTTCCTTGAAACTGCTCTGCTGTGCGTTCGTTCACCTAAGAGCGTTGAATCTATGTTGAGATTCAGCGAGTCAGAAACACGTTTCTTCTAGGAGCTGCGTTGGGATATTCCCGAGTGAATGGGACCATAGGCTGTACAGAGAAATATCTGCTTCTAAAACCACAACGGAGCTATCTAACTGAATGGTTGTCAATTTGTGCATTCAACTGACAGAGTTAAACTCACGTGTGGATTCAGCGGTTTGCAAACCCTTTCTGTGCAGAATCCCAAAACCGGTATTTCCAGCCCAATGCCGGCATACGTACTAAACAGCAGGAAACTTCGTCTAAAACTCAGGAGAAACGTTTCCTTGAAACTGCTCTGCTGTGCGTTCGTTCACCTAAGAGAGTTGAATCTATGTTGAGATTCAGCGAGTCAGAAACACGTTTCTTCTAGGAGCTGCGTTGGAATATTCCCGAATGAAAGGGACCATAGGCTGTACAGAGAAATATCTGCTTCTAAAGCCACAACGGAGCTATCTAACTGAATGGTTGTCAATGTGTGCATTCAACTGACAGAGTTAAACTCACGTGTGGATTCAGCGGATTGCCAACCCTTTCTGTGCAGAATCCCAATACCGGTATTTCCAGCCCAATGCCGGCATACGTACTAAACAGCAGGAAACTTCGTCTAAAACTCAGGAGAAACGTTTCCTTGAAACTGCTCTGCTGTGCGTTCGTTCACCTAAGAGAGTTGGATCTATGTTGAGATTCAGCGAGTCAGAAACACGTTTCTTCTAGGAGCTGCGTTGGGATATTCCCGAGTGAATGGGACCATAGGCAGTACAGAGACATATCTGCTTCTAAAACCACAACGGAGCTATCTAACTGAATGGTTGTCAATTTGTGCATTCAACTGACAGAGTTAAACTCACGTGTGGATTCAGCGGTTTGCAAACCCTTTCTGTGCAGAATCCCAAAACCGGTATTTCCAGCCCAATGCCGGCATACGTACTAAACAGCAGGAAACTTCGTCTAAAACTCAGGAGAAACGTTTCCTTGAAACTGCTCTGCTGTGCGTTCGTTCACCTAAGAGAGTTGAATCTATGTTGAGATTCAGCGAGTCAGAAACACGTTTCTTCTAGGAGCTGCGTTGGGATATTCCCGAGTGAATGGGACCATAGGCTGTACAGAGAAATATCTGCTTCTAAAACCACAACGGAGCTATCTAACTGAATGGTTGTCAATTTGTGCATTCAACTGACAGAGTTAAACTCACGTGTGGATTCAGCGGTTTGCAAACCCTTTCTGTGCAGAATCCCAAAACCGGTATTTCCAGCCCAATGCCGGCATACGTACTAAACAGCAGGAAACTTCGTCTAAAACTCAGGAGAAACGTTTCCTTGAAACTGCTCTGCTGTGCGTTCGTTCACCTAAGAGAGTTGAATCTATGTTGAGATTCAGCGAGTCAGAAACACGTTTCTTCTAGGAGCTGCGTTGGAATATTCCCGAATGAAAGGGACCATAGGCTGTACAGAGAAATATCTGCTTCTAAAGCCACAACGGAGCTATCTAACTGAATGGTTGTCAATGTGTGCATTCAACTGACAGAGTTAAACTCACGTGTGGATTCAGCGGATTGCCAACCCTTTCTGTGCAGAATCCCAATACCGGTATTTCCAGCCCAATGCCGGCATACGTACTAAACAGCAGGAAACTTCGTCTAAAACTCAGGAGAAACGTTTCCTTGAAACTGCTCTGCTGTGCGTTCGTTCACCTAAGAGAGTTGGATCTATATTGAGATTCAGCGAGTCAGAAACACGTTTCTTCTAGGAGCTGCGTTGGGATATTCCCGAGTGAATGGGACCATAGGCTGTACAGAGAAATATCTGCTTCTAAAACCAAAACGGAGCTATCTAACTGAATGGTTGTCAATTTGTGCATTCAACTGACAGAGTTAAACTCACGTGTGGATTCAGCGGTTTGCAAACCGTTTCTGTGCAGAATCCCAAAACCGGTATTTCCAGCCCAATGCCGGCATACGTACTAAACAGCAGGAAACTTCGTCTAAAACTCAGGAGAAACGTTTCCTTGAAACTGCTCTGCTGTGGGTTCGTTCACCTAAGAGAGTTGAATCTATGTTGAGATTCAGCGAGTCAGAAACACGTTTCTTATAGGAGCTGCGTTGGGATATTCCCGAGTGAAAGGGACCATAGGCTGTACAGAGAAATATCTGCTTCTAAAACCAAAACGGAGCTATTTAACTGAATGGTTGTCAATGTGTGCATTCAACTGACCGAGTTAAACTCACGTGTGGATTCAGCGGATTACCCACCCTTTCTGTGCAGAATCCCAAAACCGGTGTTTCCATCCCAATGCCGGCATACGTACTAAACAGCAGGAAACTTCGTCTAAAACTCAGGAGAAACGTGTCCTTGAAACTGCTCTGCTGTGCGTTCGTTCACCTAAGAGAGTTGAATCTATATTGACATTCAGCGAGTCAGAAACACGTTTCTTATAGGAGCTGCGTTGGGATATTCCCGAGTGAATGGGACCATAGGCTGTACAGAGAAATATCTGCTTCTAAAACCAAAACGGAGCTGTCTAACTGAATGGTTGTCAATGTGTGCATTCAACTGACAACGTTAAACTCACGTGTGGATTCAGCGGATTGCCAACCCTTTCTGTGCAGAATCCCAAAACCGGTATTTTCAGCCCAATGCCGGCATACGTACTAAACAGCAGGAAACTTCGTCTAAAACTCAGGAGAAACGTTTCCTTGAAACTGCTCTGCTATGCGTTCGTTCACCTAAGAGCGTTGAATCTATGTTGAGATTCAGCGAGTCAGAAACACGTTTCTTCTAGGAGCTGCGTTGTGATATTCCCGAGTGAAAGGGACCATAGGCTGTACAGAGAAATATCTGCTTCTAAAACCAAAACGGAGCTATCTAACTGAATGGTTGTCAGTGTGTGCATTCAAGTGACAGAGTTAAACTCACGTGTGGATTCAGCGGATTACCCACCCTTTCTGTGCAGAATCCCAAAACCGGTATTTCCATCCCAATGCCGGCATACGTACTAAACAGCAGGAAACTTCGTCTAAAACTCAGGAGAAACGTTTCCTTGAAACTGCTCTGCTGTGCGTTCGTTCACCTAAGAGCGTTGAATCTATGTTGTGACTCAGCGAATCAGAAACACGTTTCTTCTAGGAGCTGCGTTGGGACATTCCCGAGTGAAAGGGACCATAGGCTGTACAGAGAAATATCTGCTTCTAAAACCAAAACGGAGCTATCTAACTGAATGGTTGTCAATGTGTGCATTCAACTGACAGAGTTAAACTCACGTGTGGATTCAGCGGATTACCCACCCTTTCTGTGCAGAATCCCAAAACCGGTATTTCCATCCCAATGCCGGCATACGTACTAAACAGCAGGAAACTTCGTCTAAAACTCAGGAGAAACGTTTCCTTGAAACTGCTCTGCTGTGCGTTCGTTCACCTAAGAGAGTTGAATCTATGTTGACATTCAGCGAGTCAGAAACACGTTTCTTCTAGGAGCTGCGTTGGGATATTCCCGAGTGAATGGGACCATAGGCTGTACAGAGAAATATCTCCTTCTAAAACCAAAACGGAGCTATCTAACTGAATGGCTGTCAATGTGTGCATTCAACTGACAGAGTTAAACTCACGTGTGGATTCAGCGGTTTGCCAACCCTTTCTGTGCAGAATCCCAAAACCGGTATTTCCAGCCCAATGCCGGCATACGTACTAAACAGCAAGAAACTTCGTCTAAAACTCAGGAGAAACGATTCCTTGAAACTGCTCTGCTGTGCGTTAGTTCACCTAAGAGAGTTGAATCTATGTTGAGATTCATCGAGTGAGAAACACGTTTCTTCTAGGAGCTGCGTTGGGATATTCCCGAGTGAAAGGGACCATAGGCTCTACAGAGAAATATCTGCTTCTAAAACCAAAACGGAGCTATCTAACTGAATGGTTGTCAATGTGTGCATTCAACTGACAGAGTTAAACTCACGTGTGGATTCAGCGGATTACCCACCCTTTCTGTGCAGAATCCCAAGACCGGTATTTCCAGCCCAATGCCGGCATACGTACTAAACAGCAGGAAACTTCGTCTAAAACTCAGGAGAAACGTTTCCTTGAAACTGCTGTGCTGTGCGTTCGTTCACCTAAGAGCGTTGAATCTATGTTGTGATTCAGCGAATCAGAAACACGTTTCTTCTAGGAGCTGCGTTGGGACATTCCCGAGTGAAAGGGACCATAGGCTGTACAGAGAAATATCTGCTTCTAAAACCAAAACGGAGCTATCTAACTGAATGGTTGTCAATGTGTGCATTCAACTGACAGAGTTAAACTCACGTGTGGATTCAGCGGATTACCCACCCTTTCTGTGCAGAATCCCAAAACCGGTATTTCCATCCCAATGCCGGCATACGTACTAAACAGCAGGAAACTTCGTCTAAAACTCAGGAGAAACGTTTCCTTGAAACTGCTCTGCTGTGCGTTCGTTCACCTAAGAGAGTTGAATCTATGTTGACATTCAGCGAGTCAGAAACACGTTTCTTCTAGGAGCTGCGTTGGGATATTCCCGAGTGAATGGGACCATAGGCTGTACAGAGAAATATCTCCTTCTAAAACCAAAACGGAGCTATCTAACTGAATGGCTGTCAATGTGTGCATTCAACTGACAGAGTTAAACTCACGTGTGGATTCAGCGGTTTGCCAACCCTTTCTGTGCAGAATCCCAAAACCGGTATTTCCAGCCCAATGCCGGCATACGTACTAAACAGCAGGAAACTTCGTCTAAAACTCAGGAGAAACGTTTCCTTGAAACTGCTCTGCTGTGCGTTCGTTCACCTAAGAGCGTTGAATCTATGTTGAGATTCAGCGAGTCAGAAACACGTTTCTTCTAGGAGCTGCGTTGGGATACTCCCGAGTGAAAGGGACCATAGGCTGTACAGAGAAATATCTGCTTCTAAAACCAAAACGGAGCTATCTAACTGAATGGTTGTCAATGTGTGCATTCAACTGACAGAGTTAAACTCACGTGTGGATTCAGCGGTTTGCAAACCGTTTCTGTGCAGAATCCCAAAACCGGTATTTCCAGCCCAATGCCGGCATACGTACTAAACAGCAGGAAACTTCGTCTAAAACTCAGGAGAAACGTTTCCTTGAAACTGCTCTGCTGTGCGTTCGTTCACCTAAGAGCGTTGAATCTATGTTGAGATTCAGCGAGTCAGAAACACGTTTCTTCTAGGAGCTGCGTTGGGATACTCCCGAGTGAAAGGGACCATAGGCTGTACAGAGAAATATCTGCTTCTAAAACCAAAACGGAGCTATCTAACTGAATGGTTGTCAATGTGTGCATTCAACTGACAGAGTTAAACTCACGTGTGGATTCAGTGGATTACCCACCCTTTCTGTGCAGAATCCCAAAACCGGTATTTCCATCCCAATGCCGGCATACGTACTAAACAGCAGGAAACTTCGTCTAAAACTCAGGAGAAACTTTTCCTTGAAACTGCTCTGCTGTGCGTTCGTTCACCTAAGAGAGTTGAATCTATGTTGAGATTCAGCGAGTCAGAAACACGTTTCTTCTAGGAGCTGCGTTGGGATATTCCCGAGTGAATGGGACCATAGGCTGTACAGAGAAATATCTGCTTCTAAAACCAAAACGGAGCTATCTAACTGAATGGTTGTCAATGTGCGCATTCAACTGACAGAGTTAAACTCACGTGTGGATTCAGCGGTTTGCCAACCCTTTCTGTGCAGAATCCTAAAACCGGTATTTCCAGCCCAATGCCGGCATACGTACTAAACAGCAGGAAACTTCGTCTAAAACTCAGGAGAAACGTTTCCTTGAAACTGCTCTGCTGTGCGTTCGTTCACCTAAGAGCGTTGAATCTATGTTGAGATTCAGCGAGTCAGAAACACGTTTCTTCTAGGAGCTGCGTTGGGATACTGCCGAGTGAAAGGGACCATAGGCTGTACAGAGAAATATCTGCTTCTAAAACCAAAACGGAGCTATCTAACTGAATGGTTGTCAATGTGTGCATTCAACTGACAGAGTTAAACTCACGTGTGGATTCAGTGGATTACCCACCCTTTCTGTGCAGAATCCCAAAACCGGTATTTCCATCCCAATGCCGGCATACGTACTAAACAGCAGGAAACTTCGTCTAAAACTCAGGAGAAACGTTTCCTTGAAACTGCTCTGCTGTGCGTTCGTTCACCTAAGAGAGTTGAATCTATGTTGAGATTCAGCGAGTCAGAAACACGTTTCTTCTAGGAGCTGCGTTGGGATATTCCCGAGTGAATGGGACCATAGGCTGTACAGAGAAATATCTGCTTCTAAAACCAAAACGGAGCTATCTAACTGAATGGTTGTCAATGTGCGCATTCAACTGACAGAGTTAAACTCACGTGTGGATTCAGCGGTTTGCCAACCCTTTCTGTGCAGAATCCTAAAACCGGTATTTCCAGCCCAATGCCGGCATACGTACTAAACAGCAGGAAACTTCGTCTAAAACTCAGGAGAAACGTTTCCTTGAAACTGCTCTGCTGTGCGTTCGTTCACCTAAGAGCGTTGAATCTATGTTGAGATTCAGCGAGTCAGAAACACGTTTCTTCTAGGAGCTGCGTTGGGATACTCCCGAGTGAAAGGGACCATAGGCTGTACAGAGAAATATCTGCTTCTAAAACCAAAACGGAGCTATCTAACTGAATGGTTGTCAATGTGTGCATTCAACTGACAGAGTTAAACTCACGTGTGGATTCAGTGGATTACCCACCCTTTCTGTGCAGAATCCCAAAACCGGTATTTCCATCCCAATGCCGGCATACGTACTAAACAGCAGGAAACTTCGTCTAAAACTCAGGAGAAACGTTTCCTTGAAACTGCTCTGCTGTGCGTTCGTTCACCTAAGAGAGTTGAATCTATGTTGAGATTCAGCGAGTCAGAAACACGTTTCTTCTAGGAGCTGCGTTGGGATATTCCCGAGTGAATGGGACCATAGGCTGTACAGAGAAATATCTGCTTCTAAAACCAAAACGGAGCTATCTAACTGAATGGTTGTCAATGTGCGCATTCAACTGACAGAGTTAAACTCACGTGTGGATTCAGCGGTTTGCCAACCCTTTCTGTGCAGAATCCTAAAACCGGTATTTCCAGCCCAATGCCGGCATACGTACTAAACAGCAGGAAACTTCGTCTAAAACTCAGGAGAAACGTTTCCTTGAAACTGCTCTGCTGTGCGTTCGTTCACCTAAGAGAGTTGGATCTATGTTGAGATTCAGCGAGTCAGAAACACGTTTCTTCTAGGAGCTGCGTTGGAATATTCCCGAATGAAAGGGACCATAGGCTGTACAGAGAAATATCTGCTTCTAAAGCCACAACGGAGCTATCTAACTGAATGGTTGTCAATGTGTGCATTCAACTGACAGAGTTAAACTCACGTGTGGATTCAGCGGATTGCCAACCCTTTCTGTGCAGAATCCCAATACCGGTATTTCCAGCCCAATGCCGGCATACGTACTAAACAGCAGGAAACTTCGTCTAAAACTCAGGAGAAACGTTTCCTTGAAACTGCTCTGCTGTGCGTTCGTTCACCTAAGAGGGTTGGATCTATGTTGAGATTCAGCGAGTCAGAAACACGTTTCTTCTAGGAGCTGCGTTGGGATATTCCCGAGTGAATGGGACCATAGGGTGTACAGAGAAATATCTGCTTCTAAAACCAAAACGGAACTATCTAACTGAATGGTTGTCAATTTGTGCATTCAACTGACAGAGTTAAACTCACGTGTGGATTCAGCGGTTTGCAAACCGTTTCTGTGTAGAATCCCAAAACCGGTATTTCCAGCCCAATGCCGGCATACGTACTAAACAGCAGGAAACTTCGTCTAAAACTCAGGAGAAACGTTTCCTTGAAACTGCTCTGCTGTGGGTTCGTTCACCTAAGAGAGTTGAATCTATGTTGAGATTCAGCGAGTCAGAAACACGTTTCTTATAGGAGCTGCGTTGGGATATTCCCGAGTGAAAGGGACCATAGGCTGTACAGAGAAATATCTGCTTCTAAAACCAAAACGGAGCTATCTAACTGAATGGTTGTCAATGTGTGCATTCAACTGACAGAGTTAAACTCACGTGTGGATTTAGCGGATTGCCAACCTTTCTGTGCAGAATCCCAAAACCGGTATTTCCAGCCCAATGCCGGCATACGTACTAAACAGCAGGAAACTTCGTCTAAAACTCAGGAGAAACGTTTCCTTGAAACTGCTCTGCTGTGCGTTCGTTCACCTAAGAGAGTTGAATCTATGTTGAGATTCAGCGAGTCAGAAACACGTTTCTTCTAGGAGCAGCGTTGGGATATTCCCGAGTGAAAGGGACCATAGGCTGTACAGAGAAATATCTGCTTCTAAAACCAAAACGGAGCTATCAAACTGAATGGTTGTCAATGTGTGCATTCAACGGACAGAGTTAAACTCACGTGTGGATTCAGCGGATTGCCAACCCTTTCTGTGCAGAATCGCAAAACCGGTATTTCCAGCCCAATGCCGGCATACGTTCTAAACAGCAGGAAACTTCGTCTAAAACTCAGGAGAAACGTTTCCTTGAAACTGCTCTGCTGTGCGTTCGTTTACCTAAGAGAGTTGGATCTATGTTGAGATTCAGCGAGTCAGAAACACGTTTCTTCTAGGAGCTGCGTTGGGTTATTCCCGAGTGAATGGGACCATAGGCTGTACAGAGAAATATCTGCTTCTAAAACCAAAACGGAGCTATCTAACTGAATGGTTGTCAATGTGTGCATTCAGCTGACAGAGTTAAACTCACGTGTGGATTCAGCGGTTTGCCAACCCTTTCTGTGCAGAATCCCAAAACCGGTATTTCCAGCCCAATGCCGGCATACGTACTAAACAGCAGGAAACTTCGTCTAAAACTCAGGAGAAACGATTCCTTGAAACTGCTCTGCTGTGTGTTCGTTCACCTAAGAGAGTTGAATCTATGTTGAGATTCAGCGAGTCAGAAACACGTTTCTTCTAGGAGCTGCGTTGGGATATTCCCGAGTGAAAGGGACCATAGGCTGTACAGAGAAATATCTGCTTCTAAAACCAAAACGGAGCTATCTACCTGAATGGTTGTCAATGTGTACATTCAACTGAGAGAGTTAAACTCACGTGTGGATTCAGCGGATTACCCACCCTTTCTGTGCAGAATCCCAAAACCGGTATTTCCATCCCAATGCCGGCATACGTACTAAACAGCAGGAAACTTCGTCTAAAACTCAGGAGAAACGTTTCCTTGAAACTGCTCTGCTGTGCGTTCGTTCACCTAAGAGCGTTGAATCTATGTTGAGATTCAGCGAGTCAGAAACACGTTTCTTCTAGGAGCTGCGTTGGGATATTCCCGAGTGAATGGGACCATAGGCTGTACAGAGAAATATCTGCTTCTAAAACCAAAACGGAGCTATCTAACTGAATGGTTGTCAATGTGCGCATTCAACTGACAGAGTTAAACTCACGTGTGGATTCAGCGGTTTGCCAACCCTTTCTGTGCAGAATCCTAAAACCGGTATTTCCAGCCCAATGCCGGCATACGTACTAAACAGCAGGAAACTTCGTCTAAAACTCAGGAGAAACGTTTCCTTGAAACTGCTCTGCTGTGCGTTCGTTCACCTAAGAGAGTTGGATCTATGTTGAGATTCAGCGAGTCAGAAACACGTTTCTTCTAGGAGCTGCGTTGGAATATTCCCGAATGAAAGGGACCATAGGCTGTACAGAGAAATATCTGCTTCTAAAGCCACAACGGAGCTATCTAACTGAATGGTTGTCAATGTGTGCATTCAACTGACAGAGTTAAACTCACGTGTGGATTCAGCGGATTGCCAACCCTTTCTGTGCAGAATCCCAATACCGGTATTTCCAGCCCAATGCCGGCATACGTACTAAACAGCAGGAAACTTCGTCTAAAACTCAGGAGAAACGTTTCCTTGAAACTGCTCTGCTGTGCGTTCGTTCACCTAAGAGGGTTGGATCTATGTTGAGATTCAGCGAGTCAGAAACACGTTTCTTCTAGGAGCTGCGTTGGGATATTCCCGAGTGAATGGGACCATAGGGTGTACAGAGAAATATCTGCTTCTAAAACCAAAACGGAACTATCTAACTGAATGGTTGTCAATTTGTGCATTCAACTGACAGAGTTAAACTCACGTGTGGATTCAGCGGTTTGCAAACCGTTTCTGTGCAGAATCCCAAAACCGGTATTTCCAGCCCAATGCCGGCATACGTACTAAACAGCAGGAAACTTCGTCTAAAACTCAGGAGAAACGTTTCCTTGAAACTGCTCTGCTGTGGGTTCGTTCACCTAAGAGAGTTGAATCTATGTTGAGATTCAGCGAGTCAGAAACACGTTTCTTATAGGAGCTGCGTTGGGATATTCCCGAGTGAAAGGGACCATAGGCTGTACAGAGAAATATCTGCTTCTAAAACCAAAACGGAGCTATTTAACTGAATGGTTGTCAATGTGTGCATTCAACTGACAGAGTTAAACTCACGTGTGGATTTAGCGGATTGCCAACCTTTCTGTGCAGAATCCCAAAACCGGTATTTCCAGCCCAATGCCGGCATACGTACTAAACAGCAGGAAACTTCGTCTAAAACTCAGGAGAAACGTTTCCTTGAAACTGCTCTGCTGTGCGTTCGTTCACCTAAGAGAGTTGAATCTATGTTGAGATTCAGCGAGTCAGAAACACGTTTCTTTTAGGAGCAGCGTTGGGATATTCCCGAGTGAAAGGGACCATAGGCTGTACAGAGAAATATCTGCTTCTAAAACCAAAACGGAGCTATCAAACTGAATGGTTGTCAATGTGTGCATTCAACGGACAGAGTTAAACTCACGTGTGGATTCAGCGGATTGCCAACCCTTTCTGTGCAGAATCGCAAAACCGGTATTTCCAGCCCAATGCCGGCATACGTTCTAAACAGCAGGAAACTTCGTCTAAAACTCAGGAGAAACGTTTCCTTGAAACTGCTCTGCTGTGCGTTCGTTTACCTAAGAGAGTTGGATCTATGTTGAGATTCAGCGAGTCAGAAACACGTTTCTTCTAGGAGCTGCGTTGGGTTATTCCCGAGTGAATGGGACCATAGGCTGTACAGAGAAATATCTGCTTCTAAAACCAAAACGGAGCTATCTAACTGAATGGTTGTCAATGTGTGCATTCAGCTGACAGAGTTAAACTCACGTGTGGATTCAGCGGTTTGCCAACCCTTTCTGTGCAGAATCCCAAAACCGGTATTTCCAGCCCAATGCCGGCATACGTACTAAACAGCAGGAAACTTCGTCTAAAACTCAGGAGAAACGATTCCTTGAAACTGCTCTGCTGTGCGTTCGTTCACCTAAGAGAGTTGAATCTATGTTGAGATTCAGCGAGTCAGAAACACGTTTCTTCTAGGAGCTGCGTTGGGATATTCCCGAGTGAAAGGGACCATAGGCTGTACAGAGAAATATCTGCTTCTAAAACCAAAACGGAGCTATCTACCTGAATGGTTGTCAATGTGTACATTCAACTGAGAGAGTTAAACTCACGTGTGGATTCAGCGGATTACCCACCCTTTCTGTGCAGAATCCCAAAACCGGTATTTCCATCCCAATGCCGGCATACGTACTAAACAGCAGGAAACTTCGTCTAAAACTCAGGAGAAACGTTTCCTTGAAACTGCTCTGCTGTGCGTTCGTTCACCTAAGAGCGTTGAATCTATGTTGAGATTCAGCGAGTCAGAAACACGTTTCTTCTAGGAGCTGCGTTGGGATATTCCCGAGTGAATGGGACCATAGGCTGTACAGAGAAATATCTGCTTCTAAAACCAAAACGGAGCTATCTAACTGAATGGTTGTCAATGTGTGCATTCAACTGACAGAGTTAAACTCACGTGTGGATTCAGCGGTTTGCCAACCCTTTCTGTGCAGAATCCCAAATCCGGTATTTCCAGCCCAATGCCGGCATACGTACTAAACAGCAGGAAACTTCGCCTAAAACTCAGGAGAAACGTTTCCTTGAAACTGCTCTGCTGTGCGTTCGTTCACCTAAGAGAGTTGGATCTATGTTGAGATTCAGCGAGTCAGAAACACGTTTCTTCTAGGAGCTGCGTTGGGTTATTCCCGAGTGAATGGGACCATAGGCAGTACAGAGACATATCTGCTTCTAAAACCAAAACGGAGCTATCTAACTGAATGGTTGTCAATGTGTGCATTCAACTGACAGAGTTAAACTCACGTGTGGATTCAGCGGATGGCCAACCCTTTCTGTGCAGAATCCCAAAACCGGTATTTCCAGCCCAATGCCGGCATACGTACTAAACAGCAGGAAACTTCGTCTAAAACTCAGGAGAAACGTTTCCTTGAAACTGCTCTGCTGTGCGTTCGTTCACCTAAGAGAGTTGAATCTATGTTGAGATTCAGCGAGTCAGAAACACGTTTCTTCTAGGAGCTGCGTTGGGATATTCCCGAGTGAATGGGACCATAGGCTGTACAGAGAAATATCTGCTTCTAAAACCACAACGGAGCTATCTAACTGAATGGTTGTCAATTTGTGCATTCAACTGACAGAGTTAAACTCACGTGTGGATTCAGCGGTTTGCAAACCCTTTCTGTGCAGAATCCCAAAACCGGTATTTCCAGCCCAATGCCGGCATACGTACTAAACAGCAGGAAACTTCGTCTAAAACTCAGGAGAAACGTTTCCTTGAAACTGCTCTGCTGTGCGTTCGTTCACCTAAGAGAGTTGAATCTATGTTGAGATTCAGCGAGTCAGAAACACGTTTCTTCTAGGAGCTGCGTTGGAATATTCCCGAATGAAAGGGACCATAGGCTGTACAGAGAAATATCTGCTTCTAAAGCCACAACGGAGCTATCTAACTGAATGGTTGTCAATGTGTGCATTCAACTGACAGAGTTAAACTCACGTGTGGATTCAGCGGATTGCCAACCCTTTCTGTGCAGAATCCCAAAACCGGTATTTCCATCCCAATGCCGGCATACGTACTAAACAGCAGGAAACTTCGTCTAAAACTCAGGAGAAACGTTTCCTTGAAACTGCTCTGCTGTGCGTTCGTTCACCTAAGAGAGTTGGATCTATGTTGAGATTCAGCGAGTCAGAAACACGTTTCTTCTAGGAGCTGCGTTGGGATATTCCCGAGTGAATGGGACCATAGGCTGTACAGAGAAATATCTGCTTCTAAAACCAAAACGGAGCTATCTAACTGAATGGTTGTCAATTTGTGCATTCAACTGACAGAGTTAAACTCACGTGTGGATTCAGCGGTTTGCAAACCGTTTCTGTGCAGAATCCCAAAACCGGTATTTCCAGCCCAATGCCGGCATACGTACTAAACAGCAGGAAACTTCGTCTAAAACTCAGGAGAAACGTTTCCTTGAAACTGCTCTGCTGTGGGTTCGTTCACCTAAGAGAGTTGAATCTATGTTGAGATTCAGCGAGTCAGAAACACGTTTCTTATAGGAGCTGCGTTGGGATATTCCCGAGTGAAAGGGACCATAGGCTGTACAGAGAAATATCTGCTTCTAAAACCAAAACGGAGCTATCTAACTGAATGGTTGTCAATGTGTGCATTCAACTGACAGAGTTAAACTCACGTGTGGATTTAGCGGATTGCCAACCTTTCTGTGCAGAATCCCAAAACCGGTATTTCCAGCCCAATGCCGGCATACGTACTAAACAGCAGGAAACTTCGTCTTAAACTCAGGAGAAACGTTTCCTTGAAACTGCTCTGCTGTGGGTTCGTTCAACTAATAGAGTTGAATCTATGTTGAGATTCAGCGAGTCAGAAACACGGTTCTTCTAGGAGCTGCGTTGGGATATTCCCGAGTGAATGGGACCATAGTCTGTACAGAGAAATATCTGCTTCTAAAACCGAAACGGAGCTATCTAACTGAATGGTTGTCAATGTGTGCATTCAACTGACAACGGTAAACTCACGTGTGGATTCAGCGGATTGCCAACCCTTTCTGTGCAGAATTCCAAAGCCGGTATTTCCAGCCCAATGCCGGCATACGTACTAAACAGCAGGAAACTTCGTCTAAAACTCAGGAGAAACGTTTCCTTGAAACTGCTCTGCTGTGCGTTCGTTCACCTAAGAGCGTTGAATCTATGTTGAGATTCAGCGAGTCAGAAACACGTTTCTTCTAGGAGCTGCATTGTGATATTCCCGAGTGAAAGGGACCATAGGCTGTACAGAGAAATATCTGCTTCTAAAACCAAAACGGAGCTATTTAACTGAATGGTTGTCAATGTGTGCATTCAACTGACCGAGTTAAACTCACGTGTGGATTCAGCGGATTACCCACCCTTTCTGTGCAGAATCCCAAAACCGGTGTTTCCATCCCAATGCCGGCATACGTACTAAACAGCAGGAAACTTCGTCTAAAACTCAGGAGAAACGTGTCCTTGAAACTGCTCTGCTGTGCGTTCGTTCACCTAAGAGAGTTGAATCTATATTGATATTCAGCGAGTCAGAAACACGTTTCTTATAGGAGCTGCGTTGGGATATTCCCGAGTGAATGGGACCATAGGCTGTACAGAGAAATATCTGCTTCTAAAACCAAAACGGAGCTGTCTAACTGAATGGTTGTCAATGTGTGCATTCAACTGACAACGTTAAACTCACGTGTGGATTCAGCGGATTGCCAACCCTTTCTGTGCAGAATCCCAAAACCGGTATTTTCAGCCCAATGCCGGCATACGTACTAAACAGCAGGAAACTTCGTCTAAAACTCAGGAGAAACGTTTCCTTGAAACTGCTCTGCTGTGCGTTCGTTCACCTAAGAGACTTGAATCTATGTTGAGCTTCAGCGAGTCAGAAACACGTTTCTTCTAGGAGCTGCGTTGGGATATTCCCGAGTGAATGGGACCATAGGCTGTACAGAGAAATATCTGCTTCTAAAACCAAAACGGAGCTATCTAACTGATTGGTTGTCAATGTGCGCATTCAACTGACAGAGTTAAACTCACGTGTGGATTCAGCGGTTTGCCAACCCTTTCTGTGCAGAATCCCAAAACCGGTATTTCCAGACCAATGCCAGCATATGTACTAAACAGCAGGAAACTTCGCCTAAAACTCAGGAGAAACGTTTCCTTGAAACTGCTCTGCTGTGCGTTCATTCACCTAAGAGAGTTGAATCTATGTTGAGATTCAGCGAGTCAGAAACACGTTTCTTCTAGGAGCTGCGTTGGGATATTCCCGAGTGAATGGGACCATAGGCTGTACAGAGAAATATCTGCTTCTAAAACCAAAACGGAGCTATCTAACTGAATGGTTGTCAATGTGTGCATTCAACTGACAGTTAAACTCACGTGTGGATTCAGCGGATTGCCAACCCTTTCTGTGCAGAATCCCAAAACCGGTATTTCCAGCCCAATGCCGGCATACGTACTAAACAGCAGGAAACTTCGTCTAAAACTCAGGAGAAACATTTTCTTGAAACTGCTCTGCTGTGCGTTCGTTCACCTAAGAGAGTTGGATCTATGTTGAGATTCAGCGAGTCAGAAACATGTTTCTTCTAGGAGCTGCGTTGGGGTATTCCCGAGTTAATGGGACCATAGACTGTACAGAGAAATATCTGCTTCTAAAACCAAAACGGAGCTATCTAACTGAATGGTTGTGAATATGTGCATTCAACTGACAAAGATAAACTCACGTGTGGATTCAGCAGTTTGCCAACCCTTTCTGTGCAGAATCCCAAAACCGGTATTTCCAGCCCAATGCCGGCATACGTACTAAACAGCAGGAAACTTCGTCTAAAACTCAGGAGAAACGTTTCCTTGAAACTGCTCTGCTGTGCGTTCGTTCACCTAAGAGAGTTGAATCTATGTTGAGATTCAGCGAGTCAGAAACACGTTTCTTCTAGGAGCTGCGTTGGGATACTCCCGAGTGAAAGGGACCATAGGCTGTACAGAGAAATATCTGCTTCTAAAACCAAAACGGAGCTATCTAACTGAATGGTTGTCAATGTGTGCATTCAACTGACAGAGTTAAACTCACGTGTGGATTCAGTGGATTACCCACCCTTTCTGTGCAGAATCCCAAAACCGGTATTTCCATCCCAATGCCGGCATACGTACTAAACAGCAGGAAACTTCGTCTAAAACTCAGGAGAAACGTTTCCTTGAAACTGCTCTGCTGTGCGTTCGTTCACCTAAGAGAGTTGAATCTATGTTGAGATTCAGCGAGTCAGAAACACGTTTCTTCTAGGAGCTGCGTTGGGATATTCCCGAGTGAATGGGACCATAGGCTGTACAGAGAAATATCTGCTTCTAAAACCAAAACGGAGCTATCTAACTGAATGGTTGTCAATGTGCGCATTCAACTGACAGAGTTAAACTCACGTGTGGATTCAGCGGTTTGCCAACCCTTTCTGTGCAGAATCCTAAAACCGGTATTTCCAGCCCAATGCCGGCATACGTACTAAACAGCAGGAAACTTCGTCTAAAACTCAGGAGAAACGTTTCCTTGAAACTGCTCTGCTGTGCGTTCGTTCACCTAAGAGAGTTGGATCTATGTTGAGATTCAGCGAGTCAGAAACACGTTTCTTCTAGGAGCTGCGTTGGAATATTCCCGAATGAAAGGGACCATAGGCTGTACAGAGAAATATCTGCTTCTAAAGCCACAACGGAGCTATCTAACTGAATGGTTGTCAATGTGTGCATTCAACTGACAGAGTTAAACTCACGTGTGGATTCAGCGGATTGCCAACCCTTTCTGTGCAGAATCCCAATACCGGTATTTCCAGCCCAATGCCGGCATACGTACTAAACAGCAGGAAACTTCGTCTAAAACTCAGGAGAAACGTTTCCTTGAAACTGCTCTGCTGTGCGTTCGTTCACCTAAGAGAGTTGGATCTATGTTGAGATTCAGCGAGTCAGAAACACGTTTCTTCTAGGAGCTGCGTTGGGATATTCCCGAGTGAATGGGACCATAGGGTGTACAGAGAAATATCTGCTTCTAAAACCAAAACGGAGCTATCTAACTGAATGGTTGTCAATTTGTGCATTCAACTGACAGAGTTAAACTCACGTGTGGATTCAGCGGTTTGCAAACCGTTTCTGTGCAGAATCCCAAAACCGGTATTTCCAGCCCAATGCCGGCATACGTACTAAACAGCAGGAAACTTCGTCTAAAACTCAGGAGAAACGTTTCCTTGAAACTGCTCTGCTGTGGGTTCGTTCACCTAAGAGAGTTGAATCTATGTTGAGATTCAGCGAGTCAGAAACACGTTTCTTATAGGAGCTGCGTTGGGATATTCCCGAGTGAAAGGGACCATAGGCTGTACAGAGAAATATCTGCTTCTAAAACCAAAACGGAACTATGTAACTGAATGGTTGTCAATGTGTGCATTCAACTGACAGAGTTAAACTCACGTGTGGATTTAGCGGATTGCCAACCTTTCTGTGCAGAATCCCAAAACCGGTATTTCCAGCCCAATGCCGGCATACGTACTAAACAGCAGGAAACTTCGTCTAAAACTCAGGAGAAACGTTTCCTAGAAACTGCTCTGCTGTGCGTTCGTTCACCTAAGAGAGTTGAATCTATGTTGAGATTCAGCGAGTCAGAAACACGTTTCTTCTTGGAGCAGCGTTGGGATATTCCCGAGTGAAAGGGACCATAGGCTGTACAGAGAAATATCTGCTTCTAAAACCAAAACGGAGCTATCTAACTGAATGGTTGTCAATGTGTGCATTCAACGGACAGAGTTAAACTCACGTGTGGATTCAGCGGATTGCCAACCCTTTCTGTGCAGAATCGCAAAACCGGTATTTCCAGCCCAATGCCGGCATACGTTCTAAACAGCAGGAAACTTCGTCTAAAACTCAGGAGAAACGTTTCCTTGAAACTGCTCTGCTGTGCGTTCGTTTACCTAAGAGAGTTGGATCTATGTTGAGATTCAGCGAGTCAGAAACACGTTTCTTCTAGGAGCTGCGTTGGGTTATTCCCGAGTGAATGGGACCATAGGCTGTACAGAGAAATATCTGCTTCTAAAACCAAAACGGAGCTATCTAACTGAATGGTTGTCAATGTGTGCATTCAGCTGACAGAGTTAAACTCACGTGTGGATTCAGCGGTTTGCCAACCCTTTCTGTGCAGAATCCCAAAACCGGTATTTCCAGCCCAATGCCGGCATACGTACTAAACAGCAGGAAACTTCGTCTAAAACTCAGGAGAAACGATTCCTTGAAACTGCTCTGCTGTGCGTTCGTTCACCTAAGAGAGTTGAATCTATGTTGAGATTCAGCGAGTCAGAAACACGTTTCTTCTAGGAGCTGCGTTGGGATATTCCCGAGTGAAAGGGACCATAGGCTGTACAGAGAAATATCTGCTTCTAAAACCAAAACGGAGCTATCTACCTGAATGGTTGTCAATGTGTACATTCAACTGAGAGAGTTAAACTCACGTGTGGATTCAGCGGATTACCCACCCTTTCTGTGCAGAATCCCAAAACCGGTATTTCCATCCCAATGCCGGCATACGTACTAAACAGCAGGAAACTTCGTCTAAAACTCAGGAGAAACGTTTCCTTGAAACTGCTCTGCTGTGCGTTCGTTCACCTAAGAGCGTTGAATCTATGTTGAGATTCAGCGAGTCAGAAACACGTTTCTTCTAGGAGCTGCGTTGGGATATTCCCGAGTGAATGGGACCATAGGCTGTACAGAGAAATATCTCCTTCTAAAACCAAAACGGAGCTATCTAACTGAATGGCTGTCAATGTGTGCATTCAACTGACAGAGTTAAACTCACGTGTGGATTCAGCGGTTTGCCAACCCTTTCTGTGCAGAATCCCAAAACCGGTATTTCCAGCCCAATGCCGGCATACGTACTAAACAGCAAGAAACTTCGTCTAAAACTCAGGAGAAACGATTCCTTGAAACTGCTCTGCTGTGCGTTAGTTCACCTAAGAGAGTTGAATCTATGTTGAGATTCATCGAGTGAGAAACACGTTTCTTCTAGGAGCTGCGTTGGGATATTCCCGAGTGAAAGGGACCATAGGCTGTACAGAGAAATATCTGCTTCTAAAACCAAAACGGAGCTATCTAACTGAATGGTTGTCAAGGTGTGCATTCAACTGACAGAGTTAAACTCACGTGTGGATTCAGCGGATTACCCACCCTTTCTGTGCAGAATCCCAAAACCGGTATTTCCATCCCAATGCCGGCATACGTACTAAACAGCAGGAAACTTCGTCTAAAACTCAGGAGAAACGATTCCTTGAAACTGCTCTGCTGTGCGTTCGTTCACCTAAGAGAGTTGAATCTATGTTGAGATTCAGCGAGTCAGAAACACGTTTCTTCTAGGAGCTGCGTTGGGATATTCCCGAGTGAATGGGACCATAGGCTGTACAGAGAAATATCTGCTTCTAAAACCACAACGGAGCTATCTAACTGAATGGTTGTCAATGTGTGCATTCAACTGACAACGGTAAACTCACGTGTGGATTCAGCGGATTGCCACCCCTTTCTGTGCAGAATTCCAAAACCGGTATTTCCAGCCCAATGCCGGCATACGTACTAAACAGCAGGAAACTTCGTCTAAAACTCAGGAGAAACGTTTCCTTGAAACTGCTCTGCTGTGCGTTCGTTCACCTAAGAGACTTGAATCTATGTTGAGCTTCAGCGAGTCAGAAACACGTTTCTTCTAGGAGCTGCGTTGGGATATTCCCGAGTGAATGGGACCATAGGCTGTACAGAGAAATATCTGCTTCTAAAACCAAAACGGAGCTATCTAACTGATTGGTTGTCAATGTGCGCATTCAACTGACAGAGTTAAACTCACGTGTGGATTCAGCGGTTTGCCAACCCTTTCTGTGCAGAATCCCAAAACCGGTATTTCCAGACCAATGCCAGCATATGTACTAAACAGCAGGAAACTTCGCCTAAAACTCAGGAGAAACGTTTCCTTGAAACTGCTCTGCTGTGCGTTCATTCACCTAAGAGAGTTGAATCTATGTTGAGATTCAGCGAGTCAGAAACACGTTTCTTCTAGGAGCTGCGTAGGGATATTCCCGAGTGAATGGGACCATAGGCTGTACAGAGAAATATCTGCTTCTAAAACCAAAACGGAGCTATCTAACTGAATGGTTGTCAATGTGTGCATTCAACTGACAGTTAAACTCACGTGTGGATTCAGCGGATTGCCAACCCTTTCTGTGCAGAATCCCAAAACCGGTATTTCCAGCCCAATGCCGGCATACGTACTAAACAGCAGGAAACTTCGTCTAAAACTCAGGAGAAACATTTCCTTGAAACTGCTCTGCTGTGCTTTCGTTCACCTAAGAGAGTTGGATCTATGTTGAGATTCAGCGAGTCAGAAACATGTTTCTTCTAGGAGCTGCGTTGGGGTATTCCCGAGTTAATGGGACCATAGGCTGTACAGAGAAATATCTGCTTCTAAAACCAAAACGGAGCTATCTAACTGAATGGTTGTGAATATGTGCATTCAACTGACAAAGATAAACTCACGTGTGGATTCAGCACTTTGCCAACCCTTTCTGTGCAGAATCCCAAAACCGGTATTTCCAGCCCAATGCCGGCATACGTACTAAACAGCAGGAAACTTCGTCTAAAACTCAGGAGAAACGTTTCCTTGAAACTGCTCTGCTGTGCGTTCGTTCACCTAAGAGCGTTGAATCTATGTTGAGATTCAGCGAGTCAGAAACACGTTTCTTCTAGGAGCTGCGTTGGGATACTCCCGAGTGAAAGGGACCATAGGCTGTACAGAGAAATATCTGCTTCTAAAACCAAAACGGAGCTATCTAACTGAATGGTTGTCAATGTGTGCATTCAACTGACAGAGTTAAACTCACGTGTGGATTCAGTGGATTACCCACCCTTTCTGTGCAGAATCCCAAAACCGGTATTTCCATCCCAATGCCGGCATACGTACTAAACAGCAGGAAACTTCGTCTAAAACTCAGGAGAAACGTTTCCTTGAAACTGCTCTGCTGTGCGTTCGTTCACCTAAGAGAGTTGAATCTATGTTGAGATTCAGCGAGTCAGAAACACGTTTCTTCTAGGAGCTGCGTTGGGATATTCCCGAGTGAATGGGACCATAGGGTGTACAGAGAAATATCTGCTTCTAAAACCAAAACGGAACTATCTAACTGAATGGTTGTCAATTTGTGCATTCAACTGACAGAGTTAAACTCACGTGTGGATTCAGCGGTTTGCAAACCGTTTCTGTGCAGAATCCCAAAACCGGTATTTCCAGCCCAATGCCGGCATACGTACTAAACAGCAGGAAACTTCGTCTAAAACTCAGGAGAAACGTTTCCTTGAAACTGCTCTGCTGTGGGTTCGTTCACCTAAGAGAGTTGAATCTATGTTGAGATTCAGCGAGTCAGAAACACGTTTCTTATAGGAGCTGCGTTGGGATATTCCCGAGTGAAAGGGACCATAGGCTGTACAGAGAAATATCTGCTTCTAAAACCAAAACGGAGCTATTTAACTGAATGGTTGTCAATGTGTGCATTCAACTGACAGAGTTAAACTCACGTGTGGATTCAGCGGATTGCCAACCTTTCTGTGCAGAATCCCAAAACCGGTATTTCCAGCCCAATGCCGGCATACGTACTAAACAGCAGGAAACTTCGTCTAAAACTCAGGAGAAACGTTTCCTTGAAACTGCTCTGCTGTGCGTTCGTTCACCTAAGAGAGTTGAATCTATGTTGAGATTCAGCGAGTCAGAAACACGTTTCTTCTAGGAGCAGCGTTGGGATATTCCCGAGTGAAAGGGACCATAGGCTGTACAGAGAAATATCTGCTTCTAAAACCAAAACGGAGCTATCAAACTGAATGGTTGTCAATGTGTGCATTCAACGGACAGAGTTAAACTCACGTGTGGATTCAGCGGATTGCCAACCCTTTCTGTGCAGAATCGCAAAACCGGTATTTCCAGCCCAATGCCGGCATACGTTCTAAACAGCAGGAAACTTCGTCTAAAACTCAGGAGAAACGTTTCCTTGAAACTGCTCTGCTGTGCGTTCGTTTACCTAAGAGAGTTGGATCTATGTTGAGATTCAGCGAGTCAGAAACACGTTTCTTCTAGGAGCTGCGTTGGGTTATTCCCGAGTGAATGGGACCATAGGCTGTACAGAGAAATATCTGCTTCTAAAACCAAAACGGAGCTATCTAACTGAATGGTTGTCAATGTGTGCATTCAGCTGACAGAGTTAAACTCACGTGTGGATTCAGCGGTTTGCCAACCCTTTCTGTGCAGAATCCCAAAACCGGTATTTCCAGCCCAATGCCGGCATACGTACTAAACAGCAGGAAACTTCGTCTAAAACTCAGGAGAAACGATTCCTTGAAACTGCTCTGCTGTGCGTTCGTTCACCTAAGAGAGTTGAATCTATGTTGAGATTCAGCGAGTCAGAAACACGTTTCTTCTAGGAGCTGCGTTGGGATATTCCCGAGTGAAAGGGACCATAGGCTGTACAGAGAAATATCTGCTTCTAAAACCAAAACGGAGCTATCTACCTGAATGGTTGTCAATGTGTACATTCAACTGAGAGAGTTAAACTCACGTGTGGATTCAGCGGATTACCCACCCTTTCTGTGCAGAATCCCAAAACCGGTATTTCCATCCCAATGCCGGCATACGTACTAAACAGCAGGAAACTTCGTCTAAAACTCAGGAGAAACGTTTCCTTGAAACTGCTCTGCTGTGCGTTCGTTCACCTAAGAGCGTTGAATCTATGTTGAGATTCAGCGAGTCAGAAACACGTTTCTTCTAGGAGCTGCGTTGGGATATTCCCGAGTGAATGGGACCATAGGCTGTACAGAGAAATATCTGCTTCTAAAACCAAAACGGAGCTATCTAACTGAATGGTTGTCAATGTGTGCATTCAACTGACAGAGTTAAACTCACGTGTGGATTCAGCGGTTTGCCAACCCTTTCTGTGCAGAATCCCAAATCCGGTATTTCCAGCCCAATGCCGGCATACGTACTAAACAGCAGGAAACTTCGCCTAAAACTCAGGAGAAACGTTTCCTTGAAACAGCTCTGCTGTGCGTTCGTTCACCTAAGAGAGTTGGATCTATGTTGAGATTCAGCGAGTCAGAAACACGTTTCTTCTAGGAGCTGCGTTGGGTTATTCCCGAGTGAATGGGACCATAGGCAGTACAGAGACATATCTGCTTCTAAAACCATAACGGAGCTATCTAACTGAATGGTTGTCAATGTGTGCATTCAACTGACAGAGTTAAACTCACGTGTGGATTCAGCGGATGGCCAACCCTTTCTGTGCAGAATCCCAAAACCGGTATTTCCAGCCCAATGCCGGCATACGTACTAAACAGCAGGAAACTTCGTCTAAAACTCAGGAGAAACGTTTCCTTGAAACTGCTCTGCTGTGCGTTCGTTCACCTAAGAGAGTTGAATGTATGTTGAGATTCAGCGAGTCAGAAACACGTTTCTTCTAGGAGCTGCGTTGGGATATTCCCGAGTGAATGGGACCATAGGCTGTACAGAGAAATATCTGCTTCTAAAACCACAACGGAGCTATCTAACTGAATGGTTGTCAATTTGTGCATTCAACTGACAGAGTTAAACTCACGTGTGGATTCAGCGGTTTGCAAACCCTTTCTGTGCAGAATCCCAAAACCGGTATTTCCAGCCCAAGCCGGCATACGTACTAAACAGCAGGAAACTTCGTCTAAAACTCAGGAGAAACGTTTCCTTGAAACTGCTCTGCTGTGCGTTCGTTCACCTAAGAGAGTTGAATCTATGTTGAGATTCAGCGAGTCAGAAACACGTTTCTTCTAGGAGCTGCGTTGGAATATTCCCGAATGAAAGGGACCATAGGCTGTACAGAGAAATATCTGCTTCTAAAGCCACAACGGAGCTATCTAACTGAATGGTTGTCAATGTGTGCATTCAACTGACAGAGTTAAACTCACTTGTGGATTCAGCGGATTGCCAACCCTTTCTGTGCAGAATCCCAATACCGGTATTTCCAGCCCAATGCCGGCATACGTACTAAACAGCAGGAAACTTCGTCTAAAACTCAGGAGAAACGTTTCCTTGAAACTGCTCTGCTGTGCGTTCGTTCACCTAAGAGAGTTGGATCTATGTTGAGATTCAGCGAGTCAGAAACACGTTTCTTCTAGGAGCTGCGTTGGGATATTCCCGAGTGAATGGGACCATAGGGTGTACAGAGAAATATCTGCTTCTAAAACCAAAACGGAGCTATCTAACTGAATGGTTGTCAATTTGTGCATTCAACTGACAGAGTTAAACTCACGTGTGGATTCAGCGGTTTGCAAACCGTTTCTGTGCAGAATCCCAAAACCGGTATTTCCAGCCCAATGCCGGCATACGTACTAAACAGCAGGAAACTTCGTCTAAAACTCAGGAGAAACGTTTCCTTGAAACTGCTCTGCTGTGGTTTCGTTCACCTAAGAGAGTTGAATCTATGTTGAGATTCAGCGAGTCAGAAACACGTTTCTTATAGGAGCTGCGTTGGGATATTCCCGAGTGAAAGGGACCATAGGCTGTACAGAGAAATATCTGCTTCTAAAACCAAAACGGAGCTATCTAACTGAATGGTTGTCAATGTGTGCATTCAACTGACAACGGTAAACTCACGTGTGGATTCAGCGGATTGCCAACCCTTTCTGTGCAGAATTCCAAAGCCGGTATTTCCAGCCCAATGCCGGCATACGTACTAAACAGCAGGAAACTTCGTCTAAAACTCAGGAGAAACGTTTCCTTGAAACTGCTCTGCTGTGCGTTCGTTCACCTAAGAGCGTTGAATCTATGTTGAGATTCAGCGAGTCAGAAACACGTTTCTTCTAGGAGCTGCATTGTGATATTCCCGAGTGAAAGGGACCATAGGCTGTACAGAGAAATATCTGCTTCTAAAACCAAAACGGAGCTATTTAACTGAATGGTTGTCAATGTGTGCATTCAACTGACCGATTTAAACTCACGTGTGGATTCAGCGGATTACCCACCCTTTCTGTGCAGAATCCCAAAACCGGTGTTTCCATCCCAATGCCGGCATACGTACTAAACAGCAGGAAACTTCGTCTAAAACTCAGGAGAAACGTGTCCTTGAAACTGCTCTGCTGTGCGTTCGTTCACCTAAGAGAGTTGAATCTATATTGACATTCAGCGAGTCAGAAACACGTTTCTTATAGGAGCTGCGTTGGGATATTCCCGAGTGAATGGGACCATAGGCTGTACAGAGAAATATCTGCTTCTAAAACCAAAACGGAGCTGTCTAACTGAATGGTTGTCAATGTGTGCATTCAACTGACAACGTTAAACTCACGTGTGGATTCAGCGGATTGCCAACCCTTTCTGTGCAGAATCCCAAAACCGGTATTTCCAGCCCAATGCCGGCATACGTACTAAACAGCAGGAAACTTCGTCTAAAACTCAGGAGAAACGTTTCCTTGAAACTGCTCTGCTATGCGTTCGTTCACCTAAGAGCGTTGAATCTATGTTGAGATTCAGCGAGTCAGAAACACGTTTCTTCTAGGAGCTGCGTTGTGATATTCCCGAGTGAAAGGGACCATAGGCTGTACAGAGAAATATCTGCTTCTAAAACCAAAACGGAGCTATCTAACTGAATGGTTGTCAGTGTGTGCATTCAACTGACAGAGTTAAACTCACGTGTGGATTCAGCGGATTACCCACCCTTTCTGTGCAGAATCCCAAAACCGGTATTTCCATCCCAATGCCGGCATACGTACTAAACAGCAGGAAACTTCGTCTAAAACTCAGGAGAAACGTGTCCTTGAAACTGCTCTGCTGTGCGTTCGTTCACCTAAGAGAGTTGAATCTATGTTGACATTCAGCGAGTCAGAAACACGTTTCTTCTAGGAGCTGCGTTGGGATATTCCCGAGTGAATGGGACCATAGGCTGTACAGAGAAATATCTGCTTCTAAAACCAAAACGGAGCTGTCTAACTGAATGGTTGTCAATGTGTGCATTCAACTGACAACGTTAAACTCACGTGTGGATTCAGCGGATTGCCAACCCTTTCTGTGCAGAATCCCAATACCGGTATTTCCAGCCCAATGCCGGCATACGTACTAAACAGCAGGAAACTTCGTCTAAAACTCAGGAGAAACGTTTCCTTGAAACTGCTCTGCTGTGCGTTCGTTCACCTAAGAGAGTTGGATCTATGTTGAGATTCAGCGAGTCAGAAACACGTTTCTTCTAGGAGCTGCGTTGGGATATTCCCGAGTGAATGGGACCATAGGGTGTACAGAGAAATATCTGCTTCTAAAACCAAAACGGAACTATCTAACTGAATGGTTGTCAATTTGTGCATTCAACTGACAGAGTTAAACTCACGTGTGGATTCAGCGGTTTGCAAACCGTTTCTGTGCAGAATCCCAAAACCGGTATTTCCAGCCCAATGCCGGCATACGTACTAAACAGCAGGAAACTTCGTCTAAAACTCAGGAGAAACGTTTCCTTGAAACTGCTCTGCTGTGGGTTCGTTCACCTAAGAGAGTTGAATCTATGTTGAGATTCAGCGAGTCAGAAACACGTTTCTTATAGGAGCTGCGTTGGGATATTCCCGAGTGAAAGGGACCATAGGCTGTACAGAGAAATATCTGCTTCTAAAACCAAAACGGAGCTATCTAACTGAATGGTTGTCAATGTGTGCATTCAACTGACAGAGTTAAACTCACGTGTGGATTTAGCGGATTGCCAACCTTTCTGTGCAGAATCCCAAAACCGGTATTTCCAGCCCAATGCCGGCATACGTACTAAACAGCAGGAAACTTCGTCTAAAACTCAGGAGAAACGTTTCCTTGAAACTGCTCTGCTGTGCGTTCGTTCACCTAAGAGAGTTGAATCTATGTTGAGATTCAGCGAGTCAGAAACACGTTTCTTCTAGGAGCAGCGTTGGGATATTCCCGAGTGAAAGGGACCATAGGCTGTACAGAGAAAGATCTGCTTCTAAAACCAAAACGGAGCTATCTACCTGAATGGTTGTCAATGTGTACATTCAACTGAGAGAGTTAAACTCACGTGTGGATTCAGCGGATTACCCACCCTTTCTGTGCAGAATCCCAAAACCGGTATTTCCATCCCAATGCCGGCATACGTACTAAACAGCAGGAAACTTCGTCTAAAACTCAGGAGAAACGTTTCCTTGAAACTGCTCTGCTGTGCGTTCGTTCACCTAAGAGCGTTGAATCTATGTTGAGATTCAGCGAGTCAGAAACACGTTTCTTCTAGGAGCTGCGTTGGGATATTCCCGAGTGAATGGGACCATAGGCTGTACAGAGAAATATCTGCTTCTAAAACCAAAACGGAGCTATCTAACTGAATGGTTGTCAATGTGTGCATTCAACTGACAGAGTTAAACTCACGTGTGGATTCAGCGGTTTGCCAACCCTTTCTGTGCAGAATCCCAAATCCGGTATTTCCAGCCCAATGCCGGCATACGTACTAAACAGCAGGAAACTTCGCCTAAAACTCAGGAGAAACGTTTCCTTGAAACTGCTCTGCTGTGCGTTCGTTCACCTAAGAGAGTTGGATCTATGTTGAGATTCAGCGAGTCAGAAACACGTTTCTTCTAGGAGCTGCGTTGGGTTATTCCCGAGTGAATGGGACCATAGGCAGTACAGAGACATATCTGCTTCTAAAACCATAACGGAGCTATCTAACTGAATGGTTGTCAATGTGTGCATTCAACTGACAGAGTTAAACTCACGTGTGGATTCAGCGGATGGCCAACCCTTTCTGTGCAGAATCCCAAAACCGGTATTTCCAGCCCAATGCCGGCATACGTACTAAACAGCAGGAAACTTCGTCTAAAACTCAGGAGAAACGTTTCCTTGAAACTGCTCTGCTGTGCGTTCGTTCACCTAAGAGAGTTGAATCTATGTTGAGATTCAGCGAGTCAGAAACACGTTTCTTCTAGGAGCTGCGTTGGGATATTCCTGAGTGAATGGTACCATAGGCTGTACAGAGAAATATCTGCTTCTAAAACCACAACGGAGCTATCTAACTGAATGGTTGTCAATTTGTGCATTCAACTGACAGAGTTAAACTCACGTGTGGATTCAGCGGTTTGCAAACCCTTTCTGTGCAGAATCCCAAAACCGGTATTTCCAGCCCAATGCCGGCATACGTACTAAACAGCAGGAAACTTCGTCTAAAACTCAGGAGAAACGTTTCCTTGAAACTGCTCTGCTGTGCGTTCGTTCACCTAAGAGAGTTGAATCTATGTTGAGATTCAGCGAGTCAGAAACACGTTTCTTCTAGGAGCTGCGTTGGAATATTCCCGAATGAAAGGGACCATAGGCTGTACAGAGAAATATCTGCTTCTAAAGCCACAACGGAGCTATCTAACTGAATGGTTGTCAATGTGTGCATTCAACTGACAGAGTTAAACTCACGTGTGGATTCAGCGGATTGCCAACCCTTTCTGTGCAGAATCCCAATACCGGTATTTCCAGCCCAATGCCGGCATACGTACTAAACAGCAGGAAACTTCGTCTAAAACTCAGGAGAAACGTTTCCTTGAAACTGCTCTGCTGTGCGTTCGTTCACCTAAGAGAGTTGGATCTATGTTGAGATTCAGCGAGTCAGAAACACGTTTCTTCTAGGAGCTGCGTTGGGATATTCCCGAGTGAATGGGACCATAGGGTGTACAGAGAAATATCTGCTTCTAAAACCAAAACGGAGCTATCTAACTGAATGGTTGTCAATTTGTGCATTCAACTGACAGAGTTAAACTCACGTGTGGATTCAGCGGTTTGCAAACCGTTTCTGTGCAGAATCCCAAAACCGGTGTTTCCAGCCCAATGCCGGCATACGTACTAAACAGCAGGAAACTTCGTCTAAAACTCAGGAGAAACGTTTCCTTGAAACTGCTCTGCTGTGGGTTCGTTCACCTAAGAGAGTTGAATCTATGTTGAGATTCAGCGAGTCAGAAACACGTTTCTTATAGGAGCTGCGTTGGGATATTCCCGAGTGAAAGGGACCATAGGCTGTACAGAGAAATATCTGCTTCTAAAACCAAAACGGAGCTATCTAACTGAATGGTTGTCAATGTGTGCATTCAACTGACAGAGTTAAACTCACGTGTGGATTTAGCGGATTGCCAACTTTCTGTGCAGAATCCCAAAACCGGTATTTCCAGCCCAATGCCGGCATACGTACTAAACAGCAGGAAACTTCGTCTTAAACTCAGGAGAAACGTTTCCTTGAAACTGCTCTGCTGTGGGTTCGTTCAACTAATAGAGTTGAATCTATGTTGAGATTCAGCGAGTCAGAAACACGGTTCTTCTAGGAGCTGCGTTGGGATATTCCCGAGTGAATGGGACCATAGTCTGTACAGAGAAATATCTGCTTCTAAAACCAAAACGGAGCTATCTAACTGAATGGTTGTCAATGTGTGCATTCAACTGACAACGGTAAACTCACGTGTGGATTCAGCGGATTGCCAACCCTTTCTGTGCAGAATTCCAAAGCCGGTATTTCCAGCCCAATGCCGGCATACGTACTAAACAGCAGGAAACTTCGTCTAAAACTCAGGAGAAACGTTTCCTTGAAACTGCTCTGCTGTGCGTTCGTTCACCTAAGAGCGTTGAATCTATGTTGAGATTCAGCGAGTCAGAAACACGTTTCTTCTAGGAGCTGCATTGTGATATTCCCGAGTGAAAGGGACCATAGGCTGTACCGAGAAATATCTGCTTCTAAAACCAAAACGGAGCTATTTAACTGAATGGTTGTCAATGTGTGCATTCAACTGACCGAGTTAAACTCACGTGTGGATTCAGCGGATTACCCACCCTTTCTGTGCAGAATCCCAAAACCGGTGTTTCCATCCCAATGCCGGCATACGTACTAAACAGCAGGAAACTTCGTCTAAAACTCAGGAGAAAGGTGTCCTTGAAACTGCTCTGCTGTGCGTTCGTTCACCTAAGAGAGTTGAATCTATATTGACATTCAGCGAGTCAGAAACACGTTTCATCTAGGAGCTGCGTTGGGATATTCCCGAGTGAATGGGACCATAGGCTGTACAGAGAAATATCTGCTTCTAAAACCAAAACGGAGCTGTCTAACTGAATGGTTGTCAATGTGTGCATTCAACTGACAACGTTAAACTCACGTGTGGATTCAGCGGATTGCCAACCCTTTCTGTGCAGAATCCCAAAACCGGTATTTCCAGCCCAATGCCGGCATACGTACTAAACAGCAGGAAACTTCGTCTAAAACTCAGGAGAAACGTTTCCTTGAAACTGCTCTGCTATGCGTTCGTTCACCTAAGAGCGTTGAATCTATGTTGAGATTCAGCGAGTCAGAAACACGTTTCTTCTAGGAGCTGCGTTGTGATATTCCCGAGTGAAAGGGACCATAGGCTGTACAGAGAAATATCTGCTTCTAAAACCAAAACGGAGCTATCTAACTGAATGGTTGTCAATGGGTGCATTCAACTGACAACGGCAAACTCACGTGTGGATTCAGCGGATTGCCAACCCTTTCTGTGCAGAATTCCAAAACCGGTATTTCCAGCCCAATGCCGGCATACGTACTAAACAGCAGGAAACTTCGTCTAAAACTCAGGAGAAACGTTTCCTTGAAACTGCTCTGCTGTGCGTTCGTTCACCTAAGAGCGTTGAATCTATGTTGAGATTCAGCGAGTCAGAAACACGTTTCTTCTAGGAGCTGCGTTGTGATATTCCCGAGTGAAAGGGACCATAGGCTGTACAGAGAAATATCTCCTTCTAAAACCAAAACGGAGCTATCTAACTGAATGGCTGTCAATGTGTGCATTCAACTGACAGAGTTAAACTCACGTGTGGATTCAGCGGTTTGCCAACCCTTTCTGTGCAGAATCCCAAAACCGGTATTTCCAGCCCAATGCCGGCATACGTACTAAACAGCAAGAAACTTCGTCTAAAACTCAGGAGAAACGATTCCTTGAAACTGCTCTGCTGTGCGTTAGTTCACCTAAGAGAGTTGAATCTATGTTGAGATTCATCGAGTGAGAAACACGTTTCTTCTAGGAGCTGCGTTGGGATATTCCCGAGTGAAAGGGACCATAGGCTGTACAGAGAAATATCTGCTTCTAAAACCAAAACGGAGCTATCTAACTGAATGGTTGTCAAGGTGTGCATTCAACTGACAGAGTTAAACTCACGTGTGGATTCAGCGGATTACCCACCCTTTCTGTGCAGAATCCCAAAACCGGTATTTCCATCCCAATGCCGGCATACGTACTAAACAGCAGGAAACTTCGTCTAAAACTCAGGAGAAACGATTCCTTGAAACTGCTCTGCTGTGCGTTCGTTCACCTAAGAGAGTTGAATCTATGTTGAGATTCAGCGAGTCAGAAACACGTTTCTTCTAGGAGCTGCGTTGGGATATTCCCGAGTGAATGGGACCATAGGCTGTACAGAGAAATATCTGCTTCTAAAACCACAACGGAGCTATCTAACTGAATGGTTGTCAATGTGTGCATTCAACTGACAACGGTAAACTCACGTGTGGATTCAGCGGATTGCCACCCCTTTCTGTGCAGAATTCCAAAACCGGTATTTCCAGCCCAATGCCGGCATACGTACTAAACAGCAGGAAACTTCGTCTAAAACTCAGGAGAAACGTTTCCTTGAAACTGCTCTGCTGTGCGTTCGTTCACCTAAGAGACTTGAATCTATGTTGAGCTTCAGCGAGTCAGAAACACGTTTCTTCTAGGAGCTGCGTTGGGATATTCCCGAGTGAATGGGACCATAGGCTGTACAGAGAAATATCTGCTTCTAAAACCAAAACGGAGCTATCTAACTGATTGGTTGTCAATGTGCGCATTCAACTGACAGAGTTAAACTCACGTGTGGATTCAGCGGTTTGCCAACCCTTTCTGTGCAGAATCCCAAAACCGGTATTTCCAGACCAATGCCAGCATATGTACTAAACAGCAGGAAACTTCGCCTAAAACTCAGGAGAAACGTTTCCTTGAAACTGCTCTGCTGTGCGTTCATTCACCTAAGAGAGTTGAATCTATGTTGAGATTCAGCGAGTCAGAAACACGTTTCTTCTAGGAGCTGCGTAGGGATATTCCCGAGTGAATGGGACCATAGGCTGTACAGAGAAATATCTGCTTCTAAAACCAAAACGGAGCTATCTAACTGAATGGTTGTCAATGTGTGCATTCAACTGACAGTTAAACTCACGTGTGGATTCAGCGGATTGCCAACCCTTTCTGTGCAGAATCCCAAAACCGGTATTTCCAGCCCAATGCCGGCATACGTACTAAACAGCAGGAAACTTCGTCTAAAACTCAGGAGAAACATTTCCTTGAAACTGCTCTGCTGTGCTTTCGTTCACCTAAGAGAGTTGGATCTATGTTGAGATTCAGCGAGTCAGAAACATGTTTCTTCTAGGAGCTGCGTTGGGGTATTCCCGAGTTAATGGGACCATAGGCTGTACAGAGAAATATCTGCTTCTAAAACCAAAACGGAGCTATCTAACTGAATGGTTGTGAATATGTGCATTCAACTGACAAAGATAAACTCACGTGTGGATTCAGCAGTTTGCCAACCCTTTCTGTGCAGAATCCCAAAACCGGTATTTCCAGCCCAATGCCGGCATACGTACTAAACAGCAGGAAACTTCGTCTAAAACTCAGGAGAAACGTTTCCTTGAAACTGCTCTGCTGTGCGTTCGTTCACCTAAGAGCGTTGAATCTATGTTGAGATTCAGCGAGTCAGAAACACGTTTCTTCTAGGAGCTGCGTTGGGATACTCCCGAGTGAAAGGGACCATAGGCTGTACAGAGAAATATCTGCTTCTAAAACCAAAACGGAGCTATCTAACTGAATGGTTGTCAATGTGTGCATTCAACTGACAGAGTTAAACTCACGTGTGGATTCAGTGGATTACCCACCCTTTCTGTGCAGAATCCCAAAACCGGTATTTCCATCCCAATGCCGGCATACGTACTAAACAGCAGGAAACTTCGTCTAAAACTCAGGAGAAACGTTTCCTTGAAACTGCTCTGCTGTGCGTTCGTTCACCTAAGAGAGTTGAATCTATGTTGAGATTCAGCGAGTCAGAAACACGTTTCTTCTAGGAGCTGCGTTGGGATATTCCCGAGTGAATGGGACCATAGGGTGTACAGAGAAATATCTGCTTCTAAAACCAAAACGGAACTATCTAACTGAATGGTTGTCAATTTGTGCATTCAACTGACAGAGTTAAACTCACGTGTGGATTCAGCGGTTTGCAAACCGTTTCTGTGCAGAATCCCAAAACCGGTATTTCCAGCCCAATGCCGGCATACGTACTAAACAGCAGGAAACTTCGTCTAAAACTCAGGAGAAACGTTTCCTTGAAACTGCTCTGCTGTGGGTTCGTTCACCTAAGAGAGTTGAATCTATGTTGAGATTCAGCGAGTCAGAAACACGTTTCTTATAGGAGCTGCGTTGGGATATTCCCGAGTGAAAGGGACCATAGGCTGTACAGAGAAATATCTGCTTCTAAAACCAAAACGGAGCTATTTAACTGAATGGTTGTCAATGTGTGCATTCAACTGACAGAGTTAAACTCACGTGTGGATTCAGCGGATTGCCAACCTTTCTGTGCAGAATCCCAAAACCGGTATTTCCAGCCCAATGCCGGCATACGTACTAAACAGCAGGAAACTTCGTCTAAAACTCAGGAGAAACGTTTCCTTGAAACTGCTCTGCTGTGCGTTCGTTCACCTAAGAGAGTTGAATCTATGTTGAGATTCAGCGAGTCAGAAACACGTTTCTTCTAGGAGCAGCGTTGGGATATTCCCGAGTGAAAGGGACCATAGGCTGTACAGAGAAATATCTGCTTCTAAAACCAAAACGGAGCTATCAAACTGAATGGTTGTCAATGTGTGCATTCAACGGACAGAGTTAAACTCACGTGTGGATTCAGCGGATTGCCAACCCTTTCTGTGCAGAATCGCAAAACCGGTATTTCCAGCCCAATGCCGGCATACGTTCTAAACAGCAGGAAACTTCGTCTAAAACTCAGGAGAAACGTTTCCTTGAAACTGCTCTGCTGTGCGTTCGTTTACCTAAGAGAGTTGGATCTATGTTGAGATTCAGCGAGTCAGAAACACGTTTCTTCTAGGAGCTGCGTTGGGTTATTCCCGAGTGAATGGGACCATAGGCTGTACAGAGAAATATCTGCTTCTAAAACCAAAACGGAGCTATCTAACTGAATGGTTGTCAATGTGTGCATTCAGCTGACAGAGTTAAACTCACGTGTGGATTCAGCGGTTTGCCAACCCTTTCTGTGCAGAATCCCAAAACCGGTATTTCCAGCCCAATGCCGGCATACGTACTAAACAGCAGGAAACTTCGTCTAAAACTCAGGAGAAACGATTCCTTGAAACTGCTCTGCTGTGCGTTCGTTCACCTAAGAGAGTTGAATCTATGTTGAGATTCAGCGAGTCAGAAACACGTTTCTTCTAGGAGCTGCGTTGGGATATTCCCGAGTGAAAGGGACCATAGGCTGTACAGAGAAATATCTGCTTCTAAAACCAAAACGGAGCTATCTACCTGAATGGTTGTCAATGTGTACATTCAACTGAGAGAGTTAAACTCACGTGTGGATTCAGCGGATTACCCACCCTTTCTGTGCAGAATCCCAAAACCGGTATTTCCATCCCAATGCCGGCATACGTACTAAACAGCAGGAAACTTCGTCTAAAACTCAGGAGAAACGTTTCCTTGAAACTGCTCTGCTGTGCGTTCGTTCACCTAAGAGCGTTGAATCTATGTTGAGATTCAGCGAGTCAGAAACACGTTTCTTCTAGGAGCTGCGTTGGGATATTCCCGAGTGAATGGGACCATAGGCTGTACAGAGAAATATCTGCTTCTAAAACCAAAACGGAGCTATCTAACTGAATGGTTGTCAATGTGTGCATTCAACTGACAGAGTTAAACTCACGTGTGGATTCAGCGGTTTGCCAACCCTTTCTGTGCAGAATCCCAAATCCGGTATTTCCAGCCCAATGCCGGCATACGTACTAAACAGCAGGAAACTTCGCCTAAAACTCAGGAGAAACGTTTCCTTGAAACTGCTCTGCTGTGCGTTCGTTCACCTAAGAGAGTTGGATCTATGTTGAGATTCAGCGAGTCAGAAACACGTTTCTTCTAGGAGCTGCGTTGGGTTATTCCCGAGTGAATGGGACCATAGGCAGTACAGAGACATATCTGCTTCTAAAACCATAACGGAGCTATCTAACTGAATGGTTGTCAATGTGTGCATTCAACTGACAGAGTTAAACTCACGTGTGGATTCAGCGGATGGCCAACCCTTTCTGTGCAGAATCCCAAAACCGGTATTTCCAGCCCAATGCCGGCATACGTACTAAACAGCAGGAAACTTCGTCTAAAACTCAGGAGAAACGTTTCCTTGAAACTGCTCTGCTGTGCGTTCGTTCACCTAAGAGAGTTGAATGTATGTTGAGATTCAGCGAGTCAGAAACACGTTTCTTCTAGGAGCTGCGTTGGGATATTCCCGAGTGAATGGGACCATAGGCTGTACAGAGAAATATCTGCTTCTAAAACCACAACGGAGCTATCTAACTGAATGGTTGTCAATTTGTGCATTCAACTGACAGAGTTAAACTCACGTGTGGATTCAGCGGTTTGCAAACCCTTTCTGTGCAGAATCCCAAAACCGGTATTTCCAGCCCAATGCCGGCATACGTACTAAACAGCAGGAAACTTCGTCTAAAACTCAGGAGAAACGTTTCCTTGAAACTGCTCTGCTGTGCGTTCGTTCACCTAAGAGAGTTGAATCTATGTTGAGATTCAGCGAGTCAGAAACACGTTTCTTCTAGGAGCTGCGTTGGAATATTCCCGAATGAAAGGGACCATAGGCTGTACAGAGAAATATCTGCTTCTAAAGCCACAACGGAGCTATCTAACTGAATGGTTGTCAATGTGTGCATTCAACTGACAGAGTTAAACTCACTTGTGGATTCAGCGGATTGCCAACCCTTTCTGTGCAGAATCCCAATACCGGTATTTCCAGCCCAATGCCGGCATACGTACTAAATAGCAGGAAACTTCGTCTAAAACTCAGGAGAAACGTTTCCTTGAAACTGCTCTGCTGTGCGTTCGTTCACCTAAGAGAGTTGGATCTATGTTGAGATTCAGCGAGTCAGAAACACGTTTCTTCTAGGAGCTGCGTTGGGATATTCCCGAGTGAATGGGACCATAGGGTGTACAGAGAAATATCTGCTTCTAAAACCAAAACGGAGCTATCTAACTGAATGGTTGTCAATTTGTGCATTCAACTGACAGAGTTAAACTCACGTGTGGATTCAGCGGTTTGCAAACCGTTTCTGTGCAGAATCCCAAAACCGGTATTTCCAGCCCAATGCCGGCATACGTACTAAACAGCAGGAAACTTCGTCTAAAACTCAGGAGAAACGTTTCCTTGAAACTGCTCTGCTGTGGTTTCGTTCACCTAAGAGAGTTGAATCTATGTTGAGATTCAGCGAGTCAGAAACACGTTTCTTATAGGAGCTGCGTTGGGATATTCCCGAGTGAAAGGGACCATAGGCTGTACAGAGAAATATCTGCTTCTAAAACCAAAACGGAGCTATCTAACTGAATGGTTGTCAATGTGTGCATTCAACTGACAACGGTAAACTCACGTGTGGATTCAGCGGATTGCCAACCCTTTCTGTGCAGAATTCCAAAGCCGGTATTTCCAGCCCAATGCCGGCATACGTACTAAACAGCAGGAAACTTCGTCTAAAACTCAGGAGAAACGTTTCCTTGAAACTGCTCTGCTGTGCGTTCGTTCACCTAAGAGCGTTGAATCTATGTTGAGATTCAGCGAGTCAGAAACACGTTTCTTCTAGGAGCTGCATTGTGATATTCCCGAGTGAAAGGGACCATAGGCTGTACAGAGAAATATCTGCTTCTAAAACCAAAACGGAGCTATTTAACTGAATGGTTGTCAATGTGTGCATTCAACTGACCGATTTAAACTCACGTGTGGATTCAGCGGATTACCCACCCTTTCTGTGCAGAATCCCAAAACCGGTGTTTCCATCCCAATGCCGGCATACGTACTAAACAGCAGGAAACTTCGTCTAAAACTCAGGAGAAACGTGTCCTTGAAACTGCTCTGCTGTGCGTTCGTTCACCTAAGAGAGTTGAATCTATATTGACATTCAGCGAGTCAGAAACACGTTTCTTATAGGAGCTGCGTTGGGATATTCCCGAGTGAATGGGACCATAGGCTGTACAGAGAAATATCTGCTTCTAAAACCAAAACGGAGCTGTCTAACTGAATGGTTGTCAATGTGTGCATTCAACTGACAACGTTAAACTCACGTGTGGATTCAGCGGATTGCCAACCCTTTCTGTGCAGAATCCCAAAACCGGTATTTCCAGCCCAATGCCGGCATACGTACTAAACAGCAGGAAACTTCGTCTAAAACTCAGGAGAAACGTTTCCTTGAAACTGCTCTGCTATGCGTTCGTTCACCTAAGAGCGTTGAATCTATGTTGAGATTCAGCGAGTCAGAAACACGTTTCTTCTAGGAGCTGCGTTGTGATATTCCCGAGTGAAAGGGACCATAGGCTGTACAGAGAAATATCTGCTTCTAAAACCAAAACGGAGCTATCTAACTGAATGGTTGTCAGTGTGTGCATTCAACTGACAGAGTTAAACTCACGTGTGGATTCAGCGGATTACCCACCCTTTCTGTGCAGAATCCCAAAACCGGTATTTCCATCCCAATGCCGGCATACGTACTAAACAGCAGGAAACTTCGTCTAAAACTCAGGAGAAACGTGTCCTTGAAACTGCTCTGCTGTGCGTTCGTTCACCTAAGAGAGTTGAATCTATGTTGACATTCAGCGAGTCAGAAACACGTTTCTTCTAGGAGCTGCGTTGGGATATTCCCGAGTGAATGGGACCATAGGCTGTACAGAGAAATATCTGCTTCTAAAACCAAAACGGAGCTGTCTAACTGAATGGTTGTCAATGTGTGCATTCAACTGACAACGTTAAACTCACGTGTGGATTCAGCGGATTGCCAACCCTTTCTGTGCAGAATCCCAATACCGGTATTTCCAGCCCAATGCCGGCATACGTACTAAACAGCAGGAAACTTCGTCTAAAACTCAGGAGAAACGTTTCCTTGAAACTGCTCTGCTGTGCGTTCGTTCACCTAAGAGAGTTGGATCTATGTTGAGATTCAGCGAGTCAGAAACACGTTTCTTCTAGGAGCTGCGTTGGGATATTCCCGAGTGAATGGGACCATAGGGTGTACAGAGAAATATCTGCTTCTAAAACCAAAACGGAACTATCTAACTGAATGGTTGTCAATTTGTGCATTCAACTGACAGAGTTAAACTCACGTGTGGATTCAGCGGTTTGCAAACCGTTTCTGTGCAGAATCCCAAAACCGGTATTTCCAGCCCAATGCCGGCATACGTACTAAACAGCAGGAAACTTCGTCTAAAACTCAGGAGAAACGTTTCCTTGAAACTGCTCTGCTGTGGGTTCGTTCACCTAAGAGAGTTGAATCTATGTTGAGATTCAGCGAGTCAGAAACACGTTTCTTATAGGAGCTGCGTTGGGATATTCCCGAGTGAAAGGGACCATAGGCTGTACAGAGAAATATCTGCTTCTAAAACCAAAACGGAGCTATCTAACTGAATGGTTGTCAATGTGTGCATTCAACTGACAGAGTTAAACTCACGTGTGGATTTAGCGGATTGCCAACCTTTCTGTGCAGAATCCCAAAACCGGTATTTCCAGCCCAATGCCGGCATACGTACTAAACAGCAGGAAACTTCGTCTAAAACTCAGGAGAAACGTTTCCTTGAAACTGCTCTGCTGTGCGTTCGTTCACCTAAGAGAGTTGAATCTATGTTGAGATTCAGCGAGTCAGAAACACGTTTCTTCTAGGAGCAGCGTTGGGATATTCCCGAGTGAAAGGGACCATAGGCTGTACAGAGAAAGATCTGCTTCTAAAACCAAAACGGAGCTATCTACCTGAATGGTTGTCAATGTGTACATTCAACTGAGAGAGTTAAACTCACGTGTGGATTCAGCGGATTACCCACCCTTTCTGTGCAGAATCCCAAAACCGGTATTTCCATCCCAATGCCGGCATACGTACTAAACAGCAGGAAACTTCGTCTAAAACTCAGGAGAAACGTTTCCTTGAAACTGCTCTGCTGTGCGTTCGTTCACCTAAGAGCGTTGAATCTATGTTGAGATTCAGCGAGTCAGAAACACGTTTCTTCTAGGAGCTGCGTTGGGATATTCCCGAGTGAATGGGACCATAGGCTGTACAGAGAAATATCTGCTTCTAAAACCAAAACGGAGCTATCTAACTGAATGGTTGTCAATGTGTGCATTCAACTGACAGAGTTAAACTCACGTGTGGATTCAGCGGTTTGCCAACCCTTTCTGTGCAGAATCCCAAATCCGGTATTTCCAGCCCAATGCCGGCATACGTACTAAACAGCAGGAAACTTCGCCTAAAACTCAGGAGAAACGTTTCCTTGAAACTGCTCTGCTGTGCGTTCGTTCACCTAAGAGAGTTGGATCTATGTTGAGATTCAGCGAGTCAGAAACACGTTTCTTCTAGGAGCTGCGTTGGGTTATTCCCGAGTGAATGGGACCATAGGCAGTACAGAGACATATCTGCTTCTAAAACCATAACGGAGCTATCTAACTGAATGGTTGTCAATGTGTGCATTCAACTGACAGAGTTAAACTCACGTGTGGATTCAGCGGATGGCCAACCCTTTCTGTGCAGAATCCCAAAACCGGTATTTCCAGCCCAATGCCGGCATACGTACTAAACAGCAGGAAACTTCGTCTAAAACTCAGGAGAAACGTTTCCTTGAAACTGCTCTGCTGTGCGTTCGTTCACCTAAGAGAGTTGAATCTATGTTGAGATTCAGCGAGTCAGAAACACGTTTCTTCTAGGAGCTGCGTTGGGATATTCCTGAGTGAATGGTACCATAGGCTGTACAGAGAAATATCTGCTTCTAAAACCACAACGGAGCTATCTAACTGAATGGTTGTCAATTTGTGCATTCAACTGACAGAGTTAAACTCACGTGTGGATTCAGCGGTTTGCAAACCCTTTCTGTGCAGAATCCCAAAACCGGTATTTCCAGCCCAATGCCGGCATACGTACTAAACAGCAGGAAACTTCGTCTAAAACTCAGGAGAAACGTTTCCTTGAAACTGCTCTGCTGTGCGTTCGTTCACCTAAGAGAGTTGAATCTATGTTGAGATTCAGCGAGTCAGAAACACGTTTCTTCTAGGAGCTGCGTTGGAATATTCCCGAATGAAAGGGACCATAGGCTGTACAGAGAAATATCTGCTTCTAAAGCCACAACGGAGCTATCTAACTGAATGGTTGTCAATGTGTGCATTCAACTGACAGAGTTAAACTCACGTGTGGATTCAGCGGATTGCCAACCCTTTCTGTGCAGAATCCCAATACCGGTATTTCCAGCCCAATGCCGGCATACGTACTAAACAGCAGGAAACTTCGTCTAAAACTCAGGAGAAACGTTTCCTTGAAACTGCTCTGCTGTGCGTTCGTTCACCTAAGAGAGTTGGATCTATGTTGAGATTCAGCGAGTCAGAAACACGTTTCTTCTAGGAGCTGCGTTGGGATATTCCCGAGTGAATGGGACCATAGGGTGTACAGAGAAATATCTGCTTCTAAAACCAAAACGGAGCTATCTAACTGAATGGTTGTCAATTTGTGCATTCAACTGACAGAGTTAAACTCACGTGTGGATTCAGCGGTTTGCAAACCGTTTCTGTGCAGAATCCCAAAACCGGTGTTTCCAGCCCAATGCCGGCATACGTACTAAACAGCAGGAAACTTCGTCTAAAACTCAGGAGAAACGTTTCCTTGAAACTGCTCTGCTGTGGGTTCGTTCACCTAAGAGAGTTGAATCTATGTTGAGATTCAGCGAGTCAGAAACACGTTTCTTATAGGAGCTGCGTTGGGATATTCCCGAGTGAAAGGGACCATAGGCTGTACAGAGAAATATCTGCTTCTAAAACCAAAACGGAGCTATCTAACTGAATGGTTGTCAATGTGTGCATTCAACTGACAGAGTTAAACTCACGTGTGGATTTAGCGGATTGCCAACTTTCTGTGCAGAATCCCAAAACCGGTATTTCCAGCCCAATGCCGGCATACGTACTAAACAGCAGGAAACTTCGTCTTAAACTCAGGAGAAACGTTTCCTTGAAACTGCTCTGCTGTGGGTTCGTTCAACTAATAGAGTTGAATCTATGTTGAGATTCAGCGAGTCAGAAACACGGTTCTTCTAGGAGCTGCGTTGGGATATTCCCGAGTGAATGGGACCATAGTCTGTACAGAGAAATATCTGCTTCTAAAACCAAAACGGAGCTATCTAACTGAATGGTTGTCAATGTGTGCATTCAACTGACAACGGTAAACTCACGTGTGGATTCAGCGGATTGCCAACCCTTTCTGTGCAGAATTCCAAAGCCGGTATTTCCAGCCCAATGCCGGCATACGTACTAAACAGCAGGAAACTTCGTCTAAAACTCAGGAGAAACGTTTCCTTGAAACTGCTCTGCTGTGCGTTCGTTCACCTAAGAGCGTTGAATCTATGTTGAGATTCAGCGAGTCAGAAACACGTTTCTTCTAGGAGCTGCATTGTGATATTCCCGAGTGAAAGGGACCATAGGCTGTACCGAGAAATATCTGCTTCTAAAACCAAAACGGAGCTATTTAACTGAATGGTTGTCAATGTGTGCATTCAACTGACCGAGTTAAACTCACGTGTGGATTCAGCGGATTACCCACCCTTTCTGTGCAGAATCCCAAAACCGGTGTTTCCATCCCAATGCCGGCATACGTACTAAACAGCAGGAAACTTCGTCTAAAACTCAGGAGAAAGGTGTCCTTGAAACTGCTCTGCTGTGCGTTCGTTCACCTAAGAGAGTTGAATCTATATTGACATTCAGCGAGTCAGAAACACGTTTCATCTAGGAGCTGCGTTGGGATATTCCCGAGTGAATGGGACCATAGGCTGTACAGAGAAATATCTGCTTCTAAAACCAAAACGGAGCTGTCTAACTGAATGGTTGTCAATGTGTGCATTCAACTGACAACGTTAAACTCACGTGTGGATTCAGCGGATTGCCAACCCTTTCTGTGCAGAATCCCAAAACCGGTATTTCCAGCCCAATGCCGGCATACGTACTAAACAGCAGGAAACTTCGTCTAAAACTCAGGAGAAACGTTTCCTTGAAACTGCTCTGCTATGCGTTCGTTCACCTAAGAGCGTTGAATCTATGTTGAGATTCAGCGAGTCAGAAACACGTTTCTTCTAGGAGCTGCGTTGTGATATTCCCGAGTGAAAGGGACCATAGGCTGTACAGAGAAATATCTGCTTCTAAAACCAAAACGGAGCTATCTAACTGAATGGTTGTCAATGGGTGCATTCAACTGACAACGGCAAACTCACGTGTGGATTCAGCGGATTGCCAACCCTTTCTGTGCAGAATTCCAAAACCGGTATTTCCAGCCCAATGCCGGCATACGTACTAAACAGCAGGAAACTTCGTCTAAAACTCAGGAGAAACGTTTCCTTGAAACTGCTCTGCTGTGCGTTCGTTCACCTAAGAGCGTTGAATCTATGTTGAGATTCAGCGAGTCAGAAACACGTTTCTTCTAGGAGCTGCATTGTGATATTCCCGAGTGAAAGGGACCATAGGCTGTACAGAGAAATATCTGCTTCTAAAACCAAAACGGAGCTATCTAACTGAATGGTTGTCAATGTGTGCATTCAACTGACAGAGTTAAACTCACGTGTGGATTCAGCGGATTACCCACCCTTTCTGTGCAGAATCCCAAAACCGGTATTTCCATCCCAATGCCGGCATACGTATTAAACAGCAGGAAACTTCGTCTAAAACTCAGGAGAAACGTGTCCTTGAAACTGCTCTGCTGTGCGTTCGTTCACCTAAGAGAGTTGAATCTATGTTGACATTCAGCGAGACAGAAACACGTTTCTTCTAGGAGCTGCGTTGGGATATTCCCGAGTGAATGGGACCATAGGCGGTACAGAGAAATATCTGCTTCTAAAACCAAAACGGAGCTGTCTAACTGAATGGTTGTCAATGTGTGCATTCAACTGACAACGTTAAACTCACGTGTGGATTCAGCGGATTGCCAACCCTTTCTGTGCAGAATCCCAAAACCGGTATTTCCAGCCCAATGCCGGCATACGTACTAAACAGCAGGAAACTTCGTCTAAAACTCAGGAGAAACGTTTCCTTGAAACTGCTCTGCTGTGCGTTCGTTCACCTAAGAGACTTGAATCTATGTTGAGCTTCAGCGAGTCAGAAACACGTTTCTTCTAGGAGTTGCGTTGGGATATTCCCGAGTGAAATGGACCATAGGCTGTACAGAGAAATATCTGCTTCTAAAACCACAACGGAGCTATCTAACTGAATGGTTGTCAATGTGTGCATTCAACTGACAGAGTTAAACTCACGTGTGGATTCAGCGGATTGCCAACCCTTTCTGTGCAGAATCCCAAAACCGGTATTTCCAGCCCAATGCCGGCATACGTACTAAACAGCAGGAAACTTCGCCTAAAACTCAGGAGAAACGTTTCCTTGAAACTGCTCTGCTGTGCGTTCGTTCACCTAAGAGAGTTGAATCTATGTTGAGATTCAGCGAGTCAGAAACACGTTTCTTCTAGGAGCTGCGTTGGGATATTCCCGAGTGAAGGGGACCATAGGCTGTACAGAGAAATATCTGCTTCTAAAACCAAAACGGAGCTATCTGACTGAATGGTTGTCAATGGGTGCATTCAACTGACAGAGTTAAACTCACGTGTGGATTCAGCGGATTGCCAACCATTTCTGTGCAGAATCCCAAAACCGGTATTTCCAGCCCAATGCCGGCATACGTACTAAACAGCAGGAAACTTCGTCTAAAACTCAGGAGAAACGTTTCCTTGAAACTGCTCTGCTGTGCGTTCGTTCACCTAAGAGAGTTGGATCTATGTTGAGATTCAGCGAGTCAGAAACACGTTTCTTCTAGGAGCTGCGTTGGGATATTCCCGAGTGAATAGGACCATAGGCTGTACAGAGAAATATCTGCTTCTAAAACCAAAACGGAGCTATCTAACTGAATGGTTGTCAATGTGTGCATTCAACTGACAGAGTTAAACTCACGTGTGGATTCAGCGATTTGCCAACCCTTTCTGTGCAGAATCCCAAAACCGGTATTTCCAGCCCAATGCCGGCATACGTACTAAACAGCAGGAAACTTCGTCTAAAACTCAGGAGAAACGTTTCCTTGAAACTGCTCTGCTGTGCGTTCGTTCACCTAAGAGAGGTGAATCTATGTTGAGATTCAGCGAGTCAGAAACACGTTTCTTCTAGGAGCTGCGTTGGGATATTCCCGAGTGAATGGGACCATAGGCTGTACGGATAAATATCTGCTTCTAAAACCACAACGGAGCTATCTAACTGAATGGTTGTCAATGTGTGCATTCAACTGACAGAGTTAAACTCACGTGTGGATTCAGCGGTTTGCCAACCCTTTCTGTGCAGAATCCCAAAACCGGTATTTCCAGCCCAATGCCGGCATACGTACTAAACAGCAGTAAACTTCGTCTAAAACTCAGGAGAAAGTTTCCTTGAAACTGCTCTGCTGTGCGTTCGTTCACCTAAGAGAGTTGAATCTATGTTGAGATTCAGCGAGTCAGAAACACGTTTCTTCTAGGAGCTGCGTTGGGATATTCACGAGTGAAGGGGACCATAGGCTGTACAGAGAAATATCTGCTTCTAAAACCAAAACGGAGCTATCTAACTGAATGGTTGTCAATGTGTGCATTCAACTGACAGAGTTAAACTCACGTGTGGATTCAGCGGATTGCCAACCCTTTCTGTGCAGAATCCCAATACCGGTATTTCCAGCCCAATGCCGGCATACGTACTAAACAGCGGGAAACTTCGTCTAAAACTCAGGAGAAACGTTTCTTTGAAACTGCTCTACTGTGCGTTCGTTCACCTAAGAGAGTTGGATCGATGTTGAGATTCAGCGAGTCAGAAACACGTTTCTTCTAGGAGCAGCGTTGGGATATTCCCGAGTGAATGGGACCATAGGCTGTACAGAGAAATATCTGCTTCTAAAACCACAACGGAGCTATCTAACTGAATGGTTGTCAATTTGTGCATTCAACTGACAGAGTTAAACTCACGTGTGGATTCAGCAGTTTGCCAACCCTTTCTGTGCAGAATCCCAAAACCGGTTTTTCCAGCCCAATGCCGGCATACGTACTAAACAGCAGGAAACTTCGTCTAAAACTCAGCAGAAACGTTTCCTTGAAACTGCTCTGCTGTGCGTTCGTTCACCTAAGAGAGTTGAATCTATGTTGAGATTCAGCGAGTCAGAAACACGTTTCTTTTAGGAGCTGCGTTGGGATATTCCCGAGTGAAAGGGACCATAGGCTGTACAGAGAAATATCTGCTTCTGAAACCAAAACGGAGCTATCTAACTGAATGGTTGTCAATGTCTGCATTCAACTGACAGAGTTAAACTCACGTGTGTATTTAGCGGATTGCCAAACCTTTCTGTGCAGAATCCCAAAACCGGTATTTCCAGCCCAATGCCGGCATACGTACTAAACAGCAGGAAACTTCGTCTAAAACTCAGGAGAAACGTTTCCTTGAAACTGCTCTGCTGTGGGTTCGTTCAACTAATAGAGTTGAATCTATGTTGAGATTCAGCGAGTCAGAAACACGTTTCTTCTAGGAGCTGCGTTGGGATATTCCCGAGTGAATGGGACCATAGTCTGTACAGAGAAATATCTGCTTCTAAAACCAAAACGGAACTATCTAACTGAATGGTTGTCAATGTGTGCATTCAACTGACAGAGTTAAACTCACGTGTGGATTCAGCGGTTTGCCAACCCTTTCTGTGCAGAATCCCAAAACCGGTATTTCCAGCCCAATGCCGGCATACGTACTAAACAGCAGGAAACTTCGTCTAAAACTCAGCAGAAACGTTTCCTTGAAACTGCTCTGCTGTGCGTTCGTTCACCTAAGAGAGTTGAATCTATGTTGACATTCAGCGAGTCAGAAACACGTTTCTTCTAGGAGCTGCGTTGGGTTATTCCCGAGTGAATGGGACCATAGGCTGTACAGAGAAATATCTGCTTCTAAAACCAAAACGGAGCTATCTAACTGAATGGTTGTCAATGTGTGCATTCAACTGACAGAGTTAAACTCACGTGTGGCTTCAGCGGTTTGCCAACCCTTTCTGTGCAGAATCCCAAAACCGGTATTTCCAGCCCAATGCCGGCATACGTACTAAACAGCAGGAAACTTCGTCTAAAACTCAGGAGAAACGTTTCTTTGAAACTGCTCTGCTGTGCGTTCGTTCACCTAAGAGAGTTGAATCTATGTTGAGATTCAGCGAGTCAGAAACACGTTTCGTCTAGGAGCTGCGTTGGGATATTCCTGAGTGAATGGGACCATAGGCGGTACAGAGAAATATCTGCTTCTAAAACCAAAACGGAGCTATCTAACTGAATGGTTGTCAATGTGTGCATTCAACTAACAGAGTTAAACTCACGTGTGGATTCAGCGGTTTGCAAACCCTTTCTGTGCAGAATCCCAAAACCGGTATTTCCAGCCCAATGCCGGCATACGTACTAAACAGCAGGAAACTTCGTCTAAAACTCAGGAGAAACGTTTCCTTGAAACTGCTCTGCTGTGCGTTCGTTCACCTAAGAGAGTTGAATCTATGTTGAGATTCAGCGAGTCAGAAACACGTTTCTTCTAGGAGCTGCGTTGGGATATTCCTGAGTGAATGGGACCATAGGCGGTACAGAGAAATATCTGCTTCTAAAACCAAAACGGAGCTATCTAACTGAATGGTTGTCAATGTGCGCATTCAACTGACAGAGTTAAACTCATGTGTGGATTCAGCGGTTTGCCAACCCTTTCTGTGCAGAATCCCAAAACCGGTATTTCCAGCGCAATGCCGGCATACGTACTAAACAGCAGGAAACTTCGTCTAAAACTCAGGAGAAACGTTTCCTTGAAACTCCTCTGCTGTGCGTTCGTTCACCTAAGAGAGTTGAATCTATGTTGAGATTCAGCGAGTCAGAAACACGTTTCTTCTAGGAGCTGCGTTGGGATATTCCCGAGTGAATGGGACCAAAGGCTGTACAGAGAAATATGTGCTTTTAAAACCAAAACGGAGCTATCTAACCGAATGGTTGTCAATGTTGGCATTCAACTGACAGAGTTAAACTCACGTGTGGATTCAGCGGATTGCCAACCCTTTCTGTGCAGAATCCCAAAACCGGTATTTCCAGCGCAATGCCGGCATACGTACTAAACAGCAGGAAACTTCGTCTAAATCTCAGGAGAAACGTTTCCTTGAAACTGCTCTGCTGTGCGTTCGTTCACCTAAGAGAGTTGAATCTATGTTGAGATTCAGCGAGTCAGAAACACGTTTCTTCTAGGAGCTGCGTTGGGATATTCCCGAGTGAATGGGACCATAGGCTTTACAGAGAAATATCTGCTTCTAAAACCAAAACGGAGCTATCTAACTGAATGGTTGTCAATGTGTGCATTCAACTGACAGAGTTAAACTCACGTGTGGATTCAGCGGTTTGCAAACCCTTTCTGTGCAGAATCCCAAAACCGGTATTTCCAGCCCAATGCCGGCATACGTACTAAACAGCAGGAAACTTCGTCTAAAACTCAGGAGAAACGTTTCCTTGAAACTGCTCTGCTGTGCGTTCGTTCACCTAAGAGAGTTGAATCTATGTTGACATTCAGCGAGTCAGAAACACGTTTCTTCTAGGAGCTGCGTTGGGATATTCCCGAGTGAATGGGACCATAGGCTGTACAGAGAAATATCTGCTTCTAAAACCAAAACGGAGCTATCTAACTGAATGGTTGTCAATGTGTGCATTCAACTGACAGAGTTAAACTCACGTGTGGATTCAGCGGATTGCCAACCCTTTCTGTGCAGAATCCCAATACCGGTATTTCCAGCCCAATGCCGGCATACGTACTAAACAGCAGGAAACTTCGTCTAAAACTCAGGAGAAACGTTTCCTTGAAACTGCTCTGCTGTGCGTTCGTTCACCTAAGAGAGTTGGATCTATGTTGAGATTCAGCGAGTCAGAAACACGTTTCTTCTAGGAGCTGCGTTGGGATACTCCCGAGTGAATGGGACCATAGGCTGTACAGAGAAATATCTGCTTCTAAAACCACAACGGAGCTATCTAACTGAATGGTTGTCAATTTGTGCATTCAACTGACAGAGTTAAACTCACGTGTGGATTCAGCAGTTTGCAAACCGTTTCTGTGCAGAATCCCAAAACCGGTATTTCCAGCCCAATGCCGGCATACGTACTAAACAGCAGGAAACTTCGTCTAAAACTCAGGAGAAACGTTTCCTTGAAACTGCTCTGCTGTGGGTTCGTTCACCTAAGAGAGTTGAATCTATGTTGAGATTCAGCGAGTCAGAAACACGTTTCTTATAGGAGCTGCGTTGGGATATTCCCGAGTGAAAGGGACCATAGGCTGTACAGAGAAATATCTGCTTCTAAAACCAAAACGGAGCTATCTAACTGAATGGTTGTCAATGTCTGCATTCAACTGACAGAGTTAAACTCACGTGTGTATTTAGCGGATTGCCAAACCTTTCTGTGCAGAATCCCAAAACCGGTATTTCCAGCCCAATGCCGGCATACGTACTAAACAGCAGGAAACTTCGTCTAAAACTCAGGAGAAACGTTTCCTTGAAACTGCTCTGCTGTGCGTTCGTTCACCTAAGAGCGTTGAATCTATGTTGAGATTCAGCGAGTCAGAAACACGTTTCTTCTAGGAGCTGCGTTGTGATATTCCCGAGTGAAAGGGACCATAGGCTGTACAGAGAAATATCTGCTTCTAAAACCAAAACGGAGCTATCTAACTGAATGGTTGTCAGTGTGTGCATTCAACTGACAGAGTTAAACTCACGTGTGGATTCAGCGGATTACCCACCCTTTCTGTGCAGAATCCCAAAACCGGTATTTCCATCCCAATGCCGGCATACGTACTAAACAGCAGGAAACTTCGTCTAAAACTCAGGAGAAACGTGTCCTTGAAACTGCTCTGCTGTGCGTTCGTTCACCTAAGAGAGTTGAATCTATGTTGACATTCAGCGAGTCAGAAACACGTTTCTTCTAGGAGCTGCGTTGGGATATTCCCGATTGAATGGGACCATAGGCTGTACAGAGAAATATCTGCTTCTAAAACCAAAACGGAGCTGTCTAACTGAATGGTTGTCAATGTGTGCATTCAACTGACAACGTTAAACTCACGTGTGGATTCAGCGGATTGCCAACCCTTTCTGTGCAGAATCCTAAATCCGGTATTTCCAACCCAATGCCGGCATACGTACTAAACAGCAGGAAACTTCGTCTAAAACTCAGGAGAAACGTTTCCTTGAAACTGCTCTGCTGTGCGTTCGTTCACCTAAGAGAGTTGGATCTATGTTGAGATTCAGCGAGTCAGAAACACGTTTCTTCTAGGAGCTGCATTGGGATATTCCCGAGTGAATGGGACCACAGGCTGTACAGAGAAATATCTGCTTCTAAAACCAAAACGGAGCTATCTAACTGAATGGTTGTCAATTTGTGCATTCAACTGACAGAGTTAAACTCACGTGTGGATTCAGCGGTTTGCAAACCGTTTCTGTGCAGAATCCCAAAACCGGTATTTCCAGCCCAATGCCGGCATACGTACTAAACAGCAGGAAACTTCGTCTAAAACTCAGGAGAAACGTTTCCTTGAAACTGCTCTGCTTTGCGTTCGTTCACCTAAGAGAGTTGAATCTATGTTGAGATTCAGCGAGTCAGAAACACGTTTCTTATAGGAGCTGCGTTGGGATATTCCCGAGTGAAAGGGACCATAGGCTGTACAGAGAAATATCTGCTTCTAAAACCAAAACGGAGCTATCTAACTGAATGGTTGTCAATGTGTGCATTCAACTGACAGAGTTAAACTCACGTGTGGATTTAGCGGATTGCCAACCTTTCTGTGCAGAATCCCAAAACCGGTATTTCCAGCCCAATGCCGGCATACGTACTAAACAGCAGGAAACTTCGTCTAAAACTCAGGAGAAACGTTTCCTTGAAACTGCTCTGCTGTGTGTTCGTTCAACTAATAGAGTTGAATCTATGTTGAGATTCAGCGAGTCAGAAACACGGTTCTTCTAGGAGCTGCGTTGGGATATTCCCGAGTGAATGGGACCATAGTCTGTACAGAGAAATATCTGCTTCTAAAACCAAAACGGAGCTATCTAACTGAATGGTTGTCAATGGGTGCATTCAACTGACAACGGCAAACTCACGTGTGGATTCAGCGGATTGCCAACCCTTTCTGTGCAGAATTCCAAAACCGGTATTTCCAGCCCAATGCCGGCATACGTACTAAACAGCAGGAAACTTCGTCTAAAACTCAGGAGAAACGTTTCCTTGAAACTGCTCTGCTGTGCGTTCGTTCACCTAAGAGCGTTGAATCTATGTTGAGATTCAGCGAGTCAGAAACACGTTTCTTCTAGGAGCTGCATTGTGATATTCCCGAGTGAAAGGGACCATAGGCTGTACAGAGAAATATCTGCTTCTAAAACCAAAACGGAGCTATCTAACTGAATGGTTGTCAATGTGTGCATTCAACTGACAGAGTTAAACTCACGTGTGGATTCAGCGGATTACCCACCCTTTCTGTGCAGAATCCCAAAACCGGTATTTCCATCCCAATGCCGGCATACGTACTAAACAGCAGGAAACTTCGTCTAAAACTCAGGAGAAACGTGTCCTTGAAACTGCTCTGCTGTGCGTTCGTTCACCTAAGAGAGTTGAATCTATGTTGACATTCAGCGAGTCAGAAACACGTTTCTTCTAGGAGCTGCGTTGGGATATTCCCGAGTGAATGGGACCATAGGCTGTACAGAGAAATATCTGCTTCTAAAACCAAAACGGAGCTGTCTAACTGAATGGTTGTCAATGTGTGCATTCAACTGACAACGTTAAACTCACGTGTGGATTCAGCGGATTGCCAACCCTTTCTGTGCAGAATCCCAAAACCGGTATTTCCAGCCCAATGCCGGCATACGTACTAAACAGCAGGAAACTTCGCCTAAAACTCAGGAGAAACGTTTCCTTGAAACTGCTCTGCTGTGCGTTCGTTCACCTAAGAGAGTTGAATCTATGTTGAGATTCAGCGAGTCAGAAACACGTTTCTTCTAGGAGCTGCGTTGGGATATTCCCGAGTGAAGGGGACCATAGGCTGTACAGAGAAATATCTGCTTCTAAAACCAAAACGGAGCTATCTAACTGAATGGTTGTCAATGTGTGCATTCAACTGACAGAGTTAAACTCACGTGTGGATTCAGCGGATTGCCAACCATTTCTGTGCAGAATCCCAAAACCGGTATTTCCAGCCCAATGCCGGCATACGTACTAAACAGCAGGAAACTTCGTCTAAAACTCAGGAGAAACGTTTCCTTGAAACTGCTCTGCTGTGCGTTCGTTCACCTAAGAGAGTTGGATCTATGTTGAGATTCAGCGAGTCAGAAACACGTTTCTTCTAGGAGCTGCGTTGGGATATTCCCGAGTGAATAGGACCATAGGCTGTACAGAGAAATATCTGCTTCTAAAACCAAAACGGAGCTATCTAACTGAATGGTTGTCAATGTGTGCATTCAACTGACAGAGTTAAACTCACGTGTGGATTCAGCGGTTTGCCAACCCTTTCTGTGCAGAATCCCAAAACCGGTATTTCCAGCCCAATGCCGGCATACGTACTAAACAGCAGGAAACTTCGTCTAAAACTCAGGAGAAACGTTTCCTTGAAACTGCTCTGCTGTGCGTTCGTTCACCTAAGAGAGTTGGATCTATGTTGAGATTCAGCGAGTCAGAAACACGTTTCTTCTAGGAGCTGCGTTGGGATATTCCCGAGTGAATGGGACCATAGGCTGTACGGATAAATATCTGCTTCTAAAACCACAACGGAGCTATCTAACTGAATGGTTGTCAATTTGTGCATTCAACTGACAGAGTTAAACTCACGTGTGGATTCAGCGGTTTGCCAACCCTTTCTGTGCAGAATCCCAAAACCGGTATTTCCAGCCCAATGCCGGCATACGTACTAAACAGCAGGAAACTTCGTCTAAAACTCAGGAGAAAAGTTTCCTTGAAACTGCTCTGCTGTGCGTTCGTTCACCTAAGAGAGTTGAATCTATGTTGAGATTCAGCGAGTCAGAAACACGTTTCTTCTAGGAGCTGCGTTGGGATATTCACGAGTGAAGGGGACCATAGGCTGTACAGAGAAATATCTGCTTCTAAAACCAAAACGGAGCTATCTAACTGAATGGTTGTCAATGTGTGCATTCAACTGACAGAGTTAAACTCACGTGTGGATTCAGCGGATTACCCACCCTTTCTGTGCAGAATCCCAAAACCGGTATTTCCATCCCAATGCCGGCATACGTACTAAACAGCAGGAAACTTCGTCTAAAACTCAGGAGAAACGTGTCCTTGAAACTGCTCTGCTGTGCGTTCGTTCACCTAAGAGAGTTGAATCTATGTTGACATTCAGCGAGTCAGAAACACGTTTCTTCTAGGAGCTGCGTTGGGATATTCCCGAGTGAATGGGACCATAGGCTGTACAGAGAAATATCTGCTTCTAAAACCAAAACGGAGCTGTCTAACTGAATGGTTGTCAATGTGTGCATTCAACTGACAACGTTAAACTCACGTGTGGATTCAGCGGATTGCCAACCCTTTCTGTGCAGAATCCCAAAACCGGTATTTCCAGCCCAATGCCGGCATACGTACTAAACAGCAGGAAACTTCGCCTAAAACTCAGGAGAAACGTTTCCTTGAAACTGCTCTGCTGTGCGTTCGTTCACCTAAGAGAGTTGAATGTATGTTGAGATTCAGCGAGTCAGAAACACGTTTCTTCTAGGAGCTGCGTTGGGATATTCCCGAGTGAAGGGGACCATAGGCTGTACAGAGAAATATCTGCTTCTAAAACCAAAACGGAGCTATCTGACTGAATGGTTGTCAATGTGTGCATTCAACTGACAGAGTTAAACTCACGTGTGGATTCAGCGGATTGCCAACCATTTCTGTGCAGAATCCCAAAACCGGTATTTCCAGCCCAATGCCGGCATACGTACTAAACAGCAGGAAACTTCGTCTAAAACTCAGGAGAAACGTTTCCTTGAAACTGCTCTGCTGTGCGTTCGTTCACCTAAGAGAGTTGGATCTATGTTGAGATTCAGCGAGTCAGAAACACGTTTCTTCTAGGAGCTGCGTTGGGATATTCCCGAGTGAATAGGACCATAGGCTGTACAGAGAAATATCTGCTTCTAAAACCAAAACGGAGCTATCTAACTGAATGGTTGTCAATGTGTGCATTCAACTGACAGATTTAAACTCACGTGTGGATTCAGCGGTTTGCCAACCCTTTCTGTGCAGAATCCCAAAACCGGTATTTCCAGCCCAATGCCGGCATACGTACTAAACAGCAGGAAACTTCGTCTAAAACTCAGGAGAAACGTTTCCTTGAAACTGCTCTGCTGTGCGTTCGTTCACCTAAGAGAGGTGAATCTATGTTGAGATTCAGCGAGTCAGAAACACGTTTCTTCTAGGAGCTGCGTTGGGATATTCCCGAGTGAATGGGACCATAGGCTGTACGGATAAATATCTGCTTCTAAAACCACAACGGAGCTATCTAACTGAATGGTTGTCAATTTGTGCATTCAACTGACAGAGTTAAACTCACGTGTGGATTCAGCGGTTTGCCAACCCTTTCTGTGCAGAATCCCAAAACCGGTATTTCCAGCCCAATGCCGGCATACGTACTAAACAGCAGGAAACTTCGTCTAAAACTCAGGAGAAAAGTTTCCTTGAAACTGCTCTGCTGTGCGTTCGTTCACCTAAGAGAGTTGAATCTATGTTGAGATTCAGCGAGTCAGAAACACGTTTCTTCTAGGAGCTGCGTTGGGATATTCACGAGTGAAGGGGACCATAGGCTGTACAGAGAAATATCTGCTTCTAAAACCAAAACGGAGCTATCTAACTGAATGGTTGTCAATGTGTGCATTCAACTGACAGAGTTAAACTCACGTGTGGATTCAGCGGATTACCCACCCTTTCTGTGCAGAATCCCAAAACCGGTATTTCCATCCCAATGCCGGCATACGTACTAAACAGCAGGAAACTTCGTCTAAAACTCAGGAGAAACGTGTCCTTGAAACTGCTCTGCTGTGCGTTCGTTCACCTAAGAGAGTTGAATCTATGTTGACATTCAGCGAGTCAGAAACACGTTTCTTCTAGGAGCTGCGTTGGGATATTCCCGAGTGAATGGGACCATAGGCTGTACAGAGAAATATCTGCTTCTAAAACCAAAACGGAGCTGTCTAACTGAATGGTTGTCAATGTGTGCATTCAACTGACAACGTTAAACTCACGTGTGGATTCAGCGGATTGCCAACCCTTTCTGTGCAGAATCCCAAAACCGGTATTTCCAGCCCAATGCCGGCATACGTACTAAACAGCAGGAAACTTCGCCTAAAACTCAGGAGAAACGTTTCCTTGAAACTGCTCTGCTGTGCGTTCGTTCACCTAAGAGAGTTGAATGTATGTTGAGATTCAGCGAGTCAGAAACACGTTTCTTCTAGGAGCTGCGTTGGGATATTCCCGAGTGAAGGGGACCATAGGCTGTACAGAGAAATATCTGCTTCTAAAACCAAAACGGAGCTATCTGACTGAATGGTTGTCAATGTGTGCATTCAACTGACAGAGTTAAACTCACGTGTGGATTCAGCGGATTGCCAACCATTTCTGTGCAGAATCCCAAAACCGGTATTTCCAGCCCAATGCCGGCATACGTACTAAACAGCAGGAAACTTCGTCTAAAACTCAGGAGAAACGTTTCCTTGAAACTGCTCTGCTGTGCGTTCGTTCACCTAAGAGAGTTGGATCTATGTTGAGATTCAGCGAGTCAGAAACACGTTTCTTCTAGGAGCTGCGTTGGGATATTCCCGAGTGAATAGGACCATAGGCTGTACAGAGAAATATCTGCTTCTAAAACCAAAACGGAGCTATCTAACTGAATGGTTGTCAATGTGTGCATTCAACTGACAGATTTAAACTCACGTGTGGATTCAGCGGTTTGCCAACCCTTTCTGTGCAGAATCCCAAAACCGGTATTTCCAGCCCAATGCCGGCATACGTACTAAACAGCAGGAAACTTCGTCTAAAACTCAGGAGAAACGTTTCCTTGAAACTGCTCTGCTGTGCGTTCGTTCACCTAAGAGAGGTGAATCTATGTTGAGATTCAGCGAGTCAGAAACACGTTTCTTCTAGGAGCTGCGTTGGGATATTCCCGAGTGAATGGGACCATAGGCTGTACGGATAAATATCTGCTTCTAAAACCACAACGGAGCTATCTAACTGAATGGTTGTCAATTTGTGCATTCAACTGACAGAGTTAAACTCACGTGTGGATTCAGCGGTTTGCCAACCCTTTCTGTGCAGAATCCCAAAACCGGTATTTCCAGCCCAATGCCGGCATACGTACTAAACAGCAGGAAACTTCGTCTAAAACTCAGGAGAAAAGTTTCCTTGAAACTGCTCTGCTGTGCGTTCGTTCACCTAAGAGAGTTGAATCTATGTTGAGATTCAGCGAGTCAGAAACACGTTTCTTCTAGGAGCTGCGTTGGGATATTCACGAGTGAAGGGGACCATAGGCTGTACAGAGAAATATCTGCTTCTAAAACCAAAACGGAGCTATCTAACTGAATGGTTGTCAATGTGTGCATTCAACTGACAGAGTTAAACTCACGTGTGGATTCAGCGGATTACCCACCCTTTCTGTGCAGAATCCCAAAACCGGTATTTCCATCCCAATGCCGGCATACGTACTAAACAGCAGGAAACTTCGTCTAAAACTCAGGAGAAACGTGTCCTTGAAACTGCTCTGCTGTGCGTTCGTTCACCTAAGAGAGTTGAATCTATGTTGACATTCAGCGAGTCAGAAACACGTTTCTTCTAGGAGCTGCGTTGGGATATTCCCGAGTGAATGGGACCATAGGCTGTACAGAGAAATATCTGCTTCTAAAACCAAAACGGAGCTGTCTAACTGAATGGTTGTCAATGTGTGCATTCAACTGACAACGTTAAACTCACGTGTGGATTCAGCGGATTGCCAACCCTTTCTGTGCAGAATCCCAAAACCGGTATTTCCAGCCCAATGCCGGCATACGTACTAAACAGCAGGAAACTTCGCCTAAAACTCAGGAGAAACGTTTCCTTGAAACTGCTCTGCTGTGCGTTCGTTCACCTAAGAGAGTTGAATCTATGTTGAGATTCAGCGAGTCAGAAACACGTTTCTTCTAGGAGCTGCGTTGGGATATTCCCGAGTGAAGGGGACCATAGGCTGTACAGAGAAATATCTGCTTCTAAAACCAAAACGGAGCTATCTGACTGAATGGTTGTCAATGTGTGCATTCAACTGACAGAGTTAAACTCACGTGTGGATTCAGCGGATTGCCAACCATTTCTGTGCAGAATCCCAAAACCGGTATTTCCAGCCCAATGCCGGCATACGTACTAAACAGCAGGAAACTTCGTCTAAAACTCAGGAGAAACGTTTCCTTGAAACTGCTCTGCTGTGCGTTCGTTCACCTAAGAGAGTTGGATCTATGTTGAGATTCAGCGAGTCAGAAACACGTTTCTTCTAGGAGCTGCGTTGGGATATTCCCGAGTGAATAGGACCATAGGCTGTACAGAGAAATATCTGCTTCTAAAACCAAAACGGAGCTATCTAACTGAATGGTTGTCAATGTGTGCATTCAACTGACAGAGTTAAACTCACGTGTGGATTCAGCGGTTTGCCAACCCTTTCTGTGCAGAATCCCAAAACCGGTATTTCCAGCCCAATGCCGGCATACGTACTAAACAGCAGGAAACTTCGTCTAAAACTCAGGAGAAACGTTTCCTTGAAACTGCTCTGCTGTGCGTTCGTTCACCTAAGAGAGGTGAATCTATGTTGAGATTCAGCGAGTCAGAAACACGTTTCTTCTAGGAGCTGCGTTGGGATATTCCCGAGTGAATGGGACCATAGGCTGTACGGATAAATATCTGCTTCTAAAACCACAACGGAGCTATCTAACTGAATGGTTGTCAATTTGTGCATTCAACTGACAGAGTTAAACTCACGTGTGGATTCAGCGGTTTGCCAACCCTTTCTGTGCAGAATCCCAAAACCGGTATTTCCAGCCCAATGCCGGCATACGTACTAAACAGCAGGAAACTTCGTCTAAAACTCAGGAGAAAAGTTTCCTTGAAACTGCTCTGCTGTGCGTTCGTTCACCTAAGAGAGTTGAATCTATGTTGAGATTCAGCGAGTCAGAAACACGTTTCTTCTAGGAGCTGCGTTGGGATATTCACGAGTGAAGGGGACCATAGGCTGTACAGAGAAATATCTGCTTCTAAAACCAAAACGGAGCTATCTAACTGAATGGTTGTCAATGTGTGCATTCAACTGACAGAGTTAAACTCACGTGTGGATTCAGCGGATTGCCAACCCTTTCTGTGCAGAATCCCAATACCGGTATTTCCAGCCCAATGCCGGCATACGTACTAAACAGCGGGAAACTTCGTCTAAAACTCAGGAGAAACGTTTCTTTGAAACTGCTCTACTGTGCGTTCGTTCACCTAAGAGAGTTGGATCTATGTTGAGATTCAGCGAGTCAGAAACACGTTTCTTCTAGGAGCTGCGTTGGGATATTCCCGAGTGAATGGGACCATAGGCTGTACAGAGAAATATCTGCTTCTAAAACCACAACGGAGCTATCTAACTGAATGGTTGTCAATTTGTGCATTCAACTGACAGAGTTGAACTCACGTGTGGATTCAGCAGTTTGCAAACCGTTTCTGTGCAGAATCCCAAAACCGGTATTTCCAGCCCAATGCCGGCATACGTACTAAACAGCAGGAAACTTCGTCTAAAACTCAGGAGAAACGTTTCCTTGAAACTGCTCTGCTGTGGGTTCGTTCACCTAAGAGAGTTGAATCTATGTTGAGATTCAGCGAGTCAGAAACACGTTTCTTCTAGGAGCTGCGTTGGGATATTCCCGAGTGAAAGGGACCATAGGCTGTACAGAGAAATATCTGCTTCTAAAACCAAAACGGAGCTATCTAACTGAATGGTTGTCAATGTCTGCATTCAACTGACAGAGTTAAACTCACGTGTGGATTTAGCGGATTGCCAAACCTTTCTGTGCAGAATCCCAAAACCGGTATTTCCAGCCCAATGCCGGCAGACGTACTAAACAGCAGGAAACTTCGTCTAAAACTCAGGAGAAACGTTTCCTTGAAACTGCTCTGCTGTGGGTTCGTTCAACTAATAGAGTTGAATCTATGTTGAGATTCAGCGAGTCAGAAACACGTTTCTTCTAGGAGCTGCGTTGGGATATTCCCGAGTGAATGGGACCATAGTCTGTACAGAGAAATATCTGCTTCTAAAACCAAAACGGAGCTATCTAACTGAATGGTTGTCAATGTGTGCATTCAACTGACAGAGTTAAACTCACGTGTGGATTCAGCGGTTTGCCAAACCTTTCTGTGCAGAATCCCAAAACCGGTTTTTCCAGCCCAATGCCGGCATACGTACTAAACAGCAGGAAACTTCGTCTAAAACTCAGCAGAAACGTTTCCTTGAAACTGCTCTGCTGTGCGTTCGTTCACCTAAGAGAGTTGAATCTATGTTGAGATTCAGCGAGTCAGAAACACGTTTCTTTTAGGAGCTGCGTTGGGATATTCCCGAGTGAAAGGGACCATAGGCTGTACAGAGAAATATCTGCTTCTGAAACCAAAACGGAGCTATCTAACTGAATGGTTGTCAATGTCTGCATTCAACTGACAGAGTTAAACTCACGTGTGTATTTAGCGGATTGCCAAACCTTTCTGTGCAGAATCCCAAAACCGGTATTTCCAGCCCAATGCCGGCATACGTACTAAACAGCAGGAAACTTCGTCTAAAACTCAGGAGAAACGTTTCCTTGAAACTGCTCTGCTGTGGGTTCGTTCAACTAATAGAGTTGAATCTATGTTGAGATTCAGCGAGTCAGAAACACGTTTCTTCTAGGAGCTGCGTTGGGATATTCCCGAGTGAATGGGACCATAGTCTGTACAGAGAAATATCTGCTTCTAAAACCAAAACGGAGCTATCTAACTGAATGGTTGTCAATGTGTGCATTCAACTGACAGAGTTAAACTCACGTGTGGATTCAGCGGTTTGCCAACCCTTTCTGTGCAGAATCCCAAAACCGGTATTTCCAGCCCAATGCCGGCATACGTACTAAACAGCAGGAAACTTCGTCTAAAACTCAGGAGAAACGTTTCCTTGAAACTGCTCTGCTGTGCGTTCGTTCACCTAAGAGAGTTGAATCTATGTTGAGATTCAGCGAGTCAGAAACACGTTTCTTCTAGGAGCTGCGTTGGGTTATTCCCGAGTGAATGGGACCATAGGCTGTACAGAGAAATATCTGCTTCTAAAACCAAAACGGAGCTATCTAACTGAATGGTTGTCAATGTGTGCATTCAACTGACAGAGTTAAACTCACGTGTGGCTTCAGCGGTTTGCCAACCCTTTCTGTGCAGAATCCCAAAACCGGTATTTCCAGCCCAATGCCGGCATACGTACTAAACAGCAGGAAACTTCGTCTAAAACTCAGGAGAAACGTTTCTTTGAAACTGCTCTGCTGTGCGTTCGTTCACCTAAGAGAGTTGAATCTATGTTGAGATTCAGCGAGTCAGAAACACGTTTCGTCTAGGAGCTGCGTTGGGATATTCCTGAGTGAATGGGACCATAGGCGGTACAGAGAAATATCTGCTCCTAAAACCAAAACGGAGCTATCTAACTGAATGGTTGTCAATGTGTGCATTCAACTAACAGAGTTAAACTCACGTGTGGATTCAGCGGTTTGCAAACCCTTTCTTTGCAGAATCCCAAAACCGGTATTTCCAGCCCAATGCCGGCATACGTACTAAACAGCAGGAAACTTCGTCTAAAACTCAGGAGAAACGTTTCCTTGAAACTGCTCTGCTGTGCGTTCGTTCACCTAAGAGAGTTGAATCTATGTTGAGATTCAGCGAGTCAGAAACACGTTTCTTCTAGGAGCTGCGTTGGGATATTCCTGAGTGAATGGGACCATAGGCGGTACAGAGAAATATCTGCTTCTAAAACCAAAACGGAGGTATCTAACTGAATGGTTGTCAATGTGCGCATTCAACTGACAGAGTTAAACTCATGTGTGGATTCAGCGGTTTGCCAACCCTTTCTGTGCAGAATCCCAAAACCGGTATTTCCAGCGCAATGCCGGCATACGTACTAAACAGCAGGAAACTTCGTCTAAAACTCAGGAGAAACGTTTCCTTGAAACTCCTCTGCTGTGCGTTCGTTCACCTAAGAGAGTTGAATCTATGTTGAGATTCAGGGAGTCAGAAACACGTTTCTTCTAGGAGCTGCGTTGGGATATTCCCGAGTGAATGGGACCAAAGGCTGTACAGAGAAATATGTGCTTTTAAAACCAAAACGGAGCTATCTAACTGAATGGTTGTCAATGTTGGCATTCAACTGACAGAGTTAAACTCACGTGTGGATTCAGCGGATTGCCAACCCTTTCTGTGCAGAATCCCAAAACCGGTATTTCCAGCGCAATGCCGGCATACGTACTAAACAGCAGGAAACTTCGACTAAATCTCAGGAGAAACGTTTCCTTGAAACTGCTCTGCTGTGCGTTCGTTCACCTAAGAGAGTTGAATCTATGTTGAGATTCAGCGAGTCAGAAACACGTTTCTTCTAGGAGCTGCGTTGGGATATTCCCGAGTGAATGGGACCATAGGCTTTACAGAGAAATATCTGCTTCTAAAACCAAAACGGAGCTATCTAACTGAATGGTTGTCAATGTGTGCATTCAACTGACAGAGTTAAACTCACGTGTGGATTCAGCGGTTTGCAAACCCTTTCTGTGCAGAATCCCAAAACCGGTATTTCCAGCCCAATGCCGGCATACGTACTAAACAGCAGGAAACTTCGTCTAAAACTCAGGAGAAACGTTTCCTTGAAACTGCTCTGCTGTGCGTTCTTTCACCTAAGAGAGTTGAATCTCTGTTGAGATTCAGCGAGTCAGAAACACGTTTCTTCCTGGAGCTGCGTTGGGATATTCCCGAGTGAATGGGACCATAGGCTGTACAGAGAAATATCTGCTTCTAAAACCAAAACGGAGCTATCTAACTGAATGGTTGTCAATGTGTGCATTCAACTGACAGAGTTAAACTCACGTGTGGATTCAGCGGATTGCCAACCCTTTCTGTGCAGAATCCCAATACCGGTATTTCCAGCCCAATGCCGGCATACGTACTAAACAGCAGGAAACTTCGTCTAAAACTCAGGAGAAACGTTTCCTTGAAACTGCTCTGCTGTGGGTTCGTTCACCTAAGAGAGTTGAATCTATGTTGAGATTCAGCGAGTCAGAAACACGTTTCTTATAGGAGCTGCGTTGGGATATTCCCGAGTGAAAGGGACCATAGGCTGTACAGAGAAATATCTGCTTCTAAAACCAAAACGGAGCTATCTAACTGAATGGTTGTCAATGTCTGCATTCAACTGACAGAGTTAAACTCACGTGTGTATTTAGCGGATTGCCAAACCTTTCTGTGCAGAATCCCAAAACCGGTATTTCCAGCCCAATGCCGGCATACGTACTAAACAGCAGGAAACTTCGTCTAAAACTCAGGAGAAACGTTTCCTTGAAACTGCTCTGCTGTGGGTTCGTTCAACTAATAGAGTTGAATCTATGTTGAGATTCAGCGAGTCAGAAACACGTTTCTTCTAGGAGCTGCGTTGGGATATTCCCGAGTGAATGAGACCATAGCCTGTACAGAGAAATATCTGCTTCTAAAACCAAAACGGAGCTATCTAACTGAATGGTTGTCAATGTGTGCATTCAACTGACAGAGTTAAACTCACGTGTGGATTCAGCGGTTTGCCAACCCTTTCTGTGCAGAATCCCAAAACCGGTATTTCCAGCCCAATGCCGGCATACGTACTAAACAGCAGGAAACTTCGTCTAAAACTCAGCAGAAACGTTTCCTTGAAACTGCTCTGCTGTGCGTTCGTTCACCTAAGAGAGTTGAATGTATGTTGAGATTCAGCGAGTCAGAAACACGTTTCTTCTAGGAGCTGCGTTGGGTTATTCCCGAGTGAATGGGACCATAGGCTGTACAGAGAAATATCTGCTTCTAAAACCAAAACGGAGCTATCTAACTGAATGGTTGTCAATGTGTGCATTCAACTCATAGAGTTAAACTCACGTGTGGCTTCAGCGGTTTGCCAAACCTTTCTGTGCAGAATCCCAAAACCGGTATTTCCAGACCAATGCCGGCATACGTACTAAACAGTAGGAAACTTCGTCTAAAACTCAGGAGAAACGTTTCTTTGAAACTGCTCTGCTGTGCGTTCGTTCACCTAAGAGAGTTGAATCTATGTTGAGATTCAGCGAGTCAGAAACACGTTTCGTCTAGGAGCTGCGTTGGGATATTCCTGAGTGAATGGGACCATAGGCGGTACAGAGAAATATCTGCTTCTAAAACCAAAACGGAGCTATCTAACTGAATGGTTGTCAATGTGTGCATTCAACTAACAGAGTTAAACTCAGGTGTGGATTCAGCGGTTTGCAAACCCTTTCTGTGCAGAATCCCAAAACCGGTATTTCCAGCCCAATGCCGGCATACGTACTAAACAGCAGGAAACTTCGTCTAAAACTCAGGAGAAACGTTTCCTTGAAACTGCTCTGCTGTGCGTTCGTTCACCTAAGAGAGTTGAATCTATGTTGAGATTCAGCGAGTCAGAAACACGTTTCTTCTAGGAGCTGCGTTGGGATATTCCTGAGTGAATGGGACCATAGGCGGTACAGAGAAATATCTGCTTCTAAAACCAAAACGGAGCTATCTAACTGAATGGTTGTCAATGTGCGCATTCAACTGACAGAGTTAAACTCACGTGTGGATTCAGCGGTTTGCCAACCCTTTCTGTGCAGAATCCCAAAACCGGTATTTCCAGCGCAATGCCGGCATACGTACTAAACAGAAGGAAACTTCGTCTAAAACTCAGGAGAAACGTTTCCTTGAAACTGCTCTGCTGTGCGTTCGTTCACCTAAGAGAGTTGAATCTATGTTGAGATTCAGCGAGTCAGAAACACGTTTCTTCTAGGAGCTGCGTTGGGATATTCCCGAGTGAAATGGACCATAGGCTGTACAGAGAAATATCTGCTTCTAAAACCAAAACGGAGCTATCTAACTGAATGGTTGTCAATGTCTGCATTCACCTGACAGAGTTAAACTCACGTGTGTATTTAGCGGATTGCCAAACCTTTCTGTGCAGAATCCCAAAACCGGTATTTCCAGCCCTATGCCGGCATACGTACTAAACAGCAGGAAACTTCGTCTAAAACTCAGGAGAAACGTTTCCTTGAAACTGCTCTGCTGTGGGTTCGTTCAACTAATAGAGTTGAATCTATGTTGAGATTCAGCGAGTCAGAAACACGTTTCGTCTAGGAGCTGCGTTGGGATATTCCTGAGTGAATGGGACCATAGGCGGTACAGAGAAATATCTGCTTCTAAAACCAAAACGGAGCTATCTAACTGAATGGTTGTCAATGTGTGCATTCAACTAACAGAATTAAACTCAGGTGTGGATTCAGCGGTTTGCAAACCCTTTCTGTGCAGAATCCCAAAACCGGTATTTCCAGCCCAATGCCGGCATACGTACTAAACAGCAGGAAACTTCGTCTAAAACTCAGGAGAAACGTTTCCTTGAAACTGCTCTGCTGTGCGTTCGTTCACCTAAGAGAGTTGAATCTATGTTGAGATTCAGCGAGTCAGAAACACGTTTCTTCTAGGAGCTGCGTTGGGATATTCCTGAGTGAATGGGACCATAGGCGGTACAGAGAAATATCTGCTTCTAAAACCAAAACGGAGCTATCTAACTGAATGGTTGTCAATGTGCGCATTCAACTGACAGAGTTAAACTCACGTGTGGATTCAGCGGTTTGCCAACCCTTTCTGTGCAGAATCCCAAAACCGGTATTTCCAGCGCAATGCCGGCATACGTACTAAACAGAAGGAAACTTCGTCTAAAACTCAGGAGAAACGTTTCCTTGAAACTGCTCTGCTGTGCGTTCGTTCACCTAAGAGAGTTGAATCTATGTTGAGATTCAGCGAGTCAGAAACACGTTTCTTCTAGGAGCTGCGTTGGGATATTCCCGAGTGAATGGGACCAAAGGCTGTACAGAGAAATATGTGCTTTTAAAACCAAAACGGAGCTATCTAACTGAATGGTTGTCAATGTTGGCATTCAACTGACAGAGTTAAACTCACGTGTGGATTCAGCGGATTGCCAACCCTTTCTGTGCAGAATCCCAAAACCGGTATTTCCAGCCCAATGCCGGCATACGTACTAAACAGCAGGAAACTTCGTCTAAAACTCAGGAGAAACGTTTCCTTGAAACTGCTCTGCTGTGCGTTCGTTCACCTAAGAGAGTTGAATCTATGTTGAGATTCAGCGAGTCAGAAACACGTTTCTTCTAGGAGCTGCGTTGGGATATTCCCGAGTGAAATGGACCATAGGCTGTACAGAGAAATATCTGCTTCTAAAACCACAACGGAGCTATCTAACTGAATGGTTGTCAATGTGTGCATTCAACTGACAGAGTTAAACTCACGTGTGGATTCAGCGGATTGCCAACCCTTTCTGTGCAGAATCCCAAAACCGGTATTTCCAGCCCAATGCCGGCATACGTACTAAACAGCAGGAAACTTCGCCTAAAACTCAGGAGAAACGTTTCCTTGAAACTGCTCTGCTGTGCGTTCGTTCACCTAAGAGAGTTGAATCTATGTTGAGATTCAGCGAGTCAGAAACACGTTTCTTCTAGGAGCTGCGTTGGGATATTCCCGAGTGAAGGGGACCATAGGCTGTACAGAGAATTATCTGCTTCTAAAACCAAAACGGAGCTATCTGACTGAATAGTTGTCAATGTGTGCATTCAACTGACAGAGTTAAACTCACGTGTGGATTCAGCGGATTGCCAACCATTTCTGTGCAGAATCCCAAAACCGGTATTTCCAGCCCAATGCCGGCATACTTACTAAACAGCAGGAAACTTCGTCTAAAACTCAGGAGAAACGTTTCCTTGAAACTGCTGTGCTGTGCGTTCGTTCACTTAAGAGAGTTGGATCTATGTTGAGATTCAGCGAGTCAGAAACACGTTTCTTCTAGGAGCTGCGTTGGGATATTCCCGAGTGAATGGGACCATAGGCTGTACAGAGAAATATCTGCTTCTAAAACCAAAACGGAGCTATCTAACTGAATGGTTGTCAATGTGTGCATTCAACTGACAGAGTTAAACTCACGTGTGGATTCAGCGGTTTGCCAACCCTTTCTGTGCAGAATCCCAAAACCGGTATTTCCAGCCCAATGCCGGCATACGTACTAAACAGCAGGAAACTTCGTCTAAAACTCAGGAGAAACGTTTCCTTGAAACTGCTCTGCTGTGCGTTCGTTCACCTAAGAGAGGTGAATCTATGTTGAGATTCAGCGAGTCAGAAACACGTTTCTTCTAGGAGCTGCGTTGGGATATTCCCGAGTGAATGGGACCATAGGCTGTACGGATAAATATCTGCTTCTAAAACCACAACGGAGCTATCTAACTGAATGGTTGTCAATTTGTGCATTCAACTGACAGAGTTAAACTCACTTGTGGATTCAGCGGTTTGCCAACCCTTTCTGTGCAGAATCCCAAAACCGGTATTTCCAGCCCAATGCCGGCATACGTACTAAACAGCAGTAAACTTCGTCTAAAACTCAGGAGAAAAGTTTCCTTGAAACTGCTCTGCTGTGCGTTCGTTCACCTAAGAGAGTTGAATCTATGTTGAGATTCAGCGAGTCAGAAACACGTTTCTTCTAGGAGCTGCGTTGGGATATTCACGAGTGAAGGGGACCATAGGCTGTACAGAGAAATATCTGCTTCTAAAATCAAAATGGAGCTATCTAACTGAATGGTTGTCAATGTGTGCATTCAACTGACAGAGTTAAACTCACGTGTGGATTCAGCGGATTGCCAACCCTTTCTGTGCAGAATCCCAATACCGGTATTTCCAGCCCAATGCCGGCATACGTACTAAACAGCAGGAAACTTCGTCTAAAACTCAGGAGAAACGTTTCCTTGAAACTGCTCTGCTGTGCGTTCGTTCACCTAAGAGAGTTGGATCTATGTTGAGATTCAGCGAGTCAGAAACACGTTTCTTCTAGGAGCTGCGTTGGGATATTCCCGAGTGAATGGGACCATAGGCTCTACAGAGAAATATCTGCTTCTAAAACCACAACGGAGCTATCTAACTGAATGGTTGTCAATTTGTGCATTCAACTGACAGAGTTAAACTCACGTGTGGATTCAGCAGTTTGCAAACCGTTTCTGTGCAGAATCCCAAAACCGGTATTTCCAGCCCAATGCCGGCATACGTACTAAACAGCAGTAAACTTCGTCTAAAACTCAGGAGAAACGTTTCCTTGAAACTGCTCTGCTGTGGGTTCGTTCAACTAATAGAGTTGAATCTATGTTGAGATTCAGCGAGTCAGAAACACGTTTCTTCTAGGAGCTGCGTTGGGATATTCCCGAGTGAATGGGACCATAGTCTGTACAGAGAAATATCTGCTTCTAAAACCAAAACGGAGCTATCTAACTGAATGGTTGTCAATGTGTGCATTCAACTGACAGAGTTAAACTCACGTGTGGATTCAGCGGTTTGCCAACCCTTTCTGTGCAGAATCCCAAAACCGGTATTTCCAGCCCAATGCCGGCATACGTACTAAACAGCAGGAAACTTCGTCTAAAACCCAGCAGAAACGTTTCCTTGAAACTGCTCTGCTGTGCGTTCGTTCACCTAAGAGAGTTGAATCTATGTTGAGATTCAGCGAGTCAGAAACACGTTTCTTCTAGGAGCTGCGTTGGGTTATTCCCGAGTGAATGGGACCATAGGCTGTACAGAGAAATATCTGCTTCTAAAACCAAAACGGAGCTATCTAACTGAATGGTTGTCAATGTGTGCATTCAACTGACAGAGTTAAACTCACGTGTGGATTCAGCGGTTTGCAAACCCTTTCTGTGCAGAATCCCAAAACCGGTATTTCCAGCCCAATGCCGGCATACGTACTAAACAGCAGGAAACTTCGTCTAAAACTCAGGAGAAACGTTTCCTTGAAACTGCTCTGCTGTGCGTTCGTTCACCTAAGAGAGTTGAATCTATGTTGAGATTCAGCGAGTCAGAAACACGTTTCTTCTAGGAGCTGCGTTGGGATATTCCTGAGTGAATGGGACCATAGGCGGTACAGAGAAATATCTGCTTCTAAAACCAAAACGGAGCTATCTAACTGAATGGTTGTCAATGTGCGCATTCAACTGACAGAGTTAAACTCACGTGTGGATTCAGCGGTTTGCCAACCCTTTCTGTGCAGAATCCCAAAACCGGTATTTCCAGCGCAATGCCGGCATACGTACTAAACAGAAGGAAACTTCGTCTAAAACTCAGGAGAAACGTTTCCTTGAAACTGCTCTGCTGTGCGTTCGTTCACCTAAGAGAGTTGAATCTATGTTGAGATTCAGCGAGTCAGAAACACGTTTCTTCTAGGAGCTGCGTTGGGATATTCCCGAGTGAATGGGACCAAAGGCTGTACAGAGAAATATGTGCTTTTAAAACCAAAACGGAGCTATCTAACTGAATGGTTGTCAATGTTGGCATTCAACTGACAGAGTTAAACTCACGTGTGGATTCAGCGGATTGCCAACCCTTTCTGTGCAGAATCCCAAAACCGGTATTTCCAGCCCAATGCCGGCATACGTACTAAACAGCAGGAAACTTCGTCTAAAACTCAGGAGAAACGTTTCCTTGAAACTGCTCTGCTGTGCGTTCGTTCACCTAAGAGAGTTGAATCTATGTTGAGATTCAGCGAGTCAGAAACACGTTTCTTCTAGGAGCTGCGTTGGGATATTCCCGAGTGAAATGGACCATAGGCTGTACAGAGAAATATCTGCTTCTAAAACCACAACGGAGCTATCTAACTGAATGGTTGTCAATGTGTGCATTCAACTGACAGAGTTAAACTCACGTGTGGATTCAGCGGATTGCCAACCCTTTCTGTGCAGAATCCCAAAACCGGTATTTCCAGCCCAATGCCGGCATACGTACTAAACAGCAGGAAACTTCGCCTAAAACTCAGGAGAAACGTTTCCTTGAAACTGCTCTGCTGTGCGTTCGTTCACCTAAGAGAGTTGAATCTATGTTGAGATTCAGCGAGTCAGAAACACGTTTCTTCTAGGAGCTGCGTTGGGATATTCCCGAGTGAAGGGGACCATAGGCTGTACAGAGAATTATCTGCTTCTAAAACCAAAACGGAGCTATCTGACTGAATAGTTGTCAATGTGTGCATTCAACTGACAGAGTTAAACTCACGTGTGGATTCAGCGGATTGCCAACCATTTCTGTGCAGAATCCCAAAACCGGTATTTCCAGCCCAATGCCGGCATACTTACTAAACAGCAGGAAACTTCGTCTAAAACTCAGGAGAAACGTTTCCTTGAAACTGCTGTGCTGTGCGTTCGTTCACTTAAGAGAGTTGGATCTATGTTGAGATTCAGCGAGTCAGAAACACGTTTCTTCTAGGAGCTGCGTTGGGATATTCCCGAGTGAATGGGACCATAGGCTGTACAGAGAAATATCTGCTTCTAAAACCAAAACGGAGCTATCTAACTGAATGGTTGTCAATGTGTGCATTCAACTGACAGAGTTAAACTCACGTGTGGATTCAGCGGTTTGCCAACCCTTTCTGTGCAGAATCCCAAAACCGGTATTTCCAGCCCAATGCCGGCATACGTACTAAACAGCAGGAAACTTCGTCTAAAACTCAGGAGAAACGTTTCCTTGAAACTGCTCTGCTGTGCGTTCGTTCACCTAAGAGAGGTGAATCTATGTTGAGATTCAGCGAGTCAGAAACACGTTTCTTCTAGGAGCTGCGTTGGGATATTCCCGAGTGAATGGGACCATAGGCTGTACGGATAAATATCTGCTTCTAAAACCACAACGGAGCTATCTAACTGAATGGTTGTCAATTTGTGCATTCAACTGACAGAGTTAAACTCACTTGTGGATTCAGCGGTTTGCCAACCCTTTCTGTGCAGAATCCCAAAACCGGTATTTCCAGCCCAATGCCGGCATACGTACTAAACAGCAGTAAACTTCGTCTAAAACTCAGGAGAAAAGTTTCCTTGAAACTGCTCTGCTGTGCGTTCGTTCACCTAAGAGAGTTGAATCTATGTTGAGATTCAGCGAGTCAGAAACACGTTTCTTCTAGGAGCTGCGTTGGGATATTCACGAGTGAAGGGGACCATAGGCTGTACAGAGAAATATCTGCTTCTAAAATCAAAATGGAGCTATCTAACTGAATGGTTGTCAATGTGTGCATTCAACTGACAGAGTTAAACTCACGTGTGGATTCAGCGGATTGCCAACCCTTTCTGTGCAGAATCCCAATACCGGTATTTCCAGCCCAATGCCGGCATACGTACTAAACAGCAGGAAACTTCGTCTAAAACTCAGGAGAAACGTTTCCTTGAAACTGCTCTGCTGTGCGTTCGTTCACCTAAGAGAGTTGGATCTATGTTGAGATTCAGCGAGTCAGAAACACGTTTCTTCTAGGAGCTGCGTTGGGATATTCCCGAGTGAATGGGACCATAGGCTGTACAGAGAAATATCTGCTTCTAAAACCACAACGGAGCTATCTAACTGAATGGTTGTCAATTTGTGCATTCAACTGACAGAGTTAAACTCACGTGTGGATTCAGCAGTTTGCAAACCGTTTCTGTGCAGAATCCCAAAACCGGTATTTCCAGCCCAATGCCGGCATACGTACTAAACAGCAGTAAACTTCGTCTAAAACTCAGGAGAAACGTTTCCTTGAAACTGCTCTGCTGTGGGTTCGTTCAACTAATAGAGTTGAATCTATGTTGAGATTCAGCGAGTCAGAAACACGTTTCTTCTAGGAGCTGCGTTGGGATATTCCCGAGTGAATGGGACCATAGTCTGTACAGAGAAATATCTGCTTCTAAAACCAAAACGGAGCTATCTAACTGAATGGTTGTCAATGTGTGCATTCAACTGACAGAGTTAAACTCACGTGTGGATTCAGCGGTTTGCCAACCCTTTCTGTGCAGAATCCCAAAACCGGTATTTCCAGCCCAATGCCGGCATACGTACTAAACAGCAGGAAACTTCGTCTAAAACCCAGCAGAAACGTTTCCTTGAAACTGCTCTGCTGTGCGTTCGTTCACCTAAGAGAGTTGAATCTATGTTGAGATTCAGCGAGTCAGAAACACGTTTCTTCTAGGAGCTGCGTTGGGTTATTCCCGAGTGAATGGGACCATAGGCTGTACAGAGAAATATCTGCTTCTAAAACCAAAACGGAGCTATCTAACTGAATGGTTGTCAATGTGTGCATTCAACTGACAGAGTTAAACTCACGTGTGGATTCAGCGGTTTGCAAACCCTTTCTGTGCAGAATCCCAAAACCGGTATTTCCAGCCCAATGCCGGCATACGTACTAAACAGCAGGAAACTTCGTCTAAAACTCAGGAGAAACGTTTCCTTGAAACTGCTCTGCTGTGCGTTCGTTCACCTAAGAGAGTTGAATCTATGTTGACATTCAGCGAGTCAGAAACACGTTTCTTCTAGGAGCTGCGTTGGGATATTCCCGAGTGAATGGGACCATAGGCTGTACAGAGAAATATCTGCTTCTAAAACCAAAACGGAGCTATCTAACTGATTGGTTGTCAATGTGTGCATTCAACTGACAATGGTAAACTCACGTGTGGATTCAGCGGATTGCCAACCCTTTCTGTGCAGAATCCCAAAACCGGTATTTCCAGTCCAATGCCGGCATACGTAGTAAACAGCAGGAAACTTCGTCTAAAACTCAGGAGAAACGTTTCCTTGAAACTGCTCTGCTGTGCGTTCGTTCACCTAAGAGAGTTGAATCTATGTTGAGATTCAGCGAGTCAGAAACACGTTTCTTCTAGGAACTGCGTTGGGATATTCCCGAGTGAAAGGACCATAGGCTGTACAGAGAAATATCTGCTTCTAAAACCAAAACGGAGCTATCTAACTGAATGGTTGTCAATGTGTGCATTCAACTGAGAGAGTTAAACCCACGTGTGGATTCAGCGGATTGCCAACCCTTTCTGTGCAGAATCCCAAAACCGGTATTTCCAGCCCAATGCCGGCATACGTACTAAACAGCAGGAAACTTCGTCTAAAACTCAGGAGAAACGTTTCCTTGAAACTGCTCTGCTGTGCGTTCGTTCACCTAAGAGAGTTGAATCTATGTTGAGATTCAGCGAGTCAGAAACACGTTTCTTCTAGGAGCTGCGTTGGGATATTCCCGAGTGAAATGGACCATAGGCTGTACAGAGAAATATCTGCTTCTAAAACCACAACGGAGCTATCTAACTGAATGGTTGTCAATGTGTGCATTCAACTGACAGAGTTAAACTCACGTGTGGATTCAGCGGTTTGCCAACCCTTTCTGTGCAGAATCCCAAAACCGGTATTTCCAGCCCAATGCCGGCATACGTACTAAACAGCAGGAAACTTCGCCTAAAACTCAGGAGAAACGTTTCCTTGAAACTGCTCTGCTGTGCGTTCGTTCACCTAAGAGAGTTGAATCTATGTTGAGATTCAGCGAGTCAGAAACACGTTTCTTCTAGGAGCTGCGTTGGGATATTCCCGAGTGAAGGGGACCATAGGCTGTACAGAGAAATATCTGCTTCTAAAACCAAAACGGAGCTATCTGACTGAATGGTTGTCAATGTGTGCATTCAACTGACAGAGTTAAACTCACGTGTGGATTCAGCGGATTGCCAACCATTTCTGTGCAGAATCCCAAAACCGGTATTTCCAGCCCAATACCGGCATACTTACTAAACAGCAGGAAACTTCGTCTAAAACTCAGGAGAAACGTTTCCTTGAAACTGCTCTGCTGTGCGTTCGTTCACCTAAGAGAGTTGGATCTATGTTGAGATTCAGCGAGTCAGAAACACGTTTCTTCTAGGAGCTGCGTTGGGATATTCCCGAGTGAATGGGACCATAGGCTGTACAGAGAAATATCTGCTTCTAAAACCAAAACGGAGCTATCTAACTGAATGGTTGTCAATGTGTGCATTCAACTGACAGAGTTAAACTCACGTGTGGATTCAGCGGTTTGCCAACCCTTTCTGTGCAGAATCCCAAAACCGCTATTTCCAGCCCAATGCCGGCATACGTACTAAACAGCAGGAAACTTCGTCTAAAACTCAGGAGAAACGTTTCCTTGAAACTGCTCTGCTGTGCGTTCGTTCACCTAAGAGAGGTGAATCTATGTTGAGATTCAGCGAGTCAGAAACACGTTTCTTCTAGGAGCTGCGTTGGGATATTCCCGAGTGAATGGGACCATAGGCTGTACGGATAAATATCTGCTTCTAAAACCACAACGGAGCTATCTAACTGAATGGTTGTCAATTTGTGCATTCAACTGACAGAGTTAAACTCACGTGTGGATTCAGCGGTTTGCCAACCCTTTCTGTGCAGAATCCCAAAACCGGTATTTCCAGCCCAATGCCGGCATACGTACTAAACAGCAGTAAACTTCGTCTAAAACTCAGGAGAAAAGTTTCCTTGAAACTGCTCTGCTGTGCGTTCGTTCACCTAAGAGAGTTGAATCTATGTTGAGATTCAGCGAGTCAGAAACACGTTTCTTCTAGGAGCTGCGTTGGGATATTCCCGAGTGAATGGGACCATAGGCTGTACAGAGAAATATCTGCTTCTAAAATCAAAACGGAGCTATCTAACTGAATGGTTGTCAATGTGTGCATTCAACTGACAGAGTTAAACTCACGTGTGGATTCAGCGGATTGCCAACCCTTTCTGTGCAGAATCCCAATACCGGTATTTCCAGCCCAATGCCGGCATACGTACTAAACAGCAGGAAACTTCGTCTAAAACTCAGGAGAAACGTTTCCTTGAAACTGCTCTGCTGTGCGTTCGTTCACCTAAGAGAGTTGGATCTATGTTGAGATTCAGCGAGTCAGAAACACGTTTCTTATAGGAGCTGCGTTGGGATATTCCCGAGTGAATGGGACCATAGGCTGTACAGAGAAATATCTGCTTCTAAAACAACAACGGAGCTATCTAACTGAATGGTTGTCAATTTGTGCATTCAACTGACAGAGTTAAACTCACGTGTGGATTCAGCAGTTTGCAAACCGTTTCTGTGCAGAATCCCAAAACCGGTATTTCCAGCCCAATGCCGGCATACGTACTAAACAGCAGGAAACTTCGTCTAAAACTCAGGAGAAACGTTTCTTTGAAACTGCTCTGCTGTGCGTTCGTTCACCTAAGAGAGTTGAATCTATGTTGAGATTCAGCGAGTCAGAAACACGTTTCGTCTAGGAGCTGCGTTGGGATATTCCTGAGTGAATGGGACCATAGGCGGTACAGAGAAATATCTGCTTCTAAAACCAAAACGGAGCTATCTAACTGAATGGTGGTCAATGTGTGCATTCAACTGACAGAGTTAAACTCACGTGTGGCTTCAGCGGTTTGCCAACCCTTTCTGTGCAGAATCCCAAAACCGGTATTTCCAGCCCAATGCCGGCATACGTACTAAACAGCAGGAAACTTCGTCTAAAACTCAGGAGAAACGTTTCCTTGAAACTGCTCTGCTGTGCGTTCGTTCACCTAAGAGAGTTGAATCTATGTTGAGATTCAGCGAGTCAGAAACACGTTCCTTCTAGGAGCTGCGTTGGGATATTCCTGAGTGAATGGGACCATAGGCGGTACAGAGAAATATCTGCTTCTAAAACCAAAACGGAGCTATCTAACTGAATGGTTGTCAATGTGCGCATTCAACTGACAGAGTTAAACTCACGTGTGGATTCAGCGGATTGCCAACCCTTTCTGTGCAGAATCCCAAAACCGGTATTTCCAGCGCAATGCCGGGATACGTACTAAACAGCAGGAAACTTCGTCTAAAACTCAGGAGAAACGTTTCCTTGAAACTGCTCTGCTGTGCGTTCGTTCACCTAAGAGAGTTGAATCTATGTTGAGATTCAGCGAGTCAGAAACACGTTTCTTCTAGGAGCTGCGTTGGGATATTCCCGAGTGAATGGGACCAAAGGCTGTACAGAGAAATATGTGCTTTTAAAACCAAAACGGAGCTATCTAACTGAATGGTTGTCAATGTTGGCATTCAACTGACAGAGTTAAACTCACGTGTGGATTCAGCGGATTGCCAACCCTTTCTGTGCAGAATCCCAAAACCGGTATTTCCAGCGCAATGCCGGCATACGTACTAAACAGCAGGAAACTTCGTCTAAATCTCAGGAGAAACGTTTCCTTGAAACTGCTCTGCTGTGCGTTCGTTCACCTAAGAGAGTTGAATCTATGTTGAGATTCAGCGAGTCAGAAACACGTTTCTTCTAGGAGCTGCGTTGGGATATTCCCGAGTGAATGGGACCATAGGCTTTACAGAGAAATATCTGCTTCTAAAACCAAAACGGAGCTATCTAACTGAATGGTTGTCAATGTGTGCATTCAACTGAGAGAGTTAAACTCACGTGTGGATTCAGCGGTTTGCAAACCCTTTCTGTGCAGAATCCCAAAACCGGTATTTCCAGCCCAATGCCCCCATACGTACTAAACAGCAGGAAACTTCGTCTAAAACTCAGGAGAAACGTTTCCTTGAAACTGCTCTGCTGTGCGTTCGTTCACCTAAGAGAGTTGAATCTATGTTGAGATTCAGCGAGTCCGAAACACGTTTCTTCTAGGAGCTGCGTTGGGATATTCCCGAGTGAAATGGACCATAGGCTGTACAGAGAAATATCTGCTTCTAAAACCACAACGGAGCTATCTAACTGAATGGTTGTCAATGTGTGCATTCAACTGACAGAGTTAAACTCACGTGTGGATTCAGCGGATTGCCAACCCTTTCTGTGCAGAATCCCAAAACCGGTATTTCCAGCCCAATGCCGGCATACGTACTAAACAGCAGGAAACTTCGCCTAAAACTCAGGAGAAACGTTTCCTTGAAACTGCTCTGCTGTGCGTTCGTTCACCTAAGAGAGTTGAATCTATGTTGAGATTCAGCGAGTCAGAAACACGTTTCTTCTAGGAGCTGCGTTGGGATATTCCCGAGTGAAGGGGACCATAGGCTGTACAGAGAAATATCTGCTTCTAAAACCAAAACGGAGCTATCTGACTGAATGGTTGTCAATGTGTGCATTCAACTGACAGAGTTAAACTCACGTGTGGATTCAGCGGTTTGCCAACCCTTTCTGTGCAGAATCCCAAAACCGGTATTTCCAGCCCAATGCCGGCATACGTACTAAACAGCAGTAAACTTCGTCTAAAACTCAGGAGAAAAGTTTCCTTGAAACTGCTCTGCTGTGCGTTCGTTCACCTAAGAGAGTTGAATCTATGTTGAGATTCAGCGAGTCAGAAACACGTTTCTTCTAGGAGCTGCGTTGGGATATTCACGAGTGAAGGGGACCATAGGCTGTACAGAGAAATATCTGCTTCTAAAACCAAAACGGAGCTATCTAACTGAATGGTTGTCAATGTTGGCATTCAACTGACAGAGTTAAACTCACGTGTGGATTTAGCGGATTGCCAACCCTTTCTGTGCAGAATCCCAAAACCGGTATTTCCAGCCCAATGCCGGCATACGTACTAAACAGCAGGAAACTTCGTCTAAAACTCAGGAGAAACGTTTCCTTGAAACTGCTCTGGTGTGCGTTCGTTCACCTAAGAGAGTTGAATCTATGTTGAGATTCAGCGAGTCAGAAACACGTTTCTTCTAGGAGCTGCGTTGGGATATTCCCGAGTGAAAGGGATCATAGGCTGTACAGAGAAATATCTGCTTCTAAAACCACAACGGAGCTATCTAACTGAATGGTTGTCAATGTTTGCATTCAACTGACAGAGTTAAACTCACGTGTGGATTCAGCGGATTGCCAACCCTTTCTGTGCAGAATCCCAATACCGGTATTTCCAGCCCAATGCCGGCATACGTACTAAACAGCAGGAAACTTCGTCTAAAACTCAGGAGAAACGTTTCCTTGAAACTGCTCTGCTGTGCGTTCGTTCACCTAAGAGAGTTGAATCTATGTTGAGATTCAGCGAGTCAGAAACACGTTTCTTCTAGGAGCTGCGTTGGGATATTCCCGAGTGAATGGGACCAAAGGCTGTACAGAGAAATATGTGCTTTTAAAACCAAAACGGAGCTATCTAACTGAATGGTTGTCAATGTTGGCATTCAACTGACAGAGTTAAACTCACGTGTGGATTCAGCGGATTGCCAACCCTTTCTGTGCAGAATTCCAAAACCGGTATTTCCAGCGCAATGCCGGCATACGTACTAAACAGCAGGAAACTTCGTCTAAATCTCAGGAGAAACGTTTCCTTGAAACTGCTCTGCTGTGCGTTCGTTCACCTAAGAGAGTTGAATCTATGTTGAGATTCAGCGAGTCAGAAACACGTTTCTTCTAGGAGCTGCGTTGGGATATTCCCGAGTGAAAGGGACCATAGGCTGTACAGAGAAATATCTGCTTCTAAAACCAAAACGGAGCTATCTAACTGAATGGTTGTCAATGTCTGCATTCAACTGACAGAGTTAAACTCACGTGTGGATTTATCGGATTGCCAAACCTTTCTGTGCAGAATCCCAAAACCTGTATTTCCAGCCCAATGCCGGCATACGTACTAAACAGCAGGAAACTTCGTCTAAAACTCAGGAGAAACGTTTCCCTGAAACTGCTCTGCTGTGCGTCCGTTCACCTAAGAGAGTTAAATCTATGTTGAGATTCAGCGAGTCAGAAACACGTTTCTTCTAGGAGCTGCGTGGGGATATTCCCGAGTGAATGGGACCATAGGCTGTACAGAGAAATATCTGCTTCTAAAACCAAAACGGAGCTATCCAACTGAATGGTTGTCAATGTGTGCATTCAACTGACAGAGTTAAACTCACGTGTGGATTCAGCGGTTTGCAAACCCTTTCTGTGCAGAATCCCAAAACCGGTATTTCCAGCCCAATGCCGGCATACGTACTAAACAGCAGGAAACTTCGTCTAAAACTCAGGAGAAACGTTTCCTTGAAACTGCTCTGCGGTGCGTTCGTTCACCTAAGAGAGTTGAATCTATGTTGAGATTCAGCGAGTCAGAAACACGTTTCTTCTAGGAGCTGCGTTGGGATATTCCTGAGTGAATGGGACCATAGGCGGTACAGAGAAATATCTGCTTCTAAAACCAAAACGGAGCTATCTAACTGAATCGTTGTCAATGTGTGCATTCAACTGACAGAGTTAAACTCACGTGTGGATTCAGCGGATTGCCAACCCTTTCTGTGCAGAATCCCAAAACCGGTATTTCCAGCCCAATGCCGGCATACGTACTAAACAGCAGGAAACTTCGTCTAAAACTCAGGAGAAACGTTTCCTTGAAACTGCTCTGCTGTGCGTTCGTTCACCTAAGAGAGTTGAATCTATGTTGAGGTTCAGCGAGTCAGAAACACGTTTCTTCTAGGAGCTGCGTTGGGATATTCCTGAGTGAATGGGACCATAGGCGGTACAGAGAAATATCTGCTTCTAAAACCAAAACGGAGCTATCTAACTGAATGGTTGTCAATGTGTGCATTCAACTGACAGAGTTAAACTCACGTGTGGATTCAGCGGATTGCCAACCCTTTCTGTGCAGAATCCCAAAACCGGTATTTCCAGCCCAATGCCGGCATACGTACTAAACAGCAGGAAACTTCGTCTAAAACTCAGGAGAAACGTTTCCTTGAAACTGCTCTGCTGTGCGTTCGTTCACCTAAGAGAGTTGAATCTATGTTGAGATTCAGCGAGTCAGAAACACGTTTCTTCTAGGAGCTGCGTTGGGATATTCCCGAGTGAATGGGACCATAGGCTGTACAGAGAAATATCTGCTTCTAAAACCAAAACGGAGCTATCCAACTGAATGGTTGTCAATGTGTGCATTCAACTGACAGAGTTAAACTCACGTGTGGATTCAGCGGTTTGCAAACCCTTTCTGTGCAGAATCCCAAAACCGGTATTTCCAGCCCAATGCCGGCATACGTACTAAACAGCAGGAAACTTCGTCTAAAATTCAGGAGAAGCGTTTCCTTGAAACTGCTCTGCTGTGCGTTCGTTCACCTAAGAGAGTTGAATCTATGTTGAGATTCAGCGAGTCAGAAACACGTTTCTTCTAGGAGCTGCGTTGGGATATTCCCGAGTGAATGGGACCATAGGTTGTACAGAGAAATATCTGCTTCTAAAACCAAAACGGAGCTATCCAACTGAATGTTTGTCAATGTGCGCATTCAACTGACAGAGTTAAACTCACTTGTGGATTCAGCGGTTTGCAAACCCTTTCTGTGCAGAATCCCAAAACCGGTATTTCCAGCGCAATGCCGGCATACGTACTAAACAGCAGGAAACTTCGTCTAAAACTCAGGAGAAACGTTTCCTTGAAACTGCTCTGCTGTGCGTTCGTTCAGCTAAGAGAGTTGAATCTATGTTGAGATTCAGCGAGTCAGAAACACGTTTCTTCTAGGAGCTGCGCTGGGATATTCCCGAGTGAATGGGACCATAGGCTGTACAGAGAAATATGTGCATCTAAAACCAAAACGGAGCTATATACCTGAATGGTTGTAAATGTGCGCATTCAACTGACAGAGCTAAACTCACGTGTGGATTCAGCGGTTTGCAAACCCTTTCTGTGCAGAATCCCAAAACCGGTATTTCCAGCCCAATGCCGGCATACGTACTAAACAGCAGGAAACTTCGCCTAAAACTCAGGAGAAACGTTTCCTTGAAACTGCTCTGCTGTGCGTTCGTTCACCTAAGAGAGTTGAATCTATGTTGAGATTCAGCGAGTCAGAAACACGTTTCTTCTAGGAGCTGCGTTGGGATATTCCCGAGTGAATGGGATCATAGGCTGTATAGAGAAATATCTGCTTCTAAAACCAAAACGGAGCTATCTAACTGAATGGTTGTCAATGTGTGCATTCAACTGACAGAGTTAAACTCACGTGTGGATTCAGCGGATTGCCAACCCTTTCTGTGCAGAATCCCAAAACCGGTATTTCCAGCCCAATGCCGGCATACGTACTAAACAGCAGGAAACTTCGTCTAAAACTCAGGAGAAACGTGTCCTTGAAACTGCTCTGCTGTGCGTTCGTTCACCTAAGAGAGTTGAATCTATGTTGAGATTCAGCGAGTCAGAAACACGTTTCTTCTAGGAGCTGCGTTGGGATATTCCCGAGTGAATGGGACCAAAGGCTGTACAGAGAAATATGTGCTTTTAAAACCAAAACGGAGCTATCTAACTGAATGGTTGTCAATGTTTTCATTCAACTGACAGAGTTAAACTCACGTGTGGATTCAGCGGATTGCCAACCCTTTCTGTGCAGAATTCCAAAACCGGTATTTCCAGCGCAATGCCGGCATACTTACTAAACAGCAGGAAACTTCGTCTAAATCTCAGGAGAAACGTTTCCTTGAAACTGCTCTGCTGTGCGTTCGTTCACCTAAGAGAGTTGAATCTATGTTGAGATTCAGCGAGTCAGAAACACGTTTCTTCTAGGAGCTGCGTTGGGATATTCCCGAGTGAATGGGACCATAGGCTTTACAGAGAAATATCTGCTTCTAAAACCAAAACGGAGCTATCTAACTGAATGGTTGTCAATGTGTGCATTCAACTGACAGAGTTAAACTCACGTGTGGATTCAGCGGATTGACAACCCTTTCTGTGCAGAATCCCAAAACCGGTATTTCCAGCCCAATGCCGGCATACGTACTAAACAGCAGGAAACTTCGTCTAAAACTCAGGAGAAACGTTTCCCTGAAACTGCTCTGCTGTGCGTCCGTTCACCTAAGAGAGTTAAATCTATGTTGAGATTCAGCGAGTCAGAAACACGTTTCTTCTAGGAGCTGCGTGGGGATATTCCCGAGTGAATGGGACCATAGGCTGTACAGAGAAATATCTGCTTCTAAAACCAAAACGGAGCTATCCAACTGAATGGTTGTCAATGTGTGCATTCAACTGACAGAGTTAAACTCACGTGTGGATTCAGCGGTTTGCAAACCCTTTCTGTGCAGAATCCCAAAACCGGTATTTCCAGCCCAATGCCGGCATACGTACTAAACAGCAGGAAACTTCGTCTAAAACTCAGGAGAAACGTTTCCTTGAAACTGCTCTGCGGTGCGTTCGTTCACCTAAGAGAGTTGAATCTATGTTGAGATTCAGCGAGTCAGAAACACGTTTCTTCTAGGAGCTGCGTTGGGATATTCCTGAGTGAATGGGACCATAGGCGGTACAGAGAAATATCTGCTTCTAAAACCAAAACGGAGCTATCTAACTGAATCGTTGTCAATGTGTGCATTCAACTGACAGAGTTAAACTCACGTGTGGATTCAGCGGATTGCCAACCCTTTCTGTGCAGAATCCCAAAACCGGTATTTCCAGCCCAATGCCGGCATACGTACTAAACAGCAGGAAACTTCGTCTAAAACTCAGGAGAAACGTGTCCTTGAAACTGCTCTGCTGTGCGTTCGTTCACCTAAGGGAGTTGAATCTATGTTGAGATTCAGCGAGTCAGAAACACGTTTCTTCTAGGAGCTGCGTTGGGATATTCCCGAGTGAATGGGACCAAAGGCTGTACAGAGAAATATGTGCTTTTAAAACCAAAACGGAGCTATCTAACTGAATGGTTGTCAATGTTTTCATTCAACTGACAGAGTTAAACTCACGTGTGGATTCAGCGGATTGCCAACCCTTTCTGTGCAGAATTCCAAAACCGGTATTTCCAGCGCAATGCCGGCATACTTACTAAACAGCAGGAAACTTCGTCTAAATCTCAGGAGAAACGTTTCCTTGAAACTGCTCTGCTGTGCGTTCGTTCACCTAAGAGAGTTGAATCTATGTTGAGATTCAGCGAGTCAGAAACACGTTTCTTCTAGGAGCTGCGTTGGGATATTCCCGAGTGAATGGGACCATAGGCTTTACAGAGAAATATCTGCTTCTAAAACCAAAACGGAGCTATCTAACTGAATGGTTGTCAATGTGTGCATTCAACTGACAGAGTTAAACTCACGTGTGGATTCAGCGGATTGACAACCCTTTCTGTGCAGAATCCCAAAACCGGTATTTCCAGCCCAATGCCGGCATACGTACTAAACAGCAGGAAACTTCGTCTAAAACTCAGGAGAAACGTTTCCTTGAAACTGCTCTGCTGTGCGTTCGTTCACCTAAGAGAGTTGAATCTATGTTGAGATTCAGCGAGTCAGAAACACGTTTCTTCTAGGAGCTGCGTTGGGATATTCCCGAGTGAATGGGACCATAGGCTGTACAGAGAAATATCTGCTTCTAAAACCAAAACGGAGCTATCTAACCGAATGGTTGTCAATGTGTGCATTCATGTGACAGAGTTAAACTCACGTGTGGATTCAGCGGTTTGCCAACCCTTTCTGTGCAGAATCCCAAAACCGGTATTTCCAGCCCAATGCCGGCATACGTACTAAACAGCAGGAAACTTCGTCTAAAACTCAGGAGAAACGTTTCCCTGAAACTGCTCTGCTGTGCGTCCGTTCACCTAAGAGAGTTAAATCTATGTTGAGATTCAGCGAGTCAGAAACACGTTTCTTCTAGGAGCTGCGTGGGGATATTCCCGAGTGAATGGGACCATAGGCTGTACAGAGAAATATCTGCTTCTAAAACCAAAACGGAGCTATCCAACTGAATGGTTGTCAATGTGTGCATTCAACTGACAGAGTTAAACTCACGTGTGGATTCAGCGGTTTGCAAACCCTTTCTGTGCAGAATCCCAAAACCGGTATTTCCAGCCCAATGCCGGCATACGTACTAAACAGCAGGAAACTTCGTCTAAAACTCAGGAGAAACGTTTCCTTGAAACTGCTCTGCGGTGCGTTCGTTCACCTAAGAGAGTTGAATCTATGTTGAGATTCAGCGAGTCAGAAACACGTTTCTTCTAGGAGCTGCGTTGGGATATTCCTGAGTGAATGGGACCATAGGCGGTACAGAGAAATATCTGCTTCTAAAACCAAAACGGAGCTATCTAACTGAATCGTTGTCAATGTGTGCATTCAACTGACAGAGTTAAACTCACGTGTGGATTCAGCGGATTGCCAACCCTTTCTGTGCAGAATCCCAAAACCGGTATTTCCAGCCCAATGCCGGCATACGTACTAAACAGCAGGAAACTTCGTCTAAAACTCAGGAGAAACGTTTCCTTGAAACTGCTCTGCTGTGCGTTCGTTCACCTAAGAGAGTTGAATCTATGTTGAGGTTCAGCGAGTCAGAAACACGTTTCTTCTAGGAGCTGCGTTGGGATATTCCTGAGTGAATGGGACCATAGGCGGTACAGAGAAATATCTGCTTCTAAAACCAAAACGGAGCTATCTAACTGAATGGTTGTCAATGTGTGCATTCAACTGACAGAGTTAAACTCACGTGTGGATTCAGCGGATTGCCAACCCTTTCTGTGCAGAATCCCAAAACCGGTATTTCCAGCCCAATGCCGGCATACGTACTAAACAGCAGGAAACTTCGTCTAAAACTCAGGAGAAACGTTTCCTTGAAACTGCTCTGCTGTGCGTTCGTTCACCTAAGAGAGTTGAATCTATGTTGAGATTCAGCGAGTCAGAAACACGTTTCTTCTAGGAGCTGCGTTGGGATATTCCCGAGTGAATGGGACCATAGGCTGTACAGAGAAATATCTGCTTCTAAAACCAAAACGGAGCTATCCAACTGAATGGTTGTCAATGTGTGCATTCAACTGACAGAGTTAAACTCACGTGTGGATTCAGCGGTTTGCAAACCCTTTCTGTGCAGAATCCCAAAACCGGTATTTCCAGCCCAATGCCGGCATACGTACTAAACAGCAGGAAACTTCGTCTAAAATTCAGGAGAAGCGTTTCCTTGAAACTGCTCTGCTGTGCGTTCGTTCACCTAAGAGAGTTGAATCTATGTTGAGATTCAGCGAGTCAGAAACACGTTTCTTCTAGGAGCTGCGTTGGGATATTCCCGAGTGAATGGGACCATAGGTTGTACAGAGAAATATCTGCTTCTAAAACCAAAACGGAGCTATCCAACTGAATGTTTGTCAATGTGCGCATTCAACTGACAGAGTTAAACTCACTTGTGGATTCAGCGGTTTGCAAACCCTTTCTGTGCAGAATCCCAAAACCGGTATTTCCAGCGCAATGCCGGCATACGTACTAAACAGCAGGAAACTTCGTCTAAAACTCAGGAGAAACGTTTCCTTGAAACTGCTCTGCTGTGCGTTCGTTCAGCTAAGAGAGTTGAATCTATGTTGAGATTCAGCGAGTCAGAAACACGTTTCTTCTAGGAGCTGCGTTGGGATATTCCCGAGTGAATGGGACCATAGGCTGTACAGAGAAATATGTGCATCTAAAACCAAAACGGAGCTATATACCTGAATGGTTGTAAATGTGCGCATTCAACTGACAGAGCTAAACTCACGTGTGGATTCAGCGGTTTGCAAACCCTTTCTGTGCAGAATCCCAAAACCGGTATTTCCAGCCCAATGCCGGCATACGTACTAAACAGCAGGAAACTTCGCCTAAAACTCAGGAGAAACGTTTCCTTGAAACTGCTCTGCTGTGCGTTCGTTCACCTAAGAGAGTTGAATCTATGTTGAGATTCAGCGAGTCAGAAACACGTTTCTTCTAGGAGCTGCGTTGGGATATTCCCGAGTGAATGGGATCATAGGCTGTATAGAGAAATATCTGCTTCTAAAACCAAAACGGAGCTATCTAACTGAATGGTTGTCAATGTGTGCATTCAACTGACAGAGTTAAACTCACGTGTGGATTCAGCGGATTGCCAACCCTTTCTGTGCAGAATCCCAAAACCGGTATTTCCAGCCCAATGCCGGCATACGTACTAAACAGCAGGAAACTTCGTCTAAAACTCAGGAGAAACGTTTCCTTGAAACTGCTCTGCTGCGCGTTCGTTCACCTAAGAGAGTTGGATCTATGTTGAGATTCAGCGAGTCAGAAACACGTTTCTTCTAGGAGCTGCATTGGGTTATTCCCGAGTGAAAGGGACCATAGGCTGTACAGAGAAATATCTGCTTCTAAAACCAAAACGGAGCTATCTAACTGAATGGTTGTCAATGGGTGCATTCAACTGACAGAGTTAAACTCACGTGTGGATTCAGCGGTTTGCCAACCCTTTCTGTGCAGAATCCCAAAACCGGTATTTCCAGCCCAATGCCGGCATACGTACTAAACAGCAGGAAACTTCGTCTAAAACTCAGGAGAAACGATTCCTTGAAACTGCTCTGCTGTGCGTTCGTTCACCTAAGAGAGTTGAATCTATGTTGAGATTCAGCGAGTCAGAAACACGTTTCTTCTAGGAGCTGCGTTGGGATATTCCCGAGTGAAATGGACCATAGGCTGTACAGAGAAATATCTGCTTCTAAAACCAAAACGGAGCTATCTAACTGAATGGTTGTCAATGTGTGCATTCAACTGACAGAGTTAAACTCACGTGTGGATTCAGCGGATTATCCACCCTTTCTATGCAGAATCCCAAAACCGGTATTTCCATCCCAATGCCGGAATACGTACTAAACAGCAGGAAACTTCGTCTAAAACTCAGGAGAAACGTTTCCTTGAAACTGCTCTGCTGTGCGTTCGTTCACCTAAGAGAGTTGAATCTATGTTGACATTCAGCGAGTCAGAAACACGTTTCTTCTAGGAGCTGCGTTGGGATATTCCCGAGTGAATGGGACCATAGGCTGTACAGAGAAATATCTGCTTCTAAAACCAAAACGGAGCTATCTAACTGATTGGTTGTCAATGTGTGCATTCAACTGACAACGGTAAACTCACGTGTGGATTCAGCGGATTGCCAACCCTTTATGTGCAGAATCCCAAAACCGGTATTTCCATCCCAATGCCGGCATACGTACTAAACAGCAGGAAACTTCGTCTAAAACTCAGGAGAAACGTTTCCTTGAAACTGCTCTGCTGTGCGTTCGTTCACCTGAGAGAGTTGAATCTATGTTGAGATTCAGCGAGTCAGAAACACGTTTCTTCTAGGAACTGCGTTGGGATATTCCCGAGTGAAAGGACCATAGGCTGTACAGAGAAATATCTGCTTCTAAAACCAAAACGGAGCTATCTAACTGAATGGTTGTCAATGTGTGCATTCAACTGAGAGAGTTAAACCCACGTGTGGATTCAGCGGATTACCCACACTTTCTGTGCAGAATCCCAAAACCGGTATTTCCATCCCAATGACGGTTACGTACTAAACAGCAGGAAACTTCGTCTAAAACTCAGGAGAAACGTTTCCTTGAAACTGCTCTGCTGTGCGTTCGTTCACCTAAGAGAGTTGAATCTATGTTGACATTCAGCGAGTCAGAAACACGTTTCTTCTAGGAGCTGCGTTGGGATATTCCCGAGTGAAAGGGACCATAGGCTGTACAGAGAAATATCTGCTTCTAAAGCCACAACGGAGCTATCTAACTGAATGGTTGTCAATGTGTGCATTCAACTGACAGAGTTAAACTCACGTGTGGATTCAGCGGTTTGCCAACCCTTTCTGTGCAGAATCCCAAAACCGGTATTTCCAGCCCAATGCCGGCATACGTACTAAACAGCAGGAAACTTCGTCTAAAACTCAGGAGAAACGTTTCCTTGAAACTGCTCTGTTGTGCGTTCGTTCACCTAAGAGAGTTGAATCTATGTTGAGATTCAGCGAGTCAGAAACACGTTTCTTCTAGGAGCTGCGTTGGGATATTCCCGAGTGAAAGGGACCATAGGCTGTACAGAGAAATATCTGCTTCTAAAACCACAACGGAGCTATCTAACTGAATGGTTGTCAATGTGTGCATTCAACTGACAGAGTTAAACTCACGTGTGGATTCAGCGGATTGCCAACCCTTTCTGTGCAGAATCTCAAAACCGGTATTTCCAGCCCAATGCCGGCATACGTACTAAACAGCAGGAAACTTCGCCTAAAACTCAGGAGAAACGTTTCCTTGAAACTGGTCTGCTGTGCGTTCGTTCACCTAAGAGAGTTGAATCTATGTTGAGATTCAGCGAGTCAGAAACACGTTTCTTCTAGGAGCTGCGTTGGGATATTCCCGAGTGAAGGGGACCATAGGCTGTACTGAGAAATATCTGCTTCTAAAACCAAAACGGAGCTATCCGACTGAATGGTTGTCAATGTGTGCATTCAACTGACAGAGTTAAACTCACGTGTGGATTCAGCGGATTGCCAACCATTTCTGTGCAGAATCCCAAAACCGGTATTTCCAGCCCAATGCCGGCATACGTACTAAACAGCAGGAAACTTCGCCTAAAACTCAGGAGAAACGTTTCCTTGAAACTGCTCTGCTGTGCGTTCGTTCACCTAAGAGAGTTGGATCTATGTTGAGATTCAGCGAGTCAGAAACACGTTTCTTCTAGGAGCTGCGTTGGGATATTCCCGAGTGAATGGGACCATAGGCTGTACAGAGAAATATCTGCTTCTAAAACCAAAACGGAGCTATCTAACTGAATGGTTGTCAATGTGTGCATTCAACTGACAGAGTTAAACTCACGTGTGGATTCAGCGGTTTGCCAACCCTTTCTGTGCAGAATCCCAAAACCGGTATTTCCAGCCCAATGCCGGCATACGTACTAAACAGCAGGAAACTTCGTCTAAAACTCAGGAGAAACGTTTCCTTGAAACTGCTGTGCTGTGGGTTCGTTCACCTAAGAGAGTTGAATCTATGTTGAGATTCAGCGAGTCAGAAACACGTTTCTTCTAGGAGCTGCGTTGGGATATTCCCGAGTTAATGGGACCATAGGTTGTACAGAGAAATATCTGCTTCTAAAACCAAAACGGAGCTATCTAACTGAATGGTTGTCAATTTGTGCATTCAACTGACAGAGTTAAACTCACGTGTGGATTCAGCGGTTTGCAAACCCTTTCTGTGCAGAATCCCAAAACCGGTATTTCCAGCCCAATGCCGGCATACGTACTAAACAGCAGGAAACTTCGTCTAAAACTCAGGAGAAACGTTTCCTTGAAACTGCTCTGCTGTGCCTTCGTTCAACTAAGAGAGTTGAATCTATGTTGAGATTCAGCGAGTCAGAAACACGTTTCTTCTAGGAGCTGCGTTGGGATATTCCCGAGTGAAAGGGACCATAGGCTGTATAGAGAAATATCTGCTTCTAAAGCCACAACGGAGCTATCTAACTGAATGGTTGTCAATGTGTGCATTCAACTGAGAGAGTTAAACTCACGTGTGGATTCAGCGGATTGCCAACCCTTTCTGTGCAGAATCCCAAAACCGGTATTTCCAGCCCAATGCCGGCATACGTACTAAACAGCAGGAAACTTCGTCGAAAACTCAGGAGAAACGTTTCCTTGAAACTGCTCTGCTGTGCGTTCGTTCACCTAAGAGAGTTGGATCTTTGTTGAGATTCAGCGAGTCAGAAACACGTTTCTTCTAGGAGCTGCATTGGGATATTCCCGAGTGAATGGGACCATAGGCTGTACAGAGAAATATCTGCTTCTAAAACCAAAACCGAGCTATCTAACTGAATGGTTGTCAATGTGTGCATTCAACTGACAGAGTTAAACTCACGTGTGGATTCAGCGGTTTGCCAACCCTTTCTGTGCAGAATCCCAAAACCGGTATTTCCAGCCCAATGCCGGCATACGTACTAAACAGCAGGTAACTTCGTCTAAAACTCAGGAGAAACGTTTCCTTGAAACTGCTCTGCTGTGCGTTCGTTCACCTAAGAGAGTTGAATCTATGTTGAGATTCAGCGAGTCAGAAACACGTTTCTTCTAGGAGCTGCGTTGGGATATTCCCGAGTGAATGGGACCATAGGCTGTACAGAGAAATATCTGCTTCTAAAACCAAAACGGAGCTCTCTAACTGAATGGTTGTCAATGTGTGCATTCAACTGACAGAGTTAAACTCACGTGTGGATTCAGCGGTTTGCCAACCCTTTCTGTGCAGAATCCCAAAACCGGTATTTCCAGCCCAATGCCGGCATACGTACTAAACAGCAGGAAACTTCGTCTAAAACTCAGGAGAAACGTTTCCTTGAAACTGCTCTGCTGTGCGTTCGTTCACCTAAGAGAGTTGAATCTATGTTGACATTCAGCGAGTCAGAAACACGTTTCTTCTAGGAGCTGCGTTGGGATATTCCCGAGTGAAAGGGACCATAGGCTGTACAGAGAAATATCTGCTTCTAAAACCAAAACGGAGCTATCTAACTGAATGGTTGTCAATGTGTGCATTCAACTGAGAGAGTTAAACTCACGTGTGGATTCAGCGGATTACCCACCCTTTCTGTGCAGAATCCCAAAACCGGTATTTCCAGCCCAATGCCGGCATACGTACTAAACAGCAAGAAACTTCGTCTAAAACTCAGGAGAAACGATTCCTTGAAACTGCTCTGCTGTGCGTTCGTTCACCTAAGAGAGTTGAATCTATGTTGAGATTCATCGAGTGAGAAACACGTTTCTTCTAGGAGCTGCGTTGGGATATTCCCGAGTGAAGGGGACCATAGGCTGTACAGAGAAATATCTGCTTCTAAAACCAAAACGGAGCTATCTAACTGAATGGTTGTCAATGTGTGCATTCAACTGAGAGAGTTAAACTCACGTGTGGATTCAGCGGATTACCCACCCTTTCTGTGCAGAATCCCAAAACCGGTATTTCCATCCCAATGCCGGCATACGTACTAAACAGCAGGTAACTTCGTCTAAAACTCAGGAGAAACGTTTCCTTGAAACTGCTCTGCTGTGCGTTCGTTCACCTAAGAGAGTTGAATCTATGTTGAGATTCAGCGAGTCAGAAACACGTTTCTTCTAGGAGCTGCGTTGAGATATTCCCGAGTGAATGGGACCATAGGCTGTACAGAGAAATATCTGCTTCTAAAACCAAAACGGAGCTCTCTAACTGAATGGTTGTCAATTTGTGCATTCAACTGACAGAGTTAAAGTCACGTGTGGATTCAGCGGTTTGCCAACCCTTTCTGTGCAGAATCCCAAATCCGGTATTTCCAGCCCAATGCCGGCATACGTACTAAACAGCAGGAAACTTCGTCTAAAACTCAGGAGAAACGTTTCCTTGAAACTGCTCTGCTGTGCGTTCGTTCACCTAAGAGAGTTGAATCTATGTTGAGATTCAGCGAGTCAGAAACACGTTTCTTCTAGGAGCTGCGTTGGGATATTCCCGAGTGAAGGGGACCATAGGCTGTACAGAGAAATATCTGCTTCTAAAACCAAAACGGAGCTATCTGACTGAATGGTTGTCAATGTGTGCATTCAACTGACAGAGTTAAACTCACGTGTGGATTCAGCGGATTGCCAACCATTTCTGTGCAGAATCCCAAAACCGGTATTTCCAGCCCAATGCCGGCATACGTACTAAACAGCAGGAAACTTCGCCTAAAACTCAGGAGAAACGTTTCCTTGAAACTGCTCTGCTGTGCGTTCGTTCACCTAAGAGAGTTGGATCTATGTTGAGATTCAGCGAGTCAGAAACACGTTTCTTCTAGGAGCTGCGTTGGGATATTCCCGAGTGAATGGGACCATAGGCTGTACAGAGAAATATCTGCTTCTAAAACCAAAACGGAGCTATCTAACTGAATGGTTGTCAATGTGTGCATTCAACTGACAGAGTTAAACTCACGTGTGGATTCAGCGGTTTGCCAACCCTTTCTGTGCAGAATCCCAAAACCGGTATTTCCAGCCCAATGCCGGCATACGTACTAAACAGCAGGAAACTTCGTCTAAAACTCAGGAGAAACGTTTCCTTGAAACTGCTGTGCTGTGCGTTCGTTCAACTAAGAGAGTTGAATCTATGTTGAGATTCAGCGAGTCAGAAACACGTTTCTTCTAGGAGCTGCGTTGGGATATTCCCGAGTGAATGGGACCATAGGTTGTACAGAGAAATATCTGCTTCTAAAACCAAAACGGAGCTATCTAACTGAATGGTTGTCAATTTGTGCATTCAACTGACAGAGTTAAATTCACGTGTGGATTCAGCGGTTTGCAAACCCCTTCTGTGCAGAATCCCAAAACCGGTATTTCCAGCCCAATGCCGGCATACGTACTAAACAGCAGGAAACTTCGTCTAAAACTCAGGAGAAACGTTTCCTTGAAACTGCTCTGCTGTGCGTTCGTTCAACTAAGAGAGTTGAATCTATGTTGAGATTCAGCGAGTCAGAAACACGTTTCTTCTAGGAGCTGCGTTGGGATATTCCCGAGTGAAAGGGACCATAGGCTGTATAGAGAAATATCTGCTTCTAAAGCCACAACGGAGCTATCTAACTGAATGGTTGTCAATGTGTGCATTCAACTGAGAGAGTTAAACTCACGTGTGGATTCAGCGGATTGCCAACCCTTTCTGTGCAGAATCCCAAAACCGGTATTTCCAGCCCAATGCCGGCATACGTACTAAACAGCAGGAAACTTCGTCGAAAACTCAGGAGAAACGTTTCCTTGAAACTGCTCTGCTGTGCGTTCGTTCACCTAAGAGAGTTGGATCTTTGTTGAGATTCAGCGAGTCAGAAACACGTTTCTTCTAGGAGCTGCATTGGGATATTCCCGAGTGAATGGGACCATAGGCTGTACAGAGAAATATCTGCTTCTAAAACCAAAACCGAGCTCTCTAACTGAATGGTTGTCAATGTGTGCATTCAACTGACAGAGTTAAACTCACGTGTGGATTCAGCCGTTTGCCAACCCTTTCTGTGCAGAATCCCAAAACCGGTATTTCCAGCCCAATGCCGGCATACGTACTAAACAGCAGGTAACTTCGTCTAAAACTCAGGAGAAACGTTTCCTTGAAACTGCTCTGCTGTGCGTTCGTTCACCTAAGAGAGTTGAATCTATGTTGAGATTCAGCGAGTCAGAAACACGTTTCTTCTAGGAGCTGCGTTGGGATATTCCCGAGTGAATGGGACCATAGGCTGTACTGAGAAATATCTGCTTCTAAAACCAAAACGGAGCTATCCGACTGAATGGTTGTCAATGTGTGCATTCAACTGACAGAGTTAAACTCACGTGTGGATTCAGCGGATTGCCAACCATTTCTGTGCAGAATCCCAAAACCGGTATTTCCAGCCCAATGCCGGCATACGTACTAAACAGCAGGAAACTTCGCCTAAAACTCAGGAGAAACGTTTCCTTGAAACTGCTCTGCTGTGCGTTCGTTCACCTAAGAGAGTTGGATCTATGTTGAGATTCAGCGAGTCAGAAACACGTTTCTTCTAGGAGCTGCGTTGGGATATTCCCGAGTGAATGGGACCATAGGCTGTACAGAGAAATATCTGCTTCTAAAACCAAAACGGAGCTATCTAACTGAATGGTTGTCAATGTGTGCATTCAACTGACAGAGTTAAACTCACGTGTGGATTCAGCGGTTTGCCAACCCTTTCTGTGCAGAATCCCAAAACCGGTATTTCCAGCCCAATGCCGGCATACGTACTAAACAGCAGGAAACTTCGTCTAAAACTCAGGAGAAACGTTTCCTTGAAACTGCTGTGCTGTGGGTTCGTTCACCTAAGAGAGTTGAATCTATGTTGAGATTCAGCGAGTCAGAAACACGTTTCTTCTAGGAGCTGCGTTGGGATATTCCCGAGTTAATGGGACCATAGGTTGTACAGAGAAATATCTGCTTCTAAAACCAAAACGGAGCTATCTAACTGAATGGTTGTCAATTTGTGCATTCAACTGACAGAGTTAAACTCACGTGTGGATTCAGCGGTTTGCAAACCCTTTCTGTGCAGAATCCCAAAACCGGTATTTCCAGCCCAATGCCGGCATACGTACTAAACAGCAGGAAACTTCGTCTAAAACTCAGGAGAAACGTTTCCTTGAAACTGCTCTGCTGTGCCTTCGTTCAACTAAGAGAGTTGAATCTATGTTGAGATTCAGCGAGTCAGAAACACGTTTCTTCTAGGAGCTGCGTTGGGATATTCCCGAGTGAAAGGGACCATAGGCTGTATAGAGAAATATCTGCTTCTAAAGCCACAACGGAGCTATCTAACTGAATGGTTGTCAATGTGTGCATTCAACTGAGAGAGTTAAACTCACGTGTGGATTCAGCGGATTGCCAACCCTTTCTGTGCAGAATCCCAAAACCGGTATTTCCAGCCCAATGCCGGCATACGTACTAAACAGCAGGAAACTTCGTCGAAAACTCAGGAGAAACGTTTCCTTGAAACTGCTCTGCTGTGCGTTCGTTCACCTAAGAGAGTTGGATCTTTGTTGAGATTCAGCGAGTCAGAAACACGTTTCTTCTAGGAGCTGCATTGGGATATTCCCGAGTGAATGGGACCATAGGCTGTACAGAGAAATATCTGCTTCTAAAACCAAAACCGAGCTATCTAACTGAATGGTTGTCAATGTGTGCATTCAACTGACAGAGTTAAACTCACGTGTGGATTCAGCGGTTTGCCAACCCTTTCTGTGCAGAATCCCAAAACCGGTATTTCCAGCCCAATGCCGGCATACGTACTAAACAGCAGGTAACTTCGTCTAAAACTCAGGAGAAACGTTTCCTTGAAACTGCTCTGCTGTGCGTTCGTTCACCTAAGAGAGTTGAATCTATGTTGAGATTCAGCGAGTCAGAAACACGTTTCTTCTAGGAGCTGCGTTGGGATATTCCCGAGTGAATGGGACCATAGGCTGTACAGAGAAATATCTGCTTCTAAAACCAAAACCGAGCTATCTAACTGAATGGTTGTCAATGTGTGCATTCAACTGACAGAGTTAAACTCACGTGTGGATTCAGCGGTTTGCCAACCCTTTCTGTGCAGAATCCCAAAACCGGTATTTCCAGCCCAATGCCGGCATACGTACTAAACAGCAGGAAACTTCGTCTAAAACTCAGGAGAAACGTTTCCTTGAAACTGCTCTGCTGTGCGTTCGTTCACCTAAGAGAGTTGAATCTATGTTGACATTCAGCGAGTCAGAAACACGTTTCTTCTAGGAGCTGCGTTGGGATATTCCCGAGTGAAAGGGACCATAGGCTGTACAGAGAAATATCTGCTTCTAAAACCAAAACGGAGCTATCTAACTGAATGGTTGTCAATGTGTGCATTCAACTGAGAGAGTTAAACTCACGTGTGGATTCAGCGGATTACCCACCCTTTCTGTGCAGAATCCCAAAACCGGTATTTCCAGCCCAATGCCGGCATACGTACTAAACAGCAAGAAACTTCGTCTAAAACTCAGGAGAAACGATTCCTTGAAACTGCTCTGCTGTGCGTTCGTTCACCTAAGAGAGTTGAATCTATGTTGAGATTCATCGAGTGAGAAACACGTTTCTTCTAGGAGCTGCGTTGGGATATTCCCGAGTGAAGGGGACCATAGGCTGTACAGAGAAATATCTGCTTCTAAAACCAAAACGGAGCTATCTAACTGAATGGTTGTCAATGTGTGCATTCAACTGAGAGAGTTAAACTCACGTGTGGATTCAGCGGATTACCCACCCTTTCTGTGCAGAATCCCAAAACCGGTATTTCCATCCCAATGCCGGCATACGTACTAAACAGCAGGTAACTTCGTCTAAAACTCAGGAGAAACGTTTCCTTGAAACTGCTCTGCTGTGCGTTCGTTCACCTAAGAGAGTTGAATCTATGTTGAGATTCAGCGAGTCAGAAACACGTTTCTTCTAGGAGCTGCGTTGAGATATTCCCGAGTGAATGGGACCATAGGCTGTACAGAGAAATATCTGCTTCTAAAACCAAAACGGAGCTATCTAACTGAATGGTTGTCAATTTGTGCATTCAACTGACAGAGTTAAAGTCACGTGTGGATTCAGCGGTTTGCCAACCCTTTCTGTGCAGAATCCCAAATCCGGTATTTCCAGCCCAATGCCGGCATACGTACTAAACAGCAGGAAACTTCGTCTAAAACTCAGGAGAAACGTTTCCTTGAAACTGCTCTGCTGTGCGTTCGTTCACCTAAGAGAGTTGAATCTATGTTGAGATTCAGCGAGTCAGAAACACGTTTCTTCTAGGAGCTGCGTTGGGATATTCCCGAGTGAAGGGGACCATAGGCTGTACAGAGAAATATCTGCTTCTAAAACCAAAACGGAGCTATCTGACTGAATGGTTGTCAATGTGTGCATTCAACTGACAGAGTTAAACTCACGTGTGGATTCAGCGGATTGCCAACCATTTCTGTGCAGAATCCCAAAACCGGTATTTCCAGCCCAATGCCGGCATACGTACTAAACAGCAGGAAACTTCGCCTAAAACTCAGGAGAAACGTTTCCTTGAAACTGCTCTGCTGTGCGTTCGTTCACCTAAGAGAGTTGGATCTATGTTGAGATTCAGCGAGTCAGAAACACGTTTCTTCTAGGAGCTGCGTTGGGATATTCCCGAGTGAATGGGACCATAGGCTGTACAGAGAAATATCTGCTTCTAAAACCAAAACGGAGCTATCTAACTGAATGGTTGTCAATGTGTGCATTCAACTGACAGAGTTAAACTCACGTGTGGATTCAGCGGTTTGCCAACCCTTTCTGTGCAGAATCCCAAAACCGGTATTTCCAGCCCAATGCCGGCATACGTACTAAACAGCAGGAAACTTCGTCTAAAACTCAGGAGAAACGTTTCCTTGAAACTGCTGTGCTGTGCGTTCGTTCACCTAAGAGAGTTGAATCTATGTTGAGATTCAGCGAGTCAGAAACACGTTTCTTCTAGGAGCTGCGTTGGGATATTCCCGAGTGAATGGGACCATAGGTTGTACAGAGAAATATCTGCTTCTAAAACCAAAACGGAGCTATCTAACTGAATGGTTGTCAATTTGTGCATTCAACTGACAGAGTTAAATTCACGTGTGGATTCATCGGTTTGCAAACCCCTTCTGTGCAGAATCCCAAAACCGGTATTTCCAGCCCAATGCCGGCATACGTACTAAACAGCAGGAAACTTCGTCTAAAACTCAGGAGAAACGTTTCCTTGAAACTGCTCTGCTGTGCGTTCGTTCAACTAAGAGAGTTGAATCTATGTTGAGATTCAGCGAGTCAGAAACACGTTTCTTCTAGGAGCTGCGTTGGGATATTCCCGAGTGAAAGGGACCATAGGCTGTATAGAGAAATATCTGCTTCTAAAGCCACAACGGAGCTATCTAACTGAATGGTTGTCAATGTGTGCATTCAACTGAGAGAGTTAAACTCACGTGTGGATTCAGCGGATTGCCAACCCTTTCTGTGCAGAATCCCAAAACCGGTATTTCCAGCCCAATGCCGGCATACGTACTAAACAGCAGGAAACTTCGTCGAAAACTCAGGAGAAACGTTTCCTTGAAACTGCTCTGCTGTGCGTTCGTTCACCTAAGAGAGTTGGATCTTTGTTGAGATTCAGCGAGTCAGAAACACGTTTCTTCTAGGAGCTGCATTGGGATATTCCCGAGTGAATGGGACCATAGGCTGTACAGAGAAATATCTGCTTCTAAAACCAAAACCGAGTTCTCTAACTGAATGGTTGTCAATGTGTGCATTCAACTGACAGAGTTAAACTCACGTGTGGATTCAGCCGTTTGCCAACCCTTTCTGTGCAGAATCCCAAAACCGGTATTTCCAGCCCAATGCCGGCATACGTACTAAACAGCAGGTAACTTCGTCTAAAACTCAGGAGAAACGTTTCCTTGAAACTGCTCTGCTGTGCGTTCGTTCACCTAAGAGAGTTGAATCTATGTTGAGATTCAGCGAGTCAGAAACACGTTTCTTCTAGGAGCTGCGTTGGGATATTCCCGAGTGAATGGGACCATAGGCTGTACAGAGAAATATCTGCTTCTAAAACCAAAACCGAGCTATCTAACTGAATGGTTGTCAATGTGTGCATTCAACTGACAGAGTTAAACTCACGTGTGGATTCAGCGGTTTGCCAACCCTTTCTGTGCAGAATCCCAAAACCGGTATTTCCAGCCCAATGCCGGCATACGTACTAAACAGCAAGAAACTTCGTCTAAAACTCAGGAGAAACGATTCTTTGAAACTGCTCTGCTGTGCGTTCGTTCACCTAAGAGAGTTGAATCTATGTTGAGATTCATCGAGTGAGAAACACGTTTCTTCTAGGAGCTGCGTTGGGATATTCCCGAGTGAAGGGGACCATAGGCTGTACAGAGAAATATCTGCTTCTAAAACCAAAACGGAGCTATCTAACTGAATGGTTGTCAATGTGTGCATTCAACTGAGAGAGTTAAACTCACGTGTGGATTCAGCGGATTACCCACCCTTTCTGTGCAGAATCCCAAAACCGGTATTTCCATCCCAATGCCGGCATACGTACTAAACAGCAGGAAACTTCGTCTAAAACTCAGGAGAAACGTTTCCTTGAAACTGCTCTGCTGTGCGTTCGTTCACCTAAGAGAGTTGAATCTATGTTGAGATTCAGCGAGTCAGAAACACGTTTCTTCTAGGAGCTGCGTTGGGATATTCCCGAGTGAATGGGACCATAGGCTGTACAGAGAAATATCTGCTTCTAAAACCAAAACGGAGCTATCTAACTGAATGGTTGTCAATGTGTGCATTCAACTGACAGAGTTAAACTCACGTGTGGATTCAGCGGATTGCCAACCCTTTCTGTGCAGAATCCCAAAACCGGTATTTCCAGCCCAATGCTGGCATACGTACTAAACAGCAGGAAACTTCGTCTAAAACTCAGGAGAAACGTTTCCTTGATACTGCTCTGCTGTGCGTTCGTTCACCTAAGAGAGTTGGATCTATGTTGAGATTCAGCGAGTCAGAAACACGTTTCTTCTAGGAGCTGCGTTGGGGTATTCCCGAGTTAATGGGACCATAGGCTGTACAGAGAAATATCTGCTTCTAAAACCAAAACGGAGCTATCTAACTGAATGGTTGTCAATGTGTGCATTCAACTGACAGAGTTAAACTCACGTGTGGATTCAGCGGTTTGCCAACCCTTTCTGTGCAGAATCCCAAAACCGGTATTTCCAGCCCAATGCCGGCATACGTACTAAACAGCAGGAAACTTCGTCTAAAACTCAGGAGAAACGTTTCCTTGAAACTGCTCTGCTGTGCGTTCGTTCACCTAAGAGAGTTGAATCTATGTTGAGATTCATCGAGTGAGAAACACGTTTCTTCTAGGAGCTGCGTTGGGATATTCCCGAGTGAAAGGGACCATAGGCTGTACAGATAAATATCTGCTTCTAAAACCAAAACGGAGCTATCTAACTGAATGGTTGTCAATGTGTGCATTCAACTGAGAGAGTTAAACTCACGTGTGGATTCAGCGGATTACCCACCCTTTCTGTGCAGAATCCCAAAACCGGTATTTCCATCCCAATGCCGGCATACGTACTAAACAGCAGGTAACTTCGTCTAAAACTCAGGAGAAACGTTTCCTTGAAACTGCTCTGCTGTGCGTTCGTTCACCTAAGAGAGTTGAATCTATGTTGAGTTTCAGCGAGTCAGAAACACGTTCCTTCTAGGAGCTGCGTTGAGATATTCCCGAGTGAATGGGACCATAGGCTGTACAGAGAAATATCTGCTTCTAAAACCAAAACGGAGCTATCTAACTGAATGGTTGTCAATTTGTGCATTCAACTGACAGAGTTAAACTCACGTGTGGATTCAGCGGTTTGCCAACCCTTTCTGTGCAGAATCCCAAATCCGGTATTTCCAGCCCAATGCCGGCATACGTACTAAACAGCAGGAAACTTCGTCTAAAACTCAGGAGAAACGTTTCCTTGAAACTGCTCTGCTGGGCGTTCGTTCACCTAAGAGAGTTGAATCTATGTTGAGATTCAGCGAGTCAGAAACACGTTTCTTCTAGGAGCTGCGTTGGGATATTCCCGAGTGAATGGGACCATAGGCTGTACAGAGAAATATCTGCTTCTAAAACCAAAACGGAGCTATCTAACTGAATGGTTGTCAATGTGTGCATTCAACTGACAGAGTTAAACTCACGTGTGGATTCAACGGATTGCCAACCCTTTCTGTGCAGAATCCCAAAACCGGTATTTCCAGCCCAATGCCGGCATACGTACTAAACAGCAGGAAACTTCGTCTAAAACTCAGGAGAAGCGTTTCCTTGAAACTGCTCTGTTGTGCGTTCGTTCACCTATGACAGTTGGATCTATGTTGAGATTCAGCGAGTCAGAAACACGTTTCTTCTAGGAGCTGCGTTGGGATATTCCCGAGTGAATGGGACCATAGGCTGTACAGAGAAATATCTGCTTCTAAAACCAAAACGGAGCTATCTAACTGAATGGTTGTCAATGTGTGCATTCAACTGACAGAGTTAAACTCACGTGTGGATTCAGCGGTTTGCAAACCCTTTCTGTGCAGAATCCCAGAACCGGTATTTCCAGCCCTATGCCGGCATACGTACTAAACAGCAGGAAACTTCGTCTAAATCTCAGGAGAATCGTTTCCTTGAAACTGCTCTGCTGTGCGTTCGTTCACCTAAGAGAGTTGGATCTATGTTGAGATTCAGCGAGTCAGAAACACGTTTCTTCTAGGAGCTGCGTTGGGATATTCCCGAGTGAATGGGACCATAGGCTGTACAGAGAAATATCTGCTTCTAAAACCAAAACGGAGCTATCCAACTGAATGGTTGTCAATGTGTGCATTCAACTGACAGAGTTAAACTCACGTGTGGATTCAGCGGTTTGCAAACCCTTTCTGTGCAGAATCCCAAAACCGGTATTTCCAGCCCAATGCCGGCATACGTACTAAACAGCAGGAAACTTCGTCTAAAATTCAGGAGAAGCGTTTCCTTGAAACTGCTCTGCTGTGCGTTCGTTCACCTAAGAGAGTTGAATCTATGTTGAGATTCAGCGAGTCAGAAACACGTTTCTTCTAGGAGCTGCGTTGGGATATTCCCGAGTGAATGGGACCATAGGCGGTACAGAGAAATATCTGCTTCTAAAACCAAAACGGAGCTATCCAACTGAATGTTTGTCAAAGTGCGCATTCAACTGACAGAGTTAAACTCACTTGTGGATTCAGCGGTTTGCAAACCCTTTCTGTGCAGAATCCCAAAACCGGAATTTCCAGCCCAATGCCGGCATACGTACTAAACAGCAGGAAACTTCGTCTAAAACTCAGGAGAAACGTTTCCTTGAAACTGCTCTGCTGTGCGTTCGTTCAGCTAAGAGAGTTGAATCTATGTTGAGATTCAGCGAGTCAGAAACACGTTTCTTCTAGGAGCTGCGTTGGGATATTCCCGAGTGAATGGGACCATAGGCTGTACAGAGAAATATGTGCATCTAAAACCAAAACGGAGCTATATACCTGAATGGTTGTAAATGTGCGCATTCAACTGACAGAGCTAAACTCACGTGTGGATTCAGCGGTTTGCAAACCCTTTCTGTGCAGAATCCCAAAACCGGTATTTCCAGCCCAATGCCGGCATACGTACTAAACAGCAGGAAACTTCGCCTAAAACTCAGGAGAAACGTTTACTTGAAACTGCTCTGCTGTGCGTTCGTTCACCTAAGAGAGTTGAATCTATGTTGAGATTCAGCGAGTCAGAAACACGTTTCTTCTAGGAGCTGCGTTGGGATATTCCCGAGTGAATGGGATCATAGGCTGTATAGAGAAATATCTGCTTCTAAAACCAAAACGGAGCTATCTAACTGAATGGTTGTCAATGTGTGCATTCAACTGACAGAGTTAAACTCACGTGTGGATTCAGCGGTTTGCCAACCCTTTCTGTGCAGAATCCCAAAACCGGTATTTCCAGCCCAATGCCGGCATACGTACTAAACAGCAGGAAACTTCGTCTAAAACTCAGGAGAAACGTTTCCTTGAAACTGCTCTGCTGCGCGTTCGTTCACCTAAGAGAGTTGGATCTATGTTGAGATTCAGCGAGTCAGAAACACGTTTCTTCTAGGAGCTGCATTGGGTTATTCCCGAGTGAATGGGACCATAGGCTGTACAGAGAAATATCTGCTTCTAAAACCAAAACGGAGCTATCTAACTGAATGGTTGTCAATGGGTGCATTCAACTGACAGAGTTAAACTCACGTGTGGATTCAGCGGTTTGCCAACCCTTTCTGTGCAGAATCCCAAAACCGGTATTTCCAGCCCAATGCCGGCATACGTACTAAACAGCAGGAAACTTCGTCTAAAACTCAGGAGAAACGTTTCCTTGAAACTGCTCTGCTGCGCGTTCGTTCACCTAAGAGAGTTGGATCTATGTTGAGATTCAGCGAGTCAGAAACACGTTTCTTCTAGGAGCTGCATTGGGTTATTCCCGAGTGAATGGGACCATAGGCTGTACAGAGAAATATCTGCTTCTAAAACCAAAACGGAGCTATCTAACTGAATGGTTGTCAATGGGTGCATTCAACTGACAGAGTTAAACTCACGTGTGGATTCAGCGGTTTGCCAACCCTTTCTGTGCAGAATCCCAAAACCGGTATTTCCAGCCCAATGCCGGCATACGTACTAAACAGCAGGAAACTTCGTCTCAAACTCAGGAGAAACGATTCCTTGAAACTGCTCTGATGTGCGTTCGTTCACCTAAGAGAGTTGAATCTATGTTGAGATTCAGCGAGTCAGAAACACGTTTCTTCTAGGAGCTGCGTTGGGATATTCCCGAGTGAAAGGGACCGTAGGCTGTACAGAGAAATATCTGCTTCTAAAACCAAAACGGAGCTATCTAACTGAATGGTTGTCAATGTGTGCATTCAACTGACAGAGTTAAACTCACGTGTGGATTCAGCGGATTATCCACCCTTTCTATGCAGAATCCCAAAACCGGTATTTCCATCCCAATGCCGGCATACGTACTAAACAGCAGGAAACTTCGTCTAAAACTCAGGAGAAACGTTTCCTTGAAACTGCTCTGCTGTGCGTTCGTTCACCTAAGAGAGTTGAATCTATGTTGACATTCAGCGAGTCAGAAACACGTTTCTTCTAGGAGCTGCGTTGGGATATTCCCGAGTGAATGGGACCATAGGCTGTACAGAGAAATATCTGCTTCTAAAACCAAAACGGAGCTATCTAACTGATTGGTTGTCAATGTGTGCATTCAACTGACAACGGTAAACTCACGTGTGGATTCAGCGGATTGCCAACCCTTTCTGTGCAGAATCCCAAAACCGGTATTTCCAGCCCAATGCCGGCATACGTACTAAACAGCAGGAAACTTCGTCTAAAACTCAGGAGAAACGTTTCCTTGAAACTGCTCTGCTGTGCGTTCGTTCACCTGAGAGAGTTGAATCTATGTTGAGATTCAGCGAGTCAGAAACACGTTTCTTCTAGGAGCTGCGTTGGGATATTCCCGAGTGAAAGGACCATAGGCTGTACAGAGAAATATCTGCTTCTAAAACCAAAACGGAGCTATCTAACTGAATGGTTGTCAATGTGTGCATTCAACTGAGAGAGTTAAACCCACGTGTGGATTCAGCGGATTACCCACACTTTCTGTGCAGAATCCCAAAACCGGTATTTCCATCCCAATGACGGTTACGTACTAAACAGCAGGAAACTTCGTCTAAAACTCAGGAGAAACGTTTCCTTGAAACTGCTCTGCTGTGCGTTCGTTCACCTAAGAGAGTTGAATCTATGTTGACATTCAGCGAGTCAGAAACACGTTTCTTCTAGGAGCTGCGTTGGGATATTCCCGAGTGAAAGGGACCATAGGCTGTACAGAGAAATATCTGCTTCTAAAGCCACAACGGAGCTATCTAACTGAATGGTTGTCAATGTGTGCATTCAACTGACAGAGTTAAACTCACGTGTGGATTCAGCGGTTTGCCAACCCTTTCTGTGCAGAATCCCAAAACCGGTATTTCCAGCCCAATGCCGGCATACGTACTAAACAGCAGGAAACTTCGTCTAAAACTCAGGAGAAACGTTTCCTTGAAACTGCTCTGCTGTGCGTTCGTTCACCTAAGAGAGTTGAATCTATGTTGAGATTCAGCGAGTCAGAAACACGTTTCTTCTAGGAGCTGCGTTGGGATATTCCCGAGTGAAAGGGACCATAGGCTGTACAGAGAAATATCTGCTTCTAAAACCAAAACGGAGCTATCTAACTGAATGGTTGTCAATGTGTGCATTCAACTGACAGAGTTAAACTCACGTGTGGATTCAGCGGATTGCCAACCCTTTCTGTGCAGAATCCCAAAACCGGTATTTCCAGCCCAATGCCGGCATACGTACTAAACAGCAGGAAACTTCGCCTAAAACTCAGGAGAAACGTTTCCTTGAAACTGGTCTGCTGTGCGTTCGTTCACCTAAGAGAATTGAATCTATGTTGAGATTCAGCGAGTCAGAAACACGTTTCTTCTAGGAGCTGCGTTGGGATATTCCCGAGTGAAGGGGACCATAGGCTGTACAGAGAAATATCTGCTTCTAAAACCAAAACGGAGCTATCTGACTGAATGGTTGTCAATGTGTGCATTCAACTGACAGAGTTAAACTCACGTGTGGATTCAGCGGATTGCCAACCATTTCTGTGCAGAATCCCAAAACCGGTATTTCCAGCCCAATGCCGGCATACGTACTAAACAGCAGGAAACTTCGCCTAAAACTCAGGAGAAACGTTTCCTTGAAACTGCTCTGCTGTGCGTTCGTTCACCTAAGAGAGTTGGATCTATGTTGAGATTCAGCGAGTCAGAAACACGTTTCTTCTAGGAGCTGCGTTGGGATATTCCCGAGTGAATGGGACCATAGGCTGTACAGAGAAATATCTGCTTCTAAAACCAAAACGGAGCTATCTAACTGAATGGTTGTCAATGTGTGCATTCAACTGACAGAGTTAAACTCACGTGTGGATTCAGCGGTTTGCCAACCCTTTCTGTGCAGAATCCCAAAACCGGTATTTCCAGCCCAATGCCGGCATACGTACTAAACAGCAGGAAACTTCGTCTAAAACTCAGGAGAAACGTTTCCTTGAAACTGCTCTGCTGTGCGTTCGTTCACCTAAGAGAGTTGAATCTATGTTGAGATTCAGCGAGTCAGAAACACGTTTCTTCTAGGAGCTGCGTTGGGATATTCCCGAGTGAATGGGACCATAGGCTGTACAGAGAAATATCTGCTTCTAAAACCAAAACCGAGCTATCTAACTGAATGGTTGTCAATGTGTGCATTCAACTGACAGAGTTAAACTCACGTGTGGATTCAGCGGATTACCCACACTTTCTGTGCAGAATCCCAAAACCGGTATTTCCATCCCAATGACGGTTACGTACTAAACAGCAGGAAACTTCGTCTGAAACTCAGGAGAAACGTTTCCTTGAAACTGCTCTGCTGTGCGTTCGTTCACCTAAGAGAGTTGAATCTATGTTGACATTCAGCGAGTCAGAAACACGTTTCTTCTAGGAGCTGCGTTGGGATATTCCCGAGTGAAAGGGACCATAGGCTGTACAGAGAAATATCTGCTTCTAAAGCCACAACGGAGCTATCTAACTGAATGGTTGTCAATGTGTGCATTCAACTGACAGAGTTAAACTCACGTGTGGATTCAGCGGTTTGCCAACCCTTTCTGTGCAGAATCCCAAAACCGGTATTTCCAGCCCAATGCCGGCATACGTACTAAACAGCAGGAAACTTCGTCTAAAACTCAGGAGAAACGTTTCCTTGAAACTGCTCTGCTGTGCGTTCGTTCACCTAAGAGAGTTGAATCTATGTTGAGATTCAGCGAGTCAGAAACACGTTTCTTCTAGGAGCTGCGTTGGGATATTCCCGAGTGAATGGGACCATAGGCTGTACAGAGAAATATCTGCTTCTAAAACCACAACGGAGCTATCTAACTGAATGGTTGTCAATGTGTGCATTCAACTGACAGAGTTAAACTCACGTGTGGATTCAGCGGATTGCCAACCCTTTCTGTGCAGAATCCCAAAACCGGTATTTCCAGCCCAATGCCGGCATACGTACTAAACAGCAGGAAACTTCGTCTAAAACTCAGGAGAAACGTTTCCTTGAAACTGCTCTGCTGTGCGTTCGTTCACCTAAGAGAATTGAATCTATGTTGAGATTCAGCGAGTCAGAAACACGTTTCTTCTAGGAGCTGCGTTGGGATATTCCCGAGTGAAGGGGACCATAGGCTGTACAGAGAAATATCTGCTTCTAAAACCAAAACGGAGCTATCTAACTGAATGGTTGTCAATGGGTGCATTCAACTGACAGAGTTAAACTCACGTGTGGATTCAGCGGTTTGCCAACCCTTTCTGTGCAGAATCCCAAAACCGGTATTTCCAGCCCAATGCCGGCATACGTACTAAACAGCAGGAAACTTCGTCTCAAACTCAGGAGAAACGATTCCTTGAAACTGCTCTGCTGTGCGTTCGTTCACCTAAGAGAGTTGAATCTATGTTGAGATTCAGCGAGTCAGAAACACGTTTCTTCTAGGAGCTGCGTTGGGATATTCCCGAGTGAAAGGGACCGTAGGCTGTACAGAGAAATATCTGCTTCTAAAACCAAAACGGAGCTATCTAACTGAATGGTTGTCAATGTGTGCATTCAACTGACAGAGTTAAACTCACGTGTGGATTCAGCGGATTATCCACCCTTTCTATACAGAATCCCAAAACCGGTATTTCCATCCCAATGCCGGCATACGTACTAAACAGCAGGAAACTTCGTCTAAAACTCAGGAGAAACGTTTCCTTGAAACTGCTCTGCTGTGCGTTCGTTCACCTAAGAGAGTTGAATCTATGTTGACATTCAGCGAGTCAGAAACACGTTTCTTCTAGGAGCTGCGTTGGGATATTCCCGAGTGAATGGGACCATAGGCTGTACAGAGAAATATCTGCTTCTAAAACCAAAACGGAGCTATCTAACTGATTGGTTGTCAATGTGTGCATTCAACTGACAACGGTAAACTCACGTGTGGATTCAGCGGATTGCCAACCCTTTCTGTGCAGAATCCCAAAACCGGTATTTCCATCCCAATGCCGGCATACGTACTAAACAGCAGGAAACTTCGTCTAAAACTCAGGAGAAACGTTTCCTTGAAACTGCTCTGCTGTGCGTTCGTTCACCTGAGAGAGTTGAATCTATGTTGAGATTCAGCGAGTCAGAAACACGTTTCTTCTAGGAGCTGCGTTGGGATATTCCCGAGTGAAAGGACCATAGGCTGTACAGAGAAATATCTGCTTCTAAAACCAAAACGGAGCTATCTAACTGAATGGTTGTCAATGTGTGCATTCAACTGACAGAGTTAAACTCACTTGTGGATTCAGCGGATTGCCAACCCTTTCTGTGCAGAATCCCAAAACCGGTATTTCCAGCCCAATGCCGGCATACGTACTAAACAGCAGGAAACTTCGCCTAAAACTCAGGAGAAACGTTTCCTTGAAACTGGTCTGCTGTGCGTTCGTTCACCTAAGAGAATTGAATCTATGTTGAGATTCAGCGAGTCAGAAACACGTTTCTTCTAGGAGCTGAGTTGGGATATTCCCGAGTGAAGGGGACCATAGGCTGTACAGAGAAATATCTGCTTCTAAAACCAAAACGGAGCTATCTGACTGAATGGTTGTCAATGTGTGCATTCAACTGACAGAGTTAAACTCACGTGTGGATTCAGCGGATTGCCAACCATTTCTGTGCAGAATCCCAAAACCGGTATTTCCAGCCCAATGCCGGCATACGTACTAAACAGCAGGAAACTTCGCCTAAAACTCAGGAGAAACGTTTCCTTGAAACTGCTCTGCTGTGCGTTCGTTCACCTAAGAGAGTTGGATCTATGTTGAGATTCAGCGAGTCAGAAACACGTTTCTTCTAGGAGCTGCGTTGGGATATTCCCGAGTGAATGGGACCATAGGCTGTACAGAGAAATATCTGCTTCTAAAACCAAAACGGAGCTATCTAACTGAATGGTTGTCAATGTGTGCATTCAACTGACAGAGTTAAACTCACGTGTGGATTCAGCGGTTTGCCAACCCTTTCTGTGCAGAATCCCAAAACCGGTATTTCCAGCCCAATGCCGGCATACGTACTAAACAGCAGGAAACTTCGTCTAAAACTCAGGAGAAACGTTTCCTTGAAACTGCTCTGCTGTGCGTTCGTTCACCTAAGAGAGTTGAATCTATGTTGAGATTCAGCGAGTCAGAAACACGTTTCTTCTAGGAGCTGCGTTGGGATATTCCCGAGTGAATGGGACCATAGGTTGTACAGAGAAATATCTGCTTCTAAAACCAAAACGGAGCTATCTAACTGAATGGTTGTCAATTTGTGCATTCAACTGACAGAGTTAAACTCACGTGTGGATTCAGCGGTTTGCAAACCCTTTCTGTGCAGAATCCCAAAACCGGTATTTCCAGCCCAATGCCGGCATACGTACTAAACAGCAGGAAACTTCGTCTAAAACTCAGGAGAAACGTTTCCTTGAAACTGCTCTGCTGTGCGTTCGTTCAACTAAGAGAGTTGAATCTATGTTGAGATTCAGCGGGTCAGAAACACGTTTCTTCTAGGAGCTGCGTTGGGATATTCCCGAGTGAAAGGGACCATAGGCTGTATAGAGAAATATCTGCTTCTAAAGCCACAACGGAGCTATCTAACTGAATGGTTGTCAATGTGTGCATTCAACTGACAGAGTTAAACTCACGTGTGGATTCAGCGGATTGCCAACCCTTTCTGTGCAGAATCCCAAAACCGGTATTTCCAGCCCAATGCCGGCATACGTACTAAACAGCAGGAAACTTCGTCGAAAACTCAGGAGAAACGTTTCCTTGAAACTGCTCTGCTGTGCGTTCGTTCACCTAAGAGAGTTGGATCTTTGTTGAGATTCAGCGAGTCAGAAACACGTTTCTTCTAGGAGCTGCATTGGGATATTCCCGAGTGAATGGGACCATAGGCTGTACAGAGAAATATCTGCTTCTAAAACCAAAACCGAGCTATCTAACTGAATGGTTGTCAATGTGTGCATTCAACTGACAGAGTTAAACTCACGTGTGGATTCAGCGGTTTGCCAACCCTTTCTGTGCAGAATCCCAAAACCGGTATTTCCAGCCCAATGCCGGCATACGTACTAAACAGCAGGTAACTTCGTCTAAAACTCAGGAGAAACGTTTCCTTGAAACTGCTCTGCTGTGCGTTCGTTCACCTAAGAGAGTTGAATCTATGTTGAGATTCAGCGAGTCAGAAACACGTTTCTTCTAGGAGCTGCGTTGGGATATTCCCGAGTGAATGGGACCATAGGCTGTACAGAGAAATATCTGCTTCTAAAACCAAAACCGAGCTATCTAACTGAATGGTTGTCAATGTGTGCATTCAACTGACAGAGTTAAACTCACGTGTGGATTCAGCGGATTACCCACACTTTCTGTGCAGAATCCCAAAACCGGTATTTCCATCCCAATGACGGTTACGTACTAAACAGCAGGAAACTTCGTCTAAAACTCAGGAGAAACGTTTCCTTGAAACTGCTCTGCTGTGCGTTCGTTCACCTAAGAGAGTTGAATCTATGTTGACATTCAGCGAGTCAGAAACACGTTTCTTCTAGGAGCTGCGTTGGGATATTCCCGAGTGAAAGGGACCATAGGCTGTACAGAGAAATATCTGCTTCTAAAGCCACAACGGAGCTATCTAACTGAATGGTTGTCAATGTGTGCATTCAACTGACAGAGTTAAACTCACGTGTGGATTCAGCGGTTTGCCAACCCTTTCTGTGCAGAATCCCAAAACCGGTATTTCCAGCCCAATGCCGGCATACGTACTAAACAGCAGGAAACTTCGTCTAAAACTCAGGAGAAACGTTTCCTTGAAACTGCTCTGCTGTGCGTTCGTTCACCTAAGAGAGTTGAATCTATGTTGAGATTCAGCGAGTCAGAAACACGTTTCTTCTAGGAGCTGCGTTGGGATATTCCCGAGTGAAAGGGACCATAGGCTGTACAGAGAAATATCTGCTTCTAAAACCAAAACGGAGCTATCTAACTGAATGGTTGTCAATGTGTGCATTCAACTGACAGAGTTAAACTCACGTGTGGATTCAGCGGATTGCCAACCCTTTCTGTGCAGAATCCCAAAACCGGTATTTCCAGCCCAATGCCGGCATACGTACTAAACAGCAGGAAACTTCGCCTAAAACTCAGGAGAAACGTTTCCTTGAAACTGGTCTGCTGTGCGTTCGTTCACCTAAGAGAATTGAATCTATGTTGAGATTCAGCGAGTCAGAAACACGTTTCTTCTAGGAGCTGCGTTGGGATATTCCCGAGTGAAGGGGACCATAGGCTGTACAGAGAAATATCTGCTTCTAAAACCAAAACGGAGCTATCTGACTGAATGGTTGTCAATGTGTGCATTCAACTGACAGAGTTAAACTCACGTGTGGATTCAGCGGATTGCCAACCATTTCTGTGCAGAATCCCAAAACCGGTATTTCCAGCCCAATGCCGGCATACGTACTAAACAGCAGGAAACTTCGCCTAAAACTCAGGAGAAACGTTTCCTTGAAACTGCTCTGCTGTGCGTTCGTTCACCTAAGAGAGTTGGATCTATGTTGAGATTCAGCGAGTCAGAAACACGTTTCTTCTAGGAGCTGCGTTGGGATATTCCCGAGTGAATGGGACCATAGGCTGTACAGAGAAATATCTGCTTCTAAAACCAAAACGGAGCTATCTGACTGAATGGTTGTCAATGTGTGCATTCAACTGACAGAGTTAAACTCACGTGTGGATTCAGCGGTTTGCCAACCCTTTCTGTGCAGAATCCCAAAACCGGTATTTCCATCCCAATGCCGGCATACGTACTAAACAGCAGGAAACTTCGTCTAAAACTCAGGAGAAACGTTTCCTTGAAACTGCTCTGCTGTGCGTTCGTTCACCTAAGAGAGTTGAATCTATGTTGAGATTCAGCGAGTCAGAAACACGTTTCTTCTAGGAGCTGCGTTGGGATATTCCCGAGTGAATGGGACCATAGGTTGTACAGAGAAATATCTGCTTCTAAAACCAAAACGGAGCTATCTAACTGAATGGTTGTCAATTTGTGCATTCAACTGACAGAGTTAAACTCACGTGTGGATTCAGCGGTTTGCAAACCCTTTCTGTGCAGAATCCCAAAACCGGTATTTCCAGCCCAATGCCGGCATACGTACTAAACAGCAGGAAACTTCGTCTAAAACTCAGGAGAAACGTTTCCTTGAAACTGCTCTGCTGTGCGTTCGTTCAACTAAGAGAGTTGAATCTATGTTGAGATTCAGCGAGTCAGAAACACGTTTCTTCTAGGAACTGCGTTGTGATATTCCCGAGTGAAAGGAACCATAGGCTGTATAGAGAAATATCTGCTTCTAAAGCCACAACGGAGCTATCTAACTGAATGGTTGTCAATGTGTGCATTCAACTGAGAGAGTTAAACTCACGTGTGGATTCAGCGGATTGCCAACCCTTTCTGTGCAGAATCCCAAAACCGGTATTTCCAGCCCAATGCCGGCATACGTACTAAACAGCAGGAAACTTCGTCGAAAACTCAGGAGAAACGTTTCCTTGAAACTGCTCTGCTGTGCGTTGGTTCACCTAAGAGAGTTGGATCTTTGTTGAGATTCAGCGATTCAGAAACACGTTTCTTCTAGGAGCTGCATTGGGATATTCCCGAGTGAATGGGACCATAGGCTGTACAGAGAAATATCTGCTTCTAAAACCAAAACCGAGCTATCTAACTGAATGGTTGTCAATGTGTGCATTCAACTGACAGAGTTAAACTCACGTGTGGATTCAGCGGATTGCCAACCCTTTCTGTGCAGAATCCCAAAACCGGTATTTCCAGCCCACTGCCGGCATACGTACTAAACAGCAGGTAACTTCGTCTAAAACTCAGGAGAAACGTTTCCTTGAAACTGCTCTGTTGTGCGTTCGTTCACCTAAGAGAGTTGAATCTATGTTGAGATTCAGCGAGTCAGAAACACGTTTCTTCTAGGAGCTGCGTTGGGATATTCCCGAGTGAATGGGACCATAGGCTGTACAGAGAAATATCTGCTTCTAAAACCAAAACCGAGCTATCTAACTGAATGGTTGTCAATGTGTGCATTCAAGTGACAGAGTTAAACTCACGTGTGGATTCAGCGGTTTGCCAACCCTTTCTGTGCAGAATCCCAAAACCGGTATTTCCAGCCCAATGCCGGCATACGTACTAAACAGCAGGAAACTTCGTCTAAAACTCAGGAGAAACGTTTCCTTGAAACTGCTCTGCTGTGCGTTCGTTGACCTAAGAGAGTTGAATCTATGTTGAGATTCAGCGAGTCAGAAACACGTTTCTTCTAGGAGCTGCGTTGGGATATTCCCGAGTGAAAGGGACCATAGGCTGTACAGAGAAATATCTGCTTCTAAAACCAAAACGGAGCTATCTAAATGAATGGTTGTCAATGTGTGCATTCAACTGACAGAGTTAAACTCACGTGTGGATTCAGCGGATTGCCAACCATTTCTGTGCAGAATCCCAAAACCGGTATTTCCAGCCCAATGCCGGCATACGTACTAAACAGCAGGAAACTTCGCCTAAAACTCAGGAGAAACGTTTCCTTGAAACTTCTCTGCTGTGCGTTCGTTCACCTAAGAGAGTTGGATCTATGTTGAGATTCAGCGAGTCAGAAACACGTTTCTTCTAGGAGCTGCGTTGGGATATTCCCGAGTGAATGGGACCATAGGCTGTACAGAGAAATATCTGCTTCTAAAACCAAAACGGAGCTATCTAACTGAATGGTTGTCAATGTGTGCATTCAACTGACAGAGTTAAACTCACGTGTGGATTCAGCGGATTGCCAACCCTTTCTGTGCAGAATCCCAAAACCGGTATTTCCAGCCCAATGCCGGCATACGTACTAAACAGCAGGGAACTTCGTCTAAAACTCAGGAGAAACGTTTCCTTGAAACTGCTCTGCTGTGCGTTCGTTCACCTAAGAGAGTTGAATCTATGTTGAGATTCAGCGAGTCAGAAACACGTTTCTTCTAGGAGCTGCGTTGGGATATTCCCGAGTGAATGGGACCATAGGTTGTACAGAGAAATATCTGCTTCTAAAACCAAAACGGAGCTATCTAACTGAATGGTTGTCAATTTGTGCATTCAACTGACAGAGTTAAACTCACGTGTGGATTCAGCGGTTTGCAAACCCTTTCTGTGCAGAATCCCAAAACCGGTATTTCCAGCCCAATGCCGGCATACGTACTAAACAGCAAGAAACTTCGTCTAAAACTCAGGAGAAACGTTTCCTTGAAACTGCTCTGCTGTGCGTTCGTTCAACTAAGAGAGTTGAATCTATGTTGAGATTCAGCGAGTCAGAAACACGTTTCTTCTAGGAGCTGCGTTGGGATATTCCCGAGTGAAAGGGACCATAGGCTGTATAGAGAAATATCTGCTTCTAAAGCCACAACGGAGCTATCTAACTGAATGGTTGTCAATGTGTGCATTCAACTGAGAGAGTTAAACTCACGTGTGGATTCAGCGGATTGCCAACCCTTTCTGTGCAGAATCCCAAAACCGGTATTTCCAGCCCAATGCCGGCATACGTACTAAACAGCAGGAAACTTCGTCGAAAACTCAGGAGAAACGTTTCCTTGAAACTGCTCTGCTGTGCGTTCGTTCACCTAAGAGAGTTGGATCTTTGTTGAGATTCAGCGAGTCAGAAACACGTTTCTTCTAGGAGCTGCATTGGGATATTCCCGAGTGAATGGGACCATAGGCTGTACAGAGAAATATCTGCTTCTAAAACCAAAACCGAGCTATCTAACTGAATGGTTGTCAATGTGTGCATTCAACTGACAGAGTTAAACTCACGTGTGGATTCAGCCGTTTGCCAACCCTTTCTGTGCAGAATCCCAAAACCGGTATTTCCAGCCCAATGCCGGCATACGTACTAAACAGCAGGTAACTTCGTCTAAAACTCAGGAGAAACGTTTCCTTGAAACTGCTCTGCTGGGCGTTCGTTCGCCTAAGAGAGTTGAATCTATGTTGAGATTCAGCGAGTCAGAAACACGTTTCTTCTAGGAGCTGCGTTGGGATATTCCCGAGTGAATGGGACCATAGGCTGTACAGAGAAATATCTGCTTCTAAAACCAAAACCGAGCTATCTAACTGAATGGTTGTCAATGTGTGCATTCAACTGACAGAGTTAAACTCACGTGTGGATTCAGCGGATTACCCACACTTTCTGTGCAGAATCCCAAAACCGGTATTTCCATCCCAATGACGGTTACGTACTAAACAGCAGGAAACTTCGTCTAAAACTCAGGAGAAACGTTTCCTTGAAACTGCTCTGCTGTGCGTTCGTTCACCTAAGAGAGTTGAATCTATGTTGACATTCAGCGAGTCAGAAACACCTTTCTTCTAAGAGCTGCGTTGGGATATTCCCGAGTGAAAGGGACCATAGGCTGTACAGAGAAATATCTGCTTCTAAAGCCACAACGGAGCTATCTAACTGAATGGTTGTCAATGTGTGCATTCAACTGACAGAGTTAAACTCACGTGTGGATTCAGCGGTTTGCCAACCCTTTCTGTGCAGAATCCCAAAACCGGTATTTCCAGCCCAATGCCAGCATACGTACTAAACAGCAGGAAACTTCGTCTAAAACTCAGGAGAAACGTTTCCTTGAAACTGCTCTGCTGGGCGTTCGTTCACCTAAGAGAGTTGAATCTATGTTGAGATTCAGCGAGTCAGAAACACGTTTCTTCTAGGAGCTGCGTTGGGATATTCCCGAGTGAAAGGGACCATAGGCTGTACAGAGAAATATCTGCTTCTAAAACCACAACGGAGCTATCTAACTGAATGGTTGTCAATGTGTGCATTCAACTGACAGAGTTAAACTCACGTGTGGATTCAGCGGATTGCCAACCCTTTCTGTGCAGAATCCCAAAACCGGTATTTCCAGCCCAATGCCGGCATACGTACTAAACAGCAGGAAACTTCGCCTAAAACTCAGGAGAAACGTTTCCTTGAAACTGGTCTGCTGTGCGTTCGTTCACCTAAGAGAATTGAATCTATGTTGAGATTCAGCGAGTCAGAAACACGTTTCTTCTAGGAGCTGCGTTGGGATATTCCCGAGTGAAGGGGACCATAGGCTGTACAGAGAAATATCTGCTTCTAAAACCAAAACCGAGCTATCTAACTGAATGGTTGTCAATGTGTGCATTCAACTGACAGAGTTAAACTCACGTGTGGATTCAGCGGTTTGCCAACCCTTTCTGTGCAGAATCCCAAAACCGGTATTTCCAGCCCAATGCCGGCATACGTACTAAACAGCAGGAAACTTCGTCTAAAACTCAGGAGAAACGTTTCCTTGAAACTGCTCTGCTGTGCGTTCGTTCACCTAAGAGAGTTGAATCTATGTTGAGATTCAGCGAGTCAGAAACACGTTTCTTCTAGGAGCTGCGTTGGGATATTCCCGAGTGAAAGGGACCATAGGCTGTACAGAGAAATATCTGCTTCTAAAACCAAAACGGAGCTATCTAAATGAATGGTTGTCAATGTGTGCATTCAACTGACAGAGTTAAACTCACGTGTGGATTCAGCGGATTGCCAACCATTTCTGTGCAGAATCCCAAAACCGGTATTTCCAGCCCAATGCCGGCATACGTACTAAACAGCAGGAAACTTCGCCTAAAACTCAGGAGAAACGTTTCCTTGAAACTTCTCTGCTGTGCGTTCGTTCACCTAAGAGAGTTGGATCTATGTTGAGATTCAGCGAGTCAGAAACACGTTTCTTCTAGGAGCTGCGTTGGGATATTCCCGAGTGAATGGGACCATAGGCTGTACAGAGAAATATCTGCTTCTAAAACCAAAACGGAGCTATCTAACTGAATGGTTGTCAATGTGTGCATTCAACTGACAGAGTTAAACTCACGTGTGGATTCAGCGGATTGCCAACCCTTTCTGTGCAGAATCCCAAAACCGGTATTTCCAGCCCAATGCCGGCATACGTACTAAACAGCAGGAAACTTCGTCTAAAACTCAGGAGAAACGTTTCCTTGAAACTGCTCTGCTGTGCGTTCGTTCACCTAAGAGAGTTGAATCTATGTTGAGATTCAGCGAGTCAGAAACACGTTTCTTCTAGGAGCTGCGTTGGGATATTCCCGAGTGAATGGGACCATAGGTTGTACAGAGAAATATCTGCTTCTAAAACCAAAACGGAGCTATCTAACTGAATGGTTGTCAATTTGTGCATTCAACTGACAGAGTTAAACTCACGTGTGGATTCAGCGGTTTGCAAACCCTTTCTGTGCAGAATCCCAAAACCGGTATTTCCAGCCCAATGCCGGCATACGTACTAAACAGCAGGAAACTTCGTCTAAAACTCAGGAGAAACGTTTCCTTGAAACTGCTCTGCTGTGCGTTCGTTCAACTAAGAGAGTTGAATCTATGTTGAGATTCAGCGAGTCAGAAACACGTTTCTTCTAGGAGCTGCGTTGGGATACTCCCGAGTGAAAGGGACCATAGGCTGTATAGAGAAATATCTGCTTCTAAAGCCACAACGGAGCTATCTAACTGAATGGTTGTCAATGTGTGCATTCAACTGAGAGAGTTAAACTCACGTGTGGATTCAGCGGATTGCCAACCCTTTCTGTGCAGAATCCCAAAACCGGTATTTCCAGCCCAATGCCGGCATACGTACTAAACAGCAGGAAACTTCGTCGAAAACTCAGGAGAAACGTTTCCTTGAAACTGCTCTGCTGTGCGTTCGTTCACCTAAGAGAGTTGGATCTTTGTTGAGATTCAGCGAGTCAGAAACACGTTTCTTCTAGGAGCTGCATTGGGATATTCCCGAGTGAATGGGACCATAGGCTGTACAGAGAAATATCTGCTTCTAAAACCAAAACCGAGCTATCTAACTGAATGGTTGTCAATGTGTGCATTCAACTGACAGAGTTAAACTCACGTGTGGATTCAGCCGTTTGCCAACCCTTTCTGTGAAGAATCCCAAAACCGGTATTTCCAGCCCAATGCCGGCATACGTACTAAACAGCAGGTAACTTCGTCTAAAACTCAGGAGAAACGTTTCCTTGAAACTGCTCTGCTGTGCGTTCGTTCACCTAAGAGAGTTGAATCTATGTTGAGATTCAGCGAGTCAGAAACACGTTTCTTCTAGGAGCTGCGTTGGGATATTCCCGAGTGAATGGGACCATAGGCTGTACAGAGAAATATCTGCTTCTAAAACCAAAACCGAGCTATCTAACTGAATGGTTGTCAATGTGTGCATTCAACTGACAGAGTTAAACTCACGTGTGGATTCAGCGGATTACCCACACTTTCTGTGCAGAATCCCAAAACCGGTATTTCCATCCCAATGACGGTTACGTACTAAACAGCAGGAAACTTCGTCTAAAACTCAGGAGAAACGTTTCCTTGAAACTGCTCTGCTGTGCGTTCGTTCACCTAAGAGAGTTGAATCTATGTTGACATTCAGCGAGTCAGAAACACCTTTCTTCTAGGAGCTGCGTTGGGATATTCCCGAGTGAAAGGGACCATAGGCTGTACAGAGAAATATCTGCTTCTAAAGCCACAACGGAGCTATCTAACTGAATGGTTGTCAATGTGTGCATTCAACTGACAGAGTTAAACTCACGTGTGGATTCAGCGGTTTGCCAACCCTTTCTGTGCAGAATCCCAAAACCGGTATTTCCAGCCCAATGCCAGCATACGTACTAAACAGCAGGAAACTTCGTCTAAAACTCAGGAGAAACGTTTCCTTGAAACTGCTCTGCTGGGCGTTCGTTCACCTAAGAGAGTTGAATCTATGTTGAGATTCAGCGAGTCAGAAACACGTTTCTTCTAGGAGCTGCGTTGGGATATTCCCGAGTGAAAGGGACCATAGGCTGTACAGAGAAATATCTGCTTCTAAAACCACAACGGAGCTATCTAACTGAATGGTTGTCAATGTGTGCATTCAACTGACAGAGTTAAACTCACGTGTGGATTCAGCGGATTGCCAACCCTTTCTGTGCAGAATCCCAAAACCGGTATTTCCAGCCCAATGCCGGCATACGTACTAAACAGCAGGAAACTTCGCCTAAAACTCAGGAGAAACGTTTCCTTGAAACTGGTCTGCTGTGCGTTCGTTCACCTAAGAGAATTGAATCTATGTTGAGATTCAGCGAGTCAGAAACACGTTTCTTCTAGGAGCTGCGTTGGGATATTCCCGAGTGAAGGGGACCATAGGCTGTACAGAGAAATATCTGCTTCTAAAACCAAAACCGAGCTATCTAACTGAATGGTTGTCAATGTGTGCATTCAACTGACAGAGTTAAACTCACGTGTGGATTCAGCGGTTTGCCAACCCTTTCTGTGCAGAATCCCAAAACCGGTATTTCCAGCCCAATGCCGGCATACGTACTAAACAGCAGGAAACTTCGTCTAAAACTCAGGAGAAACGTTTCCTTGAAACTGCTCTGCTGTGCGTTCGTTCACCTAAGAGAGTTGAATCTATGTTGAGATTCAGCGAGTCAGAAACACGTTTCTTCTAGGAGCTGCGTTGGGATATTCCCGAGTGAAAGGGACCATAGGCTGTACAGAGAAATATCTGCTTCTAAAACCAAAACGGAGCTATCTAAATGAATGGTTGTCAATGTGTGCATTCAACTGACAGAGTTAAACTCACGTGTGGATTCAGCGGATTGCCAACCATTTCTGTGCAGAATCCCAAAACCGGTATTTCCAGCCCAATGCCGGCATACGTACTATACAGCAGGAAACTTCGCCTAAAACTCAGGAGAAACGTTTCCTTGAAACTTCTCTGCTGTGCGTTCGTTCACCTAAGAGAGTTGGATCTATGTTGAGATTCAGCGAGTCAGAAACACGTTTCTTCTAGGAGCTGCGTTGGGATATTCCCGAGTGAATGGGACCATAGGCTGTACAGAGAAATATCTGCTTCTAAAACCAAAACGGAGCTATCTAACTGAATGGTTGTCAATGTGTGCATTCAACTGACAGAGTAAAACTCACGTGTGGATTCAGCGGATTGCCAACCCTTTCTGTGCAGAATCCCAAAACCGGTATTTCCAGCCCAATGCCGGCATACGTACTAAACAGCAGGAAACTTCGTCTAAAACTCAGGAGAAACGTTTCCTTGAAACTGCTCTGCTGTGCGTTCGTTCACCTAAGAGAGTTGAATCTATGTTGAGATTCAGCGAGTCAGAAACACGTTTCTTCTAGGAGCTGCGTTGGGATATTCCCGAGTGAATGGGACCATAGGTTGTACAGAGAAATATCTGCTTCTAAAACCAAAACGGAGCTATCTAACTGAATGGTTGTCAATTTGTGCATTCAACTGACAGAGTTAAACTCACGTGTGGATTCAGCGGTTTGCAAACCCTTTCTGTGCAGAATCCCAATACCGGTATTTCCAGCCCAATGCCGGCATACGTACTAAACAGCAGGAAACTTCGTCTAAAACTCAGGAGAAACGTTTCCTTGAAACTGCTCTGCTGTGCGTTCGTTCAACTAAGAGAGTTGAATCTATGTTGAGATTCAGCGAGTCAGAAACACGTTTCTTCTAGGAGCTGCGTTGGGATACTCCCGAGTGAAAGGGACCATAGGCTGTATAGAGAAATATCTGCTTCTAAAGCCACAACGGAGCTATCTAACTGAATGGTTGTCAATGTGTGCATTCAACTGACACAGTTAAACTCACGTGTGGATTCAGCGGATTGCCAACCCTTTCTGTGCAGAATCCCAAAACCGGTATTTCCAGCCCAATGCCGGCATACGTACTAAACAGCAGGAAACTTCGTCTAAAACTCAGGAGAAACGTTTCCTTGAAACTGCTCTGCTGTGCGTTCGTTCACCTAAGAGAGTTGGATCTTTGTTGAGATTCAGCGAGTCAGAAACACGTTTCTTCTAGTAGCTGCATTGGGATATTCCCGAGTGAATGGGACCATAGGCTGTACAGAGAAATATCTGCTTCTAAAACCAAAACCGAGCTATCTAACTGAATGGTTGTCAATGTGTGCATTCAACTGACAGAGTTAAACTCACGTGTGGATTCAGCCGTTTGCCAACCCTTTCTGTGCAGAATCCCAAAACCGGTATTTCCAGCCCAATGCCGGCATACGTACTAAACAGCAGGTAACTTCGTCTAAAACTCAGGAGAAACGTTTCCTTGAAACTGCTCTGCTGTGCGTTCGTTCACCTAAGAGAGTTGAATCTATGTTGAGATTCAGCGAGTCAGAAACACGTTTCTTCTAGGAGCTGCGTTGGGATATTCCCGAGTGAATGGGACCATAGGCTGTACAGAGAAATATCTGCTTCTAAAACCAAAACCGAGCTATCTAACTGAATGGTTGTCAATGTGTGCATTCAACTGACAGAGTTAAACTCACGTGTGGATTCAGCGGATTACCCACACTTTCTGTGCAGAATCCCAAAACCGGTATTTCCATCCCAATGACGGTTACGTACTAAACAGCAGGAAACTTCGTCTAAAACTCAGGAGAAACGTTTCCTTGAAACTGCTCTGCTGTGCGTTCGTTCACCTAAGAGAGTTGAATCTATGTTGACATTCAGCGAGTCAGAAACACCTTTCTTCTAGGAGCTGCGTTGGGATATTCCCGAGTGAACGGGACCATAGGCTGTACAGAGAAATATCTGCTTCTAAAGCCACAACGGAGCTATCTAACTGAATGGTTGTCAATGTGTGCATTCAACTGACAGAGTTAAACTCACGTGTGGATTCAGCGGTTTGCCAACCCTTTCTGTGCAGAATCCCAAAACCGGTATTTCCAGCCCAATGCCAGCATACGTACTAAACAGCAGGAAACTTCGTCTAAAACTCAGGAGAAACGTTTCCTTGAAACTGCTCTGCTGGGCGTTCGTTCACCTAAGAGAGTTGAATCTATGTTGAGATTCAGCGAGTCAGAAACACGTTTCTTCTAGGAGCTGCGTTGGGATATTCCCGAGTGAAAGGGACCATAGGCTGTACAGAGAAATATCTGCTTCTAAAACCACAACGGAGCTATCTAACTGAATGGTTGTCAATGTGTGCATTCAACTGACAGAGTTAAACTCACGTGTGGATTCAGCGGATTGCCAACCCTTTCTGTGCAGAATTCCAAAACCGGTATTTCCAGCCCAATGCCGGCATACGTACTAAACAGCAGGAAACTTCGCCTAAAACTCAGGAGAAACGTTTCCTTGAAACTGGTCTGCTGTGCGTTCGTTCACCTAAGAGAATTGAATCTATGTTGAGATTCAGCGAGTCAGAAACACGTTTCTTCTAGGAGCTGCGTTGGGATATTCCCGAGTGAAGGGGACCATAGGCTGTACAGAGAAATATCTGCTTCTAAAACCAAAACGGAGCTATCTGACTGAATGGTTGTCAATGTGTGCATTCAACTGACAGAGTTAAACTCACGTGTGGATTCAGCGGATTGCCAACCATTTCTGTGCAGAATCCCAAACCCGGTATTTCCAGCCCAATGCCGGCATACGTACTAAACAGCAGGAAACTTCGCCTAAAACTCAGGAGAAACGTTTCCTTGAAACTGCTCTGCTGTGCGTTCGTTCACCTAAGAGAGTTGGATCTATGTTGAGATTCAGCGAGTCAGAAACACGTTTCTTCTAGGAGCTGCGTTGGGATATTCCCGAGTGAATGGGACCATAGGCTGTACAGAGAAATATCTGCTTCTAAAACCAAAACGGAGCTATCTGACTGAATGGTTGTCAATGTGTGCATTCAACTGACAGAGTTAAACTCACGTGTGGATTCAGCGGTTTGCCAACCCTTTCTGTGCAGAATCCCAAAACCGGTATTTCCATCCCAATGCCGGCATACGTACTAAACAGCAGGAAACTTCGTCTAAAACTCAGGAGAAACGTTTCCTTGAAACTGCTCTGCTGTGCGTTCGTTCACCTAAGAGAGTTGAATCTATGTTGAGATTCAGCGAGTCAGAAACACGTTTCTTCTAGGAGCTGCGTTGGGATATTCCCGAGTGAATGGGACCATAGGTTGTACAGAGAAATATCTGCTTCTAAAACCAAAACGGAGCTATCTAACTGAATGGTTGTCAATTTGTGCATTCAACTGACAGAGTTAAACTCACGTGTGGATTCAGCGGTTTGCCAACCCTTTCTGTGCAGAATCCCAAATCCGGTATTTCCAGCCCAATGCCGGCATACGTACTAAACAGCAGGAAACTTCGTCTAAAACTCAGGAGAAACGTTTCCTTGAAACTGCTCTGCTGGGCGTTCGTTCACCTAAGAGAGTTGAATCTATGTTGAGATTCAGCGAGTCAGAAACACGTTTCTTCTAGGAGCTGCGTTGGGATATTCCCGAGTGAAAGGGACCATAGGCTGTAAAGAGAAATATCTGCTTCTAAAGCCAAAACGGAGCTATCTAACTGAATGGTTGTCAATGTGTGCATTCAACTGACAGAGTTAAACTCACGTGTGGATTCAGCGGATTGCCAACCCTTTCTGTGCAGAATCCCAAAACCGGTATTTCCAGCCCAATGCCGGCATACATACTAAACAGCAGGAAACTTCGTCTAAAACTCAGGAGAAACGTTTCCTTGAAACTGCTCTGCTGTGCGTTCGTTCACCTAAGAGAGTTGGATCTATGTTGAGATTCAGCGAGTCAGAAACACGTTTCTTCTAGGAGCTGCGTTGGGATATTCCCGAGTGAATGGGACCATAGGCTGTACAGAGAAATATCTGCTTCTAAAACCAAAACGGAGCTATCTAACTGAATGGTTGTCAATGTGTGCATTCAACTGACAGAGTTAAACTCACGTGTGGATTCAGCGGTTTGCCAACCCTTTCTGTGCAGAATCCCAAAACCGGTATTTCCAGCCCAATGCCGGCATACGTACTAAACAGCAAGAAACTTCGTCTAAAACTCAGGAGAAACGATTCCTTGAAACTGCTCTGCTGTGCGTTCGTTCACCTAAGAGAGTTGAATCTATGTTGAGATTCATCGAGTGAGAAACACGTTTCTTCTAGGAGCTGCGTTGGGATATTCCCGAGTGAAAGGGACCATAGGCTGTACAGAGAAATATCTGCTTCTAAAACCAAAACGGAGCTATCTAACTGAATGGTTGTCAATGTGTGCATTCAACTGAGAGAGTTAAACTCACGTGTGGATTCAGCGGATTACCCACCCTTTCTGTGCAGAATCCCAAAACCGGTATTTCCATCCCAATGCCGGCATACGTAGTAAACAGCAGGTAACTTCGTCTAAAACTCAGGAGAAACGTTTCCTTGAAACTGCTCTGCTGTGCGTTCGTTCACCTAAGAGAGTTGAATCTATGTTGAGATTCAGCGAGTCAGAAACACGTTCCTTCTAGGAGCTGCGTTGAGATATTCCCGAGTGAATGGGACCATAGGCTGTACAGAGAAATATCTGCTTCTAAAACCAAAACGGAGCTATCTAACTGAATGGTTGTCAATTTGTGCATTCAACTGACAGAGTTAAACTCACGTGTGGATTCAGCGGTTTGCCAACCCTTTCTGTGCAGAATCCCAAAACCGGTATTTCCAGCCCAATGCCGGCATACGTACTAAACAGCAGGAAACTTCGTCTAAAACTCAGGAGAAACGTTTCCTTGAAACTGTTCTGCTGTGCGTTCGTTCACCTAAGAGAGTTGAATCTATGTTGAGATTCAGCGAGTCAGAAACACGTTTCTTCTAGGAGCTGCGTTGGGATATTCCCGAGTGAATGGGACCATAGGCTGTACAGAGAAATATCTGCTTCTAAAACCAAAACGGAGCTATCTAACTGAATGGTTGTCAATGTGTGCATTCAACTGACAGAGTTAAACTCACGTGTGGATTCAACGGATTGCCAACCCTTTCTGTGCAGAATCCCAAAACCGGTATTTCCAGCCCAGTGCCGGCATACGTACTAAACAGCAGGAAACTTCGTCTAAAACTCAGGAGAAGCGTTTCCTTGAAACTGCTCTGTTGTGCGTTCGTTCACCTATGAGAGTTGGATCTATGTTGAGATTCAGCGAGTCAGAAACACGTTTCTTCTAGGAGCTGCGTTGGGATATTCCCGAGTGAATGGGACCATAGGCTGTACAGAGAAATATCTGCTTCTAAAACCACAACGGAGCTATCTAACTGAATGGTTGTCAATGTGCGCATTCAACTGACAGAGTTAAACTCACGTGTGGATTCAGCGGTTTGCCAAACCTTTCTGTGCAGAATCCCAAAACCGGTATTTCCAGCCCAATGCCGGCATACGTACTAAACAGCAACAAACTTCGTCTAAAACTCAGGAGAAACGATTCCTTGAAACTGCTCTGCTGTGCGTTCGTTCACCTAAGAGAGTTGAATCTATGTTGAGATTCATCGAGTGAGAAACACGTTTCTTCTAGGAGCTGCGTTGGGATATTCCCGAGTGAAAGGGACCATAGGCTGTAAAGAGAAATATCTGCTTCTAAAACCAAAACGGAGCTATCTAACTGAATGGTTGTCAATGTGTGCATTCAACTGACAGAGTTAAACTCACGTGTGGATTCAGCGGATTGTCAACCCTTTCTGTGCAGAATCCCAAAACCGGTATTTCCAGCCCAATGCCGGCATACGTACTAAACAGCAGGAAACTTCGTCTAAAACTCAGGAGAAACGTTTCCTTGAAACTGCTCTGCTGTGCGTTCGTTCACCTAAGAGAGTTGAATCTATGTTGAGATTCAGCGAGTCAGAAACACGTTCCTTCTAGGAGCTGCGTTGAGATATTCCCGAGTGAATGGGACCATAGGCTGTACAGAGAAATATCTGCTTCTAAAACCAAAACGGAGCTATCTAACTGAATGGTTGTCAATTTGTGCATTCAACTGACAGAGTTAAACACACGTGTGGATTCAGCGGTTTGCCAACCCTTTCTGTGCAGAATCCCAAAACCGGTATTTCCAGCCCAATGCCAGCATACGTACTAAACAGCAGGAAACTTCGTCTAAAACTCAGGAGAAACGATTCCTTGAAACTGTTCTGCTGTGCGTTCGTTCACCTAAGAGAGTTGAATCTATGTTGAGATTCAGCGAGTCAGAAACACGTTTCTTCTAGGAGCTGCGTTGGGATATTCCCGAGTGAATGGGACCATAGGCTGTACAGAGAAATATCTGCTTCTAAAACCAAAACGGAGCTATCTAACTGAATGGTTGTCAATGTGTGCATTCAACTGACAGAGTTAAACTCACGTGTGGATTCAACGGATTGCCAACCCTTTCTGTGCAGAATCCCAAAACCGGTATTTCCAGCCCAATGCCGGCATACGTACTAAACAGCAGGAAACTTCGTCTGAAACTCAGGAGAAGCGTTTCCTTGAAACTGCTCTGTTGTGCGTTCGTTCACCTATGAGAGTTGGATCTATGTTGAGATTCAGCGAGTCAGAAACACGTTTCTTCTAGGAGCTGCGTTGGGATATTCCCGAGTGAATGGGACCATAGGCTGTACAGAGAAATATCTGCTTCTAAAACCACAACGGAGCTATCTAACTGAATGGTTGTCAATGTGTGCATTCAACTGACAGAGTTAAACTCACGTGTGGATTCAGCGGTTTGCCAAACCTTTCTGTGCAGAATCCCAAAACCGGTATTTCCAGCCCAATGCCGGCATACGTACTAAACAGCAGGAAAATTCGTCTAAAACTCAGGAGAAAATTTTCCTTGAAACTGCTCTGCTGTGCGTTCGTTCACCTAAGAGAGTTGGATCTATGTTGAGATTCAGTGAGTCAGAAACACGTTTCTTCTAGGAGCTGCGTTGGGATATTCCCGAGTGAATGGGACCATAGGCTGTACAGAGAAATATCTGCTTCTAAAACCTATACGGAGCTATCTAACTGAATGGTTGTCAATGTCTGCATTCAACTGACAGAGTTAAACTCACGTGTGGATTCAGCGGTTTGCCAACCCTTTCTGTGCAGAATCCCAAAACCGGTATTTCCAGCCCAATGCCGGCATACGTACTGAACAGCAAGAAACTTCGTCTAAAACTCAGGAGAAACGATTCCTTGAAACTGCTCTGCTGTGCGTTCGTTCACCTAAGAGAGTTGAATCTATGTTGAGATTCATCGAGTGAGAAACACGTTTCTTCTAGGAGCTGCGTTGGGATATTCCCGAGTGAAGGGGACCATAGGCTGTACAGAGAAATATCTGCTTCTAAAACCAAAACGGAGCTATCTAACTGAATGGTTTTCAATGTGTGCATTCAACTGACAGAGTTAAACTCACGTGTGGATTCAGCGGATTACCCACCCTTTCTGTGCAGAATCCCAAAACCGGTATTTCCATCCCAATGCCGGCATACGTACTAAACAGCAGGAAACTTCGTCTAAAACTCAGGAGAAACGTTTCCTTGAAACTGCTCTGCTGTGCGTTCGTTCACCTAAGAGAGTTGAATCTATGTTGAGATTCAGCGAGTCAGAAACACGTTCCTTCTAGGAGCTGCGTTGAGATATTCCCGAGTGAATGGGACCATAGGCTGTACAGAGAAATATCTGCTTCTAAAACCAAAACGGAGCTATCTAACTGAATGGTTGTCAATTTGTGCATTCAACTGACAGAGTTAAACTCACGTGTGGATTCAGCGGTTTGCCAACCCTTTCTGTGCAGAATCCCAAAACCGGTATTTCCAGCCCAATGCCAGCATACGTACTAAACAGCAGGAAACTTCGTCTAAAACTCAGGAGAAACGTTTCCTTGAAACTGTTCTGCTGTGCGTTCGTTCACCTAAGAGAGTTGAATCTATGTTGAGATTCAGCGAGTCAGAAACACGTTTCTTCTAGGAGCTGCGTTGGGATATTCCCGAGTGAATGGGACCATAGGCTGTACAGAGAAATATCTGCTTCTAAAACCAAAACGGAGCTATCTAACTGAATGGTTGTCAATGTGTGCATTCAACTGACAGAGTTAAACTCACGTGTGGATTCAGCGGTTTGCCAACCCTTTCTGTGCAGAATCCCAAAACCGGTATTTCCAGCCCTATGCCGGCATACGTACTAAACAGCAGGAAACTTCGTCTAAAACTCAGGAGAAGCGTTTCCTTGAAACTGCTCTGTTGTGCGTTCGTTCACCTATGAGAGTTGGATCTATGTTGAGATTCAGCGAGTCAGAAACACGTTTCTTCTAGGAGCTGCGTTGGGATATTCCCGAGTGAATGGGACCATAGGCTGTACAGAGAAATATCTGCTTCTAAAACCACAACGGAGCTATCTAACTGAATGGTTGTCAATGTGTGCATTCAACTGACAGAGTTAAACTCACGTGTGGATTCAGCGGTTTGCCAACCCTTTCTGTGCAGAATCCCAAAACCGGTATTTCCAGCCCAATGCCGGCATACGTACTAAACAGCAAGAAACTTCGTCTAAAACTCAGGAGAAACGATTCCTTGAAACTGCTCTGCTGTGCGTTCGTTCACCTAAGAGAGTTGAATCTATGTTGAGATTCATCGAGTGAGAAACACGTTTCTTCTAGGAGCTGCGTTGGGATATTCCCGAGTGAAAGGGACCATAGGCTGTAAAGAGAAATATCTGCTTCTAAAACCAAAACGGAGCTATCTAACTGAATGGTTGTCAATGTGTGCATTCAACTGACAGAGTTAAATTCACGTGTGGATTCAGCGGATTACCCACCCTTTCTGTGCAGAATCCCAAAACCGGTATTTCCATCCCAATGCCGGCATACGTACTAAACAGCAGGAAACTACGTCTAAAACTCAGGAGAAACGTTTCCTTGAAACTGTTCTGCTGTGCGTTCGTTCACCTAAGAGAGTTGAATCTATGTTGAGATTCAGCGAGTCAGAAACACGTTTCTTCTAGGAGCTGCGTTGGGATATTCCCGAGTGAATGGGACCATAGGCTGTACAGAGAAATATCTGCTTCTAAAACCACAACGGAGCTATCTAACTGAATGGTTGTCAATGTGTGCATTCAACTGACAGAGTTAAACTCACGTGTGGATTCAGCGGTTTGCCAACCCTTTCTGTGCAGAATCCCAAAACCGGTATTTCCATCCCAATGCCGGCATACGTACTAAACAGCAGGAAACTTCGTCTAAAACTCAGGAGAAACGTTTCCTTAAACTGCTCTGCTGTGCGTTCGTTCACCTAAGAGAGTTGAATCTATGTTGAGATTCAGCGAGTCAGAAACACGTTTCTTCTAGGAGCTGCGTTGGGATATTCCCGAGTGAATGGGACCATAGGCTGTACAGAGAAATATCTGCTTCTAAAACCAAAACGGAGCTATCTAACTGAATGGTTGTCAATGTGTGCATTCAACTGACAGAGTTAAACTCACGTGTGGATTCAGCGGATTGCCAACCCTTTCTGTGCAGAATCCCAAAACCGGTATTTCCACCCCAATGCCGGCATACGTACTAAACAGCAGGAAACTTCGTCTAAAACTCAGGAGAAACGTTTCCTTGAAACTGCTCTGCTGTGCGTTCGTTCACCTAAGAGAGTTGGATCTATGTTGAGATTCAGCGAGTCAGAAACACGTTTCTTCTAGGAGCTGCGTTGGGATATTCCCGAGTGAATGGGACCATAGGCTGTACAGAGAAATATCTGCTTCTAAAACCACAACGGAGCTATCTAACTGAATGGTTGTCAATGTGTGCATTCAACTGAGAGAGTTAAACTCACGTGTGGATTCAGCGGATTACCCACCCTTTCTGTGCAGAATCCCAAAACCGGTATTTCCATCCCAATGCCGGCATACGTACTAAACTGCAGGTAACTTCGTCTAAAACTCAGGAGAAACGTTTCCTTGAAACTGCTCTGCTGTGCGTTCGTTCACCTAAGAGAGTTGAATCTATGTTGAGATTCAGCGAGTCAGAAACACGTTCCTTCTAGGAGCTGCGTTGAGATATTCCCGAGTGAATGGGACCATAGGCTGTACAGAGAAATATCTGCTTCTAAAACCAAAACGTAGCTATCTAACTGAATGGTTGTCAATTTGTGCATTCAACTGACAGAGTTAAACTCACGTGTGGATTCAGCGGTTTGCCAACCCTTTCTGTGCAGAATCCCAAAACCGGTATTTCCAGCCCAATGCCGGCATACGTACTAAACAGCAGGAAGCTTCGTCTAAAACTCAGGAGAAACGTTTCCTTGAAAATGTTCTGCTGTGCGTTCGTTCACCTAAGAGAGTTGAATCTATGTTGAGATTCAGCGAGTCAGAATCACGTTTCTTCTAGGAGCTGCGTTGGGATATTCCCGAGTGAATGGGACCATAGGCTGTACAGAGAAATATCTGCTTCTAAAACCAAAACGGAGCTATCTAACTGAATGGTTGTCAATGTGTGCATTCAACTGACAGAGTTAAACTCACGTGTGGATTCAGCGGTTTGCCAACCCTTTCTGTGCAGAATCCCAAAACCGGTATTTCCAGCCCAATGCCGGCATACGTACTAAACAGCAGGAAACTTCGTCTAAAACTCAGGAGAAGCGTTTCCATGAAACTGCTCTGTTGTGCGTTCGTTCAGCTATGAGAGTTGGATCTATGTTGAGATTCAGCGAGTCAGAAACACGTTTCTTCTAGGAGCTGCGTTGGGATATTCCCGAGTGAATGGGTCCATAGGCTGTACAGAGAAATATCTGCTTCTAAAACCAAAACGGAGCTATCTAACTGAATGGTTGTCAATGTGTGCATTCAACTGACAGAGTTAAACTCACGTGTGGATTCAGCGGTTTGCCAACCCTTTCTGTGCAGAATCCCAAAACCGGTATTTCCAGCCCAATGCCGGCATACGTACTAAACAGCAAGAAACTTCGTCTAAAACTCAGGAGAAACGATTCCTTGAAACTGCTCTGCTGTGCGTTCGTTCACCTAAGAGAGTTGAATCTATGTTGAGATTCATCGAGTGAGAAACACGTTTCTTCTAGGAGCTGCGTTGGGATATTCCCGAGTGAAAGGGACCATAGGCTGTACAGAGAAATATCTGCTTCTAAAACCAAAACGGAGCTATCTAACTGAATGGTTGTCAATGTGTGCATTCAACTGACAGAGTTAAACTCACGTGTGGATTCAGCGGTTTGCCAACCCTTTCTGTGCAGAATCCCAAAACCGGTATTTCCAGCCCAATGCCGGCATACGTACTAAACAGCAAGAAACTTCGTCTAAAACTCAGGAGAAACGATTCCTTGAAACTGCTCTGCTGTGCGTTCGTTCACCTAAGAGAGTTGAATCTATGTTGAGATTCATCGAGTGAGAAACACGTTTCTTCTAGGAGCTGCGTTGGGATATTCCCGAGTGAAAGGGACCATAGGCTGTACAGAGAAATATCTGCTTCTAAAACCAAAACGGAGCTATCTAACTGAATGGTTGTCAATGTGTGCATTCAACTGACAGAGTTAAACTCACGTGTGGATTCAGCGGATTACCCACCCTTTCTGTGCAGAATCCCAAAACCGGTATTTCCATCCCAATGCCGGCATACGTACTAAACAGCAGGTAACATCGTCTAAAACTCAGGAGAAACGTTTTCTTGAAACTGCTCTGCTGTGCGTTCGTTCACCTAAGAGAGTTGAATCTATGTTGAGATTCAGCGAGTCAGAAACACGTTCCTTCTAGGAGCTGCGTTGAGATATTCCCGAGTGAATGGGACCATAGGCTGTACAGAGAAATATCTGCTTCTAAAACCAAAACGGAGCTATCTAACTGAATGGTTGTCAATTTGTGCATTCAACTGACAGAGTTAAACTCACGTGTGGATTCAGCGGTTTGCCAACCCTTTCTGTGCAGAATCCCAAAACCGGTATTTCCAGCCCAATGCCGGCATACGTACTAAACAGCAGGAAACTTCGTCTAAAACTCAGGAGAAACGTTTCCTTGAAACTGTTCTGCTGTGCGTTCGTTCACCTAAGAGAGTTGAATCTATGTTGAGATTCAGCGAGTCAGAAACACGTTTCTTCTAGGAGCTGCGTTGGGATATTCCCGAGTGAATGGGACCATAGGCTGTACAGAGAAATATCTGCTTCTAAAACCAAAACGGAGCTATCTAACTGAATGGTTGTCAATGTGTGCATTCAACTGACAGAGTTAAACTCACGTGTGGATTCAACGGATTGCCAACCCTTTCTGTGCAGAATCCCAAAACCGGTATTTCCAGCCCAATGCCGGCATACGTACTAAACAGCAGGAAGCTTCGTCTAAAACTCAGGAGAAGCGTTTCCTTGAAACTGCTCTGTTGTGCATTCGTTCACCTATGAGAGTTGGATCTATGTTGAGATTCAGCGAGTCAGAAACACGTTTCTTCTAGGAACTGCGTTGGGATATTCCCGAGTGAATGGGACCATAGGTTGTACAGAGAAATATCTGCTTCTAAAACCACAACGGAGCTATCTAACTGAATGGTTGTCAATGTGTGCATTCAACTGACAGAGTTAAACTCACGTGTGGATTCAGCGGTTTGCCAACCCTTTCTGTGCAGAATCCCAAAACCGGTATTTCCAGCCCAATGCCGGCATACGTACTAAACAGCAGGAAACTTCGTCTAAAACTCAGGAGAAACGTTTCCTTGAAACTGCTCTGCTGTGCGTTCGTTCACCTAAGAGCGTTGAATCTATGTTGAGATTCAGCGAGTCAGAAACACGTTTCTTCTAGGAGCTGCGTTGGGATATTCCCGAGTGAAAGGGACCATAGGCTGTACAGAGAAATATCTGCTTCTAAAACCAAAACGGAGCTATCTAACTGAATGGTTGTCAATGTGTGCATTCAACTGACAGAGTTAAACTCACGTGTGGATTCAGCGGATTATCCACCCTTTCTGTGCAGAATCCCAAAACCGGTATTTCCATCCCAATGCCGGCATACGTACTAAACAGCAGGAAACTTCGTCTAAAACTCAGGAGAAACGTTTCCTTGAAACTGCTCTGCTGTGCGTTCGTTCACCTAAGAGAGTTGAATCTATGTTGAGATTCAGCGAGTCAGAAACACGTTTCTTCTAGGAGCTGCGTTGGGATATTCCCGAGTGAATGGGACCATAGGCTGTACAGAGAAATATCTGCTTCTAAAACCAAAACGGAGCTATCTAACTGAATGGTTGTCAATGTGTGCATTCAACTGACAGAGTTAAACTCACGTGTGGATTCAGCGGATTGCCAACCCTTTCTGTGCAGAATCCCAAAACCGGTATTTCCAGCCCAATGCCGGCATACGTACTAAACAGCAGGAAACTTCGTCTAAAACTCAGGAGAAACGTTTCCTTGAAACTGCTCTGCTGTGCGTTCGTTCACCTAAGAGAGTTGGATCTATGTTGAGATTCAGCGAGTCAGAAACACGTTTCTTCTAGGAGCTGCGTTGGGATATTCCCGAGTGAATGGGACCATAGGCTGTACAGAGAAATATCTGCTTCTAAAACCACAACGGAGCTATCTAACTGAATGGTTGTCAATGTGTGCATTCAACTGACAGAGTTAAACTCACGTGTGGATTCAGCGGTTTGCCAACCCTTTCTGTGCAGAATCCCAAAACCGGTATTTCCAGCCCAATGCCGGCATACGTACTAAACAGCAAGAAACTTCGTCTAAAACTCAGGAGAAACGATTCCTTGAAACTGCTGTGCTGTGGGCTCGTTCACCTAAGAGAGTTGAATCTATGTTGAGATTCATCGAGTGAGAAACACGTTTCTTCTAGGAGCTGCGTTGGGATATTCCCGAGTGAAAGGGACCATAGGCTGTACAGAGAAATATCTGCTTCTAAAACCAAAACGGAGCTATCTAACTGAATGGTTGTCAATGTGTGCATTCAACTGAGAGAGTTAAACTCACGTGTGGATTCAGCGGATTAGACACCCTTTCTGTGCAGAATCCCAAAACCGGTATTTCCATCCCAATGCCGGCATACGTACTAAACAGCAGGTAACTTCGTCTAAAACTCAGGAGAAACGTTTCCTTGAAACTGCTCTGCTGTGCGTTCGTTCACCTAAGAGAGTTGAATCTATGTTGAGATTCAGCGAGTCAGAAACACGTTCCTTCTAGGAGCTGCGTAGAGATATTCCCGAGTGAATGGGACCATAGGCTGTACAGAGAAATATCTGCTTCTAAAACCAAAACGGAGCTATCTAACTGAATGGTTGTCAATTTGTGCATTCAACTGACGGAGTTAAACTCACGTGTGGATTCAGCGGTTTGCCAACCCTTTCTGTGCAGAATCCCAAAACCTGTATTTCCAGCCCAATGCCGGCATACGTACTAAACAGCAGGAAACTTCGTCTAAAACTCAGGAGAAACGTTTCCTTGAAACTGTTCTGCTGTGCGTTCGTTCACCTAAGAGAGTTGAATCTATGTTGAGATTCAGCGAGTCAGAAACACGTTTCTTCTAGGAGCTGCGTTGGGATATTCCCGAGTGAATGGGACCATAGGCTGTACAGAGAAATATCTGCTTCTAAAACCAAAACGGAGCTATCTAACTGAATGGTTGTCAATGTGTGCATTCAACTGACAGAGTTAAACTCACGTGTGGATTCAACGGATTGCCAACCCTTTCTGTGCAGAATCCCAAAACCGGTATTTCCAGCCCAATGCCGGCATACGTACTAAACAGCAGGAAACTTCGTCTAAAACTCAGGAGAAGCGTTTCCTTGAAACTGCTCTGTTGTGCGTTCGTTCACCTATGAGAGTTGGATCTATGTTGAGATTCAGCGAGTCAGAAACACGTTTCTTCTAGGAGCTGCGTTGGGATATTCCCGAGTGAATGGGACCAAAGGCTGTACAGAGAAATATCTGCTTCTAAAACCAAAACGGAGCTATCTAACTGAATGGTTGTCAATGTGTGCATTCAACTGACAGAGTTAAACTCACGTGTGGATTCAGCGGATTGCCAACCCTTTCTGTGCAGAATCCCAAAACCGGTATTTCCAGCCCAATGCCGGCATACGTACTAAACAGCAGGAAACTTCGTCTAAAACTCAGGAGAAACGTTTCCTTGAAACTGCTCTGCTGTGCGTTCGTTCACCTAAGAGAGTTGGATCTATGTTGAGATTCAGCGAGTCAGAAACACGTTTCTTCTAGGAGCTGCGTTGGGATATTCCCGAGTGAATGGGACCATAGGCTGTACAGAGAAATATCTGCTTCTAAAACCACAACGGAGCTATCTAACTGAATGGTTGTCAATGTGTGCATTCAACTGACAGAGTTAAACTCACGTGTGGATTCAGCGGTTTGCCAACCCTTTCTGTGCAGAATCCCAAAACCGGTATTTCCATCCCAATGCCGGCATACGTACTAAACAGCAGGAAACTTCGTCTAAAACTCAGGAGAAACGTTTCCTTGAAACTGCTCTGCTGTGCGTTCGTTCACCTAAGAGAGTTGAATCTATGTTGAGATTCAGCGAGTCAGAAACACGTTCCTTCTAGGAGCTGCGTTGAGATATTCCCGAGTGAATGGGAGCATAGGCTGTACAGAGAAATATCTGCTTCTAAAACCAAAACGGAGCTATCTAACTGAATGGTTGTCAATTTGTGCATTCAACTGACAGAGTTAAACTCACGTGTGGATTCAGCGGTTTGCCAACCCTTTCTGTGCAGAATCCCAAAACCGGTATTTCCAGCCCAATGCCGGCATACGTACTAAAAAGCAGTAAACTTCTTCTAAAACTCAGGAGAAACGTTTCCTTGAAACTGTTCTGCTGTGCGTTCGTTCACCTAAGAGAGTTGAATCTATGTTGAGATTCAGCGAGTCAGAAACACGTTTCTTCTAGGAGTTGCGTTGGGATATTCCCGAGTGAATGGGACCATAGGCTGTACAGAGAAATATCTGCTTCTAAAACCAAAACGGAGCTATCTAACTGAATGGTTGTCAATGTGTGCATTCAACTGACAGAGTTAAACTCACGTGTGGATTCAACGGATTGCCAACCCTTTCTGTGCAGAATCCCAAAACCGGTATTTCCAGCCCAATGCCGGCATACGTACTAAACAGCAGGAAACTTCGTCTAAAACTCAGGAGAAGCGTTTCCTTGAAACTGCTCTGTTGTGCGTTCGTTCACCTATGAGAGTTGGATCTATGTTGAGATTCAGCGAGTCAGAAACACGTTTCTTCTAGGAGCTGCGTTGGGATATTCCCGAGTGAATGGGACCATAGGCTGTACAGAGAAATATCTGCTTCTAAAACCAAAACGGAGCTATCTAACTGAATGTTTGTCAATGTGTGCATTCAACTGACAGAGTTAAACTCACGTGTGGATTCAGCGCTTTGCCAACCCTTTCTGTGCAGAATCCCAAAACCGGTATTTCCAGCCCAATGCCGGCATACGTACTAAACAGCAAGAAACTTCGTCTAAAACTCAGGAGAAACGATTCCTTGAAACTGCTCTGCTGTGCGTTCGTTCACCTAAGAGAGTTGAATCTATGTTGAGATTCATCGAGTGAGAAACACGTTTCTTCTAGGAGCTGCGTTGGGATATTCCCGAGTGAAAGGGACCATAGGCTGTACAGAGAAATATCAGCTTCTAAAGCCACAACGGAGCTATCTAACTGAATGGTTGTCAATGTGTGCATTCAACTGACAGAGTTAAACTCACGTGTGGATTCAGCGGTTTGCCAACCCTTTCTGTGCAGAATCCCAAAACCGGTATTTCCAGCCCAATGCCGGCATACGTACTAAAAAGCAGGAAACTTCGTCTAAAACTCAGGAGAAACGTTTCCTTGAAACTGCTCTGCTGTGCGTTCGTTCACCTAAGAGAGTTGAATCTATGGTGAGATTCAGCGAGTCAGAAACACGTTTCTTCTAGGAGCTGCGTTGGGATATTCCCGAGTGAAAGGGACCATAGGCTGTACAGAGAAATATCTGCTTCTAAAACCACAACGGAGCTATCTAACTGAATGGTTGTCAATGTGTGCATTCAACTGACAGAGTTAAACTCACGTGTGGATTCAGCGGATTGCCAACCCTTTCAGTGCAGAATCCCAAAACCGGTATTTCCAGCCCAATGCCGGCATACGTACTAAACAGCAGGAAACTTCGCCTAAAACTCAGGAGAAACGTTTCCTTGAAACTGGTCTGCTGTGCGTTCGTTCACCTAAGAGAGTTGAATCTATGTTGAGATTCAGCGAGTCAGAAACACGTTTCTTCTAGGAGCTGCGTTGGGATATTCCCGAGTGAAAGGGACCATAGGCTGTACAGAGAAATATCTGCTTCTAAAACCAAAACGGAGCTATCTAACTGAATGGTTGTCAATGTGTGCATTCAACTGACAGAGTTAAACTCACGTGTGGATTCAGCGGATTGCCAACCCTTTCTGTGCAGAATCCCAAAACCGGTATTTCCAGCCCAATGCCGGCATACGTACTAAACAGCAGGAAACTTCGTCTAAAACTCAGGAGAAACGTTTCCTTGAAACTGCTCTGCTGTGCGTTCGTTCACCTAAGAGAGTTGGATCTATGTTGAGATTCAGCGAGTCAGAAACACGTTTCTTCTAGGAGCTGCGTTGGGATATTCCCGAGTGAATGGGACCATAGGCTGTACAGAGAAATATCTGCTTCTAAAACCACAACGGAGCTATCTAACTGAATGGTTGTCAATGTGTGCATTCAACTGACAGAGTTAAACTCACGTGTGTATTCAGCGGTTTGCCAAACCTTTCTGTGCAGAATCCCAAAACCGGTATTTCCAGCCCAATGCCGGCATACGTACTAAACAGCAGGAAACTTCGTCTAAAACTCAGGAGAAACGTTTCCTTGAAACTGCTCTGCTGTGCGTTCGTTCACCTAAGAGAGTTGAATCTATGTTGAGATTCATCGAGTGAGAAACACGTTTCTTCTAGGAGCTGCGTTGGGATATTCCCGAGTGAAAGGGACCATAGGCTGTACAGATAAATATCTGCTTCTAAAACCAAAACGGAGCTATCTAACTGAATGGTTGTCAATGTGTGCATTCAACTGAGAGAGTTAAACTCACGTGTGGATTCAGCGGATTACCCACCCTTTCTGTGCAGAATCCCAAAACCGGTATTTCCATCCCAATGCCGGCATACGTACTAAACAGCAGGTAACTTCGTCTAAAACTCAGGAGAAACGTTTCCTTGAAACTGCTCTGCTGTGCGTTCGTTCACCTAAGAGAGTTGAATCTATGTTGAGATTCAGCGAGTCAGAAACACGTTCCTTCTAGGAGCTGCGTTGAGATATTCCCGAGTGAATGGGACCATAGGCTGTACAGAGAAATATCTGCTTCTAAAACCAAAACGGAGCTATCTAACTGAATGGTTGTCAATTTGTGCATTCAACTGACGGAGTTAAACTCACGTGTGGATTCAGCGGTTTGCCAACCCTTTCTGTGCAGAATCCCAAAACCGGTATTTCCAGCCCAATGCCGGCATACGTACTAAACAGCAGGAAACTTCGTCTAAAACTCAGGAGAAACGTTTCCTTGAAACTGTTCTGCTGTGCGTTCGTTCACCTAAGAGAGTTGAATCTATGTTGAGATTCAGCGAGTCAGAAACACGTTTCTTCTAGGAGCTGCGTTGGGATATTCCCGAGTGAATGGGACCATAGGCTGTACAGAGAAATATCTGCTTCTAAAACCAAAACGGAGCTATCTAACTGAATGGTTGTCAATGTGTGCATTCAACTGACAGAGTTAAACTCACGTGTGGATTCAACGGATTGCCAACCCTTTCTGTGCAGAATCCCAAAACCGGTATTTCCAGCCCAATGCCGGCATACGTACTAAACAGCAGGAAACTTCGTCTAAAACTCAGGAGAAGCGTTTCCTTGAAACTGCTCTGTTGTGCGTTCGTTCACCTATGAGAGTTGGATCTATGTTGAGATTCAGCGAGTCAGAAACACGTTTCTTCTAGGAGCTGCGTTGGGATATTCCCGAGTGAATGGGACCAAAGGCTGTACAGAGAAATATCTGCTTCTAAAACCAAAACGGAGCTATCTAACTGAATGGTTGTCAATGTGTGCATTCAACTGACAGAGTTAAACTCACGTGTGGATTCAGCGGATTGCCAACCCTTTCTGTGCAGAATCCCAAAACCGGTATTTCCAGCCCAATGCCGGCATACGTACTAAACAGCAGGAAACTTCGTCTAAAACTCAGGAGAAACGTTTCCTTGAAACTGCTCTGCTGTGCGTTCGTTCACCTAAGAGAGTTGGATCTATGTTGAGATTCAGCGAGTCAGAAACACGTTTCTTCTAGGAGCTGCGTTGGGATATTCCCGAGTGAATGGGACCATAGGCTGTACAGAGAAATATCTGCTTCTAAAACCACAACGGAGCTATCTAACTGAATGGTTGTCAATGTGTGCATTCAACTGACAGAGTTAAACTCACGTGTGGATTCAGCGGTTTGCCAACCCTTTCTGTGCAGAATCCCAAAACCGGTATTTCCATCCCAATGCCGGCATAAGTACTAAACAGCAGGAAACTTCGTCTAAAACTCAGGAGAAACGTTTCCTTGAAACTGCTCTGCTGTGCGTTCGTTCACCTAAGAGAGTTGAATCTATGTTGAGATTCAGCGAGTCAGAAACACGTTCCTTCTAGGAGCTGCGTTGAGATATTCCCGAGTGAATGGGACCATAGGCTGTACAGAGAAATATCTGCTTCTAAAACCAAAACGGAGCTATCTAACTGAATGGTTGTCAATTTGTGCATTCAACTGACAGAGTTAAACTCACGTGTGGATTCAGCGGTTTGCCAACCCTTTCTGTGCAGAATCCCAAAACCGGTATTTCCAGCCCAATGCCGGCATACGTACTAAACAGCAGTAAACTTCTTCTAAAACTCAGGAGAAACGTTTCCTTGAAACTGTTCTGCTGTGCGTTCGTTCACCTAAGAGAGTTGAATCTATGTTGAGATTCAGCGAGTCAGAAACACGTTTCTTCTAGGAGTTGCGTTGGGATATTCCCGAGTGAATGGGACCATAGGCTGTACAGAGAAATATCTGCTTCTAAAACCAAAACGGAGCTATCTAACTGAATGGTTGTCAATGTGTGCATTCAACTGACAGAGTTAAACTCACGTGTGGATTCAACGGATTGCCAACCCTTTCTGTGCAGAATCCCAAAACCGGTATTTCCAGCCCAATGCCGGCATACGTACTAAACAGCAGGAAACTTCGTCTAAAACTCAGGAGAAGCGTTTCCTTGAAACTGCTCTGTTGTGCGTTCGTTCACCTATGAGAGTTGGATCTATGTTGAGATTCAGCGAGTCAGAAACACGTTTCTTCTAGGAGCTGCGTTGGGATATTCCCGAGTGAATGGGACCATAGGCTGTACAGAGAAATATCTGCTTCTAAAACCCAAACGGAGCTATCTAACTGAATGGTTGTCAATGTGTGCATTCAACTGACAGAGATAAACTCACGTGTGGATTCAGCGCTTTGCCAACCCTTTCTGTGCAGAATCCCAAAACCGGTATTTCCAGCCCAATGCCGGCATACGTACTAAACAGCAAGAAACTTCGTCTAAAACTCAGGAGAAACGATTGCTTGAAACTGCTCTGCTGTGCGTTCGTTCACCTAAGAGAGTTGAATCTATGTTGAGATTCATCGAGTGAGAAACACGTTTCTTCTAGGAGCTGCGTTGGGATATTCCCGAGTGAAAGGGACCATAGGCTGTACAGAGAAATATCAGCTTCTAAAGCCACAACGGAGCTATCTAACTGAATGGTTGTCAATGTGTGCATTCAACTGACAGAGTTAAACTCACGTGTGGATTCAGCGGTTTGCCAACCCTTTCTGTGCAGAATCCCAAAACCGGTATTTCCAGCCCAATGCCGGCATACGTACTAAACAGCAGGAAACTTCGTCTAAAACTCAGGAGAAACGTTTCCTTGAAACTGCTCTGCTGTGCGTTCGTTCACCTAAGAGAGTTGAATCTATGTTGAGATTCAGCGAGTCAGAAACACGTTTCTTCTAGGAGCTGCGTTGGGATATTCCCGAGTGAAAGGGACCATAGGCTGTACAGAGAAATATCTGCTTCTAAAACCACAACGGAGCTATCTAACTGAATGGTTGTGAATGTGTGCATTCAACTGACAGAGTTAAACTCACGTGTGGATTCAGCGGATTGCCAACCCTTTCTGTGCAGAATCCCAAAACCGGTATTTCCAGCCCAATGCCGGCATACGTACTAAACAGCAGGAAACTTCGCCTAAAACTCAGGAGAAACGTTTCCTTGAAACTGGTCTGCTGTGCGTTCGTTCACCTAAGAGAGTTGAATCTATGTTGAGATTCAGCGAGTCAGAAACACGTTTCTTCTAGGAGCTGCGTTGGGATATTCCCGAGTGAAAGGGACCATAGGCTGTACAGAGAAATATCTGCTTCTAAAACCAAAACGGAGCTATCTAACTGAATGGTTGTCAATGTGTGCATTCAACTGACAGAGTTAAACTCACGTGTGGATTCAGCGGATTGCCAACCCTTTCTGTGCAGAATCCCAAAACCGGTATTTCCAGCCCAATGCCGGCATACGTACTAAACAGCAGGAAACTTCGTCTAAAACTCAGGAGAAACGTTTCCTTGAAACTGCTCTGCTGTGCGTTCGTTCACCTAAGAGAGTTGGATCTATGTTGAGATTCAGCGAGTCAGAAACACGTTTCTTCTAGGAGCTGCGTTGGGATATTCCCGAGTGAATGGGACCATAGGCTGTACAGAGAAATATCTGCTTCTAAAACCACAACGGAGCTATCTAACTGAATGGTTGTCAATGTGTGCATTCAACTGACAGAGTTAAACTCACGTGTGTATTCAGCGGTTTGCCAACCCTTTCTGTGCAGAATCCCAAAACCGGTATTTCCAGCCCAATGCCGGCATACGTACTAAACAGCAGGAAACTTCGTCTAAAACTCAGGAGAAACGTTTCCTTGAAACTGCTCTGCTGTGCGTTCGTTCACCTAAGAGAGTTGAATCTATGTTGAGATTCATCGAGTGAGAAACACGTTTCTTCTAGGAGCTGCGTTGGGATATTCCCGAGTGAAAGGGACCATAGGCTGTACAGATAAATATCTGCTTCTAAAACCAAAACGGAGCTATCTAACTGAATGGTTGTCAATGTGTGCATTCAACTGAGAGAGTTAAACTCACGTGTGGATTCAGCGGATTACCCACCCTTTCTGTGCAGAATCCCAAAACCGGTATTTCCATCCCAATGCCGGCATACGTACTAAACAGCAGGTAACTTCGTCTAAAACTCAGGAGAAACGTTTCCTTGAAACTGCTCTGCTGTGCGTTCGTTCACCTAAGAGAGTTGAATCTATGTTGAGATTCAGCGAGTCAGAAACACGTTTCTTCTAGGAGCTGCGTTGGGATATTCCCGAGTGAAAGGGACCATAGGCTGTACAGAGAAATATCTGCTTCTAAAACCACAACGGAGCTATCTAACTGAATGGTTGTCAATGTGTGCATTCAACTGACAGAGTTAAACTCACGTGTGGATTCAGCGGATTGCCAACCCTTTCTGTGCAGAATCCCAAAACCGGTATTTCCAGCCCAATGCCGGCATACGTACTAAACAGCAGGAAACTTCGCCTAAAACTCAGGAGAAACGTTTCCTTGAAACTGGTCTGCTGTGCGTTCGTTCACCTAAGAGAGTTGAATCTATGTTGAGATTCAGCGAGTCAGAAACACGTTTCTTCTAGGAGCTGCGTTGGGATATTCCCGAGTGAAAGGGACCATAGGCTGTACAGAGAAATATCTGCTTCTAAAACCAAAACGGAGCTATCTAACTGAATGGTTGTCAATGTGTGCATTCAACTGACAGAGTTAAACTCACGTGTGGATTCAGCGGATTGCCAACCCTTTCTGTGCAGAATCCCAAAACCGGTATTTCCAGCCCAATGCCGGCATACGTACTAAACAGCAGGAAACTTCGTCTAAAACTCAGGAGAAACGTTTCCTTGAAACTGCTCTGCTGTGCGTTCGTTCACCTAAGAGAGTTGGATCTATGTTGAGATTCAGCGAGTCAGAAACACGTTTCTTCTAGGAGCTGCGTTGGGATATTCCCGAGTGAATGGGACCATAGGCTGTACAGAGAAATATCTGCTTCTAAAACCACAACGGAGCTATCTAACTGAATGGTTGTCAATGTGTGCATTCAACTGACAGAGTTAAACTCACGTGTGTATTCAGCGGTTTGCCAACCCTTTCTGTGCAGAATCCCAAAACCGGTATTTCCAGCCCAATGCCGGCATACGTACTAAACAGCAGGAAACTTCGTCTAAAACTCAGGAGAAACGTTTCCTTGAAACTGCTCTGCTGTGCGTTCGTTCACCTAAGAGAGTTGAATCTATGTTGAGATTCATCGAGTGAGAAACACGTTTCTTCTAGGAGCTGCGTTGGGATATTCCCGAGTGAAAGGGACCATAGGCTGTACAGATAAATATCTGCTTCTAAAACCAAAACGGAGCTATCTAACTGAATGGTTGTCAATGTGTGCATTCAACTGAGAGAGTTAAACTCACGTGTGGATTCAGCGGATTACCCACCCTTTCTGTGCAGAATCCCAAAACCGGTATTTCCATCCCAATGCCGGCATACGTACTAAACAGCAGGTAACTTCGTCTAAAACTCAGGAGAAACGTTTCCTTGAAACTGCTCTGCTGTGCGTTCGTTCACCTAAGAGAGTTGAATCTATGTTGAGATTCAGCGAGTCAGAAACACGTTCCTTCTAGGAGCTGCGTTGAGATATTCCCGAGTGAATGGGACCATAGGCTGTACAGAGAAATATCTGCTTCTAAAACCAAAACGGAGCTATCTAACTGAATGGTTGTCAATGTGTGCATTCAACTGACAGAGTTAAACTCACGTGTGGATTCAACGGATTGCCAACCCTTTCTGTGCAGAATCCCAAAACCGGTATTTCCAGCCCAATGCCGGCATACGTACTAAACAGCAGGAAACTTCGTCTAAAACTCAGGAGAAGCGTTTCCTTGAAACTGCTCTGTTGTGCGTTCGTTCACCTATGAGAGTTGGATCTATGTTGAGATTCAGCGAGTCAGAAACACGTTTCTTCTAGGAGCTGCGTTGGGATATTCCCGAGTGAATGGGACCAAAGGCTGTACAGAGAAATATCTGCTTCTAAAACCAAAACGGAGCTATCTAACTGAATGGTTGTCAATGTGTGCATTCAACTGACAGAGTTAAACTCACGTGTGGATTCAGCGGATTGCCAACCCTTTCTGTGCAGAATCCCAAAACCGGTATTTCCAGCCCAATGCCGGCATACGTACTAAACAGCAGGAAACTTCGTCTAAAACTCAGGAGAAACGTTTCCTTGAAACTGCTCTGCTGTGCGTTCGTTCACCTAAGAGAGTTGGATCTATGTTGAGATTCAGCGAGTCAGAAACACGTTTCTTCTAGGAGCTGCGTTGGGATATTCCCGAGTGAATGGGACCATAGGCTGTACAGAGAAATATCTGCTTCTAAAACCACAACGGAGCTATCTAACTGAATGGTTGTCAATGTGTGCATTCAACTGACAGAGTTAAACTCACGTGTGGATTCAGCGGTTTGCCAACCCTTTCTGTGCAGAATCCCAAAACCGGTATTTCCATCCCAATGCCGGCATACGTACTAAACAGCAGGAAACTTCGTCTAAAACTCAGGAGAAACGTTTCCTTGAAACTGCTCTGCTGTGCGTTCGTTCACCTAAGAGAGTTGAATCTATGTTGAGATTCAGCGAGTCAGAAACACGTTCCTTCTAGGAGCTGCGTTGAGATATTCCCGAGTGAATGGGACCATAGGCTGTACAGAGAAATATCTGCTTCTAAAACCAAAACGGAGCTATCTAACTGAATGGTTGTCAATTTGTGCATTCAACTGACAGAGTTAAACTCACGTGTGGATTCAGCGGTTTGCCAACCCTTTCTGTGCAGAATCCCAAAACCGGTATTTCCAGCCCAATGCCGGCATACGTACTAAACAGCAGTAAACTTCTTCTAAAACTCAGGAGAAACGTTTCCTTGAAACTGTTCTGCTGTGCGTTCGTTCACCTAAGAGAGTTGAATCTATGTTGAGATTCAGCGAGTCAGAAACACGTTTCTTCTAGGAGTTGCGTTGGGATATTCCCGAGTGAATGGGACCATAGGCTGTACAGAGAAATATCTGCTTCTAAAACCAAAACGGAGCTATCTAACTGAATGGTTGTCAATGTGTGCATTCAACTGACAGAGTTAAACTCACGTGTGGATTCAACGGATTGCCAACCCTTTCTGTGCAGAATCCCAAAACCGGTATTTCCAGCCCAATGCCGGCATACGTACTAAACAGCAGGAAACTTCGTCTAAAACTCAGGAGAAGCGTTTCCTTGAAACTGCTCTGTTGTGCGTTCGTTCACCTATGAGAGTTGGATCTATGTTGAGATTCAGCGAGTCAGAAACACGTTTCTTCTAGGAGCTGCGTTGGGATATTCCCGAGTGAATGGGACCATAGGCTGTACAGAGAAATATCTGCTTCTAAAACCAAAACGGAGCTATCTAACTGAATGGTTGTCAATGTGTGCATTCAACTGACAGAGATAAACTCACGTGTGGATTCAGCGCTTTGCCAACCCTTTCTGTGCAGAATCCCAAAACCGGTATTTCCAGCCCAATGCCGGCATACGTACTAAACAGCAAGAAACTTCGTCTAAAACTCAGGAGAAACGATTCCTTGAAACTGCTCTGCTGTGCGTTCGTTCACCTAAGAGAGTTGAATCTATGTTGAGATTCATCGAGTGAGAAACACGTTTCTTCTAGGAGCTGCGTTGGGATATTCCCGAGTGAAAGGGACCATAGGCTGTACAGAGAAATATCAGCTTCTAAAGCCACAACGGAGCTATCTAACTGAATGGTTGTCAATGTGTGCATTCAACTGACAGAGTTAAACTCACGTGTGGATTCAGCGGTTTGCCAACCCTTTCTGTGCAGAATCCCAAAACCGGTATTTCCAGCCCAATGCCGGCATACGTACTAAACAGCAGGAAACTTCGTCTAAAACTCAGGAGAAACGTTTCCTTGAAACTGCTCTGCTGTGCGTTCGTTCACCTAAGAGAGTTGAATCTATGTTGAGATTCAGCGAGTCAGAAACACGTTTCTTCTAGGAGCTGCGTTGGGATATTCCCGAGTGAAAGGGACCATAGGCTGTACAGAGAAATATCTGCTTCTAAAACCACAACGGAGCTATCTAACTGAATGGTTGTCAATGTGTGCATTCAACTGACAGAGTTAAACTCACGTGTGGATTCAGCGGATTGCCAACCCTTTCTGTGCAGAATCCCAAAACCGGTATATCCAGCCCAATGCCGGCATACGCACTAAACAGCAGGAAACCTCGCCTAAAACTCAGGAGAAACGTTTCCTTGAAACTGGTCTGCTGTGCGTTCGGTCACCTAAGAGAGTTGAATCTATGTTGAGATTCAGCGAGTCAGAAACACGTTTCTTCTAGGAGCTGCGTTGGGATATTCCCGAGTGAAGGGGACCATAGGCTGTACAGAGAAATATCTGCTTCTAAAACCAAAACGGAGCTATCTGACTGAATGGTTGTCAATGTGTGCATTCAACTGACAGAGTTAAACTCACGTGTGGATTCAGCGGATTGCCAACCATTTCTGTGCAGAATCCCAAAACCGGTATTTCCAGCCCAATGCCGGCATACGTACTAAACAGCAGGAAACTTCGTCTAAAACTCAGGAGAAACGTTTCCTTGAAACTGCTCTGCTGTGCGTTCGTTCACCTAAGAGAGTTGGATCTATGTTGAGATTCAGCGAGTCAGAAACACGTTTCTTCTAGGAGCTGCGTTGGGATATTCCCGAGTGAATGGGACCATAGGCTGTACAGAGAAATATCTGCTTCTAAAACCAAAACGGAGCTATCTAACTGAATGGTTGTCAATGTGTGCATTCAACTGACAGAGTTAAACTCACGTGTGGATTCAGCGGTTTGCCAACCCTTTCTGTGCAGAATCCCAAAACCGGTATTTCCAGCCCAATGCCGGCATACGTACTAAACAGCAGGAAACTTCGTCTAAAACTCAGGAGAAACGTTTCCTTGAAACTGCTGTGCTGTGCGTTCGTTCACCTAAGAGAGTTGAATCTATGTTGAGATTCAGCGAGTCAGAAACACGTTTCTTCTAGGAGCTGCGTTGGGATATTCCCGAGTGAATGGGACCATAGGTTGTACAGAGAAATATCTGCTTCTAAAACCAAAACGGAGCTATCTAACTGAATGGTTGTCAATTTGTGCATTCAACTGACAGAGTTAAACTCACGTGTGGATTCAGCGGTTTGCAAACCCTTTCTGTGCAGAATCCCAAAACCGGTATTTCCAGCCCAATGCCGGCATACGTACTAAACAGCAGGAAACTTCGTCTAAAACTCAGGAGAAACGTTTCCTTGAAACTGCTCTGCTGTGCGTTCGTTCAACTAAGAGAGTTGAATCTATGTTGAGATTCGGCGAGTCAGAAACACGTTTCTTCTAGGAGCTGCGTTGGGATATTCCCGAGTGAAAGGGACCATAGGCTGTATAGAGAAATATCTGCTTCTAAAGCCACAACGGAGCTATCTAACTGAATGGTTGTCAATGTGTGCATTCAACTGAGAGAGTTAAACTCACGTGTGGATTCAGCGGATTGCCAACCCTTTCTGTGCAGAATCCCAAAACCGGTATTTCCAGCCCAATGCCGGCATACGTACTAAACAGCAGGAAACTTCGTCTAAAACTCAGGAGAAACGATTCCTTGAAACTGCTCTGCTGTGCGTTCGTTCACCTAAGAGAGTTGAATCTATGTTGAGATTCATCGAGTGAGAAACACGTTTCTTCTAGGAGCTGCGTGGGGATATTCCCGAGTGAAAGGGACCATAGGCTGTAAAGAGAAATATCTGCTTCTAAAACCAAAACGGAGCTATCTAACTGAATGGTTGTCAATGTGAGCATTCAACTGACAGAGTTAAACTCACGTGTGGATTCAGCGGATTACCCACCCTTTCTGTGCAGAATCCCAAAACCGGTATTTCCATCCCAATGCCGGCATACGTACTAAACAGCAGGAAACTTCGTCTAAAACTCAGGAGAAACGTTTCCTTGAAACTGCTCTGCTGTGCGTTCGTTCACCTAAGAGAGTTGGATCTATGTTGAGATTCAGCGAGTCAGAAACACGTTTCTTCTAGGAGCTGCGTTGGGATATTCCCGAGTGAATGGGACCATAGGCTGTACAGAGAAATATCTGCTTCTAAAACCACAACGGAGCTATCTAACTGAATGGTTGTCAATGTGTGCATTCAACTGACAGAGTTAAACTCACGTGTGGATTCAGCGGTTTGCCAACCCTTTCTGTGCAGAATCCCAAAACCGGTATTTCCATCCCAATGCCGGCATACGTACTAAACAGCAGGAAACTTCGTCTAAAACTCAGGAGAAACGTTTCCTTGAAACTGCTCTGCTGTGCGTTCGTTCACCTAAGAGAGTTGAATCTATGTTGAGATTCAGCGAGTCAGAAACACGTTCCTTCTAGGAGCTGCGTTGAGATATTCCCGAGTGAATGGGACCATAGGCTGTACAGAGAAATATCTGCTTCTAAAACCAAAACGGAGCTATCTAACTGAATGGTTGTCAATTTGTGCATTCAACTGACAGAGTTAAACTCACGTGTGGATTCAGCGGTTTGCCAACCCTTTCTGTGCAGAATCCCAAAACCGGTATTTCCAGCCCAATGCCGGCATACGTACTAAACAGCAGTAAACTTCTTCTAAAACTCAGGAGAAACGTTTCCTTGAAACTGTTCTGCTGTGCGTTCGTTCACCTAAGAGAGTTGAATCTATGTTGAGATTCAGCGAGTCAGAAACACGTTTCTTCTAGGAGTTGCGTTGGGATATTCCCGAGTGAATGGGACCATAGGCTGTACAGAGAAATATCTGCTTCTAAAACCAAAACGGAGCTATCTAACTGAATGGTTGTCAATGTGTGCATTCAACTGACAGAGTTAAACTCACGTGTGGATTCAACGGATTGCCAACCCTTTCTGTGCAGAATCCCAAAACCGGTATTTCCAGCCCAATGCCGGCATACGTACTAAACAGCAGGAAACTTCGTCTAAAACTCAGGAGAAGCGTTTCCTTGAAACTGCTCTGTTGTGCGTTCGTTCACCTATGAGAGTTGGATCTATGTTGAGATTCAGCGAGTCAGAAACACGTTTCTTCTAGGAGCTGCGTTGGGATATTCCCGAGTGAATGGGACCATAGGCTGTACAGAGAAATATCTGCTTCTAAAACCAAAACGGAGCTATCTAACTGAATGGTTGTCAATGTGTGCATTCAACTGACAGAGATAAACTCACGTGTGGATTCAGCGCTTTGCCAACCCTTTCTGTGCAGAATCCCAAAACCGGTATTTCCAGCCCAATGCCGGCATACGTACTAAACAGCAAGAAACTTCGTCTAAAACTCAGGAGAAACGATTCCTTGAAACTGCTCTGCTGTGCGTTCGTTCACCTAAGAGAGTTGAATCTATGTTGAGATTCATCGAGTGAGAAACACGTTTCTTCTAGGAGCTGCGTTGGGATATTCCCGAGTGAAAGGGACCATAGGCTGTACAGAGAAATATCAGCTTCTAAAGCCACAACGGAGCTATCTAACTGAATGGTTGTCAATGTGTGCATTCAACTGACAGAGTTAAACTCACGTGTGGATTCAGCGGTTTGCCAACCCTTTCTGTGCAGAATCCCAAAACCGGTATTTCCAGCCCAATGCCGGCATACGTACTAAACAGCAGGAAACTTCGTCTAAAACTCAGGAGAAACGTTTCCTTGAAACTGCTCTGCTGTGCGTTCGTTCACCTAAGAGAGTTGAATCTATGTTGAGATTCAGCGAGTCAGAAACACGTTTCTTCTAGGAGCTGCGTTGGGATATTCCCGAGTGAAAGGGACCATAGGCTGTACAGAGAAATATCTGCTTCTAAAACCACAACGGAGCTATCTAACTGAATGGTTGTCAATGTGTGCATTCAACTGACAGAGTTAAACTCACGTGTGGATTCAGCGGATTGCCAACCCTTTCTGTGCAGAATCCCAAAACCGGTATATCCAGCCCAATGCCGGCATACGCACTAAACAGCAGGAAACTTCGCCTAAAACTCAGGAGAAACGTTTCCTTGAAACTGGTCTGCTGTGCGTTCGGTCACCTAAGAGAGTTGAATCTATGTTGAGATTCAGCGAGTCAGAAACACGTTTCTTCTAGGAGCTGCGTTGGGATATTCCCGAGTGAAGGGGACCATAGGCTGTACAGAGAAATATCTGCTTCTAAAACCAAAACGGAGCTATCTGACTGAATGGTTGTCAATGTGTGCATTCAACTGACAGAGTTAAACTCACGTGTGGATTCAGCGGATTGCCAACCATTTCTGTGCAGAATCCCAAAACCGGTATTTCCAGCCCAATGCCGGCATACGTACTAAACAGCAGGAAACTTCGTCTAAAACTCAGGAGAAACGTTTCCTTGAAACTGCTCTGCTGTGCGTTCGTTCACCTAAGAGAGTTGGATCTATGTTGAGATTCAGCGAGTCAGAAACACGTTTCTTCTAGGAGCTGCGTTGGGATATTCCCGAGTGAATGGGACCATAGGCTGTACAGAGAAATATCTGCTTCTAAAACCAAAACGGAGCTATCTAACTGAATGGTTGTCAATGTGTGCATTCAACTGACAGAGTTAAACTCACGTGTGGATTCAGCGGTTTGCCAACCCTTTCTGTGCAGAATCCCAAAACCGGTATTTCCAGCCCAATGCCGGCATACGTACTAAACAGCAGGAAACTTCGTCTAAAACTCAGGAGAAACGTTTCCTTGAAACTGCTGTGCTGTGCGTTCGTTCACCTAAGAGAGTTGAATCTATGTTGAGATTCAGCGAGTCAGAAACACGTTTCTTCTAGGAGCTGCGTTGGGATATTCCCGAGTGAATGGGACCATAGGTTGTACAGAGAAATATCTGCTTCTAAAACCAAAACGGAGCTATCTAACTGAATGGTTGTCAATTTGTGCATTCAACTGACAGAGTTAAACTCACGTGTGGATTCAGCGGTTTGCAAACCCTTTCTGTGCAGAATCCCAAAACCGGTATTTCCAGCCCAATGCCGGCATACGTACTAAACAGCAGGAAACTTCGTCTAAAACTCAGGAGAAACGTTTCCTTGAAACTGCTCTGCTGTGCGTTCGTTCAACTAAGAGAGTTGAATCTATGTTGAGATTCGGCGAGTCAGAAACACGTTTCTTCTAGGAGCTGCGTTGGGATATTCCCGAGTGAAAGGGACCATAGGCTGTATAGAGAAATATCTGCTTCTAAAGCCACAACGGAGCTATCTAACTGAATGGTTGTCAATGTGTGCATTCAACTGAGAGAGTTAAACTCACGTGTGGATTCAGCGGATTGCCAACCCTTTCTGTGCAGAATCCCAAAACCGGTATTTCCAGCCCAATGCCGGCATACGTACTAAACAGCAGGAAACTTCGTCTAAAACTCAGGAGAAACGATTCCTTGAAACTGCTCTGCTGTGCGTTCGTTCACCTAAGAGAGTTGAATCTATGTTGAGATTCATCGAGTGAGAAACACGTTTCTTCTAGGAGCTGCGTGGGGATATTCCCGAGTGAAAGGGACCATAGGCTGTAAAGAGAAATATCTGCTTCTAAAACCAAAACGGAGCTATCTAACTGAATGGTTGTCAATGTGAGCATTCAACTGACAGAGTTAAACTCACGTGTGGATTCAGCGGATTACCCACCCTTTCTGTGCAGAATCCCAAAACCGGTATTTCCATCCCAATGCCGGCATACGTACTAAACAGCAGGAAACTACGTCTAAAACTCAGGAGAAACGTTTCCTTGAAACTGCTCTGCTGTGCGTTCGTTCACCTAAGAGAGTTGAATCTATGTTGAGATTCAGCGAGTCAGAAACACGTTTCTTCTAGGAGCTGCGTTGGGATATTCCCGAGTGAATGGGACCATAGGCTGTACAGAGAAATATCTGCTTCTAATACCAAAACGGAGCTATCTAACTGAATGGTTGTCAATGTGTGCATTCAACTGACAGAGTTAAACTCACGTGTGGATTCAACGGATTGCAACCCTTTCTGTGCAGAATCCCAAAACCGGTATTTCCAGCCCAATGCCGGCATACGTACTAAACAGCAGGAAACTTCGTCTAAAACTCAGGAGAAGCGTTTCCTTGAAACTGCTCTGTTGTGCGTTCGTTCACCTATGAGAGTTGGATCTATGTTGAGATTCAGCGAGTCAGAAACACGTTTCTTCTAGGAGCTGCGTTGGGATATTCCCGAGTGAATGGGACCATAGGCTGTACAGAGAAATATCTGCTTCTAAAACCAAAACGGAGCTATCTAACTGAATGGTTGTCAATGTGTGCATTCAACTGACAGAGTTAAACTCACGTGTGGATTCAGCGGTTTGCAAACCCTTTCTGTGCAGAATCCCAAAACCGGTATTTCCAGCCCAATGCCGGCATACGTACTAAACAGCAAGAAACTTCATCTAAAACTCAGGAGAAACGATTGCTTGAAACTGCTCTGCTGTGCGTTCGTTCACCTAAGAGAGTTGAATCTATGTTGAGATTCATCGTGTGAGAAACACGTTTCTTCTAGGAGCTGCGTTGGGATATTCCCGAGTGAAAGGGACCATAGGCTGTAAAGAGAAATATCTGCTTCTAAAACCAAAACGGAGCTATCTAACTGAATGGTTGTCAATGTGTGCATTCAACTGACAGAGTTAAACTCACGTCTGGATTCAGCGGATTGCCAACCCTTTCTGTGCAGAATCCCAAAACCGGTATTTCCAGCCCAATGCCGGCATACGTACTAAACAGCAGGAAACTTCGTCTAAAACTCAGGAGAAACGTTTCCTTGAAACTGCTCTGCTGTGCGTTCGTTCACCTAAGAGAGTTGGATCTATGTTGAGATTCAGCGAGTCAGAAACACGTTTCTTCTAGGAGCTGCGTTGGGATATTCCCGAGTGAATGGGACCATAGGCTGTACAGAGAAATATCTGCTTCTAAAACCAAAACGGAGCTATCTAACTGAATGGTTGTCAATGTGTGCATTCAACTGACAGAGTTAAACTCACGTGTGGATTCAGCGGTTTGCCAACCCTTTCTGTGCAGAATCCCAAAACCGGTATTTCCAGCCCAATGCCGGCATACGTACTAAACAGCAAGAAACTTCGTCTAAAACTCAGGAGAAACGATTCCTTGAAACTGCTCTGCTGTGCGTTCGTTCACCTAAGAGAGTTGAATCTATGTTGAGATTCATCGAGTGAGAAACACGTTTCTTCTAGGAGCTGCGTTGGGATATTCCCGAGTGAAAGGGACCATAGGCTGTACAGAGAAATATCTGCTTCTAAAACCAAAACGGAGCTATCTAACTGAATGGTTGTCAATGTGTGCATTCAACTGACAGAGTTAAACTCACGTGTGGATTCAGCGGATTACCCACCCTTTCTGTGCAGAATCCCAAAACCGGTATTTCCATCCCAATGCCGGCATACGTACTAAACAGCAGGTAACATCGTCTAAAACTCAGGAGAAACGTTTCCTTGAAACTGCTCTGCTGTGCGTTCGTTCACCTAAGAGAGTTGAATCTATGTTGAGATTCAGCGAGTCAGAAACACGTTCCTTCTAGGAGCTGCGTTGAGATATTCCCGAGTGAATGGGACCATAGGCTGTACAGAGACATATCTGCTTCTAAAACCAAAACGGAGCTATCTAACTGAATGGTTGTCAATTTGTGCATTCAACTGACAGAGTTAAACTCACGTGTGGATTCAGCGGTTTGCCAACCCTTTCTGTGCAGAATCCCAAAACCGGTATTTCCAGCCCAATGCCGGCATACGTACTAAACAGCAGGAAACTTCGTCTAAAACTCAGGAGAAACGTTTCCTTGAAACTGTTCTGCTGTGCGTTCGTTCACCTAAGAGAGTTGGATCTATGTTGAGATTCAGCGAGTCAGAAACACGTTTCTTCTAGGAGCTGCGTTGGGATATTCCCGAGTGAATGGGACCATAGGCTGTACAGAGAAATATCTGCTTCTAAAACCAAAACGGAGCTATCTAACTGAATGGTTGTCAATGTGTGCATTCAACTGACAGAGTTAAACTCACGTGTGGATTCAGCGGTTTGCCAACCCTTTCTGTGCAGAATCCCAAAACCGGTATTTCCAGCCCAATGCCGGCATACGTACTAAACAGCAAGAAACTTCGTCTAAAACTCAGGAGAAACGATTCCTTGAAACTGCTCTGCTGTGCGTTCGTTCACCTAAGAGAGTTGAATCTATGTTGAGATTCATCGAGTGAGAAACACGTTTCTTCTAGGAGCTGCGTTGGGATATTCCCGAGTGAAAGGGACCATAGGCTGTACAGAGAAATATCTGCTTCTAAAACCAAAACGGAGCTATCTAACTGAATGGTTGTCAATGTGTGCATTCAACTGACAGAGTTAAACTCACGTGTGGATTCAGCGGATTACCCACCCTTTCTGTGCAGAATCCCAAAACCGGTATTTCCATCCCAATGCCGGCATACGTACTAAACAGCAGGTAACATCGTCTAAAACTCAGGAGAAACGTTTCCTTGAAACTGCTCTGCTGTGCGTTCGTTCACCTAAGAGAGTTGAATCTATGTTGAGATTCAGCGAGTCAGAAACACGTTCCTTCTAGGAGCTGCGTTGAGATATTCCCGAGTGAATGGGACCATAGGCTGTACAGAGACATATCTGCTTCTAAAACCAAAACGGAGCTATCTAACTGAATGGTTGTCAATTTGTGCATTCAACTGACAGAGTTAAACTCACGTGTGGATTCAGCGGTTTGCCAACCCTTTCTGTGCAGAATCCCAAAACCGGTATTTCCAGCCCAATGCCGGCATACGTACTAAACAGCAGGAAACTTCGTCTAAAACTCAGGAGAAACGTTTCCTTGAAACTGTTCTGCTGTGCGTTCGTTCACCTAAGAGAGTTGAATCTATGTTGAGATTCAGCGAGTCAGAAACACGTTTCTTCTAGGAGCTGCGTTGGGATATTCCCGAGTGAATGGGACCATAGGCTGTACAGAGAAATATCTGCTTCTAAAACCAAAACGGAGCTATCTAACTGAATGGTTGTCAATGTGTGCATTCAACTGACAGAGTTAAACTCACGTGTGGATTCAACGGATTGCCAACCCTTTCTGTGCAGAATCCCAAAACCGGTATTTCCAGCCCAATGCCGGCATACATACTAAACAGCAGGAAGCTTCGTCTAAAACTCAGGAGAAGCGTTTCCTTGAAACTGCTCTGTTGTGCATTCGTTCACCTATGAGAGTTGGATCTATGTTGAGATTCAGCGAGTCAGAAACACGTTTCTTCTAGGAGCTGCGTTGGGATATTCCCGAGTGAATGGGACCATAGGCTGTACAGAGAAATATCTGCTTCTAAAACCACAACGGAGCTATCTAACTGAATGGTTGTCAATTTGTGCATTCAACTGACAGAGTTAAACTCACGTGTGGATTCAGCGGTTTGCCAACCCTTTCTGTGCAGAATCCCAAAACCGGTATTTCCAGCCCAATGCCGGCATACGTACTAAACAGCAAGAAACTTCGTCTAAAACTCAGGAGAAACGATTCCTTGAAACTGCTCTGCTGTGCGTTCGTTCACCTAAGAGAGTTGAATCTATGTTGAGATTCATCGAGTGAGAAACACGTTTCTTCTAGGAGCTGCGTTGGGATATTCCCGAGTGAAAGGGACCATAGGCTGTACAGATAAATATCTGCTTCTAAAACCAAAACGGAGCTATCTAACTGAATGGTTGTCAATGTGTGCATTCAACTGACAGAGTTAAACTCACGTGTGGATTCAGCGGATTACCCACCCTTTCTGTGCAGAATCCCAAAACCGGTATTTCCATCCCAATGCCGGCATACGTACTAAACAGCAGGTAACTTCGTCTAAAACTCAGGAGAAACGTTTCCTTGAAACTGCTCTGCTGTGCGTTCGTTCACCTAAGAGAGTAGAATCTATGTTGAGATTCAGCGAGTCAGAAACACGATCCTTCTAGGAGCTGCGTTGAGATATTCCCGAGTGAATGGGACCATAGGCTGTACAGAGAAATATCTGCTTCTAAAACCAAAACGGAGCTATCTAACTGAATGGTTGTCAATTTGTGCATTCAACTGACGGAGTTAAACTCACGTGTGGATTCAGCGGTTTGCGAACCCTTTCTGTGCAGAATCCCAAAACCGGTATTTCCAGCCCAATGCCGGCATACGTACTAAACAGCAGGAAACTTCGTCTAAAACTCAGGAGAAACGTTTCCTTGAAACTGTTCTGCTGTGCGTTCGTTCACCTAAGAGAGTTGAATCTATGTTGAGATTCAGCGAGTCAGAAACACGTTTCTTCTAGGAGCTGCGTTGGGATATTCCCGAGTGAATGGGACCATAGGCTGTACAGAGAAATATCTGCTTCTAAAACCAAAACGGAGCTATCTAACTGAATGGTTGTCAATGTGTGCATTCAACTGACAGAGTTAAACTCACGTGTGGATTCAACGGATTGCCAACCCTTTCTGTGCAGAATCCCAAAACCGGTATTTCCAGCCCAATGCCGGCATACGTACTAAACAGCAGTAAACTTCGTCTAAAACTCAGGAGAAGCGTTTCCTTGAAACTGCTCTGTTGTGCGTTCGTTCACCTATGAGAGTTGGATCTATGTTGAGATTCAGCGAGTCAGAAACACGTTTCTTCTAGGAGCTGCGTTGGGATATTCCCGAGTGAATGGGACCATAGGCTGTACAGAGAAATATCTGCTTCTAAAACCACAACGGAGCTATCTAACTGAATGGTTGTCAATGTGTGCATTCAACTGACAGAGTTAAACTCACGTGTGGATTCAGCGGTTTGCCAACCCTTTCTGTGCAGAATCCCAAAACCGGTATTTCCAGCCCAATGCCGGCATACGTACTAAACAGCAAGAAACTTCGTCTAAAACTCAGGAGAAACGATTCCTTGAAACTGCTCTGCTGTGCGTTCGTTCACCTAAGAGAGTTGAATCTATGTTGAGATTCATCGAGTGAGAAACACGTTTCTTCTAGGAGCTGCGTTGGGATATTCCCGAGTGAAAGGGACCATAGGCTGTAAAGAGAAATATCTGCTTCTAAAACCAAAACGGAGCTATCTAACTGAATGGTTGTCAATGTGTGCATTCAACTGACAGAGTTAAACTCACGTGTGGATTCAGCGGATTACCCACCCTTTCTGTGCAGAATCCCAAAACCGGTATTTCCATCCCAATGCCGGCATACGTACTAAACAGCAGGAAACTACCTCTAAAACTCAGGAGAAACGTTTCCTTGAAACTGCTCTGCTGTGCGTTCGTTCACCTAAGAGAGTTGAATCTATGTTGAGATTCAGCGAGTCAGAAACACGTTTCTTCTAGGAGCTGCGTTGGGATATTCCCGAGTGAATGGGACCATAGGCTGTACAGAGAAATATCTGCTTCTAAAACCAAAACGGAGCTATCTAACTGAATGGTTGTCAATGTGTGCATTCAACTGACAGAGTTAAACTCACGTGTGGATTCAGCGGATTGCCAACCCTTTCTGTGCAGAATCCCAAAACCGGTATTTCCAGCCCAATGCCGGCATACGTACTAAACAGCAGGAAACTTCGTCTAAAACTCAGGAGAAACGTTTCCTTGAAACTGCTCTGCTGTGCGTTCGTTCACCTAAGAGAGTTGGATCTATGTTGAGATTCAGCGAGTCAGAAACACGTTTCTTCTAGGAGCTGCGTTGGGATATTCCCGAGTGAATGGGACCATAGGCTGTACAGAGAAATATCTGCTTCTAAAACCACAACGGAGCTATCTAACTGAATGGTTGTCAATGTGTGCATTCAACTGACAGAGTTAAACTCACGTGTGGATTCAGCGGTTTGCCAACCCTTTCTGTGCAGAATCCCAAAACCGGTATTTCCATCCCAATGCCGGCATACGTACTAAACAGCAGGAAACTTCGTCTAAAACTCAGGAGAAACGTTTCCTTGAAACTGCTCTGCTGTGCGTTCGTTCACCTAAGAGAGTTGAATCTATGTTGAGATTCAGCGAGTCAGAAACACGTTCCTTCTAGGAGCTTCGTTGAGATATTCCCGAGTGAATGGGACCATAGGCTCTACAGAGAAATATCTGCTTCTAAAACCAAAACGGAGCTATCTAACTGAATGGTTGTCAATTTGTGCATTCAACTGACAGAGTTAAACTCACGTGTGGATTCAGCGGTTTGCCAACCCTTTCTGTGCAGAATCCCAAAACCGGTATTTCCAGCCCAATGCCGGCATACGTACTAAACAGCAGTAAACTTCTTCTAAAACTCAGGAGAAACGTTTCCTTGAAACTGTTCTGCTGTGCGTTCGTTCACCTAAGAGAGTTGAATCTATGTTGAGATTCAGCGAGTCAGAAACACGTTTCTTCTAGGAGTTGCGTTGGGATATTCCCGAGTGAATGGGACCATAGGCTGTACAGAGAAATATCTGCTTCTAAAACCAAAACGGAGCTATCTAACTGAATGGTTGTCAATGTGTGCATTCAACTGACAGAGTTAAACTCACGTGTGGATTCAACGGATTGCCAACCCTTTCTGTGCAGAATCCCAAAACCGGTATTTCCAGCCCAATGCCGGCATACGTACTAAACAGCAGGAAACTTCGTCTAAAACTCAGGAGAAGCGTTTCCTTGAAACTGCTCTGTTGTGCGTTCGTTCACCTATGAGAGTTGGATCTATGTTGAGATTCAGCGAGTCAGAAACACGTTTCTTCTAGGAGCTGCGTTGGGATATTCCCGAGTGAATGGGACCATAGGCTGTACAGAGAAATATCTGCTTCTAAAACCAAAACGGAGCTATCTAACTGAATGGTTGTCAATGTGTGCATTCAACTGACAGAGTTAAACTCACGTGTGGATTCAGCGGTTTGCCAACCCTTTCTGTGCAGAATCCCAAAACCGGTATTTCCAGCCCAATGCCGGCATACGTACTAAACAGCAAGAAACTTCGTCTAAAACTCAGGAGAAACGATTCCTTGAAACTGCTCTGCTGTGCGTTCGTTCACCTAAGAGAGTTGAATCTATGTTGACATTCAGCGAGTCAGAAACACGTTTCTTCTAGGAGCTGCGTTGGGATATTCCCGAGTGAATGGGACCATAGGCTGTACAGAGAAATATCTGCTTCTAAAACCACAACGGAGCTATCTAACTGAATGGTTGTCAATGTGTGCATTCAACTGACAGAGTTAAACTCACGTGTGGATTCAGCGGATTGCCAACCCTTTCTGTGCAGAATCCCAAAACCGGTATTTCCAGCCCAATGCCGGCATACGTACTAAACAGCAGGAAACATCGCCTAAAACTCAGGAGAAACGTTTCCTTGAAACTGGTCTGCTGTGCGTTCGTTCACCTAAGAGAGTTGAATCTATGTTGAGATTCAGCGAGTTAGAAACACGTTTCTTCTAGGAGCTGCGTTGGGATATTCCCGAGTGAAGGGGACCATAGGCTGTACAGAGAAATATCTGCTTCTAAAACCAAAACGGAGCTATCTGACTGAATGGTTGTCAATGTGTGCATTCAACTGACAGAGTTAAACTCACGTGTGGATTCAGCGGATTGCCAACCATTTCTGTGCAGAATCCCAAAACCGGTATTTCCAGCCCAATGCCGACATACGTACTAAACAGCAGGAAACTTCGTCTAAAACTCAGGAGAAACGTTTCCTTGAAACTGCTCTGCTGTGCGTTCGTTCACCTAAGAGAGTTGGATCTATGTTGAGATTCAGCGAGTCAGAAACACGTTTCTTCTAGGAGCTGCGTTGGGATATTCCCGAGTGAATGGGACCATAGGCTGTACAGAGAAATATCTGCTTCTAAAACCACAACGGAGCTATCTAACTGAATGGTTGTCAATGTGTGCATTCAACTGACAGAGTTAAACTCACGTGTGGATTCAGCGGTTTGCCAACCCTTTCTGTGCAGAATCCCAAAACCGGTATTTCCAGCCCAATGCCGGCATACGTACTAAACAGCAGGAAACTTCGTCTAAAACTCAGGAGAAACGTTTCCTTGAAACTGCTGTGCTGTGCGTTCGTTCACCTAAGAGAGTTGAATCTATGTTGAGATTCAGCGAGTCAGAAACACGTTTCTTCTAGGAGCTGCGTTGGGATATTCCCGAGTGAATGGGACCATAGGTTGTACAGAGAAATATCTGCTTCTAAAACCAAAACGGAGCTATCTAACTGAATGGTTGTCAATTTGTGCATTCAACTGACAGAGTTAAACTCACGTGTGGATTCAGCGGTTTGCAAACCCTTTCTGTGCAGAATCCCAAAACCGGTATTTCCAGACCAATGCCGGCATACGTACTAAACAGCAGGAAACTTCGTCTAAAACTCAGGAGAAACGTTTCCTTGAAACTGCTCTGCTGTGCGTTCGTTCAACTAAGAGAGTTGAATCTATGTTGAGATTCGGCGAGTCAGAAACACGTTTCTTCTAGGAGCTGCGTTGGGATATTCCCGAGTGAAAGGGACCATAGGCTGTACAGAGAAATATCTGCTTCTAAAACCAAAACGGAGCTATCTAACTGAATGGTTGTCAATGTGTGCATTCAACTGAGAGAGTTAAACTCACGTGTGGATTCAGCGGATTGCCAACCCTTTCTGTGCAGAATCCCAAAACCGGTATTTCCAGCACAATGCCGGCATACGTACTAAACAGCAGGAAACTTCCTCGAAAACTCAGGAGAAACGTTTCCTTGAAACTGCTCTGCTGTGCGTTCGTTCACCTAAGAGAGTTGGATCTTTGTTGAGATTCAGCGAGTCAGAAACACGTTTCTTCTAGGAGCTGCATTGGGATATTCCCGAGTGAATGGGACCATAGGCTGTACAGAGAAATATCTGCTTCTAAAACCAAAACCGAGCTATCTAACTGAATGGTTGTCAATGTGTGCATTCAACTGACAGAGTTAAACTCACGTGTGTATTCAGCGGTTTGCCAACCCTTTCTGTGCAGAATCCCAAAACCGGTATTTCCAGCCCAATGCCGGCATACGTACTAAACAGCAGGTAACTTCGTCTAAAACTCAGGAGAAACGTTTCCTTGAAACTGCTCTGCTGTGCGTTCGCTCACCTAAGAGAGTTGAATGTATGTTGAGATTCAGCGAGTCAGAAACACGTTTCTTCTAGGAGCTGCATTGGGATATTCCCGAGTGAATGGGACCATAGGCTGTACAGAGAAATATCTGCTTCTAAAACCAAAACCGAGCTATCTAACTGAATGGTTGTCAATGTGTGCATTCAACTGACAGAGTTAAACTCACGTGTGGATTCAGCGGATTGCCAACCCTTTCTGTGCAGAATCCCAAAACCGGTATTTCCAGCCCAATGCCGGCATACGTACTAAACAGCAGGAAACTTCGTCTAAAACTCAGGAGAAACGTTTCCTTGAAACTGCTCTGCTGTGCGTTCGTTCACCTAAGAGAGTTGAATCTATGTTGAGATTCAGCGAGTCAGAAACACGTTTCTTCTAGGAGCTGCGTTGGGATATTCCCGAGTGAATGGGACCATAGGCTGTACGGATAAATATCTGTTTCTAAAACCACAACGGAGCTATCTAACTGAATGGTTGTCAATTTTTGCATTCAACTGACAGAGTTAAACTCACGTGTGGATTCAGCGGTTTGCCAACCCTTTCTGTGCAGAATCCCAAAACCGGTATTTCCAGCCCAATGCCGGCATACGTACTAAACAGCAGTAAACTTCGTCTAAAACTCAGGAGAAACGTTTCCTTGAAACTGCTCTGCTGTGCGTTCGTTCACCTAAGAGAGTTGAATCTATGTTGAGATTCAGCGAGTCAGAAACACGTTTCTTCTAGGAGCTGCGTTGGGATATTCCCGAGTGAAGGGGACCATAGGCTGTACAGAGAAATATGTGCTTCTAAAACCAAAACGGAGCTATCTAACTGAATGGTTGTCAATGTGTGCATTCAACTGACAGAGGTAAACTCACGTGTGGATTCAGCGGTTTGCAAACCCTTTCTGTGCAGAATACCAAAACCGGTATTTCCAGCCCAATGCCGGCATACGTACTAAACAGCAGGAAACTTCGTCTAAAACTCAGGAGAAACGTTTCCTTGAAACTGCTCTGGTGTGCGTTCGTTCAGCTAAGAGAGTTGAATCTATGTTGAGATTCAGCGAGTCAGAAACACGTTTCTTCTAGGAGCTGCGTTGGGATATTCCCGAGAGAAAGGGACCATAGGCTGTACAGAGAAATATCTGCTTCTAAAACCAAAACGGAGCTATCTAACTGAATGGTTGTCAATGTGTGCATTCAACAGACAGAGTTAAACTCACGTGTGGATTCAGCGGATTATCCACCCTTTCTATGCAGAATCCCAAAACCGGTATTTCCATCCCAATGCCGGCATACGTACTAAACAGCAGGAAACTTCGTCTAAAACTCAGGAGAAACGTTTCCTTGAAACTGCTCTGCTGTGCGTTCGTTCACCTAAGAGATTTGAATCTATGTTGACATTCAGCGAGTCAGAAACACGTTTCTTCTAGGAGCTGCGTTGGGATATTCCCGAGTGAAAGGGACCATAGGCTGTACAGAGAAATATCTGCTTCTAAAACCAAAACGGAGCTATCTAACTGAATGGTTGTCAATGTGTGCATTCAACTGAGAGAGTTAAACTCACGTGTGGATTCAGCGGATTACCCACCCTTTCTGTGCAGAATCCCGAAACCGGTATTTCCAGCCCAATGCCGGCATACGTACTAAACAGCAAGAAACTTCGTCTAAAACTCAGGAGAAACGATTCCTTGAAACTGCTCTGATGTGCGTTCTTTCACCTAAGAGAGTTGAATCTATGTTGAGATTCATCGAGTGAGAAACACGTTTCTTCTAGGAGCTGCGTTGGGATATTCCCGAGTGAAGGGGACCATAGGCTGTACAGAGAAATATCTGCTTCTAAAACCAAAACGGAGCTATCTAACTGAATGGTTGTCAATGTGTGCATTCAACTGAGAGAGTTAAACTCACGTGTGGATTCAGCGGATTACCCACCCTTTCTGTGCAGAATCCCAAAACCGGTATTTCCATCTCAATGCCGGCATACGTACTAAACAGCAGGAAACTTCGTCTAAAACTCAGGAGAAACGTTTCCTTGAAACTGCTCTGCTGTGCGTTCGTTCACCTAAGAGAGTTGAATCTATGTTGAGATTCAGCGAGTCAGAAACACGTTTCTTCTAGGAGCTGCGTTGGGATATTCCCGAGTGAATGGGACCATAGGCTGTACAGAGAAATATCTGCTTCTAAAACCAAAACGGAGCTATCTAACTGAATGGTTGTCAATGTGTGCATTCAACTGACAGAGTTAAACTCACGTGTGGATTCAGCGGATTGCCAACCCTTTCTGTGCAGAATCCCAAAACCGGTATTTCCAGCCCAATGCCGGCATACGTACTAAACAGCAGGAAACTTCGTCTAAAACTCAGGAGAAGCGTTTCCTTGAAACTGCTCTGTTGTGCGTTCGTTCACCTATGAGAGTTGGATCTATGTTGAGATTCAGCGAGTCAGAAACACGTTTCTTCTAGGAGCTGCATTGGGATATTCCCGAGTGAATGGGACCATAGGCTGTACAGAGAAATATCTGCTTCTAAAACCAAAACGGAGCTATCTAACTGAATGGTTGTCAATGTGTGCATTCAACTGACAGAGTTAAACTCACGTGTGGATTCAGCGGTTTGCCAACCCTTTCTGTGCAGAATCCCAAAACCGGTATTTCCAGCCCAATGCCGGCATACGTACTAAACAGCAAGAAACTTCGTCTAAAACTCAGGAGAAACGATTCCTTGAAACTGCTCTGCTGTGCGTTCGTTCACCTAAGAGAGTTGAATCTATGTTGACATTCAGCGAGTCAGAAACACGTTTCTTCTAGGAGCTGCGTTGGGATATTCCCGAGTGAAAGGGACCATAGGCTGTACAGAGAAATATCAGCTTCTAAAGCCACAACGGAGCTATGTAACTGCATGGTTGTCAATGTGTGCATTCAACTGACAGAATTAAACTCACGTGTGGATTCAGCGGTTTGCCAACCCTTTCTGTGCAGAATCCCAAAACCGGTATTTCCAGCCCAATGCCGGCATACGTACTAAACAGCAGGAAACTTCGTCTAAAACTCAGGAGAAACGTTTCCTTGAAACTGTTCTGCTGTGCGTTCGTTCACCTAAGAGAGTTGAATCTATATTGAGATTCAGCGAGTCAGAAACACGTTTCTTCTAGGAGCTGCGTTGGGATATTCCCGAGTGAATGGGACCATAGGCTGTACAGAGAAATATCTGCTTCTAAAACCAAAACGGAGCTATCTAACTGAATGGTTGTCAATGTGTGCATTCAACTGACAACGATAAACTCACGTGTGGATTCAGCGGATTGCCAACCCTTTCTGTGCAGAATTCCAAAACCGGTATTTCCAGCCCAATGCCGGCATACGTACTAAACAGCAGGAAACTTCGTCTAAAACTCAGGAGAAACGTTTCCTTGAAACTGCTCTGCTGTGCGTTCGTTCACCTAAGAGAGTTGAATCTATGTTGAGATTCAGTGAGTCAGAAACACGTTTCTTCTAGGAGCTGCGTTGGGATATTCCCGAGTGAAAGGGACCATAGGCTGTACAGAGAAATATCTGCTTCTAAAACCAAAACGGAGCTATCTAACTGAATGGTTGTCAATGTGTGCATTCAACTGAGAGAGTTAAACTCACGTGTGGATTCAGCGGATTACCCACCCTTTCTGTGAAGAATCCCAAAACCGGTATTTCCATCCCAATGCCGGCATACGTACTAAACAGCAGGAAACTTCGTCTAAAACTCAGGAGAAACGTTTCCTTGAAACTGCTCTGCTGTGCGTTCGTTCACCTAAGAGAGTTGAATCTATGTTGAGATTCAGCGAGTCAGAAACACGTTTCTTCTAGGAGCTGCGTTGGGATATTCCCGAGTGAATGGGACCATAGGCTGTACAGAGAAATATCTGCTTCTAAAACCAAAACGGAGCTATCTAACTGAATGGTTGTCAATGTGTGCATTCAACTGACAGAGTTAAACTCACGTGTGGATTCAGCGGATTGCCAACCCTTTCTGTGCAGAATCCCAAAACCGGTATTTCCAGCCCAATGCCGGCATACGTACTAAACAGCAGGAAACTTCGTCTAAAACACAGGAGAAACGCTTCCTTGAAACTGCTCTGCTGTGCGTTCGTTCACCTAAGAGAGTTGGATCTATGTTGAGATTCAGCGAGTCAGAAACACGTTTCTTCTAGGAGCTGCGTTGGGATATTCCCGAGTGAATGGGACCATAGGCTGTACAGAGAAATATCTGCTTCTAAAACCACAACGGAGCTATCTAACTGAATGGTTGTCAATGTGTGCATACAACTGAGAGAGTTAAACTCACGTGTGGATTCAGCGGATTACCCACCCTTTCTGTGCAGAATCCCAAAACCGGTATTTCCATCCCAATGCCGGCATACGTACTAAACTGCAGGTAACTTCGTCTAAAACTCAGGAGAAACGTTTCCTTGAAACTGCTCTGCTGTGCGTTCGTTCACCTAAGAGAGTTGAATCTATGTTGAGATTCAGCGAGTCAGAAACACGTTCCTTCTAGGAGCTGCGTTGAGATATTCCCGAGTGAATGGGACCATAGGCTGTACAGAGAAATATCTGCTTCTAAAACCAAAACGGAGCTATTTAACTGAATGGTTGTCAATTTGTGCATTCAACTGACAGAGTTAAACTCACGTGTGGATTCAGCGGTTTGCCAACCCTTTCTGTGCAGAATCCCAAAACCGGTATTTCCAGCCCAATGCCGGCATACGTACTAAACAGCAGGAAACTTCGTCTAAAACTCAGGAGAAACGTTTCCTTGAAACTGTTCTGCTGTGCGTTCGTTCACCTAAGAGAGTTGAATCTATGTTGAGATTCAGCGAGTCAGAAACACGTTTCTTCTAGGAGCTGCGTTGGGATATTCCCGAGTGAATGGGACCATAGGCTGTACAGAGAAATATCTGCTTCTAAAACCAAAACGGAGCTATCTAACTGAATGGTTGTCAATGTGTGCATTCAACTGACAGAGTTAAACTCACGTGTGGATTCAACGGATTGCCAACCCTTTCTGTGCAGAATCCCAAAACCGGTATTTCCAGCCCAATGCCGGCATACGTACTAAACAGCAGGAAACTTCGTCTAAAACTCAGGAGAAGCGTTTCCTTGAAACTGCTCTGTTGTGCGTTCGTTCACCTATGAGAGTTGGATCTATGTTGAGATTCAGCGAGTCAGAAACACGTTTCTTCTAGGAGCTGCGTTGGGATATTCCCGAGTGAATGGGACCATAGGCTGTACAGAGAAATATCTGCTTCTAAAACCAAAACGGAGCTATCTAACTGAATGGTTGTCAATGTGTGCATTCAACTGACAGAGTTAAACTCACGTGTGGATTCAGCGGTTTGCCAACCCTTTCTGTGCAGAATCCCAAAACCGGTATTTCCAGCCCAATGCCGGCATACGTACTAAACAGCAAGAAACTTCGTCTAAAACTCAGGAGAAACGATTCCTTGAAACTGCTCTGCTGTGCGTTCGTTCACCTAAGAGAGTTGAATCTATGTTGAGATTCATCGAGTGAGAAACACGTTTCTTCTAGGAGCTGCGTTGGGATATTCCCGAGTGAATGGGACCATAGGCTGTACAGAGAAATATCTGCTTCTAAAACCAAAACGGAGCTATCTAACTGAATGGTTGTCAATGTGTGCATTCAACTGACAGAGTTAAACTCACGTGTGGATTCAACGGATTGCCAACCCTTTCTGTGCAGAATCCCAAAACCGGTATTTCCAGCCCAATGCCGGCATACGTACTAAACAGCAGGAAACTTCGTCTAAAACTCAGGAGAAGCGTTTCCTTGAAACTGCTCTGCGTGCGTTCGTTCACCTATGAGAGTTGGATCTATGTTGAGATTCAGCGAATCAGAAACACGTTTCTTCTAGGAGCTGCGTTGGGATATTCCCGAGTGAATGGGACCATAGGCTGTACAGAGAAATATCTGCTTCTAAAACCACAACGGAGCTATCTAACTGAATGGTTGTCAATTTGTGCATTCAACTGACAGAGTTAAACTCACGTGTGGATTCAGCGGTTTGCCAACCCTTTCTGTGCAGAATCCCAAAACCGGTATTTCCAGCCCAATGCCGGCATACGTACTAAACAGCAAGAAACTTCGTCTAAAACTCAGGAGAAACGATTCCTTGAAACTGCTCTGCTGTGCGTTCGTTCACCTAAGAGAGTTGAATCTATGTTGAGATTCATCGAGTGAGAAACACGTTTCTTCTGGGAGCTGCGTTGGGATATTCCCGAGTGAAAGGGACCATAGGCTGTACAGAGAAATATCTGCTTCTAAAACCAAAACGGAGCTTTCTAACTGACTGGTTGTCAATGTGTGCATTCAACTGACAGAGTTAAACTCACGTGTGGATTCAGCGGATTACCCACCCTTTCTGTGCAGAATCCCAAAACCGGTATTTCCATCCCAATGCCGGCATACGTACTAAACAGCAGGAAACTACGTCTAAAACTCAGGAGAAACGTTTCCTTGAAACTGCTCTGTTGTGCGTTCGTTCACCTAAGAGAGTTGAATCTATGTTGAGATTCAGCGAGTCAGAAACACGTTTCTTCTAGGAGCTGCGTTGGGATATTCCCGAGTGAATGGGACCATAGGCTGTACAGAGAAATATCTGCTTCTAAAACCACAACGGAGCTATCTAACTGAATGGTTGTCAATGTGTGCATTCAACTGACAGAGTTAAACTCACGTGTGGATTCAGCGGTTTGCCAACCCTTTCTGTGCAGAATCCCAAAACCGGTATTTCCAGCCCAATGCCGGCATACGTACTAAACAGCAAGAAACTTCGTCTAAAACTCAGGAGAAACGATTCCTTGAAACTGCTCTGCTGTGCGTTGGTTCACCTAAGAGAGTTGAATCTATGTTGAGATTCATCGAGTGAGAAACACGTTTCTTCTAGGAGCTGCGTTGGGATATTCCCGAGTGAAAGGGACCATAGGCTGTAAAGAGAAATATCTGCTTCTAAAACCAAAACGGAGCTATCTAACTGAATGGTTGTCAATGTGTGCATTCAACTGACAGAGTTAAACTCACGTGTGGATTCAGCGGATTGCCAACCCTTTCTGTGCAGAATCCCAAAACCGGTATTTCCAGCCCAATGCCGGCATACGTACTAAACAGCAGGAAACTTCGTCTAAAACTCAGGAAAAACGTTTCCTTGAAACTGCTCTGCTGTGCGTTCGTTCACCTAAGAGAGTTGGATCTATGTTGAGATTCAGCGAGTCAGAAACACGTTTCTTCTAGGAGCTGCGTTGGGATATTCCCGAGTGAATGGGACCATAGGCTGTACAGAGAAATATCTGCTTCTAAACCAAAACGGAGCTATCTAACTGAATGGTTGTCAATGTGTGCATTCAACTGACAGAGTTAAACTCACGTGTGGATTCAGCGGTTTGCCAACCCTTTCTGTGCAGAATCCCAAAACCGGTATTTCCACCCCAATGCCGGCATACGTACTAAACAGCAAGAAACTTCGTCTAAAACTCAGGAGAAACGATTCCTTGAAACTGCTCTGCTGTGCGTTCGTTCACCTAAGAGAGTTGAATCCATGTTGAGATTCATCGAGTGAGAAACACGTTTCTTCTAGGAGCTGCGTTGGGATGTTCCCGAGTGAAAGGGACCATAGGCTGTACAGAGAAATATCTGCTTCTAAAACCAAAACGGAGCTATCTAACTGAATGGTTGTCAATGTGTGCATTCAACTGACAGAGTTAAACTCACGTGTGGATTCAGCGGATTACCCACCCTTTCTGTGCAGAATCCCAAAACCGGTATTTCCATCCCAATGACGGCATACGTACTAAACAGCAGGAAACTTCGTCTAAAACTCAGGAGAAACGTTTCCTTGAAACTGCTCTGCTGTGCGTTCGTTCACCTAAGAGAGTTGAATCTATGTTGAGATTCAGCGAGTCAGAAACACGTTCCTTCTAGGAGCTGCGTTGAGATATTCCCGAGTGAATGGGACCATAGGCTGTACAGAGAAATATCTGCTTCTAAAATCAAAACGGAGCTATCTAACTGAATGGTTGTCAATTTGTGCATTCAACTGACAGAGTTAAACTCACGTGTGGATTCAGCGGTTTGCCAACCCTTTCTGTGCAGAATCCCAAAACCGGTATTTCCAGCCCAATGCCGGCATACGTACTAAACAGCAGGAAACTTCGTCTAAAACTCAGGAGAAACGTTTCCTTGAAACTGTTCTGCTGTTCGTTCGTTCACCTAAGAGAGTTGAATCTATGTTGAGATTCAGCGAGTCAGAAACACGTTTCTTCTAGGAGCTGCGTTGGGATATTCCCGAGTGAATGGGACCATAGGCTGTACAGAGAAATATCTGCTTCTAAAACCAAAACGGAGCTATCTAACTGAATGGTTGTCAATGTGTGCATTCAACTGACAGAGTTAAACTCACTTGTGGATTCAAAGGATTGCCAACCCTTTCTGTGCAGAATCCCAAAACCGGTATTTCCAGCCCAATGCCGGCATACGTACTAAACAGCAGGAAACTTCGTCTAAAACTCAGTAGAAGCGTTTCCTTGAAACTGCTCTGTTGTGCATTCGTTCACCTATGAGAGTTGGATCTATGTTGAGATTCAGCGAGTCAGAAACACGTTTCTTCTAGGAGCTGCGTTGGGATATTCCCGAGTGAATGGGACCATAGGCTGTACAGAGAAATATCTGCTTCTAAAACCACAACGGAGCTATCTAACTGAATGGTTGTCAATGTGTGCATTCAACTGACAGAGTTAAGCTCACGTGTGGATTCAGCGGTTTGCCAACCCTTTCTGTGCAGAATCCCAAAACCGGTATTTCCAGCCCAATGCCGGCATACGTACTAAACAGCAAGCAACTTCGTCTAAAACTCAGGAGAAACGATTCCTTGAAACTGCTCTGCTGTGCGTTCGTTCACCTAAGAGAGTTGAACCTATGTTGAGATTCATCGAGTGAGAAACACGTTTCTTCTAGGAGCTGCGTTGGGATATTCCCGAGTGAATGGGACCATAGGCTGTACAGAGAAATATCTGCTTCTAAAACCAAAACGGAGCTATCTAACTGAATGGTTGTCAATGTGTGCATTCAACTGACAGAGTTAAACTCACGTGTGGATTCAGCGGATTACCCACCCTTTCTGTGCAGAATCCCAAAACCGGTATTTCCATCCCAATGCCGGCATACGTACTAAACAGCAGGAAACTACCTCTAAAACTCAGGAGAAACGTTTCCTTGAAACTGTTCTGCTGTGCGTTCGTTCACCTAAGAGAGTTGAATCTATGTTGAGATTCAGCGAGTCAGAAACACGTTTCTTCTAGGAGCTGCGTTGGGATATTCCCGAGTGAATGGGACCATAGGCTGTACAGAGAAATATCTGCTTCTAAAACCACAACGGAGATATCTAACTGAATGGTTGTCAATGTGTGCATTCAACTGACAGAGTTAAACTCACGTGTGGATTCAGCGGATTACCAACCCTTTCTGTGCAGAATCCCAAAACCGGTATTTCCAGCCCAATGCCGGCATACGTACTAAACAGCAGGAAACTTCGTCTAAAGCTCAGGAGAAACGTTTCCTTGAAACTGCTCTGCTGTGCGTTCGTTCACCTAAGAGAGTTGGATCTATGTTGAGATTCAGCGAGTCAGAAACACGTTTCTTCTAGGAGCTGCGTTGGGATATTCCCGAGTGAATGGGACCATAGGCTGTACAGAGAAATATCTGCTTCTAAAACCACAACGGAGCTATCTAACTGAATGGTTGTCAATGTGTGCATTCAACTGACAGAGTTAAACTCACGTGTGGATTCAGCGGTTTGCCAACCCTTTCTGTGCAGAATCCCAAAACCGGTATTTCCAGCCCAATGCCGGCATACGTACTAAACAGCAAGAAACTTCGTCTAAAACTCAGGAGAAACGATTCCTTGAAACTGCTCTGCTGTGCGTTCGTTCACCTAAGAGAGTTGAATCTATGTTGAGATTCATCGAGTGAGAAACACGTTTCTTCTAGGAGCTGCGTTGGGATATTCCCGAGTGAAAGGGACCATAGGCTGTACAGATAAATATCTGCTTCTAAAACCAAAACGGAGCTATCTAACTGAGTGGTTGTCAATGTGTGCATTCAACTGAGAGAGTTAAACTCACGTGTGGATTCAGCGGATTACCCACCCTTTCTGTGCAGAATCCCAAAACCGGTATTTCCATCCCAATGCCGGCATACGTACTAAACAGCAGGTAACTTCGTCTAAAACTCAGGAGAAACGATTCCTTGAAACTGCTCTGCTGTGCGTTCGTTCACCTAAGAGAGTTGGATCTATGTTGAGATTCAGCGAGTCAGAAACACGTTTCTTCTAGGAGCTGCGTTGGGATATTCCCGAGTGAATGGGACCATAGGCTGTACAGAGAAATATCTGCTTCTAAAACCACAACGGAGCTATCTAACTGAATGGTTGTCAATGTGTGCATTCAACTGACAGAGTTAAACTCACGTGTGGATTCAGCGGTTTGCCAACCCTTTCTGTGCAGAATCCCAAAACCGGTATTTCCAGCCCAATGCCGGCATACGTACTAAACAGCAAGAAACTTCGTCTAAAACTCAGGAGAAACGATTCCTTGAAACTGCTCTGCTGTGCGTTCGTTCACCTAAGAGAGTTGAATCTATGTTGAGATTCATCGAGTGAGAAACACGTTTCTTCTAGGAGCTGCGTTGGGATATTCCCGAGTGAAAGGGACCATAGGCTGTACAGATAAATATCTGCTTCTAAAACCAAAACGGAGCTATCTAACTGAATGGTTGTCAATGTGTGCATTCAACTGAGAGAGTTAAACTCACGTGTGGATTCAGCGGATTACCCACCCTTTCTGTGCAGAATCCCAAAACCGGTATTTCCATCCCAATGCCGGCATACGTACTAAACAGCAGGTAACTTCGTCTAAAACTCAGGAGAAACGTTTCCTTGAAACTGCTCTGCTGTGCGTTCGTTCACCTAAGAGAGTTGAATCTATGTTGAGATTCAGCGAGTCAGAAACACGTTCCTTCTTGGAGCTGCGTTGAGATATTCCCGAGTGAATGGGACCATAGGCTGTACAGAGAAATATCTGCTTCTAAAACCACAACGGAGCTATCTAACTGAATGGTTGTCAATTTGTGCATTCAACTGACGGAGTTAAACTCACGTGTGGATTCAGCGGTTTGCCAACCCTTTCTGTGCAGAATCCCAAAACCGGTATTTCCAGCCCAATGCCGGCATACGTACTAAACAGCAGGAAACTTCGTCTAAAACTCAGGAGAAACGTTTCCTTGAAACTGTTCTGCTGTGCGTTCGTTCACCTAAGAGAGTTGAATCTATGTTGAGATTCAGCGAGTCAGAAACACGTTTCTTCTAGGAGCTGCGTTGGGGTATTCCCGAGTGAATGGGACCATAGGCTGTACAGAGAAATATCTGCTTCTAAAACCAAAACGGAGCTATCTAACTGAATGGTTGTCAATGTGTGCATTCAACTGACAGAGTTAAACTCACGTGTGGATTCAATGGATTGCCAACCCTTTCTGTGCAGAATCCCAAAACCGGTATTTCCAGCCCAATGCCGGCATACGTACTAAACAGCAGGAAACTTCGTCTAAAACTCAGGAGAAGCGTTTCCTTGAAACTGCTCTGTTGTGCGTTCGTTCACCTATGAGAGTTGGATCTATGTTGAGATTCAGCGAGTCAGAAACACGTTTCTTCTAGGAGCTGCGTTGGGATATTCCCGAGTGAATGGGACCATAGGCTGTACAGAGAAATATCTGCTTCTAAAACCAAAACGGAGCTATCTAACTGAATGGTTGTCAATGTGTGCATTCAACTGACAGAGTTAAACTCACGTGTGGATTCAGCGGTTTGCCAACCCTTTCTGTGCAGAATCCCAAAACCGGTATTTCCAGCCCAATGCCGGCATACGTACTAAACAGCAAGAAACTTCGTCTAAAACTCAGGAGAAACGATTCCTTGAAACTGCTCTGCTGTGCGTTCGTTCACCTAAGAGAGTTGAATCTATGTTGAGATTCATCGAGTGAGAAACACGTTTCTTCTAGGATCTGCGTTGGGATATTCCCGAGTGAAAGGGACCATAGGCTGTACAGAGAAATATCTGCTTCTAAAACCAAAACGGAGCTATCTAACTGAATGGTTGTCAATGTGTGCATTCAACTGACAGAGTTAAACTCACGTGTGGATTCAGCGGATTGCCAACCCTTTCTGTGCAGAATCCCAAAACCGGTATTTCCAGCCCAATGCCGGCATACGTACTAAACAGCAGGAAACTTCGTCTAAAACTCAGGAGAAACGTTTCCTTGAAACTGCTCTGCTGTGCGTTCGTTCACCTAAGAGAGTTGAATCTATGTTGAGATTCAGCGAGTCAGAAACACGTTCCTTCTAGGAGCTGCGTTGAGATATTCCCGAGTGAATGGGACCATAGGCTGTACAGAGAAATATCTGCTTCTAAAACCACAACGGAGCTATCTAACTGAATGGTTGTCAATTTGTGCATTCAACTGACAGAGTTAAACTCACGTGTGGATTCAGCGGTTTGCCAACCCTTTCTGTGCAGAATCCCAAAACCGGTATTTCCAGCCCAATGCCGGCATACGTACTAAACAGCAGTAAACTTCTTCTAAAACTCAGGAGAAACGTTTCCTTGAAACTGTTCTGCTGTGCGTTCGTTCACCTAAGAGAGTTGAATCTATGTTGAGATTCAGCGAGTCAGAAACACGTTTCTTCTAGGAGCTGCGTTGGGATATTCCCGAGTGAATGGGACCATAGGCTGTACAGAGAAATATCTGCTTCTAAAACCAAAACGGAGCTATCTAACTGGATGGTTGTCAATGTGTGCATTCAACTGACAGAGTTAAAGTCACGTGTGGATTCAACGGATTGCCAACCCTTTCTGTGCAGAATCCCAAAACCGGTATTTCCAGCCCAATGCCGGCATACGTACTAAACAGCAGGAAACTACCTCTAAAACTCAGGAGAAACGTTTCCTTGAAACTGTTCTGCTGTGCGTTCGTTCACCTAAGAGAGTTGAATCTATGTTGAGATTCAGCGAGTCAGAAACACGTTTCTTCTAGGAGCTGCGTTGGGATATTCCCGAGTGAATGGGACCATAGGCTGTACAGAGAAATATCTGCTTCTAAAACCACAACGGAGATATCTAACTGAATGGTTGTCAATGTGTGCATTCAACTGACAGAGTTAAACTCACGTGTGGATTCAGCGGATTGCCAACCCTTTCTGTGCAGAATCCCAAAACCGGTATTTCCAGCCCAATGCCGGCATACGTACTAAACAGCAGGAAACTTCGTCTAAAACTCAGGAGAAACGTTTCCTTGAAACTGCTCTGCTGTGCGTTAGTTCACCTAAGAGAGTTGGATCTATGTTGAGATTCAGCGAGTCAGAAACACGTTTCTTCTAGGAGCTGCGTTGGGATATTCCCGAGTGAATGGGACCATAGGCTGTACAGAGAAATATCTGCTTCTAAAACCACAACGGAGCTATCTAACTGAATGGTTGTCAATGTGTGCATTCAACTGACAGAGTTAAACTCACGTGTGGATTCAGCGGTTTGCCAACCCTTTCTGTGCAGAATCCCAAAACCGGTATTTCCAGCCCAATGCCGGCATACGTACTAAACAGCAAGAAACTTCGTCTAAAACTCAGGAGAAACGATTCCTTGAAACTGCTCTGCTGTGCGTTCGTTCACCTAAGAGAGTTGAATCTATGTTGAGATTCATCGAGTGAGAAACACGTTTCTTCTAGGAGCTGCGTTGGGATATTCCCGAGTGAAAGGGACCATAGGCTGTACAGATAAATATCTGCTTCTAAAACCAAAACGGAGCTATCTAACTGAATGGTTGTCAATGTGTGCATTCAACTGAGAGAGTTAAACTCACGTGTGGATTCAGCGGATTACCCACCCTTTCTGTGCAGAATCCCAAAACCGGTATTTCCATCCCAATGCCGGCATACGTACTAAACAGCAGGTAACTTCGTCTAAAACTTAGGAGAAACGATTCCTTGAAACTGCTCTGCTGTGCGTTCGTTCACCTAAGAGAGTTGAATCTATGTTGAGATTCATCGAGTGAGAAACACGTTTCTTCTAGGAGCTGCGTTGGGATATTCCCGAGTGAATGGGACCATAGGCTGTCCAGAGAAATATCTGCTTCTAAAACCAAAACGGAGCTATCTAACTGAATGGTTGTCAATGTGTGCATTCAACTGACAGAGTTAAACTCACGTGTGGATTCAGCGGATTACCCACCCTTTCTGTGCAGAATCCCAAAACCGGTATTTCCATCCCAATGCCGGCATACGTACTAAACAGCAGGAAACTACGTCTAAAACTCAGGAGAAACGTTTCCTTGAAACTGTTCTGCTGTGCGTTCGTTCACCTAAGAGAGTTGAATCTATGTTGAGATTCAGCGAGTCAGAAACACGTTTCTTCTAGGAGCTGCGTTGGGATATTCCCGAGTGAATGGGACCATAGGCTGTACAGAGAAATATCTGCTTCTAAAACCACAACGGAGCTATCTAACTGAATGGTTGTCAATGTGTGCATTCAACTGACAGAGTTAAACTCACGTGTGTATTCAGCGGATTGCCAACCCTTTCTGTGCAGAATCCCAAAACCGGTATTTCCAGCCCAATGCCGGCATACGTACTAAACAGCAGGAAACTTCGTCTAAAACTCAGGAGAAACGTTTCCTTGAAACTGCTCTGCTGTGCGTTCGTTCACCTAAGAGAGTTGGATCTATGTTGAGATTCAGCGAGTCAGAAACACGTTTCTTCTAGGAGCTGCGTTGGGATATTCCTGAGTGAATGGGACCATAGGCTGTACAGAGAAATATCTGCTTCTAAAACCACAACGGAGCTATCTAACTGAATGGTTGTCAATGTGTGCATTCAACTGACAGAGTTAAACTCACGTGTGGATTCAGCGGTTTGCCAACCCTTTCTGTGCAGAATCCCAAAACCGGTATTTCCAGCCCAATGCCGGCATACGTACTAAACAGCAAGAAACTTCGTCTAAAACTCAGGAGAAACGATTCCTTGAAACTGCTCTGCTGTGCGTTCGTTCACCTAAGAGAGTTGAATCTATGTTGAGATTCATCGAGTGAGAAACACGTTTCTTCTAGGAGCTGCGTTGGGATATTCCCGAGTGAAAGGGACCATAGGCTGTACAGATAAATATCTGCTTCTAAAACCAAAACGGAGCTATCTAACTGAATGGTTGTCAATGTGTGCATTCAACTGAGAGAGTTAAACTCACGTGTGGATTCAGCGGATTACCCACCCTTTCTGTGCAGAATCCCAAAACCGGTATTTCCATCCCAATGCCGGCATACGTACTAAACAGCAGGTAACTTCGTCTAAAACTCAGGAGAAACGTTTCCTTGAAACTGCTCTGCTGTGCGTTCGTTCACCTAAGAGAGTTGAATCTATGTTGAGATTCAGCGAGTCAGAAACACGTTCCTTCTTGGAGCTGCGTTGAGATATTCCCGAGTGAATGGGACCATAGGCTGTACAGAGAAATATCTGCTTCTAAAACCAAAACGGAGCTATCTAACTGAATGGTTGTCAATTTGTGCATTCAACTGACGGAGTTAAACTCACGTGTGGATTCAGCGGTTTGCCAACCCTTTCTGTGCAGAATCCCAAAACCGGTATTTCCAGCCCAATGCCGGCATACGTACTAAACAGCAGGAAACTTCGTCTAAAACTCAGGAGAAACGTTTCCTTGAAACTGTTCTGCTGTGCGTTCGTTCACCTAAGAGAGTTGAATCTATGTTGAGATTCAGCGAGTCAGAAACACGTTTCTTCTAGGAGCTGCGTTGGGGTATTCCCGAGTGAATGGGACCATAGGCTGTACAGAGAAATATCTGCTTCTAAAACCAAAACGGAGCTATCTAACTGAATGGTTGTCAATGTGTGCATTCAACTGACAGAGTTAAACTCACGTGTGGATTCAACGGATTGCCAACCCTTTCTGTGCAGAATCCCAAAACCGGTATTTCCAGCCCAATGCCGGCATACGTACTAAACAGCAGGAAACTTCGTCTAAAACTCAGGAGAAGCGTTTCCTTGAAACTGCTCTGTTGTGCGTTCGTTCACCTATGAGAGTTGGATCTATGTTGAGATTCAGCGAGTCAGAAACACGTTTCTTCTAGGAGCTGCGTTGGGATATTCCCGAGTGAATGGGACCATAGGCTGTACAGAGAAATATCTGCTTCTAAAACCACAACGGAGCTATCTAACTGAATGGTTGTCAATGTGTGCATTCAACTGACAGAGTTAAACTCAAGTGTGGATTCAGCGGTTTGCCAACCCTTTCTGTGCAGAATCCCAAAACCGGTATTTCCAGCCCAATGCCGGCATACGTACTAAACAGCAAGAAACTTCGTCTAAAACTCAGTAGAAACGATTCCTTGAAACTGCTCTGCTGTGCGTTCGTTCACCTAAGAGAGTTGAATCTATGTTGAGATTCATCGAGTGAGAAACACGTTTCTTCTAGGAGCTGCGTTGGGATATTCCCGAGTGAAAGGGACCATAGGCTGTACAGAGAAATATCTGCTTCTAAAACCAAAACGGAGCTATCTAACTGAATGGTTGTCAATGTGTGCATTCAACTGACAGAGTTAAACTCACGTGTGGATTCAGCGGATTACCCACCCTTTCTGTGCAGAATCCCAAAACCGGTATTTCCATCCCAATGCCGGCATACGTACTAAACAGCAGGAAACTTCGTCTAAAACTCAGGAGAAACGTTTGCTTGAAACTGCTCTGCTGTGCGTTCGTTCACCTAAGAGAGTTGAATCTATGTTGAGATTCAGCGAGTCAGAAACACGTTTCTTCTAGGAGCTGCGTTGGGATATTCCCGAGTGAATGGGACCATAGGCTGTACAGAGAAATATCTGCTTCTAAAACCAAAACGGAGCTATCTAACTGAATGGTTGTCAATGTGTGCATTCAACTGACAGAGTTAAACTCACGTGTGGATTCAGCGGATTGCCAACCCTTTCTGTGCAGAATCCCAAAACCGGTATTTCCAGCCCAATGCCGGCATACGTACTAAACAGCAGGAAACTTCGTCTAAAACTCAGGAGAAACGTTTCCTTGAAACTGCTCTGCTGTGCGTTCGTTCACCTAAGAGAGTTGGATCTATGTTGAGATTCAGCGAGTCAGAAACACGTTTCTTCTAGGAGCTGCGTTGGGATATTCCCGAGTGAATGGGACCATAGGCTGTACAGAGAAATATCTGCTTCTAAAACCACAACGGAGCTATCTAACTGAATGGTTGTCAATGTGTGCATTCAACTGACAGAGTTAAACTCACGTGTGGATTCAGCGGATTGCCAACCCTTTCTGTGCAGAATCCCAAAACCGGTATTTCCATCCCAATGCCGGCATACGTACTAAACAGCAGGTAACTTCGTCTAAAACTCAGGAGAAACGTTTCCTTGAAACTGCTCTGCTGTGCGTTCGTTCACCTAAGAGAGTTGAATCTATGTTGAGATTCAGCGAGTCAGAAACACGTTCCTTCTAGGAGCTGCGTTGAGATATTCCCGAGTGAATGGGACCATAGGCTGTACAGAGAAATATCTGCTTCTAAAACCAAAACGGAGCTATCTAACTGAATGGTTGTCAATTTGTGCATTCAACTGACAGAGTTAAACTCACGTGTGGATTCAGCGGTTTGCCAACCCTTTCTGTGCAGAATCCCAAAACCGGTATTTCCAGCCCAAGGCCGGCATACGTACTAAACAGCAGTAAACTTCTTCTAAAACTCAGGAGAAACGTTTCCTTGAAACTGCTCTGCTGTGCGTTCGTTCACCTAAGAGAGTTGAATCTATGTTGAGATTCAGCGAGTCAGAAACACGTTTCTTCTAGGAGCTGCGTTGGGATATTCCCGAGTGAAAGGGACCATAGGCTGTAAAGAGAAATATCTGCTTCTAAAACCAAAACGGAGCTATCTAACTGAATGGTTGTCAAGTGTGCATTCAACTCACAGAGTTAAACTCACGTGTGGATTCAGCGGATTACCCACCCTTTCTGTGCAGAATCCCAAAACCGGTATTTCCATCCCAATGCCGGCATACGTACTAAACAGCAGGAAACTTCGTCTAAAACTCAGGAGAAACGTTTCCTTGAAACTGCTCTGCTGTGCGTTCGTTCACCTAAGAGAGTTGAATCTATGTTGAGATTCAGCGAGTCAGAAACACGTTTCTTCTAGGAGCTGCGTTGGGATATTCCCGAGTGAATGGGACCATAGGCTGTACAGAGAAATATCTGCTTCTAAAACCAAAACGGAGCTATCTAACTGAATGGTTGTCAATGTGTGCATTCAACTGACAGAGTTAAACTCACGTGTGGATTCAGCCGATTGCCAACCCTTTCTGTGCAGAATCCCAAAACCGGTATTTCCAGCCCAATGCCGGCATACGTACTAAACAGCAGGAAACTTCGTCTAAAACTCAGGAGAAACGTTTCCTTGAAACTGCTCTGCTGTCCGTTCGTTCACCTAAGAGCGTTGAATCTATGTTGAGATTCAGCGAGTCAGAAACACGTTTCTTCTAGGAGCTGCATTGTGATATTCCCGAGTGAAAGGGACCATAGGCTGTACAGAGAAATATCTGCTTCTAAAACCAAAACGGAGCTATCTAACTGAATGGTTGTCAATGTGTGCATTCAACTGACAGATTTAAACTCACGTGTGGATTCAGCGGATTACCCACCCTTTCTGTGCAGAATCCCAAAACCGGTATTTCCAGCCCAATGCCGGCATACGTACTAAACAGCAGGAAACTTCGTCTAAAACTCAGGAGAAACGTGTCCTTGAAACTGCTCTGCTGTGCGTTCGTTCACCTAAGAGAGTTGAATCTATGTTGACATTAAGCGAGTCAGAAACACGTTTCTTCTAGGAGCTGCGTTGGGATATTCCCTAGTGAATGGGACCATAGGCTGTACAGAGAAATATCTGCTTCTAAAACCAAAACGGAGCTATCTAACTGAATGGTTGTCAATGTGTGCATTCAACTGACAGAGTTAAACTCACGTGTGGATTCAGCGGATTGCCAACCCTTTCTGTGCAGAATCCCAAAACCGGTATTTCCAGCCCAATGCCGGCATACGTACTAAACAGCAGGAAACTTCGTCTAAAACTCAGGAGAAACGTTTCCTTGAAACTGCTCTGCTGTGCGTTCGTTCACCTAAGAGAGTTGGATCTATGTTGAGATTCAGCGAGTCAGAAACACGTTTCTTCTAGGAGCTGCGTTGGGATATTCCCGAGTGAATGGGACCATAGGCTGTACAGAGAAATATCTGCTTCTAAAACCAAAACGGAGCTATCTAACTGAATGGTTGTCAATTTGTGCATTCAACTGACAGAGTTAAACTCACGTGTGGATTCAGCGGTTTGCAAACCCTTTCTGTGCAGAATCCCAAATCCGGTATTTCCAGCCCAATGCCGGCATACGTACTAAACAGCAGGAAACTTCGTCTAAAACTCAGGAGAAATGTTTCCTTGAAACTGCTCTGCTGTGCGTTCGTTCACCTAAGAGAGTTGAATCTATGTTGAGATTCAGCGAGTCAGAAACACGTTTCTTCTAGGAGCAGCGTTGGGATATTCCCGAGTGAAAGGGACCATAGGCTGTACAGAGAAATATCTGCTTCTAAAACCAAAACGGAGCTATCTAACTGAATGGTTGTCAATGTGTGCATACAACTGACAGAGTTAAACTCACGTGTGGATTCAGCGGATTGCCAACCCTTTCTGTGCAGAATCGCAAAACCGGTATTTCCAGCCCAATGCCGGCATACGTTCTAAACAGCAGGAAACTTCGTCTAAAACTCAGGAGAAACGTTTCCTTGAAACTGCTCTGCTGTGCGTTCGTTTACCTAAGAGAGTTGGATCTATGTTGAGATTCAGCGAGTCAGAAACACGTTTCTTCTAGGAGCTGCGTTGGGTTATTCCCGAGTGAATGGGACCATAGGCTGTACAGAGAAATATCTGCTTCTAAAACCAAAACGGAGCTATCTAACTGAATGGTTGTCAATGTGTGCATTCAGCTGACAGAGTTAAACTCACGTGTGGATTCAGCTGTTTGCCAACCCTTTCTGTGCAGAATCCCAAAACCGGTATTTCCATCCCAATGCCGGCATACGTACTAAACAGCAGGAAACTTCGTCTAAAACTCAGGAGAAACGTTTCCTTGAAACTGCTCTGCTGTGCGTTCGTTCACCTAAGAGCGTTGAATCTATGTTGAGATTCAGCGAGTCAGAAACACGTTTCTTCTAGGAGCTGCGTTGGGATATTCCCGAGTGAATGGGACCATAGGCTGTACAGAGAAATATCTGCTTCTAAAACCAAAACGGAGCTATCTAACTGAATGATTGTCAATGTGTGCATTCAACTGACAGAGTTAAACTCACGTGTGGATTCAGCGGTTTGCCAACCCTTTCTGTGCAGAATCCCAAAACCGGTATTTCCAGCCCAATGCCGGCATACGTACTAAACAGCAGGTAACTTCGTCTGAAACTCAGGAGAAACGTTTCCTTGAAACTGCTCTGCTGTGAGTTCGTTCACCTAAGAGAGTTGAATCTATGTTGAGATTCAGCGAGTCAGAAACATGTTTCTTCTAGGAGCTGCGTTGGGATGTTCCCGAGTGAAAGGGACCATAGGCTGTACAGAGAAATATCTGCTTCTAAAACCAAAACGGAGCTATCTAACTGAATGGTTGTCAATGTGTGCATTCAACTGACAGAGTTAAACTCACGTGTGGATTCAGCGGTTTGTCAACCCTTTCTGTGCAGAATCCCAAATCCGGTATTTCCAGCCCAATGCCGGCATACGTACTAAACAGCAGTAAACTTCGTCTAAAACTCAGGAGAAACGTTTCCTTGAAACTGCTCTGCTGTGCGTTCGTTCACCTAAGAGAGTTGAATCTATGTTGAGATTCAGCGAGTCAGAAACACGTTTCTTCTAGGAGCAGCGTTGGGATATTCCCGAGTGAATGGGACCATAGGCTGTACAGAGAAATATCTGCTTCTAAAACCAAAACGGAGCTATCTAACTGAATGGTTGTCAATGTGTGCATTCAACTGAAAACGGTAAACTCACGTGTGGATTCAGCGGATTGCCAACCCTTTCTGTGCAGAATCCCAAAACCAGTATTTCCAGCCCAATGCCGGCATACGTACTAAACAGCAGGAAACTTCGTCTAAAACTCAGGAGAAACGTTTCCTTGAAACTGCTCTGCTGTGCGTTCGTTCACCTAAGAGCGTTGAATCTATGTTGAGATTCAGCGAGTCAGAAACACGCTTCTTCTAGGAGCTGCGTTGGGATACTCCCGAGTGAAAGGGACCATAGGCTGTACAGAGAAATATCTGCTTCTAAAACCAAAACGGAGCTATCTAACTGAATGGTTGTCAATGTGTGCATTCAACTGACAGAGTTAAACTCACGTGTGGATTCAGTGGATTACCCACCCTTTCTGTGCAGAATCCCAAAACCGGTATTTCCATCCCAATGCCGGCATACGTACTAAACAGCAGGAAACTTCGTCTAAAACTCAGGAGAAACGTTTCCTTGAAACTGCTCTGCTGTGCGTTCGTTCACCTAAGAGAGTTGAATCTATGTTGAGATTTAGCGAGTCAGAAACACGTTTCTTCTAGGAGCTGCGTTGGGATATTCCCGAGTGAATGGGACCATAGGCTGTACAGAGAAATATCTGCTTCTAAAACCAAAACGGAGCTATCTAACTGAATGGTTGTCAATTTGTGCATTCAACTGACAGAGTTAAACTCACGTGTGGATTCAGCGGTTTGCAAACCCTTTCTGTGCAGAATCCCAAATCCGGTATTTCCAGCCCAATGCCGGCATACGTACTAAACAGCAGGAAACTTCGTCTAAAACTCAGGAGAAATGTTTCCTTGAAACTGCTCTGCTGTGCGTTCGTTCATCTAAGAGAGTTGAATCTATGTTGAGATTCAGCGAGTCAGAAACACGTTTCTTCTAGGAGCAGCGTTGGGATATTCCCGAGTGAAAGGGACCATAGGCTGTACAGAGAAATATCTGCTTCTAAAACCAAAACGGAGCTATCTAACTGAATGGTTGTCAATGTGTGCATTCAACTGACAGAGTTAAACTCACGTGTGGATTCAGCGGATTGCCAACCCTTTCTGTGCAGAATCGCAAAACCGGTATTTCCAGCCCAATGCCGGCATACGTTCTAAACAGCAGGAAACTTCGTCTAAAACTCAGGAGAAACGTTTCCTTGAAACTGCTCTGCTGTGCGTTCGTTTACCTAAGAGAGTTGGATCTATGTTGAGATTCAGCGAGTCAGAAACACGTTTCTTCTAGGAGCTGCGTTGGGTTATTCCCGAGTGAATGGGACCATAGGCTGTACAGAGAAATATCTGCTTCTAAAACCAAAACGGAGCTATCTAACTGAATGGTTGTCAATGTGTGCATTCAGCTGACAGAGTTAAACTCACGTGTGGATTCAGCGGTTTGCCAACCCTTTCTGTGCAGAATACCAAAACCGGTATTTCCATCCCAATGCCGGCATACGTACTAAACAGCAGGAAACTTCGTCTAAAACTCAGGAGAAACGTTTCCTTGAAACTGCTCTGCTGTGCGTTCGTTCACCTAAGAGAGTTGAATCTATGTTGAGATTTAGCGAGTCAGAAACACGTTTCTTCTAGGAGCTGCGTTGGGATATTCCCGAGTGAATGGGACCATAGGCTGTACAGAGAAATATCTGCTTCTAAAACCAAAACGGAGCTATCTAACTGAATGGTTGTCAATTTGTGCATTCAACTGACAGAGTTAAACTCACGTGTGGATTCAGCGGTTTGCAAACCCTTTCTGTGCAGAATCCCAAATCCGGTATTTCCAGCCCAATGCCGGCATACGTACTAAACAGCAGGAAACTTCGTCTAAAACTCAGGAGAAATGTTTCCTTGAAACTGCTCTGCTGTGCGTTCGTTCATCTAAGAGAGTTGAATCTATGTTGAGATTCAGCGAGTCAGAAACACGTTTCTTCTAGGAGCAGCGTTGGGATATTCCCGAGTGAAAGGGACCATAGGCTGTACAGAGAAATATCTGCTTCTAAAACCAAAACGGAGCTATCTAACTGAATGGTTGTCAATGTGTGCATTCAACTGACAGAGTTAAACTCACGTGTGGATTCAGCGGATTGCCAACCCTTTCTGTGCAGAATCGCAAAACCGGTATTTCCAGCCCAATGCCGGCATACGTTCTAAACAGCAGGAAACTTCGTCTAAAACTCAGGAGAAACGTTTCCTTGAAACTGCTCTGCTGTGCGTTCGTTTACCTAAGAGAGTTGGATCTATGTTGAGATTCAGCGAGTCAGAAACACGTTTCTTCTAGGAGCTGCGTTGGGTTATTCCCGAGTGAATGGGACCATAGGCTGTACAGAGAAATATCTGCTTCTAAAACCAAAACGGAGCTATCTAACTGAATGGTTGTCAATGTGTGCATTCAGCTGACAGAGTTAAACTCACGTGTGGATTCAGCGGTTTGCCAACCCTTTCTGTGCAGAATACCAAAACCGGTATTTCCATCCCAATGCCGGCATACGTACTAAACAGCAGGAAACTTCGTCTAAAACTCAGGAGAAACGTTTCCTTGAAACTGCTCTGCTGTGCGTTCGTTCACCTAAGAGCGTTGAATCTATGTTGAGATTCAGCGAGTCAGAAACACGTTTCTTCTAGGAGCTGCGTTGGGATATTCCCGAATGAATGGGACCATAGGCTGTACAGAGAAATATCTGCTTCTAAAACCAAAACGGAGCTATCTAACTGAATGGTTGTCAATGTGTGCATTCAAATGACAGAGTTAAACTCACGTGTGGATTCAGCGGTTTGCCAACCCTTTCTGTGCAGAATCCCAAAACCGGTATTTCCAGCCCAATGCCGGCATACGTACTAAACAGCAGGTAACTTCGTCTAAAACTCAGGAGAAACGTTTCCTTGAAACTGCTCTGCTGTGCGTTCGTTCACCTAAGAGAGTTGAATCTATGTTGAGATTCAGCGAGTCAGAAACACGTTTCTTCTAGGAGCTGCGTTGGGATATTCCCGAGTGAATGGGACCATAGGCTGTACAGAGAAATATCTGCTTCTAAAACCAAAACGGAACTATCTAACTGAATGGTTGTCAATGTGTGCATTCAACTGACAGAGTTAAACTCACGTGTGGATTCAGCGGTTTGCCAACCCTTTCTGTGCAGAATCCCAAATCCGGTATTTCCATCCCAATGCCGGCATACGTACTAAACAGCAGGAAACTTCGCCTAAAACTCAGGAGAAACGTTTCCTTGAAACTGCTCTGCTGTGCGTTCGTTCACCTAAGAGAGTTGGATCTATGTTGAGATTCAGCGAGTCAGAAACACGTTTCTTCTAGGAGCTGCGTTGGGTTATTCCCGAGTGAATGGGACCATAGGCTGTACAGAGACATATCTGCTTCTAAAACCACAACGGAGCTATCTAACTGAATGGTTGTCAATTTGTGCATTCAACTGACAGAGTTAAACTCACGTGTGGATTCAGCGGTTTGCCAACCCTTTCTGTGCAGAATCCCAAAACCGGTATTTCCAGCCCAATGCCGGCATACGTACTAAACAGCAGTAAACTTCGTCTAAAACTCAGGAGAAACGTTTCCTTGAAACTGCTCTGCTGTGCGTTCGTTCACCTAAGAGAGTTGGATCTATGTTGAGATTCAGCGAGTCAGAAACACGTTTCTTCTAGGAGCTGCGTTGGGATATTCCCGAGTGAATGGGACCATAGGCTGTACAGAGAAATATCTGCTTCTAAAACCAAAACGGAGCTATCTAACTGAATGGTTGTCAATTTGTGCATTCAACTGACAGAGTTAAACTCACGTGTGGATTCAGCGGTTTGCAAACCGTTTCTGTGCAGAATCCCAAAACCGGTATTTCCATCCCAATGCCGGCATACGTGCTAAACAGCAGGAAACTTCGTCTAAAACTCAGGAGAAACGTTTCCTTGAAACTGCTCTGCTGTGCGTTCGTTCACCTAAGAGAGTTGGATCTATGTTGAGATTCAGCGAGTCAGAAACACGTTTCTTCTAGGAGCTGCGTTGGGATATTCCCGAGTGAATGGGACCATAGGCTGTACAGAGAAATATCTGCTTCTAAAACCAAAACGGAGCTATCTAACTGAATGGTTGTCAATTTGTGCATTCAACTGACAGAGTTAAACTCACGTGTGGATTCAGCGGTTTGCAAACCGTTTCTGTGCAGAATCCCAAAACCGGTATTTCCATCCCAATGCCGGCATACGTGCTAAACAGCAGGAAACTTCGTCTAAAACTCAGGAGAAACGTTTCCTTGAAACTGCTCTGCTGTGGGTTCGTTCAACTAATAGAGTTGAATCTATGTTGAGATTCAGCGAGTCAGAAACACGTTTCTTCTAGGAGCTGCGTTGGGATATTCCCGAGTGAATGGGACCATAGTCTGTACAGAGAAATATCTGCTTCTCAAACCAAAACGGAGCTATCTAACTGAATGGTTGTCAATGTGTGCATTCAACTGACAACGGTAAACTCACGTGTGGATTCAGCGGATTGCCAACCCTTTCTGTGCAGAATCCCAAAACCGGTATTTCCAGCCCAATGCCGGCATACGTACTAAACAGCAGGAAACTTCGTCTAAAACTCAGGAGAAACGTTTCCTTGAAACTGCTCTGCTGTGCGTTCGTTCACCTAAGAGAGTTGGATCTATGTTGAGATTCAGCGAGTCAGAAACACGTTTCTTCTAGGAGCTGCGTTGGGATATTCCCGAGTGAATGGGACCATAGGCTGTACAGAGAATTATCTGCTTCTAAAACCAAAACGGAGCTATCTAACTGAATGGTTGTCAATGTGTGCATTCAACTGACAGAGTTAAACTCACGTGTGGATTCAGCGGATTACCCACCGTTTCTGTGCAGAATCCCAAAACCGGTATTTCCATCCCAATGCCGGCATACGTACTAAACAGCAGGAAACTTCGTCTAAAACTCAGGAGAGACGTGTCCTTGAAACTACTCTGCTGTGCGTTCGTTCACCTAAGAGAGTTGAATTTATGTTGACATTCAGCGAGTCAGAAACACGTTTCTTCTAGGAGCTGCGTTGGGATATTCCCGAGTGAATGGGACCATAGGCTGTACAGAGAAATATCTGCTTCTAAAACCAAAACGGAGCTGTCTAACTGAATGGTTGTCAATGTGTGCATTCAACTGACAACGTTAAACTCACTTGTGGATTCAGCGGATTGCCAACCCTTTCTGTGCAGAATCCCAAAACCGGTATTTCCAGCCCAATGCCGGCATACGTACTAAACAGCAGGAAACTTCGTCTAAAACTCAGGAGAAACGTTTCCTTGAAACTGCTCTGCTGTGCGTTCATTCACCTAAGAGAGTTGAATCTATGTTGAGATTCAGCGAGTCAGAAACACGTTTCTTCTAGGAGCTGCGTTGGGATATTCCCGAGTGAATGGGACCATAGGCTGTACAGAGAAATATCTGCTTCTAAAACCAAAACGGAGCTATCTAACTGAATGGTTGTCAATGTGTGCATTCAACTGACAGAGTTAAACTCACGTGTGGATTCAGCGGATTGCCAACCCTTTCTGTGCAGAATCCCAAAACCGGTATTTCCAGCCCAATGCCGGCATACGTACTAAACAGCAGGAAACTTCGTCTAAAACTCAGGAGAAACGTTTCCTTGAAACTGCTCTGCTGTGCGTTCGCTCACCTAAGAGAGTTGGATCTATGTTGAGATTCAGCGAGTCAGAAACATGTTTCTTCTAGGAGCTGCGTTGGGGTATTCCCGATTTAATGGGACCATAGGCTGTACAGAGAGATATCTGCTTCTAAAACCAAAACGGAGCTATCTAACTGAATGGTTGTCAATATGTGCATTCAACTGACAGAGATAAACTCACGTGTGGATTCAGCGGTTTGCCAACCCTTTCTGTGCAGAATCCCAAAACCGGTATTTCCAGCCCAATGCCGGCATACGTACTAAACAGCAGGAAACTTCGTCTAAAACTCAGGAGAAACGTTTCCTTGAAACTGCTCTGCTGTGCGTTCGTTCACCTAAGTGAGTTGAATCTATGTTGAGATTCAGCGAGTCAGAAACACGTTTCTTCTAGGAGCAGCGTTGGGATATTCCCGAGTGAATGGGACCATAGGCTGTACAGAGAAATATCTGCTTCTAAAACCAAAACGGAGCTATCTAACTGAATGGTTGTCAATGTGTGCATTCAACTGAAAACGGTAAACTCACGTGTGGATTCAGCAGTTTGCAAACCCTTTCTGTGCAGAATCCCAAATCCGGTATTTCCAGCCCAATGCCGGCATACGTACTAAACAGCAGGAAACTTCGTCTAAAACTCAGGAGAAACGTTTCCTTGAAACTGCTCTGCTGTGCGTTCGTTCACCTAAGAGAGTTGAATCTATGTTGAGATTCAGCGAGTCAGAAACACGTTTCTTCTAGGAGCAGCGTTGGGATATTCCCGAGTGAAAGGGACCATAGGCTGTACAGAGAAATATCTGCTTCTAAAACCAAAACGGAGCTATCTAACTGAATGGTTGTCAATGTGTGCATTCAACTGACAGAGTTAAACTCACGTGTGGATTCAGCGGTTTGCCAACCCTTTCTGTGCAGAATCGCAAAACCGGTATTTCCAGCCCAATGCCGGCATACGTTCTAAACAGCAGGAAACTTCGTCTAAAACTCAGGAGAAACGTTTCCTTGAAACTGCTCTGCTGTGCGATCGTTTACCTAAGAGAGTTGGATCTATGTTGAGATTCAGCGAGTCAGAAACACGTTTCTTCTAGGAGCTGCGTTGGGTTATTCCCGAGTGAATGGGACCATAGGCTGTACAGAGAAATATCTGCTTCTAAAACCAAAACGGAGCTATCTAACTGAATGGTTGTCAATGTGTGCATTCAACTGACAACGTTAAACTCACGTGTGGATTCAGCGGTTTGCCAACCCTTTCTGTGCAGAATCCCAAATCCGGTATTTCCAGCCCAATGCCGGCATACGTACTAAACAGCAGGAAACTTCGCCTAAAACTCAGGAGAAACGTTTCCTTGAAACTGCTCTGCTGTGCGTTCGTTCACCTAAGAGAGTTGGATCTATGTTGAGATTCAGCGAGTCAGAAACACGTTTCTTCTAGGAGCTGCGTTGGGTTATTCCCGAGTGAATGGGACCATAGGCTGTACAGAGACATATCTGCTTCTAAAACCAAAACGGAGCTATCTAACTGAATGGTTGTCAATGTGTGCATTCAACTGACAGAGTTAAACTCACGTGTGGATTCAGCGGATTGCCAACCCTTTCTGTGCAGAATCCCAAAACCGGTATTTCCAGCCCAATGCCGGCATACGTACTAAACAGCAGGAAACTTCGTCTAAAACTCAGGAGAAACGTTTCCTTGAAACTGCTCTGCTGTGCGTTCGTTCAGCTAAGAGAGTTGAATCTATGTTGAGATTCAGCGAGTCAGAAACACGTTTCTTCTAGGAGCTGCGTTGGGATATTCCCGAGTGAATGGGACCATAGGCTGTACAGAGAAATATCTGCTTCTAAAACCACAACGGAGCTATCTAACTGAATGGTTGTCAATTTGTGCATTCAACTGACAGAGTTAAACTCACGTGTGGATTCAGCGGTTTGCCAACCCTTTCTGTGCAGAATCCCAAAACCGGTATTTCCAGCCCAATGCCGGCATACGTACTAAACAGCAGTAAACTTCGCCTAAAACTCAGGAGAAACGTTTCCTTGAAACTGCTCTGCGGTGCGTTCGTTCACCTAAGAGAGTTGAATCTATGTTGAGATTCAGCGAGTCAGAAACACGTTTCTTCTAGGAGCTGCGTTGGGATATTCCCGAGTGAAGGGGACCATAGGCTGTACAGAGAAATATCTGCTTCTAAAACCAAAACGGAGCTATGTAACTGAATGGTTGTCAATGTGTGCATTCAACTGACAGAGTTAAACTCACGTGTGGATTCAGCGGTTTGCAAACCCTTTCTGTGCAGAATCCCAAAACCGGTATTTCCAGCCCAATGCCGGCATACGTACTAAACAGCAGGAAACTTCGTCTAAAACTCAGGAGAAACGTTTCCTTGAAACTGCTCTGCTGTGCGTTCGTTCACCTAAGAAAGTTGAATCTATGTTGAGATTCAGCGAGTCAGAAACACGTTTCTTCTAGGAGCTGCGTTGGGATATTCCCGAATGAAAGGGACCATAGGCTGTACAGAGAAATATCTGCTTCTAAAGCCACAACGGAGCTATCTAACTGAATGGTTGTCAATGTGTGCATTCAACTGACAGAGTTAAACTCACGTGTGGATTCAGCGGATTGCCAACCCTTTCTGTGCAGAATCCCAATACCGGTATTTCCAGCCCAATGCCGGCATACGTACTAAACAGCAGGAAACTTCGTGTAAAACTCAGGAGAAACGTTTCCTTGAAACTGCTCTGCTGTGCGTTCGTTCACCTAAGAGAGTTGGATCTATGTTGAGATTCAGCGAGTCAGAAACACGTTTCTTCTAGGAGCTGCGTTGGGATATTCCCGAGTGAATGGGACCATAGGCTGTACAGAGAAATATCTGCTTCTAAAACCAAAACGGAGCTATCTAACTGAATGGTTGTCAATTTGTGCATTCAACTGACAGAGTTAAACTCACGTGTGGATTCAGCGGTTTGCAAACCGTTTCTGTGCAGAATCCCAAAACCGGTATTTCCAGCCCAATGCCGGCATACGTACTAAACAGCAGGAAACTTCGTCTAAAACTCAGGAGAAACGTTTCCTTGAAACTGCTCTGCTGTGCGTTCGTTCACCTAAGAGAGTTGAATCTATGTTGAGATTCAGCGAGTCCGAAACACGTTTCTTATAGGAGCTGCGTTGGGATATTCCCGAGTGAAAGGGAACATAGGCTGTACAGAGAAATATCTGCTTCTCAAACCAAAACGGAGCTATCTAACTGAATGGTTGTCAATGTGTGCATTCAACTGACAACGGTAAACTCACGTGTGGATTCAGCGGATTGCCAACCCTTTCTGTGCAGAATTCCAAAACCGGTATTTCCAGCCCAATGCCGGCATACGTACTAAACAGCAGGAAACTTCGTCTAAAACTCAGGAGAAACGATTCCTTGAAACTGCTCTGCTGTGCGTTCGTTCACCTAAGAGCGTTGAATATATGTTGAGATTCAGCGAGTCAGAAACACGTTTCTTCTAGGAGCTGCGTTGGGATATTCCCGAGTGAAAGGGACCATAGGCTGTACAGAGAAATATCTGCTTCTAAAACCAAAACGGAGCTATCTAACTGAATGGTTGTCAATGTGTGCATTCAACTGACAGAGTTAAACTCACGTGTGGATTCAGCGGATTACCCACCCTTTCTGTGCAGAATCCCAAAACCGGTATTTCCATCCCAATGCCGGCATACGTACTAAACAGCAGGAAACTTCGTCTAAAACTCAGGAGAAACGTGTCCTTGAAACTGCTCCGCTGTGCGTTCGTTCACCTAAGAGAGTTGAATCTATGTTGACATTCAGCGAGTCAGAAACACGTTTCTTCTAGGAGCTGCGTTGGGATATTCCCGAGTGAATGGGACCATAGGCTGTACAGAGAAATATCTGCTTCTAAAACCAAAACGGAGCTGTCTAACTGAATGGTTGTCAATGTGTGCATTCAACTGACAACGTTAAACTCACGTGTGGATTCAGCGGATTGCCAACCCTTTCTGTGCAGAATCCCAAAACCGGTATTTCCAGCCCAATGCCGGCATACGTACTAAACAGCAGGAAACTTCGTCTAAAACTCAGGAGAAACGTTTCCTTGAAACTGCTCTGCTGTGCGTTCGTTCACCTAAGAGACTTGAATCTATGTTGAGCTTCAGCGAGTCAGAAACACGTTTCTTCTAGGAGCTGCGTTGGGATATTCCCGAGTGAATGGGACCATAGGCTGTACAGAGAAATAAATGCTTCTAAAACCAAAACGGAGCTATCTAACTGAATGGTTGTCAATGTGCGCATTCAACTGACAGAGTTAAACTCACGTGTGGATTCAGCGGTTTGCCAACCCTTTCTGTGCAGAATTCCAAAACCGGTATTTCCAGCCCAATGCCGGCATACGTACTAAACAGCAGGAAACTTCGTCTAAAACTCAGGAGAAACGTTTCCTTGAAACTGCTCTGCTGTGCGTTCGTTCACCTAAGAGAGTTGAATCTATGTTGAGATTCAGCGAGTCAGAAACACGTTTCTTCTAGGAGCTGCGTTGGGATATTCCCGAGTGAATGGGACCATAGGCTGTACAGAGAAATATCTGCTTCTAAAACCACAACGGAGCTATCTAACTGAATGGTTGTCAATTTGTGCATTCAACTGACAGAGTTAAACTCACGTGTGGATTCAGCGGTTTGCCAACCCTTTCTGTGCAGAATCCCAAAACCGGTATTTCCAGCCCTATGCCGGCATACGTACTAAACAGCAGTAAACTTCGTCTAAAACTCAGGAGAAACGTTTCCTTGAAACTGCTCTGCGGTGCGTTCGTTCACCTAAGAGAGTTGAATCTATGTTGAGATTCAGCGAGTCAGAAACACGTTTCTTCCAGGAGCTGCGTTGGGATATTCCCGAGTGAAGGGGACCATAGGCTGTACAGAGAAATATCTGCTTCTAAAACCAAAACGGAGCTATCTAACTGAATGGTTGTCAATGTGTGCATTCAACTGACAGAGTTAAACTCACGTGTGGATTCAGCGGTTTGCAAACCCTTTCTGTGCAGAATCCCAAAACCGGTATTTCCAGCCCAATGCCGGCATACGTACTAAACAGCAGGAAACTTCGTCTAAAACTCAGGAGAAACGTTTCCTTGAAACTGCTCTGCTGTGCGTTCGTTCACCTAAGAGAGTTGAATCTATGTTGAGATTCAGCGAGTCAGAAACACGTTTCTTCTAGGAGCTGCGTTGGGATATTCCCGAATGAAAGGGACCATAGGCTGTACAGAGAAATATCTGCTTCTAAAGCCACAACGGAGCTATCTAACTGAATGGTTGTCAATGTGTGCATTCAACTGACAGAGTTAAACTCACGTGTGGATTAAGCGGATTCACAACCCTTTCTGTGCAGAATCCCAATACCGGTATTTCCAGCCCAATGCCGGCATACGTACTAAACAGCAGGAAACTTCGTCTAAAACTCAGGAGAAACGTTTCCTTGAAACTGCTCTGCTGTGCGTTCGTTCACCTAAGAGAGTTGGATCTATGTTGAGATTCAGCGAGTCAGAAACACGTTTCTTCTAGGAGCTGCGTTGGGATATTCCCGAGTGAATGGGACCATAGGCTGTACAGAGAAATATCTGCTTCTAAAACCAAAACGGAGCTATCTAACTGAATGGTTGTCAATTTGTGCATTCAACTGACAGAGTTAAACTCACGTGTGGATTCAGCGGTTTGCAAACCGTTTCTGTGCAGAATCCCAAAACCGGTATTTCCAGCCCAATGCCGGCATACGTACTAAACAGCAGGAAACTTCGTCTAAAACTCAGGAGAAACGTTTCCTTGAAACTGCTCTGCTGTGGGTTCGTTCACCTAAGAGAGTTGAATCTATGTTGAGATTCAGCGAGTCCGAAACACGTTTCTTATAGGAGCTGCGTTGGGATATTCCCGAGTGAAAGGGAACATAGGCTTTACAGAGAAATATCTGCTTCTCAAACCAAAACGGAGCTATCTAACTGAATGGTTGTCAATGTGTGCATTCAACTGACAACGGTAAACTCACGTGTGGATTCAGCGGATTGCCAACCCTTTCTGTGCAGAATTCCAAAACCGGTATTTCCAGCCCAATGCCGGCATACGTACTAAACAGCAGGAAACTTCGTCTAAAACTCAGGAGAAACGATTCCTTGAAACTGCTCTGCTGTGCGTTCGTTCACCTAAGAGCGTTGAATCTATGTTGAGATTCAGCGAGTCAGAAACACGTTTCTTCTAGGAGCTGCGTTGTGATATTCCCGAGTGAAAGGGACCATAGGCTGTACAGAGAAATATCTGCTTCTAAAACCAAAACGGAGCTATCTAACTGAATGGTTGTCAATGTGTGCATTCAACTGACAGAGTTAAACTCAAGTGTGGATTCAGCGGATTACCCACCCTTTCTGTGCAGAATCCCAAAACCGGTATTTCCATCCCAATGCCGGCATACGTACTAAACAGCAGGAAACTTCGTCTAAAACTCAGGAGAAACGTGTCCTTGAAACTGCTCTGCTGTGCGTTCGTTCACCTAAGAGAGTTGAATCTATGTTGACATTCAGCGAGTCAGAAACACGTTTCTTCTAGGAGCTGCGTTGGGATATTCCCGAGTGAATGGGACCATAGGCTGTACAGAGAAATATCTGCTTCTAAAACCAAAACGGAGCTGTCTAACTGAATGGTTGTCAATGTGTGCATTCAACTGACAACGTTAAACTCACGTGTGGATTCAGCGGATTGCCAACCCTTTCTGTGCAGAATCCCAAAACCGGTATTTCCAGCCCAATGCCGGCATACGTACTAAACAGCAGGAAACTTCGTCTAAAACTCAGGAGAAACGTTTCCTTGAAACTGCTCTGCTGTGCGTTCGTTCACCTAAGAGACTTGAATCTATGTTGAGCTTCAGCGAGTCAGAAACACGTTTCTTCTAGGAGCTGCGTTGGGCTATTCCCGAGTGAATGGGACCATAGGCTGTACAGAGAAATATCTGCTTCTCAAACCAAAACGGAGCTATCTAACTGAATGGTTGTCAATGTGCGCATTCAACTGACAGAGTTAAACTCACGTGTGGATTCAGCGGTTTGCCAACCCTTTCTGTGCAGAATCCCAAAACCGGTATTTCCAGCCCAATGCCGGCATACGTACTAAACAGCAGTAAACTTCGTCTAAAACTCAGGAGAAACGTTTCCTTGAAACTGCTCTGCGGTGCGTTCGTTCACCTAAGAGAGTTGAATCTATGTTGAGATTCAGCGAGTCAGAAACACGTTTCTTCTAGGAGCTGCGTTGGGATATTCCCGAATGAAAGGGACCATAGGCTGTACAGAGAAATATCTGCTTCTAAAGCCACAACGGAGCTATCTAACTGAATGGTTGTCAATGTGTGCATTCAACTGACAGAGTTAAACTCACGTGTGGATTAAGCGGATTCACAACCCTTTCTGTGCAGAATCCCAATACCGGTATTTCCAGCCCAATGCCGGCATACGTACTAAACAGCAGGAAACTTCGTCTAAAACTCAGGAGAAACGTTTCCTTGAAACTGCTCTGCTGTGCGTTCGTTCACCTAAGAGAGTTGGATCTATGTTGAGATTCAGCGAGTCAGAAACACGTTTCTTCTAGGAGCTGCGTTGGGATATTCCCGAGTGAATGGGACCATAGGCTGTACAGAGAAATATCTGCTTCTAAAACCAAAACGGAGCTATCTAACTGAATGGTTGTCAATTTGTGCATTCAACTGACAGAGTTAAACTCACGTGTGGATTCAGCGGTTTGCAAACCGTTTCTGTGCAGAATCCCAAAACCGGTATTTCCAGCCCAATGCCGGCATACGTACTAAACAGCAGGAAACTTCGTCTAAAACTCAGGAGAAACGTTTCCTTGAAACTGCTCTGCTGTGGGTTCGTTCACCTAAGAGAGTTGAATCTATGTTGAGATTCAGCGAGTCCGAAACACGTTTCTTATAGGAGCTGCGTTGGGATATTCCCGAGTGAAAGGGAACATAGGCTTTACAGAGAAATATCTGCTTCTCAAACCAAAACGGAGCTATCTAACTGAATGGTTGTCAATGTGTGCATTCAACTGACAACGGTAAACTCACGTGTGGATTCAGCGGATTGCCAACCCTTTCTGTGCAGAATTCCAAAACCGGTATTTCCAGCCCAATGCCGGCATACGTACTAAACAGCAGGAAACTTCGTCTAAAACTCAGGAGAAACGATTCCTTGAAACTGCTCTGCTGTGCGTTCGTTCACCTAAGAGCGTTGAATCTATGTTGAGATTCAGCGAGTCAGAAACACGTTTCTTCTAGGAGCTGCGTTGTGATATTCCCGAGTGAAAGGGACCATAGGCTGTACAGAGAAATATCTGCTTCTAAAACCAAAACGGAGCTATCTAACTGAATGGTTGTCAATGTGTGCATTCAACTGACAGAGTTAAACTCAAGTGTGGATTCAGCGGATTACCCACCCTTTCTGTGCAGAATCCCAAAACCGGTATTTCCATCCCAATGCCGGCATACGTACTAAACAGCAGGAAACTTCGTCTAAAACTCAGGAGAAACGTGTCCTTGAAACTGCTCTGCTGTGCGTTCGTTCACCTAAGAGAGTTGAATCTATGTTGACATTCAGCGAGTCAGAAACACGTTTCTTCTAGGAGCTGCGTTGGGATATTCCCGAGTGAATGGGACCATAGGCTGTACAGAGAAATATCTGCTTCTAAAACCAAAACGGAGCTGTCTAACTGAATGGTTGTCAATGTGTGCATTCAACTGACAACGTTAAACTCACGTGTGGATTCAGCGGATTGCCAACCCTTTCTGTGCAGAATCCCAAAACCGGTATTTCCAGCCCAATGCCGGCATACGTACTAAACAGCAGGAAACTTCGTCTAAAACTCAGGAGAAACGTTTCCTTGAAACTGCTCTGCTGTGCGTTCGTTCACCTAAGAGACTTGAATCTATGTTGAGCTTCAGCGAGTCAGAAACACGTTTCTTCTAGGAGCTGCGTTGGGCTATTCCCGAGTGAATGGGACCATAGGCTGTACAGAGAAATATCTGCTTCTCAAACCAAAACGGAGCTATCTAACTGAATGGTTGTCAATGTGCGCATTCAACTGACAGAGTTAAACTCACGTGTGGATTCAGCGGTTTGCCAACCCTTTCTGTGCAGAATCCCAAAACCGGTATTTCCAGCCCAATGCCGGCATACGTACTAAACAGCAGTAAACTTCGTCTAAAACTCAGGAGAAACGTTTCCTTGAAACTGCTCTGCGGTGCGTTCGTTCACCTAAGAGAGTTGAATCTATGTTGAGATTCAGCGAGTCAGAAACACGTTTCTTCTAGGAGCTGCGTTGGGATATTCCCGAGTGAAGGGGACCATAGGCTGTACAGAGAAATATCTGCTTCTAAAACCAAAACGGAGCTATCTAACTGAATGGTTGTCAATGTGTGCTTTCAACTGATAGAGTTAAACTCACGTGTGGATTCAGCGGTTTGCAAACCCTTTCTGTGCAGAATCCCAAAACCGGTATTTCCAGCCCAATGCCGGCATACGTACTAAACAGCAGGAAACTTCGTCTAAAACTCAGGAGAAACGTTTCCTTGAAACTGCTCTGCTGTGCGTTCGTTCACCTAAGAGAGTTGAATCTATGTTGAGATTCAGCGAGTCATCAACACGTTTCTTCTAGCAGCTGCGTTGGGATATTCCCGAATGAAAGGGACCATAGGCTGTACAGAGAAATATCTGCTTCTAAAGCCACAACGGAGCTATCTAACTGAATGGTTGTCAATGTGTGCATTCAACTGACAGAGTTAAACTCACGTGTGGATTCAGCGGATTGCCAACCCTTTCTGTGCAGAATCCCAAAACCGGTATTTCCAGCCCAATGCCGGCATACGTACTAAACAGCAGGAAACTTCGTCTAAAACTCAGGAGAAACGTTTCCTTGAAACTGCTCTGCTGTGCGTTCGTTCACCTAAGAGAGTTGGATCTATGTTGAGATTCAGCGAGTCAGAAACACGTTTCTTCTAGGAGCTGCGTTGGGATATTCCCGAGTGAATGGGACCATAAGCTGTACAGAGAAATATCTGCTATTATAACCAAAACGGAGCTATCTAACTGAATGGTTGTCAATGTGTGCATTCAACTGACAGAGTTAAACTCACGTGTGGATTCAGCGGATTGCAAACCCTTTCTGTGCAGAATCCCAAAACCGGTATTTCCAGCCCAATGCCGGCATACGTACTAAACAGCAGGAAACTTCGTCTAAAACTCAGGAGAAACGTTTCCTTGAAACTGCTCTGCTGTGCGTTCGTTCACCTAAGAGAGTTGAATCTATGTTGAGATTCAGCGAGTCAGAAACACGTTTCTTCTAGGAGCTGCGTTGGGATATTCCCGAATGAAAGGGACCATAGGCTGTACAGAGAAATATCTGCTTCTAAAGCCACAACGGAGCTATCTAACTGAATGGTTGTCAATGTGTGCATTCAACTGACAGAGTTAAACTCACGTGTGGATTAAGCGGATAGCCAACCCTTTCTGTGCAGAATCCCAATACCGGTATTTCCAGCCCAATGCCGGCATACTTACTAAACAGCAGGAAACTTCGTCTAAAACTCAGGAGAAACGTTTCCTTGAAACTGCTCTGCTGTGCGTTCGTTCACCTAAGAGAGTTGGATCTATGTTGAGATTCAGCGAGTCAGAAACACGTTTCTTCTAGGAGCTGCATTGGGATATTCCCGAGTGAATGGGACCATAGGCTGTACAGAGAAATATCTGCTTCTAAAACCAAAACGGAGCTATCTAACTGAATGGTTGTCAATTTGTGCATTCAACTGACAGAGTTAAACTCACGTGTGGATTCAGCGGTTTGCAAACCGTTTCTGTGCAGAATCCCAAAACCGGTATTTCCAGCCCAATGCCGGCATACGTACTAAACAGCAGGAAACTTCGTCTAAAACTCAGGAGAAACGTTTCCTTGAAACTGCTCTGCTGTGGGTTCGTTCACCTAAGAGAGTTGAATCTATGTTGAGATTCAGCGAGTCCGAAACACGTTTCTTATAGGAGCTGCGTTGGGATATTCCCGAGTGAAAGTGAACATAGGCTGTACAGAGAAATATCTGCTTCTCAAACCAAAACGGAGCTATCTAACTGAATGGTTGTCAATGTGTGCATTCAACTGACAACGGTAAACTCACGTGTGGATTCAGCGGATTGCCAACCCTTTCTGTGCAGAATTCCAAAACCGGTATTTCCAGCCCAATGCCGGCATACGTACTAAACAGCAGGAAACTTCGTCTAAAACTCAGGAGAAACGTTTCCTTGAAACTGCTCTGCTGTGCGTTCGTTCACCTAAGAGCGTTGAATCTATGTTGAGATTCAGCGAGTCAGAAACACGTTTCTTCTAGGAGCTGCGTTGTGATATTCCCGAGTGAAAGGGACCATAGGCTGTACAGAGAAATATCTGCTTCTAAAACCAAAACGGAGCTATCTAACTGAATGGTTGTCAATGTGTGCATTCAACTGACAGAGTTAAACTCAAGTGTGGATTCAGCGGATTACCCACCCTTTCTGTGCAGAATCCCAAAACCGGTATTTCCATCCCAATGCCGGCATACGTACTAAACAGCAGGAAACTTCGTCTAAAACTCAGGAGAAACGTGTCCTTGAAACTGCTCTGCTGTGCGTTCGTTCACCTAAGAGAGTTGAATCTATGTTGACATTCAGCGAGTCAGAAACACGTTTCTTCTAGGAGCTGCGTTGGGATATTCCCGAGTGAATGGGACCATAGGCTGTACAGAGAAATATTTGCTTCTAAAACCAAAACGGAGCTGTCTAACTGAATGGTTGTCAATGTGTGCATTCAACTGACAACGTTAAACTCACGTGTGGATTCAGCGGATTGCCAACCATTTCTGTGCAGAATCCCAAAACCGGTATTTCCAGCCCAATGCCGGCATACGTACTAAACAGCAGGAAACTTCATCTAAAACTCAGGAGAAACGTTTCCTTGAAACTGCTCTGCTGTGCGTTCGTTCACCTAAGAGACTTGAATCTATGTTGAGCTTCAGCGAGTCAGAAACACGTTTCTTCTAGGAGCTGCATTGGGCTATTCCCGAGTGAATGGGACCATAGGCTGTACAGAGAAATATCTGCTTCTAAAACCAAAACGGAGCTATCTAACTGAATGGTTGTCAATGTGCGCATTCAACTGACAGAGTTAAACTCACGTGTGGATTCAGCGGTTTGCCAACCCTTTCTGTGCAGAATCCCAAAACCGGTATTTCCAGCCCAATGCCGGCATACGTACTAAACAGCAGTAAACTTCGTCTAAAACTCAGGAGAGACGTTTCCTTGAAACTGCTCTGCGGTGCGTTCGTTCACCTAAGAGAGTTGAATCTATGTTGAGATTCAGCGAGTCAGAAACACGTTTCTTCTAGGAGCTGCGTTGGGATATTCCCGAGTGAAGGGGACCATAGGCTGTACAGAGAAATATCTGCTTCTAAAACCAAAACGGAGCTATCTAACTGAATGGTTGTCAATGTGTGCTTTCAGCTGATAGAGTTAAACTCACGTGTGGATTCAGGGGTTTGCAAACCCTTTCTGTGCAGAATCCCAAAACCGGTATTTCCAGCCCAATGCCGGCATACGTACTAAACAGCAGGAAACTTCGTCTAAAACTCAGGAGAAACGTTTCCTTGAAACTGCTCTGCTGTGCGTTCGTTCACCTAAGAGAGTTGAATCTATGTTGAGATTCAGCGAGTCATCAACACGTTTCTTCTAGCAGCTGCGTTGGGATATTCCCGAATGAAAGGGACCATAGGCTGTACAGAGAAATATCTGCTTCTAAACCCACAACGGAGCTATCTAACTGAATGGTTGTCAATGTGTGCATTCAACTGACAGAGTTAAACTCACGTGTGGATTCAGCGGATTGCCAACCCTTTCTGTGCAGAATCCTAATACCGGTATTTCCAGCCCAATGCCGGCATACGTACTAAACAGCAGGAAACTTCGTCTAAAACTCAGGAGAAACGTTTACTTGAAACTGCTCTGCTGTGGGTTCGTTCAACAAATAGAGTTGAATCTATGTTGAGATTCAGCGAGTCAGAAACACGTTTCTTCTAGGAGCTGCGTTGGGATATTCCCGAGTGAATGGGACCATAGTCTGTACAGAGAAATATCTGCTTCTCAAACCAAAACGGAGCAATCTAACTGAATGGTTGTCAATGTGTGCATTCAACTGACAACGGTAAACTCACGTGTGGATTCAGCGGATTGCCAACCCTTTCTGTGCAGAATTCCAAAACCGGTATTTCCAACCCAATGCCGGCATACGTACTAAACAGCAGGAAACTTCGTCTAAAACTCAGGAGAAACGATTCCTTGAAACTGCTGTGCTGTGCGTTCGTTCACCTAAGAGCGTTGAATCTATGATGAGATTCAGCGAGTCAGAAACACGTTTCTTCTAGGAGCTGCGTTGTGATATTCCCGAGTGAAAGGGACCATAGGCTGTACAGAGAAATATCTGCTTCTAAAACCAAAACGGAGCTATCTAACTGAATGGTTGTCAATGTGTGCATTCAACTGACAGAGTTAAACTCACGTGTGGATTCAGCGGATTACCCACCCTTTCTGTGCAGAATCCCAAAACCGGTATTTCCATCCCAATGCCGGCATACGTACTAAACAGCAGGAAACTTCGTCTAAAACTCAGGAGAAACGTGTCCTTGAAACTGCTCTGCTGTGCTTTCGTTCACCTAAGAGAGTTGAATCTATGTTGACATTCAGCGAGTCAGAAACACGTTTCTTCTAGGAGCTGCGTTGGGATATTCCCGAGTGAATGGGACCATAGGCTGTACAGAGAAATATCTGCTTCTAAAACCAAAACGGAGCTGTCTAACTGAATGGTTGTCAATGTGTGCATTCAACTGACAACGGTAAACTCACGTGTGGATTCAGCGGATTGCCAACCCTTTCTGTGCAGAATCCCAAAACCGGTATTTCCAGCCCAATGCCGGCATACGTACTAAACAGCAGGAAACTTCGTCTAAAACTCAGGAGAAACGTTTCCTTGAAACTGCTCTGCTGTGGGTTCGTTCACCTAAGAGAGTTGAATCTATGTTGAGATTCAGCGAGTCAGAAACACGTTTCTTATAGGAGCTGCGTTGGGATATTCCCGAGTGAATGGGACCATAGGCTGTACAGAGAAATATCTGCTTCTAAAACCAAAACGGAGCTATCTAACTGAATGGTTGTCAATGTGTGCATTCAACTGACAGAGTTAAACTCACGTGTGGATTTAGCGGATTGCCAACCCTTTCTGTGCAGAATCCCAAAACCGGTATTTCCAGCCCAATGCCGGCATACGTACTAAACAGCAGGAAACTTCGTCTAAAACTCAGGAGAAACGTTTCCTTGAAACTGCTCTGCTGTGGGTTCGTTCAACTAATAGAGTTGAATCTATGTTGAGATTCAGCGAGTCAGAAACACGTTTCTTCTAGGAGCTGCGTTGGGATATTCCCGAGTGAATGGGACCATAGTCTGTACAGAGAAATATCTGCTTCTAAAACCAAAACGGAGCTATCTAACTGAATGGTTGTCAATGTGTGCATTCAACTGACAATGGTAAACTCACGTGTGGATTCAGCGGATTGCCAACCCTTTCTGTGCAGAATTCCAAAACCGGTATTTCCAGCCCAATGCCGGCATACGTACTAAACAGCAGGAAACTTCGTCTAAAACTCAGGAGAAACGTTTCCTTGAAACTGCTCTGCTGTGCGTTCGTTCACCTAAGAGCGTTGAATCTATGTTGAGATTCAGCGAGTCAGAAACACGTTTCTTCTAGGAGCTGCGTTGTGATATTCCCGAGTGAAAGGGACCATAGGCTGTACAGAGAAATATCTGCTTCTAAAACCAAAACGGAGCTATCTAACTGAATGGTTGTCAATGTGTGCATTCAACTGACACAGTTAAACTCACGTGTGGATTCAGCGGATTACCCACCCTTTCTGTGCAGAATCCCAAAACCGGTATTTCCATCCCAAAGCCGGCATACGTACTAAACAGCAGGAAACTTCGTCTAAAACTCAGGAGAAACGTGTCCTTGAAACTGCTCTGCTGTGCGTTCGTTCACCTAAGAGAGTTGAATCTATGTTGAGATTCAGCGAGTCAGAAACACGTTTCTTCTAGGAGCTGCGTTGGGATATTCCCGAGTGAATGGGACCATAGGCTGTACAGAGAAATATCTGCTTCTAAAACCAAAACGGAGCTGTCTAACTGAATGGTTGTCAATGTGTGCATTCAACTGACAACGTTAAACTCACGTGTGGATTCAGCGGATTGCCAACCCTTTCTGTGCAGAATCCCAAAACCGGTATTTCCAGCCCAATGCCGGCATACGTACTAAACAGCAGGAAACTTCGTCTAAAACTCAGGAGAAACGTTTCCTTGAAACTGCTCTGCTGTGCGTTCGTTCACCTAAGAGACTTGAATCTATGTTGAGCTTCAGCGAGTCAGAAACACGTTTCTTCTAGGAGCTGCGTTGGGATATTCCCGAGTGAATGGGACCATAGTCTGTACAGAGAAATATCTGCTTCTAAAACCAAAACGGAGCTATCTAACTGAATGGTTCTCAATGTGCGCATTCAACTGACAGAGTTAAACTCACGTGTGGATTCAGCGGTTTGCCAACCCTTTCTGTGCAGAATCCCAAAACCGGTATTTCCAGACCAATGCCGGCATATGTACTAAACAGCAGGAAACTTCGCCTAAAACTCAGGAGAAACGTTTCCTTGAAACTGCTCTGCTGTGCGTTCATTCACCTAAGAGAGTTGAATCTATGTTGAGATTCAGCGAGTCAGAAACACGTTTCTTCTAGGAGCTGCGTTGGGATATTCCCGAGTGAATGGGACCATAGGCTGTACAGAGAAATATCTGCTTCTAAAACCAAAACGGAGCTATCTAACTGAATGGTTGTCAATGTGTGCATTCAACTGACAGAGTTAAACTCACGTGTGGATTCAGCGGATTGCCAACCCTTTCTGTGCAGAATCCCAAAACCGGTATTTCCAGCCCAATGCCGGCATACGTACTAAACAGCAGGAAACTTCGTCTAAAACTCAGGAGAAACGTTTCCTTGAAACTGCTCTGCTGTGCGTTCGTTCACCTAAGAGAGTTGGATCTATGTTGAGATTCAGCGAGTCAGAAACATGTTTCTTCTAGGAGCTGCGTTGGGGTATTCCCGAGTTAATGGGACCATAGGCTGTACAGAGAGATATCTGCTTCTAAAACCAAAACGGAGCTATCTAACTGAATGGTTGTCAATATGTGCATTCAACTGACAGAGATAAACTCACGTGTGGATTCAGCTGTTTGCCAACCCTTTCTGTGCAGAATCCCAAAACCGGTATTTCCAGCCCAATGCCGGCATACGTACTAAACAGCAGGAAACTTCGTCTAAAACTCAGGAGAAACGTTTCCTTGAAACTGCTCTGCTGTGGGTTCGTTCAACTAATAGAGTTGAATCTATGTTGAGATTCAGCGAGTCAGAAACACGTTTCTTCTAGGAGCTGCGTTGGGATATTCCCGAGTGAATGGGACCATAGTCTGTACAGAGAAATATCTGCTTCTCAAACCAAAACGGAGCTATCTAACTGAATGGTTGTCAATGTGTGCATTCAACTGACAACGGTAAACTCACGTGTGGATTCAGCGGATTGCCAACCCTTTCTGTGCAGAATTCCAAAACCCGTATTTCCAGCCCAATGCCGGCATACGTACTAAACAGCAGGAAACTTCGTCTAAAACTCAGGAGAAACGATTCCTTGAAACTGCTCTGCTGTGCGTTCGTTCACCTAAGAGCGTTGAATCTATGTTGAGATTCAGCGAGTCAGAAACACGTTTCTTCTAGGAGCTGCGTTGTGATATTCCCGAGTGAAAGGGACCATAGGCTGTACAGAGAAATATCTGCTTCTAAAACCAAAACGGAGCTATCTAACTGAATGGTTGTCAATGTGTGCATTCAACTGACAGAGTTAAACTCACGTGTGGATTCAGCGGATTACCCACCCTTTCTGTGAAGAATCCCAAAACCGGTATTTCCATCCCAATGCCGGCATACGTACTAAACAGCAGGAAACTTCGTCTAAAACTCAGGAGAAACGTGTCCTTGAAACTGCTCTGCTGTGCTTTCGTTCACCTAAGAGAGTTGAATCTATGTTGACATTCAGCGAGTCAGAAACACGTTTCTTCTAGGAGCTGCGTTGGGATATTCCCGAGTGAATGGGACCATAGGCTGTACAGAGAAATATCTGCTTCTAAAACCAAAACGGAGCTGTCTAACTGAATGGTTCTCAATGTGTGCATTCAACTGACAACGTTAAACTCACGTGTGGATTCAGCGGATTGCCAACCCTTTCTGTGCAGAATCCCAAAACCGGTATTTCCAGCCCAATGCCGGCATACGTACTAAACAGCAGGAAACTTCGTCTAAAACTCAGGAGAAACGTTTCCTTGAAACTGCTCTGCTGTGCGTTCGTTCACCTAAGAGAGTTGAATCTATGTTGAGATTCAGCGAGTCATCAACACGTTTCTTCTAGCAGCTGCGTTGGGATATTCCCGAATGAAAGGGACCATAGGCTGTACAGAGAAATATCTGCTTCTAAAGCCACAACGGAGCTATCTAACTGAATGGTTGTCAATGTGTGCATTCAACTGACAGAGTTAAACTCACGTGTGGATTCAGCGGATTGCCAACCCTTTCTGTGCAGAATCCCAATACCGGTATTTCCAGCCCAATGCCGGCATACGTACTAAACAGCAGGAAACTTCGTCTAAAACTCAGGAGAAACGTTTCCTTGAAACTGCTCTGCTGTGCGTTCGTTCACCTAAGAGAGTTGGATCTATGTTGAGATTCAGCGAGTCAGAAACACGTTTCTTCTAGGAGCTGCGTTGGGATATTCCCGAGTGAATGGGACCATAAGCTGTACAGAGAAATATCTGCTTCTAAAACCAAAACGGAGCTATCTAACTGAATGGTTGTCAATGTGTGCATTCAACTGACAGAGTTAAACTCTCGTGTGGATTCAGCGGTTTGCAAACCCTTTCTGTGCAGAATCCCAAAACCGGTATTTCCAGCCCAATGCCGGCATACGTACTAAACAGCAGGAAACTTCGTCTAAAACTCAGGAGAAACGTTTCCTTGAAACTGCTCTGCTGTGCGTTCGTTCACCTAAGAGAGTTGAATCTATGTTGAGATTCAGCGAGTCAGAAACACGTTTCTTCTAGGAGCTGCGTTGGGATATTCCCGAATGAAAGGGACCATAGGCTGTACAGAGAAATATCTGCTTCTAAAGCCACAACGGAGCTATCTAACTGAATGGTTGTCAATGTGTGCATTCAACTGACAGAGTTAAACTCACGTGTGGATTAAGCGGATTGCCAACCCTTTCTGTGCAGAATCCCAATACCGGTATTTCCAGCCCAATGCCGGCATACGTACTAAACAGCAGGAAACTTCGTCTAAAACTCAGGAGAAACGTTTCCTTGAAACTGCTCTGCTGTGCGTTCGTTCACCTAAGAGAGTTGGATCTATGTTGAGATTCAGCGAGTCAGAAACACGTTTCTTCTAGGAGCTGCGTTGGGATATTCCCGAGTGAATGGGACCATAGGCTGTACAGAGAAATATCTGCTTCTAAAACCAAAACGGAGCTATCTAACTGAATGGTTGTCAATTTGTGCATTCAACTGACAGAGTTAAACTCACGTGTGGATTCAGCGGTTTGCAAACCGTTTCTGTGCAGAATCCCAAAACCGGTATTTCCAGCCCAATGCCGGCATACGTACTAAACAGCAGGAAACTTCGTCTAAAACTCAGGAGAAACGTTTCCTTGAAACTGCTCTGCTGTGGGTTCGTTCACCTAAGAGAGTTGAATCTATGTTGAGATTCAGCGAGTCCGAAACATGTTTCTTATAGGAGCTGCGTTGGGATATTCCCGAGTGAAAGGGAACATAGGCTGTACAGAGAAATATCTGCTTCTCAAACCAAAACGGAGCTATCTAACTGAATGGTTGTCAATGTGTGCATTCAACTGACAACGGTAAACTCACGTGTGGATTCAGCGGATTGCCAACCCTTTCTGTGCAGAATTCCAAAACCGGTATTTCCAGCCCAATGCCGGCATACGTACTAAACAGCAGGAAACTTCGTCTAAAACTCAGGAGAAACGATTCCTTGAAACTTCTCTGCTGTGCGTTCGTTCACCTAATAGCGTTGAATCTATGTTGAGATTCAGCGAGTCAGAAACACGTTTCTTCTAGGAGCTGCGTTGTGATATTCCCGAGTGAAAGGGACCATAGGCTGTACAGAGAAATATCTGCTTCTAAAACCAAAACGGAGCTATCTAACTGAATGGTTGTCAATGTGTGCATTCAACTGACAGAGTTAAACTCAAGTGTGGATTCAGCGGATTACCCACCCTTTCTGTGCAGAATCCCAAAACCGGTATTTCCATCCCAATGCCGGCATACGTACTAAACAGCAGGAAACTTCGTCTAAAACTCAGGAGAAACGTGTCCTTGAAACTGCTCTGCTGTGCGTTCGTTCACCTAAGAGAGTTGAATCTATGTTGACATTCAGCGAGTCAGAAACACGTTTCTTCTAGGAGCTGCGTTGGGATATTCCCGAGTGAATGGGACCATAGGCTGTACAGAGAAATATCTGCTTCTAAAACCAAAACGGAGCTGTCTAACTGAATGGTTGTCAATGTGTGCATTCAACTGACAACGTTAAACTCACGTGTGGATTCAGCGGATTGCCAACCCTTTCTGTGCAGAATCCCAAAACCGGTATTTCCAGCCCAATGCCGGCATACGTACTAAACAGCAGGAAACTTCGTCTAAAACTCAGGAGAAACGTTTCCTTGAAACTGCTCTGCTGTGCATTCGTTCACCTAAGAGACTTGAATCTATGTTGAGCTTCAGCGAGTCAGAAACACGTTTCTTCTAGGAGCTGCGTTGGGCTATTCCCGAGTGAATGGGACCATAGGCTGTACAGAGAAATATCTGCTTCTAAAACCAAAACGGAGCTATCTAACTGAATGGTTGTCAATGTGCGCATTCAACTGACAGAGGTAAACTCACGTGTGGATTCAGCGGTTTGCCAACCCTTTCTGTGCAGAATCCCAAAACCGGTATTTCCAGACCAATGCCGGCATATGTACTAAACAGCAGGAAACTTCGCCTAAAACTCAGGAGAAACGTTTCCTTGAAACTGCTCTGCTGTGCGTTCATTCACCTAAGAGAGTTGAATCTATGTTGAGATTCAGCGAGTCAGAAACACGTTTCTTCTAGGAGCTGCGTTGGGATATTCCCGAGTGAATGGGACCATAGGCTGTACAGAGAAATATCTGCTTCTAAAACCAAAACGGAGCTATCTAACTGAATGGTTGTCAATGTGTGCATTCAACTGACAGAGTTAAACTCACGTGTGGATTCAGCGGATTGCCAACCCTTTCTGTGCAGAATCCCAAAACCGGTATTTCCAGCCCAATGCCGGCATACGTACTAAACAGCAGGAAACTTCGTCTAAAACTCAGGAGAAACGTTTCCTTGAAACTGCTCTGCTGTGCGTTCGTTCACCTAAGAGAGTTGGATCTATGTTGAGATTCAGCGAGTCAGAAACATGTTTCTTCTAGGAGCTGCGTTGGGGTATTCCCGAGTTAATGGGACCATAGGCTGTACAGAGAGATATCTGCTTCTAAAACCAAACGGAGCTATCTAACTGAATGGTTGTCAATATGTGCATTCAACTGACAGAGATAAACTCACGTGTGGATTCAGCTGTTTGCCAACCCTTTCTGTGCAGAATCCCAAAACCGGTATTTCCAGCCCAATGCCGGCATACGTACTAAACAGCAGGAAACTTCGTCTAAAACTCAGGAGAAACGTTTCCTTGAAACTGCTCTGCTGTGCGTTCGTTCACCTAAGAGAGTTGAATCTATGTTGAGATTCAGCGAGTCAGAAACACGTTTCTTCTAGGAGCAGCGTTGGGATATTCCCGAGTGAATGGGACCATAGGCTGTACAGAGAAATATCTGCTTCTAAAACCAAAACGGAGCTATCTAACTGAATGGTTGTCAATGTGTGCACTCAACTGACAGAGTTAAATTCACGTGTGGATTTAGCGGATTGCCAACCCTTTCTGTGCAGAATCCCAAAACCGGTATTTCCAGCCCAATGCCGGCATACGTACTAAACAGCAGGAAACTTCGTCTAAAACTCAGGAGAAACGTTTCCTTGAAACTGCTCTGCTGTGGGTTCGTTCAACTAATAGAGTTGAATCTATGTTGAGATTCAGCGAGTCAGAAACACGTTTCTTCTAGGAGCTGCGTTGGGATATTCCCGAGTGAATGGGACCATAGTCTGTACAGAGAAATATCTGCTTCTCAAACCAAAACGGAGCTATCTAACTGAATGGTTGTCAATGTGTGCATTCAACTGACAACGGTAAACTCACGTGTGGATTCAGCGGATTGCCAACCCTTTCTGTGCAGAATTCCAAAACCCGTATTTCCAGCCCAATGCCGGCATACGTACTAAACAGCAGGAAACTTCGTCTAAAACTCAGGAGAAACGATTCCTTGAAACTGCTCTGCTGTGCGTTCGTTCACCTAAGAGCGTTGAATCTATGTTGAGATTCAGCGAGTCAGAAACACGTTTCTTCTAGGAGCTGCGTTGTGATATTCCCGAGTGAAAGGGACCATAGGCTGTACAGAGAAATATCTGCTTCTAAAACCACAACGGAGCTATCTAACTGAATGGTTGTCAATGTGTGCATTCAACTGACAGAGTTAAACTCACGTGTGGATTCAGCGGATTACCCACCCTTTCTGTGAAGAATCCCAAAACCGGTATTTCCATCCCAATGCCGGCATACGTACTAAACAGCAGGAAACTTCGTCTAAAACTCAGGAGAAACGTGTCCTTGAAACTGCTCTGCTGTGCTTTCGTTCACCTAAGAGAGTTGAATCTATGTTGACATTCAGCGAGTCAGAAACACGTTTCTTCTAGGAGCTGCGTTGGGATATTCCCGAGTGAATGGGACCATAGGCTGTACAGAGAAATATCTGCTTCTAAAACCAAAACGGAGCTGTCTAACTGAATGGTTGTCAATGTGTGCATTCAACTGACAACGTTAAACTCACGTGTGGATTCAGCGGATTGCCAACCCTTTCTGTGCAGAATCCCAAAACCGGTATTTACAGCCCAATGCCGGCATACGTACTAAACAGCAGGAAACTTCGTCTAAAACTCAGGAGAAACGTTTCCTTGAAACTGCTCTGCTGTGCGTTCGTTCACCTAAGAGAGTTGAATCTATGTTGAGATTCAGCGAGTCATCAACACGTTTCTTCTAGCAGCTGCGTTGGGATATTCCCGAATGAAAGGGACCATAGGCTGTACAGAGAAATATCTGCTTCTAAAGCCACAACGGAGCTATCTAACTGAATGGTTGTCAATGTGTGCATTCAACTGACAGAGTTAAACTCACGTGTGGATTCAGCGGATTGCCAACCCTTTCTGTGCAGAATCCCAATACCGGTATTTCCAGCCCAATGCCGGCATACGTACTAAACAGCAGGAAACTTCGTCTAAAACTCAGGAGAAACGTTTCCTTGAAACTGCTCTGCTGTGCGTTCGTTCACCTAAGAGAGTTGGATCTATGTTGAGATTCAGCGAGTCAGAAACACGTTTCTTCTAGGAGCTGCGTTGGGATATTCCCGAGTGAATGGGACCATAAGCTGTACAGAGAAATATCTGCTTCTAAAACCAAAACGGAGCTATCTAACTGAATGGTTGTCAATGTGTGCATTCAACTGACAGAGTTAAACTCACGTGTGGATTCAGCGGTTTGCAAACCCTTTCTGTGCAGAATCCCAAAACCGGTATTTCCAGCCCAATGCCGGCATACGTACTAAACAGCAGGAAACTTCGTCTAAAACTCAGGAGAAACGTTTCCTTGAAACTGCTCTGCTGTGCGTTCGTTCACCTAAGAGAGTTGAATCTATGTTGAGATTCAGCGAGTCAGAAACACGTTTCTTCTAGGAGCTGCGTTGGGATATTCCCGAATGAAAGGGACCATAGGCTGTACAGAGAAATATCTGCTTCTAAAGCCACAACGGAGCTATCTAACTGAATGGTTGTCAATGTGTGCATTCAACTGACAGAGTTAAACTCACGTGTGGATTAAGCGGATTGCCAACCCTTTCTGTGCAGAATCCCAATACCGGTATTTCCAGCCCAATGCCGGCATACGTACTAAACAGCAGGAAACTTCGTCTAAAACACAGGAGAAACGTTTCCTTGAAAATGCTCTGCTGTGCGTTCGTTCACCTAAGAGAGTTGGATCTATGTTGAGATTCAGCGAGTCAGAAACACGTTTCTTCTAGGAGCTGCTTTGGGATATTCCCGAGTGAATGGGACCATAGGCTGTACAGAGAAATATCTGCTTCTAAAACCAAAACGGAGCTATCTAACTGAATGGTTGTCAATTTGTGCATTCAACTGACAGAGTTAAACTCACGTGTGGATTCAGCGGTTTGCAAACCGTTTCTGTGCAGAATCCCAAAACCGGTATTTCCAGCCCAATGCCGGCATACGTACTAAACAGCAGGAAACTTCGTCTAAAACTCAGGAGAAACGTTTCCTTGAAACTGCTCTGCTGTGGGTTCGTTCACCTAAGAGAGTTGAATCTATGTTGAGATTCAGCGAGTCCGAAACACGTTTCTTATAGGAGCTGCGTTGGGATATTCCCGAGTGAAAGGGAACATAGGCTGTACAGAGAAATATCTGCTTCTCAAACCAAAACGGAGCTATCTAACTGAATGGTTGTCAATGTGTGCATTCAACTGACAACGGTAAACTCACGTGTGGATTCAGCGGATTGCCAACCCTTTCTGTGCAGAATTCCAAAACCGGTATTTCCAGCCCAATGCCGGCATACGTACTAAACAGCAGGAAACTTCGTCTAAAACTCAGGAGAAACGATTCCTTGAAACTGCTCTGCTGTGCGTTCGTTCACCTAAGAGCGTTGAATCTATGTTGAGATTCAGCGAGTCAGAAACACGTTTCTTCTAGGAGCTGCGTTGTGATATTCCCGAGTGAAAGGGACCATAGGCTGTACAGAGAAATATCTGCTTCTAAAACCAAAACGGAGCTATCTAATTGAATGGTTGTCAATGTGTGCATTCAACTGACAGAGTTAAACTCTCGTGTGGATTCAGCGGTTTGCAAACCCTTTCTGTGCAGAATCCCAAAACCGGTATTTCCAGCCCAATGCCGGCATACGTACTAAACAGCAGGAAACTTCGTCTAAAATTCAGGAGAAACGTTTCCTTGAAACTGCTCTGCTGTGCGTTCGTTCACCTAAGAGAGTTGAATCTATGTTGAGATTCAGCGAGTCAGAAACACGTTTCTTCTAGGAGCTGCGTTGGGATATTCCCGAATGAAAGGGACCATAGGCTGTACAGAGAAATATCTGCTTCTAAAGCCACAACGGAGCTATCTAACTGAATGGTTGTCAATGTGTGCATTCAACTGACAGAGTTAAACTCACGTGTGGATTAAGCGGATTGCCAACCCTTTCTGTGCAGAATCCCAATACCGGTATTTCCAGCCCAATGCCGGCATACGTACTAAACAGCAGGAAACTTCGTCTAAAACTCAGGAGAAACGTTTCCTTGAAACTGCTCTGCTGTGCGTTCGTTCACCTAAGAGAGTTGGATCTATGTTGAGATTCAGCGAGTCAGAAACACGTTTCTTCTAGGAGCTGCGTTGGGATATTCCCGAGTGAATGGGACCATAGGCTGTACAGAGAAATATCTGCTTCTCAAACCAAAACGGAGCTATCTAACTGAATGGTTGTCAATGTGTGCATTCAACTGACAACGGTAAACTCACGTGTGGATTCAGCGGATTGCCAACCCTTTCTGTGCAGAATTCCAAAACCGGTATTTCCAGCCCAATGCCGGCATACGTACTAAACAGCAGGAAACTTCGTCTAAAACTCAGGAGAAACGATTCCTTGAAACTGCTCTGCTGTGCGTTCGTTCACCTAAGAGCGTTGAATCTATGTTGAGATTCAGCGAGTCAGAAACACGTTTCTTCTAGGAGCTGCGTTGTGATATTCCCGAGTGAAAGGGACCATAGGCTGTACAGAGAAATATCTGCTTCTAAAACCAAAACGGAGCTATCTAACTGAATGGTTGTCAATGTGTGCATTCAACTGACAGAGTTAAACTCAAGTGTGGATTCAGCGGATTACCCACCCTTTCTGTGCAGAATCCCAAAACCGGTATTTCCATCCCAATGCCGGCATACGTACTAAACAGCAGGAAACTTCGTCTAAAACTCAGGAGAAACGTGTCCTTGAAACTGCTCTGCTGTGCGTTCGTTCACCTAAGAGAGTTGAATCTATGTTGACATTCAGCGAGTCAGAAACACGTTTCTTCTAGGAGCTGCGTTGGGATATTCCCGAGTGAATGGGACCATAGGCTGTACAGAGAAATATCTGCTTCTAAAACCAAAACGGAGCTGTCTAACTGAATGGTTGTCAATGTGTGCATTCAACTGACAACGTTAAACTCACGTGTGGATTCAGCGGATTGCCAACCCTTTCTGTGCAGAATCCCAAAACCGGTATTTCCAGCCCAATGCCGGCATACGTACTAAACAGCAGGAAACTTCGTCTAAAACTCAGGAGAAACGTTTCCTTGAAACTGCTCTGCTGTGCGTTCGTTCACCTAAGAGACTTGAATCTATGTTGAGCTTCAGCGAGTCAGAAACACGTTTCTTCTAGGAGCTGCGTTGGGCTATTCCCGAGTGAATGGGACCATAGGCTGTACAGAGAAATATCTGCTTCTAAAACCAAAACGGAGCTATCTAACTGAATGGTTGTCAATGTGCGCATTCAACTGACAGAGTTAAACTCACGTGTGGATTCAGCGGTTTGCCAACCCTTTCTGTGCAGAATCCCAAAACCGGTATTTCCAGACCAATGCCGGCATATGTACTAAACAGCAGGAAACTTCGCCTAAAACTCAGGAGAAACGTTTCCTTGAAACTGCTCTGCTGTGCGTTCATTCACCTAAGAGAGTTGAATCTATGTTGAGATTCAGCGAGTCAGAAACACGTTTCTTCTAGGAGCTGCGTTGGGATATTCCCGAGTGAATGGGACCATAGGCTGTACAGAGAAATATCTGCTTCTAAAACCAAAACGGAGCTATCTAACTGAATGGTTGTCAATGTGTGCATTCAACTGACAGAGTTAAACTCACGTGTGGATTCAGCGGATTGCCAACCCTTTCTGTGCAGAATCCCAAAACCGGTATTTCCAGCCCAATGCCGGCATACGTACTAAACAGCAGGAAACTTCGTCTAAAACTCAGGAGAAACGTTTCCTTGAAACTGCTCTGCTGTGCGTTCGTTCACCTAAGAGAGTTGGATCTATGTTGAGATTCAGCGAGTCAGAAACATGTTTCTTCTAGGAGCTGCGTTGGGGTATTCCCGAGTTAATGGGACCATAGGCTGTACAGAGAGATATCTGCTTCTAAAACCAAACGGAGCTATCTAACTGAATGGTTGTCAATATGTGCATTCAACTGACAGAGATAAACTCACGTGTGGATTCAGCTGTTTGCCAACCCTTTCTGTGCAGAATCCCAAAACCGGTATTTCCAGCCCAATGCCGGCATACGTACTAAACAGCAGGAAACTTCGTCTAAAACTCAGGAGAAACGTTTCCTTGAAACTGCTCTGCTGTGCGTTCGTTCACCTAAGAGAGTTGAATCTATGTTGAGATTCAGCGAGTCAGAAACACGTTTCTTCTAGGAGCAGCGTTGGGATATTCCCGAGTGAATGGGACCATAGGCTGTACAGAGAAATATCTGCTTCTAAAACCAAAACGGAGCTATCTAACTGAATGGTTGTCAATGTGTGCATTCAACTGACAGAGTTAAATTCACGTGTGGATTTAGCGGATTGCCAACCCTTTCTGTGCAGAATCCCAAAACCGGTATTTCCAGCCCAATGCCGGCATACGTACTAAACAGCAGGAAACTTCGTCTAAAACTCAGGAGAAACGTTTCCTTGAAACTGCTCTGCTGTGGGTTCGTTCAACTAATAGAGTTGAATCTATGTTGAGATTCAGCGAGTCAGAAACACGTTTCTTCTAGGAGCTGCGTTGGGATATTCCCGAGTGAATGGGACCATAGTCTGTACAGAGAAATATCTGCTTCTCAAACCAAAACGGAGCTATCTAACTGAATGGTTGTCAATGTGTGCATTCAACTGACAACGGTAAACTCACGTGTGGATTCAGCGGATTGCCAACCCTTTCTGTGCAGAATTCCAAAACCCGTATTTCCAGCCCAATGCCGGCATACGTACTAAACAGCAGGAAACTTCGTCTAAAACTCAGGAGAAACGATTCCTTGAAACTGCTCTGCTGTGCGTTCGTTCACCTAAGAGCGTTGAATCTATGTTGAGATTCAGCGAGTCAGAAACACGTTTCTTCTAGGAGCTGCGTTGTGATATTCCCGAGTGAAAGGGACCATAGGCTGTACAGAGAAATATCTGCTTCTAAAACCACAACGGAGCTATCTAACTGAATGGTTGTCAATGTGTGCATTCAACTGACAGAGTTAAACTCACGTGTGGATTCAGCGGATTACCCACCCTTTCTGTGAAGAATCCCAAAACCGGTATTTCCATCCCAATGCCGGCATACGTACTAAACAGCAGGAAACTTCGTCTAAAACTCAGGAGAAACGTGTCCTTGAAACTGCTCTGCTGTGCTTTCGTTCACCTAAGAGAGTTGAATCTATGTTGACATTCAGCGAGTCAGAAACACGTTTCTTCTAGGAGCTGCGTTGGGATATTCCCGAGTGAATGGGACCATAGGCTGTACAGAGAAATATCTGCTTCTAAAACCAAAACGGAGCTGTCTAACTGAATGGTTGTCAATGTGTGCATTCAACTGACAACGTTAAACTCACGTGTGGATTCAGCGGATTGCCAACCCTTTCTGTGCAGAATCCCAAAACCGGTATTTACAGCCCAATGCCGGCATACGTACTAAAGAGCAGGAAACTTCGTCTAAAACTCAGGAGAAACGTTTCCTTGAAACTGCTCTGCTGTGCGTTCGTTCACCTAAGAGAGTTGAATCTATGTTGAGATTCAGCGAGTCATCAACACGTTTCTTCTAGCAGCTGCGTTGGGATATTCCCGAATGAAAGGGACCATAGGCTGTACAGAGAAATATCTGCTTCTAAAGCCACAACGGAGCTATCTAACTGAATGGTTGTCAATGTGTGCATTCAACTGACAGAGTTAAACTCACGTGTGGATTCAGCGGATTGCCAACCCTTTCTGTGCAGAATCCCAATACCGGTATTTCCAGCCCAATGCCGGCATACGTACTAAACAGCAGGAAACTTCGTCTAAAACTCAGGAGAAACGTTTCCTTGAAACTGCTCTGCTGTGCGTTCGTTCACCTAAGAGAGTTGGATCTATGTTGAGATTCAGCGAGTCAGAAACACGTTTCTTCTAGGAGCTGCGTTGGGATATTCCCGAGTGAATGGGACCATAAGCTGTACAGAGAAATATCTGCTTCTAAAACCAAAACGGAGCTATCTAACTGAATGGTTGTCAATGTGTGCATTCAACTGACAGAGTTAAACTCACGTGTGGATTCAGCGGTTTGCAAACCCTTTCTGTGCAGAATCCCAAAACCGGTATTTCCAGCCCAATGCCGGCATACGTACTAAACAGCAGGAAACTTCGTCTAAAACTCAGGAGAAACGTTTCCTTGAAACTGCTCTGCTGTGCGTTCGTTCACCTAAGAGAGTTGAATCTATGTTGAGATTCAGCGAGTCAGAAACACGTTTCTTCTAGGAGCTGCGTTGGGATATTCCCGAATGAAAGGGACCATAGGCTGTACAGAGAAATATCTGCTTCTAAAGCCACAACGGAGCTATCTAACTGAATGGTTGTCAATGTGTGCATTCAACTGACAGAGTTAAACTCACGTGTGGATTAAGCGGATTGCCAACCCTTTCTGTGCAGAATCCCAATACCGGTATTTCCAGCCCAATGCCGGCATACGTACTAAACAGCAGGAAACTTCGTCTAAAACTCAGGAGAAACGTTTCCTTGAAACTGCTCTGCTGTGCGTTCGTTCACCTAAGAGAGTTGGATCTATGTTGAGATTCAGCGAGTCAGAAACACGTTTCTTCTAGGAGCTGCTTTGGGATATTCCCGAGTGAATGGGACCATAGGCTGTACAGAGAAATATCTGCTTCTAAAACCAAAACGGAGCTATCTAACTGAATGGTTGTCAATTTGTGCATTCAACTGACAGAGTTAAACTCACGTGTGGATTCAGCGGTTTGCAAACCGTTTCTGTGCAGAATCCCAAAACCGGTATTTCCAGCCCAATGCCGGCATACGTACTAAACAGCAGGAAACTTCGTCTAAAACTCAGGAGAAACGTTTCCTTGAAACTGCTCTGCTGTGGGTTCGTTCACCTAAGAGAGTTGAATCTATGTTGAGATTCAGCGAGTCCGAAACACGTTTCTTATAGGAGCTGCGTTGGGATATTCCCGAGTGAAAGGGAACATAGGCTGTACAGAGAAATATCTGCTTCTCAAACCAAAACGGAGCTATCTAACTGAATGGTTGTCAATGTGTGCATTCAACTGACAACGGTAAACTCACGTGTGGATTCAGCGGATTGCCAACCCTTTCTGTGCAGAATTCCAAAACCGGTATTTCCAGCCCAATGCCGGCATACGTACTAAACAGCAGGAAACTTCGTCTAAAACTCAGGAGAAACGATTCCTTGAAACTGCTCTGCTGTGCGTTCGTTCACCTAAGAGCGTTGAATCTATGTTGAGATTCAGCGAGTCAGAAACACGTTTCTTCTAGGAGCTGCGTTGTGATATTCCCGAGTGAAAGGGACCATAGGCTGTACAGAGAAATATCTGCTTCTAAAACCAAAACGGAGCTATCTAATTGAATGGTTGTCAATGTGTGCATTCAACTGACAGAGTTAAACTCTCGTGTGGATTCAGCGGTTTGCAAACCCTTTCTGTGCAGAATCCCAAAACCGGTATTTCCAGCCCAATGCCGGCATACGTACTAAACAGCAGGAAACTTCGTCTAAAACTCAGGAGAAACGTTTCCTTGAAACTGCTCTGCTGTGCGTTCGTTCACCTAAGAGAGTTGAATCTATGTTGAGATTCAGCGAGTCAGAAACACGTTTCTTCTAGGAGCTGCGTTGGGATATTCCCGAATGAAAGGGACCATAGGCTGTACAGAGAAATATCTGCTTCTAAAGCCACAACGGAGCTATCTAACTGAATGGTTGTCAATGTGTGCATTCAACTGACAGAGTTAAACTCACGTGTGGATTAAGCGGATTGCCAACCCTTTCTGTGCAGAATCCCAATACCGGTATTTCCAGCCCAATGCCGGCATACGTACTAAACAGCAGGAAACTTCGTCTAAAACTCAGGAGAAACGTTTCCTTGAAACTGCTCTGCTGTGCGTTCGTTCACCTAAGAGAGTTGGATCTATGTTGAGATTCAGCGAGTCAGAAACACGTTTCTTCTAGGAGCTGCGTTGGGATATTCCCGAGTGAATGGGACCATAGGCTGTACAGAGAAATATCTGCTTCTCAAACCAAAACGGAGCTATCTAACTGAATGGTTGTCAATGTGTGCATTCAACTGACAACGGTAAACTCACGTGTGGATTCAGCGGATTGCCAACCCTTTCTGTGCAGAATTCCAAAACCGGTATTTCCAGCCCAATGCCGGCATACGTACTAAACAGCAGGAAACTTCGTCTAAAACTCAGGAGAAACGATTCCTTGAAACTGCTCTGCTGTGCGTTCGTTCACCTAAGAGCGTTGAATCTATGTTGAGATTCAGCGAGTCAGAAACACGTTTCTTCTAGGAGCTGCGTTGTGATATTCCCGAGTGAAAGGGACCATAGGCTGTACAGAGAAATATCTGCTTCTAAAACCAAAACGGAGCTATCTAACTGAATGGTTGTCAATGTGTGCATTCAACTGACAGAGTTAAACTCAAGTGTGGATTCAGCGGATTACCCACCCTTTCTGTGCAGAATCCCAAAACCGGTATTTCCATCCCAATGCCGGCATACGTACTAAACAGCAGGAAACTTCGTCTAAAACTCAGGAGAAACGTGTCCTTGAAACTGCTCTGCTGTGCGTTCGTTCACCTAAGAGAGTTGAATCTATGTTGACATTCAGCGAGTCAGAAACACGTTTCTTCTAGGAGCTGCGTTGGGATATTCCCGAGTGAATGGGACCATAGGCTGTACAGAGAAATATCTGCTTCTAAAACCAAAACGGAGCTGTCTAACTGAATGGTTGTCAATGTGTGCATTCAACTGACAACGTTAAACTCACGTGTGGATTCAGCGGATTGCCAACCCTTTCTGTGCAGAATCCCAAAACCGGTATTTCCAGCCCAATGCCGGCATACGTACTAAACAGCAGGAAACTTCGTCTAAAACTCAGGAGAAACGTTTCCTTGAAACTGCTCTGCTGTGCGTTCGTTCACCTAAGAGAGTTGGATCTATGTTGAGATTCAGCGAGTCAGAAACATGTTTCTTCTAGGAGCTGCGTTGGGGTATTCCCGAGTTAATGGGACCATAGGCTGTACAGAGAGATATCTGCTTCTAAAACCAAAACGGAGCTATTTAACTGAATGGTTGTCAATATGTGCATTCAACTGACAGAGATAAACTCACGTGTGGATTCAGCTGTTTGCCAACCCTTTCTGTGCAGAATCCCAAAACCGGTATTTCCAGCCCAATGCCGGCATACGTACTAAACAGCAGGAAACTTCGTCTAAAACTCAGGAGAAACGTTTCCTTGAAACTGCTCTGCTGTGCGTTCGTTCACCTAAGAGAGTTGAATCTATGTTGAGATTCAGCGAGTCAGAAACACGTTTCTTCTAGGAGCAGCGTTGGGATATTCCCGAGTGAATGGGACCATAGGCTGTACAGAGAAATATCTGCTTCTAAAACCAAAACGGAGCTATCTAACTGAATGGTTGTCAATGTGTGCATTCAACTGACAGAGTTAAATTCACGTGTGGATTTAGCGGATTGCCAACCCTTTCTGTGCAGAATCCCAAAACCGGTATTTCCAGCCCAATGCCGGCATACGTACTAAACAGCAGGAAACTTCGTCTAAAACTCAGGAGAAACGTTTCCTTGAAACTGCTCTGCTGTGGGTTCGTTCAACTAATAGAGTTGAATCTATGTTGAGATTCAGCGAGTCAGAAACACGTTTCTTCTAGGAGCTGCGTTGGGATATTCCCGAGTGAATGGGACCATAGTCTGTACAGAGAAATATCTGCTTCTCAAACCAAAACGGAGCTATCTAACTGAATGGTTGTCAATGTGTGCATTCAACTGACAACGGTAAACTCACGTGTGGATTCAGCGGATTGCCAACCCTTTCTGTGCAGAATTCCAAAACCGGTATTTCCAGTCCAATGCCGGCATACGTACTAAACAGCAGGAAACTTCGTCTAAAACTCAGGAGAAACGATTCCTTGAAACTGCTCTGCTGTGCGTTCGTTCACCTAAGAGCGTTGAATCTATGTTGAGATTCAGCGAGTCAGAAACACGTTTCTTCTAGGAGCTGCGTTGTGATATTCCCGAGTGAAAGGGACCATAGGCTGTACAGAGAAATATCTGCTTCTAAAACCACAACGGAGCTATCTAACTGAATGGTTGTCAATGTGTGCATTCAACTGACAGAGTTAAACTCACGTGTGGATTCAGCGGATTACCCACCCTTTCTGTGAAGAATCCCAAAACCGGTATTTCCATCCCAATGCCGGCATACGTACTAAACAGCAGGAAACTTCGTCTAAAACTCAGGAAAAACGTGTCCTTGAAACTGCTCTGCTGTGCTTTCGTTCACCTAAGAGAGTTGAATCTATGTTGACATTCAGCGAGTCAGAAACACGTTTCTTCTAGGAGCTGCGTTGGGATATTCCCGAGTGAATGGGACCATAGGCTGTACAGAGAAATATCTGCTTCTAAAACCAAAACGGAGCTGTCTAACTGAATGGTTGTCAATGTGTGCATTCAACTGACAACGTTAAACTCACGTGTGGATTCAGCGGATTGCCAACCCTTTCTGTGCAGAATCCCAAAACCGGTATTTACAGCCCAATGCCGGCATACGTACTAAACAGCAGGAAACTTCGTCTAAAACTCAGGAGAAACGTTTCCTTGAAACTGCTCTGCTGTGCGTTCGTTCACCTAAGAGAGTTGAATCTATGTTGAGATTCAGCGAGTCATCAACACGTTTCTTCTAGCAGCTGCGTTGGGATATTCCCGAATGAAAGGGACCATAGGCTGTACAGAGAAATATCTGCTTCTAAAGCCACAACGGAGCTATCTAACTGAATGGTTGTCAATGTGTGCATTCAACTGACAGAGTTAAACTCACGTGTGGATTCAGCGGATTGCCAACCCTTTCTGTGCAGAATCCCAATACCGGTATTTCCAGCCCAATGCCGGCATACGTACTAAACAGCAGGAAACTTCGTCTAAAACTCAGGAGAAACGTTTCCTTGAAACTGCTCTGCTGTGCGTTCGTTCACCTAAGAGAGTTGGATCTATGTTGAGATTCAGCGAGTCAGAAACACGTTTCTTCTAGGAGCTGCGTTGGGATATTCCCGAGTGAATGGGACCATAAGCTGTACAGAGAAATATCTGCTTCTAAAACCAAAACGGAGCTATCTAACTGAATGGTTGTCAATGTGTGCATTCAACTGACAGAGTTAAACTCACGTGTGGATTCAGCGGTTTGCAAACCCTTTCTGTGCAGAATCCCAAAACCGGTATTTCCAGCCCAATGCCGGCATACGTACTAAACAGCAGGAAACTTCGTCTAAAACTCAGGAGAAACGTTTCCTTGAAACTGCTCTGCTGTGCGTTCGTTCACCTAAGAGAGTTGAATCTATGTTGAGATTCAGCGAGTCAGAAACACGTTTCTTCTAGGAGCTGCGTTGGGATATTCCCGAATGAAAGGGACCATAGGCTGTACAGAGAAATATCTGCTTCTAAAGCCACAACGGAGCTATCTAACTGAATGGTTGTCAATGTGTGCATTCAACTGACAGAGTTAAACTCACGTGTGGATTAAGCGGATTGCCAACCCTTTCTGTGCAGAATCCCAATACCGGTATTTCCAGCCCAATGCCGGCATACGTACTAAACAGCAGGAAACTTCGTCTAAAACTCAGGAGAAACGTTTCCTTGAAACTGCTCTGCTGTGCGTTCGTTCACCTAAGAGAGTTGGATCTATGTTGAGATTCAGCGAGTCAGAAACACGTTTCTTCTAGGAGCTGCGTTGGGATATTCCCGAGTGAATGGGACCATAGGCTGTACAGAGAAATATCTGCTTCTAAAACCAAAACGGAGCTATCTAACTGAATGGTTGTCAATTTGTGCATTCAACTGACAGAGTTAAACTCACGTGTGGATTCAGCGGTTTGCAAACCGTTTCTGTGCAGAATCCCAAAACCGGTATTTCCAGCCCAATGCCGGCATACGTACTAAACAGCAGGAAACTTCGTCTAAAACTCAGGAGAAACGTTTCCTTGAAACTGCTCTGCTGTGCGTTCGTTCACCTAAGAGAGTTGGATCTATGTTGAGATTCAGCGAGTCAGAAACACGTTTCTTATAGGAGCTGCGTTGGGATATTCCCGAGTGAAAGGGAACATAGGCTGTACAGAGAAATATCTGCTTCTCAAACCAAAACGGAGCTATCTAACTGAATGGTTGTCAATGTGTGCATTCAACTGACAACGGTAAACTCACGTGTGGATTCAGCGGATTGCCAACCCTTTCTGTGCAGAATTCCAAAACCGGTATTTCCAGCCCAATGCCGGCATACGTACTAAACAGCAGGAAACTTCGTCTAAAACTCAGGAGAAACGATTCCTTGAAACTGCTCTGCTGTGCGTTCGTTCACCTAAGAGCGTTGAATCTATGTTGAGATTCAGCGAGTCAGAAACACGTTTCTTCTAGGAGCTGCGTTGTGATATTCCCGAGTGAAAGGGACCATAGGCTGTACAGAGAAATATCTGCTTCTAAAACCAAAACGGAGCTATCTAACTGAATGGTTGTCAATGTGTGCATTCAACTGACAGAGTTAAACTCAAGTGTGGATTCAGCGGATTACCCACCCTTTCTGTGCAGAATCCCAAAACCGGTATTTCCATCCCAATGCCGGCATACGTACTAAACAGCAGGAAACTTCGTCTAAAACTCAGGAGAAACGTGTCCTTGAAACTGCTCTGCTGTGCGTTCGTTCACCTAAGAGAGTTGAATCTATGTTGACATTCAGCGAGTCAGAAACACGTTTCTTCTAGGAGCTGCGTTGGGATATTCCCGAGTGAATGGGACCATAGGCTGTACAGAGAAATATCTGCTTCTAAAACCAAAACGGAGCTGTCTAACTGAATGGTTGTCAATGTGTGCATTCAACTGACAACGTTAAACTCACGTGTGGATTCAGCGGATTGCCAACCCTTTCTGTGCAGAATCCCAAAACCGGTATTTCCAGCCCAATGCCGGCATACGTACTAAACAGCAGGAAACTTCGTCTAAAACTCAGGAGAAACGTTTCCTTGAAACTGCTCTGCTGTGCGTTCGTTCACCTAAGAGACTTGAATCTATGTTGAGCTTCAGCGAGTCAGAAACACGTTTCTTCTAGGAGCTGCGTTGGGCTATTCCCGAGTGAATGGGACCATAGGCTGTACAGAGAAATATCTGCTTCTAAAACCAAAACGGAGCTATCTAACTGAATGGTTGTCAATGTGCGCATTCAACTGACAGAGTTAAACTCACGTGTGGATTCAGCGGTTTGCCAACCCTTTCTGTGCAGAATCCCAATACCGGTATTTCCAGCCCAATGCCGGCATACGTACTAAACAGCAGTAAACTTCGTCTAAAACTCAGGAGAAACGTTTCCTTGAAACTGCTCTGCGGTGCGTTCGTTCACCTAAGAGAGTTGAATCTATGTTGAGATTCAGCGAGTCAGAAACACGTTTCTTCTAGGAGCTGCGTTGGGATATTCCCGAGTGAAGGGGACCATAGGCTGTACAGAGAAATATCTGCTTCTAAAACCAAAACGGAGCTATCTAACTGAATGGTTGTCAATGTGTGCTTTCAACTGATAGAGTTAAACTCACGTGTGGATTCAACGGTTTGCAAACCCTTTCTGTGCAGAATCCCAAAACCGGTATTTCCAGCCCAATGCCGGCATACGTACTAAACAGCAGGAAACTTCGTCTAAAACTCAGGAGAAACGTTTCCTTGAAACTGCTCTGCTGTGCGTTCGTTCACCTAAGAGAGTTGAATCTATGTTGAGATTCAGCGAGTCATCAACACGTTTCTTCTAGCAGCTGCGTTGGGATATTCCCGAATGAAAGGGACCATAGGCTGTACAGAGAAATATCTGCTTCTAAAGCCACAACGGAGCTATCTAACTGAATGGTTGTCAATGTGTGCATTCAACTGACAGAGTTAAACTCACGTGTGGATTCAGCGGATTGCCAACCCTTTCTGTGCAGAATCCCAATACCGGTATTTCCAGCCCAATGCCGGCATACGTACTAAACAGCAGGAAACTTCGTCTAAAACTCAGGAGAAACGTTTCCTTGAAACTGCTCTGCTGTGCGTTCGTTCACCTAAGAGAGTTGGATCTATGTTGAGATTCAGCGAGTCAGAAACACGTTTCTTCTAGGAGCTGCGTTGGGATATTCCCGAGTGAATGGGACCATAAGCTGTACAGAGAAATATCTGCTTCTAAAACCAAAACGGAGCTATCTAACTGAATGGTTGTCAATTTGTGCATTCAACTGACAGAGTTAAACTCACGTGTGGATTCAGCGGTTTGCAAACCGTTTCTGTGCAGAATCCCAAAACCGGTATTTCCAGCCCAATGCCGGCATACGTACTAAACAGCAGGAAACTTCGTCTAAAACTCAGGAGAAACGTTTCCTTGAAACTGCTCTGCTGTGCGTTCGTTCACCTAAGAGAGTTGAATCTATGTTGAGATTCAGCGAGTTCGAAACACGTTTCTTATAGGAGCTGCGTTGGGATATTCCCGAGTGAAAGGGAACATAGGCTGTACAGAGAAATATCTGCTTCTAAAACCAAAACGGAGCTATCTAACTGAATGGTTGTCAATGTGTGCATTCAACTGACAGAGTTAAATTCACGTGTGGATTTAGCGGATTGCCAACCCTTTCTGTGCAGAATCCCAAAACCGGTATTTCCAGCCCAATGCCGGCATACGTACTAAACAGCAGGAAACTTCGTCTAAAACTCAGGAGAAACGTTTCCTTGAAACTGCTCTGCTGTGGGTTCGTTCAACAAATAGAGTTGAATCTATGTTGAGATTCAGCGAGTCAGAAACACGTTTCTTCTAGGAGCTGCGTTGGGATATTCCCGAGTGAATGGGACCATAGTCTGTACAGAGAAATATCTGCTTCTCAAACCAAAACGGAGCAATCTAACTGAATGGTTGTCAATGTGTGCATTCAACTGACAATGGTAAACTCACATGTGGATTCAGCGGATTGCCAACCCTTTCTGTGCAGAATTCCAAAACCGGTATTTCCAACCCAATGCCGGCATACGTACTAAACAGCAGGAAACTTCGTCTAAAACTCAGGAGAAACGATTCCTTGAAACTGCTGTGCTGTGCGTTCGTTCACCTAAGAGCGTTGAATCTATGTTGAGATTCAGCGAGTCAGAAACACGTTTCTTCTAGGAGCTGCGTTGTGATATTCCCGAGTGAAAGGGACCATAGGCTGTACAGAGAAATATCTGCTTCTAAAACCAAAACGGAGCTATCTAACTGAATGGTTGTCAATGTGTGCATTCAACTGACAGAGTTAAACTCACGTGTGGATTCAGCGGATTACCCACCCTTTCTGTGCAGAATCCCAAAACCGGTATTTCCATCCCAATGCCGGCATACGTACTAAACAGCAGGAAACTTCGTCTAAAACTCAGGAGAAACGTGTCCTTGAAACTGCTCTGCTGTGCTTTCGTTCACCTAAGAGAGTTGAATCTATGTTGACATTCAGCGAGTCAGAAACACGTTTCTTCTAGGAGCTGCGTTGGGATATTCCCGAGTGAATGGGACCATAGGCTGTACAGAGAAATATCTGCTTCTAAAACCAAAACGGAGCTGTCTAACTGAATGGTTGTCCATGTGTGCATTCAACTGACAACGGTAAACTCACGTGTGGATTCAGCGGATTGCCAACCCTTTCTGTGCAGAATCCCAAAACCGGTATTTCCAGCCCAATGCCGGCATACGTACTAAACAGGAGGAAACTTCGTCTAAAACTCAGGAGAAACGTTTCCTTGAAACTGCTCTGCTGTGCGTTCGTTCACCTAAGAGAGTTGGATCTATGTTGAGATTCAGCGAGTCAGAAACACGTTTCTTCTGGGAGCTGCGTTGGGATATTCCCGAGTGAATGGGACCATAGGCTGTACAGAGAAATATCTGCTTCTAAAACCAAAACGGAGCTATCTAACTGAATGGTTGTCAATTTGTGCATTCAACTGACAGAGTTAAACTCACGTGTGGATTCAGCGGTTTGCAAACCGTTTCTGTGCAGAATCCCAAAACCGGTATTTCCAGCCCAATGCCGGCATACGTACTAAACAGCAGGAAACTTCGTCTAAAACTCAGGAGAAACGTTTCCTTGAAACTGCTCTGCTGTGGGTTCGTTCACCTAAGAGAGTTGAATCTATGTTGAGATTCAGCGAGTCAGAAACACGTTTCTTATAGGAGCTGCGTTGGGATATTCCCGAGTGAAAGGGACCATAGGCTGTACAGAGAAATATCTGCTTCTAAAACCAAAACGGAGCTATCTAACTGAATGGTTGTCAATGTGTGCATTCAACTGACAGAGTTAAACTCACGTGTGGATTTAGCGGATTGCCAACCCTTTCTGTGCAGAATCCCAAAACCGGTATTTCCAGCCCAATGCCGGCATACGTACTAAACAGCAGGAAACTTCGTCTAAAACTCAGGAGAAACGTTTCCTTGAAACTGCTCTGCTGTGGGTTCGTTCAACTAATAGAGTTGAATCTATGTTGAGATTCAGCGAGTCAGAAACACGTTTCTTCTAGGAGCTGCGTTGGGATATTCCCGAGTGAATGGGACCATAGTCTGTACAGAGAAATATCTGCTTCTAAAACCAAAACGGAGCTATCTAACTGAATGGTTGTCAATGTGTGCATTCAACTGACAATGGTAAACTCACGTGTGGATTCAGCGGATTGCCAACCCTTTCTGTGCAGAATTCCAAAACCGGTATTTCCAGCCCAATGCCGGCATACGTACTAAACAGCAGGAAACTTCGTCTAAAACTCAGGAGAAACGTTTCCTTGAAACTGCTCTGCTGTGCGTTCGTTCACCGAAGAGCGTTGAATCTATGTTGAGATTCAGCGAGTCAGAAACACGTTTCTTCTAGGAGCTGCGTTGTGATATTCCCGAGTGAAAGGGACCATAGGCTGTACAGAGAAATATCTGCTTCTAAAACCAAAACGGAGCTATCTAACTGAATGGTTGTCAATGTGTGCATTCAACTGACAGAGTTAAACTCACGTGTGGATTCAGCGGATTTCCCACCCTTTCTGTGCAGAATCCCAAAACCGGTATTTCCATCCCAATGCCGGCATACGTACTAAACAGCAGGAAACTTCGTCTAAAACTCAGGAGAAACGTGTCCTTGAAACTGCTCTGCTGTGCGTTCGTTCACCTAAGAGAGTTGAATCTATGTTGAGATTCAGCGAGTCAGAAACACGTTTCTTCTAGGAGCTGCGTTGGGATATTCCCGAGTGAATGGGACCATAGGCTGTACAGAGAAATATCTGCTTCTAAAACCAAAACGGAGCTGTCTAACTGAATGGTTGTCAATGTGTGCATTCAACTGACAACGTTAAACTCACGTGTGGATTCAGCGGATTGCCAACCCTTTCTGTGCAGAATCCCAAAACCGGTATTTCCAGCCCAATGCCGGCATACGTACTAAACAGCAGGAAACTTCGTCTAAAACTCAGGAGAAACGTTTCCTTGAAACTGCTCTGCTGTGCGTTCGTTCACCTAAGAGACTTGAATCTATGTTGAGCTTCAGCGAGTCAGAAACACGTTTCTTCTAGGAGCTGCGTTGGGATATTCCCGAGTGAATGGGACCATAGGCTGTACAGAGAAATATCTGCTTCTAAAACCAAAACGGAGCTATCTAACTGAATGGTTGTCAATGTGCGCATTCAACTGACAGAGTTAAACTCACGTGTGGATTCAGCGGTTTGCCAACCCTTTCTGTGCAGAATCCCAAAACAGGTATTTCCAGACCAATGCCGGCATATGTACTAAACAGCAGGAAACTTCGCCTAAAACTCAGGAGAAACGTTTCCTTGAAACTGCTCTGCTGTGGGTTCGTTCAACTAATAGAGTTGAATCTATGTTGAGATTCAGCGAGTCAGAAACACGTTTCTTCTAGGAGCTGCGTTGGGATATTCCCGAGTGAATGGGACCATAGTCTGTACAGAGAAATATCTGCTTCTCAAACCAAAACGGAGCTATCTAACTGAATGGTTGTCAATGTGTGCATTCAACTGACAACGGTAAACTCACGTGTGGATTCAGCGGATTGCCAACCCTTTCTGTGCAGAATTCCAAAACCCGTATTTCCAGCCCAATGCCGGCATACGTACTAAACAGCAGGAAACTTCGTCTAAAACTCTGGAGAAACGATTCCTTGAAACTGCTCTGCTGTGCGTTCGTTCACCTAAGAGCGTTGAATCTATGTTGAGATTCAGCGAGTCAGAAACACGTTTCTTCTAGGAGCTGCGTTGTGATATTCCCGAGTGAAAGGGACCATAGGCTGTACAGAGAAATATCTGCTTCTAAAACCAAAACGGAGCTATCTAACTGAATGGTTGTCAATGTGTGCATTCAACTGACAGAGTTAAACTCACGTGTGGATTCAGCGGATTACCCACCCTTTCTGTGAAGAATCCCAAAACCGGTATTTCCATCCCAATGCCGGCATACGTACTAAACAGCAGGAAACTTCGTCTAAAACTCAGGAGAAACGTGTCCTTGAAACTGCTCTGCTGTGCTTTCGTTCACCTAAGAGAGTTGAATCTATGTTGACATTCAGCGAGTCAGAAACACGTTTCTTCTAGGAGCTGCGTTGGGATATTCCCGAGTGAATGGGACCATAGGCTGTACAGAGAAATATCTGCTTCTAAAACCAAAACGGAGCTGTCTAACTGAATGGTTGTCAATGTATGCATTCAACTGACAACGTTAAACTCACGTGTGGATTCAGCGGATTGCCAACCCTTTCTGTGCAGAATCCCAAAACCGGTATTTCCAGCCCAATGCCGGCATACGTACTAAAGAGCAGGAAACTTCGTCTAAAACTCAGGAGAAACGTTTCCTTGAAACTGCTCTGCTGTGCGTTCGTTCACCTAAGAGAGTTGGATCTATGTTGAGATTCAGCGAGTCAGAAACACGTTTCTTCTGGGAGCTGCGTTGGGATATTCCCGAGTGAATGGGACCATAGGCTGTACAGAGAAATATCTGCTTCTAAAACCAAAACGGAGCTATCTAACTGAATGGTTGTCAATTTGTGCATTCAACTGACAGAGTTAAACTCACGTGTGGATTCAGCGGTTTGCAAACCGTTTCTGTGCAGAATCCCAAAACCGGTCTTTCCAGCCCAATGCCGGCATACGTACTAAACAGCAGGAAACTTCGTCTAAAACTCAGGAGAAACGTTTCCTTGAAACTGCTCTGCTGTGGGTTCGTTCACCTAAGAGAGTTGAATCTATGTTGAGATTCAGCGAGTCAGAAACACGTTTCTTATAGGAACTGCGTTGGGATATTCCCGAGTGAAAGGGACCATAGGCTGTACAGAGAAATATCTGCTTCTAAAACCAAAACGGAGCTATCTAACTGAATGGTTGTCAATGTGTGCATTCAACTGACAGAGTTAAACTCACGTGTGGATTTAGCGGATTGCCAACCCTTTCTGTGCAGAATTCCAAAACCGGTATTTCCAGCCCAATGCCGGCATACGTACTAAACAGCAGGAAACTTCATCTAAAACTCAGGAGAAACGTTTCCTTGAAACTGCTCTGCTGTGGGTTCGTTCAACTAATAGAGTTGAATCTATGTTGAGATTCAGCGAGTCAGAAACACGTTTCTTCTAGGAGCTGCGTTGGGATATTCCCGAGTGAATGGGACCATAGTCTGTACAGAGAAATATCTGCTTCTAAAACCAAAACGGAGCTATCTAACTGAATGGTTGTCAATTTGTGCATTCAACTGACAGAGCTAAACTCACGTGTGGATTCAGCGGTTTGCAAACCGTTTCTGTGCAGAATCCCAAAACCGGTATTTCCAGCCCAATGCCGGCATACGTACTAAACAGCAGGAAACTTCGTCTAAAACTCAGGAGAAACGTTTCCTTGAAACTGCTCTGCTGTGGGTTCGTTCACCTAAGAGAGTTGAATCTATGTTGAGATTCAGCGAGTCAGAAACACGTTTCTTATAGGAGCTGCGTTGGGATATTCCCGAGTGAAAGGGACCATAGGCTGTACAGAGAAATATCTGCTTCTAAAACCAAAACGGAGCTATCTAACTGAATGGTTGTCAATGTGTGCATTCAACTGACAGAGTTAAACTCACGTATGGATTTAGCGGATTGCCAACCCTTTCTGTGCAGAATCCCAAAACCGGTATTTCCAGCCCAATGCCGGCATACGTACTAAACAGCAGGAAACTTCGTCTAAAACTCAGGAGAAACGTTTCCTTGAAACTGCTCTGCTGTGGGTTCGTTCAACTAATAGAGTTGAATCTATGTTGAGATTCAGCGAGTCAGAAACACGTTTCTTCTAGGAGCTGCGTTGGGATATTCCCGAGTGAATGGGACAATAGTCTGTACAGAGAAATATCTGCTTCTAAAACCAAAACGGAGCTATCTAACTGAATGGTTGTCAATGTGTGCATTCAACTGACAACGGTAAACTCACGTGTGGATTCAGCGGATTGCCAACCCTTTCTGTGCAGAATTCCAAAACCGGTATTTCCAGCCCAATGCCGGCATACGTACTAAATAGCAGGAAACTTCGTCTAAAACTCAGGAGAAACGTTTCCTTGAAACTGCTCTGCTGTGCGTTCGTTCACCTAAGAGCGTTGAATCTATGTTGAGATTCAGCGAGTCAGAAACACGTTTCTTCTAGGAGCTGCGTTGTGATATTCCCGAGTGAAAGGGACCATAGGCTGTACAGAGAAATATCTGCTTCTAAAACCAAAACGGAGCTATCTAACTGAATGGTTGTCAATGTGTGCATTCAACTGACAGAGTTAAACTCACGTGTGGATTCAGCGGATTACCCACCCTTTCTGTGCAGAATCCCAAAACCGGTATTTCCATCCCAATGCCGGCATACGTACTAAACAGCAGGAAACTTCGTCTAAAACTCAGGAGAAACGTGTCCTTGAAACTGCTCTGCTGTGCGTTCGTTCACCTAAGAGAGTTGAATCTATGTTGACATTCAGCGAGTCAGAAACACGTTTCTTCTAGGAGCTGCGTTGGGATATTCCCGAGTGAATGGGACCATAGGCTGTACAGAGAAATATCTGCTTCTAAAACCAAAACGGAGCTGTCTAACTGAATGGTTGTCAATGTGTGCATTCAACTGACAACGTTAAACTCACGTGTGGATTCAGCGGATTGCCAACCCTTTCTGTGCAGAATCCCAAAACCGGTATTTCCAGCCCAATGCCGGCATACGTACTAAACAGCAGGAAACTTCGTCTAAAACTCAGGAGAAACGTTTCCTTGAAACTGCTCTGCTGTGCGTTCGTTCACCTAAGAGACTTGAATCTATGTTGAGCTTCAGCGAGTCAGAAACACGTTTCTTCTAGGAGCTGCGTTGGGATATTCCCGAGTGAATGGGACCATAGTCTGTACAGAGAAATATCTGCTTCTAAAACCAAAACGGAGCTATCTAACTGAATGGTTGTCAATGTGCGCATTCAACTGACAGAGTTAAACTCACGTGTGGATTCAGCGGTTTGCCAACCCTTTCTGTGCAGAATCCCAAAACCGGTATTTCCAGACCAATGCCGGCATATGTACTAAACAGCAGGAAACTTCGCCTAAAACTCAGGAGAAACGTTTCCTTGAAACTGCTCTGCTGTGCGTTCATTCACCTAAGAGAGTTGAATCTATGTTGAGATTCAGCGAGTCAGAAACACGCTTCTTCTAGGAGCTGCGTTGGGATATTCCCGAGTGAATGGGACCATAGGCTGTACAGAGAAATATCTGCTTCTAAAACCAAAACGGAGCTATCTAACTGAATGGTTGTCAATGTGTGCATTCAACTGACAGAGTTAAACTCACGTGTGGATTCAGCGGATTGCCAACCCTTTCTGTGCAGAATCCCAAAACCGGTATTTCCAGCCCAATGCCGGCATACGTACTAAACAGCAGGAAACTTCGTCTAAAACTCAGGAGAAACGTTTCCTTGAAACTGCTCTGCTGTGCGTTCGTTCACCTAAGAGAGTTGGATCTATGTTGAGATTCAGCGAGTCAGAAACATGTTTCTTCTAGGAGCTGCGTTGGGGTATTCCCGAGTTAATGGGACCATAGGCTGTACAGAGTGATATCTGCTTCTAAAACCAAAACGGAGCTATCTAACTGAATGGTTGTCAATATGTGCATTCAACTGACAGAGATAAACTCACGTGTGGATTCAGCTGTTTGCCAACCCTTTCTGTGCAGAATCCCAAAACCGGTATTTCCAGCCCAATGCCGGCATACGTACTAAACAGCAGGAAACTTCGTCTAAAACTCAGGAGAAACGTTTCCTTGAAACTGCTCTGCTGTGCGTTCGTTCACCTAAGAGAGTTGAATCTATGTTGAGATTCAGCGAGTCAGAAACACGTTTCTTCTAGGAGCAGCGTTGGGATATTCCCGAGTGAATGGGACCACAGGCTGTACAGAGAAATATCTGCTTCTAAAACCAAAACGGAGCTATCTAACTGAATGGTTGTCAATGTGTGCATTCAACTGAAAACGGTAAACTCACGTGTGGATTCAGCGGATTGCCAACCATTTCTGTGCAGAATCCCAAAACCGGTATTTCCAGCCCAATGCCGGCATACGTACTAAACAGCAGGAAACTTCGTCTAAAACTCAGGAGAAACGTTTCCTTGAAACTGCTCTGCTGTGCGTTCGTTCACCTAAGAGCGTTGAATCTATGTTGAGATTCAGCGAGTCAGAAACACGTTTCTTCTAGGAGCTGCGTTGTGATATTCCCGAGTGAAAGGGACCATAGGCTGTACAGAGAAATATCTGCTTCTAAAACCAAAACGGAGCTATCTAACTGAATGGTTGTCAATGTGTGCATTCAACTGACAGAGTTAAATTCACGTGTGGATTTAGCGGATTGCCAACCCTTTCTGTGCAGAATCCCAAAACCGGTATTTCCAGCCCAATGCCGGCATACGTACTAAACAGCAGGAAACTTCGTCTAAAACTCAGGAGAAACGTTTCCTTGAAACTGCTCTGCTGTGGGTTCGTTCAACTAATAGAGTTGAATCTATGTTGAGATTCAGCGAGTCAGAAACACGTTTCTTCTAGGAGCTGCGTTGGGATATTCCCGAGTGAATGGGACCATAGTCTGTACAGAGAAATATCTGCTTTTCAAACCAAAACGGAGCTATCTAACTGAATGGTTGTCAATGTGTGCATTCAACTGACAACGGTAAACTCACGTGTGGATTCAGCGGATTGCCAACCCTTTCTGTGCAGAATTCCAAAACCGGTATTTCCAGCCCAATGCCGGCATACGTACTAAACAGCAGGAAACTTCGTCTAAAACTCAGGAGAAACGATTCCTTGAAACTGCTCTGCTGTGCGTTCGTTCACCTAAGAGCGTAGAATCTATGTTGAGATTCAGCGAGTCAGAAACACGTTTCTTCTAGGAGCTGCGTTGGGATATTCCCGAGTGAAAGGGACCATAGGCTGTACAGAGAAATATCTGCTTCTAAAACCAAAACGGAGCTATCTAACTGAATGGTTGTCAATGTGTGCATTCAACTGAGAGAGTTAAACTCACGTGTGGATTCAGCGGATTACCCACCCTTTCTGTGCAGAATCCCAAAACCGGTATTTCCATCCCAATGCCGGCATACGTACTAAACAGCAGGAAACTTCGTCTAAAACTCAGGAGAAACGTGTCCTTGAAACTGCTCTGCTGTGCTTTCGTTCACCTAAGAGAGTTGAATCTATGTTGACATTCAGCGAGTCAGAAACACGTTTCTTCTAGGAGCTGCGTTGGGATATTCCCGAGTGAATGGGACCATAGGCTGTACAGAGAAATATCTGCTTCTAAAACCAAAACGGAGCTGTCTAACTGAATGGTTGTCAATGTGTGCATTCAACTGACAACGTTAAACTCACGTGTGGATTCAGCGGATTGCCAACCCTTTCTGTGCAGAATCCCAAAACCGGTCTTTCCAGCCCAATGCCGGCATACGTACTAAACAGCAGGAAACTTCGTCTAAAACTCAGGAGAAACGTTTCCTTGAAACTGCTCTGCTGTGCGTTCGTTCACCTAAGAGCGTTGGATCTATGTTGAGATTCAGCGAGTCAGAAACACGTTTCTTCTGGGAGCTGCGTTGGGATATTCCCGAGTGAATGGGACCATAGGCTGTACAGAGAAATATCTGCTTCTAAAACCAAAACGGAGCTATCTAACTGAATGGTTGTCAATTTGTGCATTCAACTGACAGAGCTAAACTCACGTGTGGATTCAGCGGTTTGCAAACCGTTTCTGTGCAGAATCCCAAAACCGGTATTTCCAGCCAAATGCCGGCATACGTACTAAACAGCAGGAAACTTCGTCTAAAACTCAGGAGAAACGTTTCCTTGAAACTGCTCTGCTGTGGGTTCGTTCAACTAATAGAGTTGAATCTATGTTGAGATTCAGCGAGTCAGAAACACGTTTCTTCTAGGAGCTGCGTTGGGATATTCCCGAGTGAATGGGACAATAGTCTGTACAGAGAAATATCTGCTTCTAAAACCAAAACGGAGCTATCTAACTGAATGGTTGTCAATGTGTGCATTCAACTGACAACGGTAAACTCACGTGTGGATTCAGCGGATTGCCAACCCTTTCTGTGCAGAATTCCAAAACCGGTATTTCCAGCCCAATGCCGGCATACGTACTAAATAGCAGGAAACTTCGTCTAAAACTCAGGAGAAACGTTTCCTTGAAACTGCTCTGCTGTGCGTTCGTTCACCTAAGAGCGTTGAATCTATGTTGAGATTCAGCGAGTCAGAAACACGTTTCTTCTAGGAGCTGCGTTGTGATATTCCCGAGTGAAAGGGACCATAGGCTGTACAGAGAAATATCTGCTTCTAAAACCAAAACGGAGCTATCTAACTGAATGGTTTTCAATGTGTGCATTCAACTGACAGAGTTAAACTCACGTGTGGATTCAGCGGATTACCCACCCTTTCTGTGCAGAATCCCAAAACCGGTATTTCCATCCCAATGCCGGCATACGTACTAAACAGCAGGAAACTTCGTCTAAAACTCAGGAGAAACGTGTCCTTGAAACTGCTCTGCTGTGCGTTCGTTCACCTAAGAGAGTTGAATCTATGTTGACATTCAGCGAGTCAGAAACACGTTTCTTCTAGGAGCTGCGTTGGGATATTCCCGAGTGAATGGGACCATAGGCTGTACAGAGAAATATCTGCTTCTAAAACCAAAACGGAGCTGTCTAACTGAATGGTTGTCAATGTGTGCATTCAACTGACAACGTTAAACTCACGTGTGGATTCAGCGGATTGCCAACCCTTTCTGTGCAGAATCCCAAAACCGGTATTTCCAGCCCAATGCCGGCATACGTACTAAACAGCAGGAAACTTCGTCTAAAACTCAGGAGAAACGTTTCCTTGAAACTGCTCTGCTGTGCGTTCGTTCACCTAAGAGACTTGAATCTATGTTGAGCTTCAGCGAGTCAGAAACACGTTTCTTCTAGGAGCTGCGTTGGGATATTCCCGAGTGAATGGGACCATAGTCTGTACAGAGAAATATCTGCTTCTAAAACCAAAACGGAGCTATCTAACTGAATGGTTGTCAATGTGCGCATTCAACTGACAGAGTTAAACTCACGTGTGGATTCAGCGGTTTGCCAACCCTTTCTGTGCAGAATCCCAAAACCGGTATTTCCAGACCAATGCCGGCATATGTACTAAACAGCAGGAAACTTCGCCTAAAACTCAGGAGAAACGTTTCCTTGAAACTGCTCTGCTGTGCGTTCATTCACCTAAGAGAGTTGAATCTATGTTGAGATTCAGCGAGTCAGAAACACGTTTCTTCTAGGAGCTGCGTTGGGATATTCCCGAGTGAATGGGACCATAGGCTGTACAGAGAAATATCTGCTTCTAAAACCAAAACGGAGCTATCTAACTGAATGGTTGTCAATGTGTGCATTCAACTGACAGAGTTAAACTCACGTGTGGATTCAGCGGATTGCCAACCCTTTCTGTGCAGAATCCCAAAACCGGTATTTCCAGCCCAATGCCGGCATACGTACTAAACAGCAGGAAACTTCCTCGAAAACTCAGGAGAAACGTTTCCTTGAAACTGCTCTGCTGTGCGTTCGTTCACCTAAGAGAGTTGGATCTATGTTGAGATTCAGCGAGTCAGAAACATGTTTCTTCTAGGAGCTGCGTTGGGGTATTCCCGAGTTAATGGGACCATAGGCTGTACAGAGAGATATCTGCTTCTAAAACCAAAACGGAGCTATCTAACTGAATGGTTGTCAATATGTGCATTCAACTGACAGAGATAAACTCACGTGTGGATTCAGCTGTTTGCCAACCCTTTCTGTGCAGAATCCCAAAACCGGTATTTCCAGCCCAATGCCGGCATACGTACTAAACAGCAGGAAACTTCGTCTAAAACTCAGGAGAAACGTTTCCTTGAAACTGCTCTGCTGTGCGTTCGTTCACCTAAGAGAGTTGAATCTATGTTGAGATTCAGCGAGTCAGAAACACGTTTCTTCTAGGAGCAGCGTTGGGATATTCCCGAGTGAATGGGACCACAGGCTGTACAGAGAAATATCTGCTTCTAAAACCAAAACGGAGCTATCTAACTGAATGGTTGTCAATGTGTGCATTCAACTGAAAACGGTAAACTCACGTGTGGATTCAGCGGATTGCCAACCATTTCTGTGCAGAATCCCAAAACCGGTATTTCCAGCCCAATGCCGGCATACGTACTAAACAGCAGGAAACTTCGTCTAAAACTCAGGAGAAACGTTTCCTTGAAACTGCTCTGCTGTGCGTTCGTTCACCTAAGAGCGTTGAATCTATGTTGAGATTCAGCGAGTCAGAAACACGTTTCTTCTAGGAGCTGCGTTGTGATATTCCCGAGTGAAAGGGACCATAGGCTGTACAGAGAAATATCTGCTTCTAAAACCAAAACGGAGCTATCTAACTGAATGGTTGTCAATGTGTGCATTCAACTGACAGAGTTAAATTCACGTGTGGATTTAGCGGATTGCCAACCCTTTCTGTGCAGAATCCCAAAACCGGTATTTCCAGCCCAATGCCGGCATACGTACTAAACAGCAGGAAACTTCGTCTAAAACTCAGGAGAAACGTTTCCTTGAAACTGCTCTGCTGTGGGTTCGTTCAACTAATAGAGTTGAATCTATGTTGAGATTCAGCGAGTCAGAAACACGTTTCTTCTAGGAGCTGCGTTGGGATATTCCCGAGTGAATGGGACCATAGTCTGTACAGAGAAATATCTGCTTCTAAAACCAAAACGGAGCTATCTAACTGAATGGTTGTCAATGTGTGCATTCAACTGACAACGGTAAACTCACGTGTGGATTCAGCGGATTGCCAACCCTTTCTGTGCAGAATTCCAAAACCGGTATTTCCAGCCCAATGCCGGCATACGTACTAAACAGCAGGAAACTTCGTCTAAAACTCAGGAGAAACGATTCCTTGAAACTGCTCTGCTGTGCGTTCGTTCACCTAAGAGCGTAGAATCTATGTTGAGATTCAGCGAGTCAGAAACACGTTTCTTCTAGGAGCTGCGTTGTGATATTCCCGAGTGAAAGGGACCATAGGCTGTACAGAGAAATATCTGCTTCTAAAACCAAAACGGAGCTATCTAACTGAATGGTTGTCAATGTGTGCATTCAACTGAGAGAGTTAAACTCACGTGTGGATTCAGCGGATTACCCACCCTTTCTGTGCAGAATCCCAAAACCGGTATTTCCATCCCAATGCCGGCATACGTACTAAACAGCAGGAAACTTCGTCTAAAACTCAGGAGAAACGTGTCCTTGAAACTGCTCTGCTGTGCTTTCGTTCACCTAAGAGAGTTGAATCTATGTTGACATTCAGCGAGTCAGAAACACGTTTCTTCTAGGAGCTGCGTTGGGATATTCCCGAGTGAATGGGACCATAGGCTGTACAGAGAAATATCTGCTTCTAAAACCAAAACGGAGCTGTCTAACTGAATGGTTGTCAATGTGTGCATTCAACTGACAACGTTAAACTCACGTGTGGATTCAGCGGATTGCCAACCCTTTCTGTGCAGAATCCCAAAACCGGTCTTTCCAGCCCAATGCCGGCATACGTACTAAACAGCAGGAAACTTCGTCTAAAACTCAGGAGAAACGTTTCCTTGAAACTGCTCTGCTGTGCGTTCGTTCACCTAAGAGAGTTGGATCTATGTTGAGATTCAGCGAGTCAGAAACACGTTTCTTCTGGGAGCTGCGTTGGGATATTCCCGAGTGAATGGGACCATAGGCTGTACAGAGAAATATCTGCTTCTAAAACCAAAACGGAGCTATCTAACTGAATGGTTGTCAATTTGTGCATTCAACTGACAGAGCTAAACTCACGTGTGGATTCAGCGGTTTGCAAACCGTTTCTGTGCAGAATCCCAAAACCGGTATTTCCAGCCCAATGCCGGCATACGTACTAAACAGCAGGAAACTTCGTCTAAAACTCAGGAGAAACGTTTCCTTCAAACTGCTCTGCTGTGGGTTCGTTCACCTAATAGAGTTGAATCTATGTTGAGATTCAGCGAGTCAGAAACACGTTTCTTCTAGGAGCTGCGTTGGGATATTCCCGAGTGAATGGGACCATAGTCTGTACAGAGAAATATCTGCTTCTAAAACCAAAACGGAGCTATCTAACTGAATGGTTGTCAATGTGTGCATTCAACTGACAACGGTAAACTCACGTGTGGATTCAGCGGATTGCCAACCCTTTCTGTGCAGAATTCCAAAACCGGTATTTCCAGCCCAATGCCGGCATACGTACTAAACAGCAGGAAACTTCGTCTAAAACTCAGGAGAAACGATTCCTTGAAACTGCTCTGCTGTGCGTTCGTTCACCTAAGAGCGTAGAATCTATGTTGAGATTCAGCGAGTCAGAAACACGTTTCTTCTAGGAGCTGCGTTGTGATATTCCCGAGTGAAAGGGACCATAGGCTGTACAGAGAAATATCTGCTTCTAAAACCAAAACGGAGCTATCTAACTGAATGGTTGTCAATGTGTGCATTCAACTGAGAGAGTTAAACTCACGTGTGGATTCAGCGGATTACCCACCCTTTCTGTGCAGAATCCCAAAACCGGTATTTCCATCCCAATGCCGGCATACGTACTAAACAGCAGGAAACTTCGTCTAAAACTCAGGAGAAACGTGTCCTTGAAACTGCTCTGCTGTGCTTTCGTTCACCTAAGAGAGTTGAATCTATGTTGACATTCAGCGAGTCAGAAACACGTTTCTTCTAGGAGCTGCGTTGGGATATTCCCGAGTGAATGGGACCATAGGCTGTACAGAGAAATATCTGCTTCTAAAACCAAAACGGAGCTGTCTAACTGAATGGTTGTCAATGTGTGCATTCAACTGACAACGTTAAACTCACGTGTGGATTCAGCGGATTGCCAACCCTTTCTGTGCAGAATCCCAAAACCGGTCTTTCCAGCCCAATGCCGGCATACGTACTAAACAGCAGGAAACTTCGTCTAAAACTCAGGAGAAACGTTTCCTTGAAACTGCTCTGCTGTGCGTTCGTTCACCTAAGAGAGTTGGATCTATGTTGAGATTCAGCGAGTCAGAAACACGTTTCTTCTGGGAGCTGCGTTGGGATATTCCCGAGTGAATGGGACCATAGGCTGTACAGAGAAATATCTGCTTCTAAAACCAAAACGGAGCTATCTAACTGAATGGTTGTCAATTTGTGCATTCAACTGACAGAGCTAAACTCACGTGTGGATTCAGCGGTTTGCAAACCGTTTCTGTGCAGAATCCCAAAACCGGTATTTCCAGCCCAATGCCGGCATACGTACTAAACAGCAGGAAACTTCGTCTAAAACTCAGGAGAAACGTTTCCTTCAAACTGCTCTGCTGTGGGTTCGTTCACCTAAGAGAGTTGAATCTATGTTGAGATTCAGCGAGTCAGAAACACGTTTCTTATAGGAGCTGCGTTGGGATATTCCCGAGTGAAAGGGACCATAGGCTGTACAGAGAAATATCTGCTTCTAAAACCAAAACGGAGCTATCTAACTGAATGGTTGTCAATGTGTGCATTCAACTGACAGAGTTAAACTCACGTATGGATTTAGCGGATTGCCAACCCTTTCTGTGCAGAATCCCAAAACCGGTATTTCCAGCCCAATGCCGGCATACGTACTAAGCAGCAGGAAACTTCGTCTAAAACTCAGGAGAAACGTTTCCTTGAAACTGCTCTGCTGTGGGTTCGTTCAACTAATAGAGTTGAATCTATGTTGAGATTCAGCGAGTCAGAAACACGTTTCTTCTAGGAGCTGCGTTGGGATATTCCCGAGTGAATGGGACAATAGTCTGTACAGAGAAATATCTGCTTCTAAAACCAAAACGGAGCTATCTAACTGAATGGTTGTCAATGTGTGCATTCAACTGACAACGGTAAACTCACGTGTGGATTCAGCGGATTGCCAACCCTTTCTGTGCAGAATTCCAAAACCGGTATTTCCAGCCCAATGCCGGCATACGTACTAAACAGCAGGAAACTTCGTCTAAAACTCAGGAGAAACGTTTCCTTGAAACTGCTCTGCTGTGGGTTCGTTCAACTAATAGAGTTGAATCTATGTTGAGATTCAGCGAGTCAGAAACACGTTTCTTCTAGGAGCTGCGTTGTGATATTCCCGAGTGAAAGGGACCATAGGCTGTACAGAGAAATATCTGCTTCTAAAACCAAAACGGAGCTATCTAACTGAATGGTTGTCAATGTGTGCATTCAACTGACAGAGTAAAACTCACGTGTGGATTCAGCGGATTACCCACCCTTTCTGTGCAGAATCCCAAAACCGGTATTTCCATCCCAATGCCGGCATACGTACTAAACAGCAGGAAACTTCGTCTAAAACTCAGGAGAAACGTGTCCTTGAAACTGCTCTGCTGTGCGTTCGTTCACCTAAGAGAGTTGAATCTATGTTGACATTCAGCGAGTCAGAAACACGTTTCTTCTAGGAGCTGCGTTGGGATATTCCCGAGTGAATGGGACCATAGGCTGTACAGAGAAATATCTGCTTCTAAAACCAAAACGGAGCTGTCTAACTGAATGGTTGTCAATGTGTGCATTCAACTGACAACGTTAAACTCACGTGTGGATTCAGCGGATTGCCAACCCTTTCTGTGCAGAATCCCAAAACCGGTATTTCCAGCCCAATGCCGGCATACGTACTAAACAGCAGGAAACTTCGTCTAAAACTCAGGAGAAACGTTTCCTTGAAACTGCTCTGCTGTGCGTTCGTTCACCTAAGAGACTTGAATCTATGTTGAGCTTCAGCGAGTCAGAAACACGTTTCTTCTAGGAGCTGCGTTGGGATATTCCCGAGTGAATGGGACCATAGTCTGTACAGAGAAATATCTGCTTCTAAAACCGAAACGGAGCTATCTAACTGAATGGTTGTCAATGTGCGCATTCAACTGACAGAGTTAAACTCACGTGTGGATTCAGCGGTTTGCCAACCCTTTCTGTGCAGAATCCCAAAACCGGTATTTCCAGACCAATGCCGGCATATGTACTAAACAGCAGGAAACTTCGCCTAAAACTCAGGAGAAACGTTTCCTTGAAACTGCTCTGCTGTGCGTTCATTCACCTAAGAGAGTTGAATCTATGTTGAGATTCAGCGAGTCAGAAACACGTTTCTTCTAGGAGCTGCGTTGGGATATTCCCGAGTGAATGGGACCATAGGCTGTACAGAGAAATATCTGCTTCTAAAACCAAAACGGAGCTATCTAACTGAATGGTTGTCAATGTGTGCATTCAACTGACAGAGTTAAACTCACGTGTGGATTCAGCGGATTGCCAACCCTTTCTGTGCAGAATCCCAAAACCGGTATTTCCAGCCCAATGCCGGCATACGTACTAAACAGCAGGAAACTTCGTCTAAAACTCAGGAAAAACGTTTCCTTGAAACTGCTCTGCTGTGCGTTCGTTCACCTAAGAGAGTTGGATCTATGTTGAGATTCAGCGAGTCAGAAACATGTTTCTTCTAGGAGCTGCGTTGGGGTATTCCCGAGTTAATGGGACCATAGGCTGTACAGAGAGATATCTGCTTCTAAAACCAAAACGGAGCTATCTAACTGAATGGTTGTCAATATGTGCATTCAACTGACAGAGATAAACTCACGTGTGGATTCAGCTGTTTGCCAACCCTTTCTGTGCAGAATCCCAAAACCGGTATTTCCAGCCCAATGCCGGCATACGTACTAAACAGCAGGAAACTTCGTCTAAAACTCAGGAGAAACGTTTCCTTGAAACTGCTCTGCTGTGCGTTCGTTCACCTAAGAGAGTTGAATCTATGTTGAGATTCAGCGAGTCAGAAACACGTTTCTTCTAGGAGCAGCGTTGGGATATTCCCGAGTGAATGGGACCACAGGCTGTACAGAGAAATATCTGCTTCTAAAACCAAAACGGAGCTATCTAACTGAATGGTTGTCAATGTGTGCATTCAACTGAAAACGGTAAACTCACGTGTGGATTCAGCGGATTGCCAACCCTTTCTGTGCAGAATCCCAAAACCGGTATTTCCAGCCCAATGCCAGCATACGTACTAAACAGCAGGAAACTTCGTCTAAAACTCAGGAGAAACGTTTCCTTGAAACTGCTCTGCTGTGCGTTCGTTCACCTAAGAGCGTTGAATCTATGTTGAGATTCAGCGAGTCAGAAACACGTTTCTTCTAGGAGCTGCGTTGGGATATTCCCGAGTGAATGGGACCATAGGCTGTACAGAGAAATATCTGCTTCTAAAACCAAAACGGAGCTATCTAACTGAATGGTTGTCAATGTGCGCATTCAACTGACAGAGTTAAACTCACGTGTGGATTCAGCGGTTTGCCAACCCTTTCTGTGCAGAATCCTAAAACCGGTATTTCCAGCCCAATGCCGGCATACGTACTAAACAGCAGGAAACTTCGTCTAAAACTCAGGAGAAACGTTTCCTTGAAACTGCTCTGCTGTGCGTTCGTTCACCTAAGAGAGTTGGATCTATGTTGAGATTCAGCGAGTCAGAAACACGTTTCTTCTAGGAGCTGCGTTGGGATATTCCCGAGTGAATGGGACCATAGGCTGTACAGAGAAATATCTGCTTCTAAAACCAAATCGGAGCTATCTAACTGAATGGTTGTCAATTTGTGCATTCAACTGACAGAGTTAAACTCACGTGTGGATTCAGCGGTTTGCAAACCCTTTCTGTGCAGAATCCCAAATCCGGTATTTCCAGCCCAATGCCGACATACGTACTAAACAGCAGGAAACTTCGTCTAAAACTCAGGAGAAACGTTTCCTTGAAACTGCTCTGCTGTGCGTTCGTTCACCTAAGAGAGTTGAATCTATGTTGAGATTCAGCGAGTCAGAAACACGTTTCTTCTAGGAGCAGCGTTGGGATATTCCCGAGTGAAAGGGACCATAGGCTGTACAGAGAAATATCTGCTTCTAAAACCAAAACGGAGCTATCTAACTGAATGGTTGTCAATGTGTGCATTCAACTGACAGAGTTAAACTCACGTGTGGATTCAGCGGTTTGACAACCCTTTCTGTGCAGAATCGCAAAACCGGTATTTCCAGCCCAATGCCGGCATACGTTCTAAACAGCAGGTAACTTCGTCTAAAACTCAGGAGAAACGTTTCCTTGAAACTGCTCTGCTGTGCGTTCGTTTACCTAAGAGAGTTGGATCTATGTTGAGATTCAGCGAGTCAGAAACACGTTTCTTCTAGGAGCTGCGTTGGGTTATTCCCGAGTGAATGGGACCATAGGCTGTACAGAGAAATATCTGCTTCTAAAACCATAACGGAGCTATCTAACTGAATGGTTGTCAATGTGTGCATTCAACTGAGAGAGTTAAATTCACGTGTGGATTCAGCGGTTTGCCAACCCTTTCTGTGCAGAATCCCAAAACCGGTATTTCCAGCCCAATGCCGGCATACGTACTAAACAGCAGGAAACTTCGTCTAAAACTCAGGAGAAACGATTCCTTGAAACTGCTCTGCTGTGCGTTCGTTCACCTAACAGAGTTGAATCTATGTTGAGATTCAGCGAGTCAGAAACACGTTTCTTCTTGGAGCTGCGTTGGGATATTCCCGAGTGAAGGGGACCATAGGCTGTACAGAGAAATATCTGCTTCTAAAACCAAAACGGAGCTATCTAACTGAATGGTTGTCAATGTGTGCATTCAACTGACAGAGTTAAACTCACGTGTGGATTCAGCGGTTTGCAAACCCTTTCTGTGCAGAATCCCAAAACCGGTATTTCCAGCCCAATGCCGGCATACGTACTAAACAGCAGGAAACTTCGTCTAAAACTCAGGAGAAACGTTTCCTTGAAACTGCTCTGCTGTGCGTTCGTTCACCTAAGAGAGTTGGATCTATGTTGAGATTCAGCGAGTCAGAAACACGTTTCTTCTAGGAGCTGCGTTGGGATATTCCCGAGTGAATGGGACCATAGGCTGTACAGAGAAATATCTGCTTCTAAAACCAAAACGGAGCTATCTAACTGAATGGTTGTCAATTTGTGCATTCAACTGACAGAGTTAAACTCACGTGTGGATTCAGCGGTTTGCAAACCGTTTCTGTGCAGAATCCCAAAACCGGTATTTCCAGCCCAATGCCGGCATACGTACTAAACAGCAGGAAACTTCGTCTAAATCTCAGGAGAAACGTTTCCTTGAAACTGCTCTGCTGTGGGTTCGTTCACCTAAGAGAGTTGAATCTATGTTGAGATTCAGCGAGTCAGAAACACGTTTCTTATAGGAGCTGCGTTGGGATATTCCCGAGTGAAAGGGACCATAGGCTGTACAGAGAAATATCTGCTTCTAAAACCAAAACGGAGCTATCTAACTGAATGGTTGTCAATGTGTGCATTCAACTGACAGAGTTAAACTCACGTGTGGATTTAGCGGATTGCCAACCCTTTCTGTGCAGAATCCCAAAACCGGTATTTCCAGCCCAATGCCGGCATACGTACTAAACAGCAGGAAACTTCGTCTAAAACTCAGGAGAAACGTTTCCTTGAAACTGCTCTGCTGTGGGTTCGTTCAACTAATAGAGTTGAATCTATGTTGAGATTCAGCGAGTCAGAAACACGTTTCTTCTAGGAGCTGCGTTGGGATATTCCCGAGTGAATAGGACCATAGTCTGTACAGAGAAATATCTGCTTCTAAAACCAAAACGGAGCTATCTAACTAAATGGTTGTCAATGTGTGCATTCAACTGACAGAGTTAAACTCACGTGTGGATTCAGCGGATTGCCAACCCTTTCTGTGCAGAATCCCAAAACCGGTATTTCCAGCCCAATGCCGGCATACGTACTAAACAGCAGGAAACTTCGTCTAAAACTCAGCAGAAACGTTTCCTTGAAACTGCTCTGCTGTGCGTTCGTTCACCTAAGAGAGTTGAATCTATGTTGAGATTCAGCGAGTCAGAAACACGTTTCTTTTAGGAGCTGCGTTGGGTTATTCCCGAGTGAATGGGACCATAGGCTGTACAGAGAAATATCTGCTTCTAAAACCAGAACGGAGCTATCTAACTGAATGGTTGTCAATGTGTGCATTCAACTGACAGAGCTAAACTCACGTGTGGATTCAGCGGTTTGCCAACCCTTTCTGTGCAGAATCCCAAAACCGGTATTTCCAGCCCAATGCCGGCATACGTACTAAACAGCAGGAAACTTCGTCTAAAACTCAGGAGAAACGATTCCTTGAAACTGCTCTGCTGTGCGTTCGTTCATCTAAGAGAGTTGAATCTATGTTGAGATTCAGCGAGTCAGAAACACGTTTCTTCTAGGAGCTGCGTTGGGATATTCCCGAGTGAAAGGGACCATAGGCTGTACAGAGAAATATCTGCTTCTAAAACCAAAACGGAGCTATCTAACTGAATGGTTGTCAATGTGTGCATTCAACTGAGAGAGTTAAACTCACGTGTGTATTCAGCGGATTACCCACCCTTTCTGTGCAGAATCCCAAAACCGGTATTTCCATCCCAATGCCGGCATACGTACTAAACAGCAGGAAACTTCGTCTAAAACTCAGGAGAAACGTTTCCTTGAAACTGCTCTGCTGTGCGTTCGTTCACCTAAGAAAGTTGAATCAATGTTGACATTCAGCGAGTCAGAAACACGTTTCTTCTAGGAGCTGCGTTGGGATATTCCCGAGTGAATGGGACCATAGGCTGTACAGAGAAATATCTGCTTCTAAAACCAAAACGGAGCTATCTAACTGAATGGTTGTCAATGTGTGCATTCAGCTGACAACGGTAAACTCACGTGTGGATTCAGCGGATTGCCAACCCTTTCTGTGCAGAATCCCAAAACCGGTATTTCCAGTCGAATGCCGGCATACGTACTAAACAGCAGGAAACTTCGTCTAAAAATCAGGAGAAACGTTTCCTTGAAACTGCTCTGCTGTGCGTTCGTTCACCTAAGAGAGTTGAATCTATGTTGAGATTCAGCGAGTCAGAAACACGTTTCTTCTAGGAGCTGCGTTGGGATATTCCCGAGTGAAAGGGACCATAGGCTGTACAGAGAAATATCTGCTTCTAAAACCAAAACGGAGCTATCTAACTGAATGGTTGTCAATGTGTGCATTCAACTGACAGAGTTAAACTCACGTGTGGATTCAGCGGTTTGCCAACCCTTTCTGTGCAGAATCCCAAAACCGGTATTTCCAGCCCAATGCCGGCATACGTACTAAACAGCAGGAAACTTCGTCTAAAACTCAGGAGAAACGATTCCTTGAAACTGCTCTGCTGTGCGTTCGTTCACCTAAGAGAGTTGAATCTATGTTGAGATTCAGCGAGTCAGAAAAACGTTTCTTCTAGGAGCTGCGTTGGGATATTCCCGAGTGAAAGGGACCATAGGCTGTACAGAGAAATATCTGCTTCTAAAACCACAACGGAGCTATCTAACTGAATGGTTGTCAATGTGTGCATTCAACTGAGAGAGTTAAACACACGTGTGTATTCAGCGGATTACCCACCCTTTCTGTGCAGAATCCCAAAACCGGTATTTCCATCCCAATGCCGGCATACGTACTAAACAGCAGGAAACTTCGTCTAAAACTCAGGAGAAACGTTTCCTTGAAACTGCTCTGCTGTGCGTTCGTTCACCTAAGAGAGTTGAATCTATGTTGACATTCAGCGAGTCAGAAACACGTTTCTTCTAGGAGCTGCGTTGGGATATTCCCGATTGAATGGGACCATAGGCTGTACAGAGAAATATCTGCTTCTAAAACCAAAACCAAGCTATCTAACTGAATGGTTGTCAATGTGTGCATTCAACTGACAACGGTAAACTCACGTGTGGATTCAGCGGATTGCCAACCCTTTCTGTGCAGAATCCCAAAACCGGTATTTCCAGCCCAATGCCGGCATACGTACTAAACAGCAGGAAACTTCGTCTAAAAATCAGGAGAAACGTTTCCTTGAAACTGCTCTGCTGTGCGTTCGTTCACCTAAGAGAGTTGAATCTATGTTGAGATTCAGCGAGTCAGAAACACGTTTCTTCTAGGATCTGCGTTGGTATATTCCCGAGTGAAAGGGACCATAGTCTGTACAGAGAAATATCTGCTTCTAAAGCCACAACGGAGCTATCTAACTGAATGGTTGTCAATGTGTGCATTCAACTGACAGAGTTAAACTCACGTGTGGATTCAGTGGTTTGCAAACCCTTTCTGTGCAGAATCCCAAAACCGGTATTTCCAGCCCAATGCCGGCATGCGTACTAAACAGCAGGAAACTTCGTCTAAAACTCAGGAGAAACGTTTCCTTGAAACTGCTCTGCTGTGCGTTCGTTCACCTAAGAGAGTTGAATCTATGTTGAGATTCAGCGAGTCAGAAACACGTTTATTCTAGGAGCAGCGTTGGGATATTCCCGAGAGAAAGGGACCATAGGCTGTTCAGAGAAATATCTGCTTCTAAAGCCACAACGGAGCTATCTAACTGAATGGTTGTCAATGTGTGCATTCAACTGGCAGAGTTAAACTCACGTGTGGATTCAGCGGATTGCCAACCCTTTCTGTGCAGAATCCCAAAACCGGTATTTCCAGCCCAATGCCGGCATACGTACTAAACAGCAGGAAACTTCGTCTAAAACTCAGGAGAAACGTTTCCTTGAAACTGCTCTGCTGTGCGTTCGTTCACCTAACAGAGTTGAATCTATGTTGAGATTCAGCGAGTCAGAAACACGTTTCTTCTAGGACCTGCGTTGGGATATTCCCGAGTGAATGGGACCATAGGCTGTACAGAGAAATATCTGCTTCTAAAACCACAACGGAACTATCTAACTGAATGGTTGTCAATGTGTATTCAACTGACAGAGTTAAACTCACGTGTGGATTCAGCGGATTGCCAACCCTTTCTGTGCAGAATCCCAAAACCGGTATTTCCAGCCCAATGCCGGCATACGTACTAAACAGCAGGAAACTTCGTCTAAAACTTAGGAGAAACGTTTCCTTGAAACTGCTCTGTTGTGCGTTCGTTCAATTAAGAGAGTTGAATCTATGTTGAGATTCAGCGAGTCAGAAACACGTTTCTTATAGGAGCCGCGTTGGGATATTCCCGAGTGAATGGGACCATAGGCTGTACAGAGAAATATGTGCATCTAAAACCAAAACGGAGCTATATACCTGAATGGTTGTAAATGTGCGCATTCAACTGACAGAGCTAAACTCACGTGTGGATTCAGCGGTTTGCAAACCCTTTCTGTGCAGAATCCCAAAACCGGTATTTCCAGCCCAATGCCGGCATACGTACTAAACAGCAGGAAACTTCGCCTAAAACTCAGGAGAAACGTTTCCTTGAAACTGCTCTGCTGTGCGTTCGTTCACCTAAGAGAGTTGAATCTATGTTGAGATTCAGCGAGTCAGAAACACGTTTCTTCTAGGAGCTGCGTTGGGATATTCCCGAGTGAAAGGGACCATAGGCTGTACAGAGAAATATCTGCTTCTAAAACCAAAACGGAGCTATCTAACTGAATGGTTGTCAATGTGTGCATTCAACTGAGAGAGTTAAACTCACGTGTGGATTCAGCGGATTACCCACCCTTTCTATGCAGAATCCCAAAACCGGTATTTCCAGCCCAATGCCGGCATACGTACTAAACAGCAGGAAACTTCGCCTAAAACTCAGGAGAAACGTTTCCTTGAAACTGCTCTGCTGTGCGTTCGTTCACCTAAGAGAGTTGAATCTATGTTGAGATTCAGCGAGTCAGAAACACGTTTCTTCTAGGAGGTGCATTGGGATATTCCCGAGTGAAGGGGACCATAGGCTGTACAGAGAAATATCTGCTTCTAAAACCAAAACGGAGCTATCTAACTGAATGGTTGTCAATGTGTGCATTCAACTGACAGAGTTAAACTCACGTGTGGATTCAGCGGATTGCCAACCATTTCTGTGCAGAATCCCAAAACCGGTATTTCCAGCCCAATGCCGGCATACGTACTAAACAGCAGGAAACTTCGTCTAAAACTCAGGAGAAACGTTTCCTTGAAACTGCTGTGCTGTGCGTTCGTTCACCTAAGAGAGTTGGATCTATGTTGACATTCAGCGAGTCAGAAACACGTTTCTTCTAGGAGCTGCGTTGGGATATTCCCGAGTGAATGGGACCATAGGCTGTACAGAGAAACATCTGCTTCTAAAACCAAAACGGAGCTATCTAACTGAATGGTTGTCAATGTGTGCATTCAACTGACAGAGTTAAACTCACGTGTGGATTCAGCGGTTTGCCAACCCTTTCTGTGCAGAATCCCAAAACCGGTATTTCCAGCCCAATGCCGGCATACGTACTAAACAGCAGGAAACTTCGTCTAAAACTCAGGAGAAACGTTTCCTTGAAACTGCTGTGCTGTGCGTTCGTTCACCTAAGAGAGTTGAATCTATGTTGAGATTCAGCGAGTCAGAAACACGTTTCTTCTAGGAGCTGCGTTGGGATATTCCCGAGTGAATGGGACCATAGGTTGTACAGAGAAATATCTGCTTCTAAAACCAAAACGGAGCTATCTAACTGAATGGTTGTCAATTTGTGCATTCAACTGACAGAGTTAAACTCACGTGTGGATTCAGCGGTTTGCAAACCCTTTCTGTGCAGAATCCCAAAACCGGTATTTCCAGCCCAATGCCGGCATACGTACTAAACAGCAGGAAACTTCGTCTAAAACTCAGGAGAAACGTTTCCTTGAAACTGCTCTGCTGTGCGTTCGTTCAACTAAGAGAGTTGAATCTATGTTGAGATTCAGCGAGTCAGAAACACGTTTATTCTAGGAGCTGCGTTGGGATATTCCCGAGTGAAAGGGACCATAGGCTGTATAGAGAAATATCTGCTTCTAAAGCCACAACGGAGCTATCTAACTGAATGGTTGTCAATGTGTGCATTCAACTGAGAGAGTTAAACTCACGTGTGGATTCAGCGGATTGCCAACCCTTTCTGTGCAGAATCCCAAAACCGGTATTTCCAGCCCAATTCCGGCATACGTACTAAACAGCAGGAAACTTCGTCTAAAACTCAGGAGAAACGTTTCCTTGAAACTGCTCTGCTGTGCGTTCGTTCACCTAAGAGAGTTGAATCTATGTTGAGATTCAGCGAGTCAGAAACACGTTTCTTCTAGGAGCTGCGTTGGGATATTCCCGAGTGAATGGGACCATAGGCTGTACAGAGAAATATCTGCTTCTAAAACCAAAACGGAGCTATCTAACTGAATGGTTGTCAATGTGTGCATTCAACTGACAGAGTTAAACTCACGTGTGGATTCAGCGGATTGCCAACCATTTCTGTGCAGAATCCCAAAACCGGTATTTCCAGCCCAATGCCGGCATACGTACTAAACAGCAGGAAACTTCGTCTAAAACTCAGGAGAAACGTTTCCTTGAAACTGCTCTGCTGTGCGTTCGTTCACCTTAGAGAGTTGGATCTATGTTGAGATTCAGCGAGTCAGAAACACGTTTCTTCTAGGAGCTGCGTTGGGATATTCCCGAGTGAATGGGACCATAGGCTGTACAGAGAAACATCTGCTTCTAAAACCAAAACGGAGCTATCTAACTGAATGGTTGTCAATGTGTGCATTCAACTGACAGAGTTAAACTCACGTGTGGATTCAGCGGTTTGCCAACCCTTTCTGTGCAGAATCCCAAAACCGGTATTTCCAGCCCAATGCCGGCATACGTACTAAACAGCAGGAAACTTCGTCTAAAACTCAGGAGAAACGTTTCCTTGAAACTGCTCTGCTGTGCGTTCGTTCACCTAAGAGAGTTGAATCTATGTTGAGATTCAGCGAGTCAGAAACACGTTTCTTCTAGGAGCTGCGTTGGGATATTCCCGAGTGAATGGGACCATAGGTTGTACAGAGAAATATCTGCTTCTAAAACCAAAACGGAGCTATCTAACTGAATGGTTGTCAATTTGTGCATTCAACTGACAGAGTTAAACTCACGTGTGGATTCAGCGGTTTGCAAACCCTTTCTGTGCAGAATCCCAAAACCGGTATTTCCAGCCCAATGCCGGCATACGTACTAAACAGCAGGAAACTTCGTCTAAAACTCAGGAGAAACGTTTCCTTGAAACTGCTCTGCTGTGCGTTCGTTCACCTAAGAGAGTTGAATCTATGTTGAGATTCAGCGAGTCAGAAACACGTTTCTTCTAGGAGCTGCGTTGGGATATTCCCGAGTGAAAGGGACCATAGGCTGTATAGAGAAATATCTGCTTCTAAAGCCACAACGGAGCTATCTAACTGAATGATTGTCAATGTGTGCATTCAACTGAGAGAGTTAAACTCACGTGTGGATTCAGTGGTTTGCAAACCCTTTCTGTGCAGAATCCCAAAACCGGTATTTCCAGCCCAATGCCGGCATACGTACTAAACAGCAGGAAACTTCGTCTAAAACTCAGGAGAAACGTTTCCTTGAAACTGCTCTGCTGTGCGTTCGTTCACCTAAGAGAGTTGGATCTTTGTTGAGATTCAGCGAGTCAGAAACACGTTTCTTCTAGGAGCTGCGTTGGGATATTCCCGAGTGAATGGGACCATAGGCTGTACAGAGAAATATCTGCTTCTAAAACCAAAACCGAGCTATCTAACTGAATGGTTGTCAATGTGTGCATTCAACTGACAGAGTTAAACTCACGTGTGGATTCAGCGGTTTGCCAACCCTTTCTGTGCAGAATCCCAAAACCGGTATTTCCAGCCCAATGACGGCATACGTACTAAACAGCAGGTAACTTCGTCTAAAACTCAGGAGAAACGTTTCCTTGAAACTGCTCTGCTGTGCGTTCGTTCACCTAAGAGAGTTGAATCTATGTTGAGATTCAGCGAGTCAGAAACACGTTTCTTCTAGGAGCTGCGATGGGATATTCCCGAGTGAATGGAACCATAGGCTGTACAGAGAAATATCTGCTTCTAAAACCAAAACCGAGCTATCTAACTGAATGGTTGTCAATGTGTGCATTCAACTGACAGAGTTAAACTCACGTGTGGATTCAGCGGATTGCCAACACTTTCTGTGCAGAATCCCAAAACCGGTATTTCCAGCCCAATGCCGGCATACGTACTAAACAGCAGGAAACTTCGACTAAAACTCAGGAGAAACGTTTCCTTGAAACTGCTCTGCTGTGCGTTCGTTCACCTAACAGAGTTGAATCTATGTTGAGATTCAGCGAGTCAGAAACACGTTTCTTCTAGGAGCTGCGTTGGTATATTCCCGAGTGAATGGGACCATAGGCTGCACAGAGAAATATCTGCTTCTAAAACCACAACGGAGCTATCTAACTGAATGGTTGTCAATGTGTATTCAACTGACAGAGTTAAACTCACGTGTGGATTCAGCGGATTGCCAACCCTTTCTGTGCAGAATCCCAAAACCGGTATTTCCAGCCCAATGCCGGCATACGTACTAAACAGCAGGTAACTTCGTCTAAAACTCAGGAGAAACGTTTCCTTAAAACTGCTCTGTTGTGCGTTCGTTCAATTAAGAGAGTTGAATCTATGTTGAGATTCAGCGAGTCAGAAACACGTTTCTTCTAGGAGCCGCGTTGGGATATTCCCGAGTGAATGGGACCATAGGCTGTACAGAGAAATATGTGCATCTAAAACCAAAACGGAGCTATATACCTGAATGGTTGTAAATGTGCGCATTCAACTGACAGAGCTAAACTCACGTGTGGATTCAGCGGTTTGCAAACCCTTTCTGTGCAGAATCCCAAAACCGGTATTTCCAGCCCAATGCCGGCATACGTACTAAACAGCAGGAAACTTCGCCTAAAACTCAGGAGAAACGTTTCCTTGAAACTGCTCTGCTGTGCGTTCGTTCACCTAAGAGAGTTGAATCTATGTTGAGATTCAGCGAGTCAGAAACACGTTTCTTCTAGGAGCTGCGTTGGGATATTCCCGAGTGAATGGGACCATAGGTTGTACAGAGAAATATCTGCTTCTAAAACCAAAACGGAGCTATCTAACTGAATGGTTGTCAATGTGGGCATTCAACTGACAGAGTTAAACTCACGTGTGGATTCAGCGGATTGCCAACCCTTTCTGTGCAGAATCCCAAAACCGGTATTTCCAGCCCAATGCCGGCATACGTACTAAACAGCAGGAAACTTCGTCTAAAACTCAGGAGAAACGTTTCCTTGAAACTGCTCTGCTGTGCGTTCGTTCACCTAAGAGAGTTGGGTCTATGTTGAGATTCAGCGAGTCAGAAACACGTTTCTTCTAGGAGCTGCATTGGGTTATTCCCGAGTGAATGGGACCATAGGCTGTACAGAGAAATATCTGCTTCTAAAACCAAAACGGAGCTATCTAACTGAATGGTTGTCAATGGGTGCATTCAACTGACAGAGTTAAACTCACGTGTGGATTCAGCGGTTTGCCAACCCTTTCTGTGCAGAATCCCAAAACCGGTATTTCCAGCCCAATGCCGGCATACGTACTAAACAGCAGGAAACTTCGTCTAAAACTCAGGGGAAACGATTCCTTGAAACTGCTCTGCTGTGCGTTCGTTCACCTAAGAGAGTTGAATCTATGTTGAGATTCAGCGAGTCAGAAACACGTTTCTTCTAGGAGCTGCGTTGGGATATTCCCGAGTGAAAGGGACCATAGGCTGTACAGAGAAATATCTGCTTCTAAAACCAAAACGGAGCTATCTAACTGAATGGTTGTCAATGTGTGCATTCAGCTGAGAGAGTTAAACTCACGTGTGGATTCAGCGGATTACCCACCCTTTCTATGCAGAATCCCAAAACCGGTATTTCCATCCCAATGCCGGCATACGTACTAAACAGCAGGAAACTTCGTCTAAAACTCAGGAGAAACGTTTCCTTGAAACTGCTCTGCTGTGCGTTCGTTCACCTAAGAGAGTTGAATCTATGTTGACATTCAGCGAGTCAGAAACACGTTTCTTCTAGGAGCTGCGTTGGGATATTCCCGAGTGAATGGGACCATAGGCTGTACAGAGAAATATCTGCTTCTAAAACCAAAACGGAGCTATCTAACTGATTGGTTGTCAATGTGTGCATTCAACTGACAACGGTAAACTCACGTGTGGATTCAGCGGATTGCCAACCCTTTCTGTGCAGAATCCCAAAACCGGTATTTCCAGCCCAATGCCGGCATACGTACTAAACAGCAGGAAACTTCGTCTAAAACTCAGGAGAAACGTTTCCTTGAAACTGCTCTGCTGTGCGTTCGTTCACCTAAGAGAGTTGAATCTATGTTGAGATTCAGCGAGTCAGAAACACGTTTCTTCTAGGAGCTGCGTTGGGATATTCCCGAGTGAAAGGACCATAGGCTGTACAGAGAAATATCTGCTTCTAAAACCAAAACGGAGCTATCTAACTGAATGGTTGTCAATGTGTGCATTCAACTGAGAGAGTTAAACCCACGTGTGGATTCAGCGGATTACCCACACTTTCTGTGCAGAATCCCAAAACCGGTATTTCCAGCCCAATGCCGGCATACGTACTAAACAGCAGGAAACTTCGTCTAAAACTCAGGAGAAACGTTTCCTTGAAACTGCTCTGCTGTGCGTTCGTTCACCTAAGAGAGTTGAATCTATGTTGAGATTCAGCGAGTCAGAAACACGTTTCTTCTAGGAGCTTCGTTGGGATATTCCCGAGTGAAGGGGACCATAGGCTGTACAGAGAAATATCTGCTTCTAAAACCAAAACGGAGCTATCTAACTGAATGGTTGTCAATGTGTGCATTCAACTGACAGAGTTAAACACACGTGTGGATTCAGCGGATTGCCAACCATTTCTGTGCAGAATCCCAAAACCGGTATTTCCAGCCCAATGCCGGCATACGTACTAAACAGCAGGAAACTTCGTCTAAAACTCAGGAGAAACGTTTCCTTGAAACTGCTCTGCTGTGCGTTCGTTCACCTAAGAGAGTTGGATCTATGTTGAGATTCAGCGAGTCAGAAACACGTTTCTTCTAGGAGCTGCGTTGCGATATTCCCGAGTGAATGGGACCATAGGCTGTACAGAGAAATATCTGCTTCTAAAACCAAAACGGAGCTATCTAACTGATTGGTTGTCAATGTGTGCATTCAACTGACAACGGTAAACTCACGTGTGGATTCAGCGGATTGCCAACCCTTTCTGTGCAGAATCCCAAAACCGGTATTTCCAGCCCAATGCCGGCATACGTACTAAACAGCAGGAAACTTCGCCTAAAACTCAGGAGAAACGTTTCCTTGAAACTGCTCTGCTGTGCGTTCGTTCACCTAAGAGAGTTGAATCTATGTTGAGATTCAGCGAGTCAGAAACACGTTTCTTCTAGGAGCTGCGTTGGGATATTCCCGAGTGAATGGGACCATAGGTTGTACAGAGAAATATCTGCTTCTAAAACCAAAACGGAGCTATCTAACTGAATGGTTGTCAATGTGTGCATTCAACTGACAGAGTTAAACTCACGTGTGGATTCAGCGGATTGCCAACCCTTTCTGTGCAGAATCCCAAAACCGGTATTTCCAGCCCAATGCCGGCATACGTACTAAACAGCAGGAAACTTCGTCTAAAACTCAGGAGAAACGTTTCCTTGAAACTGCTCTGCTGTGCGTTCGTTCACCTAAGAGAGTTGGGTCTATGTTGAGATTCAGCGAGTCAGAAACACGTTTCTTCTAGGAGCTGCATTGGGTTATTCCCGAGTGAATGGGACCATAGGCTGTACAGAGAAATATCTGCTTCTAAAACCAAAACGGAGCTATCTAACTGAATGGTTGTCAATGGGTGCATTCAACTGACAGAGTTAAACTCACGTGTGGATTCAGCGGTTTGCCAACCCTTTCTGTGCAGAATCCCAAAACCGGTATTTCCAGCCCAATGCCGGCATACGTACTAAACAGCAGGAAACTTCGTCTAAAACTCAGGGGAAACGATTCCTTGAAACTGCTCTGCTGTGCGTTCGTTCACCTAAGAGAGTTGAATCTATGTTGAGATTCAGCGAGTCAGAAACACGTTTCTTCTAGGAGCTGCGTTGGGATATTCCCGAGTGAAAGGGACCATAGGCTGTACAGAGAAATATCTGCTTCTAAAACCAAAACGGAGCTATCTAACTGAATGGTTGTCAATGTGTGCATTCAACTGAGAGAGTTAAACTTACGTTTGGATTCAGCGGATTACCCACCCTTTCTATGCAGAATCCCAAAACCGGTATTTCCATCCCAATGCCGGCATACGTACTAAACAGCAGGAAACTTCGTCTAAAACTCAGGAGAAACGTTTCCTTGAAACTGCTCTGCTGTGCGTTCGTTCACCTAAGAGAGTTGAATCTATGTTGACATTCAGCGAGTCAGAAACACGTTTCTTCTAGGAGCTGCGTTGGGATATTCCCGAGTGAATGGGACCATAGGCTGTACAGAGAAATATCTGCTTCTAAAACCAAAACGGAGCTATCTAACTGATTGGTTGTCAATGTGTGCATTCAACTGACAACGGTAAACTCACGTGTGGATTCAGCGGATTGCCAACCCTTTCTGTGCAGAATCCCAAAACCGGTATTTCCAGCCCAATGCCGGCATACGTACTAAACAGCAGGAAACTTCGTCTAAAACTCAGGAGAAACGTTTCCTTGAAACTGCTCTGCTGTGCGTTCGTTCACCTAAGAGAGTTGAATCTATGTTGAGATTCAGCGAGTCAGAAACACGTTTCTTCTAGGAGCTGCGTTGGGATATTCCCGAGTGAAAGGGACCATAGGCTGTACAGAGAAATATCTGCTTCTAAAACCAAAACGGAGCTATCTAACTGAATGGTTGTCAATGTGTGCATTCAGCTGAGAGAGTTAAACTCACGTGTGGATTCAGCGGATTACCCACCCTTTCTATGCAGAATCCCAAAACCGGTATTTCCATCCCAATGCCGGCATACGTACTAAACAGCAGGAAACTTCGTCTAAAACTCAGGAGAAACGTATCCTTGAAACTGCTCTGCTGTGCGTTCGTTCACCTAAGAGAGTTGAATCTATGTTGACATTCAGCGAGTCAGAAACACGTTTCTTCTAGGAGCTGCGTTGGGATATTCCCGAGTGAATGGGACCATAGGCTGTACAGAGAAATATCTGCTTCTAAAACCAAAACGGAGCTATCTAACTGATTGGTTGTCAATGTGTGCATTCAACTGACAACGGTAAACTCACGTGTGGATTCAGCGGATTGCCAACCCTTTCTGTGCAGAATCCCAAAACCGGTATTTCCAGCCCAATGCCGGCATACGTACTAAACAGCAGGAAACTTCGTCTAAAACTCAGGAGAAACGTTTCCTTGAAACTGCTCTGCTGTGCGTTCGTTCACCTAAGAGAGTTGAATCTATGTTGAGATTCAGCGAGTCAGAAACACGTTTCTTCTAGGAGCTGCGTTGGGATATTCCCGAGTGAAAGGACCATAGGCTGTACAGAGAAATATCTGCTTCTAAAACCAAAACGGAGCTATCTAACTGAATTGTTGTCAATGTGTGCATTCAACTGAGAGAGTTAAACCCACGTGTGGATTCAGCGGATTACCCACACTTTCTGTGCAGAATCCCAAAACCGGTATTTCCAGCCCAATGCCGGCATACGTACTAAACAGCAGGAAACTTCGTCTAAAACTCAGGAGAAACGTTTCCTTGAAACTGCTCTGCTGTGCGTTCGTTCACCTAAGAGATTTGAATCTATGTTGAGATTCAGCGAGTCAGAAACACGTTTCTTCTAGGAGCTTCGTTGGGATAATCCCGAGTGAAGGGGACCATAGGCTGTACAGAGAAATATCTGCTTCTAAAACCAAAACGGAGCTATCTAACTGAATGGTTGTCAATGTGTGCATTCAACTGACAGAGTTAAACACACGTGTGGATTCAGCGGATTGCCAACCATTTCTGTGCAGAATCCCAAAACCGGTATTTCCAGCCCAATGCCGGCATACGTACTAAACAGCAGGAAACTTCGTCTAAAACTCAGGAGAAACGTTTCCTTGAAACTGCTCTGCTGTGCGTTCGTTCACCTAAGAGAGTTGGATCTATGTTGAGATTCAGCGAGTCAGAAACACGTTTCTTCTAGGAGCTGCGTTGCGATATTCCCGAGTGAATGGGACCATAGGCTGTACAGAGAAATATCTGCTTCTAAAACCAAAACGGAGCTATCTAACTGATTGGTTGTCAATGTGGGCATTCAACTGACAACGGTAAACTCACGTGTGGATTCAGCGGATTGCCAACCCTTTCTGTGCAGAATCCCAAAACCGGTATTTCCAGCCCAATGCCGGCATACGTACTAAACAGCAGGAAACTTCGTCTAAAACTCAGGAGAAACGTTTCCTTGAAACTGTTCTGCTGTGCGTTCGTTCACCTAAGAGAGTTGAATCTATGTTGAGATTCAGCGAGTCAGAAACACGTTTCTTCTAGGAGCTGCGTTGGGATATTCCCGAGTGAATGGGACCATAGGTTGTACAGAGAAATATCTGCTTCTAAAACCAAAACGGAGCTATCTAACTGAATGGTTGTCAATGTGTGCATTCAACTGACAGAGTTAAACTCACGTGTGGATTCAGCGGATTGCCAACCCTTTCTGTGCAGAATCCCAAAACCGGTATTTCCAGCCCAATGCCGGCATACGTACTAAACAGCAGGAAACTTCGTCTAAAACTCAGGAGAAACGTTTCCTTGAAACTGCTCTGCTGTGCGTTCGTTCACCTAAGAGAGTTGGGTCTATGTTGAGATTCAGCGAGTCAGAAACACGTTTCTTCTAGGAGCTGCATTGGGTTATTCCCGAGTGAATGGGACCATAGGCTGTACAGAGAAATATCTGCTTCTAAAACCAAAACGGAGCTATCTAACTGAATGGTTGTCAATGGGTGCATTCAACTGACAGAGTTAAACTCACGTGTGGATTCAGCGGTTTGCCAACCCTTTCTGTGCAGAATCCCAAAACCGGTATTTCCAGCCCAATGCCGGCATACGTACTAAACAGCAGGAAACTTCGTCTAAAACTCAGGGGAAACGATTCCTTGAAACTGCTCTGCTGTGCGTTCGTTCACCTAAGAGAGTTGAATCTATGTTGAGATTCAGCGAGTCAGAAACACGTTTCTTCTAGGAGCTGCGTTGGGATATTCCCGAGTGAAAGGGACCATAGGCTGTACAGAGAAATATCTGCTTCTAAAACCAAAACGGAGCTATCTAACTGAATGGTTGTCAATGTGTGCATTCAACTGAGAGAGTTAAACTTACGTTTGGATTCAGCGGATTACCCACCCTTTCTATGCAGAATCCCAAAACCGGTATTTCCATCCCAATGCCGGCATACGTACTAAACAGCAGGAAACTTCGTCTAAAGCTCAGGAGAAACGTTTCCTTGAAACTGCTCTGCTGTGCGTTCGTTCACCTAAGAGAGTTGAATCTATGTTGACATTCAGCGAGTCAGAAACACGTTTCTTCTAGGAGCTGCGTTGGGATATTCCCGAGTGAATGGGACCATAGGCTGTACAGAGAAATATCTGCTTCTAAAACCAAAACGGAGCTATCTAACTGATTGGTTGTCAATGTGTGCATTCAACTGACAACGGTAAACTCACGTGTGGATTCAGCGGATTGCCAACCCTTTCTGTGCAGAATCCCAAAACCGGTATTTCCAGCCCAATGCCGGCATACGTACTAAACAGCAGGAAACTTCGTCTAAAACTCAGGAGAAACGTTTCCTTGAAACTGCTCTGCTGTGCGTTCGTTCACCTAAGAGAGTTGAATCTATGTTGAGATTCAGCGAGTCAGAAACACGTTTCTTCTAGGAGCTGCGTTGGGATATTCCCGAGTGAAAGGGACCATAGGCTGTACAGAGAAATATCTGCTTCTAAAACCAAAACGGAGCTATCTAACTGAATAGTTGTCAATGTGTGCATTCAACTGACAGAGTTAAACTCACGTGTGGATTCAGCGGATTGCCAACCCTTTCTGTGCAGAATCCCAAAACCGGTATTTCCATCCCAATGCCGGCATACGTACTAAACAGCAGGAAACTTCGTCTAAAACTCAGGAGAAACGTTTCCTTGAAACTGCTCTGCTGTGCGTTCGTTCACCTAAGAGAGTTGAATCTATGTTGACATTCAGCGAGTCAGAAACACGTTTCTTCTAGGAGCTGCGTTGGGATATTCCCGAGTGAATGGGACCATAGGCTGTACAGAGAAATATCTGCTTCTAAAACCAAAACGGAGCTATCTAACTGATTGGTTGTCAATGTGTGCATTCAACTGACAACGGTAAACTCACGTGTGGATTCAGCGGATTGCCAACCCTTTCTGTGCAGAATCCCAAAACCGGTATTTCCAGCCCAATGCCGGCATACGTACTAAACAGCAGGAAACTTCGTCTAAAACTCAGGAGAAACGTTTCCTTGAAACTGCTCTGCTGTGCGTTCGTTCACCTAAGAGAGTTGAATCTATGTTGAGATTCAGCGAGTCAGAAACACGTTTCTTCTAGGAGCTGCGTTGGGATATTCCCGAGTGAAAGGACCATAGGCTGTACAGAGAAATATCTGCTTCTAAAACCAAAACGGAGCTATCTAACTGAATTGTTGTCAATGTGTGCATTCAACTGAGAGAGTTAAACCCACGTGTGGATTCAGCGGATTACCCACACTTTCTGTGCAGAATCCCAAAACCGGTATTTCCAGCCCAATGCCGGCATACGTACTAAACAGCAGGAAACTTCGTCTAAAACTCAGGAGAAACGTTTCCTTGAAACTGCTCTGCTGTGCGTTCGTTCACCTAAGAGAGTTGAATCTATGTTGAGATTCAGCGAGTCAGAAACACGTTTCTTCTAGGAGCTGCGTTGGGATATTCCCGAGTGAAAGGACCATAGGCTGTACAGAGAAATATCTGCTTCTAAAGCCACAGCGGAGCTATCCAACTGAATGGTTGTCAATGTGTGCATTCAACTGGCAGAGTTAAACTCACGTGTGGATTCAGCGGATTGCCAACCCTTTCTGTGCAGAATCCCAAAACCGGTATTTCCAGCCCAATGCCGGCATACGTACTAAACAGCAGGAAACTTCGTGTAAAACTCAGGAGAAACGTTTCCTTGAAACTGCTCTGCTGTGCGTTCGTTCACCTAAGAGAGTTGGGTCTATGTTGAGATTCAGCGAGTCAGAAACACGTTTCTTCTAGGAGATGCATTGGGTTATTCCCGAGTGAATGGGACCATAGGCTGTACAGAGAAATATCTGCTTCTAAAACCAAAACGGAGCTATCTAACTGAATGGTTGTCAATGGGTGCATTCAACTGACAGAGTTAAACTCACGTGTGGATTCAGCGGTTTGCCAACCCTTTCTGTGCAGAATCCCAAAACCGGTATTTCCAGCCCAATGCCGGCATACGTACTAAACAGCAGGAAACTTCGTCTAAAACTCAGGAGAAACGATTCCTTGAAACTGCTCTGCTGTGCGTTCGTTCACCTAAGAGAGTTGAATCTATGTTGAGATTCAGCGAGTCAGAAACACGTTTCTTCTAGGAGCTGCGTTGGGATATTCCCGAGTGAAAGGGACCATAGGCTGTACAGAGAAATATCTGCTTCTAAAACCAAAACGGAGCTATCTAACTGAATGGTTGTCAATGTGTGCATTCAACTGACAGAGTTAAACTCACGTGTGGATTCAGCGGATTGCCAACCCTTTCTGTGCAGAATCCCAAAACCGGTATTTCCAGCCCAATGCCGGCATACGTACTAAACAGCAGGAAACTTCGTCTAAAACTCAGGAGAAACGTTTCCTTGAAACTGCTCTGCTGTGCGTTCGTTCACCTAAGAGAGTTGGGTCTATGTTGAGATTCAGCGAGTCAGAAACACGTTTCTTCTAGGAGCTGCATTGGGTTATTCCCGAGTGAATGGGACCATAGGCTGTACAGAGAAATATCTGCTTCTAAAACCAAAACGGAGCTATCTAACTGAATGGTTGTCAATGGGTGCATTCAACTGACAGAGTTAAACTCACGTGTGGATTCAGCGGTTTGCCAACCCTTTCTGTGCAGAATCCCAAAACCGGTATTTCCAGCCCAATGCCGGCATACGTACTAAACAGCAGGAAACTTCGTCTAAAACTCAGGGGAAACGATTCCTTGAAACTGCTCTGCTGTGCGTTCGTTCACCTAAGAGAGTTGAATCTATGTTGAGATTCAGCGAGTCAGAAACACGTTTCTTCTAGGAGCTGCGTTGGGATATTCCCGAGTGAAAGGGACCATAGGCTGTACAGAGAAATATCTGCTTCTAAAACCAAAACGGAGCTATCTAACTGAATGGTTGTCAATGTGTGCATTCAACTGAGAGAGTTAAACTCACGTTTGGATTCAGCGGATTACCCACCCTTTCTATGCAGAATCCCAAAACCGGTATTTCCATCCCAATGCCGGCATACGTACTAAACAGCAGGAAACTTCGTCTAAAACTCAGGAGAAACGTTTCCTTGAAACTGCTCTGCTGTGCGTTCGTTCACCTAAGAGAGTTGAATCTATGTTGAGATTCAGCGAGTCAGAAACACGTTTCTTCTAGGAGCTTCGTTGGGATATTCCCGAGTGAAGGGGACCATAGGCTGTACAGAGAAATATCTGCTTCTAAAACCAAAACGTAGCTATTTAACTGAATGGTTGTCAATGTGTGCATTCAACTGACAGAGTTAAACTCACGTGTGGATTCAGCGGATTGCCAACCATTTCTGTGCAGAATCCCAAAACCGGTATTTCCAGCCCAATGCCGGCATACGTACTAAACAGCAGGAAACTTCGTCTAAAACTCAGGAGAAACGTTTCCTTGAAACTGTTCTGCTGTGCGTTCGTTCACCTAAGAGAGTTGGATCTATGTTGAGATTCAGCGAGTCAGAAACACGTTTCTTCTAGGAACTGCGATGGGATATTCCCGAGTGAATGGGACCATAGGCTGTACAGAGACATATCTGCTTCTAAAACCAAAACGGAGCTATCTAACTGAATGGTTGTCAATGTGTGCATTCAACTGACAGAGTTAAACTCACGTGTGGATTCAGCGGATTGCCAACCCTTTCTGTGCAGAATCCCAAAACCGGTATTTCCAGCCCAATGCCGGCATACGTACTAAACAGCAGGAAACTTCGACTAAAACTCAGGAGAAACGTTTCCTTGAAACTGCTCTGCTGTGCGTTCGTTCACCTAACAGAGTTGAATCTATGTTGAGATTCAGCGAGTCAGAAACACGTTTCTTCTAGGAGCTGCGTTGGTATATTCCCGAGTGAATGGGACCATAGGCTGTACAGAGAAATATCTGCTTCTAAAACCACAACGGAGCTATCTAACTGAATGGTTGTCAATGTGTGCATTCAGCTGAGAGAGTTAAACTCACGTGTGGATTCAGCGGATTACCCACCCTTTCTATGCAGAATCCCAAAATCGGTATTTCCATCCCAATGCCGGCATACGTACTAAACAGCAGGAAACTTCGTCTAAAACTCAGGAGAAACGTTTCCTTGAAACTGCTCTGCTGTGCGTTCGTTCACCTAAGAGAGTTGAATCTATGTTGACATTCAGCGAGTCAGAAACACGTTTCTTCTAGGAGCTGCGTTGGGATATTCCCGAGTGAATGGGACCATAGGCTGTACAGAGAAATATCTGCTTCTAAAACCAAAACGGAGCTATCTAACTGATTGGTTGTCAATGTGTGCATTCAACTGACAACGGTAAACTCACGTGTGGATTCAGCGGATTGCCAACCCTTTCTGTGCAGAATCCCAAAACCGGTATTTCCAGCCCAATGCCGGCATACGTACTAAACAGCAGGAAACTTCGTCTAAAACTCAGGAGAAACGTTTCCTTGAAACTGCTCTGCTGTGCGTTCGTTCACCTAAGAGAGTTGAATCTATGTTGAGATTCAGCGAGTCAGAAACACGTTTCTTCTAGGAGCTGCGTTGGGATATTCCCGAGTGAAAGGACCATAGGCTGTACAGAGAAATATCTGCTTCTAAAACCAAAACGGAGCTATCTAACTGAATGGTTGTCAATGTGTGCATTCAACTGAGAGAGTTAAACCCACGTGTGGATTCAGCGGATTACCCACACTTTCTGTGCAGAATCCCAAAACCGGTATTTCCATCCCAATGACGGTTACGTACTAAACAGCAGGAAACTTCGTCTAAAACTCAGGAGAAACGTTTCCTTGAAACTGCTCTGCTGTGCGTTCGTTCACCTAAGAGAGTTGAATCTATGTTGACATTCAGCGAGACAGAAACACCTTTCTTCTAGGAGCTGCGTTGGGATATTCCCGAGTGAAAGGGACCATAGGCTGTACAGAGAAATATCTGCTTCTAAAGCCACAACGGAGCTATCTAACTGAATGGTTGTCAATGTGTGCATTCAACTGACAGAGTTAAACTCACGTGTGGATTCAGCGGATTGCCAACCCTTTCTGTGCAGAATCCCAAAACCGGTATTTCCAGCCCAATGCCGGCATACGTACTAAACAGCAGGAAACTTCGTCTAAAACTCAGGAGAAACGTTTCCTTGAAACTGCTCTGCTGTGCGTTCGTTCACCTAAGAGAGTTGAATCTATGTTGAGATTCAGCGAGTCAGAAACACGTTTCTTCTAGGAGCTGCGTTGGGATATTCCCGAGTGAAAGGACCATAGGCTGTACAGAGAAATATCTGCTTCTAAAACCAAAACGGAGCTATCTAACTGAATGGTTGTCAATGTGTGCATTCAACTGAGAGAGTTAAACCCACGTGTGGATTCAGCGGATTACCCACACTTTCTGTGCAGAATCCCAAAACCGGTATTTCCATCCCAATGACGGTTACGTACTAAACAGCAGGAAACTTCGTCTAAAACTCAGGAGAAACGTTTCCTTGAAACTGCTCTGCTGTGCGTTCGTTCACCTAAGAGAGTTGAATCTATGTTGACATTCAGCGAGACAGAAACACCTTTCTTCTAGGAGCTGCGTTGGGATATTCCCGAGTGAAAGGGACCATAGGCTGTACAGAGAAATATCTGCTTCTAAAGCCACAACGGAGCTATCTAACTGAATGGTTGTCAATGTGTGCATTCAACTGACAGAGTTAAACTCACGTGTGGATTCAGCGGATTGCCAACCCTTTCTGTGCAGAATCCCAAAACCGGTATTTCCAGCCCAATGCCGGCATACGTACTAAACAGCAGGAAACTTCGTCTAAAACTCAGGAGAAACGTTTCCTTGAAACTGCTCTGCTGTGCGTTCGTTCACCTAAGAGAGTTGGATCTATGTTGAGATTCAGCGAGTCAGAAACACGTTTCTTCTAGGAGCTGCGTTGGGATATTCCCGAGTGAAAGGGACCATAGGCTGTACAGAGAAATATCTGCTTCTAAAACCAAAACGGAGCTATCTAACTGAATGGTTGTCAATGTGTGCATTCAACTGAGAGAGTTAAACCCACGTGTGGATTCAGCGGATTACCCACACTTTCTGTGCAGAATCCCAAAACCGGTATTTCCATCCCAATGACGGTTACGTACTAAACAGCAGGAAACTTCGTCTAAAACTCAGGAGAAACGTTTCCTTGAAACTGCTCTGCTGTGCGTTCGTTCACCTAAGAGAGTTGAATCTATGTTGACATTCAGCGAGACAGAAACACCTTTCTTCTAGGAGCTGCGTTGGGATATTCCCGAGTGAAAGGGACCATAGGCTGTACAGAGAAATATCTGCTTCTAAAGCCACAACGGAGCTATCTAACTGAATGGTTGTCAATGTGTGCATTCAACTGACAGAGTTAAACTCACGTGTGGATTCAGCGGATTGCCAACCCTTTCTGTGCAGAATCCCAAAACCGGTATTTCCAGCCCAATGCCGGCATACGTACTAAACAGCAGGAAACTTCGTCTAAAACTCAGGAGAAACGTTTCCTTGAAACTGCTCTGCTGTGCGTTCGTTCACCTAAGAGAGTTGAATCTATGTTGAGATTCAGCGAGTCAGAAACACGTTTCTTCTAGGAGCTGCGTTGGGATATTCCCGAGTGAAAGGGACCATAGGCTGTACAGAGAAATATCTGCTTCTAAAACCACAACGGAGCTATCTAACTGAATGGTTGTCAATGTGTGCATTCAACTGACAGAGTTAAACTCACGTGTGGATTCAGCGGATTGCCAACCCTTTCTGTGCAGAATCCCAAAACCGGTATTTCCAGCCCAATGCCGGCATACGTACTAAACAGCAGGAAACTTCGCCTAAAACTCAGGAGAAACGTTTCCTTGAAACTGCTCTGCTGTGCGTTCGTTCACCTAAGACAGTTGAATCTATGTTGAGATTCAGCGAGTCAGAAACACGTTTCTTCTAGGAGCTTCGTTGGGATATTCCCGAGTGAAGGGGACCATAGGCTGTACAGAGAAATATCTGCTTCTAAAACCAAAACGTAGCTATTTAACTGAATGGTTGTCAATGTGTGCATTCAACTGACAGAGTTAAACTCACGTGTGGATTCAGCGGATTGCCAACCATTTCTGTGCAGAATCCCAAAACCGGTATTTCCAGCCCAATGCCGGCATACGTACTAAACAGCAGGAAACTTCGTCTAAAACTCAGGAGAAACGTTTCCTTGAAACTGTTCTGCTGTGCGTTCGTTCACCTAAGAGAGTTGGATCTATGTTGAGATTCAGCGAGTCAGAAACACGTTTCTTCTAGGAGCTGCGTTGGGATATTCCCGAGTGAATGGGACCATAGGCTGTACAGAGAAATATCTGCTTCCAAAACCAAAACGGAGCTATCTAACTGAATGGTTGTCAATGTGTGCATTCAACTGACAGAGTTAAACTCACGTGTGGATTCAGCGGTTTGCCAACCCTTTCTGTGCAGAATCCCAAAACCGGTATTTCCAGCCCAATGCCGGCATACGTACTAAACAGCAGGAAACTTCGTCTAAAACTCAGGAGAAACGTTTCCTTGAAACTGCTGTGCTGTGCGTTCGTTCACCTAAGAGAGTTGAATCTATGTTGAGATTCAGCGAGTCAGAAACACGTTTCTTCTAGGAGCTGCGTTGGGATATTCCCGAGTGAATGGGACCATAGGTTGTACAGAGAAATATCTGCTTCTAAAACCAAAACGGAGCTATCTAACTGAATGGTTGTCAATTTGTGCATTCAACTGACAGAGTTAAACTCACGTGTGGATTCAGCGGTTTGCAAACCCTTTCTGTGCAGAATCCCAAAACCGATATTTCCAGCCCAATGCCGGCATACGTACTAAACAGCAGGAAACTTCGTCTAAAACTCAGGAGAAACGATTCATTGAAACTGCTCTGCTGTGCGTTCGTTCAACTAAGAGAGTTGAATCTATGTTGAGATTCAGCGAGTCAGAAACACGTTTCTTCTAGGAGCTGCGTTGGGATATTCCCGAGTGAAAGGGTCCATAGGCTGTATAGAGAAATATCTGCTTCTAAAGCCACAACGGAGCTATCTAACTGAATGGTTGTCAATGTGTGCATTCAACTGAGAGAGTTAAACTCACGTGTGGATTCAGCGGATTGCCAACCCTTTCTGTGCAGAATCCCAAAACCGGTATTTCCAGCCCAATGCCGGCATACGTACTAAACAGCAGGAAACTTCGTCGAAAACTCAGGAGAAACGTTTCCTTGAAACTGCTCTGCTGTGCGTTCGTTCACCTAAGAGAGTTGGATCTTTGTTGAGATTCAGCGAGTCAGAAACACGTTTCTTCTAGGAGCTGCGTTGGGATATTCCCGAGTGAATGGGACCATAGGCTGTACAGAGAAATATCTGCTTCTAAAACCAAAACCGAGCTATCTAACTGAATGGTTGTCAATGTGTGCATTCAACTGACAGAGTTAAACTCACGTGTGGATTCAGCGGATTGCCAACCCTTTCTGTGCAGAATCCCAAAACCGGTATTTCCAGCCCAATGCCGGCATACGTACTAAACAGCAGGAAACTTCGACTAAAACTCAGGAGAAACGTTTCCTTGAAACTGCTCTGCTGTGCGTTCGTTCACCTAACAGAGTTGAATCTATGTTGAGATTCAGCGAGTCAGAAACACGTTTCTTCTAGGAGCTGCGTTGGGATATTCCCGAGTGAATGGGACCATAGGCTGTACAGAGAAATATCTGCTTCTAAAACCACAACGGAGCTATCTAACTGAATGGTTGTCAATGTGTATTCAACTGACAGAGTTAAACTCACGTGTGGATTCAGCGGATTGCCAACCCTTTCTGTGCAGAATCCCAAAACCGGTATTTCCAGCCCAATGCCGGCATACGTACTAAACAGCAGGAAACTTCGTCTAAAACTCAGGAGAAACGTTTCCTTAAAACTGCTCTGTTGTGCGTTCGTTCAATTAAGAGAGTTGAATCTATGTTGAGATTCAGCGAGTCAGAAACACGTTTCTTCTAGGAGCTGCGTTGGGATATTCCCGAGTGAATGGGACCATAGGCTGTACAGAGAAATATGTGCATCTAAAACCAAAACGGAGCTATATACCTGAATGGTTGTAAATGTGCGCATTCAACTGACAGAGCTAAACTCACGTGTGGATTCAGCGGTTTGCAAACCCTTTCTGTGCAGAATCCCAAAACCGGTATTTCCAGCCCAATGCCGGCATACGTACTAAACAGCAGGAAACTTCGCCTAAAACTCAGGAGAAACGTTTCCTTGAAACTGCTCTGCTGTGCGTTCGTTCACCTAAGAGAGTTGAATCTATGTTGAGATTCAGCGAGTCAGAAACACGTTTCCTCTAGGAGCTGCGTTGGGATATTCCCGAGTGAATGGGACCATAGGCTGTACAGAGAAATATCTGCTTCTAAAACCAAAACGGAGCTATCTAACTGAATGGTTGTCAATGTGTGCATTCAACTGACAGAGTTAAACTCACGTGTGGATTCAGCGGATTGCCAACCCTTTCTGTGCAGAATCCCAAAACCGGTATTTCCAGCCCAATGCCGGCATACGTACTAAACAGCAGGAAACTTCGTCTAAAACTCAGGAGAAACGTTTCCTTGAAACTGCTCTGCTGTGCGTTCGTTCACCTAAGAGAGTTGGGTCTCTGTTGAGATTCAGCGAGTCAGAAACACGTTTCTTCTAGGAGCTGCATTGGGTTATTCCCGAGTGAATGGGACCATAGGCTGTACAGAGAAATATCTGCTTCTAAAACCAAAACGGAGCTATCTAACTGAATGGTTGTCAATGGGTGCATTCAACGGACAGAGTTAAACTCACGTGTGGATTCAGCGGTTTGCCAACCCTTTCTGTGCAGAATCCCAAAACCGGTATTTCCAGCCCAATGCCGGCATACGTACTAAACAGCAGGAAACTTCGTCTAAAACTCAGGAGAAACGATTCCTTGAAACTGCTCTGCTGTGCGTTCGTTCACCTAAGAGAGTTGAATCTATGTTGAGATTCAGCGAGTCAGAAACACGTTTCTTCTAGGAGCTGCGTTGGGATATTCCCGAGTGAAAGGGACCATAGGCTGTACAGAGAAATATCTGCTTCTAAAACCAAAACGGAGCTATCTAACTGAATGGTTGTCAATGTGTGCATTCAACTGAGAGAGTTAAATTCACGTGTGGATTCAGCGGATTACCCACCCTTTCTATGCAGAATCCCAAAACCGGTATTTCCATCCCAATGCCGGCATACGTACTAAACAGCAGGAAACTTCGTCTAAAACTCAGGAGAAACGTTTCCTTGAAACTGCTCTGCTGTGCGTTCGTTCACCTAAGAGAGTTGAATCTATGTTGACATTCAGCGAGTCAGAAACACGTTTCTTCTAGGAGCTGCGTTGGGATATTCCCGAGTGAATGGAACCATAGGCTGTACAGAGAAATATCTGCTTCTAAAACCAAAACGGAGCTATCTAACTGATTGGTTGTCAATTTGTGCATTCAACTGACAACGGTAAACTCACGTGTGGATTCAGCGGATTGCCAACCCTTTCTGTGCAGAATCCCAAAACCGGTATTTCCAGCCCAATGCCGGCATACGTACTAAACAGCAGGAAACTTCCTCTAAAACTCAGGAGAAACGTTTCCTTGAAACTGCTCTGCTGTGCGTTCGTTCACCTAAGAGAGTTGAATCTATGTTGAGATTCAGCGAGTCAGAAACACGTTTCTTCTAGGAGCTGCGTTGGGATATTCCCGAGTGAAAGGACCATAGGCTGTACAGAGAAATATCTGCTTCTAAAACCAAAACGGAGCTATCTAACTGAATGGTTGTCAATGTGTGCATTCAACTGACAGAGTTAAACTCACGTGTGGATTCAGCGGATTGCCAAAACTTTCTGTGCAGAATCCCAAAACCGGTATTTCCAGCCCAATGCCGGCATACGTACTAAACAGCAGGAAACTTCGTCTAAAACTCAGGAGAAACGTTTCCTTGAAACTGCTCTGCTGTGCGTTCGTTCACCTAAGAGAGTTGGGTCTCTGTTGAGATTCAGCGAGTCAGAAACACGTTTCTTCTAGGAGCTGCATTGGGTTATTCCCGAGTGAATGGGACCATAGGCTGTACAGAGAAATATCTGCTTCTAAAACCAAAACGGAGCTATCTAACTGAATGGTTGTCAATGTGTGCATTCAACTGACAGAGTTAAACTCACGTGTGGATTCAGCGGATTGCCAACCCTTTCTGTGCAGAATCCCAAAACCGGTATTTCCAGCCCAATGCCGGCATACGTACTAAACAGCAGGAAACTTCGTCTAAAACTCAGGAGAAACGTTTCCTTGAAACTGCTCTGCTGTGCGTTCGTTCACCTAAGAGAGTTGGGTCTCTGTTGAGATTCAGCGAGTCAGAAACACGTTTCTTCTAGGAGCTGCATTGGGTTATTCCCGAGTGAATGGGACCATAGGCTGTACAGAGAAATATCTGCTTCTAAAACCAAAACGGAGCTATCTAACTGAATGGTTGTCAATGGGTGCATTCAACGGACAGAGTTAAACTCACGTGTGGATTCAGCGGTTTGCCAACCCTTTCTGTGCAGAATCCCAAAACCGGTATTTCCAGCCCAATGCCGGCATACGTACTAAACAGCAGGAAACTTCGTCTAAAACTCAGGAGAAACGATTCCTTGAAACTGCTCTGCTGTGCGTTCGTTCACCTAAGAGAGTTGAATCTATGTTGAGATTCAGCGAGTCAGAAACACGTTTCTTCTAGGAGCTGCGTTGGGATATTCCCGAGTGAAAGGGACCATAGGCTGTACAGAGAAATATCTGCTTCTAAAACCAAAACGGAGCTATCTAACTGAATGGTTGTCAATGTGTGCATTCAACTGAGAGAGTTAAATTCACGTGTGGATTCAGCGGATTACCCACCCTTTCTATGCAGAATGCCAAAACCGGTATTTCCATCCCAATGCCGGCATACGTACTAAACAGCAGGAAACTTCGTCTAAAACTCAGGAGAAACGTTTCCTTGAAACTGCTCTGCTGTGCGTTCGTTCACCTAAGAGAGTTGAATCTATGTTGACATTCAGCGAGTCAGAAACACGTTTCTTCTAGGAGCTGCGTTGGGATATTCCCGAGTGAATGGAACCATAGGCTGTACAGAGAAATATCTGCTTCTAAAACCAAAACGGAGCTATCTAACTGATTGGTTGTCAATGTGTGCATTCAACTGACAGAGTTAAACTCACGTGTGGATTCAGCGGATTGCCAACCCTTTCTGTGCAGAATCCCAAAACCGGTATTTCCAGCCCAATGCCGGCATACGTACTAAACAGCAGGAAACTTCGTCTAAAACTCAGGAGAAACGTTTCCTTGAAACTGCTCTGCTGTGCGTTCGTTCAACTAAGAGAGTTGAATCTATGTTGAGATTCAGCGAGTCAGAAACACGTTTTTCTAGGAGCTGCGTTGGGATATTCCCGAGTGAAAGGGACCATAGGCTGTACAGAGAAATATCTGCTTCTAAAACCACAACGGAGCTATCTAACTGAATGGTTGTCAATGTGTGCATTCAACTGACAGAGTTAAACTCACGTGTGGATTCAGCGGATTGCCAACCCTTTCTGTGCAGAATCCCAAAACCGGTATTTCCAGCCCAATGCCGGCATACGTACTAAACAGCAGGAAACTTCGCCTAAAACTCAGGAGAAACGTTTCCTTGAAACTGCTCTGCTGTGCGTTCGTTCACCTAAGACAGTTGAATCTATGTTGAGATTCAGCGAGTCAGAAACACGTTTCTTCTAGGAGCTGCGTTGGGATATTCCCGAGTGAATGGGACCATAGGCTGTACAGAGAAATATCTGCTTCTAAAACCACAACGGAGCTATCTAACTGAATGGTTGTCAATGTGTATTCAACTGACAGAGTTAAACTCACGTGTGGATTCAGCGGATTGCCAACCCTTTCTGTGCAGAATCCCAAAACCGGTATTTCCAGCCCAATGCCGGCATACGTACTAAACAGCAGGAAACTTCGTCTAAAACTCAGGAGAAACGTTTCCTTAAAACTGCTCTGTTGTGCGTTCGTTCAATTAAGAGAGTTGAATCTATGTTGAGATTCAGCGAGTCAGAAACACGTTTCTTCTAGGAGCCGCGTTGGGATATTCCCGAGTGAATGGGACCATAGGCTGTACAGAGAAATATGTGCATCTAAAACCAAAACGGAGCTATATACCTGAATGGTTGTAAATGTGCGCATTCAACTGACAGAGCTAAACTCACGTGTGGATTCAGGGGTTTGCAAACCCTTTCTGTGCAGAATCCCAAAACCGGTATTTCCAGCCCAATGCCGGCATACGTACTAAACAGCAGGAAACTTCGCCTAAAACTCAGGAGAAACGTTTCCTTGAAACTGCTCTGCTGTGCGTTCGTTCACCTAAGAGAGTTGAATCTATGTTGAGATTCAGCGAGTCAGAAACACGTTTCTTCTAGGAGCTGCGTTGGGATATTCCCGAGTGAATGGGACCATAGGCTGTACAGAGAAATATCTGCTTCTAAAACCAAAACGGAGCTATCTAACTGAATGGTTGTCAATGTGTGCATTCAACTGACAGAGTTAAACTCACGTGTGGATTCAGCGGATTGCCAACCCTTTCTGTGCAGAATCCCAAAACCGGTATTTCCAGCCCAATGCCGGCATACGTACTAAACAGCAGGAAACTTCGTCTAAAACTCAGGAGAAACGTTTCCTTGAAACTGCTCTGCTGTGCGTTCGTTCACCTAAGAGAGTTGGGTCTCTGTTGAGATTCAGCGAGTCAGAAACACGTTTCTTCTAGGAGCTGCATTGGGTTATTCCCGAGTGAATGGGACCATAGGCTGTACAGAGAAATATCTGCTTCTAAAACCAAAACGGAGCTATCTAACTGAATGGTTGTCAATGGGTGCATTCAACGGACAGAGTTAAACTCACGTGTGGATTCAGCGGTTTGCCAACCCTTTCTGTGCAGAATCCCAAAACCGGTATTTCCAGCCCAATGCCGGCATACGTACTAAACAGCAGGAAACTTCGTCTAAAACTCAGGAGAAACGATTCCTTGAAACTGCTCTGCTGTGCGTTCGTTCACCTAAGAGAGTTGAATCTATGTTGAGATTCAGCGAGTCAGAAACACGTTTCTTCTAGGAGCTGCGTTGGGATATTCCCGAGTGAAAGGGACCATAGGCTGTACAGAGAAATATCTGCTTCTAAAACCAAAACGGAGCTATCTAACTGAATGGTTGTCAATGTGTGCATTCAACTGAGAGAGTTAAATTCACGTGTGGATTCAGCGGATTACCCACCCTTTCTATGCAGAATCCCAAAACCGGTATTTCCATCCCAATGCCGGCATACGTACTAAACAGCAGGAAACTTCGTCTAAAACTCAGGAGAAACGTTTCCTTGAAACTGCTCTGCTGTGCGTTCGTTCACCTAAGAGAGTTGAATCTATGTTGACATTCAGCGAGTCAGAAACACGTTTCTTCTAGGAGCTGCGTTGGGATATTCCCGAGTGAATGGAACCATAGGCTGTACAGAGAAATATCTGCTTCTAAAACCAAAACGGAGCTATCTAACTGATTGGTTGTCAATTTGTGCATTCAACTGACAACGGTAAACTCACGTGTGGATTCAGCGGATTGCCAACCCTTTCTGTGCAGAATCCCAAAACCGGTATTTCCAGCCCAATGCCGGCATACGTACTAAACAGCAGGAAACTTCCTCTAAAACTCAGGAGAAACGTTTCCTTGAAACTGCTCTGCTGTGCGTTCGTTCACCTAAGAGAGTTGAATCTATGTTGAGATTCAGCGAGTCAGAAACACGTTTCTTCTAGGAGCTGCGTTGGGATATTCCCGAGTGAAAGGACCATAGGCTGTACAGAGAAATATCTGCTTCTAAAACCAAAACGGAGCTATCTAACTGAATGGTTGTCAATGTGTGCATTCAACTGAGAGAGTTAAACCCACGTGTGGATTCAGCGGATTACCCACACTTTCTGTGCAGAATCCCAAAACCGGTATTTCCATCCCAATGACGGTTACGTACTAAACAGCAGGAAACTTCGTCTAAAACTCAGGAGAAACGTTTCCTTGAAACTTCTCTGCTGTTCGTTCGTTCACCTAAGAGAGTTGAATCTATGTTGACATTCAGCGAGTCAGAAACACGTTTCTTCTAGGAGCTGCGTTGGGATATTCCCGAGTGAAAGGGACCATAGGCTGTACAGAGAAATATCTGCTTCTAAAGCCACAACGGAGCTATCTAACTGAATGGTTGTCAATGTGTGCATTCAACTGACAGAGTTAAACTCACGTGTGGATTCAGCGGATTGCCAACCCTTTCTGTGCAGAATCCCAAAACCGGTATTTCCAGCCCAATGCCGGCATACGTACTAAACAGCAGGAAACTTCGTCTAAAACTCAGGAGAAACGTTTCCTTGAAACTGCTCTGCTGTGCGTTCGTTCAACTAAGAGAGTTGAATCTATGTTGAGATTCAGCGAGTCAGAAACACGTTTTTCTAGGAGCTGCGTTGGGATATTCCCGAGTGAAAGGGACCATAGGCTGTACAGAGAAATATCTGCTTCTAAAACCACAACGGAGCTATCTAACTGAATGGTTGTCAATGTGTGCATTCAACTGACAGAGTTAAACTCACGTGTGTATTCAGCGGATTGCCAACCCTTTCTGTGCAGAATCCCAAAACCGGTATTTCCAGCCCAATGCCGGCATACGTACTAAACAGCAGGAAACTTCGCCTAAAACTCAGGAGAAACGTTTCCTTGAAACTGCTCTGCTGTGCGTTCGTTCACCTAAGACAGTTGAATCTATGTTGAGATTCAGCGAGTCAGAAACACGTTTCTTCTAGGAGCTGCGTTGGGATATTCCCGAGTGAAGGGGACCATAGGCTGTACAGAGAAATATCTGCTTCTAAAACCAAAACGGAGCTATCTAACTGAATGGTTGTCAATGTGTGCATTCAACTGACAGAGTTAAACTCACGTGTGGATTCAGCGGATTGCCAACCATTTCTGTGCAGAATCCCAAAACCGGTATTTCCAGCCCAATGCCGGCATACGTACTAAACAGCAGGAAACTTCGTCTAAAACTCAGGAGAAACGTTTCCTTGAAACTGCTCTGCTGTGCGTTCGTTCACCTAAGAGAGTTGGATCTATGTTGAGATTCAGCGAGTCAGAAACACGTTTCTTCTAGGAGCTGCGTTGGGATATTCCCGAGTGAATGGGACCATAGGCTGTACAGAGAAATATCTGCTTCTAAAACCAAAACGGAGCTATCTAATTGAATGGTTGTCAATGTGTGCATTCAACTGACAGAGTTAAACTCACATGTGGATTCAGCGGTTTGCCAACCCTTTCTGTGCAGAATCCCAAAACCGGTATTTCCAGCCCAATGCCGGCATACGTACTAAACAGCAGGAAACTTCGTCTAAAACTCAGGAGAAACGTTTCCTTGAAACTGCTGTGCTGTGCGTTCGTTCACCTAAGAGAGTTGAATCTATGTTGAGATTCAGCGAGTCAGAAACACGTTTCTTCTAGGAGCTGCGTTGGGATATTCCCGAGTGAATGGGACCATAGGCTGTACAGAGAAATATGTGCATCTAAAACCAAAACGGAGCTATATACCTGAATGGTTGTAAATGTGCGCATTCAACTGACAGAGCTAAACTCACGTGTGGATTCAGCGGTTTGCAAACCCTTTCTGTGCAGAATCCCAAAACCGGTATTTCCAGCCCAATGCCGGCATACGTACTAAACAGCAGGAAACTTCGCCTAAAACTCAGGAGAAACGTTTCCTTGAAACTGCTCTGCTGTGCGTTCGTTCACCTAAGAGAGTTGAATCTATGTTGAGATTCAGCGAGTCAGAAACACGTTTCCTCTAGGAGCTGCGTTGGGATATTCCCGAGTGAATGGGACCATAGGCTGTACAGAGAAATATCTGCTTCTAAAACCAAAACGGAGCTATCTAACTGAATGGTTGTCAATGTGTGCATTCAACTGACAGAGTTAAACTCACGTGTGGATTCAGCGGATTGCCAACCCTTTCTGTGCAGAATCCCAAAACCGGTATTTCCAGCCCAATGCCGGCATACGTACTAAACAGCAGGAAACTTCGTCTAAAACTCAGGAGAAACGTTTCCTTGAAACTGCTCTGCTGTGCGTTCGTTCACCTAAGAGAGTTGGGTCTCTGTTGAGATTCAGCGAGTCAGAAACACGTTTCTTCTAGGAGCTGCATTGGGTTATTCCCGAGTGAATGGGACCATAGGCTGTACAGAGAAATATCTGCTTCTAAAACCAAAACGGAGCTATCTAACTGAATGGTTGTCAATGGGTGCATTCAACGGACAGAGTTAAACTCACGTGTGGATTCAGCGGTTTGCCAACCCTTTCTGTGCAGAATCCCAAAACCGGTATTTCCAGCCCAATGCCGGCATACGTACTAAACAGCAGGAAACTTCGTCTAAAACTCAGGAGAAACGATTCCTTGAAACTGCTCTGCTGTGCGTTCGTTCACCTAAGAGAGTTGAATCTATGTTGAGATTCAGCGAGTCAGAAACACGTTTCTTCTAGGAGCTGCGTTGGGATATTCCCGAGTGAAAGGGACCATAGGCTGTACAGAGAAATATCTGCTTCTAAAACCAAAACGGAGCTATCTAACTGAATGGTTGTCAATGTGTGCATTCAACTGAGAGAGTTAAATTCACGTGTGGATTCAGCGGATTACCCACCCTTTCTATGCAGAATCCCAAAACCGGTATTTCCATCCCAATGCCGGCATACGTACTAAACAGCAGGAAACTTCGTCTAAAACTCAGGAGAAACGTTTCCTTGAAACTGCTCTGCTGTGCGTTCGTTCACCTAAGAGAGTTGAATCTATGTTGACATTCAGCGAGTCAGAAACACGTTTCTTCTAGGAGCTGCGTTGGGATATTCCCGAGTGAATGGAACCATAGGCTGTACAGAGAAATATCTGCTTCTAAAACCAAAACGGAGCTATCTAACTGATTGGTTGTCAATTTGTGCATTCAACTGACAACGGTAAACTCACGTGTGGATTCAGCGGATTGCCAACCCTTTCTGTGCAGAATCCCAAAACCGGTATTTCCAGCCCAATGCCGGCATACGTACTAAACAGCAGGAAACTTCCTCTAAAACTCAGGAGAAACGTTTCCTTGAAACTGCTCTGCTGTGCGTTCGTTCACCTAAGAGAGTTGAATCTATGTTGAGATTCAGCGAGTCAGAAACACGTTTCTTCTAGGAGCTGCGTTGGGATATTCCCGAGTGAAAGGACCATAGGCTGTACAGAGAAATATCTGCTTCTAAAACCAAAACGGAGCTATCTAACTGAATGGTTGTCAATGTGTGCATTCAACTGACAGAGTTAAACTCACGTGTGGATTCAGCGGATTGCCAAAACTTTCTGTGCAGAATCCCAAAACCGGTATTTCCAGCCCAATGCCGGCATACGTACTAAACAGCAGGAAACTTCGTCTAAAACTCAGGAGAAACGTTTCCTTGAAACTGCTCTGCTGTGCGTTCGTTCACCTAAGAGAGTTGGGTCTCTGTTGAGATTCAGCGAGTCAGAAACACGTTTCTTCTAGGAGCTGCATTGGGTTATTCCCGAGTGAATGGGACCATAGGCTGTACAGAGAAATATCTGCTTCTAAAACCAAAACGGAGCTATCTAACTGAATGGTTGTCAATGTGTGCATTCAACTGACAGAGTTAAACTCACGTGTGGATTCAGCGGATTGCCAACCCTTTCTGTGCAGAATCCCAAAACCGGTATTTCCAGCCCAATGCCGGCATACGTACTAAACAGCAGGAAACTTCGTCTAAAACTCAGGAGAAACGTTTCCTTGAAACTGCTCTGCTGTGCGTTCGTTCACCTAAGAGAGTTGGGTCTCTGTTGAGATTCAGCGAGTCAGAAACACGTTTCTTCTAGGAGCTGCATTGGGTTATTCCCGAGTGAATGGGACCATAGGCTGTACAGAGAAATATCTGCTTCTAAAACCAAAACGGAGCTATCTAACTGAATGGTTGTCAATGGGTGCATTCAACGGACAGAGTTAAACTCACGTGTGGATTCAGCGGTTTGCCAACCCTTTCTGTGCAGAATCCCAAAACCGGTATTTCCAGCCCAATGCCGGCATACGTACTAAACAGCAGGAAACTTCGTCTAAAACTCAGGAGAAACGATTCCTTGAAACTGCTCTGCTGTGCGTTCGTTCACCTAAGAGAGTTGAATCTATGTTGAGATTCAGCGAGTCAGAAACACGTTTCTTCTAGGAGCTGCGTTGGGATATTCCCGAGTGAAAGGGACCATAGGCTGTACAGAGAAATATCTGCTTCTAAAACCAAAACGGAGCTATCTAACTGAATGGTTGTCAATGTGTGCATTCAACTGAGAGAGTTAAATTCACGTGTGGATTCAGCGGATTACCCACCCTTTCTATGCAGAATGCCAAAACCGGTATTTCCATCCCAATGCCGGCATACGTACTAAACAGCAGGAAACTTCGTCTAAAACTCAGGAGAAACGTTTCCTTGAAACTGCTCTGCTGTGCGTTCGTTCACCTAAGAGAGTTGAATCTATGTTGACATTCAGCGAGTCAGAAACACGTTTCTTCTAGGAGCTGCGTTGGGATATTCCCGAGTGAATGGAACCATAGGCTGTACAGAGAAATATCTGCTTCTAAAACCAAAACGGAGCTATCTAACTGATTGGTTGTCAATGTGTGCATTCAACTGACAGAGTTAAACTCACGTGTGGATTCAGCGGATTGCCAACCCTTTCTGTGCAGAATCCCAAAACCGGTATTTCCAGCCCAATGCCGGCATACGTACTAAACAGCAGGAAACTTCGTCTAAAACTCAGGAGAAACGTTTCCTTGAAACTGCTCTGCTGTGCGTTCGTTCAACTAAGAGAGTTGAATCTATGTTGAGATTCAGCGAGTCAGAAACACGTTTCTTCTAGGAGCCGCGTTGGGATATTCCCGAGTGAATGGGACCATAGGCTGTACAGAGAAATATCTGCATCTAAAACCAAAACGGAGCTATATACCTGAATGGTTGTAAATGTGCGCATTCAACTGACAGAGCTAAACTCACGTGTGGATTCAGGGGTTTGCAAACCCTTTCTGTGCAGAATCCCAAAACCGGTATTTCCAGCCCAATGCCGGCATACGTACTAAACAGCAGGAAACTTCGCCTAAAACTCAGGAGAAACGTTTCCTTGAAACTGCTCTGCTGTGCGTTCGTTCACCTAAGAGAGTTGAATCTATGTTGAGATTCAGCGAGTCAGAAACACGTTTCTTCTAGGAGCTGCGTTGGGATATTCCCGAGTGAATGGGACCATAGGCTGTACAGAGAAATATCTGCTTCTAAAACCAAAACGGAGCTATCTAACTGAATGGTTGTCAATGTGTGCATTCAACTGACAGAGTTAAACTCACGTGTGGATTCAGCGGATTGCCAACCCTTTCTGTGCAGAATCCCAAAACCGGTATTTCCAGCCCAATGCCGGCATACGTACTAAACAGCAGGAAACTTCGTCTAAAACTCAGGAGAAACGTTTCCTTGAAACTGCTCTGCTGTGCGTTCGTTCACCTAAGAGAGTTGGGTCTCTGTTGAGATTCAGCGAGTCAGAAACACGTTTCTTCTAGGAGCTGCATTGGGTTATTCCCGAGTGAATGGGACCATAGGCTGTACAGAGAAATATCTGCTTCTAAAACCAAAACGGAGCTATCTAACTGAATGGTTGTCAATGGGTGCATTCAACGGACAGAGTTAAACTCACGTGTGGATTCAGCGGTTTGCCAACCCTTTCTGTGCAGAATCCCAAAACCGGTATTTCCAGCCCAATGCCGGCATACGTACTAAACAGCAGGAAACTTCGTCTAAAACTCAGGAGAAACGATTCCTTGAAACTGCTCTGCTGTGCGTTCGTTCACCTAAGAGAGTTGAATCTATGTTGAGATTCAGCGAGTCAGAAACACGTTTCTTCTAGGAGCTGCGTTGGGATATTCCCGAGTGAAAGGGACCATAGGCTGTACAGAGAAATATCTGCTTCTAAAACCAAAACGGAGCTATCTAACTGAATGGTTGTCAATGTGTGCATTCAACTGAGAGAGTTAAATTCACGTGTGGATTCAGCGGATTACCCACCCTTTCTATGCAGAATCCCAAAACCGGTATTTCCATCCCAATGCCGGCATACGTACTAAACAGCAGGAAACTTCGTCTAAAACTCAGGAGAAACGTTTCCTTGAAACTGCTCTGCTGTGCGTTCGTTCACCTAAGAGAGTTGAATCTATGTTGACATTCAGCGAGTCAGAAACACGTTTCTTCTAGGAGCTGCGTTGGGATATTCCCGAGTGAATGGAACCATAGGCTGTACAGAGAAATATCTGCTTCTAAAACCAAAACGGAGCTATCTAACTGATTGGTTGTCAATTTGTGCATTCAACTGACAACGGTAAACTCACGTGTGGATTCAGCGGATTGCCAACCCTTTCTGTGCAGAATCCCAAAACCGGTATTTCCAGCCCAATGCCGGCATACGTACTAAACAGCAGGAAACTTCCTCTAAAACTCAGGAGAAACGTTTCCTTGAAACTGCTCTGCTGTGCGTTCGTTCACCTAAGAGAGTTGAATCTATGTTGAGATTCAGCGAGTCAGAAACACGTTTCTTCTAGGAGCTGCGTTGGGATATTCCCGAGTGAAAGGACCATAGGCTGTACAGAGAAATATCTGCTTCTAAAACCAAAACGGAGCTATCTAACTGAATGGTTGTCAATGTGTGCATTCAACTGAGAGAGTTAAACCCACGTGTGGATTCAGCGGATTACCCACACTTTCTGTGCAGAATCCCAAAACCGGTATTTCCATCCCAATGACGGTTACGTACTAAACAGCAGGAAACTTCGTCTAAAACTCAGGAGAAACGTTTCCTTGAAACTTCTCTGCTGTTCGTTCGTTCACCTAAGAGAGTTGAATCTATGTTGACATTCAGCGAGTCAGAAACACGTTTCTTCTAGGAGCTGCGTTGGGATATTCCCGAGTGAAAGGGACCATAGGCTGTACAGAGAAATATCTGCTTCTAAAGCCACAACGGAGCTATCTAACTGAATGGTTGTCAATGTGTGCATTCAACTGACAGAGTTAAACTCACGTGTGGATTCAGCGGATTGCCAACCCTTTCTGTGCAGAATCCCAAAACCGGTATTTCCAGCCCAATGCCGGCATACGTACTAAACAGCAGGAAACTTCGTCTAAAACTCAGGAGAAACGTTTCCTTGAAACTGCTCTGCTGTGCGTTCGTTCAACTAAGAGAGTTGAATCTATGTTGAGATTCAGCGAGTCAGAAACACGTTTTTCTAGGAGCTGCGTTGGGATATTCCCGAGTGAAAGGGACCATAGGCTGTACAGAGAAATATCTGCTTCTAAAACCACAACGGAGCTATCTAACTGAATGGTTGTCAATGTGTGCATTCAACTGACAGAGTTAAACTCACGTGTGTATTCAGCGGATTGCCAACCCTTTCTGTGCAGAATCCCAAAACCGGTATTTCCAGCCCAATGCCGGCATACGTACTAAACAGCAGGAAACTTCGCCTAAAACTCAGGAGAAACGTTTCCTTGAAACTGCTCTGCTGTGCGTTCGTTCACCTAAGACAGTTGAATCTATGTTGAGATTCAGCGAGTCAGAAACACGTTTCTTCTAGGAGCTGCGTTGGGATATTCCCGAGTGAAGGGGACCATAGGCTGTACAGAGAAATATCTGCTTCTAAAACCAAAACGGAGCTATCTAACTGAATGGTTGTCAATGTGTGCATTCAACTGACAGAGTTAAACTCACGTGTGGATTCAGCGGATTGCCAACCATTTCTGTGCAGAATCCCAAAACCGGTATTTCCAGCCCAATGCCGGCATACGTACTAAACAGCAGGAAACTTCGTCTAAAACTCAGGAGAAACGTTTCCTTGAAACTGCTCTGCTGTGCGTTCGTTCACCTAAGAGAGTTGGATCTATGTTGAGATTCAGCGAGTCAGAAACACGTTTCTTCTAGGAGCTGCGTTGGGATATTCCCGAGTGAATGGGACCATAGGCTGTACAGAGAAATATCTGCTTCTAAAACCAAAACGGAGCTATCTAATTGAATGGTTGTCAATGTGTGCATTCAACTGACAGAGTTAAACTCACATGTGGATTCAGCGGTTTGCCAACCCTTTCTGTGCAGAATCCCAAAACCGGTATTTCCAGCCCAATGCCGGCATACGTACTAAACAGCAGGAAACTTCGTCTAAAACTCAGGAGAAACGTTTCCTTGAAACTGCTCTGCTGTGCGTTCGTTCACCTAAGAGAGTTGAATCTATGTTGAGATTCAGCGAGTCAGAAACACGTTTCTTCTAGGAGCTGCGTTGGGATATTCCCGAGTGAATGGGACCATAGGTTGTACAGAGAAATATCTGCTTCTAAAACCAAAACGGAGCTATCTAACTGAATGGTTGTCAATTTGTGCATTCAACTGACAGAGTTAAACTCACGTGTGGATTCAGCGGTTTGCAAACCCTTTCTGTGCAGAATCCCAAAACCGGTATTTCCAGCCCAATGCCGGCATACGTACTAAACAGCAGGAAACTTCGTCTAAAACTCAGGAGAAACGTTTCCTTGAAACTGCTCTGCTGTGCGTTCGTTCAACTAAGAGAGTTGAATCTATGTTGAGCTTCAGCGAGTCAGAAACACGTTTCTTCAAGGAGCTGCGTTGGGATATTCCCGAGTGAAAGGGACCATAGGCTGTATAGAGAAATATCTGCTTCTAAAGCCACAACGGAGCTATCTAACTGAATGGTTGTCAATGTGTGCATTCAACTGAGAGAGTTAAACTCACGTGTGGATTCAGCGGATTGCCAACCCTTTCTGTGCAGAATCCCAAAACCGGTATTTCCAGCCCAATGCCGGCATACGTACTAAACAGCAGGAAACTTCGTCTAAAACTCAGGAGAAACGTTTCCTTGAAACTGCTCTGCTGTGCGTTCGTTCACCTAAGAGAGTTGGGTCTATGTTGACATTCAGCGAGTCAGAAACACGTTTCTTCTAGGAGATGCTTTGGAATATTCCCGAGTGAATGGGACCATAGGCTGTACAGACAAATATCTGCTTCTAAAACCAAAACGGAGCTATCTAACTGAATGGTTGTCAATGGGTGCATTCAACTGACAGAGTTAAACTCACGTGTGGATTCAGCGGTTTGCCAACCCTTTCTGTGCAGAATCCCAAAAGCGGTATTTCCAGCCCAATGCCGGCAACGTACTAAACAGCAGGAAACTTCGTCTAAAACTCAGGAGAAACGATTCCTTGAAACTTCTCTGCTGTGCGTTCGTTCACCTAAGAGAGTTGAATCTATGTTGAGATTCAGCGAGTCAGAAACACGTTTCTTCTAGGAGCTGCGTTGGGATATTCCCGAGTGAAAGGGACCATAGGCTGTACAGAGAAATATCTGCTTCTAAAACCAAAACGGAGCTATCTAACTGAATGGTTGTCAATGTGTGCATTCAACTGAGAGAGTTAAACTCACGTGTGGATTCAGCGGATTACCAACCCTTTCTATGCAGAATCCCAAAACCGGTATTTCCATCCCAATGCCGGCATACGTACTAAACAGCAGGAAACTTCGTCTAAAACTCAGGAGAAACGTTTCCTTGAAACTGCTCTGCTGTGCGTTCGTTCACCTAAGAGAGTTGAATCTATGTTGACATTCAGCGAGTCAGAAACACGTTTCTTCTAGGAGCTGCGTTGGGATATTCCCGAGTGAATGGGACCATAGGCTGTACAGAGAAATATCTGCTTCTAAAACCAAAACTGAGCTATCTAACTGATTGGTTGTCAATTTGTGCATTCAACTGACAACGGTAAACTCACGTGTGGATTCAGCGGATTGCCAACCCTTTCTGTGCAGAATCCCAAAACCGGTATTTCCAGCCCAATGCCGGCATACGTACTAAACAGCAGGAAACTTCGTCTAAAACTCAGGAGAAACGTTTCCTTGAAACTGCTCTGCTGTGCGTTCGTTCACCTAAGAGAGTTGAATCTATGTTGAGATTCAGCGAGTCAGAAACACGTTTCTTCTAGGAGCTGCGTTGGGATATTCCCGAGTGAAAGGACCATAGGCTGTACAGAGAAATATCTGCTTCTAAAACCAAAACGGAGCTATCTAACTGAATGGTTGTCAATGTGTGCATTCAACTGAGAGAGTTAAACCCACGTGTGGATTCAGCGGATTACCCACACTTTCTGTGCAGAATCCCAAAACCGGTATTTCCATCCCAATGACGGTTACGTACTAAACAGCAGGAAACTTCGTCTAAAACTCAGGAGAAACGTTTCCTTGAAACTGCTCTGCTGTGCGTTCGTTCACCTAAGAGAGTTGAATCTATGTTGAAATTCAGCGAGTCAGAAACACGTTTCTTCTAGGAGCTGCGTTGGGATATTCCCGAGTGAAAGGGACCATAGGCTGTACAGAGAAATATCTGCTTCTAAAGCCACAACGGAGCTATCTAACTGAATGGTTGTCAATGTGTGCATTCAACTGACAGAGTTAAACTCACGTGTGGATTCAGCGGATTGCCAACCCTTTCTGTGCAGAATCCCAAAACCGGTATTTCCAGCCCAATGCCGGCATACATACTAAACAGCAGGAAACTTCGCCTAAAACTCAGGAGAAACGTTTCCTTGAAACTGCTCTGCTGTGCGTTCGTTCACCTAAGAGCGTTGAATCTATGTTGACATTCAGCGAGTCAGAAACACGTTTCTTCTAGGAGCTGCGTTGGGATATTCCAGAGTGAAGGGGACCGTAGGCTGTACAGAGAAATATCTGCTTCTAAAACCAAAACGGAGCTATCTAAGTGAATGGTTGTCAATGTGTGCATTCAACTGACAGAGTTAAACTCACGTGTGGATTCAGCGGATTGCCAACCATTTCTGTGCAGAATCCCAAAACCGGTATTTCCAGCCCAATGCCGGCATACGTACTAAACAGCAGGAAACTTCGTCTAAAACTCAGGAGAAACGATTCCTTGAAACTGCTCTGCTGTGCGTTCGTTCACCTAAGAGAGTTGAATCTATGTTGAGATTCAGCGAGTCAGAAACACGTTTCTTCTAGGAGCTGCGTTGGGATATTCCCGAGTGAAAGGGACCATAGGCTGTACAGAGAAATATCTGCTTCTAAAACCAAAACGGAGCTATCTAACTGAATGGTTGTCAATGTGTGCATTCAACTGAGAGAGTTAAACTCACGTGTGGATTCAGCGGATTACCCACCCTTTTTATGCAGAATCCCAAAACCGGTATTTCCATCCCAATGCCGGCATACGTACTAAACAGCAGGAAACTTCGTCTAAAACTCAGGAGAAACGTTTCCTTGAAACTGCTCTGCTGTGCGTTCGTTCACCTAAGAGAGTTGAATCTATGTTGACATTCAGCGAGTCAGAAACACGTTTCTTCTAGGAGCTGCGTTGGGATATTCCCGAGTGAATGGGACCATAGGCTGTACAGAGAAATATCTGCTTCTAAAACCAAAACGGAGCTATCTAACTGATTGGTTGTCAATTTGTGCATTCAACTGACAACGGTAAACTCACGTGTGGATTCAGCGGATTGCCAACCCTTTCTGTGCAGAATCCCAAAACCGGTATTTCCAGCCCAATGCCGGCATACGTACTAAACAGCAGGAAACTTCGTCTAAAACTCAGGAGAAACGTTTCCTTGAAACTGCTCTGCTGTGCGTTCGTTCACCTAAGAGAGTTGAATCTATGTTGAGATTCAGCGAGTCAGAAACACGTTTCTTCTAGGAGCTGCGTTGGGATATTCCCGAGTGAAAGGACCATAGGCTGTACAGAGAAATATCTGCTTCTAAAACCAAAACGGAGCTATCTAACTGAATGGTTGTCAATGTGTGCATTCAACTGAGAGAGTTAAACCCACGTGTGGATTCAGCGGATTACCCACACTTTCTGTGCAGAATCCCAAAACCGGTATTTCCATCCCAATGACGGTTACGTACTAAACAGCAGGAAACTTCGTCTAAAACTCAGGAGAAACGTTTCCTTGAAACTGCTCTGCTGTGCGTTCGTTCACCTAAGAGAGTTGAATCTATGTTGAAATTCAGCGAGTCAGAAACACGTTTCTTCTAGGAGCTGCGTTGGGATATTCCCGAGTGAAAGGGACCATAGGCTGTACAGAGAAATATCTGCTTCTAAAGCCACAACGGAGCTATCTAACTGAATGGTTGTCAATGTGTGCATTCAACTGACAGAGTTAAACTCACGTGTGGATTCAGCGGATTGCCAACCCTTTCTGTGCAGAATCCCAAAACCGGTATTTCCAGCCCAATGCCGGCATACGTACTAAACAGCAAGAAACTTCGTCTAAAACTCAGGAGAAACGTTTCCTTGAAACTGCTCTGCTGTGCGTTCGTTCACCTAAGAGAGTTGAATCTATGTTGAGATTCAGCGAGTCAGAAACACGTTTCTTCTAGGAGCTGCGCTGGGATATTCCCGAGTGAAAGGGACCATAGGCTGTACAGAGAAATATCTGCTTCTAAAACCACAACGGAGCTATCTAACTGAATGGTTGTCAATGTGTGCATTCAACTGACAGAGTTAAACTCACGTGTGGATTCAGCGGATTGCCAACCCTTTCTGTGCAGAATCCCAAAACCGGTATTTCCAGCCCAATGCCGGCATACGTACTAAACAGCAGGAAACTTCGCCTAAAACTCAGGAGAAACGTTTCCTTGAAACTGCTCTGCTGTGCGTTCGTTCACCTAAGAGAGTTGAATCTATGTTGAGATTCAGCGAGTCAGAAACACGTTTCTTCTAGGAGCTGCGTTGGGATATTCCAGAGTGAAGGGGACCGTAGGCTGTACAGAGAAATATCTGCTTCTAAAACCAAAACGGAGCTATCTAAGTGAATGGTTGTCAATGTGTGCATTCAACTGACAGAGTTAAACTCACGTGTGGATTCAGCGGATTGCCAACCATTTCTGTGCAGAATCCCAAAACCGGTATTTCCAGCCCAATGCCGGCATACGTACTAAACAGCAGGAAACTTCGTCTAAAACTCAGGAGAAACGTTTCCTTGAAACTGCTCTGCTGTGCGTTCGTTCACCTAAGAGAGTTGGATCTATGTTGAGAATCAGCGAGTCAGAAACACGTTTCTTCTAGGAGCTGCGTTGGGATATTCCCGAGTGAATGGGACCATAGGCTGTACAGAGAAATATCTGCTTCTAAAACCAAAACGGAGCTATCTAACTGAATGGTTGTCAATGTGTGCATTCAACTGACAGAGTTAAACTCACGTGTGGATTCAGCGGTGTGCCAACCCTTTCTGTGTAGAATCCCAAAACCGGTATTTCCAGCCCAATGCCGGCATACGTACTAAACAGCAGGAAACTTCGTCTAAAACTCAGGAGAAACGTTTCCTTGAAACTGCTGTGCTGTGCGTTCGTTCACCTAAGAGAGTTGAATCTATGTTGAGATTCAGCGAGTCAGAAACACGTTTCTTCTAGGAGCTGCGTTGGGATATTCCCGAGTGAATGGGACCATAGGTTGTACAGAGAAATATCTGCTTCTAAAACCAAAACGGAGCTCTCTAACTGAATGGTTGTCAATTTGTGCATTCAACTGACAGAGTTAAACTCACGTGTGGATTCAGCGGTTTGCAAACCCTTTCTGTGCAGAATCCCAAAACCGGTATTTCCAGCCCAATGCCGGCATACGTACTAAACAGCAGGAAACTTCGTCTAAAACTCAGGAGAAACGTTTCCTTGAAACTGCTCTGTTGTGCGTTCGTTCAACTAAGAGAGTTGAATCTATGTTGAGATTCAGCGAGTCAGAAACACGTTTCTTCTAGGAGCTGCGTTGGGATATTCCCGAGTGAAAGGGACCATAGGCTGTATAGAGAAATATCTGCTTCTAAAGCCACAACGGAGCTATCTAACTGAATGGTTGTCAATGTGTGCATTCAACTGAGAGAGTTAAACTCACGTGTGGATTCAGCGGATTGCCAACCCTTTCTGTGCAGAATCCCAAAACCGGTATTTCCAGCCCAATGCCGGCATACGTACTAAACAGCAGGAAACTTCGTCGAAAACTCAGGAGAAACGTTTCCTTGAAACTGCTCTGCTTTGCATTCGTTCACCTAAGAGAGTTGGATCTTTGTTGAGATTCAGCGAGTCAGAAACACGTTTCTTCTAGGAGCTGCGTTGGGATATTCCCGAGTGAATGGGACCATAGGCTGTACAGAGAAATATCTGCTTCTAAAACCAAAACCGAGCTATCTAACTGAATGGTTGTCAATGTGTGCATTCAACTGACAGAGTTAAACTCACGTGTGGATTCAGCGGTTTGCCAACCCTTTCTGTGCAGAATCCCAAAACCGGTATTTCCAGCCCAATGCCGGCATACGTACTAAACAGCAGGTAACTTCGTCTAAAACTCAGGAGAAACGTTTCCTTGAAACTGCTCTGCTGTGCGTTCGTTCACCTAAGAGAGTTGAATCTATGTTGAGATTCAGCGAGTCAGAAACACGTTTCTTCTAGGAGCTGCGTTGGGATATTCCCGAGTGAATGGGACCATAGGCTGTACAGAGAAATATCTGCTTCTAAAACCAAAACCGAGCTATCTAACTGAATGGTTGTCAATGTGTGCATTCAACTGACAGAGTTAAACTCACGTGTGGATTCAGCGGTTTGCCAACCCTTTCTGTGCAGAATCCGAAAACCGGTATTTCCAGCCCAATGCCGGCATACGTACTAAACAGCAGTAAACTTCGTCTTAAACTCAGGAGAAACGTTTCCTTGAAACTGCTCTGCTGTGCGTTCGTTCACCTAAGAGAGTTGAATCTATGTTGAGATTCAGCGAGTCAGAAACACGTTTCTTCTAGGAGCTGCGTTGGGATATTCCCGAGTGAAGGGGACCATAGGCTGTACAGAGAAATATCTGCTTCTAAAACCAAAACGGAGCTATCTAACTGAATGGTTGTCAATGTGTGCATTCAACTGACAGAGTTAAACTCACGTGTGGATTCAGCGGTTTGCCAACCCTTTCTGTGCAGAATCCCAAAACCGGTATTTCCATCCCAATGCCGGCATACGTACTAAACAGCAGGAAACTTCGTCTAAAACTCAGGAGAAACGTTTCCTTGAAACTGCTCTGGTGTGCGTTCGTTCACCTAAGAGAGTTGAATCTATGTTGAGATTCAGCGAGTCAGAAACACGTTTCTTCTAGGAGCTGCGTTGGGATATTCCCGAGTGAAAGGGACCATAGGCTGTACAGAGAAATATCTGCTTCTAAAGCCACAACGGAGCTATCTAACTGAATGGTTGTCAATGTGTGCATTCAACTGACAGAGTTAAACTCACGTGTGGATTCAGCGGATTGCCAACCCTTTCTGTGCAGAATCCCAATACCGGTATTTCCAGCCCAATGCCGGCATACGTACTAAACAGCAGGAAGCTTCGTCTAAAACTCAGGAGAAACGTTTCCTTGAAACTGCTCTGCTGTGCGTTCGTTCACCTAAGAGAGTTGGATCTATGTTGAGATTCAGCGAGTCAGAAACACGTTTCTTCTAGGAGCTGCGTTGGGATATTCCCGAGTGAATGGGACCATAGGCTGTACAGAGAAATATCTGCTTCTAAAACCAAAACGAAGCTATCTAACTGAATGGTTGTCAATTTGTGCATTCAACTGACAGAGTTAAACTCACGTGTGGATTCAGCGGTTTCCAAACCGTTTCTGTGCAGAATCCCAAAACCGGTATTTCCAGCCCAATGCCGGCATACGTACTAAACAGCAGGAAACTTCGTCTAAAACTCAGGAGAAACGTTTCCTTGAAACTGCTCTGCTGTGCGTTCGTTCACCTAAGAGAGTTGAATCTATGTTGAGATTCAGCGAGTCAGAAACACGTTTCTTCTAGGAGCTGCGTTGGGATATTCCAGAGTGAAGGGGACCGTAGGCTGTACAGAGAAATATCTGCTTCTAAAACCAAAACGGAGCTATCTAAGTGAATGGTTGTCAATGTGTGCATTCAACTGACAGAGTTAAACTCACGTGTGGATTCAGCGGATTGCCAACCATTTCTGTGCAGAATCCCAAAACCGGTATTTCCAGCCCAATGCCGGCATACGTACTAAACAGCAGGAAACTTCGTCTAAAACTCAGGAGAAACGTTTCCTTGAAACTGCTCTGCTGTGCGTTCGTTCACCTAAGAGAGTTGGATCTATGTAGAGAATCAGCGAGTCAGAAACACGTTTCTTCTAGGAGCTGCGTTGGGATATTCCCGAGTGAATGGGACCATAGGCTGTACAGAGAAATATCTGCTTCTAAAACCAAAACGGAGCTATCTAACTGAATGGTTGTCAATGTGTGCATTCAACTGACAGAGTTAAACTCACGTGTGGATTCAGCGGTGTGCCAACCCTTTCTGTGTAGAATCCCAAAACCGGTATTTCCAGCCCAATGCCGGCATACGTACTAAACAGCAGGAAACTTCGTCTAAAACTCAGGAGAAACGTTTCCTTGAAACTGCTGTGCTGTGCGTTCGTTCACCTAAGAGAGTTGAATCTATGTTGAGATTCAGCGAGTCAGAAACACGTTTCTTCTAGGAGCTGCGTTGGGATATTCCCGAGTGAATGGGACCATAGGTTGTACAGAGAAATATCTGCTTCTAAAACCAAAACGGAGCTCTCTAACTGAATGGTTGTCAATTTGTGCATTCAACTGACAGAGTTAAACTCACGTGTGGATTCAGCGGTTTGCAAACCCTTTCTGTGCAGAATCCCAAAACCGGTATTTCCAGCCCAATGCCGGCATACGTACTAAACAGCAGGAAACTTCGTCTAAAACTCAGGAGAAACGTTTCCTTGAAACTGCTCTGTTGTGCGTTCGTTCAACTAAGAGAGTTGAATCTATGTTGAGATTCAGCGAGTCAGAAACACGTTTCTTCTAGGAGCTGCGTTGGGATATTCCCGAGTGAAAGGGACCATAGGCTGTATAGAGAAATATCTGCTTCTAAAGCCACAACGGAGCTATCTAACTGAATGGTTGTCAATGTGTGCATTCAACTGAGAGAGTTAAACTCACGTGTGGATTCAGCGGATTGCCAACCCTTTCTGTGCAGAATCCCAAAACCGGTATTTCCAGCCCAATGCCGGCATACGTACTAAACAGCAGGAAACTTCGTCGAAAACTCAGGAGAAACGTTTCCTTGAAACTGCTCTGCTTTGCATTCGTTCACCTAAGAGAGTTGGATCTTTGTTGAGATTCAGCGAGTCAGAAACACGTTTCTTCTAGGAGCTGCGTTGGGATATTCCCGAGTGAATGGGACCATAGGCTGTACAGAGAAATATCTGCTTCTAAAACCAAAACCGAGCTATCTAACTGAATGGTTGTCAATGTGTGCATTCAACTGACAGAGTTAAACTCACGTGTGGATTCAGCGGTTTGCCAACCCTTTCTGTGCAGAATCCCAAAACCGGTATTTCCAGCCCAATGCCGGCATACGTACTAAACAGCAGGTAACTTCGTCTAAAACTCAGGAGAAACGTTTCCTTGAAACTGCTCTGCTGTGCGTTCGTTCACCTAAGAGAGTTGAATCTATGTTGAGATTCAGCGAGTCAGAAACACGTTTCTTCTAGGAGCTGCGTTGGGATATTCCCGAGTGAATGGGACCATAGGCTGTACAGAGAAATATCTGCTTCTAAAACCAAAACCGAGCTATCTAACTGAATGGTTGTCAATGTGTGCATTCAACTGACAGAGTTAAACTCACGTGTGGATTCAGCGGTTGGCCAACCCTTTCTGTGCAGAATCCGAAAACCGGTATTTCCAGCCCAATGCCGGCATACGTACTAAACAGCAGTAAACTTCGTCTTAAACTCAGGAGAAACGTTTCCTTGAAACTGCTCTGCTGTGCGTTCGTTCACCTAAGAGAGTTGAATCTATGTTGAGATTCAGCGAGTCAGAAACACGTTTCTTCTAGGAGCTGCGTTGGGATATTCCCGAGTGAAGGGGACCATAGGCTGTACAGAGAAATATCTGCTTCTAAAACCAAAACGGAGCTATCTAACTGAATGGTTGTCAATGTGTGCATTCAACTGACAGAGTTAAACTCACGTGTGGATTCAGCGGTTTGCCAACCCTTTCTGTGCAGAATCCCAAAACCGGTATTTCCATCCCAATGCCGGCATACGTACTAAACAGCAGGAAACTTCGTCTAAAACTCAGGAGAAACGTTTCCTTGAAACTGCTCTGCTGTGCGTTCGTTCACCTAAGAGAGTTTGATCTATGTTGAGATTCAGCGAGTCAGAAACACGTTTCTTCTAGGAGCTGCGTTGGGATATTCCCGAGTGAAAGGGACCATAGGCTGTACAGAGAAATATCTGCTTCTAAAGCCACAACGGAGCTATCTAACTGAATGGTTGTCAATGTGTGCATTCAACTGACAGAGTTAAACTCACGTGTGGATTCAGCGGATTGCCAACCCTTTCTGTGCAGAATCCCAAAACCGGTATTTCCAGCCCAATGCCGGCATACGTACTAAACAGCAAGAAACTTCGTCTAAAACTCAGGAGAAACGTTTCCTTGAAACTGCTCTGCTGTGCGTTCGTTCACCTAAGAGAGTTGAATCTATGTTGAGATTCAGCGAGTCAGAAACACGTTTCTTCTAGGAGCTGCGTTGGGATATTCCCGAGTGAAAGGGACCATAGGCTGTACAGAGAAATATCTGCTTCTAAAACCACAACGGAGCTATCTAACTGAATGGTTGTCAATGTGTGCATTCAACTGACAGAGTTAAACTCACGTGTGGATTCAGCGGATTGCCAACCCTTTCTGTGCAGAATCCCAAAACCGGTATTTCCAGCCCAATGCCGGCATACGTACTAAACAGCAGGAAACTTCGCCTAAAACTCAGGAGAAACGTTTCCTTGAAACTGCTCTGCTGTGCGTTCGTTCACCTAAGAGAGTTGAATCTATGTTGAGATTCAGCGAGTCAGAAACACGTTTCTTCTAGGAGCTGCGTTGGGATATTCCAGAGTGAAGGGGACCGTAGGCTGTACAGAGAAATATCTGCTTCTAAAACCAAAACGGAGCTATCTAAGTGAATGGTTGTCAATGTGTGCATTCAACTGACAGAGTTAAACTCACGTGTGGATTCAGCGGATTGCCAACCATTTCTGTGCAGAATCCCAAAACCGGTATTTCCAGCCCAATGCCGGCATACGTACTAAACAGCAGGAAACTTCGTCTAAAACTCAGGAGAAACGTTTCCTTGAAACTGCTCTGCTGTGCGTTCGTTCACCTAAGAGAGTTGGATCTATGTTGAGAATCAGCGAGTCAGAAACACGTTTCTTCTAGGAGCTGCGTTGGGATATTCCCGAGTGAATGGGACCATAGGCTGTACAGAGAAATATCTGCTTCTAAAACCAAAACGGAGCTATCTAACTGAATGGTTGTCAATGTGTGCATTCAACTGACAGAGTTAAACTCACGTGTGGATTCAGCGGTGTGCCAACCCTTTCTGTGTAGAATCCCAAAACCGGTATTTCCAGCCCAATGCCGGCATACGTACTAAACAGCAGGAAACTTCGTCTAAAACTCAGGAGAAACGTTTCCTTGAAACTGCTGTGCTGTGCGTTCGTTCACCTAAGAGAGTTGAATCTATGTTGAGATTCAGCGAGTCAGAAACACGTTTCTTCTAGGAGCTGCGTTGGGATATTCCCGAGTGAATGGGACCATAGGTTGTACAGAGAAATATCTGCTTCTAAAACCAAAACGGAGCTCTCTAACTGAATGGTTGTCAATTTGTGCATTCAACTGACAGAGTTAAACTCACGTGTGGATTCAGCGGTTTGCAAACCCTTTCTGTGCAGAATCCCAAAACCGGTATTTCCAGCCCAATGCCGGCATACGTACTAAACAGCAGGAAACTTCGTCTAAAACTCAGGAGAAACGTTTCCTTGAAACTGCTCTGTTGTGCGTTCGTTCAACTAAGAGAGTTGAATCTATGTTGAGATTCAGCGAGTCAGAAACACGTTTCTTCTAGGAGCTGCGTTGGGATATTCCCGAGTGAAAGGGACCATAGGCTGTATAGAGAAATATCTGCTTCTAAAGCCACAACGGAGCTATCTAACTGAATGGTTGTCAATGTGTGCATTCAACTGAGAGAGTTAAACTCACGTGTGGATTCAGCGGATTGCCAACCCTTTCTGTGCAGAATCCCAAAACCGGTATTTCCAGCCCAATGCCGGCATACGTACTAAACAGCAGGAAACTTCGTCGAAAACTCAGGAGAAACGTTTCCTTGAAACTGCTCTGCTTTGCATTCGTTCACCTAAGAGAGTTGGATCTTTGTTGAGATTCAGCGAGTCAGAAACACGTTTCTTCTAGGAGCTGCGTTGGGATATTCCCGAGTGAATGGGACCATAGGCTGTACAGAGAAATATCTGCTTCTAAAACCAAAACCGAGCTATCTAACTGAATGGTTGTCAATGTGTGCATTCAACTGACAGAGTTAAACTCACGTGTGGATTCAGCGGTTTGCCAACCCTTTCTGTGCAGAATCCCAAAACCGGTATTTCCAGCCCAATGCCGGCATACGTACTAAACAGCAGGTAACTTCGTCTAAAACTCAGGAGAAACGTTTCCTTGAAACTGCTCTGCTGTGCGTTCGTTCACCTAAGAGAGTTGAATCTATGTTGAGATTCAGCGAGTCAGAAACACGTTTCTTCTAGGAGCTGCGTTGGGATATTCCCGAGTGAATGGGACCATAGGCTGTACAGAGAAATATCTGCTTCTAAAACCAAAACCGAGCTATCTAACTGAATGGTTGTCAATGTGTGCATTCAACTGACAGAGTTAAACTCACGTGTGGATTCAGCGGTTTGCCAACCCTTTCTGTGCAGAATCCGAAAACCGGTATTTCCAGCCCAATGCCGGCATACGTACTAAACAGCAGTAAACTTCGTCTTAAACTCAGGAGAAACGTTTCCTTGAAACTGCTCTGCTGTGCGTTCGTTCACCTAAGAGAGTTGAATCTATGTTGAGATTCAGCGAGTCAGAAACACGTTTCTTCTAGGAGCTGCGTTGGGATATTCCCGAGTGAAGGGGACCATAGGCTGTACAGAGAAATATCTGCTTCTAAAACCAAAACGGAGCTATCTAACTGAATGGTTGTCAATGTGTGCATTCAACTGACAGAGTTAAACTCACGTGTGGATTCAGCGGTTTGCCAACCCTTTCTGTGCAGAATCCCAAAACCGGTATTTCCATCCCAATGCCGGCATACGTACTAAACAGCAGGAAACTTCGTCTAAAACTCAGGAGAAACGTTTCCTTGAAACTGCTCTGGTGTGCGTTCGTTCACCTAAGAGAGTTGAATCTATGTTGAGATTCAGCGAGTCAGAAACACGTTTCTTCTAGGAGCTGCGTTGGGATATTCCCGAGTGAAAGGGACCATAGGCTGTACAGAGAAATATCTGCTTCTAAAGCCACAACGGAGCTATCTAACTGAATGGTTGTCAATGTGTGCATTCAACTGACAGAGTTAAACTCACGTGTGGATTCAGCGGATTGCCAACCCTTTCTGTGCAGAATCCCAATACCGGTATTTCCAGCCCAATGCCGGCATACGTACTAAACAGCAGGAAGCTTCGTCTAAAACTCAGGAGAAACGTTTCCTTGAAACTGCTCTGCTGTGCGTTCGTTCACCTAAGAGAGTTGGATCTATGTTGAGATTCAGCGAGTCAGAAACACGTTTCTTCTAGGAGCTGCGTTGGGATATTCCCGAGTGAATGGGACCATAGGCTGTACAGAGAAATATCTGCTTCTAAAACCAAAACGAAGCTATCTAACTGAATGGTTGTCAATTTGTGCATTCAACTGACAGAGTTAAACTCACGTGTGGATTCAGCGGTTTGCAAACCGTTTCTGTGCAGAATCCCAAAACCGGTATTTCCAGCCCAATGCCGGCATACGTACTAAACAGCAGGAAACTTCGTCTAAAACTCAGGAGAAACGTTTCCTTGAAACTGCTCTGCTGTGCGTTCGTTCACCTAAGAGAGTTGAATCTATGTTGAGATTCAGCGAGTCAGAAGCACGTTTCTTCTAGGAGCTGCGTTGGGATATTCCAGAGTGAAGGGGACCGTAGGCTGTACAGAGAAATATCTGCTTCTAAAACCAAAACGGAGCTATCTAAGTGAATGGTTGTCAATGTGTGCATTCAACTGACAGAGTTAAACTCACGTGTGGATTCAGCGGATTGCCAACCATTTCTGTGCAGAATCCCAAAACCGGTATTTCCAGCCCAATGCCGGCATACGTACTAAACAGCAGGAAACTTCGTCTAAAACTCAGGAGAAACGTTTCCTTGAAACTGCTCTGCTGTGCGTTCGTTCACCTAAGAGAGTTGGATCTATGTAGAGAATCAGCGAGTCAGAAACACGTTTCTTCTAGGAGCTGCGTTGGGATATTCCCGAGTGAATGGGACCATAGGCTGTACAGAGAAATATCTGCTTCTAAAACCAAAACGGAGCTATCTAACTGAATGGTTGTCAATGTGTGCATTCAACTGACAGAGTTAAACTCACGTGTGGATTCAGCGGTGTGCCAACCCTTTCTGTGTAGAATCCCAAAACCGGTATTTCCAGCCCAATGCCGGCATACGTACTAAACAGCAGGAAACTTCGTCTAAAACTCAGGAGAAACGTTTCCTTGAAACTGCTGTGCTGTGCGTTCGTTCACCTAAGAGAGTTGAATCTATGTTGAGATTCAGCGAGTCAGAAACACGTTTCTTCTAGGAGCTGCGTTGGGATATTCCCGAGTGAATGGGACCATAGGTTGTACAGAGAAATATCTGCTTCTAAAACCAAAACGGAGCTCTCTAACTGAATGGTTGTCAATTTGTGCATTCAACTGACAGAGTTAAACTCACGTGTGGATTCAGCGGTTTGCAAACCCTTTCTGTGCAGAATCCCAAAACCGGTATTTCCAGCCCAATGCCGGCATACGTACTAAACAGCAGGAAACTTCGTCTAAAACTCAGGAGAAACGTTTCCTTGAAACTGCTCTGTTGTGCGTTCGTTCAACTAAGAGAGTTGAATCTATGTTGAGATTCAGCGAGTCAGAAACACGTTTGTTCTAGGAGCTGCGTTGGGATATTCCCGAGTGAAAGGGACCATAGGCTGTATAGAGAAATATCTGCTTCTAAAGCCACAACGGAGCTATCTAACTGAATGGTTGTCAATGTGTGCATTCAACTGAGAGAGTTAAACTCACGTGTGGATTCAGCGGATTGCCAACCCTTTCTGTGCAGAATCCCAAAACCGGTATTTCCAGCCCAATGCCGGCATACGTACTAAACAGCAGGAAACTTCGTCGAAAACTCAGGAGAAACGTTTCCTTGAAACTGCTCTGCTTTGCATTCGTTCACCTAAGAGAGTTGGATCTTTGTTGAGATTCAGCGAGTCAGAAACACGTTTCTTCTAGGAGCTGCGTTGGGATATTCCCGAGTGAATGGGACCATAGGCTGTACAGAGAAATATCTGCTTCTAAAACCAAAACCGAGCTATCTAACTGAATGGTTGTCAATGTGTGCATTCAACTGACAGAGTTAAACTCACGTGTGGATTCAGCGGTTTGCCAACCCTTTCTGTGCAGAATCCCAAAACCGGTATTTCCAGCCCAATGCCGGCATACGTACTAAACAGCAGGTAACTTCGTCTAAAACTCAGGAGAAACGTTTCCTTGAAACTGCTCTGCTGTGCGTTCGTTCACCTAAGAGAGTTGAATCTATGTTGAGATTCAGCGAGTCAGAAACACGTTTCTTCTAGGAGCTGCGTTGGGATATTCCCGAGTGAATGGGACCATAGGCTGTACAGAGAAATATCTGCTTCTAAAACCAAAACCGAGCTATCTAACTGAATGGTTGTCAATGTGTGCATTCAACTGACAGAGTTAAACTCACGTGTGGATTCAGCGGTTTGCCAACCCTTTCTGTGCAGAATCCGAAAACCGGTATTTCCAGCCCAATGCCGGCATACGTACTAAACAGCAGTAAACTTCGTCTTAAACTCAGGAGAAACGTTTCCTTGAAACTGCTCTGCTGTGCGTTCGTTCACCTAAGAGAGTTGAATCTATGTTGAGATTCAGCGAGTCAGAAACACGTTTCTTCTAGGAGCTGCGTTGGGATATTCCCGAGTGAAGGGGACCATAGGCTGTACAGAGAAATATCTGCTTCTAAAACCAAAACGGAGCTATCTAACTGAATGGTTGTCAATGTGTGCATTCAACTGACAGAGTTAAACTCACGTGTGGATTCAGCGGTTTGCCAACCCTTTCTGTGCAGAATCCCAAAACCGGTATTTCCATCCCAATGCCGGCATACGTACTAAACAGCAGGAAACTTCGTCTAAAACTCAGGAGAAACGTTTCCTTGAAACTGCTCTGGTGTGCGTTCGTTCACCTAAGAGAGTTGAATCTATGTTGAGATTCAGCGAGTCAGAAACACGTTTCTTCTAGGAGCTGCGTTGGGATATTCCCGAGTGAAAGGGACCATAGGCTGTACAGAGAAATATCTGCTTCTAAAGCCACAACGGAGCTATCTAACTGAATGGTTGTCAATGTGTGCATTCAACTGACAGAGTTAAACTCACGTGTGGATTCAGCGGATTGCCAACCCTTTCTGTGCAGAATCCCAATACCGGTATTTCCAGCCCAATGCCGGCATACGTACTAAACAGCAGGAAGCTTCGTCTAAAACTCAGGAGAAACGTTTCCTTGAAACTGCTCTGCTGTGCGTTCGTTCACCTAAGAGAGTTGGATCTATGTTGAGATTCAGCGAGTCAGAAACACGTTTCTTCTAGGAGCTGCGTTGGGATATTCCCGAGTGAATGGGACCATAGGCTGTACAGAGAAATATCTGCTTCTAAAACCAAAACGAAGCTATCTAACTGAATGGTTGTCAATTTGTGCATTCAACTGACAGAGTTAAACTCACGTGTGGATTCAGCGGTTTGCAAACCGTTTCTGTGCAGAATCCCAAAACCGGTATTTCCAGCCCAATGCCGGCATACGTACTAAACAGCAGGAAACTTCGTCTAAAACTCAGGAGAAACGTTTCCTTGAAACTGCTCTGCTGTGGGTTCGTTCACCTAAGAGAGTTGAATCTATGTTGAGATTCAGCGAGTCAGAAACACGTTTCTTATAGGAGCTGCGTTGGGATATTCCCGAGTGAAAGGGACCATAGGCTGTACAGAGAAATATCTGCTTCTAAAACCAAAACGGAGCTATCTAACTGAATGGTTGTCAATGTGTGCATTCAACTGACAGAGTTAAACTCACGTGTGGATTTAGCGGATTGCCAACCCTTTCTGTGCAGAATCCCAAAACCGGTATTTCCAGCCCAATGCCGGCATACGTACTAAACAGCAGGAAACTTCGTCTAAAACTCAGCAGAAACGTTTCCTTGAAACTGCTCTGCTGTGCGTTCGTTCACCTAAGAGAGTTGAATCTATGTTGAGATTCAGCGAGTCAGAAACACGTTTCTTCAAGGAGCTGCGTTGGGTTATTCCCGAGTGAATGGGACCATAGGCTGTACAGAGAAATATCTGCTTCTAAAACCGAAACGGAGCTATCTAACTGAATGGTTGTCAATGTGTGCATTCAACTGACAGAGTTAAACTCACGTGTGGATTCAGCGGAATGCCAACCCTTTCTGTGCAGAATCCCAAAACCGGTATTTCCAGCCCAATGCCGGCATACGTACTAAACAGCAGGAAACTTCGTCTAAAACTCAGGAGAAACGATTCCGTGAAACTGCTCTGCTGTGCGTTCGTTCACCTAAGAGAGTTGAATCTATGTTGAGATTCAGCGAATCAGAAATACGTTTCTTCTAGGAGCTGCGTTGGGATATTCCCGAGTGAAAGGGACCATAGGCTGTACAGAGAAATATCTGCTTCTAAAACCAAAACGGAGCTATCTAACTGAATGGTTGTCAATGTGTGCATTCAACTGAGAGAGTTAAACTCACGTGTGGATTCAGCGGATTACCCACCCTTTCTGTGCAGAATCCCAAAACCGGTATTTCCATCCCAATGCCGGCATACGTTCTAAACAGCAGGAAACTTCGTCTAAAACTCAGGAGAAACGTTTACTTGAGACTGCTCTGCTGTGCCTTCGTTCACCTAAGAGAGTTGAATCTATGTTGACATTCAGCGAGTCAGAAACACGTTTCTTCTAGGAGCTGCGTTGGGATATTCCCGAGTGAATGGGACCATAGGCTGTACAGAGAAATATCTGCTTCTAAAACCAAAACGGAGCTATCTAACTGAATGGTTGTCAATGTGTGCATTCAACTGACAACGGTAAACTCACGTGTGGATTCAGCGGATTGCCAACCCTTTCTGTGCAGAATCCCAAAACCGGTATTTCCAGTCCAATGCCGGCATACGTACTAAACAGCAGGAAACTTCGTGTAAAACTCAGGAGAAACGTTTCCTTGAAACTGCTCTGCTGTGCCTTCGTTCACCTAACAGAGTTGAATCTATGTTGAGATTCAGCGAGTCAGAAACTCGTTTCTTCTAGGAGCTGCGTTGGGATATTCCCGAGTGAAAGGGACCATAGGCTGTACAGAGAAATATCTGCTTCTAAAGCCACAACGGAGCTATCTAACTGAATGGTTGTCAATGTGTGCATTCAACTGACAGAGTTAAACTCACGTGTGGATTCAGTGGTTTGCAAACCCTTTCTGTGCAGAATCCCAAAACCGGTATTTCCAGCCCAATGCCGGCATACGTACTAAACAGCAGGAAACTTCGTCTAAAACTCAGGAGAAACGTTTCCTTGAAACTGCTCTGCTGTGCGTTCGTTCACCTAAGAGAGTTGGATCTATGTTGAGATTCAGCGAGTCAGAAACACGTTTCTTCTAGGAGCTGCGTTGGGATATTCCCGAGTGAATGGGACCATAGGCTGTACAGAGAAATATCTGCTTCTAAAACCAAAACGGAGCTATCTAACTGAATGGTTGTCAATTTGTGCATTCAACTGACAGAGTTAAACTCACGTGTGGATTCAGCGGTTTGGAAACCGTTTCTGTGCAGAATCCCAAAACCGGTATTTCCAGCCCAATGCCGGCATACGTACTAAACAGCAGGAAACTTCGTCTAAAACTCAGGAGAAACGTTTCCTTGAAACTGCTCTGCTGTGGGTTCGTTCACCTAAGAGAGTTGAATCTATGTTGAGATTCAGCGAGTCAGAAACACGTTTCTTATAGGAGCTGCGTTGGGATATTCCCGAGTGAAAGGGACCATAGGCTGTACAGAGAAATAACTGCTTCTAAAACCAAAACGGAGCTATCTAACTGAATGGTTGTCAATGTGTGCATTCAACTGACAGAATTAAACTCACGTGTGGATTTAGCGGATTGCCAACCCTTTCTGTGCAGAATCCCAAAACCGGTATTTCCAGCCCAATGCCGGCATACGTACTAAACAGCAGGAAACTTCGTCTAAAACTCAGCAGAAACGTTTCCTTGAAACTGCTCTGCTGTGCGTTCGTTCACCTAAGAGAGTTGAATCTATGTTGAGATTCAGCGAGTCAGAAACACGTTTCTTCTAGGAGCTGCGTTGGGATATTCCCGAGTGAAAGGGACCATAGGCTGTACAGAGAAATATCTGCTTCTAAAACCAAAACGGAGCTATCTAACTGAATGGTTGTCAATGTGTGCATTCAACTGAGAGAGTTAAACTCACGTGTGGATTCAGCGGATTACCCACCCTTTCTGTGCAGAATCCCAAAACCGGTATTTCCATCCCAATGCCGGCATACGTTCTAAACAGCAGGAAACTTCGTCTAAAACTCAGGAGAAACGTTTACTTGAGACTGCTCTGCTGTGCCTTCGTTCACCTAAGAGAGTTGAATCTATGTTGACATTCAGCGAGTCAGAAACACGTTTCTTCTAGGAGCTGCGTTGGGATATTCCCGAGTGAATGGGACCATAGGCTGTACAGAGAAATATCTGCTTCTAAAACCGAAACGGAGCTATCTAACTGAATGGTTGTCAATGTGTGCATTCAACTGACAACGGTAAACTCACGTGTGGATTCAGCGGATTGCCAACCCTTTCTGTGCAGAATCCCAAAACCGGTATTTCCAGCCCAATGCCGGCATACGTACTAAACAGCAGGAAACTTCGTGTAAAACTCAGGAGAAACGTTTCCTTGAAACTGCTCTGCTGTGCGTTCGTTCACCTAAGAGAGTTGAATCTATGTTGAGATTCAGCGAGTCAGAAACTCGTTTCTTCTAGGAGCTGCGTTGGGATATTCCCGAGTGAAAGGGACCATAGGCTGTACAGAGAAATATCTGCTTCTAAAGCCACAACGGAGCTATCTAACTGAATGGTTGTCAATGTGTGCATTCAACTGACAGAGTTAAACTCACGTGTGGATTCAGTGGTTTGCAAACCCTTTCTGTGCAGAATCCCAAAACCGGTATTTCCAGCCCAATGCCGGCATACGTACTTAACAGCAGGAAACTTCGTCTAAAACTCAGGAGAAACGTTTCCTTGAAACTGCTCTGCTGTGCGTTCGTTCACCTAAGAGAGTTGGATCTATGTTGAGATTCAGCGAGTCAGAAACACGTTTCTTCTAGGAGCTGCGTTGGGATATTCCCGAGTGAATGGGACCATAGGCTGTACAGAGAAATATCTGCTTCTAAAACCAAAACGGAGCTATCTAACTGAATGGTTGTCAATTTGTGCATTCAACTGACAGAGTTAAACTCACGTGTGGATTCAGCGGTTTGGAAACCGTTTCTGTGCAGAATCCCAAAACCGGTATTTCCAGCCCAATGCCGGCATACGTACTAAACAGCAGGAAACTTCGTCTAAAACTCAGGAGAAACGTTTCCTTGAAACTGCTCTGCTGTGGGTTCGTTCACCTAAGAGAGTTGAATCTATGTTGAGATTCAGCGAGTCAGAAACACGTTTCTTATAGGAGCTGCGTTGGGATATTCCCGAGTGAAAGGGACCATAGGCTGTACAGAGAAATATCTGCTTCTAAAACCAAAACGGAGCTATCTAACTGAATGGTTGTCAATGTGTGCATTCAACTGACAGAGTTAAACTCACGTGTGGATTTAGCGGATTGCCAACCCTTTCTGTGCAGAATCCCAAAACCGGTATTTCCAGCCCAATGCCGGCATACGTACTAAACAGCAGGAAACTTCGTCTAAAACTCAGGAGAAACGTTTCCTTGAAACTGCTCTGCTGTGCGTTCGTTCACCTAAGAGAGTTGAATCTATGTTGAGATTCAGCGAGTCAGAAACACGTTTCTTCAAGGAGCTGCGTTGGGTTATTCCCGAGTGAATGGGACCATAGGCTGTACAGAGAAATATCTGCTTCTAAAACCGAAACGGAGCTATGTAACTGAATGGTTGTCAATGTGTGCATTCAACTGACAGAGTTAAACTCACGTGTGGATTCAGCGGATTACCCACCCTTTCTGTGCAGAATCCCAAAACCGGTATTTCCATCCCAATGCCGGCATACGTTCTAAACAGCAGGAAACTTCGTCTAAAACTCAGGAGAAACGTTTACTTGAGACTGCTCTGCTGTGCCTTCGTTCACCTAAGAGAGTTGAATCTATGTTGACATTCAGCGAGTCAGAAACACGTTTCTTCTAGGAGCTGCGTTGGGATATTCCCGAGTGAATGGGACCATAGGCTGTACAGAGAAATATCTGCTTCTAAAACCAAAACGGAGCTATCTAACTGAATGGTTGTCAATGTGTGCATTCAACTGACAACGGTAAACTCACGTGTGGATTCAGCGGATTGCCAACCCTTTCTGTGCAGAATCCCAAAACCGGTATTTCCAGCCCAATGCCGGCATACGTACTAAACAGCAGGAAACTTCGTGTAAAACTCAGGAGAAACGTTTCCTTGAAACTGCTCTGCTGTGCGTTCGTTCACCTAAGAGAGTTGAATCTATGTTGAGATTCAGCGAGTCAGAAACTCGTTTCTTCTAGGAGCTGCGTTGGGATATTCCCGAGTGAAAGGGACCATAGGCTGTACAGAGAAATATCTGCTTCTAAAGCCACAACGGAGCTATCTAACTGAATGGTTGTCAATGTGTGCATTCAACTGACAGAGTTAAACTCACGTGTGGATTCAGTGGTTTGCAAACCCTTTCTGTGCAGAATCCCAAAACCGGTATTTCCAGCCCAATGCCGGCATACGTACTTAACAGCAGGAAACTTCGTCTAAAACTCAGGAGAAACGTTTCCTTGAAACTGCTCTGCTGTGCGTTCGTTCACCTAAGAGAGTTGGATCTATGTTGAGATTCAGCGAGTCAGAAACACGTTTCTTCTAGGAGCTGCGTTGGGATATTCCCGAGTGAATGGGACCATAGGCTGTACAGAGAAATATCTGCTTCTAAAACCAAAACGGAGCTATCTAACTGAATGGTTGTCAATTTGTGCATTCAACTGACAGAGTTAAACTCACGTGTGGATTCAGCGGTTTGGAAACCGTTTCTGTGCAGAATCCCAAAACCGGTATTTCCAGCCCAATGCCGGCATACGTACTAAACAGCAGGAAACTTCGTCTAAAACTCAGGAGAAACGTTTCCTTGAAACTGCTCTGCTGTGGGTTCGTTCACCTAAGAGAGTTGAATCTATGTTGAGATTCAGCGAGTCAGAAACACGTTTCTTATAGGAGCTGCGTTGGGATATTCCCGAGTGAAAGGGACCATAGGCTGTACAGAGAAATATCTGCTTCTAAAACCGAAACGGAGCTATGTAACTGAATGGTTGTCAATGTGTGCATTCAACTGACAGAGTTAAACTCACGTGTGGATTCAGCGGATTGCCAACCCTTTCTGTGCAGAATCCCAAAACCGGTATTTCCAGCCCAATGCCGGCATACGTACTAAACAGCAGGAAACTTCGTCTAAAACTCAGGAGAAACGATTCCTTGAAACTGCTCTGCTGTGCGTTCGTTCACCTAAGAGAGTTGAATCTATGTTGGGATTCAGCGAATCAGAAATACGTTTCTTCTAGGAGCTGCGTTGGGATATTCCCGAGTGAAAGGGACCATAGGCTGTACAGAGAAATATCTGCTTCTAAAACCAAAACGGAGCTATCTAACTGAATGGTTGTCAATGTGTGCATTCAACTGAGAGAATTAAACTCACGTGTGGATTCAGCGGATTACCCACCCTTTCTGTGCAGAATCCCAAAACCGGTATTTCCATCCCAATGCCGGCATACGTACTAAACAGCAGGAAACTTCGTCTAAAACTCAGGAGAAACGTTTCCTTGAAACTGCTCTGCTGTGCGTTCGTTCACCTAAGAGAGTTGAATCTATGTTGACATTCAGCGAGTCAGAAACACGTTTCTTCTAGGAGCTGCGTTGGTTTATTCCCGAGTGAATGGGACCATAGGCTGTACAGAGAAATATCTGCTTCTAAAACCAAAACGGAGCTATGTAACTGAATGGTTGTCAATGTGTGCATTCAACTGACAACGGTAAACTCACGTGTGGATTCAGCGGATTGCCAACCCTTTCTGTGCAGAATCCCAAAACCGGTATTTCCAGCCCAATGCCGGCATACGTACTAAACAGCAGGAAACTTCGTGTAAAACTCAGGAGAAACGTTTCCTTGAAACTGCTCTGCTGTGCGTTCGTTCACCTAAGAGAGTTGAATCTATGTTGAGATTCAGCGAGTCAGAAACTCGTTTCTTCTAGGAGCTGCGTTGGGATATTCCCGAGTGAAAGGGACCATTGGCTGTACAGAGAAATATCTGCTTCTAAAGCCACAACGGAGCTATCTAACTGAATGGTTGTCAATGTGTACATTCAACTGACAGAGTTAAACTCACGTGTGGATTCAGTGGTTTGCAAACCCTTTCTGTGCAGAATCCCAAAACCGGTATTTCCAGCCCAATGCCGGCATACGTACTAAACAGCAGGAAACTTCGTCTAAAACTCAGGAGAAACGTTTCCTTGAAACTGCTCTGCTGTGCGTTCGTTCACCTAAGAGAGTTGAATCTATGTTGAGATTCAGCGAGTCAGAAACACGTTTATTCTAGGAGCAGCGTTGGGATATTCCCGAGTGAAAGGGACCATAGGCTGTTCAGAGAAATATCTGCTTCTAAAGCCACAACGGAGCTATCTAACTGAATGGTTGTCAATGTTTGCATTCAACTGACAGAGTTAAACTCAAGTGTGGATTCAGCGGATTGCCAACCCTTTCTGTGCAGAATCCCAAAACCGGTATTTCCAGCCCAATGCCGGCATACGTACTAAACAGCAGGAAACTTCGTCTAAAACTCAGGAGAAACGTTTCCTTGAAACTGCTCTGCTGTGCGTTCGTTCACCTAAGAGAGTTGAATCTATGTTGAGATTCAGCGAGTCAGAAACACGTTTCTTCTAGGAGCTGCGTTGGTATATTCCCGAGTGAATGGGACCATAGGCTGTACAGAGAAATATCTGCTTCTAAAACCACAACGGAGCTATCTAACTGAATGGTTGTCAATGTGTGCATTCAACTGACAGAGTTAAACTCACGTGTGGATTCAGCGGTTTGCCAACCCTTTCTGTGCAGAATCCCAAAACCGGTATTTCCAGCCCAATGCCGGCATACGTACTAAACAGCAGGAAACTTCGTCTAAAACTCAGGAGAAACGTTTCCTTGAAACTGCTCTGCTGTGCGTTCGTTCACCTAAGAGAGTTGGATCTATGTTGAGATTCAGCGAGTCAGAAACACGTTTCTTCTAGGAGCTGCATTGGTTTATTCCCGAGTGAATGGGACCATAGGCTGTACAGAGAAATATCTGCTTCTAAAACCACAACGGAGCTATCTAACTGAATGGTTGTCAATGGGTGCATTCAACTGACAGAGTTAAACTCACGTGTGGATTCAGCGGATTGCCAACCCTTTCTGTGCAGAATCCCAAAACCGGTATTTCCAGCCCAATGCCGGCATACGTACTAAACAGCAGGAAACTTCGTCTAAAACTCAGGAGAAACGATTCCTTGAAACTGCTCTGCTGTGCGTTCGTTCACCCAAGAGAGTTGAATGTATGTTGAGATTCAGCGAGTCAGAAACACGTTTCTTCTAGGAGCTGCGTTGGGATATTCCCGAGTGAAAGGGACCATAGGCTGTACAGAGAAATATCTGCTTCTAAAACCAAAACGGAGCTATCTAACTGAATGGTTGTCAATGTGTGCATTCAACTGAGAGAGTTAAACTCACGTGTGGATTCAGCGGATTACCCACCCTTTCTATGCAGAATCCCAAAACCGGTATTTCCATCCCAATGCCGGCATACGTACTAAACAGCAGGAAACTTCGTCTAAAACTCAGGAGAAACGTTTCCTTGAAACTGCTCTGCTGTGCGTTCGTTCACCTAAGAGAGTTGAATCTATGTTGACATTCAGCGGATCAGAAACACGTTTCTTCTAGGAGCTGCGTTGGGATATTCCCGAGTGAAGGGGACCATAGGCTGTACAGAGAAATATCTGCTTCTAAAACCAAAACGGAGCTTTCTAACTGATTGGTTGTCAATGTGTGCATTCAACTGACAACGGTAAACTCACGTGTGGATTCAGCGGATTGCCAACCCTTTCTGTGCAGAATCCCAAAACCGGTATTTCCAGCCCAATGCCGGCATACGTACTAAACAGCAGGAAACTTCGTCTAAAACTCAGGAGAAACGTTTCCTTGAAACTGCTCTGCTGTGCGTTCGTTCACCTAAGAGAGTTGAATCTATGTTGAGATTCAGCAAGTCAGAAACACGTTTCTTCTAGGAGCTGCGTTGGGATATTCCCGAGTGAAAGGACCATAGGCTGTACAGAGAAATATCTGCTTCTAAAACCAAAACGGAGCTATCTAACTGAATGGTTGTCAATGTGTGCATTCAACTGAGAGAGTTAAACCCACGTTTGGATTCAGCGGATTACCCACCCTTTCTGTGCAGAATCCCAAAACCGGTATTTCCATCCCAATGGCGGTTACGTACTAAACAGCAGGAAACTTCGTCTAAAACTCAGGAGAAACGTTTCCTTGAAACTGCTCTGCTGTGCGTTCGTTCACCTAAGAGACTTGAATCTATGTTGACATTCAGCGAGTCAGAAACACGTTTCTTCTAGGAGCTGCGTTGGGATATTCCCGAGTGAAAGGTACCATAGGCTGTACAGAGAAATATCTGCTTCTAAAGCCACAACGGAGCTATCTAACTGAATGGTTGTCAATGTGTGCATTCAACTCACAGAGTTAAACTGACGTGGGGATTCAGCGGATTGCCAACCCTTTCTGTGCAGAATCCCAAAACCGGTATTTCCAGCCCAATGCCGGCATACGTACTAAACAGCAGGAAACTTCGTCTAAAACTCAGGAGAAACGTTTCCTTGAAACTGCTCTGCTGTGCGTTCGTTCACCTAAGAGAGTTGAATCTATGTTGAGATTCAGCGAGTCAGAAACACGTTTCTTCTAGGAGCTGCGTTGGGATATTCCCGAGTGAAAGGGACCATAGGCTGTACAGAGAAATATCTGCTTCTAAAACCACAACGGAGCTATCTAACTGAATGGTTGTCAATGTGTGCATTCAACTGACAGAGTTAAACTCACGTGTGGATTCAGCGGATTGCCAACCCTTTCTGTGCAGAATCCCAAAACCGGTATTTCCAGCCCAATGCCGGCATACGTACTAAACAGCAGGAAACTTCGCCTAAAACTCAGGAGAAACGTTTCCTTGAAACTGCTCTGCTGTGCGTTCGTTCACCTAAGAGAGGTGAATCTATGTTGAGATTCAGCGAGTCAGAAACACGTTTCTTCTAGGAGCTGCGTTGGGATATTCCCGAGTGAAGGGGACCATAGGCTGTACAGAGAAATATCTGCTTCTAAAACCAAAACGGAGCTATCTAACTGAATGGTTGTCAATGTGTGCATTCAACTGACAGAGTTAAACTCACGTGTGGATTCAGCGGATTGCCAACCATTTCTGTGCAGAATCCCAAAACCGGTATTTCCAGCCCAATGCCGGCATACGTACTAAACAGCAGGAAACTTCGTCTAAAACTCAGGAGAAACGTTTCCTTGAAACTGCTCTGCTGTGCGTTCGTTCACCTAAGACAGTTGGATCTATGTTGAGATTCAGCGAGACAGAAACACGTTTCTTCTAGGAGCTGCGGTGGGATATTCCCGAGTGAAAGGGACCATAGGCTGTATAGAGAAATATCTGCTTCTAAAGCCACAACGGAGCTATCTAACTGAATGGTTGTCAATGTGTGCATTCAACTGAGAGAGTTAAACTCACGTGTGGATTCAGCGGATAGCCAACCCTTTCTGTGCAGAATCCCAAAACCGGTATTTCCAGCCCAATGCCGGCATACGTACTAAACAGCAGGAAACTTCGTCGAAAACTCAGGAGAAACGTTTCCTTGAAACTGCTCTGCTGTGCGTTCGTTCATCTAAGAGAGTTGGATCTTTGTTGAGATTCAGCGAGTCAGAAACACGTTTCTTCTAGGAGCTGCGTTGGGATATTCCCGAGTGAATGGGACCATAGGCTGTACAGAGAAATATCTGCTTCTAAAACCAATACCGAGCTATCTAACTGAATGGTTGTCAATGTGTGCATTCAACTGACAGAGTTAAACTCACGTGTGGATTCAGCGGTTTGCCAACCCTTTCTGTGCAGAATCCCAAAACCGGTATTTCCAGCCCAATGCCGGCATACGTACTAAACAGCAGGTAACTTCGTCTAAAACTCAGGAGAAACGTTTCCTTGAAACTGCTCTGCTGTGCGTTCGTTCACCTAAGAGAGTTGAATCTATGTTGAGATTCAGCGAGTCAGAAACACGGTTCTTCTAGGAGCAGCGTTGGGATATTCCCGAGTGAATGGGACCATAGGCTGTACAGAGAAATATCTGCTTCTAAAACCAAAACGGAGCTATCTAACTGAATGGTTGTCAATGTGTGCATTCAACTGACAGAGTTAAACTCAGGTGTGGATTCAGCGGATTGCCAACCCTTTCTGTGCAGAATCCCAAATCCGGTATTTCCAGCCCAATGCCGGCATACGTACTAAACAGCAGGAAACTTCGTCTAAAACTCAGGAGAAACGTTTCCTTGAAACTGCTCTGCTGTGCGTTCGTTCACCTAAGAGAGTTGGATCTATGTTGAGATTCAGCGAGTCAGAAACACGTTTCTTCTAGGAGCTGCGTTGGGATATTCCCGAGTGAATGGGACCATAGCCGGTATAGAGAAATATCTGCTTCTAAAGCCACAACGGAGCTATCTAACTGAATGGTTGTCAATGTGTGCATTCAACTGAGAGAGTTAAACTCAGGTGTGGATTCAGCGGTTTGCCAACCCTATCTGTGCAGAATCCCAAATCCGGTATTTCCAGCCCAATGCCGGCATACGTACTAAACAGCAGGAAACTTCGTCTAAAACTCAGGAGAAACGTTTCCTTGAAACTGCTCTGCTGTGCGTTCGTTCACCTAAGAGAGTTGGATCTATGTTGAGATTCAGCGAGTCAAAAACACGTTTCTTCTAGGAGCTGCGTTGGGTTATTCCCGAGTGAATGGGACCATAGGCTGTACAGAGAAATATCTGCTTCTAAAACCAAAACGGAGCGATCTAACTGAATGGTTGTCAATGTGTGCATTCAACTGACAGAGTTAAACTCACGTGTGGATTCAGCGGTTTGCCAACCCTTTCTGTGCAGAATCCCAAAACCGGTATTTCCAGCCCAATGCCGGCATACGTACTAAACAGCAGGAAACTTCGTCTAAAACTCAGGAGAAACGTTTCCTTGAAACTGCTCTGCTGTGCGTTCGTTCACCTAAGAGAGTTGAATCTACGTTGAGATTCAGCGAGTCAGAAACACGTTTCTTCTAGGAGCAGCGTTGGGATATTCCCGAGTGAAAGGGACCATAGGCTGTACAGAGAAATATCTGCTTCTAAAGCCACAACGGAGCTATCTAACTGAATGGTTGTCAATGTGTGCATTCAACTGACAGAGTTAAACTCACGTGTGGATTCAGCGGATTGCCAACCCTTTCTGTGCAGAATCCCAAAACCGGTATTTCCAGCCCAATGCCGGCATACGTACTAAACAGCAGGAACTTCGTCTAAAACTCAGGGGAAACGTTTCCTTGAAACTGCTCTGCTGTGCGTTCGTTCACCTAAGAGAGTTGGATCTATGTTGAGATTCAGCGAGTCAGAAACACGTTTCTTCTAGGAGCTGCGTTGGGATATTCCCGAGTGAATGGGACCATAGGCTGTACAGAGAAATATCTGCTTCTAAAACCAAAACCGAGCTATCTAACTGAATGGTTGTCAATGTGTGCATTCAACTGACAGAGTTAAACTCACGTGTGGATTCAGCGGTTTGCCAACCCTTTCTGTGCAGAATCCCAAAACCGGTATTTCCAGCCCAATGCCGGCATACGTACTAAACAGCAGGAAACTTCGTCTAAAACTCAGGAGAAACGTTTCCTTGAAACTGCTCTGCTGTGCGTTCGTTCACCTAACAGAGTTGAATCTATGTTGAGATTCAGCGAGTCAGAAACACGTTTCTTCTAGGAGCTGCGTTGGTATATTCCCGAGTGAATGGGACCATAGGCTGTACAGAGAAATATCTGCTTCTAAAACCAAAACGGAGCTATCTAACTGAATGGTTGTCAATGTGTGCATTCAACTGACAGAGTTAAACTCACGTGTGGATTCAGCGGATTGCCAACCCTTTCTGTGCAGAATCCCAAAACCGGTATTTCCAGCCCAATGCCGGCATACGTACTAAACAGCAGGTAACTTCGTCTAAAACTCAGGAGAAACGTTTCCTTGAAACTGCTCTGCTGTGCGTTCGTTCACCTAAGAGAGTTGAATCTATGTTGAGATTCAGCGAGTCAGAAACACGTTTCTTCTAGGAGCTGCGTTGGGATATTCCCGAGTGAATGGGACCATAGGCTGTACAGAGAAATATCTGCTTCTAAAACCAAAACCGAGCTATCTAACTGAATGGTTGTCAATGTGTGCATTCAACTGACAGAGTTAAACTCAGGTGTGGATTCAGCGGATTGCCAACCCTTTCTGTGCAGAATCCCAAATCCGGTATTTCCAGCCCAATGCCGGCATACGTACTAAACAGAAGGAAACTTCGTCTAAAACTCAGGAGAAACGTTTCCTTGAAACTGCTCTGCTGTGCGTTCGTTCACCTAAGAGAGTTGGATATATGTTGAGATTCAGCGAGTCAGAAACACGTTTCTTCTAGGAGCTGCGTTGGGATATTCCCGAGTGAATGGGACCATAGCCTGTATAGAGAAATATCTGCTTCTAAAGCCACAACGGAGCTATCTAACTGAATGGTTGTCAATGTGTGCATTCAACTGAGAGAGTTAAACTCAGGTGTGGATTCAGCGGTTTGCCAACCCTATCTGTGCAGAATCCCAAATCCGGTATTTCCAGCCCAATGCCGGCATACGTACTAAACAGCAGGAAACTTCGTCTAAAACTCAGGAGAAACGTTTCCTTGAAACTGCTCTGCTGTGCGTTCGTTCACCTAAGAGAGTTGGATCTATGTTGAGATTCAGCGAGTCAAAAACACGTTTCTTCTAGGAGCTGCGTTGGGTTATTCCCGAGTGAATGGGACCATAGGCTCTAAAGAGACATATCTGCTTCTAAAACCAAAACGGAGCTATCTAACTGAATGGTTGTCAATGTGTGCATTCAACTGACAGAGTTAAACTCACGTGTGGATTCAGCGGTTTGCCAACCCTTTCTGTGCAGAATCCCAAAACCGGTATTTCCAGCCCAATGCAGGCATACGTACTAAACAGCAGGAAACTTCGTCTAAAACTCAGGAGAAACGTTTCCTTGAAACTGCTCTGCTGTGCGTTCGTTCACCTAAGAGAGTTGGATCTTTGTTGAGATTCAGCGAGTCAGAAACACGTTTCTTCTAGGAGCTGCGTTGGGATATTCCCGAGTGAATGGGACCATAGGCTGTACAGAGAAATATCTGCTTCTAAAACCAAAACCGAGCTATCTAACTGAATGGTTGTCAATGTGTGCATTCAACTGACAGAGTTAAACTCACGTGTGGATTCTGCGATTTGCCAACCCTTTCTGTGCAGAATCCCAAAACCGGTATTTCCAGCCCAATGCCGGCATACGTACTAAACAGCAGGAAACTTCGTCTAAAACTCAGGAGAAACGTTTCCTTGAAACTGCTCTGCTGTGCGTTCGTTCACCTAAGAGAGTTGAATCTATGTTGAGATTCGGCGAGTCAGAAACACGTTTCTTCTAGGAGCTGCGTTGGGATATTCCCGAGTGAATGGGACCATAGGCTGTACAGAGAAATATCTGCTTCTAAAACCACAACGGAGCTATCTAACTGAATGGTTGTCAATTTGTGCATTCAACTGACAGAGTTAAACTCACGTGTGGATTCAGCGGTTTGCCAACCCTTTCTGTGCAGAATCCCAAAACCGGTATTTCCAGCCCAATGCCGGCATACGTACTAAACAGCAGGAAACTTCGTCTAAAACTCAGGAGAAACGTTTCCTTGAAACTGCTCTGCTGTGCGTTCATTCACCTAAGAGAGTTGAATCTATGTTGAGATTCAGCGAGTCAGAAACACGTTTCTTCTAGGAGCTGCGTTGGGATATTCCCGAATGAAAGGGACCATAGGCTGTACAGAGAAATATCTGCTTCTAAAGCCACAACGGAGCTATCTAACTGAATGGTTGTCAATGTGTGCATTCAACTGACAGAGTTAAACTCACGTGTGGATTCAGCGAATTGCCAACCCTTTCTGTGCAGAATCCCAAAACCGGTATTTCCAGCCCAATGCCGGCATACGTACTAAACAGCAGGAAACTTCGTCTAAAACTCAGGAGAAACGTTTCCTTGAAACTGCTCTGCTGTGCTTTCGTTCACCTAAGAGAGTTGGATCTATGTTGAGATTCAGCGAGTCAGAAACACGTTTCTTCTAGGAGCTGCGTTGGGATATTCCCGAGTGAAAGGGACCATAGGCTGTACAGAGAAATATCTGCTTCTAAAACCACAACGGAGCTATCTAACTGAATGGTTGTCAATGTGTGCATTCAACTGACAGAGTTAAACTCACGTGTGGATTCAGCGAATTGCCAACCCTTTCTGTGCAGAATCCCAAAACCGGTATTTCCAGCCCAATGCCGGCATACGTACTAAACAGCAGGAAACTTCGTCTAAAACTCAGGAGAAACGTTTCCTTGAAACTGCTCTGCTGTGCGTTCGTTCACCTAAGAGAGTTGGATCTATGTTGAGATTCAGCGAGTCAGAAACACGTTTCTTCTAGGAGCTGCGTTGGGTTATTCCCGAGTGAATGGGACCATAGGCTGTACAGAGAAATATCTGCTTCTAAAACCAAAACGGAGCGATCTAACTGAATGGTTGTCAATGTGTGCATTCAACTGACAGAGTTAAACTCACGTGTGGATTCAGCGGTTTGCCAACCCTTTCTGTGCAGAATCCCAAAACCGGTATTTCCAGCCCAATGCCGGCATACGTACTAAACAGCAGGAAACTTCGTCTAAAACTAAGGAGAAACGTTTCCTTGAAACTGCTCTGCTGTGCGTTCGTTCACCTAAGAGAGTTGAATCTACGTTGAGATTCAGCGAGTCAGAAACACGTTTCTTCTAGGAGCAGCGTTGGGATATTCCCGAGTGAAAGGGACCATAGGCTGTACAGAGAAATATCTGCTTCTAAAGCCACAACGGAGCTATCTAACTGAATGGTTGTCAATGTGTGCATTCAACTGACAGAGTTAAACTCACGTGTGGATTCAGCGGATTGCCAACCCTTTCTGTGCAGAATCCCAAAACCTGTATTTCCAGCCCAATGCCGGCATACGTACTAAACAGCAGGAAACTTCGTCTAAAACTCAGGGGAAACGTTTCCTTGAAACTGCTCTGCTGTGCGTTCGTTCACCTAAGAGAGTTGGATCTATGTTGAGATTCAGCGAGTCAGAAACACGTTTCTTCTAGGAGCTGCGTTGGGATATTCCCGAGTGAAGGGGACCATAGGCTGTACAGAGAAATATCTGCTTCTAAAACCACAACGGAGCTATCTAACTGAATGGTTGTCAATGTGCGCATTCAACTGACAGAGTTAAACTCACGTGTGGATTCAGCGGATTGCCAACCCTTTCTGTGCAGAATCCCAAAACCGGTATTTCCAGCCCAATGCCGGCATACGTACTAAACAGCAGGAAACTTCGTCTAAAACTCAGGAGAAACGTTTCCTTGAAAATGCTCTGCTGTGCGTTCGTTCAACTAAAAGAGTTGAATCTATGTTGAGATTCAGCGAGTCAGAAACACGTTTCTTCTAGGAGCTGCGTTGGGATATTCCCGAGTGAATGGGACCATAGGCTGTACAGAGAAATATCTGCTTCTAAAACCAAAACGGAGCTATATAACTGAATGGTTGTAAATGTGCCCATTCAACTGACAGAGTTAAACTCACTTGTGGATTCAGCGGTTTGCAAACCCTTTCTGTGCAGAATCCCAAAACCGGTATTTCCAGCCCAATACCGGCATACGTACTAAACAGCAGGGAACTTCGCATAAAACTCAGGAGAAACGTTTCCTTGAAACTGCTGTGCTGTGCGTTCGTTCACCTAAGAGAGTTGAATCTATGTTGAGATTCAGCGAGTCAGAAACACCTTTCTTCTAGGAGCTGCGTTGGGATATTCCCGAGTGAATGGGACCATAGGCTGTACAGAGAAATATCTGCTTCTAAAACCAAAACGGAGCTATCTAACTGAATGGTTGTCAATGTGTGCATTCAACTGACAGAGTTAAACTCACGTGTGGATTCAGCGGTTTGCCAACCCTTTCTGTGCAGAATCCCAAAACCGGTATTTCCAGCCCAATGCCGGCATACGTACTAAACAGCAGGAAACTTCGCCTAAAACTCAGGAGAAACGTTTCCTTGAAACTGCTCTGCTGTGCGTTCGTTCACCTAAGAGAGTTGAATCTATGTTGAGATTCAGCGAGTCAGAAACACGTTTCTTCTAGGAGCTGCGTTGGGATATTCCCGAGTGAATGGGACCATAGGCTGTACAGAGAAATATGTGCATCTAAAACCAAAACGGAGCTATATACCTGAATGGTTGTAAATGTGCGCATTCAACTGACAGAGTTAAACTCACGTGTGGATTCAGCGGTTTGCAAACCCTTTCTGTGCAGAATCCCAAATCCGGTATTTCCAGCCCAATGCCGGCATACGTACTAAACAGCAGGAAACTTCGCCTAAAACTCAGGAGAAACGATTCCTTGAAACTGCTCTGCTGTGCGTTCGTTCACCTAAGAGAGTTGAATCTATGTTGAGATTCAGCGAGTCAGAAACACGTTTCTTCTAGGAGCTGCGTTGGCATATTCCCGAGTGAAAGGGACCATAGGCTGTACAGAGAAATATCTGCTTCTAAAACCAAAACGGAGCTATCTAACTGAATGGTTGTCAATGTGTGCATTCAACTGAGAGAGTTAAACTCACGTGTGGATTCAGCGGATTACCCACCATTTCTATGCAGAATCCCAAAACCGGTATTTCCGTCCCAATGCCAGCATACGTACTAAACAGCAGGAAACTTCGTCTAAAACTCAGGAGAAACGTTTCCTTGAAACTGCTCTGCTGTGCGTTCGTTCACCTAAGAGAGTTGAATTTATGTTGACATTCAGCGAGTCAGAAACACGTTTCTTCTAGGAGCTGCGTTGGGATATTCCCGAGTGAATGGGACCATAGGCTGTACAGAGAAATATCTGCTTCTAAAACCAAAACGGAGCTATCTAACTGATTGGTTGTCAATGTGTGCATTCAACTGACAACGGTAAACTCACGGGTGGATTCAGCGGATTGTCAACCCTTTCTGTGCAGAATCCCAAAACCGGTATTTCAAGCCCAATGCCGGCATACGTACTAAACAGCAGGTAACTTCGTCTAAAACTCAGGAGAAACGTTTCCTTGAAACTGCTCTGCTGTGCATTCGTTCACCTAAGAGAGTTGAATCTATGTTGAGATTCAGCGAGTCAGAAACACGTTTCTTCTGGGAGCTGCGTTGGGATATTCCCGAGTGAAAGGACCATAGGCTGTACAGAGAAATATCTGCTTCTAAAACCAAAACGGAGTTATCTAACTGAATGGTTGTCAATGTGTGCATTCAACTGAGAGAGGTAAACCCACGTGTGGATTCAGCGGATTACCCACCCTTTCTGTGCAGAATCCCAAAACCGGTATTTGAATCCCAATGCCGGCATACGTACTAAACAGCAGGAAACTTCGTCTAAAACTCAGGAGAAACGTTTCCTTGAAACTGCTCTGCTGTGCGTTCGTTCACCTAAGAGAGTTGAATCTATGTTGCCATTCAGCGAGTCAGAAACACGTTTCTTCTAGGAGCTGCGTTGGGATATTCCCGAGTGAAAGGGACCATAGGCTGTACAGAGAAATATCTGCTTCTAAAGCCACAACGGAGCTATCTAACTGAATGGTTGTCAATGTGTGCATTCAACTGACAGAGTTAAACTCACGTGTGGATTCAGCGGATTGTCAACCCTTTCTGTGCAGAATCCCAAAACCGGTATTTCCAGCCCAATGCCGGCATACGTACTAAACAGCAGGAAACTTCGCCTAAAACTCAGGAGAAACGTTTCCTTGAAACTGCTCTGCTGTGCGTTCGTTCACCTAAGAGAGTTGAATCTATGTTGAGATTCAGCGAGTCAGAAACACGTTTCTTCTAGGAGCTGCGTTGGGATATTCCCGAGTTAAGGGGACCATAGATTGTACAGAGAAATATCTGCTTGTAAAACCAAAACGGAGCTATCTAACTGAATTGTTGTCAATGTGTGCATTCAACTGACAGAGTTAAACTCACGTGTGGATTCAGCGGATTGCCAACCCTTTCTGTGCAGAATCCCAAAACCGGTATTTCCAGCCCAATGCCGGCATACGTACTAAACAGCAGGAAACTTCGTCTAAAACTCAGGAGAAACGTTTCCTTGAAAATGCTCTGCTGTGCGTTCGTTCACCTAAGAGAGTTGGATCTATGTTGAGATTCAGCGAGTCAGAAACACGTTTCTTCTAGGAGCTGCGTTGGGATATTCGCGAGTGAATGGGACCATAGGCTGTACAGAGAAATATCTGCTCCTAAAACCAAAACGGAGCTATCTAACTGAATGGTTGTCAATGTGTGCATTCAACTGACAGAGTTAAACTCACGTGTGAATTCAGCGGTTTGCCAAACCTTTCTGTGCAGAATCCCAAAACCGGTATTTCCAGCCCAATGCCGGCATACGTACTAAACAGCAGGAAACTTCGTCTAAAACTCAGGAGAAACGTTTCCTTGAAACTGCTGTGCTGTGCGTTCGTTCACCTAAGAGAGTTGAATCTATGTTGAGATTCAGCGAGTCAGAAACACGTTTCTTCTAGGAGCTGCGTTGGGATATTCCCGAGTGAATGGGATCATAGGCTGTACAGAGAAATATCTGCTTCTAAAACCAAAACGGAGCTATCTAACTGAATGGTAGTCAATTTGTGCATTCAACTGACAGAGTTAAACTCACGTGTGGATTCAGCGGTTTGCAAACCCTTTCTGTGCAGAATCCCAAAACCGGTGTTTCCAGCCCAATGCCGGCATACGTACTAAACAGCAGGAAACTTCGTCTAAAACTCAGGAGAAACGTTTCCTTGAAACTGCTGTGCTGTGCGTTCGTTCACCTAAGAGAGTTGAATCAATGTTGAGATTCAGCGAGTCAGAAACACGTTTCTTCTAGGAGCTGCGTTGGGATATTCCCGAGTTAAGGGGACCATAGGCTGTACAGAGAAATATCTGCTTCTAAAACCAAAACGGAGCTATCTAACTGAATGGTTGTCAATGTGTGCATTCAACTGACAGAGTTAAACTCACGTGTGGATTCAGCGGTTTGCCAACCCTTTCTGTGCAGAATCCCAAAACCGGTATTTCCAGCCCAATGCTGGCATACGTACTAAACAGCAGGAAACTTCGTCTAAAACTCAGGAGAAACGATTCCTTGAAACTGCTCTGCTGTGCGTTCGTTCACCTAAGAGAGTTGAATCTATGTTGAGATTCAGCGAGTCAGAAACACGTTTCTTCTAGGAGCTGCGTTGGGATATTCCCGAGTGAAAGGGACCATAGGCTGTACAGAGAAATATCTGCTTCTAAAACCAAAACGGAGCTATCTAACTGAATGGTTGTCAATGTGTGCATTCAACTGAGAGAGTTAAACTCACGTGTGGATTCAGCGGATTACCCACCCTTTCTGTGCCGAATCCCAAAACCGGTATTTCCAGCCCAATGCCGGCATACGTACTAAACAGCAGGAAACTTCGCCTAAAACTCAGGAGAAACGTTTCCTTGAAACTGCTCTGCTGTGCGTTCGTTCACCTAAGACAGTTGAATCTATGTTGAGATTCAGCGAGTCAGAAACACGTTTCTTCTAGGAGCTGCGTTGGGATATTCCCGAGTGAATGGGACCATAGGTTGTACAGAGAAATATCTGCTTCTAAAACCAAAACGGAGCTATCTAACTGAATGGTTGTCAATGTGTGCATTCAACTGACAGAGTTAAACTCACGAGTGGATTCAGCGGATTGCCAACCCTTTCTGTGCATAATCCCAAAACCGGTATTTCCAGCCCAATGCCGGCATACGTACTAAACAGCAGGAAACTTCGCCTAAAACTCAGGAGAAACGTTTCCTTGAAACTGCTCTGCTGTGCGTTCGTTCACCTAAGAGAGTTGAATCTATGTTGAGATTCAGCGAGTCAGAAACACGTTTCTTCTAGGAGCTGCATTGGGATATTCCCGAGTGAATGGGACCATAGGCTGTACAGAGAAAAATCTGCTTCCAAAACCAAAACGGAGCTATCTAACTGAATGGTTGTCAATGTGTGCATTCAACTGACAGAGGTAAACTCACGTGTGGATTCAGCGGATTGCCAACCTTTTCTGTGCAGAATCCCAAAACCGCTATTTCGAGCCCAATGCCGGCATACGTACTAAACAGCAGGAAACTTCGTCTAAAACTCAGGAGAAACGTTTCCTTGAAACTGCTGTGCTGTGCGTTCGTTCACCTAAGAGAGTTGAATCTATGTTGAGATTCAGCGAGTCAGAAACACGTTTCTTCTAGGAGCTGCGTTGGTATATTCCCGAGTGAATGGGATCATAGGCTGTACAGAGAAATATCTGCTTCTAAAACCAAAACGGAGCTATCTAACTGAATGGTAGTCAATTTGTGCATTCAACTGACAGAGTTAAACTCACGTGTGGATTCAGCGGTTTGCAAACCCTTTCTGTGCAGAATCCCAAAACCGGTGTTTCCAGCCCAATGCCGGCATACGTACTAAACAGCAGGAAACTTCGCCTAAAACTCTGGAGAAACGTTTCCTTGAAACTGCTGTGCTGTGCGTTCGTTCACCTAAGAGAGTTGAATCAATGTTGAGATTCAGCGAGTCAGAAAAACGTTTCTTCTAGGAGCTGCGTTGGGATATTCCCGAGTTAAGGGGACCATAGGCTGTACAGAGAAATATCTGCTTCTAAAACCAAAACGGAGCTATCTAACTGAATGGTTGTCAATGTGTGCATTCAACTGACAGAGTTAAACTCACGTGTGGATTCAGCGGTTTGCCAACCCTTTCTGTGCAGAATCCCAAAACCGGTATTTCCAGCCCAATGCTGGCATACGTACTAAACAGCAGGAAACTTCGTCTAAAACTCAGGAGAAACGATTCCTTGAAACTGCTCTGCTGTGCGTTCGTTCACCTAAGAGAGTTGAATCTATGTTGAGATTCAGCGAGTCAGAAACACGTTTCTTCTAGGAGCTGCGTTGGGATATTCCCGAGTGAAAGGGACCATAGGCTGTACAGAGAAATATCTGCTTCTAAAACCAAAACGGAGCTATCTAACTGAATGGTTGTCAATGTGTGCATTCAACTGAGAGAGTTAAACTCACGTGTGGATTCAGCGGATTACCCACCCTTTCTGTGCCGAATCCCAAAACCGGTATTTCCAGCCCAATGCCGGCATACGTACTAAACAGCAGGAAACTTCGCCTAAAACTCAGGAGAAACGTTTCCTTGAAACTGCTCTGCTGTGCGTTCGTTCACCTAAGACAGTTGAATCTATGTTGAGATTCAGCGAGTCAGAAACACGTTTCTTCTAGGAGCTGCGTTGGGATATTCCCGAGTGAATGGGACCATAGGTTGTACAGAGAAATATCTGCTTCTAAAACCAAAACGGAGCTATCTAACTGAATGGTTGTCAATGTGTGCATTCAACTGACAGAGTTAAACTCACGTGTGGATTCAGCGGATTGCCAACCCTTTCTGTGCATAATCCCAAAACCGGTATTTCCAGCCCAATGCCGGCATACGTACTAAACAGCAGGAAACTTCGCCTAAATCTCAGGAGAAACGTTTCCTTGAAACTGCTCTGCTGTGCGTTCGTTCACCTAAGAGAGTTGAATCTATGTTGAGATTCAGCGAGTCAGAAACACGTTTCTTCTAGGAGCTGCATTGGGATATTCCCGAGTGAATGGGACCATAGGCTGTACAGAGAAAAATCTGCTTCCAAAACCAAAACGGAGCTATCTAACTGAATGGTTGTCAATGTGTGCATTCAACTGACAGAGGTAAACTCACGTGTGGATTCAGCGGATTGCCAACCTTTTCTGTGCAGAATCCCAAAACCGCTATTTCGAGCCCAATGCCGGCATATGTACTAAACAGCAGGAAACTTCGTCTAAAACTCAGGAGAAACGTTTCCTTGAAACTGCTCTGCTGTGCGTTCGTTCACCTAAGAGAGTTGAATCTATGTTGACATTCAGCGAGTCAGAAACACGTTTCTTCTAGGAGCTGCGTTGGGATATTCCCGAGTGAATGGGACCATAGGCTGTACAGAGAAATATCTGCTTCTAAAACCAAAACGGAGCTATCTAACTGAATGGTTGTCAATGTGTGCATTCAACTGACAACGGTAAACTCACGTGTGGATTCAGCGGATTGCCAACCCTTTCTGTGCAGAATCCCAAAACCGGTATTTCCAGCCCAATGCCGGCATACGTACTAAACAGCAGGAAACTTCGTCTAAAACTCAGGAGAAACGATTCCGTGAAACTGCTCTGCTGTGCGTTCGTTCACCTAAGAGAGTTGAATCTATGTTGAGATTCAGCGAATCAGAAATACGTTTCTTCTAGGAGCTGCGTTGGGATATTCCCGAGTGAAAGGGACCATAGGCTGTACAGAGAAATATCTGCTTCTAAAACCAAAACGGAGCTATCTAACTGAATGGTTGTCAATGTGTGCATTCAACTGAGAGAGTTAAACTCACGTGTGGATTCAGCGGATTACCCACCCTTTCTGTGCAGAATCCCAAAACCGGTATTTCCATCCCAATGCCGGCATACGTTCTAAACAGCAGGAAACTTCGTCTAAAACTCAGGAGAAACGTTTACTTGAGACTGCTCTGCTGTGCCTTCGTTCACCTAAGAGAGTTGAATCTATGTTGACATTCAGCGAGTCAGAAACACGTTTCTTCTAGGAGCTGCGTTGGGATATTCCCGAGTGAATGGGACCATAGGCTGTACAGAGAAATATCTGCTTCTAAAACCAAAACGGAGCTATCTAACTGAATGGTTGTCAATGTGTGCATTCAACTGACAACGGTAAACTCACGTGTGGATTCAGCGGATTGCCAACCCTTTCTGTGCAGAATCCCAAAACCGGTATTTCCAGCCCAATGCCGGCATACGTACTAAACAGCAGGAAACTTCGTGTAAAACTCAGGAGAAACGTTTCCTTGAAACTGCTCTGCTGTGCCTTCGTTCACCTAAGAGAGTTGAATCTATGTTGAGATTCAGCGAGTCAGAAACTCGTTTCTTCTAGGAGCTGCGTTGGGATATTCCCGAGTGAAAGGGACCATAGGCTGTACAGAGAAATATCTGCTTCTAAAGCCACAACGGAGCTATCTAACTGAATGGTTGTCAATGTGTGCATTCAACTGACAGAGTTAAACTCACGTGTGGATTCAGTGGTTTGCAAACCCTTTCTGTGCAGAATCCCAAAACCGGTATTTCCAGCCCAATGCCGGCATACGTACTAAACAGCAGGAAACTTCGTCTAAAACTCAGGAGAAACGTTTCCTTGAAACTGCTCTGCTGTGCGTTCGTTCACCTAAGAGAGTTGGATCTATGTTGAGATTCAGCGAGTCAGAAACACGTTTCTTCTAGGAGCTGCGTTGGGATATTCCCGAGTGAATGGGACCATAGGCTGTACAGAGAAATATCTGCTTCTAAAACCAAAACGGAGCTATCTAACTGAATGGTTGTCAATTTGTGCATTCAACTGACAGAGTTAAACTCACGTGTGGATTCAGCGGTTTGGAAACCGTTTCTGTGCAGAATCCCAAAACCGGTATTTCCAGCCCAATGCCGGCATACGTACTAAACAGCAGGAAACTTCGTCTAAAACTCAGGAGAAACGTTTCCTTGAAACTGCTCTGCTGTGGGTTCGTTCACCTAAGAGAGTTGAATCTATGTTGAGATTCAGCGAGTCAGAAACACGTTTCTTATAGGAGCTGCGTTGGGATATTCCCGAGTGAAAGGGACCATAGGCTGTACAGAGAAATAACTGCTTCTAAAACCAAAACGGAGCTATCTAACTGAATGGTTGTCAATGTGTGCATTCAACTGACAGAGTTAAACTCACGTGTGGATTTAGCGGATTGCCAACCCTTTCTGTGCAGAATCCCAAAACCGGTATTTCCAGCCCAATGCCGGCATACGTACTAAACAGCAGGAAACTTCGTCTAAAACTCAGCAGAAACGTTTCCTTGAAACTGCTCTGCTGTGCGTTCGTTCACCTAAGAGAGTTGAATCTATGTTGAGATTCAGCGAGTCAGAAACACGTTTCTTCTAGGAGCTGCGTTGGGATATTCCCGAGTGAAAGGGACCATAGGCTGTACAGAGAAATATCTGCTTCTAAAACCAAAACGGAGCTATCTAACTGAATGGTTGTCAATGTGTGCATTCAACTGAGAGAGTTAAACTCACGTGTGGATTCAGCGGATTACCCACCCTTTCTGTGCAGAATCCCAAAACCGGTATTTCCATCCCAATGCCGGCATACGTTCTAAACAGCAGGAAACTTCGTCTAAAACTCAGGAGAAACGTTTACTTGAGACTGCTCTGCTGTGCCTTCGTTCACCTAAGAGAGTTGAATCTATGTTGACATTCAGCGAGTCAGAAACACGTTTCTTCTAGGAGCTGCGTTGGGATATTCCCGAGTGAATGGGACCATAGGCTGTACAGAGAAATATCTGCTTCTAAAACCGAAACGGAGCTATCTAACTGAATGGTTGTCAATGTGTGCATTCAACTGACAACGGTAAACTCACGTGTGGATTCAGCGGATTGCCAACCCTTTCTGTGCAGAATCCCAAAACCGGTATTTCCAGCCCAATGCCGGCATACGTACTAAACAGCAGGAAACTTCGTGTAAAACTCAGGAGAAACGTTTCCTTGAAACTGCTCTGCTGTGCGTTCGTTCACCTAAGAGAGTTGAATCTATGTTGAGATTCAGCGAGTCAGAAACTCGTTTCTTCTAGGAGCTGCGTTGGGATATTCCCGAGTGAAAGGGACCATAGGCTGTACAGAGAAATATCTGCTTCTAAAGCCACAACGGAGCTATCTAACTGAATGGTTGTCAATGTGTGCATTCAACTGACAGAGTTAAACTCACGTGTGGATTCAGTGGTTTGCAAACCCTTTCTGTGCAGAATCCCAAAACCGGTATTTCCAGCCCAATGCCGGCATACGTACTTAACAGCAGGAAACTTCGTCTAAAACTCAGGAGAAACGTTTCCTTGAAACTGCTCTGCTGTGCGTTCGTTCACCTAAGAGAGTTGGATCTATGTTGAGATTCAGCGAGTCAGAAACACGTTTCTTCTAGGAGCTGCGTTGGGATATTCCCGAGTGAATGGGACCATAGGCTGTACAGAGAAATATCTGCTTCTAAAACCAAAACGGAGCTATCTAACTGAATGGTTGTCAATTTGTGCATTCAACTGACAGAGTTAAACTCACGTGTGGATTCAGCGGTTTGGAAACCGTTTCTGTGCAGAATCCCAAAACCGGTATTTCCAGCCCAATGCCGGCATACGTACTAAACAGCAGGAAACTTCGTCTAAAACTCAGGAGAAACGTTTCCTTGAAACTGCTCTGCTGTGGGTTCGTTCACCTAAGAGAGTTGAATCTATGTTGAGATTCAGCGAGTCAGAAACACGTTTCTTATAGGAGCTGCGTTGGGATATTCCCGAGTGAAAGGGACCATAGGCTGTACAGAGAAATATCTGCTTCTAAAACCAAAACGGAGCTATCTAACTGAATGGTTGTCAATGTGTGCATTCAACTGACAGAGTTAAACTCACGTGTGGATTTAGCGGATTGCCAACCCTTTCTGTGCAGAATCCCAAAACCGGTATTTCCAGCCCAATGCCGGCATACGTACTAAACAGCAGGAAACTTCGTCTAAAACTCAGGAGAAACGTTTCCTTGAAACTGCTCTGCTGTGCGTTCGTTCACCTAAGAGAGTTGAATCTATGTTGAGATTCAGCGAGTCAGAAACACGTTTTTTCAAGGAGCTGCGTTGGGTTATTCCCGAGTGAATGGGACCATAGGCTGTACAGAGAAATATCTGCTTCTAAAACCGAAACGGAGCTATGTAACTGAATGGTTGTCAATGTGTGCATTCAACTGACAGAGTTAAACTCACGTGTGGATTCAGCGGATTACCCACCCTTTCTGTGCAGAATCCCAAAACCGGTATTTCCATCCCAATGCCGGCATACGTTCTAAACAGCAGGAAACTTCGTCTAAAACTCAGGAGAAACGTTTACTTGAGACTGCTCTGCTGTGCCTTCGTTCACCTAAGAGAGTTGAATCTATGTTGACATTCAGCGAGTCAGAAACACGTTTCTTCTAGGAGCTGCGTTGGGATATTCCCGAGTGAATGGGACCATAGGCTGTACAGAGAAATATCTGCTTCTAAAACCAAAACGGAGCTATCTAACTGAATGGTTGTCAATGTGTGCATTCAACTGACAACGGTAAACTCACGTGTGGATTCAGCGGATTGCCAACCCTTTCTGTGCAGAATCCCAAAACCGGTATTTCCAGCCCAATGCCGGCATACGTACTAAACAGCAGGAAACTTCGTGTAAAACTCAGGAGAAACGTTTCCTTGAAACTGCTCTGCTGTGCGTTCGTTCACCTAAGAGAGTTGAATCTATGTTGAGATTCAGCGAGTCAGAAACTCGTTTCTTCTAGGAGCTGCGTTGGGATATTCCCGAGTGAAAGGGACCATAGGCTGTACAGAGAAATATCTGCTTCTAAAGCCACAACGGAGCTATCTAACTGAATGGTTGTCAATGTGTGCATTCAACTGACAGAGTTAAACTCACGTGTGGATTCAGTGGTTTGCAAACCCTTTCTGTGCAGAATCCCAAAACCGGTATTTCCAGCCCAATGCCGGCATACGTACTTAACAGCAGGAAACTTCGTCTAAAACTCAGGAGAAACGTTTCCTTGAAACTGCTCTGCTGTGCGTTCGTTCACCTAAGAGAGTTGGATCTATGTTGAGATTCAGCGAGTCAGAAACACGTTTCTTCTAGGAGCTGCGTTGGGATATTCCCGAGTGAATGGGACCATAGGCTGTACAGAGAAATATCTGCTTCTAAAACCAAAACGGAGCTATCTAACTGAATGGTTGTCAATTTGTGCATTCAACTGACAGAGTTAAACTCACGTGTGGATTCAGCGGTTTGGAAACCGTTTCTGTGCAGAATCCCAAAACCGGTATTTCCAGCCCAATGCCGGCATACGTACTAAACAGCAGGAAACTTCGTCTAAAACTCAGGAGAAACGTTTCCTTGAAACTGCTCTGCTGTGGGTTCGTTCACCTAAGAGAGTTGAATCTATGTTGAGATTCAGCGAGTCAGAAACACGTTTCTTATAGGAGCTGCGTTGGGATATTCCCGAGTGAAAGGGACCATAGGCTGTACAGAGAAATATCTGCTTCTAAAACCGAAACGGAGCTATGTAACTGAATGGTTGTCAATGTGTGCATTCAACTGACAGAGTTAAACTCACGTGTGGATTCAGCGGTTTGCCAACCCTTTCTGTGCAGAATCCCAAAACCGGTATTTCCAGCCCAATGCCGGCATACGTACTAAACAGCAGGAAACTTCGTCTAAAACTCAGGAGAAACGATTCCTTGAAACTGCTCTGCTGTGCGTTCGTTCACCTAAGAGAGTTGAATCTATGTTGGGATTCAGCGAATCAGAAATACGTTTCTTCTAGGAGCTGCGTTGGGATATTCCCGAGTGAAAGGGACCATAGGCTGTACAGAGAAATATCTGCTTCTAAAACCAAAACGGAGCTATCTAACTGAATGGTTGTCAATGTGTGCATTCAACTTAGAGAATTAAACTCACGTGTGGATTCAGCGGATTACCCACCCTTTCTGTGCAGAATCCCAAAACCGGTATTTCCATCCCAATGCCGGCATACGTACTAAACAGCAGGAAACTTCGTCTAAAACTCAGGAGAAACGTTTCCTTGAAACTGCTCTGCTGTGCGTTCGTTCACCTAAGAGAGTTGAATCTATGTTGACATTCAGCGAGTCAGAAACACGTTTCTTCTAGGAGCTGCGTTGGTTTATTCCCGAGTGAATGGGACCATAGGCTGTACAGAGAAATATCTGCTTCTAAAACCAAAACGGAGCTATGTAACTGAATGGTTGTCAATGTGTGCATTCAACTGACAACGGTAAACTCACGTGTGGATTCAGCGGATTGCCAACCCTTTCTGTGCAGAATCCCAAAACCGGTATTTCCAGCCCAATGCCGGCATACGTACTAAACAGCAGGAAACTTCGTGTAAAACTCAGGAGAAACGTTTCCTTGAAACTGCTCTGCTGTGCGTTCGTTCACCTAAGAGAGTTGAATCTATGTTGAGATTCAGCGAGTCAGAAACTCGTTTCTTCTAGGAGCTGCGTTGGGATATTCCCGAGTGAAAGGGACCATTGGCTGTACAGAGAAATATCTGCTTCTAAAGCCACAACGGAGCTATCTAACTGAATGGTTGTCAATGTGTACATTCAACTGACAGAGTTAAACTCACGTGTGGATTCAGTGGTTTGCAAACCCTTTCTGTGCAGAATCCCAAAACCGGTATTTCCAGCCCAATGCCGGCATACGTACTAAACAGCAGGAAACTTCGTCTAAAACTCAGGAGAAACGTTTCCTTGAAACTGCTCTGCTGTGCGTTCGTTCACCTAAGAGAGTTGAATCTATGTTGAGATTCAGCGAGTCAGAAACACGTTTATTCTAGGAGCAGCGTTGGGATATTCCCGAGTGAAAGGGACCATAGGCTGTTCAGAGAAATATCTGCTTCTAAAGCCACAACGGAGCTATCTAACTGAATGGTTGTCAATGTTTGCATTCAACTGACAGAGTTAAACTCAAGTGTGGATTCAGCGGATTGCCAACCCTTTCTGTGCAGAATCCCAAAACCGGTATTTCCAGCCCAATGCCGGCATACGTACTAAACAGCAGGAAACTTCGTCTAAAACTCAGGAGAAACGTTTCCTTGAAACTGCTCTGCTGTGCGTTCGTTCACCTAAGAGAGTTGAATCTATGTTGAGATTCAGCGAGTCAGAAACACGTTTCTTCTAGGAGCTGCGTTGGTATATTCCCGAGTGAATGGGACCATAGGCTGTACAGAGAAATATCTGCTTCTAAAACCACAACGGAGCTATCTAACTGAATGGTTGTCAATGTGTGCATTCAACTGACAGAGTTAAACTCACGTGTGGATTCAGCGGTTTGCCAACCCTTTCTGTGCAGAATCCCAAAACCGGTATTTCCAGCCCAATGCCGGCATACGTACTAAACAGCAGGAAACTTCGTCTAAAACTCAGGAGAAACGTTTCCTTGAAACTGCTCTGCTGTGCGTTCGTTCACCTAAGAGAGTTGGATCTATGTTGAGACTCAGCGAGTCAGAAACACGTTTCTTCTAGGAGCTGCATTGGTTTATTCCCGAGTGAATGGGACCATAGGCTGTACAGAGAAATATCTGCTTCTAAAACCACAACGGAGCTATCTAACTGAATGGTTGTCAATGGGTGCATTCAACTGACAGAGTTAAACTCACGTGTGGATTCAGCGGATTGCCAACCCTTTCTGTGCAGAATCCCAAAACCGGTATTTCCAGCCCAATGCCGGCATACGTACTAAACAGCAGGAAACTTCGTCTAAAACTCAGGAGAAACGATTCCTTGAAACTGCTCTGCTGTGCGTTCGTTCACCCAAGAGAGTTGAATGTATGTTGAGATTCAGCGAGTCAGAAACACGTTTCTTCTAGGAGCTGCGTTGGGATATTCCCGAGTGAAAGGGACCATAGGCTGTACAGAGAAATATCTGCTTCTAAAACCAAAACGGAGCTATCTAACTGAATGGTTGTCAATGTGTGCATTCAACTGAGAGAGTTAAACTCACGTGTGGATTCAGCGGATTACCCACCCTTTCTATGCAGAATCCCAAAACCGGTATTTCCATCCCAATGCCGGCATACGTACTAAACAGCAGGAAACTTCGTCTAAAACTCAGGAGAAACGTTTCCTTGAAACTGCTCTGCTGTGCGTTCGTTCACCTAAGAGAGTTGAATCTATGTTGACATTCAGCGGATCAGAAACACGTTTCTTCTAGGAGCTGCGTTGGGATATTCCCGAGTGAAGGGGACCATAGGCTGTACAGAGAAATATCTGCTTCTAAAACCAAAACGGAGCTTTCTAACTGATTGGTTGTCAATGTGTGCATTCAACTGACAACGGTAAACTCACGTGTGGATTCAGCGGATTGCCAACCCTTTCTGTGCAGAATCCCAAAACCGGTATTTCCAGCCCAATGCCGGCATACGTACTAAACAGCAGGAAACTTCGTCTAAAACTCAGGAGAAACGTTTCCTTGAAACTGCTCTGCTGTGCGTTCGTTCACCTAAGAGAGTTGAATCTATGTTGAGATTCAGCAAGTCAGAAACACGTTTCTTCTAGGAGCTGCGTTGGGATATTCCCGAGTGAAAGGACCATAGGCTGTACAGAGAAATATCTGCTTCTAAAACCAAAACGGAGCTATCTAACTGAATGGTTGTCAATGTGTGCATTCAACTGAGAGAGTTAAACCCACGTTTGGATTCAGCGGATTACCCACCCTTTCTGTGCAGAATCCCAAAACCGGTATTTCCATCCCAATGGCGGTTACGTACTAAACAGCAGGAAACTTCGTCTAAAACTCAGGAGAAACGTTTCCTTGAAACTGCTCTGCTGTGCGTTCGTTCACCTAAGAGACTTGAATCTATGTTGACATTCAGCGAGTCAGAAACACGTTTCTTCTAGGAGCTGCGTTGGGATATTCCCGAGTGAAAGGTACCATAGGCTGTACAGAGAAATATCTGCTTCTAAAGCCACAACGGAGCTATCTAACTGAATGGTTGTCAATGTGTGCATTCAACTGACAGAGTTAAACTGACGTGTGGATTCAGCGGATTGCCAACCCTTTCTGTGCAGAATCCCAAAACCGGTATTTCCAGCCCAATGCCGGCATACGTACTAAACAGCAGGAAACTTCGTCTAAAACTCAGGAGAAACGTTTCCTTGAAACTGCTCTGCTGTGCGTTCGTTCACCTAAGAGAGTTGAATCTATGTTGAGATTCAGCGAGTCAGAAACACGTTTCTTCTAGGAGCTGCGTTGGGATATTCCCGAGTGAAAGGGACCATAGGCTGTACAGAGAAATATCTGCTTCTAAAACCACAACGGAGCTATCTAACTGAATGGTTGTCAATGTGTGCATTCAACTGACAGAGTTAAACTCACGTGTGGATTCAGCGGATTGCCAACCCTTTCTGTGCAGAATCCCAAAACCGGTATTTCCAGCCCAATGCCGGCATACGTACTAAACAGCAGGAAACTTCGCCTAAAACTCAGGAGAAACGTTTCCTTGAAACTGCTCTGCTGTGCGTTCGTTCACCTAAGAGAGGTGAATCTATGTTGAGATTCAGCGAGTCAGAAACACGTTTCTTCTAGGAGCTGCGTTGGGATATTCCCGAGTGAAGGGGACCATAGGCTGTACAGAGAAATATCTGCTTCTAAAACCAAAACGGAGCTATCTAACTGAATGGTTGTCAATGTGTGCATTCAACTGACAGAGTTAAACTCACGTGTGGATTCAGCGGATTGCCAACCATTTCTGTGCAGAATCCCAAAACCGGTATTTCCAGCCCAATGCCGGCATACGTACTAAACAGCAGGAAACTTCGTCTAAAACTCAGGAGAAACGTTTCCTTGAAACTGCTCTGCTGTGCGTTCGTTCACCTAAGAGAGTTGGATCTATGTTGAGATTCAGCGAGACAGAAACACGTTTCTTCTAGGAGCTGCGGTGGGATATTCCCGAGTGAAAGGGACCATAGGCTGTATAGAGAAATATCTGCTTCTAAAGCCACAACGGAGCTATCTAACTGAATGGTTGTCAATGTGTGCATTCAACTGAGAGAGTTAAACTCACGTGTGGATTCAGCGGATAGCCAACCCTTTCTGTGCAGAATCCCAAAACCGGTATTTCCAGCCCAATGCCGGCATACGTACTAAACAGCAGGAAACTTCGTCGAAAACTCAGGAGAAACGTTTCCTTGAAACTGCTCTGCTGTGCGTTCGTTCATCTAAGAGAGTTGGATCTTTGTTGAGATTCAGCGAGTCAGAAACACGTTTCTTCTAGGAGCTGCGTTGGGATATTCCCGAGTGAATGGGACCATAGGCTGTACAGAGAAATATCTGCTTCTAAAACCAATACCGAGCTATCTAACTGAATGGTTGTCAATGTGTGCATTCAACTGACAGAGTTAAACTCACGTGTGGATTCAGCGGTTTGCCAACCCTTTCTGTGCAGAATCCCAAAACCGGTATTTCCAGCCCAATGCCGGCATACGTACTAAACAGCAGGTAACTTCGTCTAAAACTCAGGAGAAACGTTTCCTTGAAACTGCTCTGCTGTGCGTTCGTTCACCTAAGAGAGTTGAATCTATGTTGAGATTCAGCGAGTCAGAAACACGTTTCTTCTAGGAGCTGCGTTGGGATATTCCCGAGTGAATGGGACCATAGGCTGTACAGAGAAATATCTGCTTCTAAAACCAAAACCGAGCTATCTAACTGAATGGTTGTCAATGTGTGCATTCAACTGACAGAGTTAAACTCAGGTGTGGATTCAGCGGATTGCCAACCCTTTCTGTGCAGAATCCCAAATCCGGTATTTCCAGCCCAATGCCGGCATACGTACTAAACAGCAGGAAACTTCGTCTAAAACTCAGGAGAAACGTTTCCTTGAAACTGCTCTGCTGTGCGTTCGTTCACCTAAGAGAGTTGGATCTATGTTGAGATTCAGCGAGTCAGAAACACGTTTCTTCTAGGAGCTGCGTTGGGATATTCCCGAGTGAATGGGACCATAGCCGGTATAGAGAAATATCTGCTTCTAAAGCCACAACGGAGCTATCTAACTGAATGGTTGTCAATGTGTGCATTCAACTGAGAGAGTTAAACTCAGGTGTGGATTCAGCGGTTTGCCAACCCTATCTGTGCAGAATCCCAAATCCGGTATTTCCAGCCCAATGCCGGCATACGTACTAAACAGCAGGAAACTTCGTCTAAAACTCAGGAGAAACGTTTCCTTGAAACTGCTCTGCTGTGCGTTCGTTCACCTAAGAGAGTTGGATCTATGTTGAGATTCAGCGAGTCAAAAACACGTTTCTTCTAGGAGCTGCGTTGGGTTATTCCCGAGTGAATGGGACCATAGGCTGTACAGAGAAATATCTGCTTCTAAAACCAAAACGGAGCGATCTAACTGAATGGTTGTCAATGTGTGCATTCAACTGACAGAGTTAAACTCACGTGTGGATTCAGCGGTTTGCCAACCCTTTCTGTGCAGAATCCCAAAACCGGTATTTCCAGCCCAATGCCGGCATACGTACTAAACAGCAGGAAACTTCGTCTAAAACTCAGGAGAAACGTTTCCTTGAAACTGCTCTGCTGTGCGTTCGTTCACCTAAGAGAGTTGAATCTACGTTGAGATTCAGCGAGTCAGAAACACGTTTCTTCTAGGAGCAGCGTTGGGATATTCCCGAGTGAAAGGGACCATAGGCTGTACAGAGAAATATCTGCTTCTAAAGCCACAACGGAGCTATCTAACTGAATGGTTGTCAATGTGTGCATTCAACTGACAGAGTTAAACTCACGTGTGGATTCAGCGGATTGCCAACCCTTTCTGTGCAGAATCCCAAAACCGGTATTTCCAGCCCAATGCCGGCATACGTACTAAACAGCAGGAAACTTCGTCTAAAACTCAGGGGAAACGTTTCCTTGAAACTGCTCTGCTGTGCGTTCGTTCACCTAAGAGAGTTGGATCTATGTTGAGATTCAGCGAGTCAGAAACACGTTTCTTCTAGGAGCTGCGTTGGGATATTCCCGAGTGAATGGGACCATAGGCTGTACAGAGAAATATCTGCTTCTAAAACCAAAACCGAGCTATCTAACTGAATGGTTGTCAATGTGTGCATTCAACTGACAGAGTTAAACTCACGTGTGGATTCAGCGGTTTGCCAACCCTTTCTGTGCAGAATCCCAAAACCGGTATTTCCAGCCCAATGCCGGCATACGTACTAAACAGCAGGAAACTTCGTCTAAAACTCAGGAGAAACGTTTCCTTGAAACTGCTCTGCTGTGCGTTCGTTCACCTAACAGAGTTGAATCTATGTTGAGATTCAGCGAGTCAGAAACACGTTTCTTCTAGGAGCTGCGTTGGTATATTCCCGAGTGAATGGGACCATAGGCTGTACAGAGAAATATCTGCTTCTAAAACCAAAACGGAGCTATCTAACTGAATGGTTGTCAATGTGTGCATTCAACTGACAGAGTTAAACTCACGTGTGGATTCAGCGGATTGCCAACCCTTTCTGTGCAGAATCCCAAAACCGGTATTTCCAGCCCAATGCCGGCATACGTACTAAACAGCAGGTAACTTCGTCTAAAACTCAGGAGAAACGTTTCCTTGAAACTGCTCTGCTGTGCGTTCGTTCACCTAAGAGAGTTGAATCTATGTTGAGATTCAGCGAGTCAGAAACACGTTTCTTCTAGGAGCTGCGTTGGGATATTCCCGAGTGAATGGGACCATAGGCTGTACAGAGAAATATCTGCTTCTAAAACCAAAACCGAGCTATCTAACTGAATGGTTGTCAATGTGTGCATTCAACTGACAGAGTTAAACTCAGGTGTGGATTCAGCGGATTGCCAACCCTTTCTGTGCAGAATCCCAAATCCGGTATTTCCAGCCCAATGCCGGCATACGTACTAAACAGAAGGAAACTTCGTCTAAAACTCAGGAGAAACGTTTCCTTGAAACTGCTCTGCTGTGCGTTCGTTCACCTAAGAGAGTTGGATATATGTTGAGATTCAGCGAGTCAGAAACACGTTTCTTCTAGGAGCTGCGTTGGGATATTCCCGAGTGAATGGGACCATAGCCTGTATAGAGAAATATCTGCTTCTAAAGCCACAACGGAGCTATCTAACTGAATGGTTGTCAATGTGTGCATTCAACTGAGAGAGTTAAACTCAGGTGTGGATTCAGCGGTTTGCCAACCCTATCTGTGCAGAATCCCAAATCCGGTATTTCCAGCCCAATGCCGGCATACGTACTAAACAGCAGGAAACTTCGTCTAAAACTCAGGAGAAACGTTTCCTTGAAACTGCTCTGCTGTGCGTTCGTTCACCTAAGAGAGTTGGATCTATGTTGAGATTCAGCGAGTCAAAAACACGTTTCTTCTAGGAGCTGCGTTGGGTTATTCCCGAGTGAATGGGACCATAGGCTCTAAAGAGACATATCTGCTTCTAAAACCAAAACGGAGCTATCTAACTGAATGGTTGTCAATGTGTGCATTCAACTGACAGAGTTAAACTCACGTGTGGATTCAGCGGATTGCCAACCCTTTCTGTGCAGAATCCCAAAACCGGTATTTCCAGCCCAATGCAGGCATACGTACTAAACAGCAGGAAACTTCGTCTAAAACTCAGGAGAAACGTTTCCTTGAAACTGCTCTGCTGTGCGTTCGTTCACCTAAGAGAGTTGGATCTTTGTTGAGATTCAGCGAGTCAGAAACACGTTTCTTCTAGGAGCTGCGTTGGGATATTCCCGAGTGAATGGGACCATAGGCTGTACAGAGAAATATCTGCTTCTAAAACCAAAACCGAGCTATCTAACTGAATGGTTGTCAATGTGTGCATTCAACTGACAGAGTTAAACTCACGTGTGGATTCTGCGATTTGCCAACCCTTTCTGTGCAGAATCCCAAAACCGGTATTTCCAGCCCAATGCCGGCATACGTACTAAACAGCAGGAAACTTCGTCTAAAACTCAGGAGAAACGTTTCCTTGAAACTGCTCTGCTGTGCGTTCGTTCACCTAAGAGAGTTGAATCTATGTTGAGATTCGGCGAGTCAGAAACACGTTTCTTCTAGGAGCTGCGTTGGGATATTCCCGAGTGAATGGGACCATAGGCTGTACAGAGAAATATCTGCTTCTAAAACCACAACGGAGCTATCTAACTGAATGGTTGTCAATTTGTGCATTCAACTGACAGAGTTAAACTCACGTGTGGATTCAGCGGTTTGCCAACCCTTTCTGTGCAGAATCCCAAAACCGGTATTTCCAGCCCAATGCCGGCATACGTACTAAACAGCAGGAAACTTCGTCTAAAACTCAGGAGAAACGTTTCCTTGAAACTGCTCTGCTGTGCGTTCATTCACCTAAGAGAGTTGAATCTATGTTGAGATTCAGCGAGTCAGAAACACGTTTCTTCTAGGAGCTGCGTTGGGATATTCCCGAATGAAAGGGACCATAGGCTGTACAGAGAAATATCTGCTTCTAAAGCCACAACGGAGCTATCTAACTGAATGGTTGTCAATGTGTGCATTCAACTGACAGAGTTAAACTCACGTGTGGATTCAGCGAATTGCCAACCCTTTCTGTGCAGAATCCCAAAACCGGTATTTCCAGCCCAATGCCGGCATACGTACTAAACAGCAGGAAACTTCGTCTAAAACTCAGGAGAAACGTTTCCTTGAAACTGCTCTGCTGTGCTTTCGTTCACCTAAGAGAGTTGGATCTATGTTGAGATTCAGCGAGTCAGAAACACGTTTCTTCTAGGAGCTGCGTTGGGATATTCCCGAGTGAAAGGGACCATAGGCTGTACAGAGAAATATCTGCTTCTAAAACCACAACGGAGCTATCTAACTGAATGGTTGTCAATGTGTGCATTCAACTGACAGAGTTAAACTCACGTGTGGATTCAGCGAATTGCCAACCCTTTCTGTGCAGAATCCCAAAACCGGTATTTCCAGCCCAATGCCGGCATACGTACTAAACAGCAGGAAACTTCGTCTAAAACTCAGGAGAAACGTTTCCTTGAAACTGCTCTGCTGTGCGTTCGTTCACCTAAGAGAGTTGGATCTATGTTGAGATTCAGCGAGTCAGAAACACGTTTCTTCTAGGAGCTGCGTTGGGTTATTCCCGAGTGAATGGGACCATAGGCTGTACAGAGAAATATCTGCTTCTAAAACCAAAACGGAGCGATCTAACTGAATGGTTGTCAATGTGTGCATTCAACTGACAGAGTTAAACTCACGTGTGGATTCAGCGGTTTGCCAACCCTTTCTGTGCAGAATCCCAAAACCGGTATTTCCAGCCCAATGCCGGCATACGTACTAAACAGCAGGAAACTTCGTCTAAAACTAAGGAGAAACGTTTCCTTGAAACTGCTCTGCTGTGCGTTCGTTCACCTAAGAGAGTTGAATCTACGTTGAGATTCAGCGAGTCAGAAACACGTTTCTTCTAGGAGCAGCGTTGGGATATTCCCGAGTGAAAGGGACCATAGGCTGTACAGAGAAATATCTGCTTCTAAAGCCACAACGGAGCTATCTAACTGAATGGTTGTCAATGTGTGCATTCAACTGACAGAGTTAAACTCACGTGTGGATTCAGCGGATTGCCAACCCTTTCTGTGCAGAATCCCAAAACCTGTATTTCCAGCCCAATGCCGGCATACGTACTAAACAGCAGGAAACTTCGTCTAAAACTCAGGGGAAACGTTTCCTTGAAACTGCTCTGCTGTGCGTTCGTTCACCTAAGAGAGTTGGATCTATGTTGAGATTCAGCGAGTCAGAAACACGTTTCTTCTAGGAGCTGCGTTGGGATATTCCCGAGTGAAGGGGACCATAGGCTGTACAGAGAAATATCTGCTTCTAAAACCACAACGGAGCTATCTAACTGAATGGTTGTCAATCTGCGCATTCAACTGACAGAGTTAAACTCACGTGTGGATTCAGCGGATTGCCAACCCTTTCTGTGCAGAATCCCAAAACCGGTATTTCCAGCCCAATGCCGGCATACGTACTAAACAGCAGGAAACTTCGTCTAAAACTCAGGAGAAACGTTTCCTTGAAAATGCTCTGCTGTGCGTTCGTTCAACTAAAAGAGTTGAATCTATGTTGAGATTCAGCGAGTCAGAAACACGTTTCTTCTAGGAGCTGCGTTGGGATATTCCCGAGTGAATGGGACCATAGGCTGTACAGAGAAATATCTGCTTCTAAAACCAAAACGGAGCTATATAACTGAATGGTTGTAAATGTGCCCATTCAACTGACAGAGTTAAACTCACTTGTGGATTCAGCGGTTTGCAAACCCTTTCTGTGCAGAATCCCAAAACCGGTATTTCCAGCCCAATACCGGCATACGTACTAAACAGCAGGGAACTTCGCATAAAACTCAGGAGAAACGTTTCCTTGAAACTGCTGTGCTGTGCGTTCGTTCACCTAAGAGAGTTGAATCTATGTTGAGATTCAGCGAGTCAGAAACACCTTTCTTCTAGGAGCTGCGTTGGGATATTCCCGAGTGAATGGGACCATAGGCTGTACAGAGAAATATCTGCTTCTAAAACCAAAACGGAGCTATCTAACTGAATGGTTGTCAATGTGTGCATTCAACTGACAGAGTTAAACTCACGTGTGGATTCAGCGGTTTGCCAACCCTTTCTGTGCAGAATCCCAAAACCGGTATTTCCAGCCCAATGCCGGCATACGTACTAAACAGCAGGAAACTTCGCCTAAAACTCAGGAGAAACGTTTCCTTGAAACTGCTCTGCTGTGCGTTCGTTCACCTAAGAGAGTTGAATCTATGTTGAGATTCAGCGAGTCAGAAACACGTTTCTTCTAGGAGCTGCGTTGGGATATTCCCGAGTGAATGGGACCATAGGCTGTACAGAGAAATATCTGCATCTAAAACCAAAACGGAGCTATATACCTGAATGGTTGTAAATGTGCGCATTCAACTGACAGAGTTAAACTCACGTGTGGATTCAGCGGTTTGCAAACCCTTTCTGTGCAGAATCCCAAATCCGGTATTTCCAGCCCAATGCCGGCATACGTACTAAACAGCAGGAAACTTCGCCTAAAACTCAGGAGAAACGATTCCTTGAAACTGCTCTGCTGTGCGTTCGTTCACCTAAGAGAGTTGAATCTATGTTGAGATTCAGCGAGTCAGAAACACGTTTCTTCTAGGAGCTGCGTTGGCATATTCCCGAGTGAAAGGGACCATAGGCTGTACAGAGAAATATCTGCTTCTAAAACCAAAACGGAGCTATCTAACTGAATGGTTGTCAATGTGTGCATTCAACTGAGAGAGTTAAACTCACGTGTGGATTCAGCGGATTACCCACCATTTCTATGCAGAATCCCAAAACCGGTATTTCCGTCCCAATGCCAGCATACGTACTAAACAGCAGGAAACTTCGTCTAAAACTCAGGAGAAACGTTTCCTTGAAACTGCTCTGCTGTGCGTTCGTTCACCTAAGAGAGTTGAATCTATGTTGACATTCAGCGAGTCAGAAACACGTTTCTTCTAGGAGCTGCGTTGGGATATTCCCGAGTGAATGGGACCATAGGCTGTACAGAGAAATATCTGCTTCTAAAACCAAAACGGAGCTATCTAACTGATTGGTTGTCAATGTGTGCATTCAACTGACAACGGTAAACTCACGGGTGGATTCAGCGGATTGTCAACCCTTTCTGTGCAGAATCCCAAAACCGGTATTTCAAGCCCAATGCCGGCATACGTACTAAACAGCAGGAAACTTCGTCTAAAACTCAGGAGAAACGTTTCCTTGAAACTGCTCTGCTGTGCATTCGTTCACCTAAGAGAGTTGAATCTATGTTGAGATTCAGCGAGTCAGAAACACGTTTCTTCTGGGAGCTGCGTTGGGATATTCCCGAGTGAAAGGACCATAGGCTGTACAGAGAAATATCTGCTTCTAAAACCAAAACGGAGTTATCTAACTGAATGGTTGTCAATGTGTGCATTCAACTGAGAGAGGTAAACCCACGTGTGGATTCAGCGGATTACCCACCCTTTCTGTGCAGAATCCCAAAACCGGTATTTGAATCCCAATGCCGGCATACGTACTAAACAGCAGGAAACTTCGTCTAAAACTCAGGAGAAACGTTTCCTTGAAACTGCTCTGCTGTGCGTTCGTTCACCTAAGAGAGTTGAATCTATGTTGCCATTCAGCGAGTCAGAAACACGTTTCTTCTAGGAGCTGCGTTGGGATATTCCCGAGTGAAAGGGACCATAGGCTGTACAGAGAAATATCTGCTTCTAAAGCCACAACGGAGCTATCTAACTGAATGGTTGTCAATGTGTGCATTCAACTGACAGAGTTAAACTCACGTGTGGATTCAGCGGATTGTCAACCCTTTCTGTGCAGAATCCCAAAACCGGTATTTCCAGCCCAATGCCGGCATACGTACTAAACAGCAGGAAACTTCGCCTAAAACTCAGGAGAAACGTTTCCTTGAAACTGCTCTGCTGTGCGTTCGTTCACCTAAGAGAGTTGAATCTATGTTGAGATTCAGCGAGTCAGAAACACGTTTCTTCTAGGAGCTGCGTTGGGATATTCCCGAGTTAAGGGGACCATAGTTTGTACAGAGAAATATCTGCTTGTAAAACCAAAACGGAGCTATCTAACTGAATTGTTGTCAATGTGTGCATTCAACTGACAGAGTTAAACTCACGTGTGGATTCAGCGGATTGCCAACCCTTTCTGTGCAGAATCCCAAAACCGGTATTTCCAGCCCAATGCCGGCATACGTACTAAACAGCAGGAAACTTCGTCTAAAACTCAGGAGAAACGTTTCCTTGAAAATGCTCTGCTGTGCGTTCGTTCACCTAAGAGAGTTGGATCTATGTTGAGATTCAGCGAGTCAGAAACACGTTTCTTCTAGGAGCTGCGTTGGGATATTCGCGAGTGAATGGGACCATAGGCTGTACAGAGAAATATCTGCTCCTAAAACCAAAACGGAGCTATCTAACTGAATGGTTGTCAATGTGTGCATTCAACTGACAGAGTTAAACTCACGTGTGAATTCAGCGGTTTGCCAAACCTTTCTGTGCAGAATCCCAAAACCGGTATTTCCAGCCCAATGCCGGCATACGTACTAAACAGCAGGAAACTTCGTCTAAAACTCAGGAGAAACGTTTCCTTGAAACTGCTGTGCTGTGCGTTCGTTCATCTAAGAGAGTTGAATCTATGTTGAGATTCAGCGAGTCAGAAACACGTTTCTTCTAGGAGCTGCGTTGGGATATTCCCGAGTGAATGGGATCATAGGCTGTACAGAGAAATATCTGCTTCTAAAACCAAAACGGAGCTATCTAACTGAATGGTAGTCAATTTGTGCATTCAACTGACAGAGTTAAACTCACGTGTGGATTCAGCGGTTTGCAAACCCTTTCTGTGCAGAATCCCAAAACCGGTGTTTCCAGCCCAATGCCGGCATACGTACTAAACAGCAGGAAACTTCGTCTAAAACTCAGGAGAAACGTTTCCTTGAAACTGCTGTGCTGTGCGTTCGTTCACCTAAGAGAGTTGAATCAATGTTGAGATTCAGCGAGTCAGAAACACGTTTCTTCTAGGAGCTGCGTTGGGATATTCCCGAGTTAAGGGGACCATAGGCTGTACAGAGAAATATCTGCTTCTAAAACCAAAACGGAGCTATCTAACTGAATGGTTGTCAATGTGTGCATTCAACTGACAGAGTTAAACTCACGTGTGGATTCAGCGGTTTGCCAACCCTTTCTGTGCAGAATCCCAAAACCGGTATTTCCAGCCCAATGCTGGCATACGTACTAAACAGCAGGAAACTTCGTCTAAAACTCAGGAGAAACGATTCCTTGAAACTGCTCTGCTGTGCGTTCGTTCACCTAAGAGAGTTGAATCTATGTTGAGATTCAGCGAGTCAGAAACACGTTTCTTCTAGGAGCTGCGTTGGGATATTCCCGAGTGAAAGGGACCATAGGCTGTACAGAGAAATATCTGCTTCTAAAACCAAAACGGAGCTATCTAACTGAATGGTTGTCAATGTGTGCATTCAACTGAGAGAGTTAAACTCACGTGTGGATTCAGCGGATTACCCACCCTTTCTGTGCCGAATCCCAAAACCGGTATTTCCAGCCCAATGCCGGCATACGTACTAAACAGCAGGAAACTTCGCCTAAAACTCAGGAGAAACGTTTCCTTGAAACTGCTCTGCTGTGCGTTCGTTCACCTAAGACAGTTGAATCTATGTTGAGATTCAGCGAGTCAGAAACACGTTTCTTCTAGGAGCTGCGTTGGGATATTCCCGAGTGAATGGACCATAGGTTGTACAGAGAAATATCTGCTTCTAAAACCAAAACGGAGCTATCTAACTGAATGGTTGTCAATGTGTGCATTCAACTGACAGAGTTAAACTCACGAGTGGATTCAGCGGATTGCCAACCCTTTCTGTGCATAATCCCAAAACCGGTATTTCCAGCCCAATGCCGGCATACGTACTAAACAGCAGGAAACTTCGCCTAAAACTCAGGAGAAACGTTTCCTTGAAACTGCTCTGCTGTGCGTTCGTTCACCTAAGAGAGTTGAATCTATGTTGAGATTCAGCGAGTCAGAAACACGTTTCTTCTAGGAGCTGCATTGGGATATTCCCGAGTGAATGGGACCATAGGCTGTACAGAGAAAAATCTGCTTCCAAAACCAAAACGGAGCTATCTAACTGAATGGTTGTCAATGTGTGCATTCAACTGACAGAGGTAAACTCACGTGTGGATTCAGCGGATTGCCAACCTTTTCTGTGCAGAATCCCAAAACCGCTATTTCGAGCCCAATGCCGGCATACGTACTAAACAGCAGGAAACTTCGTCTAAAACTCAGGAGAAACGTTTCCTTGAAACTGCTGTGCTGTGCGTTCGTTCACCTAAGAGAGTTGAATCTATGTTGAGATTCAGCGAGTCAGAAACACGTTTCTTCTAGGAGCTGCGTTGGTATATTCCCGAGTGAATGGGATCATAGGCTGTACAGAGAAATATCTGCTTCTAAAACCAAAACGGAGCTATCTAACTGAATGGTAGTCAATTTGTGCATTCAACTGACAGAGTTAAACTCACGTGTGGATTCAGCGGTTTGCAAACCCTTTCTGTGCAGAATCCCAAAACCGGTGTTTCCAGCCCAATGCCGGCATACGTACTAAACAGCAGGAAACATCGTCTAAAACTCAGGAGAAACGTTTCCTTGAAACTGCTGTGCTGTGCGTTCGTTCACCTAAGAGAGTTGAATCAATGTTGAGATTCAGCGAGTCAGAAAAACGTTTCTTCTAGGAGCTGCGTTGGGATATTCCCGAGTTAAGGGGACCATAGGCTGTACAGAGAAATATCTGCTTCTAAAACCAAAACGGAGCTATCTAACTGAATGGTTGTCAATGTGTGCATTCAACTGACAGAGTTAAACTCACGTGTGGATTCAGCGGTTTGCCAACCCTTTCTGTGCAGAATCCCAAAACCGGTATTTCCAGCCCAATGCTGGCATACGTACTAAACAGCAGGAAACTTCGTCTAAAACTCAGGAGAAACGATTCCTTGAAACTGCTCTGCTGTGCGTTCGTTCACCTAAGAGAGTTGAATCTATGTTGAGATTCAGCGAGTCAGAAACACGTTTCTTCTAGGAGCTGCGTTGGGATATTCCCGAGTGAAAGGGACCATAGGCTGTACAGAGAAATATCTGCTTCTAAAACCAAAACGGAGCTATCTAACTGAATGGTTGTCAATGTGTGCATTCAACTGAGAGAGTTAAACTCACGTGTGGATTCAGCGGATTACCCACCCTTTCTGTGCCGAATCCCAAAACCGGTATTTCCAGCCCAATGCCGGCATACGTACTAAACAGCAGGAAACTTCGCCTAAAACTCAGGAGAAACGTTTCCTTGAAACTGCTCTGCTGTGCGTTCGTTCAACTAAGACAGTTGAATCTATGTTGAGATTCAGCGAGTCAGAAACACGTTTCTTCTAGGAGCTGCGTTGGGATATTCCCGAGTGAATGGGACCATAGGTTGTACAGAGAAATATCTGCTTCTAAAACCAAAACGGAGCTATCTAACTGAATGGTTGTCAATGTGTGCATTCAACTGACAGAGTTAAACTCACGTGTGGATTCAGCGGATTGCCAACCCTTTCTGTGCATAATCCCAAAACCGGTATTTCCAGCCCAATGCCGGCATACGTACTAAACAGCAGGAAACTTCGCCTAAATCTCAGGAGAAACGTTTCCTTGAAACTGCTCTGCTGTGCGTTCGTTCACCTAAGAGAGTTGAATCTATGTTGAGATTCAGCGAGTCAGAAACACGTTTCTTCTAGGAGCTGCATTGGGATATTCCCGAGTGAATGGGACCATAGGCTGTACAGAGAAAAATCTGCTTCCAAAACCAAAACGGAGCTATCTAACTGAATGGTTGTCAATGTGTGCATTCAACTGACAGAGGTAAACTCACGTGTGGATTCAGCGGATTGCCAACCTTTTCTGTGCAGAATCCCAAAACCGCTATTTCGAGCCCAATGCCGGCATACGTACTAAACAGCAGGAAACTTCGTCTAAAACTCAGGAGAAACGTTTCCTTGAAACTGCTCTGCTGTGCGTTCGTTCACCTAAGAGAGTTGAATCTATGTTGACATTCAGCGAGTCAGAAACACGTTTCTTCTAGGAGCTGCGTTGGGATATTCCCGAGTGAATGGGACCATAGGCTGTACAGAGAAATATCTGCTTCTAAAACCAAAACGGAGCTATCTAACTGAATGGTTGTCAATGTGTGCATTCAACTGACAACGGTAAACTCACGTGTGGATTCAGCGGATTGCCAACCCTTTCTGTGCAGAATCCCAAAACCGGTATTTCCAGCCCAATGCCGGCATACGTACTAAACAGCAGGAAACTTCGTCTAAAACTCAGGAGAAACGTTTGCTTGAAACTGCTCTGCTGTGCGTTCGTTCACCTAAGTGAGTTGAATCTATGTTGAGATTCAGCGAGTCAGAAACACCTTTCTTCTAGGAGCTGCGTTGGGATATTCCCGAGTGAAAGGGACCATAGGCTGTACAGAGAAATATCTGCTTCTAAAGCCACAACGGAGCTATCTAACTGAATGGTTGTCAATGTGTGCATTCAACTGACAGAGTTAAACTCACGTGGGATTCAGCGGATTGCCAACCCTTTCTGTGCAGAATCCCAAAACCGGTATTTCCAGCCCAATGCCGGCATACGTACTAAACAGCAGGAAACTTCGTCTAAAACTCAGGAGAAACGTTTCCTTGAAACTGCTGTGCTGTGCGTTCGTTCACCTAAGAGAGTTGAATCTATGTTGAGATTCAGCGAGTCAGAAACACGTTTCTTCTAAGAGCTGCGTTGGTATATTCCCGAGTGAATGGGACCATAGGCTGTACAGAGAAATATGTGCATCTAAAACCAAAACGGAGATATATACCTGAATGGTTGTAAATGTGCGCATTCAAGTGACAGAGTTAAACTCACGTGTGGATTCCGCGGTTTGCAAACCCTTTCTGTGCAGAATCCCAAAACCGGTATTTCCAGCCCAATGCCGGCATACGTACTAAACAGCAGGAAACTTCGCCTAAAACTCAGGAGAAACGATTCCTTGAAACTGCTCTGCTGTGCGTTCGTTCACCTAAGAGAGTTGAATCTGTGGTGAGATTCAGCGAGTCAGAAACACGTTTCTTCTAGGAGCTGCGTTGGGATATTCCCGAGTCAAAGGGACCATAGGCTGTACAGAGAAATATCTGCTTCTAAAACCAAAACGGAGCTATCTAACTGAATGGTTGTCAATGTGTGCATTCAACTGAGAGAGTTAAACTCACGTGTGGATTCAGCGGATTACCCACCATTTCTATGCAGAATCCCAAAACCGGTATTTCCATCCCAATGCCGGCATACGTACTAAACAGCAGGAAACTTCGTCTAAAACTCAGGAGAAACGTTTCCTTGAAACTGCTCTGCTGTGCGTTCGTTCACCTAAGAGAGTTGAATCTATGTTGACATTCAGCGAGTCAGAAACACGTTTCTTCTAGGAGCTGCGTTGGGATATTCCCGAGTGAATGGGACCATAGGCTGTACAGAGAAATATCTGCTTCTAAAACCAAAACGGAGCTATCTAACTGATTGGTTGTCAATGTGTGCATTCAACTGACAACGGTAAGCTCACGTGTGGATTCAGCGGATTGCCAACCCTTTCTGTGCAGAATCCCAAAACCGGTATTTCCAGCCCAATGCCGGCATACGTACTAAACAGCAGGAAACTTCGTCTAAAACTCAGGAGAAACGTTTCCTTGAAACTGCTCTGCTGTGCGTTCGTTCACCTAAGAGAGTTGAATCTATGTTGAGATTCAGCGAGTCAGAAACACGTTTCTTCTAGGAGCTGCGTTGGGATATTCCCGAGTGAAAGGGACCATAGGCTGTACAGAGAAATATCTGCTTCTAAAACCAAAACGGAGCTATCTAACTGAATGGTTGTCAATGTGTGCATTCAACTGACAGAGTTAAACTCACGTGTGGATTCAGCGGTTTGCCAACCCTTTCTGTGCAGAATCCCAAAACCGGTATTTCCAGCCCAATGCCGGCATACGTACTAAACAGCAGGAAACTTCGCCTAAAACTCAGGAGAAACGTTTCCTTGAAACTGCTCTGCTGTGCGTTCGTTCACCTAAGAGAGTTAAATCTATGTTGAGATTCAGCGAGTCAGAAACACGTTTCTTCTAGGAGCTGCGTTGGGATATTCCCGAGTGAATGGGACCATAGGCTGTACAGAGAAATATCTGCTTCTAAAACCAAAACGGAGCTATCTAACTGAATGGCTGTCAATTTGTGCATTCAACTGACAGAGTTAAACTCACGTGTGGATTCAGCGGTTTGCCAACCCTTTCTGTGCAGAATCCCAAATCCGGTATTTCCAGCCCAATGCCGGCATACGTACTAAACAGCAGGAAACTTCGTGTAAAACTCAGGAGAAACGTTTCCTTGAAACTGCTCTGCTGTGCGTTCGTTCACCTAAGAGAGTTTGATCTATGTTGAGATTCAGCGAGTCAGAAACACGTTTCTTCTAGGAGCTGCGTTGGGATATTCCCGAATGAATGGGACCATAGGCTGTACAGAGAAATATCTGCTTCTAAAACCAAAACGGAGCTATCTAACTGAATGGTTGTCAATGTGTGCATTCAACTGACAGAGTTAAACTCACGTGTGGATTCAGCGGATTGCCAACCCTTTCTGTGCAGAATCCCAAAACCGGTATTTCCAGCCCAATGCCGGCATGCGTACTAAACAGCAGGAAACTTCGTCTAAAACTCAGGAGAAACGTTTCCTTGAACTGCTCTGCTGTGCGTTCGTTCACCTAAGAGAGTTGAATCTATGTTGAGATTCAGCGAGTCAGAAACACGTTTCTTCTAGGAGCTGCGTTGGGATATTCCCGAGTGAATGGGACCATAGGCTGTACAGAGAAATATCTGCTTCTAAAACCAAATCGGAGCTATCTAACTGAATGGTTGTCAATGTGTGCATTCAACTGACAGAGTTAAACTCACGTGTGGATTCAGCAGATTGCCAACCCTTTCTGTGCAGAATCCCAAAACCGGTATTTCCAGCCCAATGCCGGCATACGTACTAAACAGCAGGAAACTTCGTCTAAAACTCAGGAGAAACGTTTCCTTGAACTGCTCTGCTGTGCGTTCGTTCACCTAAGAGAGTTGAATCTATGTTGAGATTCAGCGAGTCAGAAACACGTTTCTTCTAGGAGCTGCGTTGGGATATTCCCGAGTGAATGGGACCATAGGCTGTACAGAGAAATATCTGCTTCTAAAACCAAATCGGAGCTATCTAACTGAATGGTTGTCAATGTGTGCATTCAACTGACAGAGTTAAACTCACGTGTGGATTCAGCAGATTGCCAACCCTTTCTGTGCAGAATCCCAAAACCGGTATTTCCAGCCCAATGCCGGCATACGTACTCAACAGCAGGAAACTTCGTGTAAAACTCAGGAGAAACGTTTCCTTGAAACTGCTCTGCTGTGCGTTCGTTCACCTAAGAGAGTTGAATCTATGTTGAGATTCAGCGAGTCAGAAACACGTTTCTTCTAGGAGCTGCGTTGGGATAATCCCGAGTGAAAGGACCATAGGCTGTACATAGAAATATCTGCTTCTAAAACCAAAACGGAGCTATCTAACTGAATGGTTGTCAATGTGTGCATTCAACTGACAGAGTTAAACTCACGTGTGGATTCAGCGGATTGCCAACCCTTTCTGTGCAGAATCCCAAAACCGGTATTTCCAGCCCAATGCCGGCATACGTACTAAACAGCAAGAAACTTCGTCTAAAACTCAGGAGAAACGTTTCCTTGAAACTGCTCTGCTGTGCGTTCGTTCACCTAAGAGAGTTGGATCTATGTTGAAATTCAGCGAGTCAGAAACACGTTTCTTCTAGGAGCTGCGTTGGGATATTCGCGAGTGAATGGGACCATAGGCTGTACAGAGAAATATCTGCTCCTAAAACGAAAACGGAGCTATCTAACTGAATGGTTGTCAATGTGTGCATTCAACTGACAGAGTTAAACTCACGTGTGGATTCATCGGATTGCCAACCCTTTCTGTGCAGAATCCCAAAACCGGTATTTCCAGCCCAATGCCGGCATACGTACTAAACAGCAGGAAACTTCGTCTAAAACTCAGGAGAAACGTTTCCTTGAAACTGCTGTGCTGTGCGTTCGTTCACCTAAGAGAGTTGAATCTATGTTGAGATTCAGCGAGTCAGAAACACGTTTCTTCTAGGAGCTGCGTTGGGATATTCCCGAGTGAATGGGACCATAGGTTGTACAGAGAACTATCTGCTTCTAAAACCAAAACGGAGCTATCTAACTGAATGGTTGTCAATGTGTGCATTCAACTGACAGAGTTAAACTCACGTGTGGATTCAGCGGTTTGCAAACCCTTTCTGTGCAGAATCCCAAAACCGGTATTTCCAGCCCAATGCCGGCATACGTACTAAACAGCAGGAAACTTCGTCTAAAACTCAGGAGAAACGTTTCCTTGAAACTGCTCTGCTGTGCGTTCGTTCACCTAAGAGAGTTGAATCTATGTTGAGATTCAGCGAGTCAGAAACACGTTTCTTCTAGGAGCTGCGTTGGTATATTCCCGAGTGAATGGGACCATAGGCTGTACAGAGAAATATCTGCTTCTAAAACCAAAACGGAGCTATCTAACTGAATGGTTGTCAATGTGTGCATTCAACTGACAGAGTTAAACTCACGTGTGGATTCAGCGGTTTGCCAACCCTTTCTGTGCAGAATCCCAAAACCGGTATTTCCAGCCCAATGCCGGCATACGTACTAAACAGCAGGAAACTTCGCCTAAAACTCAGGAGAAACGTTTCCTTGAACCTGCTCTGCTGTGCGTTCGTTCACCTAAGAGAGTTAAATCTATGTTGAGATTCAGCGAGTCAGAAACACGTTTCTTCTAGGAGCTGCGTTGGGATATTCCCGAGTGAATGGGACCATAGGCTGTACAGAGAAATATCTGCTTCTAAAACCAAAACGGAGCTATCTAACTGAATGGCTGTCAATTTGTGCATTCAACTGACAGAGTTAAACTCACGTGTGGATTCAGCGGTTTGCCAACCCTTTCTGTGCAGAATCCCAAATCCGGTATTTCCAGCCCAATGTCGGCATACGTACTAAACAGCAGGAAACTTCGTGTAAAACTCAGGAGAAACGTTTCCTTGAAACTGCTCTGCTGTGCGTTCGTTCACCTAAGAGAGTTTGATCTATGTTGAGATTCAGCGAGTCAGAAACACGTTTCTTCTAGGAGCTGCGTTGGGATATTCCCGAATGAATGGGACCATAGGCTGTACAGAGAAATATCTGCTTTTAAAACCAAAACGGAGCTATCTAACTGAATGGTTGTCAATGTGTGCATTCAACTGACAGAGTTAAACTCACGTGTGGATTCAGCGGATTGCCAACCCTTTCTGTGCAGAATCCCAAAACCGGTATTTCCAGCCCAATGCCGGCATACGTACTAAACAGCAGGAAACTTCGTCTAAAACTCAGGAGAAACGTTTCCTTGAAACTGCTCTGCTGTGCGTTCGTTCACCTAAGAGAGTTGAATCTATGTTGAGATTCAGCGAGTCAGAAACACGTTTCTTCTAGGAGCTGCGTTGGTATATTCCCGAGTGAATGGGACCATAGGCTGTACAGAGAAATATCTGCTTCTAAAACCAAAACGGAGCTATCTAACTGAATGGTTGTCAATGTGTGCATTCAACTGACAGAGTTAAACTCACGTGTGGATTCAGCGGTTTGCCAACCCTTTCTGTGCAGAATCCCAAAACCGGTATTTCCAGCCCAATGCCGGCATACGTACTAAACAGCAGGAAACTTCGTCTAAAACTCAGGAGAAACGTTTCCTTGAAACTGCTCTGCTGTGCGTTCGTTCACCTAAGAGAGTTGAATCTATGTTGAGATTCAGCGAGTCAGAAACACGTTTCTTCTAGGAGCTGCGTTGGGATATTCCCGAGTGAAGGGGACCATAGGCTGTACAGAGAAATATCTGCTTCTAAAACCAAAACGGAGCTATCTAACTGAATGGTTGCCAATTTGTGCATTCAACTGACAGAGTTAAACTCACGTGTGGATTCAGCGGATTCCCAACCCTTTCTGTGCAGAATCCCAAAACCGGTATTTCCAGCCCAATGCCGGCATACGTACTAAACAGCAGGAAACTTCGTCTAAAACTCAGGAGAAACGTTTCCTTGAAACTGCTCTGCTGTGCCTTCGTTCAACTAAGAGAGTTGAATCTATGTTGACATTCAGCGAGTCAGAAACACGTTTCTTCTAGGAGCTGCGTTGGGATATTCCCGAGTGAATGGGACCATAGGCTGTACAGAGAAATATGTGCATCTAAAACCAAAACGGAGCTATATACCTGAATGGTTGTCGATGTGCGCATTCAACTGACAGAGTTAAACTCACGTGTGGATTCATCGGTTTGCAAACCCTTTCTGTGCAGAATCCCAAAACCGGTATTTCCAGCCCAATGCCGGCATACGTACTAAACAGCAGGAAACTTCGCCTAAAACTCAGGAGAAACGTTTCCTTGAAACTGCTCTGCTGTGCGTTCGTTCACCTAAGAGAGTTGAATCTATGTTGAGATTCAGCGAGTCAGAAACACGTTTCTTCTAGGAGCTGCGTTGGGATATTCCCGAGTGAATGGGACCATAGGCTGTACAGAGAAATATCTGCTTCTAAAACCAAAACGGAGCTATCTAACTGAATGGTTGTCAATGTGTGCATTCAACTGACAGAGTTAAACTCACGTGTGGATTCAGCGGATTGCCAACCCTTTCTGTGCAGAATCCCAAATCCGGTATTTCCAGCCCAATGCCGGCATACGTACTAAACAGCAGGAAACTTCGTCTAAAACTCAGGAGAAACGTTTCCTTGAAACTGCTCTGCTGTGCGTTCGTTCACCTAAGAGAGTTGGATCTATGTTGAGATTCAGCGAGTCAGAAACACGTTTCTTCTAGGAGCTGCGTTGGGTTATTCCCGAGTGAATGGGACCATAGGCTGTACAGAGAAATATGTGCTTCTAAAACCAAAACGGAGCTATCTAACTGAATGGTTGTCAATGGGTGCATTCAACTGACAGAGTTAAACTCACGTGTGGATTCAGCGGTTTGCCAACCCTTTCTGTGCAGAATCCCAAAACCGGTATTTCCAGCCCAATGCCGGCATACGTACTAAAGAGCAGGAAACTTCGTCTAAAACTCAGGAGAAACGATTCCTTGAAACTGCTCTGCTGTGCGTTCGTTCACCTAAGAGAGTTGAATCTATGTTGACATTCAGCGAGTCAGAAACACGTTTCTTCTAGGAGCTGCGTTGGGATATTCCCGAGTGAAAGGGACCATAGGCTGTACAGAGAAATATCTGCTTCTAAAACCAAAACGGAGCTATCTAACTGAATGGTTGTCAATGTGTGCATTCAACTGACAGAGTTAAACTCACGTGTGGATTCAGCGGATTACCCACCCTTTCTATGCAGAATCCCAAAACCGGTATTTCCATCCCAATGCCGGCATACGTACTAAACAGCAGGAAACTTCGTCTAAAACTCAGGAGAAACGTTTCCTTGAAACTGCTCTGCTGTGCGTTCGTTCACCTAAGAGAGTTGAATCTATGTTGAGATTCAGCGAGTCAGAAACACGTTTCTTCTAGGAGCAGCGTTGGGATATTCCCGAGTGAATGGGACCATAGGCTGTACAGAGAAATATCTGCTTCTAAAACCAAAACGGAGCTATCTAACTGATTGGTTGTCAATGTGTGCATTCAACTGACAACGGTAAACTCACGTGTGGATTCAGCGGTTTGCCAACCCTTTCTGTGCAGAATCCCAAAACCGGTATTTCCAGCCCAATGCCGGCATACGTACTAAACAGCAGGAAACTTCGTCTAAAACTCAGGAGAAACGTTTCCTTGAAACTGCTCTGCTGTGCGTTCGTTCACCTAAGAGAGTTTGATCTATGTTGAGATTCAGCGAGTCAGAAACACGTTTCTTCTAGGAGCTGCGTTGGGATATTCCCGAGTGAATGGGACCATAGGCTGTACAGAGAAATATCTGCTTCTAAAACCAAAACGGAGCTATCTAACTGAATGGTTGTCAATGTGTGCATTCAACTGACAGAGTTAAACTCACGTGTGGATTCAGCGGTTTGCCAACCCTTTCTGTGCAGAATCCCAAAACCGGTATTTCCAGCCCAATGCCGGCATAGGTACTAAACAGCAGGAAACTTCGTCTAAAACTCAGGAGAAACGTTTCCTTGAAACTGCTCTGCTGTGCGTTCGTTCACCTAAGAGAGTTGAATCTATGTTGACATTCAGCGAGTCAGAAACACGTTTCTTCTAGGAGCTGCGTTGGTATATTCCCGAGTGAATGGGACCATAGGCTGTACAGAGAAATATCTGCTTCTAAAACCAAAACGGAGCTATCTAACTGAATGGTTGTCAATGTGTGCATTCAACTGACAGAGTTAAACTCACGTGTGGATTCAGCGGTTTGCCAACCCTTTCTGTGCAGAATCCCAAAACCGGTATTTCCAGCCCAATGCCGGCATACGTACTAAACAGCAGGAAACTTCGTCTAAAACTCAGGAGAAACGTTTCCTTGAAACTGCTCTGCTGTGCGTTCGTTCACCTAAGAGAGTTGAATCTATGTTGAGATTCAGCGAGTCAGAAACACGTTTCTTCTAGGAGCTGCGTTGGGATATTCCCGAGTGAATGGGACCATAGGCTGTACAGAGAAATATCTGCTTCTAAAACCACAACGGAGCTATCTAACTGAATGGTTGTCAATGTGTGCATTCAACTGACAGAGTTAAACTCACGTGTGGATTCAGCGGATTGCCAACCCTTTCTGTGCAGAATCCCAAAACCGGTATTTCCAGCCCAATGCCGGCATACGTACTAAACAGCAGGAAACTTCGTCTAAAACTCAGGAGAAACGTTTCCTTGAAACTGCTCTGCTGTGCGTTCGTTCACCTAAGAGCGTTGGATCTATGTTGAGATTCAGCGAGTCAGAAACACGTTTCTTCTAGGAGCTGCGTTGGGTTATTCCCGAGTGAATGGGACCATAGGCTGTACAGAGAAATATGTGCTTCTAAAACCAAAACGGAGCTATCTAACTGAATGGTTGTCAATGGGTGCATTCAACTGACAGAGTTAAACTCACGTGTGGATTCAGTGGTTTGCCAACCCTTTCTGTGCAGAATCCCAAAACCGGTATTTCCAGCCCAATGCCGGCATACGTACTAAACAGCAGGAAACTTCGTCTAAAACTCAGGAGAAACGTTTCCTTGAAACTGCTCTGCTGTGCGTTCGTTCACCTAAGAGAGTTGAATCTATGTTGAGATTCAGCGAGTCAGAAACACGTTTCTTCTAGGAGCAGCGTTGGGATATTCCCGAGTGAATGGGACCATAGGCTGTACAGAGAAATATCTGCTTCTAAAACCAAAACGGAGCTATCTAACTGATTGGTTGTCAATGTGTGCATTCAACTGACAACGGTAAACTCACGTGTGGATTCAGCGGTTTGCCAACCCTTTCTGTGCAGAATCCCAAAACCGGTATTTCCAGCCCAATGCCGGCATACGTACTAAACAGCAGGAAACTTCGTCTAAAACTCAGGAGAAACGTTTCCTTGAAACTGCTCTGCTGTGCGTTCGTTCACCTAAGAGAGTTGAATCTATGTTGAGATTCAGCGAGTCAGAAACACGTTTCTTCTAGGAGCTGCGTTGGGATATTCCCGAGTGAAAGGACCATAGTCTGTACAGAGAAATATGTGCTTCTAAAACCACAACGGAGCTATCTAACTGAATGGTTGTCAATGTGTGCATTCAACTGAGAGAGTTAAACCCACGTGTGGATTCAGCGGATTACCCACCCTTTCTGTGCAGAATCCCAAAACCGGTATTTCCATCCCAATGCCGGCATACATACTAAACAGCAGGAAACTTCGTCTAAAACTCAGGAGAAACGTTTCCTTGAAACTGCTCTGCTGTGCGTTCGTTCACCTAAGAGAGTTGAATCTATGTTGAGATTCAGCGAGTCAGAAACACGTTTCTTCTAGGAGCTGCGTTGGGATATTCCCGAGTGAAGGGGACCATAGGCTGTACAGAGAAATATCTGCTTCTAAAACCAAAACGGAACTATCTAACTGAATGGTTGCCAATTTGTGCATTCAACTGACAGAGTTAAACTCACGTGTGGATTCAGCGGATTGCCAACCCTTTCTGTGCAGAATCCCAAAACCGGTATTTCCAGCCCAATGCCGGCATACGTACTAAACAGCAGGAAACTTCGTCTAAAACTCAGGAGAAACGTTTCCTTGAAACTGCTCTGCTGTGCGTTCTTTCAACTAAGAGAGTTGAATCTATGTTGAGATTCAGCGAGTCAGAAACACGTTTCTTCTAGGAGCTGCGTTGGGATATTCCCGAGTGAATGGGACCATAGGCTGTACAGAGAAATATGTGCATCTAAAACCAAAACGGAGCTATATACCTGAATGGTTGTCAATGTGCGCATTCAACTGACAGAGTTAAACTCACGTGTGGATTCAGCGGTTTGCAAACCCTTTCTGTGCAGAATCCCAAAACCGGTATTTCCAGTCCAATGCCGGCATATGTACTAAACAGCAGGAAACTTCGCCTAAAACTCAGGAGAAACGTTTCCTTGAAACTGCTCTGCTGTGCGTTCGTTCACCTAAGAGAGTTGAATCTATGTTGACATTCAGCGAGTCAGAAACACGTTTCTTCTAGGAGCTGCGTTGGGATATTCCCGAGTGAAAGGGACCATAGGCTGTACAGAGAAATATCTGCTTCTAAAGCCACAACGGAGCTATCTAACTGAATGGTTGTCAATGTGTGCATTCAACTGACAGAGTTAAACTCACGTGTGGATTCAGCGGATTGCCAACCCTTTCTGTGCAGAATCCCAAAACCGGTATTTCCAGCCCAATGCCGGCATACGTACTAAACAGCAGGAAACTTCGTCTAAAACTCAGGAGAAACGTTTCCTTGAAACTGCTCTGCTGCGCGTTCGTTCACCTAAGAGAGTTGAATCTATGTTGAGATTCAGCGAGTCAGAAACACGTTTCTTCTAGGAGCTGCGTTGGGATATTCCCGAGTGAATGGGACCATAGGCTGTACAGAGAAATATCTGCTTCTAAAACCAAAACGGAGCTATCTAACTGAATGGTTGTCAATGTGTGCATTCAACTGACAGAGTTAAACTCACGTGTGGATTCAGCGGATTGCCAACCCTTTCTGTGCAGAATCCCAAAACCGGTATTTCCAGCCCAATGCCGGCATACGTACTAAACAGCAGGAAACTTCGTCTAAAACTCAGGAGAAACGTTTCCTTGAAACTGCTCTGCTGTGCGTTCGTTCACCTAAGAGAGTTGAATCTATGTTGAGATTCAGCGAGTCAGAAACACGTTTCTTCTAGGAGCTGCGTTGGGATATTCCCGAGTGAAGGGGACCATAGGCTGTACAGAGAAATATCTGCTTCTAAAACCAAAACGGAGATATCTAACTGAATGGTTGCCAATTTGTGCATTCAACTGACAGAGTTAAACTCACGTGTGGATTCAGCGGATTGCCAACCCTTTCTGTGCAGAATCCCAAAACCGGTATTTCCAGCCCAATGCCGGCATACGTACTAAACAGCAGGAAACTTCGTCTAAAACTCAGGAGAAACGTTTCCTTGAAACTGCTCTGCTGTGCGTTCGTTCAACTAAGAGAGTTGAATCTATGTTGAGATTCAGCGAGTCAGAAACACGTTTCTTCTAGGAGCTGCGTTGGGATATTCCCGAGTGAATGGGACCATAGGCTGTACAGAGAAATATGTGCATCTAAAACCAAAACGGAGCTATATACCTGAATGGTTGTCAATGTGCGCATTCAACTGACAGAGTTAAACTCACGTGTGGATTCAGCGGTTTGCAAACCCTTTCTGTGCAGAATCCCAAAACCGGTATTTCCAGCCCAATGCCGGCATACGTACTAAACAGCAGGAAACTTCGCCTAAAACTCAGGAGAAACGTTTCCTTGAAACTGCTCTGCTGTGCGTTCGTTCACCTAAGAGAGTTGAATCTATGTTGAGATTCAGCGATTCAGAAACACGTTTCTTCTAGGAGCTGCGTTGGGATATTCCCGAGTGAAAGGGACCATAGGCTGTACAGAGAAATATCTGCTTCTAAAACCAAAACGGAGCTATCTAACTGAATGGTTGTCAATGTGTGCATTCAACTGACAGAGTTAAACTCACGTGTGGATTCAGCGGATTGCCAACCCTTTCTGTGCAGAATCCCAAAACCGGTATTTCCAGCCCACTGCCGGCATACGTACTAAACAGCAGGAAACTTCGTCTAAAACTCAGGAGAAACGTTTCCTTGAAACTGCTCTGCTGTGCGTTCGTTCACCTAAGAGAGTTGGATCTATGTTGAGATTCAGCGAGTCAGAAACACGTTTCTTCTAGGAGCTGCGTTGGGTTATTCCCGAGTGAATGGGACCATAGGCTGTACAGAGAAATATGTGCTTCTAAAACCAAAACGGAGCTATCTAACTGAATGGTTGTCAATGGGTGCATTCAACTGACAGAGTTAAACTCACGTGTGGATTCAGCGGTTTGCCAACCCTTTCTGTGCAGAATCCCAAAACCGGTATTTCCAGCCCAATGCCGGCATACGTACTAAACAGCAGGAAACTTCGTCTAAAACTCAGGAGAAACGTTTCCTTGAAACTGCTCTGCTGTTCGTTCGTTCACCTAAGAGAGTTGAATCTATGTTGAGATTCAGCGAGTCAGAAACACGTTTCTTCTAGGAGCTGCGTTGGGATATTCCCGAGTGAAAGGGACCATAGGCTGTACAGAGAAATATCTGCTTCTAAAACCAAAACGGAGCTATCTAACTGAATGGTTGTCAATGTGTGCATTCAACTGAGAGAGTTAAACTCACGTGTGGATTCAGCGGATTACCCACCCTTTCTATGCAGAATCCCAAAACCGGTATTTCCATCCCAATGCCGGCATACGTACTAAACAGCAGGAAACTTCGTCTAAAACTCAGGAGAAACGTTTCCTTGAAACTGCTCTGCTGTGCGTTCGTTCACCTAACAGAGTTGAATCTATGTTGAGATTCAGCGAGTCAGAAACACGTTTCGTCTAGGAGCAACGTTGGGATATTCCCGAGTGAATGGGACCATAGGCTGTACAGAGAAATATCTGCTTCTAAAACCAAAACGGAGCTATCTAACTGATTGGTTGTCAATGTGTGCATTCAACTGACAACGGTAAACTCACGTGTGGATTCAGCGGTTTGCAAACCCTTTCTGTGCAGAATCCCAAAACCGGTATTTCCAGCCCAATGCCGGCATACGTACTAAACAGCAGGAAACTTCGTCTAAAACTCAGGAGAAACGTTTCCTTGAAACTGCTCTGCTGTGCGTTCGTTCACCTAAGAGAGTTGAATCTATGTTGAGATTCAGCGAGTCAGAAACACGTTTCTTCTAGGAGCTGCGTTGGGATATTCCCGAGTGAAAGGACCATAGTCTGTACAGAGAAATATGTGCTTTTAAAACCACAACGGAGCTATCTAACTGAATGGTTGTCAATGTGTGCATTCAACTGAGAGAGTTAAACCCACGTGTGGATTCAGCGGATTACACACCCTTTCTGTGCAGAATCCCAAAACCGGTATTTCCATCCCAATGCCGGCATACATACTAAACAGCAGGAAACTTCGTCTAAAACTCAGGAGAAACGTTTCCTTGAAACTGCTCTGCTGTGCGTTCGTTCACCTAAGAGAGTTGAATCTATGTTGACATTCAGCGAGTCAGAAACACGTTTCTTCTAGGAGCTGCGTTGGGATATTCCCGAGTGAAAGGGACCATAGGCTGTACAGAGAAATATCTGCTTCTAAAGCCACAACGGAGCTATCTAACTGAATGGTTGTCAATGTGTGCATTCAACTGACAGAGTTAAACTCACGTGTGGATTCAGCGGATTGCCAACCCTTTCTGTGCAGAATCCCAAAACCGGTATTTCCAGCCCAATGCCGGCATACGTACTAAACAGCAGGAAACTTCGTCTAAAACTCAGGAGAAACGTTTCCTTGAAACTGCTCTGCTGTGCGTTCGTTCACCTAAGAGAGTTGAATCTATGTTGAGATTCAGCGAGTCAGAAACACGTTTCTTCTAGGAGCTGCGTTGGGATATTCCCGAGTGAAGGGGACCATAGTCTGAACAGAGAAATATCTGCTTCAAAAACCAAAACGGAGCTATCTAACTGAATGGTTGTCAATGTGTGCATTCAACTGACAGAGTTAAACTCACGTGTGGATTCAGCGGATTGCCAACCCTTTCTGTGCAGAATCCCAAAACCGGTATTTCCAGCCCAATGCCGGCATACGTACTAAACAGCAGGAAACTTCGTCTAAAACTCAGGAGAAACGTTTCCTTGAAACTTCTCTGCTGTGCGTTCGTTCACCTAAGAGAGTTGGATCTATGTTGAGATTCAGCGAGTCAGAAACACGTTTCTTCTAGGAGCTGCGTTGGGATATTCCCGAGTGAATGGGACCATAGGCTGTACAGAGAAATATCTGCTTCTAAAACCAAAACGGAACTATCTAACTGAATGGTTGTCAATGTGTGCATTCAACTGACAGAGTTAAACTCACGTGTGGATTCAGCGGTTTGCCAACCCTTTCTGTGCAGAATCCCAAAACCGGTATTTCCAGCCCAATGCCGGCATACGTACTAAACAGCAGGAAACTTCGTCTAAAACTCAGGAGAAACGTTTCCTTGAAACTGCTCTGCTGTGCGTTCGTTCACCTAAGAGAGTTGAATCTATGTTGAGATTCAGCGAGTCAGAAACACGTTTCTTCTAGGAGCTGCGTTGGGATATTCCCGAGTGAAGGAGACCATAGGCTGTACAGAGAAATATCTGCTTCTAAAACCAAAACGGAGCTATCTAACTGAATGGTTGTCAATGTGTGCATTCAACTGACAGAGTTAAACTCACGTGTGGATTCAGCGGATTGCCAACCCTTTCTGTGCAGAATCCCAAAACCGGTATTTCCAGCCCAATGCCGGCATACGTACTAAACAGCAGGAAACTTCGTCTAAAACTCAGGAGAAACGTTTCCTTGAAACTGCTCTGCTGTGCGTTTGTTCACCTAAGAGAGTTGAATCTATGTTGAGATTCAGCGAGTCAGAAACACGTTTCTTCTAGGAGCTGCGTTGGGATATTCCCGAGTGAATGGGACCATAGGCTGTACAGAGAAATATCTGCTTCTAAAACCAAAACGGAGCTATCTAACTGAATGGTTGTCAATGTGTGCATTCAACTGACAGAGTTAAACTCACGTGTGGATTCAGCGGTTTGCCAACCCTTTCTGTGCAGAATCCCAAAACCGGTATTTCCAGCCCAATGCCGGCATACGTACTAAACAGCAGGAAACTTCGTCTAAAACTCAGGAGAAATGTTTCCTTGAAACTGCTGTGCTGTGCGTTCGTTCACCTAAGAGAGTTGAATCTATGTTGAGATTCAGCGAGTCAGAAACACGTTTCTTCTAGGAGCTGCGTTGGGATATTCCCCAGTGAATGGGACCATAGGCTGTACAGAGAAATATCTGCTTCTAAAACCAAAACGGAGCTATCTAACTGAATGCTTGTCAATGTGTGCATTCAACTGACAGAGTTAAACTCACGTGTGGATTCAGCGGTTTGCAAACCCTTTCTGTGCAGAATCCCAAAACCGGTATTTCCAGCCCAATGCCGGCATACGTACTAAACAGCAGGAAACTTCGTCTAAAACTCAGGAGAAACGTTTCCTTGAAACTGCTGTGCTGTGCGTTCGTTCACCTAAGAGAGTTGAATCTATGTTGAGATTCAGCGAGTCAGAAACACGTTTCTTCTAGGAGCTGCGTTGGGATATTCCCCAGTGAATGGGACCATAGGCTGTACAGAGAAATATCTGCTTCTAAAACCAAAACGGAGCTATCTAACTGAATGCTTGTCAATGTGTGCATTCAACTGACAGAGTTAAACTCACGTGTGGATTCAGCGGTTTGCAAACCCTTTCTGTGCAGAATCCCAAAACCGGTATTTCCAGCCCAATGCCGGCATACGTACTAAACAGCAGGAAACTTCGCCTAAAACTCAGGAGAAACGTTTCCTTGAAACTGCTCTGCTGTGCGTTCGTTCACCTAAGAGAGTTCAATCTATGTTGAGATTCAGCGAGTCAGAAACACGTTTCTTCTAGGAGCTGCGTTGGGATATTCCCGAGTGAATGGGACCATAGGCTGTACAGAGAAATATCTGCTTCTAAAACCAAAACGGAGCTATCTAACTGAATGGTTGTCAATGTGTGCATTCAACTGACAGAGTTAAACTCACGTGTGGATTCAGCGGATTGCCAACCCTTTCTGTGCAGAATCCCAAAACCGGTATTTCCAGCCCATTGCCGGCATACGTACTAAACAGCAGGAAACTTCGCCTAAAACTCAGGAGAAACGTTTCCTTGAAACTGCTCTGCTGTGCGTTCGTTCACCTAAGAGAGTTGAATCTATGTTGAGATTCAGCGAGTCAGAAAAACGTTTCTTCTAGGAGCTGCGTTGGGATATTCCCGAGTGAAAGGGACCATAGGCTGTACAGAGAAATATCTGCTTCTAAAACCAAAACGGAGCTATCTAACTGAATGGTTGCCAATTTGTGCATTCAACTGACAGAGTTAAACTCACGTGTGGATTCAGCGGTTTGCCAACCCTTTCTGTGCAGGATCCCAAATCCGGTATTTCCAGCCCAATGCCGGCATACGTACTAAACAGCAGGAAACTTCGTGTAAAACTCAGGAGAAACGTTTCCTTGAAACTGCTCTGCTGTGCGTTCGTTCACCTAAGAGAGTTGGATCTATGTTGAGATTCAGCGAGTCAGAAACACGTTTCTTCTAGGAGCTGCGTTGGGTTATTCCCGAGTGAATGGGACCATAGGCTGTACAGAGACATATCTGCTTCTTAAACCAAAACGGAGCTATCTAACTGAATGGTTGTCAATGTGTGCATTCAACTGACAGAGTTAAACTCACGTGTGGATTCAGCGGTTTGCCAACCCTTTCTGTGCAGAATCCCAAAACCGGTATTTCCAGCCCAATGCCGGCATACGTACTAAACAGCAGGAAACTTCGTCTAAAACTCAGGAGAAAGGATTCCTTGAAACTGCTCTGCTGTGCGTTCGTTCACCTAAGAGAGTTGAATCTATGTTGAGATTCAGCGAGTCAGAAACACGTTTCTTCTAGGAGCTGCGTTGGGATATTCCCGAGTGAAAGGGACCATAGGCTGTACAGAGAAATATGTGCTTCTAAAACCACAACGGAGCTATCTAACTGAATGGTTGTCAATGTGTGCATTCAACTGACAGAGTTAAAGTCACGTGTGGATTCAGCGGATTGCCAACCCTTTCTGTGCAGAATCCCAAAACCGGTATTTCCAGCCCAATGCCGGCATACGTACTAAACAGCAGGAAACTTCGCCTAAAACTCAGGAGAAACGTTTCCTTGAAACTGCTCTGCTGTGCGTTCGTTCAACTAAGAGAGTTGAATCTATGTTGAGATTCAGCGAGTCAGAAACACGTTTCTTCTAGGAGCTGCGTTGGGATATTCCCGAGTGAATGGGACCATAGGCTGTACAGAGAAATATCTGCTTCTAAAACCAAAACGGAGCTATCTAACTGAATGGTTCCCAATTCGTGCATTCAACTGACAGAGTTAAACTCACGTGTGGATTCAGCGGTTTGCCAACCCTTTCTGTGCAGAATCCCAAATCCGGTATTTCCAGCCCAATGCCGGCATACGTACTAAACAGCAGGAAACTTCGTGTAAAACTCAGGAGAAACGTTTCCTTGAAACTGCTCTGCTGTGCGTTCGTTCACCTAAGAGAGTTGGATCTATGTTGAGATTCAGCGAGTCAGAAACACGTTTCTTCTAGGAGCTGCGTTGGGTTATTCCCGAGTGAATGGGACCATAGGCTGTACAGAGACATATCTGCTTCTAAAACCAAAACGGAGCTATCTAACTGAATGGTTGTCAATGTGTGCATTCAACTGACAGAGTTAAACTCACGTGTGGATTCAGCGGTTTGCCAACCCATTCTGTGCAGAATCCCAAAACCGGTATTTCCAGCCCAATGCCGGCATACGTACTAAACAGCAGGAAACTTCGTCTAAAACTCAGGAGAAACGATTCCTTGAAACTGCTCTGCTGTGCGTTCGTTCACCTAAGAGAGTTGAATCTATGTTGAGATTCAGCGAGTCAGAAACACGTTTCTTCTAGGAGCTGCGTTGGGATATTCCCGAGTGAAAGGGACCATAGGCTGTACAGAGAAATATGTGCTTCTAAAACCAAAACGGAGCTATCTAACTGAATGGTTGTCAATGTGTGCATTCAACTGACAGAGTTAAACTCACGTGTGGATTCAGCGGTTTGCCAACCCTTTCTGTGCAGAATCCCAAAACCGGTATTTCCAGCCCAATGCCGGCATACGTACTAAACAGCAGGAAACTTCGTCTAAAACTCAGGAGAAACGTTTCCTTGAAACTGCTGTGCTGTGCGTTCGTTCACCTAAGAGAGTTGAATCTATGTTGAGATTCAGCGAGTCAGAAACACGTTTCTTCTAGGAGCTGCGTTGGGATATTCCCGAGTGAATGGGACCATAGGTTGTACAGAGAAATATCTGCTTCTAAAAGCAAAACGGAGCTATATAACTGAATGGTTGTAAATGTGCGCATTCAACTGACAGAGTTAAACTCACTTGTGGATTCAGCGGTTTGCAAACCCTTTCTGTGCAGAATCCCAAAACCGGTATTTCCAGCCCAATGCCGGCATACGTACTAAACAGCAGGAAACTTCGCCTAAAACTCAGGAGAAACGTTTCCTTGAAACTGCTCTGCTGTGCGTTCGTTCACCTAAGAGAGTTGAATCTACGTTGAGATTCAGCGAGTCAGAAACAGGTTTCTTCTAGGAGCTGCGTTGGGATATTCCCGAGTGAATATGACCATAGGCTGTACAGAGAAATATTTGCTTCTAAAACAAAAACGGAGCTATCTAACTGAATGGTTGTCAATGTGTGCATTCAACTGACAGAGTTAAAGTCACGTGTGGATTCAGCGGATTGCCAACCCTTTCTGTGCAGAATCCCAAAACCGGTATTTCCAGCCCAATGCCGGCATACGTACTAAACAGCAGGAAACTTCGCCTAAAACTCAGGAGAAACGTTTCCTTGAAACTGCTCTGCTGTGCGTTCGTTCAACTAAGAGAGTTGAATCTATGTTGAGATTCAGCGAGTCAGAAACACGTTTCATCTAGGAGCTGCGTTGGGATATTCCCGAGTGAATGGGACCATAGGCTGTACAGAGAAATATCTGCTTCTAAAACCAAAACGGAGCTATCTAACTGAATGGTTCCCAATTTGTGCATTCAACTGACAGAGTTAAACTCACGTGTGGATTCAGCGGTTTGCCAACCCTTTCTGTGCAGAATCCCAAATCCGGTATTTCCAGCCTAATGCCGGCATACGTACTAAACAGCAGGAAACTTCGTGTAAACCTCAGGAGAAACGTTTCCTTGAAACTGCTCTGCTGTGCGTTCGTTCACCTAAGAGAGTTGGATCTATGTTGAGATTCAGCGAGTCAGAAACACGTTTCTTCTAGGAGCTGCGTTGGGTTATTCCCGAGTGAATGGGACCATAGGCTGTACAGAGACATATCTGCTTCTAAAACCAAAACGGAGCTATCTAACTGAATGGTTGTCAATGTGTGCATTCAACTGACAGAGTTAAACTCACGTGTGGATTCAGCGGTTTGCCAACCCTTTCTGTGCAGAATCCCAAAACCGGTATTTCCAGCCCAATGCCGGCATACGTACTAAACAGCAGGAAACTTCGTCTAAAACTCAGGAGAAACGATTCCTTGAATCTGCTCTGCTGTGCGTTCGTTCACCTAAGAGAGTTGAATCTATGTTGAGATTCAGCGAGTCAGAAACACGTTTCTTCTAGGAGCTGCGTTGGGATATTCCCGAGTGAAAGGGACCGTAGGCTGTACAGAGAAATATGTGCTTCTAAAACCAAAACGGAGCTATCTAACTGAATGGTTGTCAATTTGTGCATTCAACTGACAGAGTTAAGCTCACGTGTGGATTCAGCGGTTTGCCAACCCTTTCTGTGCAGAATCCCAAAACCGGTATTTCCAGCCCAATGCCGGCATACGTACTAAACAGCAGGAAACTTCGTCTAAAACTCAGGAGAAACGTTTCCTTGAAACTGCTCTGCTGTGCGTTCGTTCACCTAAGAGAGTTGAATCTATGTTGAGATTCAGCGAGTCAGAAACACGTTTCTTCTAGGAGCTGCGTTGGGATATTCCCGAGTGAAAGGGACCATAGGCTGTACAGAGAAATATCTGCTTCTAAAGCCACAACGGAGCTATCTAACTGAATGGTTGTCAATGTGTGCATTCAACTGACAGAGTTAAACTCACGTGTGGATTCAGCGGATTGCCAACCCTTTCTGTGCAGAATCCCAAAACCGGTATTTCCAGCCCAATGCCGGCATACGTACTAAACAGCAGGAAACTTCGTCTAAAACTCAGGAGAAACGTTTAATTGAAACTGCTCTGCTGCGCGTTCGTTCACCTAAGAGAGTTGAATCTATGTTGAGATTCAGCGAGTCAGAAACACGTTTCTTCTAGGAGCTGCGTTGGGATATTCCCGAGTGAAGGGGACCATAGGCTGTACAGAGAAATATCTGCTTCTAAAACCAAAACGGAGCTATCTAACTGAATGGTTGTCAATGTGTGCATTCAACTGACAGAGTTAAACTCACGTGTGGATTCAGCGCATTGCCAACCATTTCTGTGCAGAATCCCAAAACCGGTATTTCCAGCCCAATGCCGGCATACGTACTAAACAGCAGGAAACTTCGTCTAAAACTCAGGAGAAACGTTTCCTTGAAACTGCTCTGCTGTGCGTTCGTTCACCTAAGAGAGTTGAATCTATGTTGAGATTCAGCGAGTCAGAAACACGTTTCTTCTAGGAGCTGCGTTGGGATATTCCCGAGTGAATGGGACCATAGGCTGTACAGAGAAATATCTGCTTCTAAAACCAAAACGGAGCTATCTAACTGAATGGTTGTCAATGTGTGCATTCAACTGACAGAGTTAAACTCACGTGTGGATTCAGCGGTTTGCCAACCCTTTCTGTGCAGAATCCCAAAACCGGTATTTCCAGCCCAATGCCGGCATACGTACTAAACAGCAGGAAACTTCGTCTAAAACTCAGGAGAAACGTTTCCTTGAAACTGCTGTGCTGTGCGTTCGTTCACCTAAGAGAGTTGGATCTATGTTGAGATTCAGCGAGTCAGAAACACGTTTCTTCTAGGAGCTGCGTTGGGTTATTCCCGAGTGAATGGGACCATAGGCTGTACAGAGAAATATGTGCTTCTAAAACCAAAACGGAGCTATCTAACTGAATGGTTGTCAATGGGTGCATTCAACTGACAGAGTTAAACTCACGTGTGGATTCAGCGGTTTGCCAACCCTTTCTGTGCAGAATCCCAAAACCGGTATTTCCAGCCCAATGCCGGCATACGTACTAAACAGCAGGAAACTTCGTCTAAAACTCAGGAGAAACGTTTCCTTGAAACTGCTCTGCTGTTCGTTCGTTCACCTAAGAGAGTTGAATCTATGTTGAGATTCAGCGAGTCAGAAACACGTTTCTTCTAGGAGCTGCGTTGGGATATTCCCGAGTGAAAGGGACCATAGGCTGTACAGAGAAATATCTGCTTCTAAAACCAAAACGGAGCTATCTAACTGAATGGTTGTCAATGTGTGCATTCAACTGAGAGAGTTAAACTCACGTGTGGATTCAGCGGATTACCCACCCTTTCTATGCAGAATCCCAAAACCGGTATTTCCATCCCAATGCCGGCATACGTACTAAACAGCAGGAAACTTCGTCTAAAACTCAGGAGAAACGTTTCCTTGAAACTGCTCTGCTGTGCGTTCGTTCACCTAACAGAGTTGAATCTATGTTGAGATTCAGCGAGTCAGAAACACGTTTCGTCTAGGAGCAACGTTGGGATATTCCCGAGTGAATGGGACCATAGGCTGTACAGAGAAATATCTGCTTCTAAAACCAAAACGGAGCTATCTAACTGATTGGTTGTCAATGTGTGCATTCAACTGACAACGGTAAACTCACGTGTGGATTCAGCGGTTTGCAAACCCTTTCTGTGCAGAATCCCAAAACCGGTATTTCCAGCCCAATGCCGGCATACGTACTAAACAGCAGGAAACTTCGTCTAAAACTCAGGAGAAACGTTTCCTTGAAACTGCTCTGCTGTGCGTTCGTTCACCTAAGAGAGTTGAATCTATGTTGAGATTCAGCGAGTCAGAAACACGTTTCTTCTAGGAGCTGCGTTGGGATATTCCCGAGTGAAAGGACCATAGTCTGTACAGAGAAATATGTGCTTTTAAAACCACAACGGAGCTATCTAACTGAATGGTTGTCAATGTGTGCATTCAACTGAGAGAGTTAAACCCACGTGTGGATTCAGCGGATTACACACCCTTTCTGTGCAGAATCCCAAAACCGGTATTTCCATCCCAATGCCGGCATACATACTAAACAGCAGGAAACTTCGTCTAAAACTCAGGAGAAACGTTTCCTTGAAACTGCTCTGCTGTGCGTTCGTTCACCTAAGAGAGTTGAATCTATGTTGACATTCAGCGAGTCAGAAACACGTTTCTTCTAGGAGCTGCGTTGGGATATTCCCGAGTGAAAGGGACCATAGGCTGTACAGAGAAATATCTGCTTCTAAAGCCACAACGGAGCTATCTAACTGAATGGTTGTCAATGTGTGCATTCAACGGACAGAGTTAAACTCACGTGTGGATTCAGCGGATTGCCAACCCTTTCTGTGCAGAATCCCAAAACCGGTATTTCCAGCCCAATGCCGGCATACGTACTAAACAGCAGGAAACTTCGTCTAAAACTCAGGAGAAACGTTTCCTTGAAACTGCTCTGCTGTGCGTTCGTTCACCTAAGAGAGTTGAATCTATGTTGAGATTCAGCGAGTCAGAAACACGTTTCTTCTAGGAGCTGCGTTGGGATATTCCCGAGTGAAGGGGACCATAGTCTGAACAGAGAAATATCTGCTTCAAAAACCAAAACGGAGCTATCTAACTGAATGGTTGTCAATGTGTGCATTCAACTGACAGAGTTAAACTCACGTGTGGATTCAGCGGATTGCCAACCCTTTCTGTGCAGAATCCCAAAACCGGTATTTCCAGCCCAATGCCGGCATACGTACTAAACAGCAGGAAACTTCGTCTAAAACTCAGGAGAAACGTTTCCTTGAAACTTCTCTGCTGTGCGTTCGTTCACCTAAGAGAGTTGGATCTATGTTGAGATTCAGCGAGTCAGAAACACGTTTCTTCTAGGAGCTGCGTTGGGATATTCCCGAGTGAATGGGACCATAGGCTGTACAGAGAAATATCTGCTTCTAAAACCAAAACGGAACTATCTAACTGAATGGTTGTCAATGTGTGCATTCAACTGACAGAGTTAAACTCACGTGTGGATTCAGCGGTTTGCCAACCCTTTCTGTGCAGAATCCCAAAACCGGTATTTCCAGCCCAATGCCGGCATACGTACTAAACAGCAGGAAACTTCGTCTAAAACTCAGGAGAAACGTTTCCTTGAAACTGCTCTGCTGTGCGTTCGTTCACCTAAGAGAGTTGAATCTATGTTGAGATTCAGCGAGTCAGAAACACGTTTCTTCTAGGAGCTGCGTTGGGATATTCCCGAGTGAAGGAGACCATAGGCTGTACAGAGAAATATCTGCTTCTAAAACCAAAACGGAGCTATCTAACTGAATGGTTGTCAATGTGTGCATTCAACTGACAGAGTTAAACTCACGTGTGGATTCAGCGGATTGCCAACCCTTTCTGTGCAGAATCCCAAAACCGGTATTTCCAGCCCAATGCCGGCATACGTACTAAACAGCAGGAAACTTCGTCTAAAACTCAGGAGAAACGTTTCCTTGAAACTGCTCTGCTGTGCGTTTGTTCACCTAAGAGAGTTGAATCTATGTTGAGATTCAGCGAGTCAGAAACACGTTTCTTCTAGGAGCTGCGTTGGGATATTCCCGAGTGAATGGGACCATAGGCTGTACAGAGAAATATCTGCTTCTAAAACCAAAACGGAGCTATCTAACTGAATGGTTGTCAATGTGTGCATTCAACTGACAGAGTTAAACTCACGTGTGGATTCAGCGGTTTGCCAACCCTTTCTGTGCAGAATCCCAAAACCGGTATTTCCAGCCCAATGCCGGCATACGTACTAAACAGCAGGAAACTTCGTCTAAAACTCAGGAGAAATGTTTCCTTGAAACTGCTGTGCTGTGCGTTCGTTCACCTAAGAGAGTTGAATCTATGTTGAGATTCAGCGAGTCAGAAACACGTTTCTTCTAGGAGCTGCGTTGGGATATTCCCCAGTGAATGGGACCATAGGCTGTACAGAGAAATATCTGCTTCTAAAACCAAAACGGAGCTATCTAACTGAATGCTTGTCAATGTGTGCATTCAACTGACAGAGTTAAACTCACGTGTGGATTCAGCGGTTTGCAAACCCTTTCTGTGCAGAATCCCAAAACCGGTATTTCCAGCCCAATGCCGGCATACGTACTAAACAGCAGGAAACTTCGTCTAAAACTCAGGAGAAACGTTTCCTTGAAACTGCTGTGCTGTGCGTTCGTTCACCTAAGAGAGTTGAATCTATGTTGAGATTCAGCGAGTCAGAAACACGTTTCTTCTAGGAGCTGCGTTGGGATATTCCCCAGTGAATGGGACCATAGGCTGTACAGAGAAATATCTGCTTCTAAAACCAAAACGGAGCTATCTAACTGAATGCTTGTCAATGTGTGCATTCAACTGACAGAGTTAAACTCACGTGTGGATTCAGCGGTTTGCAAACCCTTTCTGTGCAGAATCCCAAAACCGGTATTTCCAGCCCAATGCCGGCATACGTACTAAACAGCAGGAAACTTCGCCTAAAACTCAGGAGAAACGTTTCCTTGAAACTGCTCTGCTGTGCGTTCGTTCACCTAAGAGAGTTCAATCTATGTTGAGATTCAGCGAGTCAGAAACACGTTTCTTCTAGGAGCTGCGTTGGGATATTCCCGAGTGAATGGGACCATAGGCTGTACAGAGAAATATCTGCTTCTAAAACCAAAACGGAGCTATCTAACTGAATGGTTGTCAATGTGTGCATTCAACTGACAGAGTTAAACTCACGTGTGGATTCAGCGGATTGCCAACCCTTTCTGTGCAGAATCCCAAAACCGGTATTTCCAGCCCATTGCCGGCATACGTACTAAACAGCAGGAAACTTCGCCTAAAACTCAGGAGAAACGTTTCCTTGAAACTGCTCTGCTGTGCGTTCGTTCACCTAAGAGAGTTGAATCTATGTTGAGATTCAGCGAGTCAGAAAAACGTTTCTTCTAGGAGCTGCGTTGGGATATTACCGAGTGAAAGGGACCATAGGCTGTACAGAGAAATATCTGCTTCTAAAACCAAAACGGAGCTATCTAACTGAATGGTTGCCAATTTGTGCATTCAACTGACAGAGTTAAACTCACGTGTGGATTCAGCGGTTTGCCAACCCTTTCTGTGCAGGATCCCAAATCCGGTATTTCCAGCCCAATGCCGGCATACGTACTAAACAGCAGGAAACTTCGTGTAAAACTCAGGAGAAACGTTTCCTTGAAACTGCTCTGCTGTGCGTTCGTTCACCTAAGAGAGTTGGATCTATGTTGAGATTCAGCGAGTCAGAAACACGTTTCTTCTAGGAGCTGCGTTGGGTTATTCCCGAGTGAATGGGACCATAGGCTGTACAGAGACATATCTGCTTCTTAAACCAAAACGGAGCTATCTAACTGAATGGTTGTCAATGTGTGCATTCAACTGACAGAGTTAAACTCACGTGTGGATTCAGCGGTTTGCCAACCCTTTCTGTGCAGAATCCCAAAACCGGTATTTCCAGCCCAATGCCGGCATACGTACTAAACAGCAGGAAACTTCGTCTAAAACTCAGGAGAAAGGATTCCTTGAAACTGCTCTGCTGTGCGTTCGTTCACCTAAGAGAGTTGAATCTATGTTGAGATTCAGCGAGTCAGAAACACGTTTCTTCTAGGAGCTGCGTTGGGATATTCCCGAGTGAAAGGGACCATAGGCTGTACAGAGAAATATGTGCTTCTAAAACCACAACGGAGCTATCTAACTGAATGGTTGTCAATGTGTGCATTCAACTGACAGAGTTAAAGTCACGTGTGGATTCAGCGGATTGCCAACCCTTTCTGTGCAGAATCCCAAAACCGGTATTTCCAGCCCAATGCCGGCATACGTACTAAACAGCAGGAAACTTCGCCTAAAACTCAGGAGAAACGTTTCCTTGAAACTGCTCTGCTGTGCGTTCGTTCAACTAAGAGAGTTGAATCTATGTTGAGATTCAGCGAGTCAGAAACACGTTTCTTCTAGGAGCTGCGTTGGGATATTCCCGAGTGAATGGGACCATAGGCTGTACAGAGAAATATCTGCTTCTAAAACCAAAACGGAGCTATCTAACTGAATGGTTCCCAATTCGTGCATTCAACTGACAGAGTTAAACTCACGTGTGGATTCAGCGGTTTGCCAACCCTTTCTGTGCAGAATCCCAAATCCGGTATTTCCAGCCCAATGCCGGCATACGTACTAAACAGCAGGAAACTTCGTGTAAAACTCAGGAGAAACGTTTCCTTGAAACTGCTCTGCTGTGCGTTCGTTCACCTAAGAGAGTTGGATCTATGTTGAGATTCAGCGAGTCAGAAACACGTTTCTTCTAGGAGCTGCGTTGGGTTATTCCCGAGTGAATGGGACCATAGGCTGTACAGAGACATATCTGCTTCTAAAACCAAAACGGAGCTATCTAACTGAATGGTTGTCAATGTGTGCATTCAACTGACAGAGTTAAACTCACGTGTGGATTCAGCGGTTTGCCAACCCATTCTGTGCAGAATCCCAAAACCGGTATTTCCAGCCCAATGCCGGCATACGTACTAAACAGCAGGAAACTTCGTCTAAAACTCAGGAGAAACGATTCCTTGAAACTGCTCTGCTGTGCGTTCGTTCACCTAAGAGAGTTGAATCTATGTTGAGATTCAGCGAGTCAGAAACACGTTTCTTCTAGGAGCTGCGTTGGGATATTCCCGAGTGAAAGGGACCATAGGCTGTACAGAGAAATATGTGCTTCTAAAACCAAAACGGAGCTATCTAACTGAATGGTTGTCAATGTGTGCATTCAACTGACAGAGTTAAACTCACGTGTGGATTCAGCGGTTTGCCAACCCTTTCTGTGCAGAATCCCAAAACCGGTATTTCCAGCCCAATGCCGGCATACGTACTAAACAGCAGGAAACTTCGTCTAAAACTCAGGAGAAACGTTTCCTTGAAACTGCTGTGCTGTGCGTTCGTTCACCTAAGAGAGTTGAATCTATGTTGAGATTCAGCGAGTCAGAAACACGTTTCTTCTAGGAGCTGCGTTGGGATATTCCCGAGTGAATGGGACCATAGGTTGTACAGAGAAATATCTGCTTCTAAAAGCAAAACGGAGCTATATAACTGAATGGTTGTAAATGTGCGCATTCAACTGACAGAGTTAAACTCACTTGTGGATTCAGCGGTTTGCAAACCCTTTCTGTGCAGAATCCCAAAACCGGTATTTCCAGCCCAATGCCGGCATACGTACTAAACAGCAGGAAACTTCGCCTAAAACTCAGGAGAAACGTTTCCTTGAAACTGCTCTGCTGTGCGTTCGTTCACCTAAGAGAGTTGAATCTACGTTGAGATTCAGCGAGTCAGAAACAGGTTTCTTCTAGGAGCTGCGTTGGGATATTCCCGAGTGAATATGACCATAGGCTGTACAGAGAAATATTTGCTTCTAAAACAAAAACGGAGCTATCTAACTGAATGGTTGTCAATGTGTGCATTCAACTGACAGAGTTAAAGTCACGTGTGGATTCAGCGGATTGCCAACCCTTTCTGTGCAGAATCCCAAAACCGGTATTTCCAGCCCAATGCCGGCATACGTACTAAACAGCAGGAAACTTCGCCTAAAACTCAGGAGAAACGTTTCCTTGAAACTGCTCTGCTGTGCGTTCGTTCAACTAAGAGAGTTGAATCTATGTTGAGATTCAGCGAGTCAGAAACACGTTTCATCTAGGAGCTGCGTTGGGATATTCCCGAGTGAATGGGACCATAGGCTGTACAGAGAAATATCTGCTTCTAAAACCAAAACGGAGCTATCTAACTGAATGGTTCCCAATTTGTGCATTCAACTGACAGAGTTAAACTCACGTGTGGATTCAGCGGTTTGCCAACCCTTTCTGTGCAGAATCCCAAATCCGGTATTTCCAGCCCAATGCCGGCATACGTACTAAACAGCAGGAAACTTCGTGTAAACCTCAGGAGAAACGTTTCCTTGAAACTGCTCTGCTGTGCGTTCGTTCACCTAAGAGAGTTGGATCTATGTTGAGATTCAGCGAGTCAGAAACACGTTTCTTCTAGGAGCTGCGTTGGGTTATTCCCGAGTGAATGGGACCATAGGCTGTACAGAGACATATCTGCTTCTAAAACCAAAACGGAGCTATCTAACTGAATGGTTGTCAATGTGTGCATTCAACTGACAGAGTTAAACTCACGTGTGGATTCAGCGGTTTGCCAACCCTTTCTGTGCAGAATCCCAAAACCGGTATTTCCAGCCCAATGCCGGCATACGTACTAAACAGCAGGAAACTTCGTCTAAAACTCAGGAGAAACGATTCCTTGAATCTGCTCTGCTGTGCGTTCGTTCACCTAAGAGAGTTGAATCTATGTTGAGATTCAGCGAGTCAGAAACACGTTTCTTCTAGGAGCTGCGTTGGGATATTCCCGAGTGAAAGGGACCGTAGGCTGTACAGAGAAATATGTGCTTCTAAAACCAAAACGGAGCTATCTAACTGAATGGTTGTCAATTTGTGCATTCAACTGACAGAGTTAAGCTCACGTGTGAATTCAGCGGTTTGCCAACCCTTTCTGTGCAGAATCCCAAAACCGGTATTTCCAGCCCAATGCCGGCATACGTACTAAACAGCAGGAAACTTCGTCTAAAACTCAGGAGAAACGTTTCCTTGAAACTGCTCTGCTGTGCGTTCGTTCACCTAAGAGAGTTGAATCTATGTTGAGATTCAGCGAGTCAGAAACACGTTTCTTCTAGGAGCTGCGTTGGGATATTCCCGAGTGAAAGGGACCATAGGCTGTACAGAGAAATATCTGCTTCTAAAGCCACAACGGAGCTATCTAACTGAATGGTTGTCAATGTGTGCATTCAACTGACAGAGTTAAACTCACGTGTGGATTCAGCGGATTGCCAACCCTTTCTGTGCAGAATCCCAAAACCGGTATTTCCAGCCCAATGCCGGCATACGTACTAAACAGCAGGAAACTTCGTCTAAAACTCAGGAGAAACGTTTAATTGAAACTGCTCTGCTGCGCGTTCGTTCACCTAAGAGAGTTGAATCTATGTTGAGATTCAGCGAGTCAGAAACACGTTTCTTCTAGGAGCTGCGTTGGGATATTCCCGAGTGAAGGGGACCATAGGCTGTACAGAGAAATATCTGCTTCTAAAACCAAAACGGAGCTATCTAACTGAATGGTTGTCAATGTGTGCATTCAACTGACAGAGTTAAACTCACGTGTGGATTCAGCGGATTGCCAACCATTTCTGTGCAGAATCCCAAAACCGGTATTTCCAGCCCAATGCCGGCATACGTACTAAACAGCAGGAAACTTCGTCTAAAACTCAGGAGAAACGTTTCCTTGAAACTGCTCTGCTGTGCGTTCGTTCACCTAAGAGAGTTGAATCTATGTTGAGATTCAGCGAGTCAGAAACACGTTTCTTCTAGGAGCTGCGTTGGGATATTCCCGAGTGAATGGGACCATAGGCTGTACAGAGAAATATCTGCTTCTAAAACCAAAACGGAGCTATCTAACTGAATGGTTGTCAATGTGTGCATTCAACTGACAGAGTTAAACTCACGTGTGGATTCAGCGGTTTGCCAACCCTTTCTGTGCAGAATCCCAAAACCGGTATTTCCAGCCCAATGCCGGCATACCTACTAAACAGCAGGAAACTTCGTCTAAAACTCAGGAGAAACGTTTCCTTGAAACTGCTGTGCTGTGCGTTCGTTCACCTAAGAGAGTTGAATCTATGTTGAGATTCAGCGAGTCAGAAACACGTTTCTTCTAGGAGCTGCGTTGGGATATTCCCGAGTGAATGGGACCATAGGCTGTACAGAGAAATATCTGCTTCTAAAACCAAAACGGAGCTATCTAACTGAATGGTTGTCAATGTGTGCATTCAACTGACAGAGTTAAACTCACGTGTGGATTCAGCGGTTTGCCAACCCTTTCTGTGCAGAATCCCAAAACCGGTATTTCCAGCCCAATGCCGGCATACGTACTAAACAGCAGGAAACTTCGCCTAAAACTCAGGAGAAACGTTTCCTTGAAACTGCTCTGCTGTGCGTTCGTTCACCTAAGAGAGTTCAATCTATGTTGAGATTCAGCGAGTCAGAAACACGTTTCTTCTAGGAGCTGCGTTGGGATATTCCCGAGTGAATGGGACCATAGGCTGTACAGAGAAATATCTGCTTCTAAAACCAAAACGGAGCTATCTAACTGAATGGTTGTCAATGTGTGCATTCAACTGACAGAGTTAAACTCACGTGTGGATTCAGCGGATTGCCAACCCTTTCTGTGCAGAATCCCAAAACCGGTATTTCCAGCCCATTGCCGGCATACGTACTAAACAGCAGGAAACTTCGCCTAAAACTCAGGAGAAACGTTTCCTTGAAACTGCTCTGCTGTGCGTTCGTTCACCTAAGAGAGTTGAATCTATGTTGAGATTCAGCGAGTCAGAAAAACGTTTCTTCTAGGAGCTGCGTTGGGATATTCCCGAGTGAAAGGGACCATAGGCTGTACAGAGAAATATCTGCTTCTAAAACCAAAACGGAGCTATCTAACTGAATGGTTGCCAATGTGTGCATTCAACTGACAGAGTTAAACTCACGTGTGGATTCAGCGGTTTGCCAACCCTTTCTGTGCAGAATCCCAAAACCGGTATTTCCAGCCCAATGCCGGCATACGTACTAAACAGCAGGAAACTTCGTCTAAAACTCAGGAGAAACGTTTCATTGAAACTGCTGTGCTGTGCGTTCGTTCACCTAAGAGAGTTGAATCTATGTTGAGATTCAGCGAGTCAGAAACACGTTTCTTCTAGGAGCTGCGTTGGGATATTCCCGAGTGAATGGGACCATAGGCTGTACAGAGAAATATCTGCTTCTAAAACCAAAACGGAGCTATCTAACTGAATGGTTGTCAATGTGTGCATTCAACTGACAGAGTTAAACTCACGTGTGGATTCAGCGGTTTGCCAACCCTTTCTGTGCAGAATCCCAAAACCGGTATTTCCAGCCCAATGCCGGCATACGTACTAAACAGCAGGAAACTTCGCCTAAAACTCAGGAGAAACGTTTCCTTGAAACTGCTCTGCTGTGCGTTCGTTCACCTAAGAGAGTTGAATCTATGTTGAGATTCAGCGAGTCAGAAAAACGTTTCTTCTAGGAGCTGCGTTGGGATATTCCCGAGTGAAAGGGACCATAGGCTGTACAGAGAAATATCTGCTTCTAAAACCAAAACGGAGCTATCTAACTGAATGGTTGCCAATTTGTGCATTCAACTGACAGAGTTAAACTCACGTGTGGATTCAGCGGTTTGCCAACCCTTTCTGTGCAGAATCCCAAATCCGGTATTTCCAGCCCAATGCCGGCATACGTACTAAACAGCAGGAAACTTCGTGTAAAACTCAGGAGAAACGTTTCCTTGAAACTGCTCTGCTGTGCGTTCGTTCACCTAAGAGAGTTGGATCTATGTTGAGATTCAGCGAGTCAGAAACACGTTTCTTCTAGGAGCTGCGTTGGGTTATTCCCGAGTGAATGGGACCATAGGCTGTACAGAGACATATCTGCTTCTAAAACCAAAACGGAGCTATCTAACTGAATGGTTGTCAATGTGTGCATTCAACTGACAGAGTTAAACTCACGTGTGGATTCAGCGGTTTGCCAACCCTTTCTGTGCAGAATCCCAAAACCGGTATTTCCAGCCCAATGCCGGCATACGTACTAAACAGCAGGAAACTTCGTCTAAAACTCAGGAGAAAGGATTCCTTGAAACTGCTCTGCTGTGCGTTCGTTCACCTAAGAGAGTTGAATCTATGTTGAGATTCAGCGAGTCAGAAACACGTTTCTTCTAGGAGCTGCGTTGGGATATTCCCGAGTGAAAGGGACCATAGGCTGTACAGAGAAATATGTGTTTCTAAAACCACAACGGAGCTATCTAACTGAATGGTTGTCAATGTGTGCATTCAACTGACAGAGGTAAAGTCACGTGTGGATTCAGCGGATTGCCAACCCTTTCTGTGCAGAATCCCAAAACCGGTATTTCCAGCCCAATGCCGGCATACGTACTAAACAGCAGGAAACTTCGCCTAAAACTCAGGAGAAACGTTTCCTTGAAACTGCTCTGCTGTGCGTTCGTTCACCTAAGAGAGTTGAATCTATGTTGAGATTCAGCGAGTCAGAAACACGTTTCTTCTAGGAGCTGCGTTGGGATATTCCCGAGTGAAAGGGACCATAGGCTGTACAGAGAAATATCTGCTTCTAAAGCCACAACGGAGCTATCTAACTGAATGGTTGTCAATGTGTGCATTCAACTGACAGAGTTAAACTCACGTGTGGATTCAGCGGATTGCCAACCCTTTCTGTGCAGAATCCCAAAACCGGTATTTCCAGCCCAATGCCGGCATACGTACTAAACAGCAGGAAACTTCGTCTAAAACTCAGGAGAAACGTTTAATTGAAACTGCTCTGCTGCGCGTTCGTTCACCTAAGAGAGTTGAATCTATGTTGAGATTCAGCGAGTCAGAAACACGTTTCTTCTAGGAGCTGCGTTGGGATATTCCCGAGTGAAGGGGACCATAGGCTGTACAGAGAAATATCTGCTTCTAAAACCAAAACGGAGCTATCTAACTGAATGGTTGTCAATGTGTGCATTCAACTGACAGAGTTAAACTCACGTGTGGATTCAGCGGATTGCCAACCATTTCTGTGCAGAATCCCAAAACCGGTATTTCCAGCCCAATGCCGGCATACGTACTAAACAGCAGGAAACTTCGTCTAAAACTCAGGAGAAACGTTTCCTTGAAACTGCTCTGCTGTGCGTTCGTTCACCTAAGAGAGTTGAATCTCTGTTGAGATTCAGCGAGTCAGAAACACGTTTCTTCTAGGAGCTGCGTTGGGATATTCCCGAGTGAATGGGACCATAGGCTGTACAGAGAATTATCTGCTTCTAAAACCAAAACGGAGCTATCTAACTGAATGGTTGTCAATGTGTGCATTCAACTGACAGAGTTAAACTCACGTGTGGATTCAGCGGTTTGCCAACCCTTTCTGTGCAGAATCCCAAAACCGGTATTTCCAGCCCAATGCCGGCATACGTACTAAACAGCAGGAAACTTCGTCTAAAACTCAGGAGAAACGTTTCCTTGAAACTGCTGTGCTGTGCGTTCGTTCACCTAAGAGAGTTGAATCTATGTTGAGATTCAGCGAGTCAGAAACACGTTTCTTCTAGGAGCTGCGTTGGGATATTCCCGAGTGAATGGGACCATAGGCTGTACAGAGAAATATCTGCTTCTAAAACCAAAACGGAGCTATCTAACTGAATGGTTGTCAATGTGTGCATTCAACTGACAGAGTTAAACTCACGTGTGGATTCAGCGGTTTGCCAACCCTTTCTGTGCAGAATCCCAAAACCGGTATTTCCAGCCCAATGCCGGCATACGTACTAAACAGCAGGAAACTTCGTCTAAAACTCAGGAGAAAGGATTCCTTGAAACTGCTCTGCTGTGCGTTCGTTCACCTAAGAGAGTTGAATCTATGTTGAGATTCAGCGAGTCAGAAACACGTTTCTTCTAGGAGCTGCGTTGGGATATTCCCGAGTGAAAGGGACCATAGGCTCTACAGAGAAATATGTGCTTCTAAAACCACAACGGAGCTATCTAACTGAATGGTTGTCAATGTGTGCATTCAACTGACAGAGGTAAAGTCACGTGTGGATTCAGCGGATTGCCAACCCTTTCTGTGCAGAATCCCAAAACCGGTATTTCCAGCCCAATGCCGGCATACGTACTAAACAGCAGGAAACTTCGCCTAAAACTCAGGAGAAACGTTTCCTTGAAACTGCTCTGCTGTGCGTTCGTTCAACTAAGAGAGTTGAATCTATGTTGAGATTCAGCGAGTCAGAAACACGTTTCTTCTAGGAGCTGCGTTGGGATATTCCCGAGTGAATGGGACCATAGGCTGTACAGAGAAATATCTGCTTCTAAAACCAAAACGGAGCTATCTAACTGAATGGTTCCCAATTCGTGCATTCAACTGACAGAGTTAAACTCACGTGTGGATTCAGCGGTTTGCCAACCCTTTCTGTGCAGAATCCCAAATCCGGTATTTCCAGCCCAATGCCGGCATACGTACTAAACAGCAGGAAACTTCGTGTAAAACTCAGGAGAAACGTTTCCTTGAAACTGCTCTGCTGTGCGTTCGTTCACCTAAGAGAGTTGGATCTATGTTGAGATTCAGCGAGTCAGAAACACGTTTCTTCTAGGAGCTGCGTTGGGTTATTCCCGAGTGAATGGGACCATAGGCTGTACAGAGACATATCTGCTTCTAAAACCAAAACGGAGCTATCTAACTGAATGGTTGTCAATGTGTGCATTCAACTGACAGAGTTAAACTCACGTGTGGATTCAGCGGTTTGCCAACCCATTCTGTGCAGAATCCCAAAACCGGTATTTCCAGCCCAATGCCGGCATACGTACTAAACAGCAGGAAACTTCGTCTAAAACTCAGGAGAAACGATTCCTTGAAACTGCTCTGCTGTGCGTTCGTTCACCTAAGAGAGTTGAATCTATGTTGAGATTCAGCGAGTTAGAAACACGTTTCTTCTAGGAGCTTCGTTGGGATATTCCCGAGTGAAAGGGACCATAGGCTGTACAGAGAAATATGTGCTTCTAAAACCAAAACGGAGCTATCTAACTGAATGGTTGTCAATTTGTGCATTCAACTGACAGAGTTAAACTCACGTGTGGATTCAGCGGTTTGCCAACCCTTTCTGTGCAGAATCCCAAAACCGGTATTTCCAGCCCAATGCCGGCATACGTACTAAACAGCAGGAAACATCGTCTAAAACTCAGGAGAAACGTTTCCTTGAAACTGCTGTGCTGTGCGTTCGTTCACCTAAGAGAGTTGAATCTATGTTGAGATTCAGCGAGTCAGAAACACGTTTCTTCTAGGAGCTGCGTTGGGATATTCCCGAGTGAATGGGACCATAGGTTGTACAGAGAAATACCTGCTTCTAAAAGCAAAACGGAGCTATATAACTGAATGGTTGTAAATGTGCGCATTCAACTGACAGAGTTAAACTCACTTGTGGATTCAGCGGTTTGCAAAACCTTTCTGTGCAGAATCCCAAAACCGGTATTTCCAGCCCAATGCCGGCATACGTACTAAACAGCAGGAAACTTCGCCTAAAACTCAGGAGAAACGTTTCCTTGAAACTGCTCTGCTGTGCGTTCGTTCACCTAAGAGAGTTGAATCTACGTTGAGATTCAGCGAGTCAGAAACACGTTTCTTCTAGGAGCTGCGTTGGGATATTCCCGAGTGAAAGGGACCATAGGCTGTACAGAGAAATATCTGCTTCTAAAACCAAAACGGAGCTATCTAACTGAATGGTTGTCAATGTGTGCATTCAACTGACAGAGTTAAAGTCACGTGTGGATTCAGCGGATTGCCAACCCTTTCTGTGCAGAATCCCAAAACCGGTATTTCCAGCCCAATGCCGGCATACGTACTAAACAGAAGGAAACTTCGCCTAAAACTCAGGAGAAACGTTTCCTTGAAACTGCTCTGCTGTGCGTTCGTTCAACTAAGAGAGTTGAATCTATGTTGAGATTCAGCGAGTCAGAAACACGTTTCTTCTAGGAGCTGCGTTGGGATATTCCCGAGTGAATGGGACCATAGGCTGTACAGAGAAATATGTGCTTCTAAAACCAAAACGGAGCTATCTAACTGAATGGTTCCCAATTTGTGCATTCAACTGACAGAGTTAAACTCACGTGTGGATTCAGCGGTTTGCCAACCCTTTCTGTGCAGAATCCCAAATCCGGTATTTCCAGCCCAATGCCGGCATACGTACTAAACAGCAGGAAACTTCGTCTAAAACTCAGGAGAAACGATTCCTTGAAATTGCTCTGCTGTGCTTTCGTTCACCTAAGAGAGTTGAATCTATGTTGAGATTCAGCGAGTCAGAAACACGTTTCTTCTAGGAGCTGCGTTGGGATATTCCCGAGTGAAAGGGACCATATGCTGTACAGAGAAATATGTGCTTCTAAAACCACAACGGAGCTATCTAACTGAATGGTTGTCAATGTGTGCATTCAACTGACAGAGTTAAACTCACGTGTGGATTCAGCGGATTGCCAACCCTTTCTGTGCAGAATCCCAAAACCGGTATTTCCAGCCCAATGCCGGCATACGTACTAAACAGCAGGAAACTTCGTCTAAAACTCAGGAGAAACGTTTCCTTGAAACTGCTGTGCTGTGCGTTCGTTCACCTAAGAGAGTTGAATCTATGTTGAGATTCAGCGAGTCAGAAACACGTTTCTTCTAGGAGCTGCGTTGGGATATTCCCGAGTGAATGGAACCATAGGTTGTACAGAGAAATATCTGCTTCTAAAAGCAAAACGGAGCTATATAACTGAATGGTTGTAAATGTGCGCATTCAACTGACAGAGTTAAACTCACTTGTGGATTCAGCGGTTTGCAAACCCTTTCTGTGCAGAATCCCAAAACCGGTATTTCCAGCCCAATGCCGGCATACGTACTAAACAGCAGGAAACTTCGCCTAAAACTCAGGAGAAACGTTTCCTTGAAACTGCTCTGCTGTGCGTTCGTTCACCTAAGAGAGTTGAATCTACGTTGAGATTCAGCGAGTCAGAAACACGTTTCTTCTAGGAGCTGCGTTGGGATATTCCCGAGTGAAAGGGACCATAGGCTGTACAGAGAAATATCTGCTTCTAAAACCAAAACGGAGCTATCTAACTGAATGGTTGTCATTGTGTGCATTCAACTGACAGAGTTAAAGTCACGTGTGGATTCAGCGGATTGCCAACCCTTTCTGTGCAGAATCCCAAAACCGGTATTTCCAGCCCAATGCCGGCATACGTACTAAACAGCAGGAAACTTCGTCTAAAACTCAGGAGAAACGTTTCCTTGAAACTGCTCTGCTGTGCGTTCGTTCAACTAAGAGAGTTGAATCTATGTTGAGATTCAGCGAGTCAGAAACACGTTTCTTCTAGGAGCTGCGTTGGGATATTCCCGAGTGAATGGGACCATAGGCTGTACAGAGAAATATGTGCTTCTAAAACCAAAACGGAGCTATCTAACTGAATGGTTCCCAATTTGTGCATTCAACTGACAGAGTTAAACTCACGTGTGGATTCAGCGGTTTGCCAACCCTTTCTGTGCAGAATCCCAAATCCGGTATTTCCAGCCCAATGCCGGCATACGTACTAAACAGCAGGAAACTTCGTCTAAAACTCAGGAGAAACGATTCCTTGAAATTGCTCTGCTGTGCTTTCGTTCACCTAAGAGAGTTGAATCTATGTTGAGATTCAGCGAGTCAGAAACACGTTTCTTCTAGGAGCTGCGTTGGGATATTCCCGAGTGAAAGGGACCATATGCTGTACAGAGAAATATGTGCTTCTAAAACCACAACGGAGCTATCTAACTGAATGGTTGTCAATGTGTGCATTCAACTGACAGAGTTAAACTCACGTGTGGATTCAGCGGATTGCCAACCCTTTCTGTGCAGAATCCCAAAACCGGTATTTCCAGCCCAATGCCGGCATACGTACTAAACAGCAGGAAACTTCGTCTAAAACTCAGGAGAAACGTTTCCTTGAAACTGCTGTGCTGTGCGTTCGTTCACCTAAGAGAGTTGAATCTATGTTGAGATTCAGCGAGTCAGAAACACGTTTCTTCTAGGAACTGCGTTGGGATATTCCCGAGTGAATGGGACCATAGGCTGTACAGAGAAATATGTGCTTCTAAAACCAAAACGGAGCTATATAACTGAATGGTTGTAAATGTGCGCATTCAACTGACAGAGTTAAACTCACTTGTGGATTCAGCGGTTTGCCAACCCTTTCTGTGCAGAATCCCAAAACCGGTATTTCCAGCCCAATGCCGGCATACGTACTAAACAGCAGGAAACTTCGCCTAAAACTCAGGAGAAACGTTTCCTTGAAACTGCTCTGCTGTGCGTTCGTTCACCTAAGAGAGTTGAATCTACGTTGAGATTCAGCGAGTCAGAAACACGTTTCTTCTAGGAGCTGCGTTGGGATATTCCCGAGTGAAAGGGACCATAGGCTGTACAGAGAAATATCTGCTTCTAAAACCAAAACGGAGCTATCTAACTGAATGGTTGTCATTGTGTGCATTCAACTGACAGAGTTAAAGTCACGTGTGGATTCAGCGGATTGCCAACCCTTTCTGTGCAGAATCCCAAAACCGGTATTTCCAGCCCAATGCCGGCATACGTACTAAACAGCAGGAAACTTCGTCTAAAACTCAGGAGAAACGTTTCCTTGAAACTGCTCTGCTGTGCGTTCGTTCAACTAAGAGAGTTGAATCTATGTTGAGATTCAGCGAGTCAGAAACACGTTTCTTCTAGGAGCTGCGTTGGGATATTCCCGAGTGAATGGGACCATAGGCTGTACAGAGAAATATGTGCTTCTAAAACCAAAACGGAGCTATCTAACTGAATGGTTCCCAATTTGTGCATTCAACTGACAGAGTTAAACTCACGTGTGGATTCAGCGGTTTGCCAACCCTTTCTGTGCAGAATCCCAAATCCGGTATTTCCAGCCCAATGCCGGCATACGTACTAAACAGCAGGAAACTTCGTCTAAAACTCAGGAGAAACGATTCCTTGAAATTGCTCTGCTGTGCTTTCGTTCACCTAAGAGAGTTGAATCTATGTTGAGATTCAGCGAGTCAGAAACACGTTTCTTCTAGGAGCTGCGTTGGGATATTCCCGAGTGAAAGGGACCATATGCTGTACAGAGAAATATGTGCTTCTAAAACCACAACGGAGCTATCTAACTGAATGGTTGTCAATGTGTGCATTCAACTGACAGAGTTAAACTCACGTGTGGATTCAGCGGATTGCCAACCCTTTCTGTGCAGAATCCCAAAACCGGTATTTCCAGCCCAATGCCGGCATACGTACTAAACAGCAGGAAACTTCGTCTAAAACTCAGGAGAAACGTTTCCTTGAAACTGCTGTGCTGTGCGTTCGTTCACCTAAGAGAGTTGAATCTATGTTGAGATTCAGCGAGTCAGAAACACGTTTCTTCTAGGAACTGCGTTGGGATATTCCCGAGTGAATGGGACCATAGGCTGTACAGAGAAATATGTGCTTCTAAAACCAAAACGGAGCTATATAACTGAATGGTTGTAAATGTGCGCATTCAACTGACAGAGTTAAACTCACTTGTGGATTCAGCGGTTTGCCAACCCTTTCTGTGCAGAATCCCAAAACCGGTATTTCCAGCCCAATGCCGGCATACGTACTAAACAGCAGGAAACTTCGCCTAAAACTCAGGAGAAACGTTTCCTTGAAACTGCTCTGCTGTGCGTTCGTTCAGCTAAGAGAGTTCAATCTATGTTGAGATTCAGCGAGTCAGAAACACGTTTCTTCTAGGAGCTGCGTTGGGATATTCCCGAGTGAATGGGACCATAGGCTGTACAGAGAAATATCTGCTTCTAAAACTAAAACGGAGCTATCTAACTGAATGGTTGTCAATGTGTGCATTCAACTGACAGAGTTAAACTCACGTGTGGATTCAGCGGATTGCCAACCCTTTCTGTTCAGAATCCCAAAACCGGTATTTCCAGCCCAATGCCGGCATACGTACTAAACAGCAGGAAACTTCGCCTAAAACTCAGGAGAAACGTTTCCTTGAAACTGCTCTGCTGTGCGTTCGTTCACCTAAGAGAGTTGAATCTATGTTGAGATTCAGCGAGTAAGAAACACGTTTCTTCTAGGAGCTGCGTTGGGATATTCCCGAGTGAAAGGGACCATAGGCTGTACAGAGAAATATCTGCTTCTAAAACCAAAACGGAGCTATCTAACTGAATGGTTGCCAATTTGTGCATTCAACTGACAGAGTTAAACTCACGTGTGGATTTAGCGGTTTGCCAACCCTTTCTGTGCAGAATCCCAAATCCGGTATTTCCAGCCCAATGCCGGCATACGTACTAAACAGCAGGAAACTTCGTGTAAAACTCAGGAGAAACGTTTCCTTGAAACTGCTCTGCTGTGCGTTCGTTCACCTAAGAGAGTTGGATCTATGTTGAGATTCAGCGAGTCAGAAACACGTTTCTTCTAGGAGCTGCGTTGGGTTATTCCCGAGTGAATGGGACCATAGGCTGTACAGAGACATATCTGCTTCTAAAACCAAAACGGCGCTATCTAACTGAATGGTTGTCAATGTGTGCATTCAACTGACAGAGTTAAACTCACGTGTGGATTCAGCGGTTTGCCAACCCTTTCTGTGCAGAATCCCAAAACCGGTATTTCCAGCCCAATGCCGGCATACGTACTAAACAGCAGGAAACTTCGTCTAAAACTCAGGAGAAACGATTCCTTGAAACTGCTCTGCTGTGCGTTCGTTCACCTAAGAGAGTTGAATCTATGTTGAGATTCAGCGAGTCAGAAACACGTTTCTTCTAGGAGCTGCGTTGGGATATTCCCGAGTGAAAGGGACCATAGGCTGTACAGAGAAATATGTGCTTCTAAAACCAAAACGGAGCTATCTAACTGAATGGTTGTCAATTTGTGCATTCAACTGACAGAGTTAAACTCACGTGTGGATTCAGCGGTTTGCCAACCCTTTCTGTGCAGAATCCCAAAACCGGTATTTCCAGCCCAATGCCGGCATACGTACTAAACAGCAGGAAACTTCGTCTAAAACTCAGGAGAAACGTTTCCTTGAAACTGCTGTGCTGTGCGTTCGTTCACCTAAGAGAGTTGAATCTATGTTGAGATTCAGCGAGTCAGAAACACGTTTCTTCTAGGAGCTGCGTTGGGATATTCCCGAGTGAATAGGACCATAGGTTGTACAGAGAAATATCTGCTTCTAAAACCAAAACGGAGCTATCTAACTGAATGGTTGTCAATTTGTGCATTCAACTGACAGAGTTAAACTCACGTGTGGATTCAGCGGTTTGCAAACCCTTTCTGTGCAGAATCCCAAAACCGGTATTTCCAGCCCAATGCCGGCATACGTACTAAACAGCAGGAAACTTCGTCTAAAACTCAGGAGAAACGTTTCCTTGAAACTGCTCTGCTGTGCGTTCGTTCACCTAAGAGAGTTGAATCTATGTTGGGATTCAGCGAGTCAGAAACACGTTTCTTCTAGGAGCTGCGTTGGGATATTCCCGAGTGAATGGGACCATAGGCTGTACAGAGAAATATGTGCTTCTAAAACCAAAACGGAGCTATATAACTGAATGGTTGTAAATGTGCGCATTCAACTGACAGAGTTAAACTCACGTGTGGATTCAGCGGATTGCCAACCCTTTCTGTGCAGAATCCCAAAACCGGTATTTCCAGCCCAATGCCGGCATACGTACTAAACAGCAGGAAACTTCGCCTAAAACTCAGGAGAAACGTTTCCTTGAAACTGCTCTGCTGTGCGTTCGTTCACCTAAGAGAGTTGAATCTATGTTGAGATTCAGCGAGTCAGAAACACGTTTCTTCTAGGAGCTGCGTTGGGATATTCCCGAGTGAATGAGACCATAGGCTGTACATAGACATATCTGCTTCTAAAACCAAAACGGAGCTATCTAACTGAATGGTTGTCAATGTGTGCATTCAACTGACAGAGTTAAACTCACGTGTGGATTCAGCGGTTTGCCAACCCTTTCTGTGCAGAATCCCAAAACCGGTATTTCCAGCCCAATGCCGGCATACGTACTAAACAGCAGGAAACTTCGTCTAAAACTCAGGAGAAACGTTTCCTTGAAACTGCTCTGCTGTGCGTTCGTTCACCTAAGAGAGTTGAATCTATGTTGAGATTCAGCGAGTCAGAAACACGTTTCTTCTAGGAGCTGCGTTGGGATATTCCCGAGTGAAGGGGACCATAGGCTGTACAGAGAAATATCTGCTTCTAAAACCAAAACGGAGCTATCTAACTGAATGGTTGTCAATGTGTGCATTCAACTGAGAGAGTTAAACTCACGTGTGGATTCAGCGGTTTGCAAACCCTTTCTGTGCAGAATCCCAAAACCGGTATTTCCAGCCCAATGCCGGCATACGTACTAAACAGCAGGAAACTTCGTCTAAAACTCAGGAGAAACGTTTCCTTGAAACTGCTCTGCTGTGCGTTCGTTCACCTAAGAGAGTTGAATCTATGTTGAGATTCAGCGAGTCAGAAACACGTTTCTTCTAGGAGCTGCGTTGGGATATTCCCGAGTGAAAGGGACCATAGGCTGTACAGAGAAATATCTGCTTCTAAAGCCACAACGGAGCTATCTAACTGAATGGTTGTCAATGTGTGCATTCAACTGACAGAGTTAAACTCACGTGTGGATTCAGCGGATTGCCAACCCTTTCTGTGCAGAATCCCAAAACCGGTATTTCCAGCCCAATGCCTGCATACGTACTAAACAGCAGGAAACTTCGTCTAAAACTCAGGAGAAACGTTTCCTTGAAACTGCTCTGCTGTGCGTTCGTTCACCTAAGAGAGTTGAATCTATGTTGAGATTCAGCGAGTCAGAAACACGTTTCTTCTAGGAGCTGCGTTGGGATATTCCCCAGTGAAAGGGACCATAGGCTGTACAGAGAAATATCTGCTTCTAAAGCCACAACGGAGCTATCTAACTGAATGGTTGTCAATGTGTGCATTCAACTGACAGAGTTAAACTCACGTGTGGATTCAGTGGTTTGCCAACCCTTTCTGTGCAGAATCCCAAAACCGGTATTTCCAGCCCAATGCCGGCATACGTACTAAACAGCAGGAAACTTCGTCTAAAACTCAGGAGAAACGATTCCTTGAAACTGCTCTGCTGTGCGTTCGTTCACCTACGAGAGTTGAATCTATGTTGAGATTCAGCGAGTCAGAAACACGTTTCTTCTAGGAGCTGCGTTGGGATATTCCCGAGTGAAAGGGACCATAGGCTGTACAGAGAAATATGTGCTTCTAAAACCACAACGGAGCTATCTAACTGAATGGTTGTCAATGTGTGCATTCAACTGACAGAGTTAAACTCACGTGTGGATTCAGCGGTTTGCCAACCCTTTCTGTGCAGAATCCCAAAACCGGTATTTCCAGCCCAATGCCGGCATACGTACTAAACAGCAGGAAACTTCGTCTGAAACTCAGGAGAAACGTTTCCTTGAAACTGCTCTGCTGTGCGTTCATTCACCTAAGAGAGTTGAATCTATGTTGAGATTCAGCGAGTCAGAAACACGTTTCTTCTAGGAGCTGCGTTGGGATATTCCCCAGTGAAAGGGACCATAGGCTGTACAGAGAAATATCTGCTTCTAAAGCCACAACGGAGCTATCTAACTGAATGGTTGTCAATGTGTGCATTCAACTGACAGAGTTAAACTCACGTGTGGATTCAGCGGATTGCCAACCCTTTCTGTGCAGAATCCCAAAACCGGTATTTCCAGCCCAATGCCGGCATACGTACTAAACAGCAGGAAACTTCGTCTAAAACTCAGGAGAAACGATTCCTTGAAACTGCTCTGCTGTGCGTTCGTTCACCTAAGAGAGTTGAATCTATGTTGAGATTCAGCGAGTCAGAAACACGTTTCTTCTAGGAGCTGCGTTGGGATATTCCCGAGTGAAAGGGACCATAGGCTGTACAGAGAAATATGTGCTTCTAAAACCACAACGGAGCTATCTAACTGAATGGTTGTCAATGTGTGCATTCAACTGACAGAGTTAAACTCACGTGTGGATTCAGCGGTTTGCCAACCCTTTCTGTGCAGAATCCCAAAACCGGTATTTCCAGCCCAATGCCGGCATACGTACTAAACAGCAGGAAACTTCGTCTAAAACTCAGGAGAAACGTTTCCTTGAAACTGCTGTGCTGTGCGTTCGTTCACCTAAGAGAGTTGAATCTATGTTGAGATTCAGCGAGTCAGAAACACGTTTCTTCTAGGAGCTGCGTTGGGATATTCCCGAGTGAATGGGACCATAGGTTGTACAGAGAAATATCTGCTTCTAAAACCAAAACGGAGCTATATAACTGAATGGTTGTAAATGTGCGCATTCAACTGACAGAGTTAAACTCACTTGTGGATTCAGCGGTTTGCAAACCCTTTCTGTGCAGAATCCCAAAACCGGTATTTCCAGCCCAATGCCGGCATACGTACTAAACAGCAGGAAACTTCGCCTAAAACTCAGGAGAAACGTTTCCTTGAAACTGCTCTGCTGTGCGTTCGTTCACCTAAGAGAGTTGAATCTACGTTGAGATTCAGCGAGTCAGAAACACGTTTCTTCTAGGAGCTGCGTTCGGATATTCCCGAGTGAATGGGACCATAGCCTGTACAGAGAAATATCTGCTTCTAAAGCCACAACGGAGCTATCTAACTGAATGGTTGTCAATGTGTGCATTCAACTGACAAAGATAAACTCACGTGTGGATTCAGCGGTTTGCCAACCCTTTCTGTGCAGAATCCCAAAACCGGTATTTCCAGCCCAATGCCGGCATACGTACTAAACAGCAGGAAGCTTCGCCTAAAACTCAGGAGAAACGTTTCCTTGAAACTGCTCTGCTGTGCGTTTGTTCAACTAAGAGAGTTGAATCTATGTTGAGATTCAGCGAGTCAGAAACACGTTTCTTCTAGGAGCTGCGTTGGGATATTCCCGAGTGAATGGGACCATAAGCTGTACAGAGAAATATCTGCTTCTAAAATCAAAACGGAGCTATCTAACTGAATGGTTGCCAATTTGTGCATTCAACTGACAGAGTTAAACTCACGTGTGGATTCAGCGGTTTGCCAATCCTTTCTGTGCAGAATCCCAAATCCGGTATTTCCAGCCCAATGCCGGCATACGTACTAAACAGCAGGAAACTTCGTGTAAAACTCAGGAGAAACGTTTCCTTGAAACTGCTCTGCTGTGCGTTCGTTCACCTAAGAGAGTTGAATCTATGTTGAGATTCAGCGAGTCAGAAACACGTTTCTTTTAGGAGCTGCGTTGGGATATTCCCGAGTGAAAGGGACCATAGGCTGTACAGATAAATATCTGCTTCTAAAGCCACAACGGAGCTATCTAACTGAATGGTTGTCAATGTGTGCATTCAACTGACAGAGTTAAACTCACGTGTGGATTCAGCGGATTGACAACCCTTTCTGTGCAGAATCCCAAAACCGGTATTTCCAGCCCAATGCCGGCATACGTACTAAACAGCAGGAAACTTCGTCTAAAACTCAGGAGAAACGTTTCCTTGAAACTGCTCTGCTGTGCGTTCGTTCACCTAAGAGAGTTGAATCTATGTTGAGATTCAGCGAGTCAGAAACACGTTTCTTCTAGGAGCTGCGTTGGGATATTCCCGAGTGAAAGGTACCATAGACTGTACAGAGAAATATCTGCTTCTAAAACCAAAACGGAGCTATCTAACTGAATGGTTGTCAATGTGTGCATTCAACTGACAGAGGTAAACTTACGTGTGGATTCAGCTGATTGCCAACGCTTTCTGTGCAGAATCCCAAAACCGGTATTTCCAGCCCAATGCCGGCATACGTACTAAACAGCAGGAAACTTCGTCTAAAACTCAGGAGAAACGTTTCCTTGAAACTCCTCTGCTGTGCGTTCGTTCACCTAAGAGAGTTGAATCTATGTTGGGATTCAGCGAGTCAGAAACACGTTTCTTCTAGGAGCTGCGTTGGGATATTCCCGAGTGAATGAGACCATAGGCTGTACATAGACATATCTGCTTCTAAAACCAAAACGGAGCTATCTAACTGAATGGTTGTCAATGTGTGCATTCAACTGACAGAGTTAAACTCACGTGTGGATTCAGCGATTTGCCAACCCTTTCTGTGCAGAATCCCAAAACCGGTATTTCCAGCCCAATGCCGGCATACGTACTAAACAGCAGGAAACTTCGTCTAAAACTCAGGAGAAACGTTTCCTTGAAACTGCTCTGCTGTGCGTTCGTTCACCTAAGAGAGTTGAATCTATGTTGAGATTCAGCGAGTCAGAAACACGTTTCTTCTAGGAGCTGCATTGGGATATTCCCGAGTGAAGGGGACCATAGGCTGTACAGAGAAATATCTGCTTCTAAAACCAAAACGGAGCTATCTAACTGAATGGTTGTCAATGTGTGCATTCAACTGAGAGAGTTAAACTCACGTGTGGATTCAGCGGTTTGCAAACCCTTTCTGTGCAGAATCCCAAAACCGGTATTTCCAGCCCAATGCCGGCATACGTACTAAACAGCAGGAAACTTCGTCTAAAACTCAGGAGAAACGTTTCCTTGAAACTGCTCTGCTGTGCGTTCGTTCACCTAAGAGAGTTGAATCTATGTTGACATTCAGCGAGTCAGAAACACGTTTCTTCTAGGAGCTGCGTTGGGATATTCCCGAGTGAAAGGGACCATAGACTGTACAGAGAAATATCTGCTTCTAAAGCCACAACGGAGCTATCTAACTGAATGGTTGTCAATGTGTGCATTCAACTGACAGAGTTAAACTCACGTGTGGATTCAGCGGATTGCCAACCCTTTCTGTGCAGAATCCCAAAACCGGTATTTCCAGCCCAATGCCGGCATACGTACTAAACAGCAGGAAACTTCGTCTAAAACTCAGGAGAAACGTTTCCTTGAAACTGCTCTGCTGTGCGTTCGTTCACCTAAGAGAGTTGAATCTATGTTGAGATTCAGCGAGTCAGAAACACGTATCTTCTAGGAGCTGCGTTGGGATATTCCCCAGTGAAAGGGACCATAGGCTGTACAGAGAAATATCTGCTTCTAAAGCCACAACGGAGCTATCTAACTGAATGGTTGTCAATGTGTGCATTCAACTGACAGAGTTAAACTCACGTGTGGATTCAGCGGATTGCCAACCCTTTCTGTGCAGAATCCCAAAACCGGTATTTCCAGCCCAATGCCGGCATACGTACTAAACAGCAGGAAACTTCGTCTAAAACTCAGGAGAAACGATTCCTTGAAACTGCTGTGCTGTGCGTTCGTTCACCTAAGAGAGTTGAATCTATGTTGAGATTCAGCGAGTCAGAAACACGTTTCTTCTAGGAGCTGCGTTGGGATATTCCCGAGTGAATGGGACCATAGGTTGTACAGAGAAATATCTGCTTCTAAAACCAAAACGGAGCTATATAACTGAATGGTTGTAAATGTGCGCATTCAACTGACAGAGTTAAACTCACTTGTGGATTCAGCGGTTTGCAAACCCTTTCTGTGCAGAATCCCAAAACCGGTATTTCCAGCCCAATGCCGGCATACGTACTAAACAGCAGGAAACTTCGCCTAAAACTCAGGAGAAACGTTTCCTTGAAACTGCTCTTCTGTGCGTTCGTTCACCTAAGAGAGTTGAATCTACGTTGAGATTCAGCGAGTCAGAAACACGTTTCTTCTAGGAGCTGCGTTGGGATATTCCCGAGTGAATGGGACCATAGGCTGTACAGAGAAATATCTGCTTCTAAAGCCACAACGGAGCTATCTAACTGAATGGTTGTCAATGTGTGCATTCAACTGACAAAGTTAAACTCACGTGTGGATTCAGCGGTTTGCCAACCCTTTCTGTGCAGAATCCCAAAACCGGTATTTCCAGCCCAATGCCGGCATACGTACTAAACAGCAGGAAGCTTCGCCTAAAACTCAGGAGAAACGTTTCCTTGAAACTGCTCTGCTGTGCGTTTGTTCAACTAAGAGAGTTGAATCTATGTTGAGATTCAGCGAGTCAGAAACACGTTTCTTCTAGGAGCTGCGTTGGGATATTCCCGAGTGAATGGGACGATAAGCTGTACAGAGAAATATCTGCTTCTAAAACCAAAACGGAGCTATCTAACTGAATGGTTGCCAATTTGTGCATTCAACTGACAGAGTTAAACTCACGTGTGGATTCAGCGGTTTGCCAACCCTTTCTGTGCAGAATCCCAAATCCGGTATTTCCAGCCCAATGCCGGCATACGTACTAAACAGCAGGAAACTTCGTGTAAAACTCAGGAGAAACGTTTCCTTGAAACTGCTCTGCTGTGCGTTCGTTCACCTAAGAGAGTTGAATCTATGTTGAGATTCAGCGAGTCAGAAACACGTTTCTTTTAGGAGCTGCGTTGGGATATTCCCGAGTGAAAGGGACCATAGGCTGTACAGAGAAATATCTGCTTCTAAAGCCACAACGGAGCTATCTAACTGAATGGTTGTCAATGTGTGCATTCAACTGACAGAGTTAAACTCACGTGTGGATTCAGCGGATTGACAACCCTTTCTGTGCAGAATCCCAAAACCGGTATTTCCAGCCCAATGCCGGCATACGTACTAAACAGCAGGAAACTTCGTCTAAAACTCAGGAGAAACGTTTCCTTGAAACTGCTCTGCTGTGCGTTCGTTCACCTAAGAGAGTTGAATCTATGTTGAGATTCAGCGAGTCAGAAACACGTTTCTTCTAGGAGCTGCGTTGGGATATTCCCGAGTGAAAGGGACCATAGGCTGTACAGAGAAATATCTGCTTCTAAAGCCACAACGGAGCTATCTAACTGAATGGTTGTCAATGTGTGCATTCAACTGACAGAGTTAAACTCACGTGTGGATTCAGCGGATTGCCAACCCTTTCTGTGCAGAATCCCAAAACCGGTATTTCCAGCCCAATGCCGGCATACGTACTAAACAGCAGGAAACTTCGTCTAAAACTCAGGAGAAACGTTTCCTTGAAACTGCTCTGCTGTGCGTTCGTTCACCTAAGAGAGTTGAATCTATGTTGAGATTCAGCGAGTCAGAAACACGTATCTTCTAGGAGCTGCGTTGGGATATTCCCCAGTGAAAGGGACCATAGGCTGTACAGAGAAATATCTGCTTCTAAAGCCACAACGGAGCTATCTAACTGAATGGTTGTCAATGTGTGCATTCAACTGACAGAGTTAAACTCACGTGTGGATTCAGCGGATTGCCAACCCTTTCTGTGCAGAATCCCAAAACCGGTATTTCCAGCCCAATGCCGGCATACGTACTAAACAGCAGGAAACTTCGTCTAAAACTCAGGAGAAACGATTCCTTGAAACTGCTCTGCTGTGCGTTCGTTCACCTAAGAGAGTTGAATCTATGTTGAGATTCAGCGAGTCAGAAACACGTTTCTTCTAGGAGCTGCGTTGGGATATTCCCGAGTGAAAGGGACCATAGGCTGTACAGAGAAATATGTGCTTCTAAAACCACAACGGAGCTATCTAACTGAATGGTTGTCAATGTGTGCATTCAACTGACAGAGTTAAACTCACGTGTGGATTCAGCGGTTTGCCAACCCTTTCTGTGCAGAATCCCAAAACCGGTATTTCCAGCCCAATGCCGGCATACGTACTAAACAGCAGGAAACTTCGTCTAAAACTCAGGAGAAACGTTTCCTTGAAACTGCTGTGCTGTGCGTTCGTTCACCTAAGAGAGTTGAATCTATGTTGAGATTCAGCGAGTCAGAAACACGTTTCTTCTAGGAGCTGCGTTGGGATATTCCCGAGTGAATGGGACCATAGGTTGTACAGAGAAATATCTGCTTCTAAAACCAAAACGGAGCTATATAACTGAATGGTTGTAAATGTGCGCATTCAACTGACAGAGTTAAACTCACTTGTGGATTCAGCGGTTTGCAAACCCTTTCTGTGCAGAATCCCAAAACCGGTATTTCCAGCCCAATGCCGGCATACGTACTAAACAGCAGGAAACTTCGCCTAAAACTCAGGAGAAACGTTTCCTTGAAACTGCTCTTCTGTGCGTTCGTTCACCTAAGAGAGTTGAATCTACGTTGAGATTCAGCGAGTCAGAAACACGTTTCTTCTAGGAGCTGCGTTGGGATATTCCCGAGTGAATGGGACCATAGGCTGTACAGAGAAATATCTGCTTCTAAAGCCACAACGGAGCTATCTAACTGAATGGTTGTCAATGTGTGCATTCAACTGACAAAGTTATACTCACGTGTGGATTCAGCGGTTTGCCAACCCTTTCTGTGCAGAATCCCAAAACCGGTATTTCCAGCCCAATGCCGGCATACGTACTAAACAGCAGGAAGCTTCGCCTAAAACTCAGGAGAAACGTTTCCTTGAAACTGCTCTGCTGTGCGTTTGTTCAACTAAGAGAGTTGAATCTATGTTGAGATTCAGCGAGTCAGAAACACGTTTCTTCTAGGAGCTGCGTTGGGATATTCCCGAGTGAATGGGACGATAAGCTGTACAGAGAAATATCTGCTTCTAAAACCAAAACGGAGCTATCTAACTGAATGGTTGCCAATTTGTGCATTCAACTGACAGAGTTAAACTCACGTGTGGATTCAGCGGTTTGCCAACCCTTTCTGTGCAGAATCCCAAATCCGGTATTTCCAGCCCAATGCCGGCATACGTACTAAACAGCAGGAAACTTCGTGTAAAACTCAGGAGAAACGTTTCCTTGAAACTGCTCTGCTGTGCGTTCGTTCACCTAAGAGAGTTGAATCTATGTTGAGATTCAGCGAGTCAGAAACACGTTTCTTTTAGGAGCTGCGTTGGGATATTCCCGAGTGAAAGGGACCATAGGCTGTACAGAGAAATATCTGCTTCTAAAGCCACAACGGAGCTATCTAACTGAATGGTTGTCAATGTGTGCATTCAACTGACAGAGTTAAACTCACGTGTGGATTCAGCGGATTGACAACCCTTTCTGTGCAGAATCCCAAAACCGGTATTTCCAGCCCAATGCCGGCATACGTACTAAACAGCAGGAAACTTCGTCTAAAACTCAGGAGAAACGTTTCCTTGAAACTGCTCTGCTGTGCGTTCGTTCACCTAAGAGAGTTGAATCTATGTTGAGATACAGCGAGTCAGAAACACGTTTCTTCTAGGAGCTGCGTTGGGATATTCCCGAGTGAAAGGTACCATAGACTGTACAGAGAAATATCTGCTTCTAAAACCAAAACGGAGCTATCTAACTGAATGGTTGTCAATGTGTGCATTCAACTGACAGAGTTAAACTTACGTGTGGATTCAGCTGATTGCCAACCCTTTCTGTGCAGAATCCCAAAACCGGTATTTCCAGCCCAATGCCGGCATACGTACTAAACAGCAGGAAACTTCGTCTAAAACTCAGGAGAAACGTTTCCTTGAAACTCCTCTGCTGTGCGTTCGTTCACCTAAGAGAGTTGAATCTATGTCGGGATTCAGCGAGTCAGAAACACGTTTCTTCTAGGAGCTGCGTTGGGATATTCCCGAGTGAATGGGACCACAGGCTGTACAGAGAAATATGTGCTTCTAAAACCAAAACGGAGCTATATAACTGAATGGTTGTAAATGTGCGCATTCAACTGACAGAGTTAAACTCACGTGTGGATTCAGCGGATTGCCAACCCTTTCTGTGCAGAATCCCAAAACCGGTATTTCCAGCCCAATGCCGGCATACGTACTAAACAGCAGGAAACTTCGCCTAAAACTCAGGAGAAACGTTTCCTTGAAACTCCTCTGCTGTGCGTTCGTTCACCTAAGAGAGTTGAATCTATGTTGAGATTCAGCGAGTCAGAAACACGTTTCTTCTAGGAGCTGCGTTGGGATATTCCCGAGTGAATGAGACCATAGGCTGTACATAGACATATCTGCTTCTAAAACCAAAACGGAGCTATCTAACTGAATGGTTGTCAATGTGTGCATTCAACTGACAGAGTTAAACTCACGTGTGGATTCAGCGGTTTGCCAACCCTTTCTGTGCAGAATCCCAAAACCGGTATTTCCAGCCCAATGCCGGCATACGTACTAAACAGCAGGAAACTTCGCCTAAAACTCAGGAGAAACGTTTCCTTGAAACTGCTCTGCTGTGCGTTCGTTCACCTAAGAGAGTTGGATCTATGTTGAGATTCAGCGAGTCAGAAATGCGTTTCTTCTAGGAGCTGCGTTGGGATATTCCCGAGTGAAAGGGACCATAGGCTGTACAGAGAAATATCTGCTTCTAAAACCAAAACGGAGCTATCTAACTGAATGGTTGTCGATGTGTGCATTCAACTGACAGAGTTAAACTCACGTGTGGATTCAACGGATTACCCACCCTTTCTGTGCAGAATCCCAAAACCGGTATTTCCATCCCAATGCCGGCATACGTACTAAACAGCAGGTAACTTCGTCTAAAACTCAGGAGAAACGTTTCCTTGAAACTGCTCTGCTGTGCGTTCGTTCACCTAAGAGAGTTGAATCTATGTTGAGATTCAGCGAGTCAGAAACACGTTTCTTCTAGGAGCTGCGTTGGGATATTCCCGAGTGAATGGGACCATAGGCTGTACAGAGAAATATCTGCTTCTAAAACCAAAACGGAGCTATCTAACTGAATGGTTGTCAATGTGTGCATTCAACTGACAACGGTAAACTCACGTGTGGATTCAGCGGATTGCCAACACTTTCTGTGCAGAATCCCAAAACCGGTATTTCCAGCCCAATGCCGGCATACGTTCTAAACAGCAGGAAACTTCGTCTAAAACTCAGGAGAAACGTTTCCTTGAAACTGCTCTGCTGTGCGTTCGTTCACCTAAGAGAGTTGAATCTATGTTGAGATTCAGCGAGTCAGAAACACGTTTCTTCTAGGAGCTGCGTTGGGATATTCCCGAGTGAAAGGGACCATAGGCTGTACATAGAAATATCTGCTTCTAAAGCCACAACGGAGCTATCTAACTGAATGGTTGTCAATGTGTGCATTCAACTGACAGAGTTAAACTCACGTGTGGATTCAGCGGATTGACAACCCTTTCTGTGCAGAATCCCAAAACCGGTATTTCCAGCCCAATGCCGGCATACGTACTAAACAGCAGGAAACTTCGTCTAAAACTCAGGAGAAACGATTCCTTGAAACTGCTCTGCTGTGCGTTCGTTCACCTAAGAGAGTTGAATCTATGTTGAGATTCAGCGAGTCAGAAACACGTTTCTTCTAGGAGCTGCGTTGGGATATTCCCGAGTGAAAGGGACCATAGGCTGTACAGAGAAATATGTGCTTCTAAAACCACAACGGAGCTATCTAACTGAATGGTTGTCAATGTGTGCATTCAACTGACAGAGTTAAACTCACGTGTGGATTCAGCGGTTTGCCAACCCTTTCTGTGCAGAATCCCAAAACCGGTATTTCCAGCCCAATGCCGGCATACGTACTAAACAGCAGGAAACTTCGCCTAAAACTCAGGAGAAACGTTTCCTTGAAACTGCTCTGCTGTGCGTTCCTTCACCTAAGAGAGTTGAATCTACGTTGAGATTCAGCGAGTCAGAAACACGTTTCTTCTAGGAGCTGCGTTGGGATATTCCCGAGTGAATGGGACCATAGGCTGTACAGAGAAATATCTGCTTCTAAAGCCACAACGGAGCTATCTAACTGAATGGTTGTCAATGTGTGCATTCAACTGACAAAGTTAAACTCACGTGTGGATTCAGCGGTTTGCCAACCCTTTCTGTGCAGAATCCCAAAACCGGTATTTCCAGCCCAATGCCGGCATACGTACTAAACAGCAGGAAACTTCGCCTAAAACTGAGGAGAAACGTTTCCTTGAAACTGCTCTGCTGTGCGTTTGTTCAACTAAGAGAGTTGAATCTATGTTGAGATTCAGCGAGTCAGAAACACGTTTCTTCTAGGAGCTGCGTTGGGATATTCCCGAGTGAATATGACCATAGGCTGTACAGAGAAATATCTGCTTCTAAAACCAAAACGGAGCTATCTAACTGAATGGTTGTCAATGTGTGCATTCAACTGACAGAGTTAAACTCACGTGTGGATTCAGCGGTTTGCCAACCCTTTCTGTGCAGAATCCCAAAACCGGTATTTCCAGCCCAATGCCGGCATACGTACTAAACAGCAGGAAACTTCGTCTAAAACTCAGGAGAAACGTTTCCTTGAAACTGCTGTGCTGTGCGTTCGTTCACCTAAGAGAGTTGAATCTATGTTGAGATTCAGCGAGTCAGAAACACGTTTCTTCTAGGAGCTGCGTTGGGATATTCCCGAGTGAATGGGACCATAGGTTGTACAGAGAAATATCTGCTTCTAAAACCAAAACGGAGCTATATAACTGAATGGTTGTAAATGTCCGCATTCAACTGACAGAGTTAAACTCACTTGTGGATTCAGCGGTTTGCAAACCCTTTCTGTGCAGAATCCCAAAACCGGTATTTCCAGCCCAATGCCGGCATACGTACTAAACAGCAGGAAACTTCGCCTAAAACTCAGGAGAAACGTTTCCTTGAAACTGCTCTGCTGTGCGTTCGTTCACCTAAGAGAGTTGAATCTATGTTGACATTCAGCGAGTCAGAAACACGTTTCTTCTAGGAGCTGCGTTGGGATATTCCCGAGTGAAAGGGACCATAGGCTGTACAGAGAAATATCTGCTTCTAAAGCCACAACGGAGCTATCTAACTGAATGGTTGTCAATGTGTGCATTCAACTGACAGAGTTAAACTCACGTGTGGATTCAGCGGATTGACAACCCTTTCTGTGCAGAATCCCAAAACCGGTATTTCCAGCCCAATGCCGGCATACGTACTAAACAGCAGGAAACTTCGTCTAAAACTCAGGAGAAACGATTCCTTGAAACTGCTCTGCTGTGCGTTCGTTCACCTAAGAGAGTTGAATCTATGTTGAGATTCAGCGAGTCAGAAACACGTTTCTTCTAGGAGCTGCGTTGGGATATTCCCGAGTGAAAGGGACCATAGGCTGTACAGAGAAATATGTGCTTCTAAAACCACAACGGAGCTATCTAACTGAATGGTTGTCAATGTGTGCATTCAACTGACAGAGTTAAACTCACGTGTGGATTCAGCGGTTTGCCAACCCTTTCTGTGCAGAATCCCAAAACCGGTATTTCCAGCCCAATGCCGGCATACGTACTAAACAGCAGGAAACTTCGCCTAAAACTCAGGAGAAACGTTTCCTTGAAACTGCTCTGCTGTGCGTTCCTTCACCTAAGAGAGTTGAATCTACGTTGAGATTCAGCGAGTCAGAAACACGTTTCTTCTAGGAGCTGCGTTGGGATATTCCCGAGTGAATGGGACCATAGGCTGTACAGAGAAATATCTGCTTCTAAAGCCACAACGGAGCTATCTAACTGAATGGTTGTCAATGTGTGCATTCAACTGACAAAGTTAAACTCACGTGTGGATTCAGCGGTTTGCCAACCCTTTCTGTGCAGAATCCCAAAACCGGTATTTCCAGCCCAATGCCGGCATACGTACTAAACAGCAGGAAACTTCGCCTAAAACTCAGGAGAAACGTTTCCTTGAAACTGCTCTGCTGTGCGTTTGTTCAACTAAGAGAGGTGAATCTATGTTGAGATTCAGCGAGTCAGAAACACGTTTCTTCTAGGAGCTGCGTTGGGATATTCCCGAGTGAATATGACCATAGGCTGTACAGAGAAATATCTGCTTCTAAAACCAAAACGGAGCTATCTAACTGAATGGTTGTCAATGTGTGCATTCAACTGACAGAGTTAAACTCACGTGTGGATTCAGCGGTTTGCCAACCCTTTCTGTGCAGAATCCCAAAACCGGTATTTCCAGCCCAATGCCGGCATACGTACTAAACAGCAGGAAACTTCGTCTAAAACTCAGGAGAAACGTTTCCTTGAAACTGCTGTGCTGTGCGTTCGTTCACCTAAGAGAGTTGAATCTATGTTGAGATTCAGCGAGTCAGAAACACGTTTCTTCTAGGAGCTGCGTTGGGATATTCCCGAGTGAATGGGACCATAGGTTGTACAGAGAAATATCTGCTTCTAAAACCAAAACGGAGCTATATAACTGAATGGTTGTAAATGTGCGCATTCAACTGACAGAGTTAAACTCACTTGTGGATTCAGCGGTTTGCAAACCCTTTCTGTGCAGAATCCCAAAACCGGTATTTCCAGCCCAATGCCGGCATACGTACTAAACAGCAGGAAACTTCGCCTAAAACTCAGCAGAAACGTTTCCTTGAAACTGCTCTGCTGTGCGTTCGTTCACCTAAGAGAGTTGAATCTATGTTGAGATTCAGCGAGTCAGAAACACGTTTCTTGTAGGAGCTGCGTTGGGATATTCCCGAGTGAAAGGGACCATAGGCTGTACAGAGAAATATCTGCTTCTAAAACCAAAACGGAGCTATCTAACTGAATGGTTGCCAATTTGTGCATTCAACTGACAGAGTTAAACTCACGTGTGGATTCAGCGGTTTGCCAACCCTTTCTGTGCAGAATCCCAAATCCGGTATTTCCAGCCCAATGCCGGCATACGTACTAAACAGCAGGAAACTTCGTGTAAAACTCAGGAGAAACGTTTCCTTGAAACTGCTCTGCTGTGCGTTCGTTCACCTAAGAGAGTTGGATCTATGTTGAGATTCAGCGAGTCAGAAACACGTTTCTTCTAGGAGCTGCGTTGGGTTATTCCCGAGTGAATGGGACCATAGGCTGTACAGAGACATATCTGCTTCTAAAACCAAAACGGAGCTATCTAACTGAATGGTTGTCAATGTGTGCATTCAACTGACAGAGTTAAACTCACGTGTGGATTCAGCGGTTTGCCAACCCTTTCTGTGCAGAATCCCAAAACCGGTATTTCCAGCCCAATGCCGGCATACGTACTAAACAGCAGGAAACTTCGTCTAAAAGTCAGGAGAAACGATTCCTTGAAACTGCTCTGCTGTGCGTTCGTTCACCTAAGAGAGTTGAATCTATGTTGAGATTCAGCGAGTCAGAAACACGTTTCTTCTAGGAGCTGCGTTGGGATATTCCCGAGTGAATGGGACCATAGGTTGTACAGAGAAATATCTGCTTCTAAAACCAAAACGGAGCTATATAACTGAATGGTTGTAAATGTGCGCATTCAACTGACAGAGTTAAACTCACTTGTGGATTCAGCGGTTTGCAAACCCTTTCTGTGCAGAATCCCAAAACCGGTATTTCCAGCCCAATGCCGTCATACGTACTAAACAGCAGGAAACTTCGCCTATAACTCAGGAGAAACGTTTCCTTGAAACTGCTCTGCTGTGCGTTCGTTCACCTAAGAGAGTTGAATCTACGTTGAGATTCAGCGAGTCAGAAACACGTTTCTTCTAGGAGCTGCGTTGGGATATTCCCGAGTGAATATGACCATAGGCTGTACAGAGAAATATCTGCTTCTAAAAGCAAAACGGAGCTATCTAACTGAATGGTTGTCAATGTGTGCATTCAACTGACAGAGGTAAAGTCACGTGTGGATTCAGCGGTTTGCCAACCCTTTCTGTGCAGAATCCCAAAACCGGTATTTCCAGCCCAATGCCGGCATACGTACTAAACAGCAGGAAACTTCGTCTAAAACTCAGGAGAAACGTTTCCTTGAAACTGCTGTGCTGTGCGTTCGTTCACCTAAGAGAGTTGAATCTATGTTGAGATTCAGCGAGTCAGAAACACGTTTCTTCTAGGAGCTGCGTTGGTATATTCCCGAGTGAATGGGACCATAGGCTGTACAGAGAAATATCTGCTTCTAAAACCAAAACGGAGCTATCTAACTGAATGGTTGTCAATGTGTGCATTCCACTGACAAAGTTAAACTCACGTGTGGATTCAGCGGTTTGCCAACCCTTTCTGTGCAGAATCCTAAAACCGGTATTTCCAGCCCAATGCCGGCATACCTACTAAACAGCAGGAAACTTCGCCTAAAACTCAGGAGAAACGTTTCCTTGAAACTGCTCTGCTGTGCGTTTGTTCAACTAAGAGAGTTGAATCTATGTTGAGATTCAGCGAGTCAGAAACACGTTTCTTCTAGGAGCTGCGTTGGGATATTCCCGAGTGAATGGGACCATAAGCTGTACAGAGAAATATCTGCTTCTAAAACCAAAACGGAGCTATCTAACTGAATGGTTGCCAATTTGTGCATTCAACTGACAGAGTTAAACTCACGTGTGGATTCAGCGGTTTGCCAACCCTTTCTGTGCAGAATCCCAAATCCGGTATTTCCAGCCCAATGCCGGCATACGTACTAAACAGCAGGAAACTTCGTGTAAAACTCAGGAGAAACGTTTCCTTGAAACTGCTCTGCTGTGCGTTCGTTCACCTAAGAGAGTTGGATCTATGTTGAGATTCAGCGAGTCAGAAACACGTTTCTTCTAGGAGCTGCGTTGGGTTATTCCCGAGTGAATGGGATCATAGGCTGTACAGAGACATATCTGCTTCTAAAACCAAAACGGAGCTATCTAACTGAATGGTTGTCAATGTGTGCATTCAACTGACAGAGGTAAACTCACGTGTGGATTCAGCGGTTTGCCAACCTTTCTGTGCAGAATCCCAAAGCCGGTATTTCCAGCCCAATGCCGGCATACGTACTAAACAGCAGGAAACTTCGTCTAAAACTCAGGAGAAACGATTCCTTGAAACTGCTCTGCTGTGCGTTCGTTCACCTAAGAGAGTTGAATCTATGTTGAGATTCAGCGAGTCAGAAACACGTTTCTTCTAGGAGCTGCGTTGGGATATTCCCGAGTGAAAGGGACCATAGGCTGTACAGAGAAATATGTGCTTCTAAAACCACAACGGAGCTATCTAACTGAATGGTTGTCAATGTGTGCATTCAACTGACAGAGTTAAACTCACGTGTGGATTCAGCGGTTTGCCAACCCTTTCTGTGCAGAATCCCAAAACCGGTATTTCCAGCCCAATGCCGGCATACGTACTAAACAGCAGGAAACTTCGCCTAAAACTCAGGAGAAACGTTTCCTTGAAACTGCTCTGCTGTGCGTTCCTTCACCTAAGAGAGTTGAATCTACGTTGAGATTCAGCGAGTCAGAAACACGTTTCTTCTAGGAGCTGCGTTGGGATATTCCCGAGTGAATGGGACCATAGGCTGTACAGAGAAATATCTGCTTCTAAAGCCACAACGGAGCTATCTAACTGAATGGTTGTCAATGTGTGCATTCAACTGACAAAGTTAAACTCACGTGTGGATTCAGCGGTTTGCCAACCCTTTCTGTGCAGAATCCCAAAACCGGTATTTCCAGCCCAATGCCGGCATACGTACTAAACAGCAGGAAACTTCGCCTAAAACTCAGGAGAAACGTTTCCTTGAAACTGCTCTGCTGTGCGTTTGTTCAACTAAGAGAGTTGAATCTATGTTGAGATTCAGCGAGTCAGAAACACGTTTCTTCTAGGAGCTGCGTTGGGATATTCCCGAGTGAATATGACCATAGGCTGTACAGAGAAATATCTGCTTCTAAAACCAAAACGGAGCTATCTAACTGAATGGTTGTCAATGTGTGCATTCAACTGACAGAGTTAAACTCACGTGTGGATTCAGCGGTTTGCCAACCCTTTCTGTGCAGAATCCCAAAACCGGTATTTCCAGCCCAATGCCGGCATACGTACTAAACAGCAGGAAACTTCGTCTAAAACTCAGGAGAAACGTTTCCTTGAAACTGCTGTGCTGTGCGTTCGTTCACCTAAGAGAGTTGAATCTATGTTGAGATTCAGCGAGTCAGAAACACGTTTCTTCTAGGAGCTGCGTTGGGATATTCCCGAGTGAATGGGACCATAGGTTGTACAGAGAAATATCTGCTTCTAAAACCAAAACGGAGCTATATAACTGAATGGTTGTAAATGTGCGCATTCAACTGACAGAGTTAAACTCACTTGTGGATTCAGCGGTTTGCAAACCCTTTCTGTGCAGAATCCCAAAACCGGTATTTCCAGCCCAATGCCGGCATACGTACTAAACAGCAGGAAACTTCGCCTAAAACTCAGGAGAAACGTTTCCTTGAAACTGCTCTGCTGTGCGTTCGTTCACCTAAGAGAGTTGAATCTATGTTGAGATTCAGCGAGTCAGAAACACGTTTCTTCTAGGAGCTGCGTTGGGATATTCCCGAGTGAAAGGGACCATAGGCTGTACAGAGAAATATCTGCTTCTAAAACCAAAACGGAGCTATCTAACTGAATGGTTGCCAATTTGTGCATTCAACTGACAGAGTTAAACTCACGTGTGGATTCAGCGGTTTGCCAACCCTTTCTGTGCAGAATCCCAAATCCGGTATTTCCAGCCCAATGCCGGCATACGTACTAAACAGCAGGAAACTTCGTGTAAAACTCAGGAGAAACGTTTCCTTGAAACTGCTCTGCTGTGCGTTCGTTCACCTAAGAGAGTTGGATCTATGTTGAGATTCAGCGAGTCAGAAACACGTTTCTTCTAGGAGCTGCGTTGGGTTATTCCCGAGTGAATGGGACCATAGGCTGTACAGAGACATATCTGCTTCTAAAACCAAAACGGAGCTATCTAACTGAATGGTTGTCAATGTGTGCATTCAACTGACAGAGTTAAACTCACGTGTGGATTCAGCGGTTTGCCAACCCTTTCTGTGCAGAATCCCAAAACCGGTATTTCCAGCCCAATGCCGGCATACGTACTAAACAGCAGGAAACTTCGTCTAAAAGTCAGGAGAAACGATTCCTTGAAACTGCTCTGCTGTGCGTTCGTTCACCTAAGAGAGTTGAATCTATGTTGAGATTCAGCGAGTCAGAAACACGTTTCTTCTAGGAGCTGCGTTGGGATATTCCCGAGTGAAAGGGACCATAGGCTGTACAGAGAAATATGTGCTTCTAAAACCACAACGGAGCTATCTAACTGAATGGTTGTCAATGTGTGCATTCAACTGACAGAGTTAAACTCACGTGTGGATTCAGCGGTTTGCCAACCCTTTCTGTGCAGAATCCCAAAACCGGTATTTCCAGCCCAATGCCGGCATACGTACTAAACAGCAGGAAACTTCGTCTAAAACTCAGGAGAAACGATTCCTTGAAACTGCTCTGCTGTGCGTTCGTTCACCTAAGAGAGTTGAATCTATGTTGAGATTCAGCGAGTCAGAAACACGTTTCTTCTAGGAGCTGCGTTGGGATATTCCCGAGTGAATGGGACCATAGGTTGTACAGAGAAATATCTGCTTCTAAAACCAAAACGGAGCTATATAACTGAATGGTTGTAAATGTGCGCATTCAACTGACAGAGTTAAACTCACTTGTGGATTCAGCAGTTTGCAAACCCTTTCTGTGCAGAATCCCAAAACCGGTATTTCCAGCCCAATGCCGTCATACGTACTAAACAGCAGGAAACTTCGCCTATAACTCAGGAGAAACGTTTCCTTGAAACTGCTCTGCTGTGCGTTCGTTCACCTAAGAGAGTTGAATCTACGTTGAGATTCAGCGAGTCAGAAACACGTTTCTTCTAGGAGCTGCGTTGGGATATTCCCGAGTGAATATGACCATAGGCTGTACAGAGAAATATCTGCTTCTAAAAGCAAAACGGAGCTATCTAACTGAATGGTTGTCAATGTGTGCATTCAACTGACAGAGGTAAAGTCACGTGTGGATTCAGCGGTTTGCCAACCCTTTCTGTGCAGAATCCCAAAACCGGTATTTCCAGCCCAATGCCGGCATACGTACTAAACAGCAGGAAACTTCGTCTAAAACTCAGGAGAAACGTTTCCTTGAAACTGCTGTGCTGTGCGTTCGTTCACCTAAGAGAGTTGAATCTATGTTGAGATTCAGCGAGTCAGAAACACGTTTCTTCTAGGAGCTGCGTTGGGATATTCCCGAGTGAATGGGACCATAGGCTGTACAGAGAAATATCTGCTTCTAAAACCAAAACGGAGCTATCTAACTGAATGGTTGTCAATGTGTGCATTCCACTGACAAAGTTAAACTCACGTGTGGATTCAGCGGTTTGCCAACCCTTTCTGTGCAGAATCCTAAAACCGGTATTTCCAGCCCAATGCCGGCATACCTACTAAACAGCAGGAAACTTCGCCTAAAACTCAGGAGAAACGTTTCCTTGAAACTGCTCTGCTGTGCGTTTGTTCAACTAAGAGAGTTGAATCTATGTTGAGATTCAGCGAGTCAGAAACACGTTTCTTCTAGGAGCTGCGTTGGGATATTCCCGAGTGAATGGGACCATAAGCTGTACAGAGAAATATCTGCTTCTAAAACCAAAACGGAGCTATCTAACTGAATGGTTGCCAATTTGTGCATTCAACTGACAGAGTTAAACTCACGTGTGGATTCAGCGGTTTGCCAACCCTTTCTGTGCAGAATCCCAAATCCGGTATTTCCAGCCCAATGCCGGCATACGTACTAAACAGCAGGAAACTTCGTGTAAAACTCAGGAGAAACGTTTCCTTGAAACTGCTCTGCTGTGCGTTCGTTCACCTAAGAGAGTTGGATCTATGTTGAGATTCAGCGAGTCAGAAACACGTTTCTTCTAGGAGCTGCGTTGGGTTATTCCCGAGTGAATGGGATCATAGGCTGTACAGAGACATATCTGCTTCTAAAACCAAAACGGAGCTATCTAACTGAATGGTTGTCAATGTGTGCATTCAACTGACAGAGTTAAACTCACGTGTGGATTCAGCGGTTTGCCAACCTTTCTGTGCAGAATCCCAAAGCCGGTATTTCCAGCCCAATGCCGGCATACGTACTAAACAGCAGGAAACTTCGTCTAAAACTCAGGAGAAACGATTCCTTGAAACTGCTCTGCTGTGCGTTCGTTCACCTAAGAGAGTTGAATCTATGTTGAGATTCAGCGAGTCAGAAACACGTTTCTTCTAGGAGCTGCGTTGGGATATTCCCGAGTGAAAGGGACCATAGGCTGTACAGAGAAATATGTGCTTCTAAAACCAAAACGGAGCTATCTAACTGAATGGTTGTCAATTTGTGCATTCAAGTGACAGAGTTAAACTCACGTGTGGATTCAGCGGTTTGCCAACCCTTTCTGTGCAGAATCCCAAAACCGGTATTTCCAGCCCAATGCCGGCATACGTACTAAACAGCAGGAAACTTCGTCTAAAACTCAGGAGAAACGTTTCCTTGAAACTGCTGTGCTGTGCGTTCGTTCACCTAAGAGAGTTGAATTTATGTTGAGATTCAGCGAGTCAGAAACACGTTTCTTCTAGGAGCTGCGTTGGGATATTCCCGAGTGAATGGGACCATAGGTTGTACAGAGAAATATCTGCCTCTAAAACCAAAACGGAGCTATCTAACTGAATGGTTGTCAATTTGTGCATTCAACTGACAGAGTTAAACTCACGTGTGGATTCAGCGGTTTGCAAACCCTTTCTGTGCAGAATCCCAAAACCGGTATTTCCAGCCCAATGCCGGCATACGTACTAAACAGCAGGAAACTTCGTCTAAAACTCAGGAGAAACGTTTCCTTGAAACTGCTCTGCTGTGCATTCGTTCACCTAAGAGAGTTGAATCTATGTTGATATTCAGCGAGTCAGAAACACGTTTCTTCTAGGAGCTGCGTTGGGATATTCCCGAGTGAATGGGACCATAGGCTGTACAGAGAAATATGTGCTTCTAAAACCAAAACGGAGCTATATAACTGAATGGTTGTAAATGTGCGCATTCAACTGACAGAGTTAAACTCACTTGTGGATTCAGCGGTTTGCCAACCCTTTCTGTGCAGAATCCCAAAACCGGTATTTCCAGCCCAATGCCGGCATACGTACTAAACAGCAGGAAACTTCGCCTAAAACTCAGGAGAAACGTTTCCTTGAAACTGCTCTGCTGTGCGTTCGTTCACCTAAGAGAGTTCAATCTATCTTGAGATTCAGCGAGTCAGAAACACGTTTCTTCTAGGAGCTGCGTTGGGATATTCCCGAGTGAATATGACCATAGGCTGTACAGAGAAATATCTGCTTCTAAAACCAAAACGGAGCTATCTAACTGAATGGTTGTCAATGTGTGCATTCAACTGACAGAGTTAAAGTCACGTGTGGATTCAGCGGATTGCCAACCCTTTCTGTGCAGAATCCCAAAACCGGTATTTCCAGCCCAATGCCGGCATACGTACTAAACAGCAGGAAACTTCGCCTAAAACTCAGGAGAAACGTTTCCTTGAAACTGTTCTGCTGTGCGTTCGTTCACCTAAGAGAGTTGAATGTATGTTGAGATTCAGCGAGTCAGAAACACGTTTCTTCTAGGAGCTGCGTTGGGATATTCCCGAGTGAAAGGGACCATAGGCTGTACAGAGAAATATCTGCTTCTAAAACCAAAACGGAGCTATCTAACTGAATGGTTGCCAATTTGTGCATTCAACTGACAGAGTTAAACTCACGTGTGGATTCAGCGGTTTGCCAACCCTTTCTGTGCAGAATCCCAAATCCGGTATTTCCAGCCCAATGCCGGCATACGTACTAAACAGCAGGAAACTTCGTGTAAAACTCAGGAGAAACGTTTCCTTGAAACTGCTCTGATGTGCGTTCGTTCACCTAAGAGAGTTGGATCTATGTTGAGATTCAGCGAGTCAGAAACACGTTTCTTCTAGGAGCTGCGTTGGGTTATTCCCGAGTGAATGGGACCATAGGCTGTACAGAGACATATCTGCTTCTAAAACCAAAACGGAGCTATCTAACTGAATGGTTGTCAATGTGTGCATTCAACTGAGAGAGTTAAACTCACGTGTGGATTCAGCGGTTTGCCAACCCTTTCTGTGCAGAATCCCAAAACCGGTATTTCCAGCCCAATGCCGGCATACGTACTAAACAGCAGGAAACTTCGTCTAAAAGTCAGGAGAAACGATTCCTTGAAACTGCTCTGCTGTGCGTTCGTTCACCTAAGAGAGTTGAATCTATGTTGAGATTCAGCGAGTCAGAAACACGTTTCTTCTAGGAGCTGCGTTGGGATATTCCCGAGTGAAAGGGACCATAGGCTGTACAGAGAAATATGTGCTTCTAAAACCACAACGGAGCTATCTATCTGAATGGTTGTCAATGTGTGCATTCAACTGACAGAGTTAAACTCACGTGTGGATTCAGCGGTTTGCCAACCCTTTCTGTGCAGAATCCCAAAACCGGTATTTCCAGCCCAATGCCGGCATACGTACTAAACAGCAGGAAACTTCGTTTAAAACTCAGGAGAAACGTTTCCTTGAAACTGCTGTGCTGTGCGTTCGTTCACCTAAGAGAGTTGAATCTATGTTGAGATTCAGCGAGTCAGAAACACGTTTCTTCTAGGAGCTGCGTTGGGATATTCCCGAGTGAATGGGACCATAGGTTGTACAGAGAAATATCTGCTTCTAAAACCAAAACGGAGCAATATAACTGAATGGTTGTAAATGTGCGCATTCAACTGACAGAGTTAAACTCACTTGTGGATTCAGCGGTTTGCAAACCCTTTCTGTGCAGAATCCCAAAACCGGTATTTCCAGCCCAATGCCGTCATACGTACTAAACAGCAGGAAACTTCGCCTAAAACTCAGGAGAAACGTTTCCTTGAAACTGCTCTGATGTGCGTTCGTTCACCTAAGAGAGTTGAATCTACGTTGAGATTCAGCGAGTCAGAAACACGTTTCTTCTAGGAGCTGCGTTGGGATATTCCCGAGTGAATATGACCATAGGCTGTACAGAGAAATATCTGCTTCTAAAACCAAAACGGAGCTATCTAACTGAATGGTTGTCAATGTGTGCATTCAACTGACAGAGTTAAACTCACGTGTGGATTCAGCGGATTGCCAACCCTTTCTGTGCAGAATCCCAAAACCGGTATTTCCAGCCCAATGCCGTCATACGTACTAAACAGCAGGAAACTTCGCCTAAAACTCAGGAGAAACGTTTCCTTGAAACTGCTCTGCTGTGCGTTCGTTCAACTAAGAGAGTTGAATCTATGTTGAGATTCAGCGAGTCAGAAACACGTTTCTTCTAGGAGCTGCGTTGGGATATTCCCGAGTGAATGGGACCATAGGCTGTACAGAGAAATATCTGCTTCTAAAACCAAAACGGAGCTATCTAACTGAATGGTTCCCAATTTGTGCATTCAACTGACAGAGTTAAACTCACGTGTGGATTCAGCGGTTTGCCAACCCTTTCTGTGCAGAATCCCAAATCCGGTATTTCCAGCCCAATGCCGGCATACGTACTAAACAGCAGGAAACTTCGTGTAAAACTCAGGAGAAACGTTTCCTTGAAACTGCTCTGCTGTGCGTTCGTTCACCTAAGAGAGTTGGATCTATGTTGAGATTCAGCGAGTCAGAAACACGTTTCTTCTAGGAGCTGCGTTGGGTTATTCCCGAGTGAATGGGACCATAGGCTGTACAGAGACAAATCTGCTTCTAAAACCAAAACGGAGCGATCTAACTGAATGGTTGTCAATGTGTGCATTCAACTGACAGAGTTAAACTCACGTGTGGATTCAGCGGTTTGCCAACCCTTTCTGTGCAGAATCCCAAAACCGGTATTTCCAGCCCAATGCCGGCATACGTACTAAACAGCAGGAAACTTCGTCTAAAACTCAGGAGAAACGATTCCTTGAAACTGCTCTGCTGTGCGTTCGTTCACCTAAGAGAGTTGAATCTATGTTGAGATTCAGCGAGTCAGAAACACGTTTCTTCTAGGAGCTGCGTTGGGATATTCCCGAGTGAAAGGGACCATAGGCTGTACAGAGAAATATGTGCTTCTAAAACCAAAACGGAGCTATCTAACTGAATGGTTGTCAATTTGTGCATTCAACTGACAGAGTTAAACTCACGTGTGGATTCAGCGGTTTGCCAACCCTTTCTGTGCAGAATCCCAAAACCGGTATTTCCAGCCCAATGCCGGCATACGTACTAAACAGCAGGAAACTTCGTCTAAAACTCAGGAGAAACGTTTCCTTGAAACTGCTCTGCTGTGCATTCGTTCACCTAAGAGAGTTGAATCTATGTTGAGATTCAGCGAGTCAGAAACACGTTTCTTCTAGGAGCTGCGTTGGGATATTCCCGAGTGAATGGGACCAAAGGTTGTACAGAGAAATATCTGCTTCTAAAACCAAAACGGAGCTATCTAACTGAATGGTTGTCAATGTGTGCATTCAACTGACAGAGTTAAACTCACGTGTGGATTCAGCGGTTTGCCAACCCTTTCTGTGCAGAATCCCAAAACCGGTATTTCCAGCCCAATGCAGGCATACGTACTAAACAGCAGGAAACTTCGCCTAAAACTCAGGAGAAACGTTTCCTTGAAACTGCTCTGCTGTGCGTTCGTTCAACTAAGAGAGTTGAATCTATGTTGAGATTCAGCGAGTCAGAAACACGTTTCTTCTAGGAGCTGCGTTGGGATATTCCCGAGTGAATGGGACCATAGGCTGTACAGAGAAATATGTGCTTCTAAAAACAAAACGGAGCTATATAACTGAATGGTTGTAAATGTGCGCATTCAACTGACAGAGTTAAACTCACTTGTGGATTCAGCGGTTTGCTAACCCTTTCTGTGCAGAATCCCAAAACCGGTATTTCCAGCCCAATGCCGGCATACGTACTAAACAGCAGGAAACTTCGCCTAAAACTCAGGAGAAACGTTTCCTTGAAACTGCTCTGCTGTGCGTTCGTTCACCTAAGAGAGTTGAATCTATGTTGAGATTCAGCGAGTCAGAAACACGTTTCTTCTAGGAGCTGCGTTGGGATATTCCCGAGTGAATGGGACCATAGGCTGTACAGAGAAATATCTGCTTCTAAAAACAAAACGGAGCTATATAACTGAATGGTTGTCAATGTGTGCATTCAACTGACAGAGTTAAACTCACGTGTGGATTCAGCGGATTGCCAACCCTTTCTGTGCAGAATCCCAAAACCGGTATTTCCAGCCCAATGCCGGCATACGTACTAAACAGCAGGAAACTTCGCCTAAAACTCAGGAGAAACGTTTCCTTGAAACTGCTCTGCTGTGCGTTCGTTCACCTAAGAGAGTTGAATCTATGTTGAGATTCAGCGAGTCAGAAACACGTTTCTTCTAGGAGCTGCGTTGGGATATTCCCGAGTGAAAGGGACCATAGGCTGTACAGAGAAATATCTGCTTCTAAAACCAAAACGGAGCTATCTAACTGAATGGTTGCCAATTTGTGCATTCAACTGACAGAGTTAAACTCACGTGTGGATTCAGCGGTTTGCCAACCCTTTCTGTGCAGAATCCCAAATCCGGTATTTCCAGCCCAATGACGGCATACGTACTAAACAGCAGGAAACTTCGTGTAAAACTCAGGAGAAACGTTTCCTTGAAACTGCTCTGCTGTGCGTTCGTTCACCTAAGAGAGTTGGATCTATGTTGAGATTCAGCGAGTCAGAAACACGTTTCTTCTAGGAGCTGCGTTGGGTTATTCCCGAGTGAATGGGACCATAGGCTGTACAGAGACATATCTGCTTCTAAAGCCACAACGGAGCTATCTAACTGAATGGTTGTCAATGTGTGCATTCAACTGACAGAGTTAAACTCACGTGTGGATTCAGCGGTTTGCCAACCCTTTCTGTGCAGAATCCCAAAACCGGTATTTCCAGCCCAATGCCGGCATACGTACTAAACAGCAGGAAACTTCGTCTAAAACTCAGGAGAAACGATTCCTTGAAACTGCTCTGCTGTGCGTTCGTTCACCTAAGAGAGTTGAATCTATGTTGAGATTCAGCGAGTCAGAAACACGTTTCTTCTAGGAGCTGCGTTGGGATATTCCCGAGTGAAAGGGACCATAGGCTGTACAGAGAAATATCTGCTTCTAAAACCAAAACGGAGCTATCTAACTGAATGGTTGTCAATGTGTGCATTCAACTGACAGAGTTAAACTCACGTGTGGATTCAGCGGTTTGCCAACCCTTTCTGTGCAGAATCCCAAAACCGGTATTTCCAGCCCAATGCCGGCATACGTACTAAACAGCAGGAAACTTCGTCTAAAACTCAGGAGAAACGTTTCCTTGACACTGCTCTGCTGTGCGTTCGTTCAACTAAGAGAGTTGAATCTATGTGGAGATTCAGCGAGTCAGAAACACGTTTCTTCTAGGAGCTGCGTTGGGATATTCCCGAGTGAAGGGGACCATAGGCTGTACAGAGAAATATCTGCTTCTAAAACCAAAACGGAGCTATCTAACTGAATGGTTGTCAATGTGTGCATTCAACTGAGAGAGTTAAACTCACGTGTGGATTCAGCGGTTTGCCAACCCTTTCTGTGCAGAATCCCAAAACCGGTATTTACAGTCCAATGCCGGCATGCGTACTAAACAGCAGGAAACTTCGTCTAAAACTCAGGATAAACGTTTCCTTGAAACTGCTCTGCTGTGCGTTCGTTCACCTAAGAGAGTTGAATCTATGTTGAGATTCAGCGAGTCAGAAACACGTTTCTTCTAGGAGCTGCGTTGGGATATTCCCGAGTGAAAGGGACCATAGGCTGTACAGAGAAATATCTGCTTCTAAAGCCACAACGGAGCTATCTAACTGAATGGTTGTCAATGTGTGCATTCAACTGACAGAGTTAAACTCACGTGTGGATTCAGCGGATTGACAACCCTTTCTGTGCAGAATCCCAAAACCGGTATTTCCAGCCCAATGCCGGCATACGTACTAAACAGCAGGAAACTTCGTCTAAAACTCAGGAGAAACGTTTCCTTGAAACTGCTCTGCTGTGCGTTCGTTCACCTAAGAGAGTTGAATCTATGTTGAGATTCAGCGAGTCAGAAACACGTTTCTTCTAGGAGCTGCGTTGGGATATTCCCGAGTGAAAGGTACCATAGACTGTACAGAGAAATATCTGCTTCTAAAACCAAAACGGAGCTATCTAACTGAATGGTTGTAAATGTGTGCATTCAACTGACAGAGTTAAACTTACGTGTGGATTCAGCGGATTGCCAACCCTTTCTGTGCAGAATCCCAAAACCGGTATTTCCAGCCCAATGCCGGCATACGTACTAAACAGCAGGAAACTTCGTCTAAAACTCAGGAGAAACGTTTCCTTGAAACTGCTCTGCTGTGCGTTCGTTCACCTAAGAGAGTTGAATCTATGTTGGGATTCAGCGAGTCAGAAACAGGTTTCTTCTAGGAGCTGCGTTGGGATATTCCCGAGTGTATGGGACCATAGGCTGTACAGAGAAATATGTGCTTCTAAAACCAAAACGGAGCTATATAACTGAATGGTTGTAAATGTGCGCATTCAACTGACAGAGTTAAACTCACGTGTGGATTCAGCGGATTGCCAACCCTTTCTGTGCAGAATCCCAAAACCGGTATTTCCAGCCCAATGCCGGCATACGTACTAAACAGCAGGAAACTTCGCCTAAAACTCAGGAGAAACGTTTCCTTGAAACTGCTCTGCTGTGCGTTCGTTCACCTAAGAGAGTTGAATCTATGTTGAGATTCAGCGAGTCAGAAACACGTTTCTTCTAGGAGCTGCGTTGGGATATTCCCGAGTGAATGGGACCATAGGCTGTACATAGACATATCTGCTTCTAAAACCAAAACGGAGCTATCTAACTGAATGGTTGTCAATGTGTGCATTCAACTGACAGAGTTAAACTCACGTGTGGATTCAGCGGTTTGCCAACCCTTTCTGTGCAGAATCCCAAAACCGGTATTTCCAGCCCAATGCCGGCATACGTACTAAACAGCAGGAAACTTCGTCTAAAACTCAGGAGAAACGTTTCCTTGAAACTGCTCTGCTGTGCGTTCGTTCACCTAAGAGAGTTGGATCTATGTTGAGATTCAGCGAGTCAGAAATACGTTTCTTCTAGGAGCTGCGTTGGGATATTCCCGAGTGAAAGGGACCATAGGCTGTACAGAGAAATATCTGCTTCTAAAACCAAAACGGAGCTATCTAACTGAATGGTTGTCAATGTGTGCATTCAACTGAGAGACTTAAACTCACGTGTGGATTCAGCGGATTACCCACCCTTTCTGTGCAGAATCCCAAAACCGGTATTTCCATCCCAATGACGGCATACGTACGAAACAGCAGGAAACTTCGTCTAAAACTCAGGAGAAACGTTTCCTTGAAACTGCTCTGCTGTGCGTTCGTTCACCTAAGAGAGTTGAATCTATGTTGAGATTCAGCGAGTCAGAAACACGTTTCTTCTAGGAGCTGCGTTGGGATATTCCCGAGTGAATGGGACCATAGGCTGCACAGAGAAATATCTGCTTCTAAAACCAAAACGGAGCTATCTAACTGAATGGTTGTCAATGTGTGCATTCAACTGACAAAGGTAAACTCACGTGTGGATTCAGCGGATTGCCAACACTTTCTGTGCAGAATCCCAAAACCGGTATTTCCAGCCCAATGCCGGCATAAGTACTAAACAGCAGGAAACTTCGTCTAAAACTCAGGAGAAACGTTTCCTTGAAACTGCTCTGCTGTGCGTTCGTTCACCTAAGAGAGTTGAATCTATGTTGAGATTCAGCGAGTCAGAAACACGTTTCTTCTAGGAGCTGCGCTGGGATATTCCCGAGTGAAAGGGACCATAGGCTGTACAGAGAAATATCTGCTTCTAAAGCCACAACGGAGCTATCTAACTGAATGGTTGTCAATGTGTGCATTCAACTGAGAGAGTTAAACTCACGTGTGGATGCAGCGGATTGCCAATCCTTTCTGTGCAGAATCCCAAAACCGGTATTTCCAGCCCAATGCCGGGATAAGTACTAAACAGCAGGAAACTTCCTCTAAAACTCAGGAGAAACGTTTCCTTGAAACTGCTCTGCTGTGCGTTCGTTCACCTAAGAGAGTTGAATCTATGTTGAGATTTAGCGAGGGAGAAACACGTTTCTTCTAGGAGCTGCGTTGGGATATTCCCGAGTGAATGGGACCATAGGCTGTACAGAGAAATATCTGCTTCTAAAACCAAAACGGAGCTATCTAACTGAATGGTTGTCAATGTGTGCATTCAACTGACAGAGTTAAACTCACGTGTGGATTCAGCGGATTGCCAATCCTTTCTGTGCAGAATCCCAAAACCGTTATTTCCAGCCCAATGCCGGCATACGTACTAAACAGCAGGAAACTTCGTCTAAAACTCAGGAGAAACGTTTCCTTGAAACTGCTCTGCTGTGCGTTCGTTCACCTAAGAGAGTTGGATCTATGTTGAGATTCAGCGAGTCAGAAACACGTTTCTTCTAGGAGCTGCGTTGGGATATTCCCGAGTGAATGGGACCATAGGCTGTACAGAGAATTATCTGCTTCTAAAACCACAACGGAGCTATCTAACTGAATGGTTGTCAATTTGTGCATTCAACTGACAGATTTAAACTCACGTGTGGATTCAGCGGTTTGCCAACCCTTTCTGTGCAGAATCCCAAAACCGGTATTTCCAGCCCAATGCCGGCATAAGTACTAAACAGCAGTAAACTTCGTCTAAAACTCAGGAGAAACGTTTCCTTGAAACTGCTCTGCTGTGCGTTCGTTCACCTAAGAGAGTTGAATCTATGTTGAGATTCAGCGAGTCAGAAACACGTTTCTTCTAGGAGCTGCGTTGGGATATTCCCGAGTGAAGGGGACCATAGGCTGTACAGAGAAATATCTGCTTCTAAAACCAAAACGGAGCTATCTAACTGAATGGTTGTCAATGTGTGCATTCAACTGACAGAGTTAAACTCACGTGTGGATTCAGCGGTTTGCCAACCCTTTCTGTGCAGAATCCCAAAACCGGTATTTCCAGCCCAATGCCGGCATACGTACTAAACAGCAGGAAACTTCGTCTAAAACTCAGGAGAAACGTTTCCTTGAAACTGCTCTGCTGTGCGTTCGTTCACCTAAGAGAGTTGGATCTATGTTGAGATTCAGCGAGTCAGAAATACGTTTCTTCTAGGAGCTGCGTTGGGATATTCCCGAGTGAAAGGGACCATAGGCTGTACAGAGAAATATATGCTTCTAAAACCAAAACGGAGTTATCTAACTGAATGGTTGTCAATGTGTGCATTCAACTGAGAGAGTTAAACTCACGTGTGGATTCAACGGATTACCCACCCTTTCTGTGCAGAATCCCAAAACCAGTATTTCCATCCCAATGCCGGCATACGTACTAAACAGCAGGAAACTTCGTCTAAAACTCAGGAGAAACGTTTCCTTGAAACTGCTCTGCTGTGTGTTCGTTCACCTAAGAGAGTTGAATCTATGTTGAGATTCAGCGAGTCAGAAACACGTTTCTTCTAGGAGCTGCGTTGGGATATTCCCGAGTGAATGGGACCATAGGCTGTACAGAGAAATATCTGCTTCTAAAACCAAAACGGAGCTATCTAACTGAATGGTTGTCATTGTGTGCATTCAACTGACACCGGTAAACTCACGTGTGGATTCAGCGGATTGCAAACCCTTTCTGTGCAGAATCCCAAAACCGGTATTTCCAGCCCAATGCCGGCATACGTACTAAACAGCAGGAAACTTCGTCTAAAACTCAGGAGAAACGTTTCCTTGAAACTGCTCTGCTGTGCCTTCGTTCACCTAAGAGAGTTGAATCTATGTTGAGATTCAGCGAGTCAGAAACACGTTTCTTCTAGGAGCTGCGTTGGGATATTCCCGAGTGAATGGGACCATAGGCTGTACAGAGAAATATCTGCTTCTAAAACCAAAACGGAGCTATCTAACTGAATGGTTGTCAATGTGTGCATTCAACTGAGAGAGTTAAACTCACGTGTGGATTCAGCGGTTTGCAAACCCTTTCTGTGCAGAATCCCAAAACCGGTATTTCCAGCCCAATGCCGGCATACGTACTAAACAGCAGGAAACTTCGTCTAAAACTCAGGAGAAACGTTTCCTTGAAACTGCTCTGCTGTGCGTTCGTTCACCTAAGAGAGTTGAATCTATGTTGAGATTCAGCGAGTCAGAAACACGTTTCTTCTAGGAGCTGCCTTGGGATATTCCCGAGTGAAAGGGACCATAGGCTGTACAGAGAAATATCTGCTTCTAAAGCCACAACGGAGCTATCTAACTGAATGGTTGTCAATGTGTGCATTCAACTGACAGAGTTAAACTCACGTGTGTATTCAGCGGATTGCCAACCCTTTCTGTGCAGAATCCCAAAACCGGTATTTCCAGCCCAATGCCGGCATAAGTACTAAACAGCAGGAAACTTCGTCGAAAACTCAGGAGAAACGTTTCCTTGAAACTGCTCTGCTGTGCCTTCGTTCACCTAAGAGAGTTGAATCTATGTTGAGATTTAGCGAGGGAGAAACACGTTTCTTCTAGGAGCTGCGTTGGGATATTCCCGAGTGAATGGGACCATAGGCTGTACAGAGAAATATGTGCTTCTAAAACCAAAACGGAGCTATCTAACTGAATGGTTGTCATTGTGTGCATTCAACTGACAGAGTTAAACTCACGTGTGGATTCAGCGGATTGCCAATCCTTTCTGTGCAGAATCCCAAAACCGGTAATTCCAGCCCAATGCCGGCATACGTACTAAACAGCAGGAAACTTCGTCTAAAACTCAGGAGAAACGTTTCCTTGAAACTGCTCTGCTGTGCGTTCGTTCACCTAAGAGAGTTGGATCTATTTTGAGATTCAGCGAGTCAGAAACACGTTTCTTCTAGGAGCTGCGTTGGGATATTCCCGAGTGAATGGGACCATAGGCTGTACAGAGAAATATCTGCTTCTAAAACCACAACGGAGCTATCTAACAGAATGGTTGTCAATTTGTGCATTCAACTGACAGATTTAAACTCACGTGTGGATTCAGCGGTTTGCCAACCCTTTCTGTGCAGAATCCCAAAACCGGTATTTCCAGCCCAATGCCGGCATAAGTACTAAACAGCAGTAAACTTCGTCTAAAACTCAGGAGAAACGTTTCCTTGAAACTGCTCTGCTGTGCGTTCGTTCACCTAAGAGAGTTGAATCTATGTTGAGATTCAGCGAGTCAGAAACACGTTTCCTCTAGGAGCTGCGTTGGGATATTCCCGAGTGAAGGGGACCATAGGCTGTACAGAGAAATATCTGCTTCTAAAGCCACAACGGAGCTATCTAACTGAATGGTTGTCAATGTGTGCATTCAACTGACAGAGTTAAACTCACGTGTGTATTCAGCGGATTGCCAACCCTTTCTGTGCAGAATCCCAAAACCGGTATTTCCAGCCCAATGCCGGCATAAGTACTAAACAGCAGGAAACTTCGTCGAAAACTCAGGAGAAACGTTTCCTTGAAACTGCTCTGCTGTGCGTTCGTTCACCTAAGAGAGTTGAATCTATGTTGAGATTTAGCGAGGGAGAAACACGTTTCTTCTAGGAGCTGCGTTGGGATATTCCCTAGTGAATGGGACCATAGGCTGTACAGAGAAATATCTGCTTCTAAAACCAAAACGGAGCTATCTAACTGAATGGTTGTCAATGTGTGCATTCAACTGACAGAGTTAAACTCACGTGTGGATTCAGCGGATTGCCAATCCTTTCTGTGCAGAATCCCAAAACCGGTATTTCCAGCCCAATGCCGGCATACGTACTAAACAGCAGGAAACTTCGTCTAAAACTCAGGAGAAACGTTTCCTTGAAACTGCTCTGCTGTGCGTTCGTTCACCTAAGAGAGTTGGATCTATGTTGAGATTCAGCGAGTCAGAAACACGTTTCTTCTAGGAGCTGCGTTGGGATATTCCCGAGTGAATGGGACCATAGGCTGTACAGAGAAATATCTGCTTCTAAAACCACAACGGAGCTATCTAACTGAATGGTTGTCAATTTGTGCATTCAACTGACAGATTTAAACTCACGTGTGGATTCAGCGGTTTGCCAACCCTTTCTGTGCAGAATCCCAAAACCGGTATTTCCAGCCCAATGCCGGCATAAGTACTAAACAGCAGTAAACTTCGTCTAAAACTCAGGAGAAACGTTTCCTTGAAACTGCTCTGCTGTGCGTTCGTTCACCTAAGAGAGTTGAATCTATGTTGAGATTCAGCGAGTCAGAAACACGTTTCCTCTAGGAGCTGCGTTGGGATATTCCCGAGTGAAGGGGACCATAGGCTGTACAGAGAAATATCTGCTTCTAAAACCAAAACGGAGCTATCTAACTGAATGGTTGTCAATGTGTGCATTCAACTGACAACGTTAAACTCACGTGTGGATTCAGCGGATTACCCACCCTTTCTGTGCAGAATCCCAAAACCGGTATTTCCAGCCCAATGCCGGCATACGTACTAAACAACAGGAAACTTCGCCTAAAACTCAGGAGAAACGTTTCCTTGAAACTGCTCTGCTGTGCGTTCGTTCACCTAAGAGAGTTGAATCTATGTTGAGATTCAGCGAGTCAGAAACACGTTTCTTCTAGGAGCTGCGTTGGGATATTCCCGAGTGAATGGGACCATGGGCTGTACAGAGAAATATCTGCTTCTAAAACCAAAACGGAGCTATCTAACTGAATGGTTGTCAATGTGTGCATTCAACTGAGAGAGTTAAACTCACGTGTGGATTCAGCGGATTACCCACCCTTTCTGTGCAGAATCCCAAAACCGGTATTTCCATCCCAATGCCGGCATACGTACTAAAGAGCAGGAAACTTCGTCTAAAAATCAGGAGAAACGTTTCCTTGAAACTGCTCTGCTGTGCGTTCGTTCACCTAAGAGATTTGAATCTATGTTGACATTCAGCGAGTCAGAAACAAGTTTCTTCTAGGAGCTGCGTTGGGATATTCCCGAGTGAATGGGACCATTGGCTGTACAGAGAAATATCTGGTTCTAAAACCAAAACGGAGCTATCTAACTGAATGGTTGTCAATGTGTGCATTCAACTGACAACGTTAAACTCACGTGTGGATTTAGCGGATTGCCAAACCTTTCTGTGCAGAATCCCAAAACCGGTATTTCCAGCCCAATGCCGGCATACGTACTAAACAGCAGGAAACTTCGTCTAAAACTCAGGAGAAACGTTTCCTTGAAACTGCTCTGCTGTGCGTTCGTTCACCTAAGAGAGTTGAATCTATGTTGAGATTCAGCGAGTCAGAAACACGTTTCTTCTAGGAGCTGCGTTGGGATATTCCCGAGTGAATGGGACCATAGGCTGCACAGAGAAATATCTGCTTCTAAAACCAAAACGGAGCTATCTAACTGAATGGTTGTCAATGTGTGCATTCTACTGACAAAGGTAAACTCACGTGTGGATTCAGCGGATTGCCAACACTTTCTGTGCAGAATCCCAAAACCGGTATTTCCAGCCCAATGCCGGCATACGTACTAAACAGCAGGAAACTTCGTCTAAAACTCAGGAGAAACGTTTCCTTGAAACTGCTCTGCTATGCGTTCGTTCACCTAAGAGAGTTGAATCTATGTTGAGATTCAGCGAGTCAGAAACACGTTTCTTCTAGGAGCTGCGTTGGGATATTCCCGAGTGAATATGACCATAGGCTGTACAGAGAAATATCTGCTTCTAAAGCCACAACGGAGCTATCTAACTGAATGGTTGTCAATGTGTGCATTCAACTGAGAGAGTTAAACTCACGTGTGGATTCAGCGGATTGCCAACCCTTTCTGTGCAGAATCCCAAAACCGGTATTTCCAGCCCAATGCCGGCATAAGTACTAAACAGCAGGAAACTTCGTCTAAAACTCAGGAGAAACGTTTCCTTGAAACTGCTCTGCTGTGCGTTCGTTCACCTAAGAGAGTTGAATCTATGTTGAGATTTAGCGAGGGAGAAACACGTTTCTTCTAGGAGCTGCGTTGGGATATTCCCGAGTGAATGGGACCATAGGCTGTACAGAGAAATATCTGCTTCTAAAACCAAAACGGAGCTATCTAACTGAATGGTTGTCAATGTGTGCATTCAACTGACAGAGTTAAACTCACGTGTGGATTCAGCGGATTGCCAATCCTTTCTGTGCAGAATCCCAAAACAGTTATTTCCAGCCCAATGCCGGCATACGTACTAAACAGCAGGAAACTTCGTCTAAAACTCAGGAGAAACGTTTCCTTGAAACTGCTCTGCTGTGCGTTCGTTCACCTAAGAGAGTTGGATCTATGTTGAGATTCAGCGAGTCAGAAACACGTTTCTTCTAGGAGCTGCGTTGGGATATTCCCGAGTGAATGGGACCATAGGCTGTACAGAGAATTATCTGCTTCTAAAACCACAACGGAGCTATCTAACTGAATGGTTGTCAATTTGTGCATTCAACTGACAGATTTAAACTCACGTGTGGATTCAGCGGTTTGCCAACCCTTTCTGTGCAGAATCCCAAAACCGGTATTTCCAGCCCAATGCCGGCATAAGTACTAAACAGCAGTAAACTTCGTCTAAAACTCAGGAGAAACGTTTCCTTGAAACTGCTCTGCTGTGCGTTCGTTCACCTAAGAGAGTTGAATCTATGTTGAGATTCAGCGAGTCAGAAACACGTTTCTTCTAGGAGCTGCGTTGGGATATTCCCGAGTGAAGGGGACCATAGGCTGTACAGAGAAATATCTGCTTCTAAAACCAAAACGGAGCTATCTAACTGAATGGTTGTCAATGTGTGCATTCAACTGACAGAGTTAAACTCACGTGTGGATTCAGCGGTTTGCCAACCCTTTCTGTGCAGAATCCCAAAACCGGTATTTCCAGCCCAATGCCGGCATACGTACTAAACAGCAGGAAACTTCGTCTAAAACTCAGGAGAAACGTTTCCTTGAAACTGCTCTGCTGTGCGTTCGTTCATCTAAGAGAGTTGGATCTATGTTGAGATTCAGCGAGTCAGAAATATGTTTCTTCTAGGAGCTGCGTTGGGATATTCCCGAGTGAAAGGGACCATAGGCTGTACAGAGAAATATATGCTTCTAAAACCAAAACGGAGTTATCTAACTGAATGGTTGTCAATGTGTGCATTCAACTGAGAGAGTTAAACTCACGTGTGGATTCAACGGATTACCCACCCTTTCTGTGCAGAATCCCAAAACCAGTATTTCCATCCCAATGCCGGCATACGTACTAAACAGCAGGAAACTTCGTCTAAAACTCAGGAGAAACGTTTCCTTGAAACTGCTCTGCTGTGTGTTCGTTCACCTAAGAGAGTTGAATCTATGTTGAGATTCAGCGAGTCAGAAACACGTTTCTTCTAGGAGCTGCGTTGGGATATTCCCGAGTGAATGGGACCATAGGCTGTACAGAGAAATATCTGCTTCTAAAACCAAAACGGAGCTATCTAACTGAATGGTTGTCATTGTGTGCATTCAACTGACAACGGTAAACTCACGTGTGGATTCAGCGGATTGCAAACCCTTTCTGTGCAGAATCCCAAAACCGGTATTTCCAGCCCAATGCCGGCATACGTACTAAACAGCAGGAAACTTCGTCTAAAACTCAGGAGAAACGTTTCCTTGAAACTGCTCTGCTGTGCGTTCGTTCACCTAAGAGAGTTGGATCTATGTTGAGATTCAGCGAGTCAGAAACACGTTTCTTCTAGGAGCTGCGTTGGGATATTCCCGAGTGAATGGGACCATAGGCTGTACAGAGAATTATCTGCTTCTAAAACCACAACGGAGCTATCTAACTGAATGGTTGTCAATTTGTGCATTCAACTGACAGATTTAAACTCACGTGTGGATTCAGCGGTTTGCCAACCCTTTCTGTGCAGAATCCCAAAACCGGTATTTCCAGCCCAATGCCGGCATAAGTACTAAACAGCAGTAAACTTCGTCTAAAACTCAGGAGAAACGTTTCCTTGAAACTGCTCTGCTGTGCGTTCGTTCACCTAAGAGAGTTGAATCTATGTTGAGATTCAGCGAGTCAGAAACACGTTTCTTCTAGGAGCTGCGTTGGGATATTCCCGAGTGAAGGGGACCATAGGCTGTACAGAGAAATATCTGCTTCTAAAACCAAAACGGAGCTATCTAACTGAATGGTTGTCAATGTGTGCATTCAACTGACAGAGTTAAACTCACGTGTGGATTCAGCGGTTTGCCAACCCTTTCTGTGCAGAATCCCAAAACCGGTATTTCCAGCCCAATGCCGGCATACGTACTAAACAGCAGGAAACTTCGTCTAAAACTCAGGAGAAACGTTTCCTTGAAACTGCTCTGCTGTGCGTTCGTTCACCTAAGAGAGTTGGATCTATGTTGAGATTCAGCGAGTCAGAAATACGTTTCTTCTAGGAGCTGCGTTGGGATATTCCCGAGTGAAAGGGACCATAGGCTGTACAGAGAAATATATGCTTCTAAAACCAAAACGGAGTTATCTAACTGAATGGTTGTCAATGTGTGCATTCAACTGAGAGAGTTAAACTCACGTGTGGATTCAACGGATTACCCACCCTTTCTGTGCAGAATCCCAAAACCAGTATTTCCATCCCAATGCCGGCATACGTACTAAACAGCAGGAAACTTCGTCTAAAACTCAGGAGAAACGTTTCCTTGAAACTGCTCTGCTGTGTGTTCGTTCACCTAAGAGAGTTGAATCTATGTTGAGATTCAGCGAGTCAGAAACACGTTTCTTCTAGGAGCTGCGTTGGGATATTCCCGAGTGAATGGGACCATAGGCTGTACAGAGAAATATCTGCTTCTAAAACCAAAACGGAGCTATCTAACTGAATGGTTGTCATTGTGTGCATTCAACTGAAAACGGTAAACTCACGTGTGGATTCAGCGGATTGCAAACCCTTTCTGTGCAGAATCCCAAAACCGGTATTTCCAGCCCAATGCCGGCATACGTACTAAACAGCAGGAAACTTCGTCTAAAACTCAGGAGAAACGTTTCCTTGAAACTGCTCTGCTGTGCCTTCGTTCACCTAAGAGAGTTGAATCTATGTTGAGATTCAGCGAGTCAGAAACACGTTTCTTCTAGGAGCTGCGTTGGGATATTCCCGAGTGAAGGGGACCATAGGCTGTACAGAGAAATATCTGCTTCTAAAACCAAAACGGAGCTATCTAACTGAATGGTTGTCAATGTGTGCATTCAACTGAGAGAGTTAAACTCACGTGTGGATTCAGCGGTTTGCAAACCCTTTCTGTGCAGAATCCCAAAACCGGTATTTCCAGCCCAATGCCGGCATACGTACTAAACAGCAGGAAACTTCGTCTAAAACTCAGGAGAAACGTTTCCTTGAAACTGCTCTGCTGTGGGTTCGTTCACCTAAGAGAGTTGAATCTATGTTGAGATTCAGCGAGTCAGAAACACGTTTCTTCTAGGAGCTGCCTTGGGATATTCCCGAGTGAAAGGGACCATAGGCTGTACAGAGAAATATCTGCTTCTAAAGCCACAACGGAGCTATCTAACTGAATGGTTGTCAATGTGTGCATTCAACTGACAGAGTTAAACTCACGTGTGTATTCAGCGGATTGCCAACCCTTTCTGTGCAGAATCCCAAAACCGGTATTTCCAGCCCAATGCCGGCATAAGTACTAAACAGCAGGAAACTTCGTCGAAAACTCAGGAGAAACGTTTCCTTGAAACTGTTCTGCTGTGCGTTCGTTCACCTAGGAGAGTTGAATCTATGTTGAGATTCAGCGAGTCAGAAACACGTTTCCTCTAGGAGCTGCGTTGGGATATTCCCGAGTGAAGGGGACCATAGGCTGTACAGAGAAATATCTGCTTCTAAAACCAAAACGGAGCTATCTAACTGAATGGTTGTCAATGTGTGCATTCAACTGACAACGTTAAACTCACGTGTGGATTCAGCGGATTACCCACCCTTTCTGTGCAGAATCCCAAAACCGGTATTTCCAGCCCAATGCCGGCATACGTACTAAACAGCAGGAAACTTCGCCTAAAACTCAGGAGAAACGTTTCCTTGAAACTGCTCTGCTGTGCGTTCGTTCACCTAAGAGAGTTGAATCTATGTTGAGATTCAGCGAGTCAGAAACACGTTTCTTCTAGGAGCTGCGTTGGGATATTCCCGAGTGAATGGGACCATGGGCTGTACAGAGAAATATCTGCTTCTAAAACCAAAACGGAGCTATCTAACTGAATGGTTGTCAATGTGTGCATTCAACTGAGAGAGTTAAACTCACGTGTGGATTCAGCGGATTACCCACCCTTTCTGTGCAGAATCCCAAAACCGGTATTTCCATCCCAATGCCGGCATACGTACTAAACAGCAGGAAACTTCGTCTAAAACTCAGGAGAAACGTTTCCTTGAAACTGCTCTGCTGTGCGTTCGTTCACCTAAGAGATTTGAATCTATGTTGACATTCAGCGAGTCAGAAACAAGTTTCTTCTAGGAGCTGCGTTGGGATATTCCCGAGTGAATGGGACCATTGGCTGTACAGAGAAATATCTGGTTCTAAAACCAAAACGGAGCTATCTAACTGAATGGTTGTCAATGTGTGCATTCAACTGACAACGTTAAACTCACGTGTGGATTCAGCGGATTGCCAAACCTTTCTGTGCAGAATCCCAAAACCGGTATTTCCAGCCCAATGCCGGCATACGTACTAAACAGCAGGAAACTTCGTCTAAAACTCAGGAGAAACGTTTCCTTGAAACTGCTCTGCTGTGCGTTCGTTCACCTAAGAGAGTTGAATCTATGTTGAGATTCAGCGAGTCAGAAACACGTTTCTTCTAGGAGCTGCGTTGGGATATTCCCGAGTGAAAGGGACCATAGGCTGTACAGAGAAATATCTACTTCTAAAACCAAAAAGGAGCTATCTAACTGAATGGTTGTCAATGTGTGCATTCAACTGAGAGAGTTAAACTCACGTGTGGATTCAGCGGATTACCCACCCTTTCTGTGCAGAATCCCAAAACCGGTATTTCCACCCCAATGCCGGCATACGTACTAAACAGCAGGAAACTTCGTCTAAAACTCAGGAGAAACGTTTCCTTGAAACTGCTCTGCTGTGCGTTCGTTCAACTAAGAGAGTTGAAACTATGTTGACATTCAGCGAGTCAGAAACACGTTTCTTCTAGGACCTGCGTTGGGATATTCCCGAGTGAATGGGACCATAGGCTGTACAGAGAAATATCTGGTTCTAAAACCAAAACGGAGCTATCTAACTGAATGGTTGTCAATGTGTGCATTCAACTGACAACGTTAAACTCACGTGTGGATTCAGCGGATTGCCAAACCTTTCTGTGCAGAATCCCAAAACCGGTATTTCCAGCCCAATGCCGGCATACGTACTAAACAGCAGGAAACTTCGTCTAAAACTCAGGAGAAACGTTTCCTTGAAACTGCTCTGCTGTGCCTTCGTTCAACTAAGAGAGTTGAATCTATGTTCAGATTCAGCGAGTCAGAAACACTTTTCTTCTAGGAGCTGCGTTGGGATATTCCCGAGTGAAGGGGACCATAGGCTGTACAGAGAAATATCTGCTTCTAAAACCAAAACGGAGCTATATAACTGAATGGTTGTCAATGTGTGCATTCAACTGACAGAGTTAAACTCACGTGTGGATTCAGCGGATTGCCAACCCTTTCTGTGCAGAATCCCAAAACCGGTATTTCCAGCCCAATGCCGGCATACGTACTAAACAGCAGGAAACTTCGTCTAAAACTCAGGAGAAACGTTTCCTTGAAACTGCTCTGCTGTGCGTTCGTTCACCTAAGAGAGTTGGATCTATGTTGAGATTCAGCGAGTCAGAAACACGTTTCTTCTAGGAGCTGCGTTGGGATATTCCCGAGTGAATGGGACCATAGGCTGTACAGAGAAATATCTGCTTCTAAAACCAAAACGGAGCTATCTAACTGAATGGTTGTAAATGTGTGCATTCAACTGACAGAGTTAAACTCACGTGTGGATTCAGCGGTTTGCCAACCCTTTCTGTGCAGAATCCAAAAACCGGTATTTCCAGCCCAATGCCGGCATACGTACTAAACAGCAGGAAACTTCGTCTAAAACTCAGGACAAACGTTTCCTTGAAACTGCTCTGCTGTGCGTTCGTTCACCTAAGACAGTTGAATCTATGTTGAGATTCAGCGAGTCAGAAACACGTTTCCTCTAGGAGCTGCGTTGGGATATTCCCGAGTGAAGGGGACCATAGGCTGTACAGAGAAATATCTGCTTCTAAAACCAAAACGGAGCTATCTAACTGAATGGTTGTCAATGTGTGCATTCAACTGACAAGGTTAAACTCACGTGTGGATTCAGGGGATTGCCAACCCTTTCTGTGCAGAATCCCAAAACCGGTATTTCCAGCCCAATGCCGGCATACGTACTAAACAGCAGGAAACTTCGTCTAAAACTCAGGAGAAACGTTTCCTTGAAACTGCTCTGCTGTGCCTTCGTTCACCTAAGAGAGTTGAATCTATGTTGAGATTCAGCGAGTCAGAAACACGTTTCTTCTAGGAGCTGCGTTGGGATATTCCCGAGTGAAAGGGACCATAGGCTGTACAGAGAAATATCTACTTCTAAAACCAAAAAGGAGCTATCTAACTGAATGGTTGTAAATGTGTGCATTCAACTGAGAGAGTTAAACTCACGTGTGGATTCAGCGGATTACCCACCCTTTCTGTGCAGAATCCCAAAACCGGTATTTCCATCCCAATGCCGGCATACGTACTAAACAGCAGGAAACTTCGTCTAAAACTCAGGAGAAACGTTTCCTTGAAACTGCTCTGCTGTGCGTTCGTTCACCTAAGAGAGTTGAATCTATGTTGACATTCAGCGAGTCAGAAACACGTTTCTTCTAGGAGCTGCGTTGGGATATTCCCGAGTGAATGGGACCATAGGCTGTACAGAGAAATATCTGCTTCTAAAACCAAAACGGAGCTATCTAACTGAATGGTTGTCAATGTGTGCATTCAACTGACAGAGTTAAACTCACGTGTGGATTCAGCGGATTGCCAATCCTTTCTGTGCAGAATCCCAAAACCGGTATTTCCAGCCCAATGCCGGCATACGTACTAAACAGCAGGAAACTTCGTCTAAAACTCAGGAGAAACGTTTCCTTGAAACTGCTCTGCTGTGCGTTCGTTCACCTAAGAGAGTTGGATCTATGTTGAGATTCAGCGAGTCAGAAACACGTTTCTTCTAGGAGCTGCGTTGGGATATTCCCGAGTGAATGGGACCATAGGCTGTACAGAGAAATATCGGCTTCTAAAACCACAACGGAGCTATCTAACTGAATGGTTGTCAATTTGTGCATTCAACTGACAGATTTAAACTCACGTGTGGATTCAGCGGTTTGCCAACCCTTTCTGTGCAGAATCCCAAAACCGGTATTTCCAGCCCAATGCCGGCATACGTACTAAACAGCAGTAAACTTCGTCTAAAACTCAGGAGAAACGTTTCCTTGAAACTGCTCTGCTGTGCGTTCGTTCACCTAAGAGAGTTGAATCTATGTTGAGATTCAGCGAGTCAGAAACACGTTTCCTCTAGGAGCTGCGTTGGGATATTCCCGATTGAAGGGGACCATAGGCTGTACAGAGAAATATCTACTTCTAAAACCAAAACGGAGCTATCTAACTGAATGGTTGTCAATGTGTGCATTCAACTGACAACGTTAAACTCACGTGTGGATTCAGCGGATTACCCACCCTTTCTGTGCAGAATCCCAAAACCGGTATTTCCAGCCCAATGCCGGCATACGTACTAAACAGCAGGAAACTTCGTCTAAAACTCAGGAGAAACGTTTCCTTGAAACTGCTCTGCTGTGCGTTCGTTCACCTAAGAGAGTTGAATCTATGTTGAGATTCAGCGAGTCAGAAACACGTTTCTTCTAGGAGCTGTGTTGGGATATTCCCGAGTGAATGGGACCATGGGCTGTACAGAGAAATATCTGCTTCTAAAACCAAAACGGAGCTATCTAACTGAATGGTTGTCAATGTGTGCATTCAACTGACAACGGTAAACTCACGTGTGGATTCAGGGGATTGCCAACCCTTTCTGTGCAGAATCCCAAAACCGGTATTTAAAGCCCAATGCCGGCATACGTACTAAACACCAGGAAACTTCGTCTAAAACTCAGGAGAAACGTTTCCTTGAAACTGCTCTGCTGTGCGTTCGTTCACCTAAGACAGTTGAATCTATGTTGAGATATAGCGAGTCAGAAACACGTTTCTTCTAGGAGCTGCGTTGGGATATTCCCGAGTGAATGGGACCATAGGCTGTACAGAGAAATATGTGCTTCTAAAACCAAAACGGAGCTATCTAACTGAATGGTTGTCAATTTGTGCATTCAACTGACAGAGTTAAACTTACGTGTGCATTCAGCGTTTTGCAAACCCTTTCTGTGCAGAATCCCAAAACCGGTATTTCCAACCCAATGCCGGCATACGTACTAAAGAGCAGGAAACTTCGTCTAAAGCTCAGGAGAAACGTTTCCTTGAAACTGCTCTGCTGTGCGTTCGTTCACCTAAGAGAGTTGAATCTATGTTGACATTCAGCGAGTCAGAAACACGTTTCTTCTGGGAGCTGCGTTGGGATATTCCCGAGTGAAAGGGACCATAGGCTGTACAGAGAAATATCTGCTTCTAAAGTCACAACGGAGCTATCTAACTGAATGGTTGTCAATGTGTGCATTCAACTGACAGAGTTAAACTAACGTGTGGATTCAGCGGATTGCCAACTCTTTCTGTGCAGAATCCCAAAACCGGTATTTCCAGCCCAATGCCGGCATACGTACTAAACAGCAGGAAACTTCGTCTAAAACTCAGTAGAAACGTTTCCTTGAAACTGCTGTGCTGTGCGTTCGTTCACCTAAGAGAGTTGAATCTATGTTGAGATTCAGCGAGTCAGAAACACGTTTCTTCTAGGAGCTGGGTTGGGGTATTCCCGAGTGAAAGGGACCATAGGCTGTACAGAGAAATATCTGCTTCTAAAACCAAAACGGAGCTATCTAACTGAATGGTTGTCAATGTGTGCATTCAACTGACAGAGTTAAACTCACGTGTGGATTCAGCGGATTGCCAACCCTTTCTGTGCAGAATCCCAAAACCGGTATTTCCAGCCCAATGCCGGCATACGTACTAAACAGCAGGAAACTTCGTCTAAAACTCAGGAGAAACGTTACCTTGAAACTGCTCTGCTGTGCGTTCGTTCACCTAAGAGAGTTGAATCTATATTGACATTCAGCGAGTCAGAAACACGTTTCTTCTAGGAGCTGCGTTGGGATATTCCCGAGTGAAAGGGACCATAGGCTGTACAGAGAAATATCTGCTTCTAAAACCACAACGGAGCTATCTAACTGAATGGTTGTCAATGTGTGCATTCAACTGACAGAGTTAAACTCACGTGTGGATTCAGCGGTTTGCCAACCCTTTCTGTGCAGAATCCCAAAACCGGTATTTCCAGCCCAATGCCGGCATACGTACTAAACAGCAGGAAACTTCGTCTAAAACTCAGGAGAAACGTTTCCTTGAAACTGCTGTGCTGTGGGTTCGTTCACCTAAGAGTGTTGAATCTATGTTGAGATTCAGCGAGTCAGAAACACGTTTCTTCTAGGAGCTGCGTTGGGATATTCCCGAGTGAATGGGACCATAGGCTGTACAGAGAAATATCTGCTTCTAAAACCAAAACGGAGCAATCTAACTGAATGGTTGTCAATTTGTGCATTCAACTGACAGAGTTAAACTCACGTGTGGATTCAGCGGTTTGCAAACCCTTTCTGTGCAGAATCCCAAAACCGGTATTTCCAGCCCAATGCCGGCATACGTACTAAACAGCAGGAAACTTCGTCTAAAACTCAGGAGAAACGTTTCCTTGAAACTGCTCTGCTGTGCGTTCGTTCACCTAAGAGAGTTGGATCTATGTTGAGATTCAGCGAGTCAGAAACACGTTTCTTCTAGGAGCTGCGTTGGGATATTCCCGAGTGAATGGGACCATAGGCTGTACAGAGAAATATCTGCTTCTAAAGCCACAACGGAGCTATCTAACTGAATGGTTGTCAATGTGTGCATTCAACTGACAGAGTTAAACTCACGTGTGGATTCAGCGGATTGCCAACCCTTTCTGTGCAGAATCCCAAAACCGGTATTTCCAGCCCAATGCCGGCATACGTACTAAACAGCAGGAAACTTCGTCTAAAACTCAGGAGAAACGTTTCCTTGAAACTGCTCTGCTGTGCGTTCGTTCACCTAAGAGAGTTGAATCTATGTTGAGATTCAGCGAGTCAGAAACACGTTTCCTCTAGGAGCTGCGATGGGATATTCCCGAGTGAAGGGGACCATAGGCTGTACAGAGAAATATCTGCTTCTAAAACCAAAACGGAGCTATCTAACTGAATGGTTGTCAATGTGTGCATTCAACTGACAGAGTTAAACTCACGTGTGGATTCAGCGGTTTGCCAACCCTTTCTGTGCAGAATCCCAAACCGGTATTTCCAGCCCAATGCCGGCATACGTACTAAACAGCAGGAAACTTCGTCTAAAACTCAGGAGAAACGTTTCCTTGAAACTGCTCTGCTGTGCGTTCGTTCACCTAAGAGAGTTGAATCTATGTTGAGATTCAGCGAGTCAGAAACACGTTTCCTCTAGGAGCTGCGTTGGGATATTCCCGAGTGAATGGGACCATGGGCTGTACAGAGAAATATCTGCTTCTAAAACCAAAACGGAGCTATCTAACTGAATGGTTGTCAATGTGTGCATTCAACTGAGAGAGTTAAACTCACGTGTGGATTCAGCGGATTACCCACCCTTTCTGTGCAGAATCCCAAAACCGGTATTTCCAGCCCAATGCCGGCATACGTACTAAACAGCAGGAAACTTCGTCTAAAACTTAGGAGAAACGTTTCCTTGAAATTGCTCTGCTGTGCGTTCGTTCACCTAAGAGAGTTGAATCTATGTTGACATTCAGCGAGACAGAAACACGTTTCTTCTAGGAGCTGCGTTGGGATATTCCCGAGTGAATGGGACCATAGGCTGTACAGAGAAATATCTGCTTCTAAAACCAAAACGGAGCTATCTAACTGAATGGTTGTCAATGTGTGCATTCAACTGACAAGGTTAAACTCACGTGTGGATTCAGGGGATTGCAAACCCTTTCTGTGCAGAATCCCAAAACCGGTATTTCCAGCCCAATGCCGGCATACGTACTAAACAGCAGGAAACTTCGTCTAAAACTCAGGAGAAACGTTTCCTTGAAACTGCTCTGCTGTGCGTTCGTTCACCTAAGAGAGTTGAATCTATGTTGAGATTCAGCGAGTCAGAAACACGTTTCTTCTAGGAGCTGCGTTGGGATATTCCCGAGTGAATGGGACCATAGGCTGTACAGAGAAATATCTGCTTCTAAAACCAAAACGGAGCTATCTAACTGAATGGTTGTCAATGTGTGCATTCAACTGACAGAGATAAACTCACGTGTGAATTCAGCGGTTTGCAAATCCTTTCTGTTCAGAATCCCAAAACCGGTATTTCCAGCCCAATGCCGGCATACGTACTAAACAGCAGGAAACTTCTTCTAAAACTCAGGAGAAACGTTTCCTTGAAACTGCTCTGCTGTGCGTTCGTTCACCTAAGAGAGTTGAATCTATGTTGAGATTCAGCGAGTCAGAAACACGTTTCTTCTAGGAGCTGCGTTGGGTTATTCCCGAGTGAATGGGACCATAGGCTGTACAGAGACATATCTGCTTCTAAAACCAAAACGGAGCTATCTAACTGAATGGTTGTCAATGTGTGCATTCAACTGACAGAGTTAAACTCACGTGTGGATTCAGCGGTTTGCCAACCCTTTCTGTGCAGAATCCCAAAACCGGTATTTCCAGCCCAATGCCGGCATACGTACTAAACAGCAGGAAACTTCGTCTAAAACTCAGGAGAAACGATTCCTTGAAACTGCTCTGCTGTGCGTTCGTTCACCTAAGAGAGTTGAATCTATGTTGAGATTCAGCGAGTCAGAAACACGTTTCTTCTAGGAGCTGCGTTGGGATATTCCCGAGTGAAAGGGACCATAGGCTGTACAGAGAAATATGTGCTTCTAAAACCACAACGGAGCTATCTAACTGAATGGTTGTCAATGTGTGCATTCAACTGACAGAGTTAAACTCACGTGTGGATTCAGCGGTTTGCCAACCCTTTCTGTGCAGAATCCCAAAACCGGTATTTCCAGCCCAATGCCGGCATACGTACTAAACAGCAGGAAACTTCGTCTAAAACTCAGGAGAAACGTTTCCTTGAAACTGCTGTGCTGTGCGTTCGTTCACCTAAGAGAGTTGAATCAATGTTGAGATTCAGCGAGTCAGAAACACGTTTCTTCTAGGAGCTGCGTTGGGATATTCCCGAGTGAATGGGACCATAGGTTGTACAGAGAAATATCTGCTTCTAAAACCAAAACGGAGCTATATAACTGAATGGTTGTAAATGTGCGCATTCAACTGACAGAGTTAAACTCACTTGTGGATTCAGCGGTTTGCCAACCCTTTCTGTGCAGAATCCCAAAACCGGTATTTCCAGCCCAATGCCGTCATACGTACTAAACAGCAGGAAACTTCGCCTAAAACTCAGGAGAAACGTTTCCTTGAAACTGCTCTGCTGTGCGTTCGTTCACCTAAGAGAGTTGAATCTACGTTGAGATTCAGCGAGTCAGAAACACGTTTCTTCTAGGAGCTGCGTTGGGATATTCCCGAGTGAATGTGACCATAGGCTGTACAGAGAAATATCTGCTTCTAAAACCAAAACGGAGCTATCTAACTGAATGGTTGTCAATGTGTGCATTCAACTGACAGAGTTAAACTCACGTGTGGATTCAGCGGTTTGCCAACCCTTTCTGTGCAGAATCCCAAAACCGGTATTTCCAGCCCAATGCCGGCATACGTACTAAACAGCAGGAAACTTCGTCTAAAACTCAGGAGAAACGTTTCCTTGAAACTGCTCTGCTGTGCGTTCGTTCACCTAAGAGAGTTGGATCTATGTTGAGATTCAGCGAGTCAGAAACACGTTTCTTCTAGGAGCTGCGTTGGGATATTCCCGAGTGAATGGGACCATAGGCTGTACAGAGAAATATCTGCTTCTAAAACCACAACGGAGCTATCTAACTGAATGGTTGTCAATTTGTGCATTCAACTGACAGATTTAAACTCACGTGTGGATTCAGCGGTTTGCCAACCCTTTCTGTGCAGAATCCCAAAACCGGTATTTCCAGCCCAATGCCGGCATAAGTACTAAACAGCAGTAAACTTCGTCTAAAACTCAGGAGAAACGTTTCCTTGAAACTGCTCTGCTGTGCGTTCGTTCACCTAAGAGAGTTGAATCTATGTTGAGATTCAGCGAGTCAGAAACACGTTTCCTCTAGGAGCTGCGTTGGGATATTCCCGAGTGAAGGGGACCATAGGCTGTACAGGGAAATATCTGCTTCTAAAACCAAAACGGAGCTATCTAACTGAATGGTTGTCAATGTGTGCATTCAACTGACAACGTTAAACTCACGTGTGGATTCAGCGGATTACCCACCCTTTCTGTGCAGAATCCCAAAACCGGTATTTCCAGCCCAATGCCGGCATACGTACTAAACAGCAGGAAACTTCGTCTAAAACTCAGGAGAAACGTTTCCTTGAAACTGCTCTGCTGTGCGTTCGTTCACCTAAGAGAGTTGAATCTATGTTGAGATTCAGCGAGTCAGAAACACGTTTCTTCTAGGAGCTGTGTTGGGATATTCCCGAGTGAATGGGACCATGGGCTGTACAGAGAAATATCTGCTTCTAAAACCAAAACGGAGCTATCTAACTGAATGGTTGTCAATGTGTGCATTCAACTGAGAGAGTTAAACTCACGTGTGGATTCAGCGGATTACCCACCCTTTCTGTGCAGAATCCCAAAACCGGTATTTCCAGCCCAATGCCGGCATACGTACTAAACAGCAGGAAACTTCGTCTAAAACTCAGGAGAAACGTTTCCTTGAAACTGCTCTGCTGTGCGTTCGTTCACCTAAGAGATTTGAATCTATGTTGACATTCAGCGAGTCAGAAACAAGTTTCTTCTAGGAGCTGCGTTGGGATATTCCCGAGTGAATGGGACCATTGGCTGTACAGAGAAATATCTGGTTCTAAAACCAAAACGGAGCTATCTAACTGAAAGGTTGTCAATGTGTGCATTCAACTGACAACGTTAAACTCACGTGTGGATTCAGCGGATTGCCAACCCTTTCTGTGCAGAATCCCAAAACCGGTATTTCCAGCCCAATGCCGGCATACGTACTAAACAGCAGGAAACTTCGTCTAAAACTCAGGAGAAACGTTTCCTTGAAACTGCTCTGCTGTGCGTTCGTTCACCTAAGAGAGTTGAATCTATGTTGAGATTCAGCGAGTCAGAAACACGTTTCTTCTAGGAGCTGCGTTGGGATATTCCCGAGTGAAAGGGAACATAGGCTGTACAGAGAAATATCTACTTCTAAAACCAAAAAGGAGCTATCTAACTGAATGGTTGTCAATGTGTGCATTCAACTGAGAGAGTTAAACTCACGTGTGGATTCAGCGGATTACCCACACTTTCTGTGCAGAATCCCAAAACCGGTATTTCCATCCCAATGCCGGCATACGTACTAAACAGCAGGAAACTTCGTCTAAAACTCAGGAGAAACGTTTCCTTGAAACTGCTCTGCTGTGCGTTCGTTCACCTAAGAGAGTTGAAACTATGTTGACATTCAGCGAGTCAGAAACACGTTTCTTCTAGGACCTGCGTTGGGATATTCCCGAGTGAATGGGACCATAGGCTGTACAGAGAAATATCTGCTTCTAAAACCAAAACGGAGCTATCTAACTGAATGGTTGTCAATGTGTGCATTCAACTGACAACGTTAAACTCACGTGTGGATTCAGCGGATTGCCAAACCTTTCTGTGCAGAATCCCAAAACCGGTATTTCCAGCCCAATGCCGGCATACGTACTAAACAGCAGGAAACTTCGTCTAAAACTCAGGAGAAACGTTTCCTTGAAACTGCTCTGCTGTGCCTTCGTTCAACTAAGAGAGTTGAATCTATGTTCAGATTCAGCGAGTCAGAAACACGTTTCTTCTAGGAGCTGCGTTGGGACATTCCCGAGTGAAGGGGACCATAGGCTGTACAGAGAAATATCTGCTTCTAAAACCAAAACGGAGCTATATATCTGAATGGTTGTCAATGTGCGCATTCAACTGACAGAGTTAAACTCACGTGTGGATTCAGCGTATTGCCAACCCTTTCTGTGCAGAATCCCAAAACCGGTATTTCCAGCCCAATGCCGGCATACGTACTAAACAGCAGGAAACTTCGTCTAAAACTCAGGAGAAACGTTTCCTTGAAACTGCTCTGCTGTGCGTTCGTTCACCTAAGAGAGTTGGATCTATGTTGAGATTCAGCGAGTCAGAAACACGTTTCTTCTAGGAGCTGTGTTGGGATATTCCCGAGTGAATGGGACCATGGGCTGTACAGAGAAATATCTGCTTCTAAAACCAAAACGGAGCTATCTAACTGAATGGTTGTCAATGTGTGCATTCAACTGACAACGGTAAACTCACGTGTGGATTCAGGGGATTGCCAACCCTTTCTGTGCAGAATCCCAAAACCGGTATTTAAAGCCCAATGCCGGCATACGTACTAAACACCAGGAAACTTCGTCTAAAACTCAGGAGAAACGTTTCCTTGAAACTGCTCTGCTGTGCGTTCGTTCACCTAAGACAGTTGAATCTATGTTGAGATACAGCGAGTCAGAAACACGTTTCTTCTAGGAGCTGCGTTGGGATATTCCCGAGTGAATGGGACCATAGGCTGTACAGAGAAATATCTGCTTCTAAAACCAAAACGGAGCTATCTAACTGAATGGTTGTCAATTTGTGCATTCAACTGACAGAGTTAAACTTACGTGTGCATTCAGCGTTTTGCAAACCCTTTCTGTGCAGAATCCCAAAACCGGTATTTCCAACCCAATGCCGGCATACGTACTAAAGAGCAGGAAACTTCGTCTAAAACTCAGGAGAAACGTTTCCTTGAAACTGCTCTGCTGTGCGTTCGTTCACCTAAGAGAGTTGAATCTATGTTGACATTCAGCGAGTCAGAAACACGTTTCTTCTGGGAGCTGCGTTGGGATATTCCCGAGTGAAAGGGACCATAGGCTGTACAGAGAAATATCTGCTTCTAAAGTCACAACGGAGCTATCTAACTGAATGGTTGTCAATGTGTGCATTCAACTGACAGAGTTAAACTAACGTGTGGATTCAGCGGATTGCCAACTCTTTCTGTGCAGAATCCCAAAACCGGTATTTCCAGCCCAATGCCGGCATACGTACTAAACAGCAGGAAACTTCGTCTAAAACTCAGTAGAAACGTTTCCTTGAAACTGCTGTGCTGTGCGTTCGTTCACCTAAGAGAGTTGAATCTATGTTTAGATTCAGCGAGTCAGAAACACGTTTCTTCTAAGAGCTGGGTTGGGGTATTCCCGAGTGAAAGGGACCATAGGCTGTACAGAGAAATATCTGCTTCTAAAACCAAAACGGAGCTATCTAACTGAATGGTTGTCAATGTGTGCATTCAACTGACAGAGTTAAACTCACGTGTGGATTCAGCGGATTGCCAACCCTTTCTGTGCAGAATCCCAAAACCGGTATTTCCAGCCCAATGCCGGCATACGTACTAAACAGCAGGAAACTTCGTCTAAAACTCAGGAGAAACGTTACCTTGAAACTGCTCTGCTGTGCGTTCGTTCACCTAAGAGAGTTGAATCTATATTGACATTCAGCGAGTCAGAAACACGTTTCTTCTAGGAGCTGCGTTGGGATATTCCCGAGTGAAAGGGACCATAGGCTGTACAGAGAAATATCTGCTTCTAAAACCACAACGGAGCTATCTAACTGAATGGTTGTCAATGTGTGCATTCAACTGACAGAGTTAAACTCACGTGTGGATTCAGCGGTTTGCCAACCCTTTCTGTGCAGAATCCCAAAACCGGTATTTCCAGCCCAATGCCGGCATACGTACTAAACAGCAGGAAACTTCGTCTAAAACTCAGGAGAAACGTTTCCTTGAAACTGCTGTGCTGTGGGTTCGTTCACCTAAGAGTGTTGAATCTATGTTGAGATTCAGCGAGTCAGAAACACGTTTCTTCTAGGAGCTGCGTTGGGATATTCCCGAGTGAATGGGACCATAGGCTGTACAGAGAAATATCTGCTTCTAAAACCAAAACGGAGCAATCTAACTGAATGGTTGTCAATTTGTGCATTCAACTGACAGAGTTAAACTCACGTGTGGATTCAGCGGTTTGCAAACCCTTTCTGTGCAGAATCCCAAAACCGGTATTTCCAGCCCAATGCCGGCATACGTACTAAACAGCAGGAAACTTCGTCTAAAACTCAGGAGAAACGTTTCCTTGAAACTGCTCTGCTGTGCGTTCGTTCACCTAAGAGAGTTGGATCTATGTTGAGATTCAGCGAGTCAGAAACACGTTTCTTCTAGGAGCTGCGTTGGGATATTCCCGAGTGAATGGGACCATAGGCTGTACAGAGAAATATCTGCTTCTAAAGCCACAACGGAGCTATCTAACTGAATGGTTGTCAATGTGTGCATTCAACTGACAGAGTTAAACTCACGTGTGGATTCAGCGGATTGCCAACCCTTTCTGTGCAGAATCCCAAAACCGGTATTTCCAGCCCAATGCCGGCATACGTACTAAACAGCAGGAAACTTCGTCTAAAACTCAGGAGAAACGTTTCCTTGAAACTGCTCTGCTGTGCGTTCGTTCACCTAAGAGAGTTGAATCTATGTTGAGATTCAGCGAGTCAGAAACACGTTTCCTCTAGGAGCTGCGATGGGATATTCCCGAGTGAAGGGGACCATAGGCTGTACAGAGAAATATCTGCTTCTAAAACCAAAACGGAGCTATCTAACTGAATGGTTGTCAATGTGTGCATTCAACTGACAGAGTTATACTCACGTGTGGATTCAGCGGTTTGCCAACCCTTTCTGTGCAGAATCCCAAACCGGTATTTCCAGCCCAATGCCGGCATACGTACTAAACAGCAGGAAACTTCGTCTAAAACTCAGGAGAAACGTTTCCTTGAAACTGCTCTGCTGTGCGTTCGTTCACCTAAGAGAGTTGAATCTATGTTGAGATTCAGCGAGTCAGAAACACGTTTCCTCTAGGAGCTGCGTTGGGATATTCCCGAGTGAATGGGACCATGGGCTGTACAGAGAAATATCTGCTTCTAAAACCAAAACGGAGCTATCTAACTGAATGGTTGTCAATGTGTGCATTCAACTGAGAGAGTTAAACTCACGTGTGGATTCAGCGGATTACCCACCCTTTCTGTGCAGAATCCCAAAACCGGTATTTCCAGCCCAATGCCGGCATACGTACTAAACAGCAGGAAACTTCGTCTAAAACTTAGGAGAAACGTTTCCTTGAAATTGCTCTGCTGTGCGTTCGTTCACCTAAGAGAGTTGAATCTATGTTGACATTCAGCGAGACAGAAACACGTTTCTTCTAGGAGCTGCGTTGGGATATTCCCGAGTGAATGGGACCATAGGCTGTACAGAGAAATATCTGCTTCTAAAACCAAAACGGAGCTATCTAACTGAATGGTTGTCAATGTGTGCATTCAACTGACAAGGTTAAACTCACGTGTGGATTCAGGGGATTGCCAACCCTTTCTGTGCAGAATCCCAAAACCGGTATTTCCAGCCCAATGCCGGCATACGTACTAAACAGCAGGAAACTTCGTCTAAAACTCAGGAGAAACGTTTCCTTGAAACTGCTCTGCTGTGCGTTCGTTCACCTAAGAGAGTTGAATCTATGTTGAGATTCAGCGAGTCAGAAACACGTTTCTTCTAGGAGCTGCGTTGGGATATTCCCGAGTGAATGGGACCATAGGCTGTACAGAGAAATATCTGCTTCTAAAACCAAAACGGAGCTATCTAACTGAATGGTTGTCAATGTGTGCATTCAACTGACAGAGATAAACTCACGTGTGAATTCAGCGGTTTGCAAATCCTTTCTGTTCAGAATCCCAAAACCGGTATTTCCAGCCCAATGCCGGCATACGTACTAAACAGCAGGAAACTTCTTCTAAAACTCAGGAGAAACGTTTCCTTGAAACTGCTCTGCTGTGCGTTCGTTCACCTAAGAGAGTTGAATCTATGTTGAGATTCAGCGAGTCAGAAACACGTTTCTTCTAGGAGCTGCGTTGGGTTATTCCCGAGTGAATGGGACCATAGGCTGTACAGAGACATATCTGCTTCTAAAACCAAAACGGAGCTATCTAACTGAATGGTTGTCAATGTGTGCATTCAACTGACAGAGTTAAACTCACGTGTGGATTCAGCGGTTTGCCAACCCTTTCTGTGCAGAATCCCAAAACCGGTATTTCCAGCCCAATGCCGGCATACGTACTAAACAGCAGGAAACTTCGTCTAAAACTCAGGAGAAACGATTCCTTGAAACTGCTCTGCTGTGCGTTCGTTCACCTAAGAGAGTTGAATCTATGTTGAGATTCAGCGAGTCAGAAACACGTTTCTTCTAGGAGCTGCGTTGGGATATTCCCGAGTGAAAGGGACCATAGGCTGTACAGAGAAATATGTGCTTCTAAAACCACAACGGAGCTATCTAACTGAATGGTTGTCAATGTGTGCATTCAACTGACAGAGTTAAACTCACGTGTGGATTCAGCGGTTTGCCAACCCTTTCTGTGCAGAATCCCAAAACCGGTATTTCCAGCCCAATGCCGGCATACGTACTAAACAGCAGGAAACTTCGTCTAAAACTCAGGAGAAACGTTTCCTTGAAACTGCTGTGCTGTGCGTTCGTTCACCTAAGAGAGTTGAATCAATGTTGAGATTCAGCGAGTCAGAAACACGTTTCTTCTAGGAGCTGCGTTGGGATATTCCCGAGTGAATGGGACCATAGGTTGTACAGAGAAATATCTGCTTCTAAAACCAAAACGGAGCTATATAACTGAATGGTTGTAAATGTGCGCATTCAACTGACAGAGTTAAACTCACTTGTGGATTCAGCGGTTTGCCAACCCTTTCTGTGCAGAATCCCAAAACCGGTATTTCCAGCCCAATGCCGTCATACGTACTAAACAGCAGGAAACTTCGCCTAAAACTCAGGAGAAACGTTTCCTTGAAACTGCTCTGCTGTGCGTTCGTTCACCTAAGAGAGTTGAATCTACGTTGAGATTCAGCGAGTCAGAAACACGTTTCTTCTAGGAGCTGCGTTGGGATATTCCCGAGTGAATATGACCATAGGCTGTACAGAGAAATATCTGCTTCTAAAACCAAAACGGAGCTATCTAACTGAATGGTTGTCAATGTGTGCATTCAACTGACAGAGTTAAACTCACGTGTGGATTCAGCGGTTTGCCAACCCTTTCTGTGCAGAATCCCAAAACCGGTATTTCCAGCCCAATGCCGGCATACGTACTAAACAGCAGGAAACTTCGTCTAAAACTCAGGAGAAACGTTTCCTTGAAACTGCTCTGCTGTGCGTTCGTTCACCTAAGAGAGTTGGATCTATGTTGAGATTCAGCGAGTCAGAAACACGTTTCTTCTAGGAGCTGCGTTGGGATATTCCCGAGTGAATGGGACCATAGGCTGTACAGAGAAATATCTGCTTCTAAAACCACAACGGAGCTATCTAACTGAATGGTTGTCAATTTGTGCATTCAACTGACAGATTTAAACTCACGTGTGGATTCAGCGGTTTGCCAACCCTTTCTGTGCAGAATCCCAAAACCGGTATTTCCAGCCCAATGCCGGCATAAGTACTAAACAGCAGTAAACTTCGTCTAAAACTCAGGAGAAACGTTTCCTTGAAACTGCTCTGCTGTGCGTTCGTTCACCTAAGAGAGTTGAATCTATGTTGAGATTCAGCGAGTCAGAAACACGTTTCCTCTAGGAGCTGCGTTGGGATATTCCCGAGTGAAGGGGACCATAGGCTGTACAGAGAAATATCTGCTTCTAAAACCAAAACGGAGCTATCTAACTGAATGGTTGTCAATGTGTGCATTCAACTGACAACGTTAAACTCACGTGTGGATTCAGCGGATTACCCACCCTTTCTGTGCAGAATCCCAAAACCGGTATTTCCAGCCCAATGCCGGCATACGTACTAAACAGCAGGAAACTTCGTCTAAAACTCAGGAGAAACGTTTCCTTCAAACTGCTCTGCTGTGCGTTCGTTCACCTAAGAGAGTTGAATCTATGTTGAGATTCAGCGAGTCAGAAACACGTTTCTTCTAGGAGCTGTGTTGGGATATTCCCGAGTGAATGGGACCATGGGCTGTACAGAGAAATATCTGCTTCTAAAACCAAAACGGAGCTATCTAACTGAATGGTTGTCAATGTGTGCATTCAACTGAGAGAGTTAAACTCACGTGTGGATTCAGCGGATTACCCACCCTTTCTGTGCAGAATCCCAAAACCGGTATTTCCATCCCAATGCCGGCATACGTACTAAACAGCAGGAAACTTCGTCTAAAACTCAGGAGAAACGTTTCCTTGAAACTGCTCTGCTGTGCGTTCGTTCACCTAAGAGATTTGAATCTATGTTGACATTCAGCGAGTCAGAAACAAGTTTCTTCTAGGAGCTGCGTTGGGATATTCCCGAGTGAATGGGACCATTGGCTGTACAGAGAAATATCTGGTTCTAAAACCAAAACGGAGCTATCTAACTGAAAGGTTGTCAATGTGTGCATTCAACTGACAACGTTAAACTCACGTGTGGATTCAGCGGATTGCCAACCCTTTCTGTGCAGAATCCCAAAACCGGTATTTCCAGCCCAATGCCGGCATACGTACTAAACAGCAGGAAACTTCGTCTAAAACTCAGGAGAAACGTTTCCTTGAAACTGCTCTGCTGTGCGTTCGTTCACCTAAGAGAGTTGAATCTATGTTGAGATTCAGCGAGTCAGAAACACGTTTCTTCTAGGAGCTGCGTTGGGATATTCCCGAGTGAAAGGGAACATAGGCTGTACAGAGAAATATCTACTTCTAAAACCAAAAAGGAGCTATCTAACTGAATGGTTGTCAATGTGTGCATTCAACTGAGAGAGTTAAACTCACGTGTGGATTCAGCGGATTACCCACACTTTCTGTGCAGAATCCCAAAACCGGTATTTCCATCCCAATGCCGGCATACGTACTAAACAGCAGGAAACTTCGTCTAAAACTCAGGAGAAACGTTTCCTTGAAACTGCTCTGCTGTGCGTTCGTTCACCTAAGAGAGTTGAAACTATGTTGACATTCAGCGAGTCAGAAACACGTTTCTTCTAGGACCTGCGTTGGGATATTCCCGAGTGAATGGGACCATAGGCTGTACAGAGAAATATCTGCTTCTAAAACCAAAACGGAGCTATCTAACTGAATGGTTGTCAATGTGTGCATTCAACTGACAACGTTAAACTCACGTGTGGATTCAGCGGATTGCCAAACCTTTCTGTGCAGAATCCCAAAACCGGTATTTCCAGCCCAATGCCGGCATACGTACTAAACAGCAGGAAACTTCGTCTAAAACTCAGGAGAAACGTTTCCTTGAAACTGCTCTGCTGTGCCTTCGTTCAACTAAGAGAGTTGAATCTATGTTCAGATTCAGCGAGTCAGAAACACGTTTCTTCTAGGAGCTGCGTTGGGACATTCCCGAGTGAAGGGGACCATAGGCTGTACAGAGAAATATCTGCTTCTAAAACCAAAACTGAGCTATATATCTGAATGGTTGTCAATGTGCGCATTCAACTGACAGAGTTAAACTCACGTGTGGATTCAGCGTATTGCCAACCCTTTCTGTGCAGAATCCCAAAACCGGTATTTCCAGCCCAATGCCGGCATACGTACTAAACAGCAGGAAACTTCGTCTAAAACTCAGGAGAAACGTTTCCTTGAAACTGCTCTGCTGTGCCTTCGTTCACCTAAGAGAGTTGGATCTATGTTGAGATTCAGCGAGTCAGAAACACGTTTCTTCTAGGAGCTGCGTTGGGATATTCCCGAGTGAATGGGACCATAGGCTGTACAGAGAAATATCTGCTTCTAAAACCAAAACGGAGCTATCTAACTGAATGGTTGTCAATGTGTGCATTCAACTGACAGAGTTAAACTCAAGTGTGGATTCAGCGGTTTGCCAACCCTTTCTGTGCAGAATCCCAAAACCGGTATTTCCAGCCCAATGCCGGCATACGTACTAAACAGCAGGAAACTTCGTCTAAAACTCAGGAGAAACGTTTCCTTGAAACTGCTCTGCTGTGCGTTCGTTCACCTAAGAGAGTTGAATCTATGTTGAGATTCAGCGAGTCAGAAACACGTTTCCTCTAGGAGCTGCGTTGGGATATTCCCGAGTGAAGGGGACCATAGGCTGTACAGAGAAATATCTGCTTCTAAAACCAAAACGGAGCTATCTAACTGAATGGTTGTCAATGTGTGCATTCAACTGACAGAGTTAAACTCACGTGTGGATTCAGCGGATTGCCAACCCTTTCTGTGCAGAATCCCAAAACCGGTATTTCCAGCCCAATGCCGGCATACGTACTAAACAGCAGGAAACTTCGTCTAAAACTCAGGAGAAACGTTTCCTTGAAACTGCTCTGCTGTGCGTTCGTTCACCTAAGAGAGTTGAATCTATGTTGAGATTCAGCGAGTCAGAAACACGTTTCCTCTAGGAGCTGCGTTGGGATATTCCCGAGTGAATGGGACCATGGGCTGTACAGAGAAATATCTGCTTCTAAAACCAAAACGGAGCTATCTAACTGAATGGTTGTCAATGTGTGCATTCAACTGAGAGAGTTAAACTCACGTGTGGATTCAGCGGATTACCCACCCTTTCTGTGCAGAATCCCAAAACTGGTATTTCCAGTCCAATGCCGGCATACGTACTAAACAGCAGGAAACTTCGTCTAAAACTCAGGAGAAACGTTTCCTTGAAACTGCTCTGCTGTGCGTTCGTTCACCTAAGAGAGTTGAATCTATGTTGACATTCAGCGAGTCAGAAACACGTTTCCTCTAGGAGCTGCGTTGGGATATTCCCGAGTGAATGGGACCATGGGCTGTACAGAGAAATATCTGCTTCTAAAACCAAAACGGAGCTATCTAACTGAATGGTTGTCAATGTGTGCATTCAACTGAGAGAGTTAAACTCACGTGTGGATTCAGCGGATTACCCACCCTTTCTGTGCAGAATCCCAAAACTGGTATTTCCAGCCCAATGCCGGCATACGTACTAAACAGCAGGAAACTTCGTCTAAAACTCAGGAGAAACGTTTCCTTGAAACTGCTCTGCTGTGCGTTCGTTCACCTAAGAGAGTTGAATATATGTTGAGATTCAGCGAGTCAGAAACACGTTTCTTCTAGGAGATGCGTTGGGATATTCCCGAGTGAATGGGACCATAGGCTGTACAGAGAAATATCTGCTTCTAAAACCAAAACGGAGCTATCTAACTGAATGGTTGTCAATGTGTGCATTCAACTGACAAGGTTAAACTCACGTGTGGATTCAGGGGATTGCCAACCCTTTCTGTGCAGAATCCCAAAACCGGTATTTCCAGCCCAATGCCGGCATACGTACTAAACAGCAGGAAACTTCGTCTAAAACTCAGGAGAAACGTTTCCTTGAAACTGCTCTGCTGTGCGTTCGTTCACCTAAGAGAGTTGAATCTATGTTGAGATTCCGCGAGTCAGAAACACGTTTCTTCTAGGAGCTGCGTTGGGATATTCCCGAGTGAAAGGGACCATAGGCTGTACAGAGAAATATCTACTTCTAAAACCAAAAAGGAGCTATCTAACTGAATGGTTGTCAATGTGTGCATTCAACTGAGAGAGTTAAACTCACGTGTGGATTCAGCGGATTACCCACCCTTTCTGTGCAGAATCCCAAAACCGGTATTTCCATCCCAATGCCGGCATACGTACTAAACAGCAGGAAACTTCGTCTAAAACTCAGGAGAAACGTTTCCTTGAAACTGCTCTGCTGTGCGTTCGTTCACCTAAGAGAGTTGAATCTATGTTGACCTTCAGCGAGTCAGAAACACGTTTCTTCTAGGAGCTGCGTTGGGATATTCCCGAGTGAATGGGACCATAGGCTGTACAGAGAAATATCTGCTTCTAAAACCAAAACGGAGCTATCTAACTGAATGGTTGTCAATGTGTGCATTCAACTGACAACGTTAAACTCACGTGTGGATTCAGCGGATTGCCAACCCTTTCTGTGCAGAATCCCAAAACCAGTATTTCCAGCCCAATGCCGGCATACGTACTAAACAGCAGGAAACTACGTCTAAAACTCAGGAGAAACGTTTCCTTGAAACTGCTCTGCTGTGCGTTCGTTCACCTAAGAGAGTTGAATCTATGTTGAGATTCAGCGAGTCAGAAACACGTTTCTTCTAGGAGCTGCGTTGGGATATTCCCGAGTGAATGGGACCATAGGCTGTACAGAGAAATATCTGCTTATAAAACCAAAACGGAGCTATCTAACTGAATGGTTGTCAATGTGCGCATTCAACTGACTGAGTTAAACTCACGTGTGGATTCAGCGGTTTGCCCACCCTTTCTGTGCAGAATCCCAAAACCGGTATTTCCAGCCCAATGCCGGCATATGTACTAAACAGCAGGAAACTTCGCCTAAAACTCAGGAGAAACGTTTCCTTGAAACTGCTCTGCTGTGCGTTCGTTCACCTAAGAGAGTTGAATCTATGTTGAGATTCAGCGAGTCAGAAACACGTTTCTTCTAGGAGCTGCGTTGGGATATTCCCGAGTGAAGGGGACCATAGGCTGTACAGAGAAATATCTGCTTCTAAAACCAAAACGGAGCTATCTAACTGAATGGTTGTCAATGTGTGCATTCAACTGACAGAGTTAAACTCACGTGTGGATTCAGCGGATTGCCAACCCTTTCTGTGCAGAATCCCAAAACCGGTATTTCCATCCCAATGCCGGCATACGTACTAAACAGCAGGAAACTTCGTCTAAAACTCAGGAGAAACGTTTCCTTGAAACTGCTCTGCTGTGCGTTCGTTCACCTAAGAGAGTTTGATCTATGTTGAGATTCAGCGAGTCAGAAACACGTTTCTTCTAGGAGCTGCGTTGGGATATTCCCGACTGAATGGGACCATAGGCTGTACATAGACATATCTGCTTCTAAAACCAAAACGGAGCTATCTAACTGAATGGTTGTCAATGTGTGCATTCAACTGACAGAGTTAAACTCACGTGTGGATTCAGCGGTTTGCCAACCCTTTCTGTGCAGAATCCCAAAACCGGTATTTCCAGCCCAATGCCGGCATACGTACTAAACAGCAGGAAACTTCGTCTAAAACTCAGGAGAAACGTTTCCTTGAAACTGCTCTGCTGTGCGTTCGTTCAACTAAGGGAGTTGAATCTATGTTGAGATTCAGCGAGTCAGAAACACGTTTCTTCTAGGAGCTGCTTTGGGATATTCCCGAGTGAATGGGACCATAGGCTGTACAGAGAAATATCTGCTTCTAAAACCAAAACGGAGCTATCTAACTGATTGGTTGTCAATGTGTGCATTCAATTGAGAGAGTTAAACTCACGTGTGGATTCAGCGGTTTGCCAACCCTTTCTGTGCAGAATCCCAAAACCGGTATTTCCAGCCCAATGCCGGCATACGTACTAAACAGCAGGAAACTTCGTCTAAAACTCAGGAGAAACGTTTCCTTGAAACTGCTCTGCTGTGCGTTCGTTCAACTAAGAGAGTTGAATCTATGTTGAGATTCAGCGAGTCAGAAACACGTTTCTTCTAGGAGCTGCTTTGGGATATTCCCGAGTGAATGGGACCATAGGCTGTACAGAGAAATATCTGCTTCTAAAACCAAAACGGAGCTATCTAACTGATTGGTTGTCAATGTGTGCATTCAACTGACAACGGTAAACTCACGTGTGGATTCAGGGGATTGCCAACCCTTTCTGTGCAGAATCCCAAAACCGGTATTTAAAGCCCAATGCCGGCATACGTACTAAACACCAGGAAACTTCGTCTAAAACTCAGGAGAAACGTTTCCTTGAAACTGCTCTGCTGTGCGTTCGTTCACCTAAGACAGTTGAATCTATGTTGAGATACAGCGAGTCAGAAACACGTTTCTTCTAGGAGCTGCGTTGGGATATTCCCGAGTGAATGGGACCATAGGCTGTACAGAGAAATATCTGCTTCTAAAACCAAAACGGAGCTATCTAACTGAATGGTTGTCAATTTGGGCATTCAACTGACAGAGTTAAACTCACGTGTGCATTCAGCGTTTTGCAAACCCTTTCTGTGCAGAATCCCAAAACCGGTATTTCCAACCCAATGCCGGCATACGTACTAAAGAGCAGGAAACTTCGTCTAAAACTCAGGAGAAACGTTTCCTTGAAACTGCTCTGCTGTGCGTTCGTTCACCTAAGAGAGTTGAATCTATGTTGACATTCAGCGAGTCAGAAACACGTTTCTTCTGGGAGCTGCGTTGGGATATTCCCGAGTGAAAGGGACCATAGGCTGTACAGAGAAATATCTGCTTCTAAAGTCACAACGGAGCTATCTAACTGAATGGTTGTCAATGTGTGCATTCAACTGACAGAGTTAAACTAACGTGTGGATTCAGCGGATTGCCAACTCTTTCTGTGCAGAATCCCAAAACCGGTATTTCCAGCCCAATGCCGGCATACGTACTAAACAGCAGGAAACTTCGTCTAAAACTCAGGAGAAACGTTTCCTTGAAACTGCTGTGCTGTGCGTTCGTTCACCTAAGAGAGTTGAATCTATGTTTAGATTCAGCGAGTCAGAAACACGTTTCTTCTAGGAGCTGGGTTGGGGTATTCCCGAGTGAAAGGGACCATAGGCTGTACAGAGAAATATCTGCTTCTAAAACCAAAACGGAGCTATCTAACTGAATGGTTGTCAATGTGTGCATTCAACTGACAGAGTTAAACTCACGTGTGGATTCAGCGGATTGCCAACCCTTTCTGTGCAGAATCCCAAAACCGGTATTTCCAGCCCAATGCCGGCATACGTACTAAACAGCAGGAAACTTCGTCTAAAACTCAGGAGAAACGTTACCTTGAAACTGCTCTGCTGTGCGTTCGTTCACCTAAGAGAGTTGAATCTATATTGACATTCAGCGAGTCAGAAACACGTTTCTTCTAGGAGCTGCGTTGGGATATTCCCGAGTGAAAGGGACCATAGGCTGTACAGAGAAATATCTGCTTCTAAAACCACAACGGAGCTATCTAACTGAATGGTTGTCAATGTGTGCATTCAACTGACAGAGTTAAACTCACGTGTGGATTCAGCGGTTTGCCAACCCTTTCTGTGCAGAATCCCAAAACCGGTATTTCCAGCCCAATGCCGGCATACGTACTAAACAGCAGGAAACTTCGTCTAAAACTCAAGAGAAACGTTTCCTTGAAACTGCTGTGCTGTGGGTTGGTTCACCTAAGAGAGTTGAATCTATGTTGAGATTCAGCGAGTCAGAAACACGTTTCTTCTAGGAGCTGCGTTGGGATATTCCCGAGTGAATGGGACCATAGGCTGTACAGAGAAATATCTGCTTCTAAAACCAAAACGGAGCAATCTAACTGAATGGTTGTCAATTTGTGCATTCAACTGACAGAGTTAAACTCACGTGTGGATTCAGCGGTTTGCAAACCCTTTCTGTGCAGAATCCCAAAACCGGTATTTCCAGCCCAATGCCGGCATACGTACTAAACAGCAGGAAACTTCGTCTAAAACTCAGGAGAAACGTTTCCTTGAAACTGCTCTGCTGTGCGTTCGTTCAACTAAGAGAGTTGAATCTATGTTGAGATTCAGCGAGTCAGAAACACGTTTCTTCTAGGAGCTGCTTTGGGATATTCCCGAGTGAATGGGACCATAGGCTGTACAGAGAAATATCTGCTTCTAAAACCAAAACGGAGCTATCTAACTGATTGGTTGTCAATGTGTGCATTCAACTGACAACGGTAAACTCACGTGTGGATTCAGGGGATTGCCAACCCTTTCTGTGCAGAATCCCAAAACCGGTATTTAAAGCCCAATGCCGGCATACGTACTAAACACCAGGAAACTTCGTCTAAAACTCAGGAGAAACGTTTCCTTGAAACTGCTCTGCTGTGCGTTCGTTCACCTAAGACAGTTGAATCTATGTTGAGATACAGCGAGTCAGAAACACGTTTCTTCTAGGAGCTGCGTTGGGATATTCCCGAGTGAATGGGACCATAGGCTGTACAGAGAAATATCTGCTTCTAAAACCAAAACGGAGCTATCTAACTGAATGGTTGTCAATTTGGGCATTCAACTGACAGAGTTAAACTCACGTGTGCATTCAGCGTTTTGCAAACCCTTTCTGTGCAGAATCCCAAAACCGGTATTTCCAACCCAATGCCGGCATACGTACTAAAGAGCAGGAAACTTCGTCTAAAACTCAGGAGAAACGTTTCCTTGAAACTGCTCTGCTGTGCGTTCGTTCACCTAAGAGAGTTGAATCTATGTTGACATTCAGCGAGTCAGAAACACGTTTCTTCTGGGAGCTGCGTTGGGATATTCCCGAGTGAAAGGGACCATAGGCTGTACAGAGAAATATCTGCTTCTAAAGTCACAACGGAGCTATCTAACTGAATGGTTGTCAATGTGTGCATTCAACTGACAGAGTTAAACTAACGTGTGGATTCAGCGGATTGCCAACTCTTTCTGTGCAGAATCCCAAAACCGGTATTTCCAGCCCAATGCCGGCATACGTACTAAACAGCAGGAAACTTCGTCTAAAACTCAGGAGAAACGTTTCCTTGAAACTGCTGTGCTGTGCGTTCGTTCACCTAAGAGAGTTGAATCTATGTTTAGATTCAGCGAGTCAGAAACACGTTTCTTCTAGGAGCTGGGTTGGGGTATTCCCGAGTGAAAGGGACCATAGGCTGTACAGAGAAATATCTGCTTCTAAAACCAAAACGGAGCTATCTAACTGAATGGTTGTCAATGTGTGCATTCAACTGACAGAGTTAAACTCACGTGTGGATTCAGCGGATTGCCAACCCTTTCTGTGCAGAATCCCAAAACCGGTATTTCCAGCCCAATGCCGGCATACGTACTAAACAGCAGGAAACTTCGTCTAAAACTCAGGAGAAACGTTACCTTGAAACTGCTCTGCTGTGCGTTCGTTCACCTAAGAGAGTTGAATCTATATTGACATTCAGCGAGTCAGAAACACGTTTCTTCTAGGAGCTGCGTTGGGATATTCCCGAGTGAAAGGGACCATAGGCTGTACAGAGAAATATCTGCTTCTAAAACCACAACGGAGCTATCTAACTGAATGGTTGTCAATGTGTGCATTCAACTGACAGAGTTAAACTCACGTGTGGATTCAGCGGTTTGCCAACCCTTTCTGTGCAGAATCCCAAAACCGGTATTTCCAGCCCAATGCCGGCATACGTACTAAACAGCAGGAAACTTCGTCTAAAACTCAAGAGAAACGTTTCCTTGAAACTGCTGTGCTGTGGGTTGGTTCACCTAAGAGAGTTGAATCTATGTTGAGATTCAGCGAGTCAGAAACACGTTTCTTCTAGGAGCTGCGTTGGGATATTCCCGAGTGAATGGGACCATAGGCTGTACAGAGAAATATCTGCTTCTAAAACCAAAACGGAGCAATCTAACTGAATGGTTGTCAATTTGTGCATTCAACTGACAGAGTTAAACTCACGTGTGGATTCAGCGGTTTGCAAACCCTTTCTGTGCAGAATCCCAAAACCGGTATTTCCAGCCCAATGCCGGCATACGTACTAAACAGCAGGAAACTTCGTCTAAAACTCAGGAGAAACGTTTCCTTGAAACTGCTCTGCTGTGCGTTCGTTCAACTAAGAGAGTTGAATCTATGTTGAGATTCAGCGAGTCAGAAACACGTTTCTTCTAGGAGCTGCTTTGGGATATTCCCGAGTGAATGGGACCATAGGCTGTACAGAGAAATATCTGCTTCTAAAACCAAAACGGAGCTATCTAACTGATTGGTTGTCAATGTGTGCATTCAACTGACAACGGTAAACTCACGTGTGGATTCAGGGGATTGCCAACCCTTTCTGTGCAGAATCCCAAAACCGGTATTTAAAGCCCAATGCCGGCATACGTACTAAACACCAGGAAACTTCGTCTAAAACTCAGGAGAAACGTTTCCTTGAAACTGCTCTGCTGTGCGTTCGTTCACCTAAGACAGTTGAATCTATGTTGAGATACAGCGAGTCAGAAACACGTTTCTTCTAGGAGCTGCGTTGGGATATTCCCGAGTGAATGGGACCATAGGCTGTACAGAGAAATATCTGCTTCTAAAACCAAAACGGAGCTATCTAACTGAATGGTTGTCAATTTGGGCATTCAACTGACAGAGTTAAACTCACGTGTGCATTCAGCGTTTTGCAAACCCTTTCTGTGCAGAATCCCAAAACCGGTATTTCCAACCCAATGCCGGCATACGTACTAAAGAGCAGGAAACTTCGTCTAAAACTCAGGAGAAACGTTTCCTTGAAACTGCTCTGCTGTGCGTTCGTTCACCTAAGAGAGTTGAATCTATGTTGACATTCAGCGAGTCAGAAACACGTTTCTTCTGGGAGCTGCGTTGGGATATTCCCGAGTGAAAGGGACCATAGGCTGTACAGAGAAATATCTGCTTCTAAAGTCACAACGGAGCTATCTAACTGAATGGTTGTCAATGTGTGCATTCAACTGACAGAGTTAAACTAACGTGTGGATTCAGCGGATTGCCAACTCTTTCTGTGCAGAATCCCAAAACCGGTATTTCCAGCCCAATGCCGGCATACGTACTAAACAGCAGGAAACTTCGTCTAAAACTCAGGAGAAACGTTTCCTTGAAACTGCTGTGCTGTGCGTTCGTTCACCTAAGAGAGTTGAATCTATGTTTAGATTCAGCGAGTCAGAAACACGTTTCTTCTAGGAGCTGGGTTGGGGTATTCCCGAGTGAAAGGGACCATAGGCTGTACAGAGAAATATCTGCTTCTAAAACCAAAACGGAGCTATCTAACTGAATGGTTGTCAATGTGTGCATTCAACTGACAGAGTTAAACTCACGTGTGGATTCAGCGGATTGCCAACCCTTTCTGTGCAGAATCCCAAAACCGGTATTTCCAGCCCAATGCCGGCATACGTACTAAACAGCAGGAAACTTCGTCTAAAACTCAGGAGAAACGTTACCTTGAAACTGCTCTGCTGTGCGTTCGTTCACCTAAGAGAGTTGAATCTATATTGACATTCAGCGAGTCAGAAACACGTTTCTTCTAGGAGCTGCGTTGGGATATTCCCGAGTGAAAGGGACCATAGGCTGTACAGAGAAATATCTGCTTCTAAAACCACAACGGAGCTATCTAACTGAATGGTTGTCAATGTGTGCATTCAACTGACAGAGTTAAACTCACGTGTGGATTCAGCGGTTTGCCAACCCTTTCTGTGCAGAATCCCAAAACCGGTATTTCCAGCCCAATGCCGGCATACGTACTAAACAGCAGGAAACTTCGTCTAAAACTCAAGAGAAACGTTTCCTTGAAACTGCTGTGCTGTGGGTTGGTTCACCTAAGAGAGTTGAATCTATGTTGAGATTCAGCGAGTCAGAAACACGTTTCTTCTAGGAGCTGCGTTGGGATATTCCCGAGTGAATGGGACCATAGGCTGTACAGAGAAATATCTGCTTCTAAAACCAAAACGGAGCAATCTAACTGAATGGTTGTCAATTTGTGCATTCAACTGACAGAGTTAAACTCACGTGTGGATTCAGCGGTTTGCAAACCCTTTCTGTGCAGAATCCCAAAACCGGTATTTCCAGCCCAATGCCGGCATACGTACTAAACAGCAGGAAACTTCGTCTAAAACTCAGGAGAAACGTTTCCTTGAAACTGCTCTGCTGTGCGTTCGTTCACCTAAGAGAGTTGGATCTATGTTGAGATTCAGCGAGTCAGAAACACGTTTCTTCTAGGAGCTGCGTTGGGATATTCCCGAGTGAATGGGACCATAGGCTGTACAGAGAAATATCTGCTTCTAAAGCCACAACGGAGCTATCTAACTGAATGGTTGTCAATGTGTGCATTCAACTGACAGAGTTAAACTCACGTGTGGATTCAGCGGATTGCCAACCCTTTCTGTGCAGAATCCCAAAACCGGTATTTCCAGCCCAATGCCGGCATACGTACTAAACAGCAGGAAACTTCGTCTAAAACTCAGGAGAAACGTTTCCTTGAAACTGCTCTGCTGTGCGTTCGTTCACCTAAGAGAGTTGAATCTATGTTGAGATTCAGCGAGTCAGAAACACGTTTCCTCTAGGAGCTGCGTTGGGATATTCCCGAGTGAAGGGGACCATAGGCTGTACAGAGAAATATCTGCTTCTAAAACCAAAACGGAGCTATCTAACTGAATGGTTGTCAATGTGTGCATTCAACTGACAGAGTTAAACTCACGTGTGGATTCAGCGGATTGCCAACCCTTTCTGTGCAGAATCCCAAAACCGGTATTTCCAGCCCAATGCCGGCATACGTACTAAACAGCAGGAAACTTCGTCTAAAACTCAGGACAAACGTTTCCTTGAAACTGCTCTGCTGTGCGTTCGTTCACCTAAGAGAGTTGAATCTATGTTGAGATTCAGCGAGTCAGAAACACATTTCCTCTAGGAGCTGCGTTGGGATATTCCCGAGTGAATGGGACCATGGGCTGTACAGAGAAATATCTGCTTCTAAAACCAAAACGGAGCTATCTAACTGAATGGTTGTCAATGTGTGCATTCAACTGAGAGAGTTAAACTCACGTGTGGATTCAGCGGATTACCCACCCTTTCTGTGCAGAATCCCAAAACTGGTATTTCCAGTCCAATGCCGGCATACGTACTAAACAGCAGGAAACTTCGTCTAAAACTCAGGAGAAACGTTTCCTTGAAACTGCTCTGCTGTGCGTTCGTTCACCTAAGAGAGTTGAATCTATGTTGACATTCAGCGAGTCAGAAACACGTTTCCTCTAGGAGCTGCGTTGGGATATTCCCGAGTGAATGGGACCATGGGCTGTACAGAGAAATATCTGCTTCTAAAACCAAAACGGAGCTATCTAACTGAATGGTTGTCAATGTGTGCATTCAACTGAGAGAGTTAAACTCACGTGTGGATTCAGCGGATTACCCACCCTTTCTGTGCAGAATCCCAAAACTGGTATTTCCAGCCCAATGCCGGCATACGTACTAAACAGCAGGAAACTTCGTCTAAAACTCAGGAGAAACGTTTCCTTGAAACTGCTCTGCTGTGCGTTCGTTCACCTAAGAGAGTTGAATATATGTTGAGATTCAGCGAGTCAGAAACACGTTTCTTCTAGGAGATGCGTTGGGATATTCCCGAGTGAATGGGACCATAGGCTGTACAGAGAAATATCTGCTTCTAAAACCAAAACGGAGCTATCTAACTGAATGGTTGTCAATGTGTGCATTCAACTGACAAGGTTAAACTCACGTGTGGATTCAGGGGATTGCCAACCCTTTCTGTGCAGAATCCCAAAACCGGTATTTCCAGCCCAATGCCGGCATACGTACTAAACAGCAGGAAACTTCGTCTAAAACTCAGGAGAAACGTTTCCTTGAAACTGCTCTGCTGTGCGTTCGTTCACCTAAGAGAGTTGAATCTATGTTGAGATTCCGCGAGTCAGAAACACGTTTCTTCTAGGAGCTGCGTTGGGATATTCCCGAGTGAAAGGGACCATAGGCTGTACAGAGAAATATCTACTTCTAAAACCAAAAAGGAGCTATCTAACTGAATGGTTGTCAATGTGTGCATTCAACTGAGAGAGTTAAACTCACGTGTGGATTCAGCGGATTACCCACCCTTTCTGTGCAGAATCCCAAAACCGGTATTTCCATCCCAATGCCGGCATACGTACTAAACAGCAGGAAACTTCGTCTAAAACTCAGGAGAAACGTTTCCTTGAAACTGCTCTGCTGTGCGTTCGTTCACCTAAGAGAGTTGAATCTATGTTGACATTCAGCGAGTCAGAAACACGTTTCTTCTAGGAGCTGCGTTGGGATATTCCCGAGTGAATGGGACCATAGGCTGTACAGAGAAATATCTGCTTCTAAAACCAAAACGGAGCTATCTAACTGAATGGTTGTCAATGTGTGCATTCAACTGACAACGTTAAACTCACGTGTGGATTCAGCGGATTGCCAACCCTTTCTGTGCAGAATCCCAAAACCAGTATTTCCAGCCCAATGCCGGCATACGTACTAAACAGCAGGAAACTACGTCTAAAACTCAGGAGAAACGTTTCCTTGAAACTGCTCTGCTGTGCGTTCGTTCACCTAAGAGAGTTGAATCTATGTTGAGATTCAGCGAGTCAGAAACACGTTTCTTCTAGGAGCTGCGTTGGGATATTCCCGAGTGAATGGGACCATAGGCTGTACAGAGAAATATCTGCTTATAAAACCAAAACGGAGCTATCTAACTGAATGGTTGTCAATGTGCGCATTCAACTGACTGAGTTAAACTCACGTGTGGATTCAGCGGTTTGCCCACCCTTTCTGTGCAGAATCCCAAAACCGGTATTTCCAGCCCAATGCCGGCATATGTACTAAACAGCAGGAAACTTCGCCTAAAACTCAGGAGAAACGTTTCCTTGAAACTGCTCTGCTGTGCGTTCGTTCACCTAAGAGAGTTGAATCTATGTTGAGATTCAGCGAGTCAGAAACACGTTTCTTCTAGGAGCTGCGTTGGGATATTCCCGAGTGAAGGGGACCATAGGCTGTACAGAGAAATATCTGCTTCTAAAACCAAAACGGAGCTATCTAACTGAATGGTTGTCAATGTGTGCATTCAACTGACAGAGTTAAACTCACGTGTGGATTCAGCGGATTGCCAACCCTTTCTGTGCAGAATCCCAAAACCGGTATTTCCATCCCAATGCCGGCATACGTACTAAACAGCAGGAAACTTCGTCTAAAACTCAGGAGAAACGTTTCCTTGAAACTGCTCTGCTGTGCGTTCGTTCACCTAAGAGAGTTTGATCTATGTTGAGATTCAGCGAGTCAGAAACACGTTTCTTCTAGGAGCTGCGTTGGGATATTCCCGACTGAATGGGACCATAGGCTGTACATAGACATATCTGCTTCTAAAACCAAAACGGAGCTATCTAACTGAATGGTTGTCAATGTGTGCATTCAACTGACAGAGTTAAACTCACGTGTGGATTCAGCGGTTTGCCAACCCTTTCTGTGCAGAATCCCAAAACCGGTATTTCCAGCCCAATGCCGGCATACGTACTAAACAGCAGGAAACTTCGTCTAAAACTCAGGAGAAACGTTTCCTTGAAACTGCTCTGCTGTGCGTTCGTTCAACTAAGGGAGTTGAATCTATGTTGAGATTCAGCGAGTCAGAAACACGTTTCTTCTAGGAGCTGCTTTGGGATATTCCCGAGTGAATGGGACCATAGGCTGTACAGAGAAATATCTGCTTCTAAAACCAAAACGGAGCTATCTAACTGATTGGTTGTCAATGTGTGCATTCAACTGAGAGAGTTAAACTCACGTGTGGATTCAGCGGTTTGCCAACCCTTTCTGTGCAGAATCCCAAAACCGGTATTTCCAGCCCAATGCCGGCATACGTACTAAACAGCAGGAAACTTCGTCTAAAACTCAGGAGAAACGTTTCCTTGAAACTGCTCTGCTGTGCGTTCGTTCAACTAAGAGAGTTGAATCTATGTTGAGATTCAGCGAGTCAGAAACACGTTTCTTCTAGGAGCTGCTTTGGGATATTCCCGAGTGAATGGGACCATAGGCTGTACAGAGAAATATCTGCTTCTAAAACCAAAACGGAGCTATCTAACTGATTGGTTGTCAATGTGTGCATTCAACTGACAACGGTAAACTCACGTGTGGATTCAGGGGATTGCCAACCCTTTCTGTGCAGAATCCCAAAACCGGTATTTAAAGCCCAATGCCGGCATACGTACTAAACACCAGGAAACTTCGTCTAAAACTCAGGAGAAACGTTTCCTTGAAACTGCTCTGCTGTGCGTTCGTTCACCTAAGACAGTTGAATCTATGTTGAGATACAGCGAGTCAGAAACACGTTTCTTCTAGGAGCTGCGTTGGGATATTCCCGAGTGAAGGGGACCATAGGCTGTACAGAGAAATATCTGCTTCTAAAACCAAAACGGAGCTATCTAACTGAATGGTTGTCAATGTGTGCATTCAACTGACAGAGTTAAACTCACGTGTGGATTCAGCGGATTGCCAACCCTTTCTGTGCAGAATCCCAAAACCGGTATTTCCATCCCAATGCCGGCATACGTACTAAACAGCAGGAAACTTCGTCTAAAACTCAGGAGAAACGTTTCCTTGAAACTGCTCTGCTGTGCGTTCGTTCACCTAAGAGAGTTTGATCTATGTTGAGATTCAGCGAGTCAGAAACACGTTTCTTCTAGGAGCTGCGTTGGGATATTCCCGACTGAATGGGACCATAGGCTGTACATAGACATATCTGCTTCTAAAACCAAAACGGAGCTATCTAACTGAATGGTTGTCAATGTGTGCATTCAACTGACAGAGTTAAACTCACGTGTGGATTCAGCGGTTTGCCAACCCTTTCTGTGCAGAATCCCAAAACCGGTATTTCCAGCCCAATGCCGGCATACGTACTAAACAGCAGGAAACTTCGTCTAAAACTCAGGAGAAACGTTTCCTTGAAACTGCTCTGCTGTGCGTTCGTTCAACTAAGGGAGTTGAATCTATGTTGAGATTCAGCGAGTCAGAAACACGTTTCTTCTAGGAGCTGCTTTGGGATATTCCCGAGTGAATGGGACCATAGGCTGTACAGAGAAATATCTGCTTCTAAAACCAAAACGGAGCTATCTAACTGATTGGTTGTCAATGTGTGCATTCAACTGAGAGAGTTAAACTCACGTGTGGATTCAGCGGTTTGCCAACCCTTTCTGTGCAGAATCCCAAAACCGGTATTTCCAGCCCAATGCCGGCATACGTACTAAACAGCAGGAAACTTCGTCTAAAACTCAGGAGAAACGTTTCCTTGAAACTGCTCTGCTGTGCGTTCGTTCAACTAAGAGAGTTGAATCTATGTTGAGATTCAGCGAGTCAGAAACACGTTTCTTCTAGGAGCTGCTTTGGGATATTCCCGAGTGAATGGGACCATAGGCTGTACAGAGAAATATCTGCTTCTAAAACCAAAACGGAGCTATCTAACTGATTGGTTGTCAATGTGTGCATTCAACTGACAACGGTAAACTCACGTGTGGATTCAGGGGATTGCCAACCCTTTCTGTGCAGAATCCCAAAACCGGTATTTAAAGCCCAATGCCGGCATACGTACTAAACACCAGGAAACTTCGTCTAAAACTCAGGAGAAACGTTTCCTTGAAACTGCTCTGCTGTGCGTTCGTTCACCTAAGACAGTTGAATCTATGTTGAGATACAGCGAGTCAGAAACACGTTTCTTCTAGGAGCTGCGTTGGGATATTCCCGAGTGAATGGGACCATAGGCTGTACAGAGAAATATCTGCTTCTAAAACCAAAACGGAGCTATCTAACTGAATGGTTGTCAATTTGGGCATTCAACTGACAGAGTTAAACTCACGTGTGCATTCAGCGTTTTGCAAACCCTTTCTGTGCAGAATCCCAAAACCGGTATTTCCAACCCAATGCCGGCATACGTACTAAAGAGCAGGAAACTTCGTCTAAAACTCAGGAGAAACGTTTCCTTGAAACTGCTCTGCTGTGCGTTCGTTCACCTAAGAGAGTTGAATCTATGTTGACATTCAGCGAGTCAGAAACACGTTTCTTCTGGGAGCTGCGTTGGGATATTCCCGAGTGAAAGGGACCATAGGCTGTACAGAGAAATATCTGCTTCTAAAGTCACAACGGAGCTATCTAACTGAATGGTTGTCAATGTGTGCATTCAACTGACAGAGTTAAACTAACGTGTGGATTCAGCGGATTGCCAACTCTTTCTGTGCAGAATCCCAAAACCGGTATTTCCAGCCCAATGCCGGCATACGTACTAAACAGCAGGAAACTTCGTCTAAAACTCAGGAGAAACGTTTCCTTGAAACTGCTGTGCTGTGCGTTCGTTCACCTAAGAGAGTTGAATCTATGTTTAGATTCAGCGAGTCAGAAACACGTTTCTTCTAGGAGCTGGGTTGGGGTATTCCCGAGTGAAAGGGACCATAGGCTGTACAGAGAAATATCTGCTTCTAAAACCAAAACGGAGCTATCTAACTGAATGGTTGTCAATGTGTGCATTCAACTGACAGAGTTAAACTCACGTGTGGATTCAGCGGATTGCCAACCCTTTCTGTGCAGAATCCCAAAACCGGTATTTCCAGCCCAATGCCGGCATACGTACTAAACAGCAGGAAACTTCGTCTAAAACTCAGGAGAAACGTTACCTTGAAACTGCTCTGCTGTGCGTTCGTTCACCTAAGAGAGTTGAATCTATATTGACATTCAGCGAGTCAGAAACACGTTTCTTCTAGGAGCTGCGTTGGGATATTCCCGAGTGAAAGGGACCATAGGCTGTACAGAGAAATATCTGCTTCTAAAACCACAACGGAGCTATCTAACTGAATGGTTGTCAATGTGTGCATTCAACTGACAGAGTTAAACTCACGTGTGGATTCAGCGGTTTGCCAACCCTTTCTGTGCAGAATCCCAAAACCGGTATTTCCAGCCCAATGCCGGCATACGTACTAAACAGCAGGAAACTTCGTCTAAAACTCAAGAGAAACGTTTCCTTGAAACTGCTGTGCTGTGGGTTGGTTCACCTAAGAGAGTTGAATCTATGTTGAGATTCAGCGAGTCAGAAACACGTTTCTTCTAGGAGCTGCGTTGGGATATTCCCGAGTGAATGGGACCATAGGCTGTACAGAGAAATATCTGCTTCTAAAACCAAAACGGAGCAATCTAACTGAATGGTTGTCAATTTGTGCATTCAACTGCCAGAGTTAAACTCACGTGTGGATTCAGCGGTTTGCAAACCCTTTCTGTGCAGAATCCCAAAACCGGTATTTCCAGCCCAATGCCGGCATACGTACTAAACAGCAGGAAACTTCGTCTAAAACTCAGGAGAAACGTTTCCTTGAAACTGCTCTGCTGTGCGTTCGTTCACCTAAGAGAGTTGGATCTATGTTGAGATTCAGCGAGTCAGAAACACGTTTCTTCTAGGAGCTGCGTTGGGATATTCCCGAGTGAATGGGACCATAGGCTGTACAGAGAAATATCTGCTTCTAAAGCCACAACGGAGCTATCTAACTGAATGGTTGTCAATGTGTGCATTCAACTGACAGAGTTAAACTCACGTGTGGATTCAACGGATTGCCAACCCTTTCTGTGCAGAATCCCAAAACCGGTATTTCCAGCCCAATGCCGGCATACGTACTAAACAGCAGGAAACTTCGTCTAAAACTCAGGAGAAACGTTTCCTTGAAACTGCTCTGCTGTGCGTTCGTTCACCTAAGAGAGTTGAATCTATGTTGAGATTCAGCGAGTCAGAAACACGTTTCCTCTAGGAGCTGCGTTGGGATATTCCCGAGTGAAGGGGACCATAGGCTGTACAGAGAAATATCTGCTTCTAAAACCAAAACGGAGCTATCTAACTGAATGGTTGTCAATGTGTGCATTCAACTGACAGAGTTAAACTCACGTGTGGATTCAGCGGATTGCCAACCCTTTCTGTGCAGAATCCCAAAACCGGTATTTCCAGCCCAATGCCGGCATACGTACTAAACAGCAGGAAACTTCGTCTAAAACTCAGGACAAACGTTTCCTTGAAACTGCTCTGCTGTGCGTTCGTTCACCTAAGAGAGTTGAATCTATGTTGAGATTCAGCGAGTCAGAAACACATTTCCTCTAGGAGCTGCGTTGGGATATTCCCGAGTGAATGGGACCATGGGCTGTACAGAGAAATATCTGCTTCTAAAACCAAAACGGAGCTATCTAACTGAATGGTTGTCAATGTGTGCATTTAACTGAGAGAGTTAAACTCACTTGTGGATTCAGCGGATTACCCACCCTTTCTGTGCAGAATCCCAAAACTGGTATTTCCAGTCCAATGCCGGCATACGTACTAAACAGCAGGAAACTTCGTCTAAAACTCAGGAGAAACGTTTCCTTGAAACTGCTCTGCTGTGCGTTCGTTCACCTAAGAGAGTTGAATCTATGTTGACATTCAGCGAGTCAGAAACACGTTTCCTCTAGGAGCTGCGTTGGGATATTCCCGAGTGAATGGGACCATGGGCTGTACAGAGAAATATCTGCTTCTAAAACCAAAACGGAGCTATCTAACTGAATGGTTGTCAATGTGTGCATTCAACTGAGAGAGTTAAACTCACGTGTGGATTCAGCGGATTACCCACCCTTTCTGTGCAGAATCCCAAAACTGGTATTTCCAGCCCAATGCCGGCATACGTACTAAACAGCAGGAAACTTCGTCTAAAACTCAGGAGAAACGTTTCCTTGAAACTGCTCTGCTGTGCGTTCGTTCACCTAAGAGAGTTGAATATATGTTGAGATTCAGCGAGTCAGAAACACGTTTCTTCTAGGAGATGCGTTGGGATATTCCCGAGTGAATGGGACCATAGGCTGTACAGAGAAATATCTGCTTCTAAAACCAAAACGGAGCTATCTAACTGAATGGTTGTCAATGTGTGCATTCAACTGACAAGGTTAAACTCACGTGTGGATTCAGGGGATTGCCAACCCTTTCTGTGCAGAATCCCAAAACCGGTATTTCCAGCCCAATGCCGGCATACGTACTAAACAGCAGGAAACTTCGTCTAAAACTCAGGAGAAACGTTTCCTTGAAACTGCTCTGCTGTGCGTTCGTTCACCTAAGAGAGTTGAATCTATGTTGAGATTCCGCGAGTCAGAAACACGTTTCTTCTAGGAGCTGCGTTGGGATATTCCCGAGTGAAAGGGACCATAGGCTGTACAGAGAAATATCTACTTCTAAAACCAAAAAGGAGCTATCTAACTGAATGGTTGTCAATGTGTGCATTCAACTGAGAGAGTTAAACTCACGTGTGGATTCAGCGGATTACCCACCCTTTCTGTGCAGAATCCCAAAACCGGTATTTCCATCCCAATGCCGGCATACGTACTAAACAGCAGGAAACTTCGTCTAAAACTCAGGAGAAACGTTTCCTTGAAACTGCTCTGCTGTGCGTTCGTTCACCTAAGAGAGTTGAATCTATGTTGACCTTCAGCGAGTCAGAAACACGTTTCTTCTAGGAGCTGCGTTGGGATATTCCCGAGTGAATGGGACCATAGGCTGTACAGAGAAATATCTGCTTCTAAAACCAAAACGGAGCTATCTAACTGAATGGTTGTCAATGTGTGCATTCAACTGACAACGTTAAACTCACGTGTGGATTCAGCGGATTGCCAACCCTTTCTGTGCAGAATCCCAAAACCAGTATTTCCAGCCCAATGCCGGCATACGTACTAAACAGCAGGAAACTTCGTCTAAAACTCAGGAGAAACGTTTCCTTGAAACTGCTCTGCTGTGCGTTCGTTCAACTAAGGGAGTTGAATCTATGTTGAGATTCAGCGAGTCAGAAACACGTTTCTTCTAGGAGCTGCTTTGGGATATTCCCGAGTGAATGGGACCATAGGCTGTACAGAGAAATATCTGCTTCTAAAACCAAAACGGAGCTATCTAACTGATTGGTTGTCAATGTGTGCATTCAACTGAGAGAGTTAAACTCACGTGTGGATTCAGCGGTTTGCCAACCCTTTCTGTGCAGAATCCCAAAACCGGTATTTCCAGCCCAATGCCGGCATACGTACTAAACAGCAGGAAACTTCGTCTAAAACTCAGGAGAAACGTTTCCTTGAAACTGCTCTGCTGTGCGTTCGTTCAACTAAGAGAGTTGAATCTATGTTGAGATTCAGCGAGTCAGAAACACGTTTCTTCTAGGAGCTGCTTTGGGATATTCCCGAGTGAATGGGACCATAGGCTGTACAGAGAAATATCTGCTTCTAAAACCAAAACGGAGCTATCTAACTGATTGGTTGTCAATGTGTGCATTCAACTGACAACGGTAAACTCACGTGTGGATTCAGGGGATTGCCAACCCTTTCTGTGCAGAATCCCAAAACCGGTATTTAAAGCCCAATGCCGGCATACGTACTAAACACCAGGAAACTTCGTCTAAAACTCAGGAGAAACGTTTCCTTGAAACTGCTCTGCTGTGCGTTCGTTCACCTAAGACAGTTGAATCTATGTTGAGATACAGCGAGTCAGAAACACGTTTCTTCTAGGAGCTGCGTTGGGATATTCCCGAGTGAAGGGGACCATAGGCTGTACAGAGAAATATCTGCTTCTAAAACCAAAACGGAGCTATCTAACTGAATGGTTGTCAATGTGTGCATTCAACTGACAGAGTTAAACTCACGTGTGGATTCAGCGGATTGCCAACCCTTTCTGTGCAGAATCCCAAAACCGGTATTTCCATCCCAATGCCGGCATACGTACTAAACAGCAGGAAACTTCGTCTAAAACTCAGGAGAAACGTTTCCTTGAAACTGCTCTGCTGTGCGTTCGTTCACCTAAGAGAGTTTGATCTATGTTGAGATTCAGCGAGTCAGAAACACGTTTCTTCTAGGAGCTGCGTTGGGATATTCCCGACTGAATGGGACCATAGGCTGTACATAGACATATCTGCTTCTAAAACCAAAACGGAGCTATCTAACTGAATGGTTGTCAATGTGTGCATTCAACTGACAGAGTTAAACTCACGTGTGGATTCAGCGGTTTGCCAACCCTTTCTGTGCAGAATCCCAAAACCGGTATTTCCAGCCCAATGCCGGCATACGTACTAAACAGCAGGAAACTTCGTCTAAAACTCAGGAGAAACGTTTCCTTGAAACTGCTCTGCTGTGCGTTCGTTCAACTAAGGGAGTTGAATCTATGTTGAGATTCAGCGAGTCAGAAACACGTTTCTTCTAGGAGCTGCTTTGGGATATTCCCGAGTGAATGGGACCATAGGCTGTACAGAGAAATATCTGCTTCTAAAACCAAAACGGAGCTATCTAACTGATTGGTTGTCAATGTGTGCATTCAACTGAGAGAGTTAAACTCACGTGTGGATTCAGCGGTTTGCCAACCCTTTCTGTGCAGAATCCCAAAACCGGTATTTCCAGCCCAATGCCGGCATACGTACTAAACAGCAGGAAACTTCGTCTAAAACTCAGGAGAAACGTTTCCTTGAAACTGCTCTGCTGTGCGTTCGTTCAACTAAGAGAGTTGAATCTATGTTGAGATTCAGCGAGTCAGAAACACGTTTCTTCTAGGAGCTGCTTTGGGATATTCCCGAGTGAATGGGACCATAGGCTGTACAGAGAAATATCTGCTTCTAAAACCAAAACGGAGCTATCTAACTGATTGGTTGTCAATGTGTGCATTCAACTGACAACGGTAAACTCACGTGTGGATTCAGGGGATTGCCAACCCTTTCTGTGCAGAATCCCAAAACCGGTATTTAAAGCCCAATGCCGGCATACGTACTAAACACCAGGAAACTTCGTCTAAAACTCAGGAGAAACGTTTCCTTGAAACTGCTCTGCTGTGCGTTCGTTCACCTAAGACAGTTGAATCTATGTTGAGATACAGCGAGTCAGAAACACGTTTCTTCTAGGAGCTGCGTTGGGATATTCCCGAGTGAATGGGACCATAGGCTGTACAGAGAAATATCTGCTTCTAAAACCAAAACGGAGCTATCTAACTGAATGGTTGTCAATTTGGGCATTCAACTGACAGAGTTAAACTCACGTGTGCATTCAGCGTTTTGCAAACCCTTTCTGTGCAGAATCCCAAAACCGGTATTTCCAACCCAATGCCGGCATACGTACTAAAGAGCAGGAAACTTCGTCTAAAACTCAGGAGAAACGTTTCCTTGAAACTGCTCTGCTGTGCGTTCGTTCACCTAAGAGAGTTGAATCTATGTTGACATTCAGCGAGTCAGAAACACGTTTCTTCTGGGAGCTGCGTTGGGATATTCCCGAGTGAAAGGGACCATAGGCTGTACAGAGAAATATCTGCTTCTAAAGTCACAACGGAGCTATCTAACTGAATGGTTGTCAATGTGTGCATTCAACTGACAGAGTTAAACTAACGTGTGGATTCAGCGGATTGCCAACTCTTTCTGTGCAGAATCCCAAAACCGGTATTTCCAGCCCAATGCCGGCATACGTACTAAACAGCAGGAAACTTCGTCTAAAACTCAGGAGAAACGTTTCCTTGAAACTGCTGTGCTGTGCGTTCGTTCACCTAAGAGAGTTGAATCTATGTTTAGATTCAGCGAGTCAGAAACACGTTTCTTCTAGGAGCTGGGTTGGGGTATTCCCGAGTGAAAGGGACCATAGGCTGTACAGAGAAATATCTGCTTCTAAAACCAAAACGGAGCTATCTAACTGAATGGTTGTCAATGTGTGCATTCAACTGACAGAGTTAAACTCACGTGTGGATTCAGCGGATTGCCAACCCTTTCTGTGCAGAATCCCAAAACCGGTATTTCCAGCCCAATGCCGGCATACGTACTAAACAGCAGGAAACTTCGTCTAAAACTCAGGAGAAACGTTACCTTGAAACTGCTCTGCTGTGCGTTCGTTCACCTAAGAGAGTTGAATCTATATTGACATTCAGCGAGTCAGAAACACGTTTCTTCTAGGAGCTGCGTTGGGATATTCCCGAGTGAAAGGGACCATAGGCTGTACAGAGAAATATCTGCTTCTAAAACCACAACGGAGCTATCTAACTGAATGGTTGTCAATGTGTGCATTCAACTGACAGAGTTAAACTCACGTGTGGATTCAGCGGTTTGCCAACACTTTCTGTGCAGAATCCCAAAACCGGTATTTCCAGCCCAATGCCGGTATACGTACTAAACAGCAGGAAACTTCGTCTAAAACTCAAGAGAAACGTTTCCTTGAAACTGCTGTGCTGTGGGTTGGTTCACCTAAGAGAGTTGAATCTATGTTGAGATTCAGCGAGTCAGAAACACGTTTCTTCTAGGAGCTGCGTTGGGATATTCCCGAGTGAATGGGACCATAGGCTGTACAGAGAAATATCTGCTTCTAAAACCAAAACGGAGCAATCTAACTGAATGGTTGTCAATTTGTGCATTCAACTGACAGAGTTAAACTCACGTGTGGATTCAGCGGTTTGCAAACCCTTTCTGTGCAGAATCCCAAAACCGGTATTTCCAGCCCAATGCCGGCATACGTACTAAACAGCAGGAAACTTCGTCTAAAACTCAGGAGAAACGTTTCCTTGAAACTGCTCTGCTGTGCGTTCGTTCACCTAAGAGAGTTGGATCTATGTTGAGATTCAGCGAGTCAGAAACACGTTTCTTCTAGGAGCTGCGTTGGGATATTCCCGAGTGAATGGGACCATAGGCTGTACAGAGAAATATCTGCTTCTAAAGCCACAACGGAGCTATCTAACTGAATGGTTGTCAATGTGTGCATTCAACTGACAGAGTTAAACTCACGTGTGGATTCAGCGGATTGCCAACCCTTTCTGTGCAGAATCCCAAAACCGGTATTTCCAGCCCAATGCCGGCATACGTACTAAACAGCAGGAAACTTCGTCTAAAACTCAGGAGAAACGTTTCCTTGAAACTGCTCTGCTGTGCGTTCGTTCACCTAAGAGAGTTGAATCTATGTTGAGATTCAGCGAGTCAGAAACACGTTTCCTCTAGGAGCTGCGTTGGGATATTCCCGAGTGAAGGGGACCATAGGCTGTACAGAGAAATATCTGCTTCTAAAACCAAAACGGAGCTATCTAACTGAATGGTTGTCAATGTGTGCATTCAACTGACAGAGTTAAACTCACGTGTGGATTCAGCGGATTGCCAACCCTTTCTGTGCAGAATCCCAAAACCGGTATTTCCAGCCCAATGCCGGCATACGTACTAAACAGCAGGAAACTTCGTCTAAAACTCAGGACAAACGTTTCCTTGAAACTGCTCTGCTGTGCGTTCGTTCACCTAAGAGAGTTGAATCTATGTTGAGATTCAGCGAGTCAGAAACACATTTCCTCTAGGAGCTGCGTTGGGATATTCCCGAGTGAATGGGACCATGGGCTGTACAGAGAAATATCTGCTTCTAAAACCAAAACGGAGCTATCTAACTGAATGGTTGTCAATGTGTGCATTCAACTGAGAGAGTTAAACTCACTTGTGGATTCAGCGGATTACCCACCCTTTCTGTGCAGAATCCCAAAACTGGTATTTCCAGTCCAATGCCGGCATACGTACTAAACAGCAGGAAACTTCGTCTAAAACTCAGGAGAAACGTTTCCTTGAAACTGCTCTGCTGTGCGTTCGTTCACCTAAGAGAGTTGAATCTATGTTGACATTCAGCGAGTCAGAAACACGTTTCCTCTAGGAGCTGCGTTGGGATATTCCCGAGTGAATGGGACCATGGGCTGTACAGAGAAATATCTGCTTCTAAAACCAAAACGGAGCTATCTAACTGAATGGTTGTCAATGTGTGCATTCAACTGAGAGAGTTAAACTCACGTGTGGATTCAGCGGATTACCCACCCTTTCTGTGCAGAATCCCAAAACTGGTATTTCCAGCCCAATGCCGGCATACGTACTAAACAGCAGGAAACTTCGTCTAAAACTCAGGAGAAACGTTTCCTTGAAACTGCTCTGCTGTGCGTTCGTTCACCTAAGAGAGTTGAATATATGTTGAGATTCAGCGAGTCAGAAACACGTTTCTTCTAGGAGATGCGTTGGGATATTCCCGAGTGAATGGGACCATAGGCTGTACAGAGAAATATCTGCTTCTAAAACCAAAACGGAGCTATCTAACTGAATGGTTGTCAATGTGTGCATTCAACTGACAAGGTTAAACTCACGTGTGGATTCAGGGGATTGCCAACCCTTTCTGTGCAGAATCCCAAAACCGGTATTTCCAGCCCAATGCCGGCATACGTACTAAACAGCAGGAAACTTCGTCTAAAACTCAGGAGAAACGTTTCCTTGAAACTGCTCTGCTGTGCGTTCGTTCACCTAAGAGAGTTGAATCTATGTTGAGATTCCGCGAGTCAGAAACACGTTTCTTCTAGGAGCTGCGTTGGGATATTCCCGAGTGAAAGGGACCATAGGCTGTACAGAGAAATATCTACTTCTAAAACCAAAAAGGAGCTATCTAACTGAATGGTTGTCAATGTGTGCATTCAACTGAGAGAGTTAAACTCACGTGTGGATTCAGCGGATTACCCACCCTTTCTGTGCAGAATCCCAAAACCGGTATTTCCATCCCAATGCCGGCATACGTACTAAACAGCAGGAAACTTCGTCTAAAACTCAGGAGAAACGTTTCCTTGAAACTGCTCTGCTGTGCGTTCGTTCACCTAAGAGAGTTGAATCTATGTTGACCTTCAGCGAGTCAGAAACACGTTTCTTCTAGGAGCTGCGTTGGGATATTCCCGAGTGAATGGGACCATAGGCTGTACAGAGAAATATCTGCTTCTAAAACCAAAACGGAGCTATCTAACTGAATGGTTGTCAATGTGTGCATTCAACTGACAACGTTAAACTCACGTGTGGATTCAGCGGATTGCCAACCCTTTCTGTGCAGAATCCCAAAACCAGTATTTCCAGCCCAATGCCGGCATACGTACTAAACAGCAGGAAACTACGTCTAAAACTCAGGAGAAACGTTTCCTTGAAACTGCTCTGCTGTGCGTTCGTTCACCTAAGAGAGTTGAATCTATGTTGAGATTCAGCGAGTCAGAAACACGTTTCTTCTAGGAGCTGCGTTGGGATATTCCCGAGTGAATGGGACCATAGGCTGTACAGAGAAATATCTGCTTATAAAACCAAAACGGAGCTATCTAACTGAATGGTTGTCAATGTGCGCATTCAACTGACTGAGTTAAACTCACGTGTGGATTCAGCGGTTTGCCCACCCTTTCTGTGCAGAATCCCAAAACCGGTATTTCCAGCCCAATGCCGGCATATGTACTAAACAGCAGGAAACTTCGCCTAAAACTCAGGAGAAACGTTTCCTTGAAACTGCTCTGCTCTGCGTTCGTTCACCTAAGAGAGTTGAATCTATGTTGAGATTCAGCGAGTCAGAAACACGTTTCTTCTAGGAGCTGCGTTGGGATATTCCCGAGTGAAGGGGACCATAGGCTGTACAGAGAAATATCTGCTTCTAAAACCAAAACGGAGCTATCTAACTGAATGGTTGTCAATGTGTGCATTCAACTGACAGAGTTAAACTCACGTGTGGATTCAGCGGATTGCCAACCCTTTCTGTGCAGAATCCCAAAACCGGTATTTCCATCCCAATGCCGGCATACGTACTAAACAGCAGGAAACTTCGTCTAAAACTCAGGAGAAACGTTTCCTTGAAACTGCTCTGCTGTGCGTTCGTTCACCTAAGAGAGTTTGATCTATGTTGAGATTCAGCGAGTCAGAAACACGTTTCTTCTAGGAGCTGCGTTGGGATATTCCCGACTGAATGGGACCATAGGCTGTACATAGACATATCTGCTTCTAAAACCAAAACGGAGCTATCTAACTGAATGGTTGTCAATGTGTGCATTCAACTGACAGAGTTAAACTCACGTGTGGATTCAGCGGTTTGCCAACCCTTTCTGTGCAGAATCCCAAAACCGGTATTTCCAGCCCAATGCTGGCATACGTACTAAACAGCAGGAAACTTCGTCTAAAACTCAGGAGAAACGTTTCCTTGAAACTGCTCTGCTGTGCGTTCGTTCAACTAAGGGAGTTGAATCTATGTTGAGATTCAGCGAGTCAGAAACACGTTTCTTCTAGGAGCTGCTTTGGGATATTCCCGAGTGAATGGGACCATAGGCTGTACAGAGAAATATCTGCTTCTAAAACCAAAACGGAGCTATCTAACTGATTGGTTGTCAATGTGTGCATTCAACTGAGAGAGTTAAACTCACGTGTGGATTCAGCGGTTTGCCAACCCTTTCTGTGCAGAATCCCAAAACCGGTATTTCCAGCCCAATGCCGGCATACGTACTAAACAGCAGGAAACTTCGTCTAAAACTCAGGAGAAACGTTTCCTTGAAACTGCTCTGCTGTGCGTTCGTTCAACTAAGAGAGTTGAATCTATGTTGAGATTCAGCGAGTCAGAAACACGTTTCTTCTAGGAGCTGCTTTGGGATATTCCCGAGTGAATGGGACCATAGGCTGTACAGAGAAATATCTGCTTCTAAAACCAAAACGGAGCTATCTAACTGATTGGTTGTCAATGTGTGCATTCAACTGACAACGGTAAACTCACGTGTGGATTCAGGGGATTGCCAACCCTTTCTGTGCAGAATCCCAAAACCGGTATTTAAAGCCCAATGCCGGCATACGTACTAAACACCAGGAAACTTCGTCTAAAACTCAGGAGAAACGTTTCCTTGAAACTGCTCTGCTGTGCGTTCGTTCACCTAAGACAGTTGAATCTATGTTGAGATACAGCGAGTCAGAAACACGTTTCTTCTAGGAGCTGCGTTGGGATATTCCCGAGTGAAGGGGACCATAGGCTGTACAGAGAAATATCTGCTTCTAAAACCAAAACGGAGCTATCTAACTGAATGGTTGTCAATGTGTGCATTCAACTGACAGAGTTAAACTCACGTGTGGATTCAGCGGATTGCCAACCCTTTCTGTGCAGAATCCCAAAACCGGTATTTCCATCCCAATGCCGGCATACGTACTAAACAGCAGGAAACTTCGTCTAAAACTCAGGAGAAACGTTTCCTTGAAACTGCTCTGCTGTGCGTTCGTTCACCTAAGAGAGTTTGATCTATGTTGAGATTCAGCGAGTCAGAAACACGTTTCTTCTAGGAGCTGCGTTGGGATATTCCCGACTGAATGGGACCATAGGCTGTACATAGACATATCTGCTTCTAAAACCAAAACGGAGCTATCTAACTGAATGGTTGTCAATGTGTGCATTCAACTGACAGAGTTAAACTCACGTGTGGATTCAGCGGTTTGCCAACCCTTTCTGTGCAGAATCCCAAAACCGGTATTTCCAGCCCAATGCCGGCATACGTACTAAACAGCAGGAAACTTCGTCTAAAACTCAGGAGAAACGTTTCCTTGAAACTGCTCTGCTGTGCGTTCGTTCAACTAAGGGAGTTGAATCTATGTTGAGATTCAGCGAGTCAGAAACACGTTTCTTCTAGGAGCTGCTTTGGGATATTCCCGAGTGAATGGGACCATAGGCTGTACAGAGAAATATCTGCTTCTAAAACCAAAACGGAGCTATCTAACTGATTGGTTGTCAATGTGTGCATTCAACTGAGAGAGTTAAACTCACGTGTGGATTCAGCGGTTTGCCAACCCTTTCTGTGCAGAATCCCAAAACCGGTATTTCCAGCCCAATGCCGGTATACGTACTAAACAGCAGGAAACTTCGTCTAAAACTCAGGAGAAACGTTTCCTTGAAACGGCTCTGCTGTGCGTTCGTTCAACTAAGAGAGTTGAATCTATGTTGAGATTCAGCGAGTCAGAAACACGTTTCTTCTAGGAGCTGCTTTGGGATATTCCCGAGTGAATGGGACCATGGGCTGTACAGAGAAATATCTGCTTCTAAAACCAAAACGGAGCTATCTAACTGATTGGTTGTCAATGTGTGCATTCAACTGACAACGGTAAACTCACGTGTGGATTCAGGGGATTGCCAACCCTTTCTGTGCAGAATCCCAAAACCGGTATTTAAAGCCCAATGCCGGCATACGTACTAAACACCAGGAAACTTCGTCTAAAACTCAGGAGAAACGTTTCCTTGAAACTGCTCTGCTGTGCGTTCGTTCACCTAAGACAGTTGAATCTATGTTGAGATACAGCGAGTCAGAAACACGTTTCTTCTAGGAGCTGCGTTGGGATATTCCCGAGTGAATGGGACCATAGGCTGTACAGAGAAATATCTGCTTCTAAAACCAAAACGGAGCTATCTAACTGAATGGTTGTCAATTTGGGCATTCAACTGACAGAGTTAAACTCACGTGTGCATTCAGCGTTTTGCAAACCCTTTCTGTGCAGAATCCCAAAACCGGTATTTCCAACCCAATGCCGGCATACGTACTAAAGAGCAGGAAACTTCGTCTAAAACTCAGGAGAAACGTTTCCTTGAAACTGCTCTGCTGTGCGTTCGTTCACCTAAGAGAGTTGAATCTATGTTGACATTCAGCGAGTCAGAAACACGTTTCTTCTGGGAGCTGCGTTGGGATATTCCCGAGTGAAAGGGACCATAGGCTGTACAGAGAAATATCTGCTTCTAAAGTCACAACGGAGCTATCTAACTGAATGGTTGTCAATGTGTGCATTCAACTGACAGAGTTAAACTAACGTGTGGATTCAGCGGATTGCCAACTCTTTCTGTGCAGAATCCCAAAACCGGTATTTCCAGCCCAATGCCGGCATACGTACTAAACAGCAGGAAACTTCGTCTAAAACTCAGGAGAAACGTTTCCTTGAAACTGCTGTGCTGTGCGTTCGTTCACCTAAGAGAGTTGAATCTATGTTTAGATTCAGCGAGTCAGAAACACGTTTCTTCTAGGAGCTGGGTTGGGGTATTCCCGAGTGAAAGGGACCATAGGCTGTACAGAGAAATATCTGCTTCTAAAACCAAAACGGAGCTATCTAACTGAATGGTTGTCAATGTGTGCATTCAACTGACAGAGTTAAACTCACGTGTGGATTCAGCGGATTGCCAACCCTTTCTGTGCAGAATCCCAAAACCGGTATTTCCAGCCCAATGCCGGCATACGTACTAAACAGCAGGAAACTTCGTCTAAAACTCAGGAGAAACGTTACCTTGAAACTGCTCTGCTGTGCGTTCGTTCACCTAAGAGAGTTGAATCTATATTGACATTCAGCGAGTCAGAAACACGTTTCTTCTAGGAGCTGCGTTGGGATATTCCCGAGTGAAAGGGACCATAGGCTGTACAGAGAAATATCTGCTTCTAAAACCACAACGGAGCTATCTAACTGAATGGTTGTCAATGTGTGCATTCAACTGACAGAGTTAAACTCACGTGTGGATTCAGCGGTTTGCCAACCCTTTCTGTGCAGAATCCCAAAACCGGTATTTCCAGCCCAATGCCGGCATACGTACTAAACAGCAGGAAACTTCGTCTAAAACTCAAGAGAAACGTTTCCTTGAAACTGCTGTGCTGTGGGTTGGTTCACCTAAGAGAGTTGAATCTATGTTGAGATTCAGCGAGTCAGAAACACGTTTCTTCTAGGAGCTGCGTTGGGATATTCCCGAGTGAATGGGACCATAGGCTGTACAGAGAAATATCTGCTTCTAAAACCAAAACGGAGCAATCTAACTGAATGGTTGTCAATTTGTGCATTCAACTGACAGAGTTAAACTCACGTGTGGATTCAGCGGTTTGCAAACCCTTTCTGTGCAGAATCCCAAAACCGGTATTTCCAGCCCAATGCCGGCATACGTACTAAACAGCAGGAAACTTCGTCTAAAACTCAGGAGAAACGTTTCCTTGAAACTGCTCTGCTGTGCGTTCGTTCACCTAAGAGAGTTGGATCTATGTTGAGATTCAGCGAGTCAGAAACACGTTTCTTCTAGGAGCTGCGTTGGGATATTCCCGAGTGAATGGGACCATAGGCTGTACAGAGAAATATCTGCTTCTAAAGCCACAACGGAGCTATCTAACTGAATGGTTGTCAATGTGTGCATTCAACTGACAGAGTTAAACTCACGTGTGGATTCAGCGGATTGCCAACCCTTTCTGTGCAGAATCCCAAAACCGGTATTTCCAGCCCAATGCCGGCATACGTACTAAACAGCAGGAAACTTCGTCTAAAACTCAGGAGAAACGTTTCCTTGAAACTGCTCTGCTGTGCGTTCGTTCACCTAAGAGAGTTGAATCTATGTTGAGATTCAGCGAGTCAGAAACACGTTTCCTCTAGGAGCTGCGATGGGATATTCCCGAGTGAAGGGGACCATAGGCTGTACAGAGAAATATCTGCTTCTAAAGCCACAACGGAGCTATCTAACTGAATGGTTGTCAATGTGTGCATTCAACTGAGAGAGTTAAACTCACGTGTGGATTCAGCGGTTTGCCAACCCTTTCTGTGCAGAATCCCAAACCGGTATTTCCAGCCCAATGCCGGCATACGTACTAAACAGCAGGAAACTTCGTCTAAAACTCAGGAGAAACGTTTCCTTGAAACTGCTCTGCTGTGCGTTCGTTCACCTAAGAGAGTTGAATCTATGTTGAGATTCAGCGAGTCAGAAACACGTTTCCTCTAGGAGCTGCGTTGGGATATTCCCGAGTGAATGGGACCATGGGCTGTACAGAGAAATATCTGCTTCTAAAACCAAAACGGAGCTATCTAACTGAATGGTTGTCAATGTGTGCATTCAACTGAGAGAGTTAAACTCACGTGTGGATTCAGCGGATTACCCACCCTTTCTGTGCAGAATCCCAAAACCGGTATTTCCAGCCCAATGCCGGCATACGTACTAAACAGCAGGAAACTTCGTCTAAAACTTAGGAGAAACGTTTCCTTGAAACTGCTCTGCTGTGCGTTCGTTCACCTAAGAGAGTTGAATCTATGTTGACATTCAGCGAGACAGAAACACGTTTCTTCTAGGAGCTGCGTTGGGATATTCCCGAGTGAATGGGACCATAGGCTGTACAGAGAAATATCTGCTTCTAAAACCAAAACGGAGCTATCTAACTGAATGGTTGTCAATGTGTGCATTCAACTGACAAGGTTAAACTCACGTGTGGATTCAGGGGATTGCCAACCCTTTCTGTGCAGAATCCCAAAACCGGTATTTCCAGCCCAATGCCGGCATACGTACTAAACAGCAGGAAACTTCGTCTAAAACTCAGGAGAAACGTTTCCTTGAAACTGCTCTGCTGTGCGTTCGTTCACCTAAGAGAGTTGAATCTATGTTGACATTCAGCGAGTCAGAAACACGTTTCTTCTAGGAGCTGCGTTGGGATATTCCCGAGTGAATGGGACCATAGGCTGTACAGAGAAATATCTGCTTCTAAAACCAAAACGGAGCTATCTAACTGAATGGTTGTCAATGTGTGCATTCAACTGACAGAGATAAACTCACGTGTGAATTCAGCGGTTTGCAAATCCTTTCTGTTCAGAATCCCAAAACCGGTATTTCCAGCCCACTGCCGGCATACGTACTAAACAGCAGGAAACTTCGTCTAAAACTCAGGAGAAACGTTTCCTTGAAACTGCTCTGCTGTGCGTTCGTTCACCTAAGAGAGTTGAATCTATGTTGAGATTCCGCGAGTCAGAAACACGTTTCTTCTAGGAGCTGCGTTGGGATATTCCCGAGTGAAAGGGACCATAGGCTGTACAGAGAAATATCTACTTCTAAAACCAAAAAGGAGCTATCTAACTGAATGGTTGTCAATGTGTGCATTCAACTGAGAGAGTTAAACTCACGTGTGGATTCAGCGGATTACCCACCCTTTCTGTGCAGAATCCCAAAACCGGTATTTCCATCCCAATGCCGGCATACGTACTAAACAGCAGGAAACTTCGTCTAAAACTCAGGAGAAACGTTTCCTTGAAACTGCTCTGCTGTGCGTTCGTTCACCTAAGAGAGTTGAATCTATGTTGACCTTCAGCGAGTCAGAAACACGTTTCTTCTAGGAGCTGCGTTGGGATATTCCCGAGTGAATGGGACCATAGGCTGTACAGAGAAATATCTGCTTCTAAAACCAAAACGGAGCTATCTAACTGAATGGTTGTCAATGTGTGCATTCAACTGACAACGTTAAACTCACGTGTGGATTCAGCGGATTGCCAACCCTTTCTGTGCAGAATCCCAAAACCAGTATTTCCAGCCCAATGCCGGCATACGTACTAAACAGCAGGAAACTACGTCTAAAACTCAGGAGAAACGTTTCCTTGAAACTGCTCTGCTGTGCGTTCGTTCACCTAAGAGAGTTGAATCTATGTTGAGATTCAGCGAGTCAGAAACACGTTTCTTCTAGGAGCTGCGTTGGGATATTCCCGAGTGAATGGGACCATAGGCTGTACAGAGAAATATCTGCTTATAAAACCAAAACGGAGCTATCTAACTGAATGGTTGTCAATGTGCGCATTCAACTGACTGAGTTAAACTCACGTGTGGATTCAGCGGTTTGCCCACCCTTTCTGTGCAGAATCCCAAAACCGGTATTTCCAGCCCAATGCCGGCATATGTACTAAACAGCAGGAAACTTCGCCTAAAACTCAGGAGAAACGTTTCCTTGAAACTGCTCTGCTCTGCGTTCGTTCACCTAAGAGAGTTGAATCTATGTTGAGATTCAGCGAGTCAGAAACACGTTTCTTCTAGGAGCTGCGTTGGGATATTCCCGAGTGAAGGGGACCATAGGCTGTACAGAGAAATATCTGCTTCTAAAACCAAAACGGAGCTATCTAACTGAATGGTTGTCAATGTGTGCATTCAACTGACAGAGTTAAACTCACGTGTGGATTCAGCGGATTGCCAACCCTTTCTGTGCAGAATCCCAAAACCGGTATTTCCATCCCAATGCCGGCATACGTACTAAACAGCAGGAAACTTCGTCTAAAACTCAGGAGAAACGTTTCCTTGAAACTGCTCTGCTGTGCGTTCGTTCACCTAAGAGAGTTTGATCTATGTTGAGATTCAGCGAGTCAGAAACACGTTTCTTCTAGGAGCTGCGTTGGGATATTCCCGACTGAATGGGACCATAGGCTGTACATAGACATATCTGCTTCTAAAACCAAAACGGAGCTATCTAACTGAATGGTTGTCAATGTGTGCATTCAACTGACAGAGTTAAACTCACGTGTGGATTCAGCGGTTTGCCAACCCTTTCTGTGCAGAATCCCAAAACCGGTATTTCCAGCCCAATGCCGGCATACGTACTAAACAGCAGGAAACTTCGTCTAAAACTCAGGAGAAACGTTTCCTTGAAACTGCTCTGCTGTGCGTTCGTTCAACTAAGGGAGTTGAATCTATGTTGAGATTCAGCGAGTCAGAAACACGTTTCTTCTAGGAGCTGCTTTGGGATATTCCCGAGTGAATGGGACCATAGGCTGTACAGAGAAATATCTGCTTCTAAAACCAAAACGGAGCTATCTAACTGATTGGTTGTCAATGTGTGCATTCAACTGAGAGAGTTAAACTCACGTGTGGATTCAGCGGTTTGCCAACCCTTTCTGTGCAGAATCCCAAAACCGGTATTTCCAGCCCAATGCCGGCATACGTACTAAACAGCAGGAAACTTCGTCTAAAACTCAGGAGAAACGTTTCCTTGAAACTGCTCTGCTGTGCGTTCGTTCAACTAAGAGAGTTGAATCTATGTTGAGATTCAGCGAGTCAGAAACACGTTTCTTCTAGGAGCTGCTTTGGGATATTCCCGAGTGAATGGGACCATAGGCTGTACAGAGAAATATCTGCTTCTAAAACCAAAACGGAGCTATCTAACTGATTGGTTGTCAATGTGTGCATTCAACTGACAACGGTAAACTCACGTGTGGATTCAGGGGATTGCCAACCCTTTCTGTGCAGAATCCCAAAACCGGTATTTAAAGCCCAATGCCGGCATACGTACTAAACACCAGGAAACTTCGTCTAAAACTCAGGAGAAACGTTTCCTTGAAACTGCTCTGCTGTGCGTTCGTTCACCTAAGACAGTTGAATCTATGTTGAGATACAGCGAGTCAGAAACACGTTTCTTCTAGGAGCTGCGTTGGGATATTCCCGAGTGAAGGGGACCATAGGCTGTACAGAGAAATATCTGCTTCTAAAACCAAAACGGAGCTATCTAACTGAATGGTTGTCAATGTGTGCATTCAACTGACAGAGTTAAACTCACGTGTGGATTCAGCGGATTGCCAACCCTTTCTGTGCAGAATCCCAAAACCGGTATTTCCATCCCAATGCCGGCATACGTACTAAACAGCAGGAAACTTCGTCTAAAACTCAGGAGAAACGTTTCCTTGAAACTGCTCTGCTGTGCGTTCGTTCACCGAAGAGAGTTTGATCTATGTTGAGATTCAGCGAGTCAGAAACACGTTTCTTCTAGGAGCTGCGTTGGGATATTCCCGACTGAATGGGACCATAGGCTGTACAGAGAAATATCTGCTTCTAAAACCAAAACGGAGCTATCTAACTGAATGGTTGTCAATGTGTGCATTCAACTGACAGAGTTAAACTCACGTGTGGATTCAGCGGTTTGCCAACCCTTTCTGTGCAGAATCCCAAAACCGGTATTTCCAGCCCAATGCCGGCATACGTACTAAACAGCAGGAAACTTCGTCTAAAACTCAGGAGAAACGTTTCCTTGAAACTGCTCTGCTGTGCGTTCGTTCAACTAAGGGAGTTGAATCTATGTTGAGATTCAGCGAGTCAGAAACACGTTTCTTCTAGGAGCTGCTTTGGGATATTCCCGAGTGAATGGGACCATAGGCTGTACAGAGAAATATCTGCTTCTAAAACCAAAACGGAGCTATCTAACTGATTGGTTGTCAATGTGTGCATTCAACTGAGAGAGTTAAACTCACGTGTGGATTCAGCGGTTTGCCAACCCTTTCTGTGCAGAATCCCAAAACCGGTATTTCCAGCCCAATGCCGGTATACGTACTAAACAGCAGGAAACTTCGTCTAAAACTCAGGAGAAACGTTTCCTTGAAACTGCTCTGCTGTGCGTTCGTTCAACTAAGAGAGTTGAATCTATGTTGAGATTCAGCGAGTCAGAAACACGTTTCTTCTAGGAGCTGCTTTGGGATATTCCCGAGTGAATGGGACCATAGGCTGTACAGAGAAATATCTGCTTCTAAAACCAAAACGGAGCTATCTAACTGATTGGTTGTCAATGTGTGCATTCAACTGACAACGGTAAACTCACGTGTGGATTCAGGGGATTGCCAACCCTTTCTGTGCAGAATCCCAAAACCGGTATTTAAAGCCCAATGCCGGCATACGTACTAAACACCAGGAAACTTCGTCTAAAACTCAGGAGAAACGTTTCCTTGAAACTGCTCTGCTGTGCGTTCGTTCACCTAAGACAGTTGAATCTATGTTGAGATACAGCGAGTCAGAAACACGTTTCTTCTAGGAGCTGCGTTGGGATATTCCCGAGTGAATGGGACCATAGGCTGTACAGAGAAATATCTGCTTCTAAAACCAAAACGGAGCTATCTAACTGAATGGTTGTCAATTTGGGCATTCAACTGACAGAGTTAAACTCACGTGTGCATTCAGCGTTTTGCAAACCCTTTCTGTGCAGAATCCCAAAACCGGTATTTCCAACCCAATGCCGGCATACGTACTAAAGAGCAGGAAACTTCGTCTAAAACTCAGGAGAAACGTTTCCTTGAAACTGCTCTGCTGTGCGTTCGTTCACCTAAGAGAGTTGAATCTATGTTGACATTCAGCGAGTCAGAAACACGTTTCTTCTGGGAGCTGCGTTGGGATATTCCCGAGTGAAAGGGACCATAGGCTGTACAGAGAAATATCTGCTTCTAAAGTCACAACGGAGCTATCTAACTGAATGGTTGTCAATGTGTGCATTCAACTGACAGAGTTAAACTAACGTGTGGATTCAGCGGATTGCCAACTCTTTCTGTGCAGAATCCCAAAACCGGTATTTCCAGCCCAATGCCGGCATACGTACTAAACAGCAGGAAACTTCGTCTAAAACTCAGGAGAAACGTTTCCTTGAAACTGCTGTGCTGTGCGTTCGTTCACCTAAGAGAGTTGAATCTATGTTTAGATTCAGCGAGTCAGAAACACGTTTCTTCTAGGAGCTGGGTTGGGGTATTCCCGAGTGAAAGGGACCATAGGCTGTACAGAGAAATATCTGCTTCTAAAACCAAAACGGAGCTATCTAACTGAATGGTTGTCAATGTGTGCATTCAACTGACAGAGTTAAACTCACGTGTGGATTCAGCGGATTGCCAACCCTTTCTGTGCAGAATCCCAAAACCGGTATTTCCAGCCCAATGCCGGCATACGTACTAAACAGCAGGAAACTTCGTCTAAAACTCAGGAGAAACGTTACCTTGAAACTGCTCTGCTGTGCGTTCGTTCACCTAAGAGAGTTGAATCTATATTGACATTCAGCGAGTCAGAAACACGTTTCTTCTAGGAGCTGCGTTGGGATATTCCCGAGTGAAAGGGACCATAGGCTGTACAGAGAAATATCTGCTTCTAAAACCACAACGGAGCTATCTAACTGAATGGTTGTCAATGTGTGCATTCAACTGACAGAGTTAAACTCACGTGTGGATTCAGCGGTTTGCCAACCCTTTCTGTGCAGAATCCCAAAACCGGTATTTCCAGCCCAATGCCGGCATACGTACTAAACAGCAGGAAACTTCGTCTAAAACTCAAGAGAAACGTTTCCTTGAAACTGCTGTGCTGTGGGTTGGTTCACCTAAGAGAGTTGAATCTATGTTGAGATTCAGCGAGTCAGAAACACGTTTCTTCTAGGAGCTGCGTTGGGATATTCCCGAGTGAATGGGACCATAGGCTGTACAGAGAAATATCTGCTTCTAAAACCAAAACGGAGCAATCTAACTGAATGGTTGTCAATTTGTGCATTCAACTGACAGAGTTAAACTCACGTGTGGATTCAGCGGTTTGCAAACCCTTTCTGTGCAGAATCCCAAAACCGGTATTTCCAGCCCAATGCCGGCATACGTACTAAACAGCAGGAAACTTCGTCTAAAACTCAGGAGAAACGTTTCCTTGAAACTGCTCTGCTGTGCGTTCGTTCACCTAAGAGAGTTGGATCTATGTTGAGATTCAGCGAGTCAGAAACACGTTTCTTCTAGGAGCTGCGTTGGGATATTCCCGAGTGAATGGGACCATAGGCTGTACAGAGAAATATCTGCTTCTAAAGCCACAACGGAGCTATCTAACTGAATGGTTGTCAATGTGTGCATTCAACTGACAGAGTTAAACTCACGTGTGGATTCAGCGGATTGCCAACCCTTTCTGTGCAGAATCCCAAAACCGGTATTTCCAGCCCAATGCCGGCATACGTACTAAACAGCAGGAAACTTCGTCTAAAACTCAGGAGAAACGTTTCCTTGAAACTGCTCTGCTGTGCGTTCGTTCACCTAAGAGAGTTGAATCTATGTTGAGATTCAGCGAGTCAGAAACACGTTTCCTCTAGGAGCTGCGATGGGATATTCCCGAGTGAAGGGGACCATAGGCTGTACAGAGAAATATCTGCTTCTAAAGCCACAACGGAGCTATCTAACTGAATGGTTGTCAATGTGTGCATTCAACTGAGAGAGTTAAACTCACGTGTGGATTCAGCGGTTTGCCAACCCTTTCTGTGCAGAATCCCAAACCGGTATTTCCAGCCCAATGCCGGCATACGTACTAAACAGCAGGAAACTTCGTCTAAAACTCAGGAGAAACGTTTCCTTGAAACTGCTCTGCTGTGCGTTCGTTCACCTAAGAGAGTTGAATCTATGTTGAGATTCAGCGAGTCAGAAACACGTTTCCTCTAGGAGCTGCGTTGGGATATTCCCGAGTGAATGGGACCATGGGCTGTACAGAGAAATATCTGCTTCTAAAACCAAAACGGAGCTATCTAACTGAATGGTTGTCAATGTGTGCATTCAACTGAGAGAGTTAAACTCACGTGTGGATTCAGCGGATTACCCACCCTTTCTGTGCAGAATCCCAAAACCGGTATTTCCAGCCCAATGCCGGCATACGTACTAAACAGCAGGAAACTTCGTCTAAAACTTAGGAGAAACGTTTCCTTGAAACTGCTCTGCTGTGCGTTCGTTCACCTAAGAGAGTTGAATCTATGTTGACATTCAGCGAGACAGAAACACGTTTCTTCTAGGAGCTGCGTTGGGATATTCCCGAGTGAATGGGACCATAGGCTGTACAGAGAAATATCTGCTTCTAAAACCAAAACGGAGCTATCTAACTGAATGGTTGTCAATGTGTGCATTCAACTGACAAGGTTAAACTCACGTGTGGATTCAGGGGATTGCCAACCCTTTCTGTGCAGAATCCCAAAACCGGTATTTCCAGCCCAATGCCGGCATACGTACTAAACAGCAGGAAACTTCGTCTAAAACTCAGGAGAAACGTTTCCTTGAAACTGCTCTGCTGTGCGTTCGTTCACCTAAGAGAGTTGAATCTATGTTGACATTCAGCGAGTCAGAAACACGTTTCTTCTAGGAGCTGCGTTGGGATATTCCCGAGTGAATGGGACCATAGGCTGTACAGAGAAATATCTGCTTCTAAAACCAAAACGGAGCTATCTAACTGAATGGTTGTCAATGTGTGCATTCAACTGACAGAGATAAACTCACGTGTGAATTCAGCGGTTTGCAAATCCTTTCTGTTCAGAATCCCAAAACCGGTATTTCCAGCCCACTGCCGGCATACGTACTAAACAGCAGGAAACTTCTTCTAAAACTCAGGAGAAACGTTTCCTTGAAACTGCTCTGCTGTGCGTTCGTTCACCTAAGAGAGTTGAATCTATGTTGAGATTCAGCGAGTCAGAAACACGTTTCTTCTAGGAGCTGCGTTGGGTTATTCCCGAGTGAATGGGACCACAGGCTGTACAGAGACATATCTGCTTCTAAAACCAAAACGGAGCTATCTAACTGAATGGTTGTCAATGTGTGCATTCAACTGACAGAGTTAAACTCACGTGTGGATTCAGCGGTTTGCCAACCCTTTCTGTGCAGAATCCCAAAACCGGTATTTCCAGCCCAATGCCGGCATACATACTAAACAGCAGGAAACTTCGTCTAAAACTCAGGAGAAACGATTCCTTGAAACTGCTCTGCTGTGCGTTCGTTCACCTAAGAGAGTTGAATCTATGTTGAGATTCAGCGAGTCTGAAACACGTTTCTTCTAGGAGCTGCGTTGGGATATTCCCGAGTGAAAGGGACCATAGGCTGTACAGAGAAATATGTGCTTCTAAAACCACAACGGAGCTATCTAACTGAATGGTTGTCAATGTGTGCATTCAACTGACAGAGTTAAACTCACTTGTGGATTCAGCGGTTTGCCAACCCTTTCTGTGCAGAATCCCAAAACCGGTATTTCCAGCCCAATGCCGGCATACGTACTAAACAGCAGGAAACTTCGTCTAAAACTCAGGAGAAACGTTTCCTTGAAACTGCTGTGCTGTGCGTTCGTTCACCTAAGGGAGTTGAATCTATGTTGAGATTCAGCGAGTCAGAAACACGTTTCTTCTAGGAGCTGCGTTGGGATATTCCCGAGTGAAAGGGACCATAGGTTGTACAGAGAAATATCTGCTTCTAAAACCAAAACGGAGCTATATAACTGAATGGTTGTAAATGTGCGCATTCAACTGACAGAGTTAAACTCACTTGTGGATTCAGCGGTTTGCCAACCCTTTCTGTGCAGAATCCCAAAACCGGTATTTCCAGCCCAATGCCGTCATACGTACTAAACAGCAGGAAACTTCGCCTAAAACTCAGGAGAAACGTTTCCTTGAAACTGCTCTGCTGTGCGTTCGTTCACCTAAGAGAGTTGAATCTACGTTGAGATTCAGCGAGTCAGAAACACGTTTCTTCTAGGAGCTGCGTTGGGATATTCCCGAGTGAATATGACCATAGGCTGTACAGAGAAATATCTGCTTCTAAAACCAAAACGGAGCTATCTAACTGAATGGTTGTCAATGTGTGCATTCAACTGACAGAGTTAAACTCACGTGTGGATTCAGCGGTTTGCCAACCCTTTCTGTGCAGAATCCCAAAACCGGTATTTCCAGCCCAATGCCGGCATACGTACTAAACAGCAGGAAACTTCGTCTAAAACTCAGGAGAAACGTTTCCTTGAAACTGCTGTGCTGTGCGTTCGTTCACCTAAGAGAGTTGAATCTATGTTGAGATTCAGCTAGTCAGAAACACGTTTCTTCTAGGAGCTGCGTTGGGATATTCCCGAGTGAATGGGACCATAGGTTGTACAGAGAAATATCTGCTTCTAAAACCAAAACGGAGCTATATAACTGAATGGTTGTAAATGTGCGCATTCAACTGACAGAGTTAAACTTACTTGTGGATTCAGCGGTTTGCAAACCCTTTCTGTGCAGAATCCCAAAACCGGTATTTCCAGCCCAATGCCGGCATACGTACTAAACAGCAGGAAACTTCGCCTAAAACTCAGGAGAAACGTTTCCTTGAAACTGCTCTGCTGTGCGTTCGTTCACCTAAGAGAGTTGAATCTATGTTGAGATTCAGCGAGTCAGAAACACGTTTCTTCTAGGAGCTGCGTTGGGATATTCCCGAGTGAAAGGGACCATAGGCTGTACAGAGAAATATCTGCTTCTAAAACCAAAACGGAGCTATCTAACTGAATGGTTGCCAATTTGTGCATTCAACTGACAGAGTTAAACTCACGTGTGGATTCAGCGGTTTGCCAACCCTTTCTGTGCAGAATCCCAAATCCGGTATTTCCAGCCCAATGCCGGCATACGTACTAAACAGCAGGAAACTTCGTGTAAAACTCAGGAGAAACGTTTCCTTGAAACTGCTCTGCTGTGCGTTCGTTCACCTAAGAGAGTTGGATCTATGTTGAGATTCAGCGAGTCAGAAACACGTTTCTTCTAGGAGCTGCGTTGGGTTATTCCCGAGTGAATGGGACCATAGGCTGTACGGAGACATATCTGCTTCTAAAACCAAAACGGAGCTATCTAACTGAATGGTTGTCAATGTGTGCATTCAACTGACAGAGTTAAACTCACGTGTGGATTCAGCGGTTTGCCAACCCTTTCTGTGCAGAATCCCAAAACCGGTATTTCCAGCCCAATGCCGGCATACGTACTAAACAGCAGGAAACTTCGCCTAAAACTCAGGAGAAACGTTTCCTTGAAACTGCTCTGCTGTGCGTTCGTTCACCTAAGAGAGTTGAATCTACGTTGAGATTCAGCGAGTCAGAAACACGTTTCTTCTAGGAGCTGCGTTGGGATATTCCCGAGTGAATGGGACCATAGGCTGTACAGAGAAATATCTGCTTCTAAAACCAAAACGGAGCTATCTAACTGAATGGTTGTCAATGTGTGCATTCCACTGACAAAGTTAAACTCACGTGTGGATTCAGCGGTTTGCCAACCCTTTCTGTGCAGAATCCTAAAACCGGTATTTCCAGCCCAATGCCGGCATACCTACTAAACAGCAGGAAACTTCGCCTAAAACTCAGGAGAAACGTTTCCTTGAAACTGCTCTGCTGTGCGTTTGTTCAACTAAGAGAGTTGAATCTATGTTGAGATTCAGCGAGTCAGAAACACGTTTCTTCTAGGAGCTGCGTTGGGATATTCCCGAGTGAATGGGACCATAAGCTGTACAGAGAAATATCTGCTTCTAAAACCAAAACGGAGCTATCTAACTGAATGGTTGCCAATTTGTGCATTCAACTGACAGAGTTAAACTCACGTGTGGATTCAGCGGTTTGCCAACCCTTTCTGTGCAGAATCCCAAATCCGGTATTTCCAGCCCAATGCCGGCATACGTACTAAACAGCAGGAAACTTCGTGTAAAACTCAGGAGAAACGTTTCCTTGAAACTGCTCTGCTGTGCGTTCGTTCACCTAAGAGAGTTGGATCTATGTTGAGATTCAGCGAGTCAGAAACACGTTTCTTCTAGGAGCTGCGTTGGGTTATTCCCGAGTGAATGGGATCATAGGCTGTACAGAGACATATCTGCTTCTAAAACCAAAACGGAGCTATCTAACTGAATGTTTGTCAATGTGTGCATTCAACTGACAGAGTTAAACTCACGTGTGGATTCAGCGGTTTGCCAACCTTTCTGTGCAGAATCCCAAATCCGGTATTTCCAGCCCAATGCCGGCATACGTACTAAACAGCAGGAAACTTCGTCTAAAATTCAGGAGAAACGATTCCTTGAAACTGCTCTGCTGTGCGTTCGTTCACCTAAGAGAGTTGAATCTATGTTGAGATTCAGCGAGTCAGAAACACGTTTCTTCTAGGAGCTGCGTTGGGATATTCCCGAGTGAAAGGGACCATAGGCTGTACAGAGAAATATGTGCTTCTAAAACCAAAACGGAGCTATCTAACTGAATGGTTGTCTATTTGTGCATTCAAGTGACAGAGTTAAACTCACGTGTGGATTCAGCGGTTTGCCAACCCTTTCTGTGCAGAATCCCAAAACCGGTATTTCCAGCCCAATGCCGGCATACGTACTAAACAGCAGGAAACTTCGCCTAAAACTCAGGAGAAACGTTTCCTTGAAACTGCTCTGCTGTGCGTTCGTTCACCTAAGAGAGTTGAATCTATGTTGAGATTCAGCGAGTCAGAAACACGTTTCTTCTAGGAGCTGCGTTGGGATATTCCCGAGTGAATGGGACCATAGGCTGTACAGAGAAATATCTGCTTCTAAAACCAAAACGGAGCTATCTAACTGAATGGTTGCCAATTTGTGCATTCAACTGACAGAGTTAAACTCACGTGTGGATTCAGCGGTTTGCCAACCCTTTCTGTGCAGAATCCCAAATCCGGTATTTCCAGCCCAATGCCGGCATACGTACTAAACAGCAGGAAACTTCGTGTAAAACTCAGGAGAAACGTTTCCTTGAAACTGCTCTGCTGTGCGTTCGTTCACCTAAGAGAGTTGGATCTATGTTGAGATTCAGCGAGTCAGAAACACGTTTCTTCTAGGAGCTGCGTTGGGTTATTCCCGAGTGAATGGGACCATAGGCTGTACAGAGACATATCTGCTTCTAAAACCAAAACGGAGCTATCTAACTGAATGGTTGTCAATGTGTGCATTCAACTGACAGAGTTAAACTCACGTGTGGATTCAGCGGTTTGCCAACCCTTTCTGTGCAGAATCCCAAAACCGGTATTTCCAGCCCAATGCCGGCATACGTACTAAACAGCAGGAAACTTCGTCTAAAACTCAGGAGAAACGATTCCTTGAAACTGCTCTGCTGTGCGTTCGTTCACCTAAGAGAGTTGAATCTATGTTGAGATTCAGCGAGTCAGAAACACGTTTCTTCTAGGAGCTGCGTTGGGATATTCCCGAGTGAAAGGGACCATAGGCTGTACAGAGAAATATGTGCTTCTAAAACCACAACGGAGCTATCTAACTGAATGGTTGTCAATGTGTGCATTCAACTGACAGAGTTAAACTCACGTGTGGATTCAGCGGTTTGCCAACCCTTTCTGTGCAGAATCCCAAAACCGGTATTTCCAGCCCAATGCCGGCATACGTACTAAACAGCAGGAAACTTCGTCTAAAACTCAGGAGAAACGTTTCCTTGAAACTGCTGTGCTGTGCGTTCGTTCACCTAAGAGAGTTGAATCTATGTTGAGATTCAGCGAGTCAGAAACACGTTTCTTCTAGGAGCTGCGTTGGGATATTCCCGAGTGAATGGGACCATAGGTTGTACAGAGAAATATCTGCTTCTAAAACCAAAACGGAGCTATATAACTGAATGGTTGTAAATGTGCGCATTCAACTGACAGAGTTAAACTCACTTGTGGATTCAGCGGTTTGCAAACCCTTTCTGTGCAGAATCCCAAAACCGATATTTCCAGCCCAATGCCGGCATACGTACTAAAGAGCAGGAAACTTCGCCTAAAACTCAGGAGAAACGTTTCCTTGAAACTGCTCTGCTGTGCGTTCGTTCACCTAAGAGAGTTGAATCTACGTTGAGATTCAGCGAGTCAGAAACACGTTTCTTCTAGGAGCTGCGTTGGGATATTCCCGAGTGAATATGACCATAGGCTGTACAGAGAAATATCTGCTTCTAAAAACAAAACGGAGCTATCTAACTGAATGGTTGTCAATGTGTGCATTCAACTGACAGAGTTAAACTCACGTGTGGATTCAGCGGTTTGCCAACCCTTTCTGTGCAGAATCCCAAAACCGGTATTTCCAGCCCAATGCCGGCATACGTACTAAACAGCAGGAAACTTCGTCTAAAACTCAGGAGAAACGTTTCCTTGAAACTGCTGTGCTGTGCGTTCGTTCACCTAAGAGAGTTGAATCTATGTTGAGATTCAGCGAGTCAGAAACACGTTTCTTCTAGGAGCTGCGTTGGGATATTCCCGAGTGAATGGGACCATAGGTTGTACAGAGAAATATCTGCTTCTAAAACCAAAACGGAGCTATATAACTGAATGGTTGTAAATGTGCGCATTCAACTGACAGAGTTAAACTCACTTGTGGATTCAGCGGTTTTCAAACCCTTTCTGTGCAGAATCCCAAAACCGGTATTTCCAGCCCAATGCCGGCATACGTACTAAACAGCAGGAAACTTCGCCTAAAACTCAGGAGAAACGTTTCCTTGAAACTGCTCTGCTGTGCGTTCGTTCACCTAAGAGAGTTGAATCTACGTTGAGATTCAGCGAGTCAGAAACACGTTTCTTCTAGGAGCTGCGTTGGGATATTCCCGAGTGAATGGGACCATAGGCTGTACAGAGAAATATCTGCTTCTAAAACCAAAACGGAGCTATCTAACTGAATGGTTGTCAATGTGTGCATTCCACTGACAAAGTTAAACTCACGTGTGGATTCAGCGGTTTGCCAACCCTTTCTGTGCAGAATCCTAAAACCGGTATTTCCAGCCCAATGCCGGCATACCTACTAAACAGCAGGAAACTTCGCCTAAAACTCAGGAGAAACGTTTCCTTGAAACTGCTCTGCTGTGCGTTTGTTCAACTAAGAGAGTTGAATCTATGTTGAGATTCAGCGAGTCAGAAACACGTTTCTTCTAGGAGCTGCGTTGGGATATTCCCGAGTGAATGGGACCATAAGCTGTACAGAGAAATATCAGCTTCTAAAACCAAAACGGAGCTATCTAACTGAATGGTTGCCAATTTGTGCATTCAACTGACAGAGTTAAACTCACGTGTGGATTCAGCGGTTTGCCAACCCTTTCTGTGCAGAATCCCAAATCCGGTATTTCCAGCCCAATGCCGGCATACGTACTAAACAGCAGGAAACTTCGTGTAAAACTCAGGAGAAACGTTTCCTTGATACTTCTCTGCTGTGCGTTCGTTCACCTAAGAGAGTTGAATCTATGTTGAGATTCAGCGAGTCAGAAACACGTTTCTTCTAGGAGCTGCGTTGGGTTATTCCCGAGTGAATGGGATCATAGGCTGTACAGAGACATATCTGCTTCTAAAACCAAAACGGAGCTATCTAACTGAATGGTTGTCAATGTGTGCATTCAACTGACAGAGTTAAACTCACGTGTGGATTCAGCGGTTTGCCAACCTTTCTGTGCAGAATCCCAAAGACGGTATTTCCAGCCCAATGCCGGCATACGTACTAAACAGCAGGAAACTTCGTCTAAAACTCAGGAGAAACGATTCCTTGAAACTGCTCTGCTGTGCGTTCGTTCACCTAAGAGAGTTGAATCTATGTTGAGATTCAGCGAGTCAGAAACACGTTTCTTCTAGGAGCTGCGTTGGGATATTCCCGAGTGAAAGGGACCATAGGCTGTACAGAGAAATATGTGCTTCTAAAACCAAAACGGAGCTATCTAACTGAATGGTTGTCAATTTGTGCATTCAAGTGACAGAGTTAAACTCACGTGTGGATTCAGCGGTTTGCCAACCCTTTCTGTGCAGAATCCCAAAACCGGTATTTCCAGCCCAATGCCGGCATACGTACTAAACAGCAGGAAACTTCGCCTAAAACTCAGGAGAAACGATTGCTTGAAACTGCTCTGCTGTGCGTTCGTTCACCTAAGAGAGTTGAATCTATGTTGAGATTCAGCGAGTCAGAAACACGTTTCTTCTAGGAGCTGTGTTGGGATATTCCCGAGTGAAAGGGACCATAGGCTGTACAGAGAAATATGTGCTTCTAAAACCACAACGGAGCTATCTAACTGAATGGTTGTCAATGTGTGCATTCAACTGACAGAGTTAAACTCACGTGTGGATTCAGCGGTTTGCCAACCCTTTCTGTGCAGAATCCCAAAACCGGTATTTCCAGCCCAATGCCGGCATACCTACTAAACAGCAGGAAACTTCGCCTAAAACTCAGGAGAAACGATTCCTTGAAACTGCTCTGCTGTGCGTTCGTTCACCTAAGAGAGTTGAATCTATGTTGAGATTCAGCGAGTCAGAAACACGTTTCTTCTAGGAGCTGCGTTGGGATATTCCCGAGTGAAAGGGACCATAGGCTGTACAGAGAAATATGTGCTTCTAAAACCACAACGGAGCTATCTAACTGAATGGTTGTCAATGTGTGCATTCAACTGACAGAGTTAAACTCACGTGTGGATTCAGCGGTTTGCCAACCCTTTCTGTGCAGAATCCCAAAACCGGTATTTCCAGCCCAATGCCGGCATACGTACTAAACAGCAGGAAACTTCGTCTAAAACTCAGGAGAAACGTTTCCTTGAAACTGCTGTGCTGTGCGTTCGTTCACCTAAGAGAGTTGAATCTATGTTGAGATTCAGCGAGTCAGAAACACGTTTCTTCTAGGAGCTGCGTTGGGATATTCCCGAGTGAATGGGACCATAGGTTGTACAGAGAAATATCTGCTTCTAAAACCAAAACGGAGCTATATAACTGAATGGTTGTAAATGTGCGCATTCAACTGACAGAGTTAAACTCACTTGTGGATTCAGCGGTTTGCAAACCCTTTCTGTGCAGAATCCCAAAACCGGTATTTCCAGCCCAATGCCGTCATACGTACTAAACAGCAGGAAACTTCGCCTAAAACTCAGGAGAAACGTTTCCTTGAAACTGCTCTGCTGTGCGTTCGTTCACCTAAGAGAGTTGAATCTACGTTGAGATTCAGCGAGTCAGAAACACGTTTCTTCTAGGAGCTGCGTTGGGATATTCCCGAGTGAAAGGGACCATAGGCTGTACAGAGAAATATGTGCTTCTAAAACCACAACGGAGCTATCTAACTGAATGGTTGTCAATGTGTGCATTCAACTGACAGAGTTAAACTCACGTGTGGATTCAGCGGTTTGCCAACCCTTTCTGTGCAGAATCCCAAAACCGGTATTTCCAGCCCAATGCCGGCATACGTACTAAACAGCAGGAAACTTCGTCTAAAACTCAGGAGAAACGTTTCCTTGAAACTGCTGTGCTGTGCGTTCGTTCACCTAAGAGAGTTGAATCTATGTTGAGATTCAGCGAGTCAGAAACACGTTTCTTCTAGGAGCTGCGTTGGGATATTCCCGAGTGAATGGGACCATAGGTTGTACAGAGAAATATCTGCTTCTAAAACCAAAACGGAGCTATATAACTGAATGGTTGTAAATGTGCGCATTCAACTGACAGAGTTAAACTCACTTGTGGATTCAGCGGTTTGCAAACCCTTTCTGTGCAGAATCCCAAAACCGGTATTTCCAGCCCAATGCCGTCATACGTACTAAACAGCAGGAAACTTCGCCTAAAACTCAGGAGAAACGTTTCCTTGAAACTGCTCTGCTGTGCGTTCGTTCACCTAAGAGAGTTGAATCTACGTTGAGATTCAGCGAGTCAGAAACACGTTTCTTCTAGGAGCTGCGTTGGGATATTCCCGAGTGAATATGACCATAGGCTGTACAGAGAAATATCTGCTTCTAAAACCAAAACGGAGCTATCTAACTGAATGGTTGTCAATGTGTGCATTCAACTGACAGAGTTAAACTCACGTGTGGATTCAGCGGTTTGCCAACCCTTTCTGTGCAGAATCCCAAAACCGGTATTTCCAGCCCAATGCCGGCATACGTACTAAACAGCAGGAAACTTCGTCTAAAACTCAGGAGAAACGTTTCCTTGAAACTGCTGTGCTGTGCGTTCGTTCACCTAAGAGAGTTGAATCTATGTTGAGATTCAGCGAGTCAGAAACACGTTTCTTCTAGGAGCTGCGTTGGGATATTCCCGAGTGAATGGGACCATAGGTTGTACAGAGAAATATCTGCTTCTAAAACCAAAACGGAGCTATATAACTGAATGGTTGTAAATGTGCGCATTCAACTGACAGAGTTAAACTCACTTGTGGATTCAGCGGTTTTCAAACCCTTTCTGTGCAGAATCCCAAAACCGGTATTTCCAGCCCAATGCCGGCATACGTACTAAACAGCAGGAAACTTCGCCTAAAACTCAGGAGAAACGTTTCCTTGAAACTGCTCTGCTGTGCGTTCGTTCACCTAAGAGAGTTGAATCTACGTTGAGATTCAGCGAGTCAGAAACACGTTTCTTCTAGGAGCTGCGTTGGGATATTCCCGAGTGAATGGGACCATAAGCTGTACAGAGAAATATCAGCTTCTAAAACCAAAACGGAGCTATCTAACTGAATGGTTGCCAATTTGTGCATTCAACTGACAGAGTTAAACTCACGTGTGGATTCAGCGGTTTGCCAACCCTTTCTGTGCAGAATCCCAAATCCGGTATTTCCAGCCCAATGCCGGCATACGTATTAAACAGCAGGAAACTTCGCCTAAAACTCAGGAGAAACGTTTCCTTGAAACTGCTCTGCTGTGCGTTCGTTCACCTAAGAGAGTTGGATCTATGTTGAGATTCAGCGAGTCAGAAACACGTTTCTTCTAGGAGCTGCGTTGGGTTATTCCCGAGTGAATGGGATCATAGGCTGTACAGAGACATATCTGCTTCTAAAACCAAAACGGAGCTATCTAACTGAATGGTTGTCAATGTGTGCATTCAACTGACAGAGTTAAACTCACGTGTGGATTCAGCGGTTTGCCAACCTTTCTGTGCAGAATCCCAAAGCCGGTATTTCCAGCCCAATGCCGGCATACGTACTAAACAGCAGGAAACTTCGTCTAAAACTCAGGAGAAACGATTCCCTGAAACTGCTCTGCTGTGCGTTCGTTCACCTAAGAGAGTTGAATCTATGTTGAGATTCAGCGAGTCAGAAACACGTTTCTTCTAGGAGCTGCGTTGGGATATTCCCGAGTGAAAGGGACCATAGGCTGTACAGAGAAATATGTGCTTCTAAAATCAAAACGGAGCTATCTAACTGAATGGTTGTCAATTTGTGCATTCAAGTGACAGAGTTAAACTCACGTGTGGATTCAGCGGTTTGCCAACCCTTTCTGTGCAGAATCCCAAAACCGGTATTTCCAGCCCAATGCCGGCATACGTACTAAACAGCAGGAAACTTCGTCTAAAACTCAGGAGAAACGTTTCCTTGAAACTGCTGTGCTGTGCGTTCGTTCACCTAAGAGAGTTGAATCTATGTTGAGATTCAGCGAGTCAGAAACACGTTTCTTCTAGGAGCTGCGTTGGGATATTCCCGAGTGAATGGGACCATAGGTTGTACAGAGAAATATCTGCCTCTAAAACCAAAACGGAGCTATCTAACTGAATGGTTGTCAATTTGTGCATTCAACTGACAGAGTTAAACTCACGTGTGGATTCAGCGGTTTGCAAACGCTTTCTGTGCAGAATCCCAAAACCGGTATTTCCAGCCCAATGCCGGCATACGTACTAAACAGCAGGAAACTTCGTCTAAAACTCAGGAGAAACGTTTCCTTGAAACTGCTCTGCTGTGCATTCGTTCACCTAAGAGAGTTGAATCTATGTTGATATTCAGCGAGTCAGAAACACGTTTCTTCTAGGAGCTGCGTTGGGATATTCCCGAGTGAATGGGACCATAGGCTGTACAGAGAAATATGTGCTTCTAAAACCAAAACGGAGCTATATAACTGAATGGTTGTAAATGTGCGCATTCAACTGACAGAGTTAAACTCACTTGTGGATTCAGCGGTTTGCCAACCCTTTCTGTGCAGAATCCCAAAACCGGTATTTCCAGCCCAATGCCGGCATACGTACTAAACAGCAGGAAACTTCGCCTAAAACTCAGGAGAAACGTTTCCTTGAAACTGCTCTGCTGTGCGTTCGTTCACCTAAGAGAGTTCAATCTATGTTGAGATTCAGCGAGTCAGAAACACGTTTCTTCTAGGAGCTGCGTTGGGATATTCCCGAGTGAATGGGACCATAGGCTGTACAGAGAAATATCTGCTTCTAAAACCAAAACGGAGCTATCTAACTGAATGGTTGTCAATGTGTGCATTCAACTGACAGAGTTAAACTCACGTGTGGATTCAGCGGATTGCCAACCCTTTCTGTGCAGAATCCCAAAACCGGTATTTCCAGCCCAATGCCGGCATACGTACTAAACAGCAGGAAACTTCGCCTAAAACTCAGGAGAAACGTTTCCTTGAAACTGTTCTGCTGTGCGTTCGTTCACCTAAGAGAGTTGAATCTATGTTGAGATTCAGCGAGTCAGAAACACGTTTCTTCTAGGAGCTGCGTTGGGATATTCCCGAGTGAAAGGGACCATAGGCTGTACAGAGAAATATCTGCTTCTAAAACCAAAACGGAGCTATCTAACTGAATGGTTGCCAATTTGTGCATTCAACTGACAGAGTTAAACTCACGTGTGGATTCAGCGGTTTGCCAACCCTTTCTGTGCAGAATCCCAAATCCGGTATTTCCAGCCCAATGCCGGCATACGTACTAAACAGCAGGAAACTTCGTCTAAAACTCAGGAGAAACGTTTCCTTGAAACTGCTCTGCTCTGCGTTCGTTCACCTAAGAGAGTTGGATCTATGTTGAGATTCAGCGAGTCAGAAACACGTTTCTTCTAGGAGCTGCGTTGGGTTATTCCCGAGTGAATGGGACCATAGGCTGTACAGAGACATATCTGCTTCTAAAACCAAAACGGAGCTATCTAACTGAATGGTTGTCAATGTGTGCATTCAACTGACAGAGTTAAACTCACGTGTGGATTCAGCGGTTTGCCAACCCTTTCTGTGCAGAATCCCAAAACCGGTATTTCCAGCCCAATGCCGGCATACGTACTAAACAGCAGGAAACTTCGTCTAAAACTCAGGAGAAACGATTCCTTGAAACTGCTCTGCTGTGCGTTCGTTCACCTAAGAGAGTTGAATCTATGTTGAGATTCAGCGAGTCAGAAACACGTTTCTTCTAGGAGCTGCGTTGGGATATTCCCGAGTGAAAGGGACCATAGGCTGTACAGAGAAATATGTGCTTCTAAAACCACAACGGAGCTATCTAACTGAATGGTTGTCAATGTGTGCATTCAACTGACAGAGTTAAACTCACGTGTGGATTCAGCGGTTTGCCAACCCTTTCTGTGCAGAATCCCCAAACCGGTATTTCCAGCCCAATGCTGGCATACGTACTAAACAGCAGGAAACTTCGTTTAAAACTCAGGAGAAACGTTTCCTTGAAACTGCTGTGCTGTGCGTTCGTTCACCTAAGAGAGTTGAATCTATGTTGAGATTCAGCGAGTCAGAAACACGTTTCTTCTAGGAGCTGCGTTGGGATATTCCCGAGTGAATGGGACCATAGGTTGTACAGAGAAATATCTGCTTCTAAAACCAAAACGGAGCAATATAACTGAATGGTTGTAAATGTGCGCATTCAACTGACAGAGTTAAACTCACTTGTGGATTCAGCGGTTTGCAAAGCCTTTCTGTGCAGAATCCCAAAACCGGTATTTCCAGCCCAATGCAGTCATACGTACTTAAACAGCAGGAAACTTCGCCTAAAACTCAGGAGAAACTTTTCCTTGAAACTGCTCTGCTGTGCGTTCGTTCACCTAAGAGAGTTGAATCTACGTTGAGATTCAGCGAGTCAGAAACACGTTTCTTCTAGGAGCTGCTTTGGGATATTCCCGAGTGAATATGACCATAGGCTGTACAGAGAAATATCTGCTTCTAAAACCAAAACGGAGCTATCTAACTGAATGGTTGTCAATGTGTGCATTCAACTGACAGAGTTAAACTCACGTGTGGATTCAGCGGATTGCCAACCCTTTCTGTGCAGAATTCCAAAACCGGTATTTCCAGCCCAATGCCGGCATACGTACTAAACAGCAGGAAACTTCGCCTAAAACTCAGGAGAAACGTTTCCTTGAAACTGCTCTGCTGTGCGTTCGTTCAACTAAGAGAGTTGAATCTATGTTGAGATTCAGCGAGTCAGAAACACGTTTCTTCTAGGAGCTGCGTTGGGATATTCCCGAGTGAATGGGACCATAGGCTGTACAGAGAAATATCTGCTTCTAAAACCAAAACGGAGCTATCTAACTGAATGGTTGCCAATTTGTGCATTCAACTGACAGAGTTAAACTCACGTGTGGATTCAGCGGTTTGCCAACCCTTTCTGTGCAGAATCCCAAATCCGGTATTTCCAGCCCAATGCCGGCATACGTACTAAACAGCAGGAAACTTCGTGTAAAACTCAGGAGAAACGTTTCCTTGAAACTGCTCTGCTGTGCGTTCGTTCACCTAAGAGAGTTGGATCTATGTTGAGATTCAGCGAGTCAGAAACACGTTTCTTCTAGGAGCTGCGTTGGGTTATTCCCGAGTGAATGGGACCATAGGCTGTACAGAGACATATCTGCTTCTAAAACCAAAACGGAGCTATCTAACTGAATGGTTGTCAATGTGTGCATTCAACTGACAGAGTTAAACTCACGTGTGGATTCAGCGGTTTGCCAACCCTTTCTGTGCAGAATCCCAAAACCGGTATTTCCAGCCCAATGCCGGCATACGTACTAAACAGCAGGAAACTTCGTCTAAAACTCAGGAGAAACGATTCCTTGAAACTGCTCTGCTGTGCGTTCGTTCACCTAAGAGAGATGAATCTATGTTGAGATTCAGCGAGTCAGAAACACGTTTCTTCTAGGAGCTGCGTTGGGATATTCCCGAGTGAAAGGGACCATAGGCTGTACAGAGAAATATGTGCTTCTAAAACCACAACGGAGCTATCTAACTGAATGGTTGTCAATGTGTGCATTCAACTGACAGAGTTAAACTCACGTGTGGATTCAGCGGTTTGCCAACCCTTTCTGTGCAGAATCCCCAAACCGGTATTTCCAGCCCAATGCCGGCATACGTACTAAACAGCAGGAAACTTCGTTTAAAACTCAGGAGAAACGTTTCCTTGAAACTGCTGTGCTGTGCGTTCGTTCACCTAAGAGAGTTGAATCTATGTTGAGATTCAGCGAGTCAGAAACACGTTTCTTCTAGGAGCTGCGTTGGGATATTCCCGAGTGAATGGGACCATAGGTTGTACAGAGAAATATCTGCTTCTAAAACCAAAACGGAGCAATATAACTGAATGGTTGTAAATGTGCGCATTCAACTGACAGAGTTAAACTCACTTGTGGATTCAGCGGTTTGCAAACCCTTTCTGTGCAGAATCCCAAAACCGGTATTTCCAGCCCAATGCCGTCATACGTACTTAAACAGCAGGAAACTTCGCCTAAAACTCAGGAGAAACGTTTCCTTGAAACTGCTCTGCTGTGCGTTCGTTCACCTAAGAGAGTTGAATCTACGTTGAGATTCAGCGAGTCAGAAACACGTTTCTTCTAGGAGCTGCGTTGGGATATTCCCGAGTGAATATGACCATAGGCTGTACAGAGAAATATCTGCTTCTAAAACCAAAACGGAGCTATCTAACTGAATGGTTGTCAATGTGTGCATTCAACTGACAGAGTTAAACTCACGTGTGGATTCAGCGGATTGCCAACCCTTTCTGTGCAGAATTCCAAAACCGGTATTTCCAGCCCAATGCCGGCATACGTACTAAACAGCAGGAAACTTCGCCTAAAACTCAGGAGAAACGTTTCCTTGAAACTGCTCTGCTGTGCGTTCGTTCAACTAAGAGAGTTGAATCTATGTTGAGATTCAGCGAGTCAGAAACACGTTTCTTCTAGGAGCTGCGTTGGGATATTCCCGAGTGAATGGGACCATAGGCTGTACAGAGAAATATCTGCTTCTAAAACCAAAACGGAGCTATCTAACTGAATGGTTGCCAATTTGTGCATTCAACTGACAGAGTTAAACTCACGTGTGGATTCAGCGGTTTGCCAACCCTTTCTGTGCAGAATCCCAAATCCGGTATTTCCAGCCCAATGCCGGCATACGTACTAAACAGCAGGAAACTTCGTGTAAAACTCAGGAGAAACGTTTACTTGAAACTGCTCTGCTGTGCGTTCGTTCACCTAAGAGAGTTGGATCTATGTTGAGATTCAGCGAGTCAGAAACACGTTTCTTCTAGGAGCTGCGTTGGGTTATTCCCGAGTGAATGGGACCATAGGCTGTACAGAGACAAATCTGCTTCTAAAACCAAAACGGAGCGATCTAACTGAATGGTTGTCAATGTGTGCATTCAACTGACAGAGTTAAACTCACGTGTGGATTCAGCGGTTTGCCAACCCTTTCTGTGCAGAATCCCAAAACCGGTATTTCCAGCCCAATGCCGGCATACGTACTAAACAGCAGGAAACTTCGTCTAAAACTCAGGAGAAACGATTCCTTGAAACTGCTCTGCTGTGCGTTCGTTCACCTAAGAGAGTTGAATCTATGTTGAGATTCAGCGAGTCAGAAACACGTTTCTTCTAGGAGCTGCGTTGGGATATTCCCGAGTGAAAGGGACCATAGGCTGTACAGAGAAATATGTGCTTCTAAAACCACAACGGAGCTATCTAACTGAATGGTTGTCAATGTGTGCATTCAACTGACAGAGTTAAACTCACGTGTGGATTCAGCGGTTTGCCAACCCTTTCTGTGCAGAATCCCCAAACCGGTATTTCCAGCCCAATGCCGGCATACGTACTAAACAGCAGGAAACTTCGTTTAAAACTCAGGAGAAACGTTTCCTTGAAACTGCTGTGCTGTGCGTTCGTTCACCTAAGAGAGTTGAATCTATGTTGAGATTCAGCGAGTCAGAAACACGTTTCTTCTAGGAGCTGCGTTGGGATATTCCCGAGTGAATGGGACCATAGGTTGTACAGAGAAATATCTGCTTCTAAAACCAAAACGGAGCAATATAACTGAATGGTTGTAAATGTGCGCATTCAACTGACAGAGTTAAACTCACTTGTGGATTCAGCGGTTTGCAAACCCTTTCTGTGCAGAATCCCAAAACCGGTATTTCCAGCCCAATGCCGTCATACGTACTTAAACAGCAGGAAACTTCGCCTAAAACTCAGGAGAAACGTTTCCTTGAAACTGCTCTGCTGTGCGTTCGTTCACCTAAGAGAGTTGAATCTACGTTGAGATTCAGCGAGTCAGAAACACGTTTCTTCTTGGAGCTGCGTTGGGATATTCCCGAGTGAATATGACCATAGGCTGTACAGAGAAATATCTGCTTCTAAAACCAAAACGGAGCTATCTAACTGAATGGTTGTCAATGTGTGCATTCAACTGACAGAGTTAAACTCACGTGTGGATTCAGCGGATTGCCAACCCTTTCTGTGCAGAATTCCAAAACCGGTATTTCCAGCCCAATGCCGGCATACGTACTAAACAGCAGGAAACTTCGCCTAAAACTCAGGAGAAACGTTTCCTTGAAACTGCTCTGCTGTGCGTTCGTTCAACTAAGAGAGTTGAATCTATGTTGAGATTCAGCGAGTCAGAAACACGTTTCTTCTAGGAGCTGCGTTGGGATATTCCCGAGTGAATGGGACCATAGGCTGTACAGAGAAATATCTGCTTCTAAAACCAAAACGGAGCTATCTAACTGAATGGTTCCCAATTTGTGCATTCAACTGACAGAGTTAAACTCACGTGTGGATTCAGCGGTTTGCCAACCCTTTCTGTGCAGAATCCCAAATCCGGTATTTCCAGCCCAATGCCGGCATACGTACTAAACAGCAGGAAACTTCGTGTAAAACTCAGGAGAAACGTTTACTTGAAACTGCTCTGCTGTGCGTTCGTTCACCTAAGAGAGTTGGATCTATGTTGAGATTCAGCGAGTCAGAAACACGTTTCTTCTAGGAGCTGCGTTGGGTTATTCCCGAGTGAATGGGACCATAGGCTGTACAGAGACAAATCTGCTTCTAAAACCAAAACGGAGCGATCTAACTGAATGGTTGTCAATGTGTGCATTCAACTGACAGAGTTAAACTCACGTGTGGATTCAGCGGTTTGCCAACCCTTTCTGTGCAGAATCCCAAAACCGGTATTTCCAGCCCAATGCCGGCATACGTACTAAACAGCAGGAAACTTCGTCTAAAACTCAGGAGAAACGATTCCTTGAAACTGCTCTGCTGTGCGTTCGTTCACCTAAGAGAGTTGAATCTATGTTGAGATTCAGCGAGTCAGAAACACGTTTCTTCTAGGAGCTGCGTTGGGATATTCCCGAGTGAAAGGGACCATAGGCTGTACAGAGAAATATGTGCTTCTAAAACCAAAACGGAGCTATCTAACTGAATGGTTGTCAATTTGTGCATTCAACTGACAGAGTTAAACTCACGTGTGGATTCAGCGGTTTGCCAACCCTTTCTGTGCAGAATCCCAAAACCGGTATTTCCAGCCCAATGCCGGCATACGTACTAAACAGCAGGAAACTTCGTCTAAAACTCAGGAGAAACGTTTCCTTGAAACTGCTGTGCTGTGCGTTCGTTCACCTAAGAGAGTTGAATCTATGTTGAGATTCAGCGAGTCAGAAACACGTTTCTTCTAGGAGCTGCGTTGGGATATTCCCGAGTGAATGGGACCATAGGTTGTACAGAGAAATATCTGCTTCTAAAACCAAAACGGAGCTATATAACTGAATGGTTGTAAATGTGCGCATTCAACTGACAGAGTTAAACTTACTTGTGGATTCAGCGGTTTGCAAACCCTTTCTGTGCAGAATCCCAAAACCGGTATTTCCAGCCCAATGCCGGCATACGTACTAAACAGCAGGAAACTTCGCCTAAAACTCAGGAGAAACGTTTCCTTGAAACTGCTCTGCTGTGCGTTCGTTCACCTAAGAGAGTTGAATCTATGTTGAGATTCAGCGAGTCAGAAACACGTTTCTTCTAGGAGCTGCGTTGGGATATTCCCGAGTGAAAGGGACCATAGGCTGTACAGAGAAATATCTGCTTCTAAAACCAAAACGGAGCTATCTAACTGAATGGTTGCCAATTTGTGCATTCAACTGACAGAGTTAAACTCACGTGTGGATTCAGCGGTTTGCCAACCCTTTCTGTGCAGAATCCCAAATCCGGTATTTCCAGCCCAATGCCGGCATACGTACTAAACAGCAGGAAACTTCGTGTAAAACTCAGGAGAAACGTTTCCTTGAAACTGCTCTGCTGTGCGTTCGTTCACCTAAGAGAGTTGGATCTATGTTGAGATTCAGCGAGTCAGAAACACGTTTCTTCTAGGAGCTGCGTTGGGTTATTCCCGAGTGAATGGGACCATAGGCTGTACAGAGACATATCTGCTTCTAAAACCAAAACGGAGCTATCTAACTGAATGGTTGTCAATGTGTGCATTCAACTGACAGAGTTAAACTCACGTGTGGATTCAGCGGTTTGCCAACCCTTTCTGTGCAGAATCCCAAAACCGGTATTTCCAGCCCAATGCCGGCATACGTACTAAACAGCAGGAAACTTCGTCTAAAACTCAGGAGAAACGTTTCCTTGAAACTGCTGTGCTGTGCGTTCGTTCACCTAAGAGAGTTGAATCTATGTTGAGATTCAGCGAGTCAGAAACACGTTTCTTCTAGGAGCTGCGTTGGGATATTCCCGAGTGAATGGGACCATAGGTTGTACAGAGAAATATCTGCTTCTAAAACCAAAACGGAGCTATATAACTGAATGGTTGTAAATGTGCGCATTCAACTGACAGAGTTAAACTCACTTGTGGATTCAGCGGTTTGCAAACCCTTTCTGTGCAGAATCCCAAAACCGGTATTTCCAGCCCAATGCCGTCATACGTACTAAACAGCAGGAAACTTCGCCTAAAACTCAGGAGAAACGTTTCCTTGAAACTGCTCTGCTGTGCGTTCGTTCACCTAAGAGAGTTGAATCTACGTTGAGATTCAGCGAGTCAGAAACACGTTTATTCTAGGAGCTGCGTTGGGATATTCCCGAGTGAATATGACCATAGGCTGTACAGAGAAATATCTGCTTCTAAAACCAAAACGGAGCTATCTAACTGAATGGTTGTCAATGTGTGCATTCAACTGACAGAGTTAAACTCACGTGTGGATTCAGCGGTTTGCCAACCCTTTCTGTGCAGAATCCCAAAACCGGTATTTCCAGCCCAATGCCGGCATACGTACTAAACAGCAGGAAACTTCGTCTAAAACTCAGGAGAAACGTTTCCTTGAAACTGCTGTGCTGTGCGTTCGTTCACCTAAGAGAGTTGAATCTATGTTGAGATTCAGCGAGTCAGAAACACGTTTCTTCTAGGAGCTGCGTTGGGATATTCCCGAGTGAATGGGACCATAGGTTGTACAGAGAAATATCTGCTTCTAAAACCAAAACGGAGCTATATAACTGAATGGTTGTAAATGTGCGCATTCAACTGACAGAGTTAAACTCACTTGTGGATTCAGCGGTTTGCAAACCCTTTCTGTGCAGAATCCCAAAACCGGTATTTCCAGCCCAATGCCGGCATACGTACTAAACAGCAGGAAACTTCGCCTAAAACTCAGGAGAAACGTTTCCTTGAAACTGCTCTGCTGTGCGTTCGTTCACCTAAGAGAGTTGAATCTACGTTGAGATTCAGCGAGTCAGAAACACGTTTCTTCTAGGAGCTGCGTTGGGATATTCCCGAGTGAATGGGACCATAGGCTGTACAGAGAAATATCTGCTTCTAAAACCAAAACGGAGCTATCTAACTGAATGGTTGTCAATGTGTGCATTCCACTGACAAAGTTAAACTCACGTGTGGATTCAGCGGTTTGCCAACCCTTTCTGTGCAGAATCCTAAAACCGGTATTTCCAGCCCAATGCCGGCATACCTACTAAACAGCAGGAAACTTCGCCTAAAACTCAGGAGAAACGTTTCCTTGAAACTGCTCTGCTGTGCGTTTGTTCAACTAAGAGAGTTGAATCTATGTTGAGATTCAGCGCGTCAGAAACACGTTTCTTCTAGGAGCTGCGTTGGGATATTCCCGAGTGAATGGGACCATAAGCTGTACAGAGAAATATCAGCTTCTAAAACCAAAACGGAGCTATCTAACTGAATGGTTGCCAATTTGTGCATTCAACTGACAGAGTTAAACTCACGTGTGGATTCAGCGGTTTGCCAACCCTTTCTGTGCAGAATCCCAAATCCGGTATTTCCAGCCCAATGCGGGCATACGTACTAAACAGCAGGAAACTTCGTGTAAAACTCAGGAGAAACGTTTCCTTGAAACTGCTCTGCTGTGCGTTCGTTCACCTAAGAGAGTTGGATCTATGTTGAGATTCAGCGAGTCAGAAACACGTTTCTTCTAGGAGCTGCGTTGGGTTATTCCCGAGTGAATGGGATCATAGGCTGTACAGAGACATATCTGCTTCTAAAACCAAAACGGAGCTATCTAACTGAATGGTTGTCAATGTGTGCATTCAACTGACAGAGTTAAACTCACGTGTGGATTCAGCGGTTTGCCAACCTTTCTGTGCAGAATCCCAAAGCCGGTATTTCCAGCCCAATGCCGGCATACGTACTAAACAGCAGGAAACTTCGTCTAAAACTCAGGAGAAACGATTCCTTGAAACTGCTCTGCTGTGCGTTCGTTCACCTAAGAGAGTTGAATCTATGTTGAGATTCAGCGAGTCAGAAACACGTTTCTTCTAGGAGCTGCGTTGGGATATTCCCGAGTGAAAGGGACCATAGGCTGTACAGAGAAATATGTGCTTCTAAAACCAAAACGGAGCTATCTAACTGAATGGTTGTCAATTTGTGCATTCAAGTGACAGAGTTAAACTCACGTGTGGATTCAGCGGTTTGCCAACCCTTTCTGTGCAGAATCCCAAAACCGGTATTTCCAGCCCAATGCCGGCATACGTACTAAACAGCAGGAAACTTCGTCTAAAACTCAGGAGAAACGTTTCCTTGAAACTGCTGTGCTGTGCGTTCGTTCACCTAAGAGAGTTGAATCTATGTTGAGATTCAGCGAGTCAGAAACACGTTTCTTCTAGGAGCTGCGTTGGGATATTCCCGAGTGAATGGGACCATAGGTTGTACAGAGAAATATCTGCCTCTAAAACCAAAACGGAGCTATCTAACTGAATGGTTGTCAATTTGTGCATTCAACTGACAGAGTTAAACTCACGTGTGGATTCAGCGGTTTGCAAACCCTTTCTGTGCAGAATCCCAAAACCGGTATTTCCAGCCCAATGCCGGCATACGTACTAAACAGCAGGAAACTTCGTCTAAAACTCAGGAGAAACGTTTCCTTGAAACTGCTCTGCTGTGCATTCGTTCACCTAAGAGAGTTGAATCTATGTTGATATTCAGCGAGTCAGAAACACGTTTCTTCTAGGAGCTGCGTTGGGATATTCCCGAGTGAATGGGACCATAGGCTGTACAGAGAAATATGTGCTTCTAAAACCAAAACGGAGCTATATAACTGAATGGTTGTAAATGTGCGCATTCAACTGACAGAGTTAAACTCACTTGTGGATTCAGCGGTTTGCCAACCCTTTCTGTGCAGAATCCCAAAGCCGGTATTTCCAGCCCAATGCCGGCATACGTACTAAACAGCAGGAAACTTCGCCTAAAACTCAGGAGAAACGTTTCCTTGAAACTGCTCTGCTGTGCGTTCGTTCACCTAAGAGAGTTCAATCTATGTTGAGATTCAGCGAGTCAGAAACACGTTTCTTCTAGGAGCTGCGTTGGGATATTCCCGAGTGAATGGGACCATAGGCTGTACAGAGAAATATCTGCTTCTAAAACCAAAACGGAGCTATCTAACTGAATGGTTGTCAATGTGTGCATTCAACTGACAGAGTTAAACTCACGTGTGGATTCAGCGGATTGCCAACCCTTTCTGTGCAGAATCCCAAAACCGGTATTTCCAGCCCAATGCCGGCATACGTACTAAACAGCAGGAAACTTCGCCTAAAACTCAGGAGAAACGTTTCCTTGAAACTGTTCTGCTGTGCGTTCGTTCACCTAAGAGAGTTGAATCTATGTTGAGATTCAGCGAGTCAGAAACACGTTTCCTCTAGGAGCTGCGTTGGGATATTCCCGAGTGAAAGGGACCATAGGCTGTACAGAGAAATATCTGCTTCTAAAACCAAAACGGAGCTATCTAACTGAATGGTTGCCAATTTGTGCATTCAACTGACAGAGTTAAACTCACGTGTGGATTCAGCGGTTTGCCAACCCTTTCTGTGCAGAATCCCAAATCCGATATTTCCAGCCCAATGCCGGCATACGTACTAAACAGCAGGAAACTTCGTGTAAAACTCAGGAGAAACGTTTCCTTGAAACTGCTCTGCTGTGCGTTCGTTCACCTAAGAGAGTTGGATCTATGTTGAGATTCAGCGAGTCAGAAACACGTTTCTTCTAGGAGCTGCGTTGGGTTATTCCCCAGTGAATGGGACCATAGGCTGTACAGAGACATATCTGCTTCTAAAACCAAAACGGAGCTATCTAACTGAATGGTTGTCAATGTGTGCATTCAACTGACAGAGTTAAACTCACGTGTGGATTCAGCGGTTTGCCAACCCTTTCTGTGCAGAATCCCAAAACCGGTATTTCCAGCCCAATGCCGGCATACGTACTAAACAGCAGGAAACTTCGTCTAAAACTCAGGAGAAACGATTCCTTGAAACTGCTCTGCTGTGCGTTCGTTCACCTAAGAGAGTTGAATCTATGTTGAGATTCAGCGAGTCAGAAACACGTTTCTTCTAGGAGCTGCGTTGGGATATTCCCGAGTGAAAGGGACCATAGGCTGTACAGAGAAATATGTGCTTCTAAAACCACAACGGAGCTATCTAACTGAATGGTTGTCAATGTGTGCATTCAACTGACAGAGTTAAACTCACGTGTGGATTCAGCGGTTTGCCAACCCTTTCTGTGCAGAATCCCCAAACCGGTATTTCCAGCCCAATGCCGGCATACGTACTAAACAGCAGGAAACTTCGTTTAAAACTCAGGAGAAACGTTTCCTTGAAACTGCTGTGCTGTGCGTTCGTTCACCTAAGAGAGTTGAATCTATGTTGAGATTCAGCGAGTCAGAAACACGTTTCTTCTAGGAGCTGCGTTGGGATATTCCCGAGTGAATGGGACCATAGGTTGTACAGAGAAATATCTGCTTCTAAAACCAAAACGGAGCAATATAACTGAATGGTTGTAAATGTGCGCATTCAACTGACAGAGTTAAACTCACTTGTGGATTCAGCGGTTTGCAAACCCTTTCTGTGCAGAATCCCAAAACCGGTATTTCCAGCCCAATGCCGTCATACGTACTTAAACAGCAGGAAACTTCGCCTAAAACTCAGGAGAAACGTTTCCTTGAAACTGCTCTGCTGTGCGTTCGTTCACCTAAGAGAGTTGAATCTACGTTGAGATTCAGCGAGTCAGAAACACGTTTCTTCTAGGAGCTGCGTTGGGATATTCCCGAGTGAATATGACCATAGGCTGTACAGAGAAATATCTGCTTCTAAAACCAAAACGGAGCTATCTAACTGAATGGTTGTCAATGTGTGCATTCAACTGACAGAGTTAAACTCACGTGTGGATTCAGCGGATTGCCAACCCTTTCTGTGCAGAATCCCAAAACCGGTATTTCCAGCCCAATGCCGGCATACGTACTAAACAGCAGGAAACTTCGCCTAAAACTCAGGAGAAACGTTTCCTTGAAACTACTCTGCTGTGCGTTCGTTCAACTAAGAGAGTTGAATCTATGTTGAGATTCAGCGAGTCAGAAACACGTTTCTTCTAGGAGCTGCGTTGGGATATTCCCGAGTGAATGGGACCATAGGCTGTACAGAGAAATATCTGCTTCTAAAACCAAAACGGAGCTATCTAACTGAATGGTTCCCAATTTGTGCATTCAACTGACAGAGTTAAACTCACGTGTGGATTCAGCGGTTTGCCAACCCTTTCTGTGCAGAATCCCAAATCCGGTATTTCCAGCCCAATGCCGGCATACGTACTAAACAGCAGGAAACTTCGTGTAAAACTCAGGAGAAACGTTTCCTTGAAACTGCTCTGCTGTGCGTTCGTTCACCTAAGAGAGTTGGATCTATGTTGAGATTCAGCGAGTCAGAAACACGTTTCTTCTAGGAGCTGCGTTGGGTTATTCCCGAGTGAATGGGACCATAGGCTGTACAGAGACAAATCTGCTTCTAAAACCAAAACGGAGCGATCTAACTGAATGGTTGTCAATGTGTGCATTCAACTGACAGAGTTAAACTCACGTGTGGATTCAGCGGTTTGCCAACCCTTTCTGTGCAGAATCCCAAAACCGGTATTTCCAGCCCAATGCCGGCATACGTACTAAACAGCAGGAAACTTCGTCTAAAACTCAGGAGAAACGATTCCTTGAAACTGCTCTGCTGTGCGTTCGTTCACCTAAGAGAGTTGAATCTATGTTGAGATTCAGCGAGTCAGAAACACGTTTCTTCTAGGAGCTGCGTTGGGATATTCCCGAGTGAAAGGGACCATAGGCTGTACAGAGAAATATGTGCTTCTAAAACCACAACGGAGCTATCTAACTGAATGGTTGTCAATGTGTGCATTCAACTGACAGAGTTAAACTCACGTGTGGATTCAGCGGTTTGCCAACCCTTTCTGTGCAGAATCCCAAAACCGGTATTTCCAGCCCAATGCCGGCATGCGTACTAAACAGCAGGAAACTTCGTCTAAAACTCAGGAGAAACGTTTCCTTGAAACTGCTCTGCTGTGCGTTCGTTCACCTAAGAGAGTTGAATCTATGTTGAGATTCAGCGAGTCAGAAACACGTTTCTTCTAGGAGCTGCGTTGGGATATTCCCGAGTGAAAGGGACCATAGGCTGTACAGAGAAATATCTGCTTCTAAAGCCACAACGGAGCTATCTAACTGAATGGTTGTCAATGTGTGCATTCAACTGACAGAGTTAAACTCACGTGTGGATTCAGCGGATTGACAACCCTTTCTGTGCAGAATCCCAAAACCGGTATTTCCAGCCCAATGCCGGCATACGTACTAAACAGCAGGAAACTTCGTCTAAAACTCAGGAGAAACGTTTCCTTGAAACTGCTCTGCTGTGCGTTCGTTCACCTAAGAGAGTTGAATCTATGTTGAGATTCAGCGAGTCAGAAACACGTTTCTTCTAGGAGCTGCGTTGGGATATTCCCGAGTGAAAGGTACCATAGACTGTACAGAGAAATATCTGCTTCTAAAACCAAAACGGAGCTATCTAATTGAATGGTTGTAAATGTGTGCATTCAACTGACAGAGTTAAACTTACGTGTGGATTCAGCGGTTTGCCAACCCTTTCTGTGCAGAATCCCAAAACCGGTATTTCCAGCCCAATGCCGGCATACGTACTAAACAGCAGGAAACTTCGTCTAAAACTCAGGAGAAACGTTTCCTTGAAACTGCTCTGCTGTGCGTTCGTTCACCTAAGAGAGTTGAATCTATGTTGGGATTCAGCGAGTCAGAAACAGGTTTCTTCTAGGAGCTGCGTTGGGATATTCCCGAGTGAAAGGGACCATAGGCTGTACAGAGAAATATCTGCTTCTAAAACCAAAACGGAGCTATCTAACTGAATGGTTGTCAATGTGTGCATTCAACTGAGAGAGTTAAACTCACGTGTGGATTCAGCGGATTACCCACCCTTTCTGTGCAGAATCCCAAAACCGGTATTTCCATCCCAATGACGGCATACGTACTAAACAGCAGGAAACTTCGTCTAAAACTCAGGAGAAACGTTTCCTTGAAACTGCTCTGCTGTGCGTTCGTTCACCTAAGAGAGTTGAATCTATGTTAAGATTCAGCGAGTCAGAAACACGTTTCTTCTAGGAGCTGCGTTGGGATATTCCCGAGTGAATGGGACCATAGGCTGTACAGAGAAATATCTGCTTCTAAAACCAAAACGGAGCTATCTAACTGAATGGTTGTCAATGTGTGCATTCAACTGACAGAGTTAAACTCACGTGTGGATTCAGCGGTTTGCCAACCCTTTCTGTGCAGAATCCCAAATCCGGTATTTCCAGCCCAATGCCGGCATACGTACTAAACAGCAGGAAACTTCGTGTAAAACTCAGGAGAAACGTTTCCTTGAAACTGCTCTGCTGTGCGTTCGTTCACCTAAGAGAGTTGGATCTATGTTGAGATTCAGCGAGTCAGAAACACGTTTCTTCTAGGAGCTGCGTTGGGTTATTCCCGAGTGAATGGGACCATAGGCTGTACAGAGAAATATCTGCTTCTAAAACCAAAACGGAGCTATCTAACTGAATGGTTCCCAATTTGTGCATTCAACTGACAGAGTTAAACTCACGTGTGGATTCAGCGGTTTGCCAACCCTTTCTGTGCAGAATCCCAAATCCGGTATTTCCAGCCCAATGCCGGCATACGTACTAAACAGCAGGAAACTTCGTGTAAAACTCAGGAGAAACGTTTCCTTGAAACTGCTCTGCTGTGCGTTCGTTCACCTAAGAGAGTTGGATCTATGTTGAGATTCAGCGAGTCAGAAACACGTTTCTTCTAGGAGCTGCGTTGGGTTATTCCCGAGTGAATGGGACCATAGGCTGTACAGAGACAAATCTGCTTCTAAAACCAAAACGGAGCGATCTAACTGAATGGTTGTCAATGTGTGCATTCAACTGACAGAGTTAAACTCACGTGTGGATTCAGCGGTTTGCCAACCCTTTCTGTGCAGAATCCCAAAACCGGTATTCCCAGCCCAATGCCGGCATACGTACTAAACAGCAGGAAACTTCGTCTAAAACTCAGGAGAAACGATTCCTTGAAACTGCTCTGCTGTGCGTTCGTTCACCTAAGAGAGTTGAATCTATGTTGAGATTCAGCGAGTCAGAAACACGTTTCTTCTAGGAGCTGCGTTGGGATATTCCCGAGTGAAAGGGACCATAGGCTGTACAGAGAAATATGTGCTTCTAAAACCACAACGGAGCTATCTAACTGAATGGTTGTCAATGTGTGCATTCAACTGACAGAGTTAAACTCACGTGTGGATTCAGCGGTTTGCCAACCCTTTCTGTGCAGAATCCCAAAACCGGTATTTCCAGCCCAATGCCGGCATGCGTACTAAACAGCAGGAAACTTCGTCTAAAACTCAGGAGAAACGTTTCCTTGAAACTGCTCTGCTGTGCGTTCGTTCACCTAAGAGAGTTGAATCTATGTTGAGATTCAGCGAGTCAGAAACACGTTTCTTCTAGGAGCTGCGTTGGGATATTCCCGAGTGAAAGGGACCATAGGCTGTACAGAGAAATATCTGCTTCTAAAGCCACAACGGAGCTATCTAACTGAATGGTTGTCAATGTGTGCATTCAACTGACAGAGTTAAACTCACGTGTGGATTCAGCGGATTGACAACCCTTTCTGTGCAGAATCCCAAAACCGGTATTTCCAGCCCAATGCCGGCATACGTACTAAACAGCAGGAAACTTCGTCTAAAACTCAGGAGAAACGTTTCCTTGAAACTGCTCTGCTGTGCGTTCGTTCACCTAAGAGAGTTGAATCTATGTTGAGATTCAGCGAGTCAGAAACACGTTTCTTCTAGGAGCTGCGTTGGGATATTCCCGAGTGAAAGGTACCATAGACTGTACAGAGAAATATCTGCTTCTAAAACCAAAACGGAGCTATCTAATTGAATGGTTGTAAATGTGTGCATTCAACTGACAGAGTTAAACTTACGTGTGGATTCAGCGGTTTGCCAACCCTTTCTGTGCAGAAACCCAAAACCGGTATTTCCAGCCCAATGCCGGCATACGTACTAAACAGCAGGAAACTTCGTCTAAAACTCAGGAGAAACGTTTCCTTGAAACTGCTCTGCTGTGCGTTCGTTCACCTAAGAGAGTTGAATCTATGTTGGGATTCAGCGAGTCAGAAACAGGTTTCTTCTAGGAGCTGCGTTGGGATATTCCCGAGTGAAAGGGACCATAGGCTGTACAGAGAAATATCTGCTTCTAAAACCAAAACGGAGCTATCTAACTGAATGGTTGTCAATGTGTGCATTCAACTGAGAGAGTTAAACTCACGTGTGGATTCAGCGGATTACCCACCCTTTCTGTGCAGAATCCCAAAACCGGTATTTCCATCCCAATGACGGCATACGTACTAAACAGCAGGAAACTTCGTCTAAAACTCAGGAGAAACGTTTCCTTGAAACTGCTCTGCTGTGCGTTCGTTCACCTAAGAGAGTTGAATCTATGTTAAGATTCAGCGAGTCAGAAACACGTTTCTTCTAGGAGCTGCGTTGGGATATTCCCGAGTGAATGGGACCATAGGCTGTACAGAGAAATATCTGCTTCTAAAACCAAAACGGAGCTATCTAACTGAATGGTTGTCAATGTGTGCATTCAACTGACAGAGTTAAACTCACGTGTGGATTCAGCGGTTTGCCAACCCTTTCTGTGCAGAATCCCAAATCCGGTATTTCCAGCCCAATGCCGGCATACGTACTAAACAGCAGGAAACTTCGTGTAAAACTCAGGAGAAACGTTTCCTTGAAACTGCTCTGCTGTGCGTTCGTTCACCTAAGAGAGTTGGATCTATGTTGAGATTCAGCGAGTCAGAAACACGTTTCTTCTAGGAGCTGCGTTGGGTTATTCCCGAGTGAATGGGACCATAGGCTGTACAGAGAAATATCTGCTTCTAAAACCAAAACGGAGCTATCTAACTGAATGGTTGTCAATGTGTGCATTCAACTGACAGAGTTAAACTCACGTGTGGATTCAGCGGTTTGCCAACCCTTTCTGTGCAGAATCCCAAATCCGGTATTTCCAGTCCAATGCCGGCATACGTACTAAACAGCAGGAAACTTCGTGTAAAACTCAGGAGAAACGTTTCCTTGAAACTGCTCTGCTGTGCGTTCGTTCACCTAAGAGAGTTGGATCTATGTTGAGATTCAGCGAGTCAGAAACACGTTTCTTCTAGGAGCTGCGTTGGGTTATTCCCGAGTGAATGGGACCATAGGCTGTACAGAGACAAATCTGCTTCTAAAACCAAAACGGAGCGATCTAACTGAATGGTTGTCAATGTGTGCATTCAACTGACAGAGTTAAACTCACGTGTGGATTCAGCGGTTTGCCAACCCTTTCTGTGCAGAATCCCAAAACCGGTATTCCCAGCCCAATGCCGGCATACGTACTAAACAGCAGGAAACTTCGTCTAAAACTCAGGAGAAACGATTCCTTGAAACTGCTCTGCTGTGCGTTCGTTCACCTAAGAGAGTTGAATCTATGTTGAGATTCAGCGAGTCAGAAACACGTTTCTTCTAGGAGCTGCGTTGGGATATTCCCGAGTGAAAGGGACCATAGGCTGTACAGAGAAATATGTGCTTCTAAAACCACAACGGAGCTATCTAACTGAATGGTTGTCAATGTGTGCATTCAACTGACAGAGTTAAACTCACGTGTGGATTCAGCGGTTTGCCAACCCTTTCTGTGCAGAATCCCAAAACCGGTATTTCCAGCCCAATGCCGGCATGCGTACTAAACAGCAGGAAACTTCGTCTAAAACTCAGGAGAAACGTTTCCTTGAAACTGCTCTGCTGTGCGTTCGTTCACCTAAGAGAGTTGAATCTATGTTGAGATTCAGCGAGTCAGAAACACGTTTCTTCTAGGAGCTGCGTTGGGATATTCCCGAGTGAAAGGGACCATAGGCTGTACAGAGAAATATCTGCTTCTAAAGCCACAACGGAGCTATCTAACTGAATGGTTGTCAATGTGTGCATTCAACTGACAGAGTTAAACTCACGTGTGGATTCAGCGGATTGACAACCCTTTCTGTGCAGAATCCCAAAACCGGTATTTCCAGCCCAATGCCGGCATACGTACTAAACAGCAGGAAACTTCGTCTAAAACTCAGGAGAAACGTTTCCTTGAAACTGCTCTGCTGTGCGTTCGTTCACCTAAGAGAGTTGAATCTATGTTGAGATTCAGCGAGTCAGAAACACGTTTCTTCTAGGAGCTGCGTTGGGATATTCCCGAGTGAAAGGTACCATAGACTGTACAGAGAAATATCTGCTTCTAAAACCAAAACGGAGCTATCTAATTGAATGGTTTTAAATGTGTGCATTCAACTGACAGAGTTAAACTTACGTGTGGATTCAGCGGTTTGCCAACCCTTTCTGTGCAGAATCCCAAAACCGGTATTTCCAGCCCAATGCCGGCATACGTACTAAACAGCAGGAAACTTCGTCTAAAACTCAGGAGAAACGTTTCCTTGAAACTGCTCTGCTGTGCGTTCGTTCACCTAAGAGAGTTGAATCTATGTTGGTATTCAGCGAGTCAGAAACAGGTTTCTTCTAGGAGCTGCGTTGGGATATTCCCGAGTGTATGGGACCATAGGCTGTACAGAGAAATATGTGCTTCTAAAACCAAAACGGAGCTATATAACTGAATGGTTGTAAATGTGCGCATTCAACTGACAGAGTTAAAGTCACGTGTGGATTCAGCGGATTGCCAACCCTTTCTGTGCAGAATCCCAAAACCGGTATTTCCAGCCCAATGCCGGCATACGTACTAAACAGCAGGAAACTTCGCCTAAAACTCAGGAGAAACGTTTCCTTGAAACTGCTCTGCTGTGCGTTCGTTCACCTAAGAGAGTTGAATCTATGTTGAGATTCAGCGAGTCAGAAACACGTTTCTTCTAGGAGCTGCGTTGGGATATTCCCGAGTGAATGGGACCATAGGCTGTACATAGACATATCTGCTTCTAAAACCAAAACGGAGCTATCTAACTGAATGGATGTCAATGTGTGCATTCAACTGACAGAGTTAAACTCACGTGTGGATTCAGCGGTTTGCCAACCCTTTCTGTGCAGAATCCCAAAACCGGTATTTCCAGCCCAATGCCGGCATACGTACTAAACAGCAGGAAACTTCGTCTAAAACTCAGGAGAAACGTTTCCTTGAAACTGCTCTGCTGTGCGTTCGTTCACCTAAGAGAGTTGGATCTATGTTGAGATTCAGCGAGTCAGAAATACGTTTCTTCTAGGAGCTGCGTTGGGATATTCCCGAGTGAAAGGGACCATAGGCTGTACAGAGAAATATCTGCTTCTAAAACCAAAACGGAGCTATCTAACTGAATGGTTGTCAATGTGTGCATTCAACTGAGAGAGTTAAACTCACGTGTGGATTCAGCGGATTACCCACCCTTTCTGTGCAGAATCCCAAAACCGGTATTTCCATCCCAATGACGGCATACGTACTAAACAGCAGGAAACTTCGTCTAAAACTCAGGAGAAACGTTTCCTTGAAACTGCTCTGCTGTGCGTTCGTTCACCTAAGAGAGTTGAATCTATGTTAAGATTCAGCGAGTCAGAAACACGTTTCTTCTAGGAGCTGCGTTGGGATATTCCCGAGTGAATGGGACCATAGGCTGTACAGAGAAATATCTGCTTCTAAAACCAAAACGGAGCTATCTAACTGAATGGTTGTCAATGTGTGCATTCAACTGACAGAGTTAAACTCACGTGTGGATTCAGCGGTTTGCCAACCCTTTCTGTGCAGAATCCCCAAACCGGTATTTCCAGCCCAATGCCGGCATACCTACTAAACAGCAGGAAACTTCGCCTAAAACTCAGGAGAAACGTTTCCTTGAAACTGCTCTGCTGTGCGTTCGTTCAACTAAGAGAGTTGAATCTATGTTGAGATTCAGCGAGTCAGAAACACGTTTCTTCTAGGAGCTGCGTTGGGATATTCCCGAGTGAATGGGACCATAGGCTGTACAGAGAAATATCTGCTTCTAAAACCAAAACGGAGCTATCTAACTGAATGGTTCCCAATTTGTGCATTCAACTGACAGAGTTAAACTCACGTGTGGATTCAGCGGTTTGCCAACCCTTTCTGTGCAGAATCCCAAATCCGGTATTTCCAGCCCAATGCCGGCATACGTACTAAACAGCAGGAAACTTCGTGTAAAACTCAGGAGAAACGTTTCCTTGAAACTGCTCTGCTGTGCGTTCGTTCACCTAACAGAGTTGGATCTATGTTGAGATTCAGCGAGTCAGAAACACGTTTCTTCTAGGAGCTGCGTTGGGTTATTCCCGAGTGAATGGGACCATAGGCTGTACAGAGACAAATCTGCTTCTAAAACCAAAACGGAGCGATCTAACTGAATGGTTGTCAATGTGTGCATTCAACTGACAGAGTTAAACTCACGTGTGGATTCAGCGGTTTGCCAACCCTTTCTGTGCAGAATCCCAAAACCGGTATTTCCAGCCCAATGCCGGCATACGTACTAAACAGCAGGAAACTTCGTCTAAAACTCAGGAGAAACGATTCCTTGAAACTGCTCTGCTGTGCGTTCGTTCACCTAAGAGAGTTGAATCTATGTTGGGATTCAGCGAGTCAGAAACACGTTTCTTCTAGGAGCTGCGTTGGGATATTCCCGAGTGAAAGGGACCATAGGCTGTACAGAGAAATATGTGCTTCTAAAACCAAAACGGAGCTATCTAACTGAATGGTTGTCAATTTGTGCATTCAACTGACAGAGTTAAACTCACGTGTGGATTCAGCGGTTTGCCAACCCTTTCTGTGCAGAATCCCAAAACCGGTATTTCCAGCCCAATGCCGGCATACGTACTAAACAGCAGGAAACTTCGTCTAAAACTCAGGAGAAACGTTTCCTTGAAACTGCTCTGCTGTGCATTCGTTCACCTAAGAGAGTTGAATCTATGTTGAGATTCAGCGAGTCAGAAACACGTTTCTTCTAGGAGCTGCGTTGGGATATTCCCGAGTGAATGGGACCATAGGTTGTACAGAGAAATATCTGCTTCTAAAACCAAAACGGAGCTATCTAACTGAATGGTTGTCAATGTGTGCATTCAACTGACAGAGTTAAACTCACGTGTGGATTCAGCGGTTTGCCAACCCTTTCTGTGCAGAATCCCAAAACCGGTATTTTCAGCCCAATGCAGGCATACGTACTAAACAGCAGGAAACTTCGCCTAAAACTCAGGAGAAACGTTTCCTTGAAACTGCTCTGCTGTGCGTTCGTTCAACTAAGAGAGTTGAATCTATGTGGAGATTCAGCGAGTCAGAAACACGTTTCTTCTAGGAGCTGCGTTGGGATATTCCCGAGTGAAGGGGACCATAGGCTGTACAGAGAAATATCTGCTTCTAAAACCAAAACGGAGCTATCTAACTGAATGGTTGTCAATGTGTGCATTCAACTGAGAGAGTTAAACTCACGTGTGGATTCAGCGGTTTGCAAAGCCTTTCTGTGCAGAATCCCAAAACCGGTATTTCCAGCCCAATGCCGGCATGCGTACTAAACAGCAGGAAACTTCGTCTAAAACTCAGGAGAAACGTTTCCTTGAAACTGCTCTGCTGTGCGTTCGTTCACCTAAGAGAGTTGAATCTATGTTGAGATTCAGCGAGTCAGAAACACGTTTCTTCTAGGAGCTGCGTTGGGATATTCCCGAGTGAAAGGGACCATAGGCTGTACAGAGAAATATCTGCTTCTAAAGCCACAACGGAGCTATCTAACTGAATGGTTGTCAATGTGTGCATTCAACTGACAGAGTTAAACTCACGTGTGGATTCAGCGGATTGACAACCCTTTCTGTGCAGAATCCCAAAACCGGTATTTCCAGCCCAATGCCGGCATACGTACTAAACAGCAGGAAACTTCGTCTAAAACTCAGGAGAAACGTTTCCTTGAAACTGCTCTGCTGTGCGTTCGTTCACCTAAGAGAGTTGAATCTATGTTGAGATTCAGCGAGTCAGAAACACGTTTCTTCTAGGAGCTGCGTTGGGATATTCCCGAGTGAAAGGTACCATAGACTGTACAGAGAAATATCTGCTTCTAAAACCAAAACGGAGCTATCTAACTGAATGGTTGTAAATGTGTGCATTCAACTGACAGAGTTAAACTTACGTGTGGATTCAGCGGTTTGCCAACCCTTTCTGTGCAGAATCCCAAAACCGGTATTTCCAGCCCAATGCCGGCATACGTACTAAACAGCAGGAAACTTCGTCTAAAACTCAGGAGAAACGTTTCCTTGAAACTGCTCTGCTGTGGGTTCGTTCACCTAAGAGAGTTGAATCTATGTTGGGATTCAGCGAGTCAGAAACAGGTTTCTTCTAGGAGCTGCGTTGGGATATTCCCGAGTGTATGGGACCATAGGCTGTACAGAGAAATATGTGCTTCTAAAACCAAAACGGAGCTATATAACTGAATGGTTGTAAATGTGCGCATTCAACTGACAGAGTTAAACTCACGTGTGGATTCAGCGGATTGCCAACCCTTTCTGTGCAGAATCCCAAAACCGGTATTTCCAGCCCAATGCCGGCATACGTACTAAACAGCAGGAAACTTCGCCTAAAACTCAGGAGAAACGTTTCCTTGAAACTGCTCTGCTGTGCGTTCGTTCACCTAAGAGAGTTGAATCTATGTTGAGATTCAGCGAGTCAGAAACACGTTTCTTCTAGGAGCTGCGTTGGGATATTCCCGAGTGAATGGGACCATAGGCTGTACATAGACATATCTGCTTCTAAAACCAAAACGGAGCTATCTAACTGAATGGTTGTCAATGTGTGCATTCAGCTGAGAGAGTTAAACTCACGTGTGGATTCAGCGGATTACCCACCCTTTCTGTGCAGAATCCCAAAACCGGTATTTCCATCCCAATGACGGCATACGTACTAAACAGCAGGAAACTTCGTCTAAAACTCAGGAGAAACGTTTCCTTGAAACTGCTCTGCTGTGCGTTCGTTCACCTAAGAGAGTTGAATCTATGTTGAGATTCAGCGAGTCAGAAACACGTTTCTTCTAGGAGCTGCGTTGGGATATTCCCGAGTGAATGGGACCATAGGCTGTACAGAGAAATATCTGCTTCTAAAACCAAAACGGAGCTATCTAACTGAATGGTTGTCAATGTGTGCATTCAACTGACAAAGGTAAACTCACGTGTGGATTCAGCGGATTGCCAACACTTTCTGTGCAGAATCCCAAAACCGGTATTTCCAGCCCAATGCCGGCATACGTACTAAACAGCAGGAAACTTCGTCTAAAACTCAGGAGAAACGTTTCCTTGAAACTGCTCTGCTGTGCGTTCGTTCACCTAAGAGAGTTGAATCTATGTTGAGATTCAGCGAGTCAGAAACACGTTTCTTCTAGGAGCTGCGTTGGGATATTCCCGAGTGAAGGGGACCATAGGCTGTACAGAGAAATATCTACTTCTAAAACCAAAACGGAGCTATCTAACTGAATGGTTGTCAATGTGTGCATTCAACTGAGAGAATTAAACTCACGTGTGGATTCAGCGGTTTGCAAACCCTTTCTGTGCAGAATCCCAAAACCGGTATTTCCAGCCCAATGCCGGCATACGTACTAAACAGCAGGAAACTTCGTCTAAAACTCAGGAGAAACGTTTCCTTGAAACTGCTCTGCTGTGCGTTCGTTCACCTAAGAGAGTTGAATCTATGTTGAGATTCAGCGAGTCAGAAACACGTTTCTTCTAGGAGCTGCGTTGGGATATTCCCGAGTGAAAGGGACCATAGGCTGTACAGAGAAATATCTGCTTCTAAAGCCACAACGGAGCTATCTAACTGAATGGTTGTCAATGTGTGCATTCAACTGACAGAGTTAAACTCACGAGTGGATTCAGCGGATTGACAACCCTTTCTGTGCAGAATCCCAAAACCGGTATTTCCAGCCCAATGCCGGCATACGTACTAAACAGCAGGAAACTTCGTCTAAAACTCAGGAGAAACGTTTCCTTGAAACTGCTCTGCTGTGCGTTCGTTCACCTAAGAGAGTTGAATCTATGTTGAGATTCAGCGAGTCAGAAACACGTTTCTTCTAGGAGCTGCGTTGGGATATTCCCGAGTGAAAGGGACCATAGGCTGTACAGAGAAATATCTGCTTCTAAAGCCACAACGGAGCTATCTAACTGAATGGTTGTCAATGTGTGCATTCAACTGACAGAGTTAAACTCACGAGTGGATTCAGCGGATTGACAACCCTTTCTGTGCAGAATCCCAAAACCGGTATTTCCAGCCCAATGCCGGCATACGTACTAAACAGCAGGAAACTTCGTCTAAAACTCAGGAGAAACGTTTCCTTGAAACTGCTCTGCTGTGCGTTCGTTCACCTAAGAGAGTTGAATCTATGTTGAGATTCAGCGAGTCAGAAACACGTTTCTTCTAGGAGCTGCGTTGGGATATTCCCGAGTGAAAGGTACCATAGACTGTACAGAGAAATATCTGCTTCTAAAACCAAAACGGAGCTATCTAACTGAATGGTTGTCAATGTGTGCATTCAACTGACAGAGTTAAACTTACGTGTGGATTCAGCGGATTGCCAACCCTTTCTGTGCAGAATCCCAAAACCGGTATTTCCAGTCCAATGCCGGCATACGTACTAAACAGCAGGAAACTTCGTCTAAAACTCAGGAGAAACGTTTCCTTGAAACTGCTCTGCTGTGCGTTCGTTCACCTAAGAGAGTTGAATCTATGTTGAGATTCAGCGAGTCAGAAACACGTTTCTTCTAGGAGCTGCGTTGGGATATTCCCGAGTGAATGGGACCATAGGCTGTACATAGACATATCTGCTTCTAAAAACAAAACGGAGCTATCTAACTGAATGGTTGTCAATGTGTGCATTCAACTGACAGAGTTAAACTCACGTGTGGATTCAGCGGTTTGCCAACCCTTTCTGTGCAGAATCCCAAAACCGGTATTTCCAGCCCAATGCCGGCATACGTACTAAACAGCAGGAAACTTCGTCTAAAACTCAGGAGAAACGTTTCCTTGAAACTGCTCTGCTGTGCGTTCGTTCACCTAAGAGAGTTGGATCTATGTTGAGATTCAGCGAGTCAGAAATACGTTTCTTCTAGGAGCTGCGTTGGGATATTCCCGAATGAAAGGGACCATAGGCTGTACAGAGAAATATCTGCTTCTAAAACCAAAACGGAGCTATCTAACTGAATGGTTGTCAATGTGTGCATTCAACTGAGAGAGTTAAACTCACGTGTGGATTCAGCGGATTACCCACCCTTTCTGTGCAGAATCCCAAAACCGGTATTTCCATCCCAATGACGGCATACGTACTAAACAGCAGAAAACTTCGTCTAAAACTCAGGAGAAACGTTTCCTTGAAACTGCTCTGCTGTGCGTTCGTTCACCTAAGAGAGTTGAATCTATGTTGAGATTCAGCGAGTCAGAAACACGTTTCTTCTAGGAGCTGCGTTGGGATATTCCCGAGTGAATGGGACCATAGGCTGTACAGAGAAATATCTGCTTCTAAAACCAAAACGGAGCTATCTAACTGAATGGTTGTCAATGTGTGCATTCAACTGACAAAGGTAAACTCACGTGTGGATTCAGCGGATTGCCAACACTTTCTGTGCAGAATCCCAAAACCGGTATTTCCAGCCCAATGCCGGCATACGTACTAAACAGCAGGAAACTTCGTCTAAAACTCAGGAGAAACGTTTCCTTGAAACTGCTCTGCTGTGCGTTCGTTCACCTAAGAGAGTTGAATCTATGTTGAGATTCAGCGAGTCAGAAACACGTTTCTTCTAGGAGCTGCGTTGGGATATTCCCGAGTGAAGGGGACCATAGGCTGTACAGAGAAATATCTACTTCTAAAACCAAAACGGAGCTATCTAACTGAATGGTTGTCAATGTGTGCATTCAACTGAGAGAATTAAACTCACGTGTGGATTCAGCGGTTTGCAAACCCTTTCTGTGCAGAATCCCAAAACCGGTATTTCCAGCCCAATGCCGGCATACGTACTAAACAGCAGGAAACTTCGTCTAAAACTCAGGAGAAACGTTTCCTTGAAACTGCTCTGCTGTGCGTTCGTTCACCTAAGAGAGTTGAATCTATGTTGACATACAGCGAGTCAGAAACACGTTTCTTCTAGGAGCTGCGTTGGGATATTCCCGAGTGAAAGGGACCATAGGCTGTACAGAGAAATATCTGCTTCTAAAGCCACAACGGAGCTATCTAACTGAATGGTTGTCAATGTGTGCATTCAACTGACAGAGTTAAACTCACGAGTGGATTCAGCGGATTGACAACCCTTTCTGTGCAGAATCCCAAAACCGGTATTTCCAGCCCAATGCCGGCATACGTACTAAACAGCAGGAAACTTCGTCTAAAACTCAGGAGAAACGTTTCCTTGAAACTGCTCTGCTGTGCGTTCGTTCACCTAAGAGAGTTGAATCTATGTTGAGATTCAGCGAGTCAGAAACACGTTTCTTCTAGGAGCTGCGTTGGGATATTCCCGAGTGAAAGGTACCATAGACTGTACAGAGAAATATCTGCTTCTAAAACCAAAACGGAGCTATCTAACTGAATGGTTGTCAATGTGTGCATTCAACTGACAGAGTTAAACTTACGTGTGGATTCAGCGGATTGCCAACCCTTTCTGTGCAGAATCCCAAAACCGGTATTTCCAGTCCAATGCCGGCATACGTACTAAACAGCAGGAAACTTCGTCTAAAACTCAGGAGAAACGTTTCCTTGAAACTGCTCTGCTGTGCGTTCGTTCACCTAAGAGAGTTGAATCTATGTTGAGATTCAGCGAGTCAGAAACACGTTTCTTCTAGGAGCTGCGTTGGGATATTCCCGAGTGAATGGGACCATAGGCTGTACATAGACATATCTGCTTCTAAAACCAAAACGGAGCTATCTAACTGAATGGTTGTCAATGTGTGCATTCAACTGACAGAGTTAAACTCACGTGTGGATTCAGCGGTTTGCCAACCCTTTCTGTGCAGAATCCCAAAACCGTTATTTCCAGCCCAATGCCGGCATACGTACTAAACAGCAGGAAACTTCGTCTAAAACTCAGGAGAAACGTTTCCTTGAAACTGCTCTGCTGTGCGTTCGTTCACCTAAGAGAGTTGGATCTATGTTGAGATTCAGCGAGTCAGAAACACGTTTCTTCTAGGAGCTGCGTTGGGATATTCCCGAGTGAAAGGGACCATAGGCTGTACAGAGAAATATCTGCTTCTAAAACCAAAACGGAGCTATCTAACTGAATGGTTGTCAATGTGTGCATTCAACTGAGAGAGTTAAACTCACGTGTGGATTCAACGGATTACCCACCCTTTCTGTGCAGAATCCCAAAACCAGTATTTCCATCCCAATGCCGGCATACGTACTAAACAGCAGGAAACTTCGTCTAAAACTCAGGAGAAACGTTTCCTTGAAACTGCTCTGCTGTGTGTTCGTTCACCTAAGAGAGTTGAATCTATGTTGAGATTCAGCGAGTCAGAAACACGTTTCTTCTAGGAGCTGCGTTGGGATATTCCCGAGTGAATGGGACCATAGGCTGTACAGAGAAATATCTGCTTCTAAAACCAAAACGGAACTATCTAACTGAATGGTTGTCAATGTGTGCATTCAACTGACAACGGTAAACTCACGTGTGGATTCAGCGGATTGCCAACACTTTCTGTGCAGAATCCCAAAACCGGTATTTCCAGCCCAATGCCGGCATACGTACTAAAGAGCAGGAAACTTCGTCTAAAACTCAGGAGAAACGTTTCCTTGAAACTGCTCTGCTGTGCGTTCGTTCACCTAAGAGAGTTGAATCTATGTTGAGATTCAGCGAGTCAGAAACACGTTTCTTCTAGGAGCTGCGTTGGGATATTCCCGAGTGAAGGGGACCATAGGCTGTACAGAGAAATATCTGCTTCTAAAACCAAAACGGAGCTATCTAACTGAATGGTTGTCAATTTGTGCATTCAACTGACAGAGTTAAACTCACGTGTGGATTCAGCGGTTTGCAAACCCTTTCTGTGCAGAATCCCAAAACCGGTATTTCCAGCCCAATGCCGGCATACGTACTAAACAGCAGGAAACTTCGTCTAAAACTCAGGAGAAACGTTTCCTTGAAACTGCTCTGCTGTGCGTTCGTTCACCTAAGAGAGTTGGATCTATGTTGAGATTCAGCGAGTCAGAAATACGTTTCTTCTAGGAGCTGCGTTGGGATATTCCCGAATGAAAGGGACCATAGGCTGTACAGAGAAATATCTGCTTCTAAAACCAAAACGGAGCTATCTAACTGAATGGTTGTCAATGTGTGCATTCAACTGAGAGAGTTAAACTCACGTGTGGATTCAGCGGATTACCCACCCTTTCTGTGCAGAATCCCAAAACCGGTATTTCCATCCCAATGACGGCATACGTACTAAACAGCAGAAAACTTCGTCTAAAACTCAGGAGAAACGTTTCCTTGAAACTGCTCTGCTGTGCGTTCGTTCACCTAAGAGAGTTGAATCTATGTTGAGATTCAGCGAGTCAGAAACACGTTTCTTCTAGGAGCTGCGTTGGGATATTCCCGAGTGAATGGGACCATAGGCTGTACAGAGAAATATCTGCTTCTAAAACCAAAACGGAGCTATCTAACTGAATGGTTGTCAATGTGTGCATTCAACTGACAAAGGTAAACTCACGTGTGGATTCAGCGGATTGCCAACACTTTCTGTGCAGAATCCCAAAACCGGTATTTCCAGCCCAATGCCGGCATACGTACTAAACAGCAGGAAACTTCGTCTAAAACTCAGGAGAAACGTTTCCTTGAAACTGCTCTGCTGTGCGTTCGTTCACCTAAGAGAGTTGAATCTATGTTGAGATTCAGCGAGTCAGAAACACGTTTCTTCTAGGAGCTGCGTTGGGATATTCCCGAGTGAAGGGGACCATAGGCTGTACAGAGAAATATCTACTTCTAAAACCAAAACGGAGCTATCTAACTGAATGGTTGTCAATGTGTGCATTCAACTGAGAGAATTAAACTCACGTGTGGATTCAGCGGTTTGCAAACCCTTTCTGTGCAGAATCCCAAAACCGGTATTTCCAGCCCAATGCCGGCATACGTACTAAACAGCAGGAAACTTCGTCTAAAACTCAGGAGAAACGTTTCCTTGAAACTGCTCTGCTGTGCGTTCGTTCACCTAAGAGAGTTGAATCTATGTTGACATACAGCGAGTCAGAAACACGTTTCTTCTAGGAGCTGCGTTGGGATATTCCCGAGTGAAAGGGACCATAGGCTGTACAGAGAAATATCTGCTTCTAAAGCCACAACGGAGCTATCTAACTGAATGGTTGTCAATGTGTGCATTCAACTGACAGAGTTAAACTCACGAGTGGATTCAGCGGATTGACAACCCTTTCTGTGCAGAATCCCAAAACCGGTATTTCCAGCCCAATGCCGGCATACGTACTAAACAGCAGGAAACTTCGTCTAAAACTCAGGAGAAACGTTTCCTTGAAACTGCTCTGCTGTGCGTTCGTTCACCTAAGAGAGTTGAATCTATGTTGAGATTCAGCGAGTCAGAAACACGTTTCTTCTAGGAGCTGCGTTGGGATATTCCCGAGTGAAAGGTACCATAGACTGTACAGAGAAATATCTGCTTCTAAAACCAAAACGGAGCTATCTAACTGAATGGTTGTCAATGTGTGCATTCAACTGACAGAGTTAAACTTACGTGTGGATTCAGCGGATTGCCAACCCTTTCTGTGCAGAAACCCAAAACCGGTATTTCCAGTCCAATGCCGGCATACGTACTAAACAGCAGGAAACTTCGTCTAAAACTCAGGAGAAACGTTTCCTTGAAACTGCTCTGCTGTGCGTTCGTTCACCTAAGAGAGTTGAATCTATGTTGAGATTCAGCGAGTCAGAAACACGTTTCTTCTAGGAGCTGCGTTGGGATATTCCCGAGTGAATGGGACCATAGGCTGTACATAGACATATCTGCTTCTAAAACCAAAACGGAGCTATCTAACTGAATGGTTGTCAATGTGTGCATTCAACTGACAGAGTTAAACTCACGTGTGGATTCAGCGGTTTGCCAACCCTTTCTGTGCAGAATCCCAAAACCGTTATTTCCAGCCCAATGCCGGCATACGTACTAAACAGCAGGAAACTTCGTCTAAAACTCAGGAGAAACGTTTCCTTGAAACTGCTCTGCTGTGCGTTCGTTCACCTAAGAGAGTTGGATCTATGTTGAGATTCAGCGAGTCAGAAACACGTTTCTTCTAGGAGCTGCGTTGGGATATTCCCGAGTGAAAGGGACCATAGGCTGTACAGAGAAATATCTGCTTCTAAAACCAAAACGGAGCTATCTAACTGAATGGTTGTCAATGTGTGCATTCAACTGAGAGAGTTAAACTCACGTGTGGATTCAACGGATTACCCACCCTTTCTGTGCAGAATCCCAAAACCAGTATTTCCATCCCATTGCCGGCATACGTACTAAACAGCAGGAAACTTCGTCTAAAACTCAGGAGAAACGTTTCCTTGAAACTGCTCTGCTGTGTGTTCGTTCACCTAAGAGAGTTGAATCTATGTTGAGATTCAGCGAGTCAGAAACACGTTTCTTCTAGGAGCTGCGTTGGGATATTCCCGAGTGAATGGGACCATAGGCTGTACAGAGAAATATCTGCTTCTAAAACCAAAACGGAACTATCTAACTGAATGGTTGTCAATGTGTGCATTCAACTGACAACGGTAAACTCACGTGTGGATTCAGCGGATTGCCAACACTTTCTGTGCAGAATCCCAAAACCGGTATTTCCAGCCCAATGCCGGCATACGTACTAAAGAGCAGGAAACTTCGTCTAAAACTCAGGAGAAACGTTTCCTTGAAACTGCTCTGCTGTGCGTTCGTTCACCTAAGAGAGTTGAATCTATGTTGAGATTCAGCGAGTCAGAAACACGTTTCTTCTAGGAGCTGCGTTGGGATATTCCCGAGTGAAGGGGACCATAGGCTGTACAGAGAAATATCTGCTTCTAAAACCAAAACGGAGCTATCTAACTGAATGGTTGTCAATTTGTGCATTCAACTGACAGAGTTAAACTCACGTGTGGATTCAGCGGTTTGCAAACCCTTTCTGTGCAGAATCCCAAAACCGGTATTTCCAGCCCAATGCCGGCATACGTACTAAACAGCAGGAAACTTCGTCTAAAACTCAGGAGAAACGTTTCCTTGAAACTGCTCTGCTGTGCGTTCGTTCACCTAAGAGAGTTGAATCTATGTTGAGATTCAGCGAGTCAGAAACACGTTTCTTCTAGGAGCTGCGTTGGGATATTCCCGAGTGAAAGGGACCATAGGCTGTACAGAGAAATATCTGCTTCTAAAGCCACAACGGAGCTATCTAACTGAATGGTTGTCAATGTGTGCATTCAACTGAGAGAGTTAAACTCACGTGTGGATGCAGCGGATTGCCAACCCTTTCTGTGCAGAATCCCAAAACCGGTATTTCCAGCCCAATGCCGGCATAAGTACTAAACAGCAGGAAACTTCGTCTAAAACTCAGGAGAAACGTTTCCTTGAAACTGCTCTGCTGTGCGTTCGTTCACCTAAGAGAGTTGAATCTATGTTGAGATCCAGCGAGTCAGAAACACGTTTCTTCTAGGAGCTGCGTTGGGATATTCCCGAGTGAATGGGACCATAGGCTGTACAGAGAAATATCTGCTTCTAAAACCAAAACGGAGCTATCTAACTGAATGGTTGTCAATGTGTGCATTCAACTGACAGAGTTAAACTCACGTGTGGATTCAGCGGATTTCCAATCCTTTCTGTGCAGAATCCCAAAACCGGTATTTCCAGCCCAATGCCGGCATACGTACTAAACAGCAGGAAACTTCGTCTAAAACTCAGGAGAAACGTTTCCTTGAAACTGCTCTGCTGTGCGTTCGTTCACCTAAGAGAGTTGGATCTATGTTGAGATTCAGCGAGTCAGAAACACGTTTCTTCTAGGAGCTGCGTTGGGATATTCCCGAGTGAATGGGACCATAGGCTGTACAGAGAATTATCTGCTTCTAAAACCACAACGGAGCTATCTAACTGAATGGTTGTCAATTTGTGCATTCAACTGACAGATTTAAACTCACGTGTGGATTCAGCGGTTTGCCAACCCTTTCTGTGCAGAATCCCAAAACCGGTATTTCCAGCCCAATGCCGGCATAAGTACTAAACAGCAGTAAACTTCGTCTAAAACTCAGGAGAAACGTTTCCTTGAAACTGCTCTGCTGTGCGTTCGTTCACCTAAGAGAGTTGAATCTATGTTGACATTCAGCGAGTCAGAAACACGTTTCTTCTAGGAGCTGCGTTGGGATATTCCCGAGTGAAGGGGACCATAGGCTGTACAGAGAAATATCTGCTTCTAAAACCAAAACGGAGCTATCTAACTGAATGGTTGTCAATGTGTGCATTCAACTGACAGAGTTAAACTCACGTGTGGATTCAGCGGTTTGCCAACCCTTTCTGTGCAGAATCCCAAAACCGGTATTTCCAGCCCAATGCCGGCATACGTACTAAACAGCAGGAAACTTCGTCTAAAACTCAGGAGAAACGTTTCCTTGAAACTGCTCTGCTGTGCGTTCGTTCACCTAAGAGAGTTGGATCTATGTTGAGATTCAGCGAGTCAGAAATACGTTTCTTCTAGGAGCTGCGTTGGGATATTCCCGAGTGAAAGGGACCATAGGCTGTACAGAGAAATATATGCTTCCAAAACCAAAACGGAGCTATCTAACTGAATGGTTGTCAATGTGTGCATTCAACTGAGAGAGTTAAACTCACGTGTGGATTCAACGGATTACCCACCCTTTCTGTGCAGAATCCCAAAACCAGTATTTCCATCCCAATGCCGGCATACGTACTAAACAGCAGGAAACTTCGTCTAAAACTCAGGAGAAACGTTTCCTTGAAACTGCTCTGCTGTGTGTTCGTTCACCTAAGAGAGTTGAATCTATGTTGAGATTCAGCGAGTCAGAAACACGTTTCTTCTAGGAGCTGCGTTGGGATATTCCCGAGTGAATGGGACCATAGGCTGTACAGAGAAATATCTGCTTCTAAAACCAAAACGGAGCTATCTAACTGAATGGTTGTCATTGTGTGCATTCAACTGACAACGGTAAACTCACGTGTGGATTCAGCGGATTGCAAACCCTTTCTGTGCAGAATCCCAAAACCGGTATTTCCAGCCCAATGCCGGCATACGTACTAAATAGCAGGAAACTTCGTCTAAAACTCAGGAGAAACGTTTCCTTGAAACTGCTCTGCTGTGCCTTCGTTCACCTAAGAGAGTTGAATCTATGTTGAGATTCAGCGAGTCAGAAACACGTTTCTTCTAGGAGCTGCGTTGGGATATTCCCGAGTGAAGGGGACCATAGGCTGTACAGAGAAATATCTGCTTCTAAAACCAAAACGGAGCTATCTAACTGAATGGTTGTCAATGTGTGCATTCAACTGAGAGAGTTAAACTCACGTGTGGATTCAGCGGTTTGCAAACCCTTTCTGTGCAGAATCCCAAAACCGGTATTTCCAGCCCAATGCCGGCATACGTACTAAACAGCAGGAAACTTCGTCTAAAACTCAGGAGAAACGTTTCCTTGAAACTGCTCTGCTGTGCCTTCGTTCACCTAAGAGAGTTGAATCTATGTTGAGATTCAGCGAGTCAGAAACACGTTTCTTCTAGGAGCTGCCTTGGGATATTCCCGAGTGAAAGGGACCATAGGCTGTACAGAGAAATATCTGCTTCTAAAGCCACAACGGAGCTATCTAACTGAATGGTTGTCAATGTGTGCATTCAACTGACAGAGTTAAACTCACGTGTGTATTCAGCGGATTGCCAACCCTTTCTGTGCAGAATCCCAAAACCGGTATTTCCAGCCCAATGCCGGCATAAGTACTAAACAGCAGGAAACTTCGTCGAAAACTCAGGAGAAACGTTTCCTTGAAACTGCTCTGCTGTGCGTTCGTTCAACTAAGAGAGTTGAATCTACGTTGAGATTCAGCGAGTCAGAAACACGTTTCTTCCAGGAGCTGCGTTGGGATACTCCCGAGTGAATGGGACCATAGGCTGTACAGAGAAATATCTGCTTCTAAAACCAAAACGGAGCTATCTAACTGAATGGTTGTCATTGTGTGCATTCAACTGACAGAGTTAAACTCACGTGTGGATTCAGCGGATTGCCAATCCTTTCTGTGCAGAATCCCAAAACCGGTATTTCCAGCCCAATGCCGGCATACGTACTAAACAGCAGGAAACTTCGTCTAAAACTCAGGAGAAACGTTTCCTTGAAACTGCTCTGCTGTGCGTTCGTTCACCTAAGAGAGTTGGATCTATTTTGAGATTCAGCGAGTCAGAAACACGTTTCTTCTAGGAGCTGCGTTGGGATATTCCCGAGTGAATGGGACCATAGGCTGTACAGAGAAATATCTGCTTCTAAAACCACAGCGGAGCTATCTAACTGAATGGTTGTCAATTTGTGCATTCAACTGACAGATTTAAACTCACGTGTGGATTCAGCGGTTTGCCAACCCTTTCTGTGCAGAATCCCAAAACCGGTATTTCCAGCCCAATGCCGGCATAAGTACTAAACAGCAGTAAACTTCGTCTAAAACTCAGGAGAAACGTTTCCTTGAAACTGCTCTGCTGTGCGTTCGTTCACCTAAGAGAGTTGAATCTATGTTGAGATTCAGCGAGTCAGAAACACGTTTCCTCTAGGAGCTGCGTTGGGATATTCCCGAGTGAAGGGGACCATAGGCTGTACAGAGAAATATCTGCTTCTAAAGCCACAACGGAGCTATCTAACTGAATGGTTGTCAATGTGTGCATTCAACTGACAGAGTTAAACTCACGGGTGTATTCAGCGGATTGCCAACCCTTTCTGTGCAGAATCCCAAAACCGGTATTTCCAGCCCAATGCCGGCATAAGTACTAAACAGCAGGAAACTTCGTCTAAAACTCAGGAGAAACGTTTCCTTGAAACTGCTCTGCTGTGCGTTCGTTCACCTAAGAGAGTTGAATCTATGTTGAGATTTAGCGAGGGAGAAACACGTTTCTTCTAGGAGCTGCGTTGGGATATTCCCGAGTGAATGGGACCATAGGCTGTACAGAGAAATATCTGCTTCTAAAACCAAAACGGAGCTATCTAACTGAATGGTTGTCAATGTGTGCATTCAACTGACAGAGTTAAACTCACGTGTGGATTCAGCGGATTGCCAATCCTTTCTGTGCAGAATCCCAAAACCGGTATTTCCAGCCCAATGCCGGCATACGTACTAAACAGCAGGAAACTTCGTCTAAAACTCAGGAGAAACGTTTCCTTGAAACTGCTCTGCTGTGCGTTCGTTCACCTAAGAGAGTTGGATCTATGTTGAGATTCAGCGAGTCAGAAACACGTTTCTTCTAGGAGCTGCGTTGGGATATTCCCGAGTGAATGGGACCATAGGCTGTACAGAGAAATATCTGCTTCTAAAACCACAACGGAGCTATCTAACTGAATGGTTGTCAATTTGTGCATTCAACTGACAGATTTAAACTCACGTGTGGATTCAGCGGTTTGCCAACCCTTTCTGTGCAGAATCCCAAAACCGGTATTTCCAGCCCAATGCCGGCATAAGTACTAAACAGCAGTAAACTTCGTCTAAAACTCAGGAGAAACGTTTCCTTGAAACTGCTCTGCTGTGCATTCGTTCACCTAAGAGAGTTGAATCTATGTTGAGATTCAGCGAGTCAGAAACACGTTTCTTCTAGGAGCTGCGTTGGGATATTCCCGAGTGAAGGGGACCATAGGCTGTACAGAGAAATATCTGCTTCTAAAACCAAAACGGAGCTATCTAACTGAATGGTTGTCAATGTGTGCATTCAACTGACAGAGTTAAACTCACGTGTGGATTCAGCGGTTTGCCAACCCTTTCTGTGCAGAATCCCAAAACCGGTATTTCCAGCCCAATGCCGGCATACGTACTAAACAGCAGGAAACTTCGTCTAAAACTCAGGAGAAACGTTTCCTTGAAACTGCTCTGCTGTGCGTTCGTTCACCTAAGAGAGTTGGATCTATGTTGAGATTCAGCGAGTCAGAAATACGTTTCTTCTAGGAGCTGCGTTGGGATATTCCCGAGTGAAAGGGACCATAGGCTGTACAGAGAAATATATGCTTCCAAAACCAAAACGGAGCTATCTAACTGAATGGTTGTCAATGTGTGCATTCAACTGAGAGAGTTAAACTCACGTGTGGATTCAACGGATTACCCACCCTTTCTGTGCAGAATCCCAAAACCAGTATTTCCATCCCAATGCCGGCATACGTACTAAACAGCAGGAAACTTCGTCTAAAACTCAGAAGAAACGTTTCCTTGAAACTGCTCTGCTGTGTGTTCGTTCACCTAAGAGAGTTGAATCTATGTTGAGATTCAGCGAGTCAGAAACACGTTTCTTCTAGGAGCTGCGTTGGGATATTCCCGAGTGAATGGGACCATAGGCTGTACAGAGAAATATCTGCTTCTAAAACCAAAACGGAGCTATCTAACTGAATGGTTGTCATTGTGTGCATTCAACTGACAACGGTAAACTCACGTGTGGATTCAGCGGATTGCAAACCCTTTCTGTGCAGAATCCCAAAACCGGTATTTCCAGCCCAATGCCGGCATACGTACTAAACAGCAGGAAACTTCGCCTAAAACTCAGGAGAAACGTTTCCTTGAAACTGCTCTGCTGTGCGTTCGTTCACCTAAGAGAGTTGAATCTATGTTGAGATTCAGCGAGTCAGAAACACGTTTCTTCTAGGAGCTGCGTTGGGATATTCCCGAGTGAATGGGACCATAGGCTGTACATAGACATATCTGCTTCTAAAACCAAAACGGAGCTATCTAACTGAATGGTTGTCAATGTGTGCATTCAACTGAGAGAGTTAAACTCACGTGTGGATTCAGCGGATTACCCACCCTTTCTGTGCAGAATCCCAAAACCGGTATTTCCATCCCAATGACGGCATACGTACTAAACAGCAGGAAACTTCGTCTAAAACTCAGGAGAAACGTTTCCTTGAAACTGCTCTGCTGTGCGTTCGTTCACCTAAGAGAGTTGAATCTATGTTGAGATTCAGCGAGTCAGAAACACGTTTCTTCTAGGAGCTGCGTTGGGATATTCCCGAGTGAATGGGACCATAGGCTGTACAGAGAAATATCTGCTTCTAAAACCAAAACGGAGCTATCTAACTGAATGGTTGTCAATGTGTGCATTCAACTGACAAAGGTAAACTCACGTGTGGATTCAGCGGATTGCCAACACTTTCTGTGCAGAATCCCAAAACCGGTATTTCCAGCCCAATGCCGGCATACGTACTAAACAGCAGGAAACTTCGTCTAAAACTCAGGAGAAACGTTTCCTTGAAACTGCTCTGCTGTGCGTTCGTTCACCTAAGAGAGTTGAATCTATGTTGAGATTCAGCGAGTCAGAAACACGTTTCTTCTAGGAGCTGCGTTGGGATATTCCCGAGTGAAAGGTACCATAGACTGTACAGAGAAATATCTGCTTCTAAAACCAAAACGGAGCTATCTAACTGAATGGTTGTCAATGTGTGCATTCAACTGACAGAGTTAAACTTACGTGTGGATTCAGCGGATTGCCAACCCTTTCTGTGCAGAATCCCAAAACCGGTATTTCCAGTCCAATGCCGGCATACGTACTAAACAGCAGGAAACTTCGTCTAAAACTCAGGAGAAACGTTTCCTTGAAACTGCTCTGCTGTGCGTTCGTTCACCTAAGAGAGTTGAATCTATGTTGAGATTCAGCGAGTCAGAAACACGTTTCTTCTAGGAGCTGCGTTGGGATATTCCCGAGTGAATGGGACCATAGGCTGTACATAGACATATCTGCTTCTAAAAACAAAACGGAGCTATCTAACTGAATGGTTGTCAATGTGTGCATTCAACTGACAGAGTTAAACTCACGTGTGGATTCAGCGGTTTGCCAACCCTTTCTGTGCAGAATCCCAAAACCGGTATTTCCAGCCCAATGCCGGCATACGTACTAAACAGCAGGAAACTTCGTCTAAAACTCAGGAGAAACGTTTCCTTGAAACTGCTCTGCTGTGCGTTCGTTCACCTAAGAGAGTTGGATCTATGTTGAGATTCAGCGAGTCAGAAATACGTTTCTTCTAGGAGCTGCGTTGGGATATTCCCGAATGAAAGGGACCATAGGCTGTACAGAGAAATATCTGCTTCTAAAACCAAAACGGAGCTATCTAACTGAATGGTTGTCAATGTGTGCATTCAACTGAGAGAGTTAAACTCACGTGTGGATTCAGCGGATTACCCACCCTTTCTGTGCAGAATCCCAAAACCGGTATTTCCATCCCAATGACGGCATACGTACTAAACAGCAGGAAACTTCGTCTAAAACTCAGGAGAAACGTTTCCTTGAAACTGCTCTGCTGTGCGTTCGTTCACCTAAGAGAGTTGAATCTATGTTGAGATTCAGCGAGTCAGAAACACGTTTCTTCTAGGAGCTGCGTTGGGATATTCCCGAGTGAATGGGACCATAGGCTGTACAGAGAAATATCTGCTTCTAAAACCAAAACGGAGCTATCTAACTGAATGGTTGTCAATGTGTGCATTCAACTGACAAAGGTAAACTCACGTGTGGATTCAGCGGATTGCCAACACTTTCTGTGCAGAATCCCAAAACCGGTATTTCCAGCCCAATGCCGGCATACGTACTAAACAGCAGGAAACTTCGTCTAAAACTCAGGAGAAACGTTTCCTTGAAACTGCTCTGCTGTGCGTTCGTTCACCTAAGAGAGTTGAATCTATGTTGAGATTCAGCGAGTCAGAAACACGTTTCTTCTAGGAGCTGCGTTGGGATATTCCCGAGTGAAGGGGACCATAGGCTGTACAGAGAAATATCTACTTCTAAAACCAAAACGGAGCTATCTAACTGAATGGTTGTCAATGTGTGCATTCAACTGAGAGAATTAAACTCACGTGTGGATTCAGCGGTTTGCAAACCCTTTCTGTGCAGAATCCCAAAACCGGTATTTCCAGCCCAATGCCGGCATACGTACTAAACAGTAGGAAACTTCGTCTAAAACTCAGGAGAAACGTTTCCTTGAAACTGCTCTGCTGTGCGTTCGTTCACCTAAGAGAGTTGAATCTATGTTGACATACAGCGAGTCAGAAACACGTTTCTTCTAGGAGCTGCGTTGGGATATTCCCGAGTGAAAGGGACCATAGGCTGTACAGAGAAATATCTGCTTCTAAAGCCACAACGGAGCTATCTAACTGAATGGTTGTCAATGTGTGCATTCAACTGACAGAGTTAAACTCACGAGTGGATTCAGCGGATTGACAACCCTTTCTGTGCAGAATCCCAAAACCGGTATTTCCAGCCCAATGCCGGCATACGTACTAAACAGCAGGAAACTTCGTCTAAAACTCAGGAGAAACGTTTCCTTGAAACTGCTCTGCTGTGCGTTCGTTCACCTAAGAGAGTTGAATCTATGTTGAGATTCAGCGAGTCAGAAACACGTTTCTTCTAGGAGCTGCGTTGGGATATTCCCGAGTGAAAGGTACCATAGACTGTACAGAGAAATATCTGCTTCTAAAACCAAAACGGAGCTATCTAACTGAATGGTTGTCAATGTGTGCATTCAACTGACAGAGTTAAACTTACGTGTGGATTCAGCGGATTGCCAACCCTTTCTGTGCAGAATCCCAAAACCGGTATTTCCAGTCCAATGCCGGCATACGTACTAAACAGCAGGAAACTTCGTCTAAAACTCAGGAGAAACGTTTCCTTGAAACTGCTCTGCTGTGCGTTCGTTCACCTAAGAGAGTTGAATCTATGTTGAGATTCAGCGAGTCAGAAACACGTTTCTTCTAGGAGCTGCGTTGGGATATTCCCGAGTGAATGGGACCATAGGCTGTACATAGACATATCTGCTTCTAAAACCAAAACGGAGCTATCTAACTGAATGGTTGTCAATGTGTGCATTCAACTGACAGAGTTAAACTCACGTGTGGATTCAGCGGTTTGCCAACCCTTTCTGTGCAGAATCCCAAAACCGTTATTTCCAGCCCAATGCCGGCATACGTACTAAACAGCAGGAAACTTCGTCTAAAACTCAGGAGAAACGTTTCCTTGAAACTGCTCTGCTGTGCGTTCGTTCACCTAAGAGAGTTGGATCTATGTTGAGATTCAGCGAGTCAGAAACACGTTTCTTCTAGGAGCTGCGTTGGGATATTCCCGAGTGAAAGGGACCATAGGCTGTACAGAGAAATATCTGCTTCTAAAACCAAAACGGAGCTATCTAACTGAATGGTTGTCAATGTGTGCATTCAACTGAGAGAGTTAAACTCACGTGTGGATTCAACGGATTACCCACCCTTTCTGTGCAGAATCCCAAAACCAGTATTTCCATCCCAATGCCGGCATACGTACTAAACAGCAGGAAACTTCGTCTAAAACTCAGGAGAAACGTTTCCTTGAAACTGCTCTGCTGTGTGTTCGTTCACCTAAGAGAGTTGAATCTATGTTGAGATTCAGCGAGTCAGAAACACGTTTCTTCTAGGAGCTGCGTTGGGATATTCCCGAGTGAATGGGACCATAGGCTGTACAGAGAAATATCTGCTTCTAAAACCAAAACGGAACTATCTAACTGAATGGTTGTCAATGTGTGCATTCAACTGACAACGGTAAACTCACGTGTGGATTCAGCGGATTGCCAACACTTTCTGTGCAGAATCCCAAAACCGGTATTTCCAGCCCAATGCCGGCATACGTACTAAAGAGCAGGAAACTTCGTCTAAAACTCAGGAGAAACGTTTCCTTGAAACTGCTCTGCTGTGCGTTCGTTCACCTAAGAGAGTTGAATCTATGTTGAGATTCAGCGAGTCAGAAACACGTTTCTTCTAGGAGCTGCGTTGGGATATTCCCGAGTGAAGGGGACCATAGGCTGTACAGAGAAATATCTGCTTCTAAAACCAAAACGGAGCTATCTAACTGAATGGTTGTCAATTTGTGCATTCAACTGACAGAGTTAAACTCACGTGTGGATTCAGCGGTTTGCAAACCCTTTCTGTGCAGAATCCCAAAACCGGTATTTCCAGCCCAATGCCGGCATACGTACTAAACAGCAGGAAACTTCGTCTAAAACTCAGGAGAAACGTTTCCTTGAAACTGCTCTGCTGTGCGTTCGTTCACCTAAGAGAGTTGAATCTATGTTGAGATTCAGCGAGTCAGAAACACGTTTCTTCTAGGAGCTGCGTTGGGATATTCCCGAGTGAAAGGGACCATAGGCTGTACAGAGAAATATCTGCTTCTAAAGCCACAACGGAGCTATCTAACTGAATGGTTGTCAATGTGTGCATTCAACTGAGAGAGTTAAACTCACGTGTGGATGCAGCGGATTGCCAACCCTTTCTGTGCAGAATCCCAAAACCGGTATTTCCAGCCCAATGCCGGCATAAGTACTAAACAGCAGGAAACTTCGTCTAAAACTCAGGAGAAACGTTTCCTTGAAACTGCTCTGCTGTGCGTTCGTTCACCTAAGAGAGTTGAATCTATGTTGAGATCCAGCGAGTCAGAAACACGTTTCTTCTAGGAGCTGCGTTGGGATATTCCCGAGTGAATGGGACCATAGGCTGTACAGAGAAATATCTGCTTCTAAAACCAAAACGGAGCTATCTAACTGAATGGTTGTCAATGTGTGCATTCAACTGACAGAGTTAAACTCACGTGTGGATTCAGCGGATTTCCAATCCTTTCTGTGCAGAATCCCAAAACCGGAATTTCCAGCCCAATGCCGGCATACGTACTAAACAGCAGGAAACTTCGTCTAAAACTCAGGAGAAACGTTTCCTTGAAACTGCTCTGCTGTGCGTTCGTTCACCTAAGAGAGTTGGATCTATGTTGAGATTCAGCGAGTCAGAAACACGTTTCTTCTAGGAGCTGCGTTGGGATATTCCCGAGTGAATGGGACCATAGGCTGTACAGAGAATTATCTGCTTCTAAAACCACAACGGAGCTATCTAACTGAATGGTTGTCAATTTGTGCATTCAACTGACAGATTTAAACTCACGTGTGGATTCAGCGGTTTGCCAACCCTTTCTGTGCAGAATCCCAAAACCGGTATTTCCAGCCCAATGCCGGCATAAGTACTAAACAGCAGTAAACTTCGTCTAAAACTCAGGAGAAACGTTTCCTTGAAACTGCTCTGCTGTGCGTTCGTTCACCTAAGAGAGTTGAATCTATGTTGACATTCAGCGAGTCAGAAACACGTTTCTTCTAGGAGCTGCGTTGGGATATTCCCGAGTGAAGGGGACCATAGGCTGTACAGAGAAATATCTGCTTCTAAAACCAAAACGGAGCTATCTAACTGAATGGTTGTCAATGTGTGCATTCAACTGACAGAGTTAAACTCACGTGTGGATTCAGCGGTTTGCCAACCCTTTCTGTGCAGAATCCCAAAACCGGTATTTCCAGCCCAATGCCGGCATACGTACTAAACAGCAGGAAACTTCGTCTAAAACTCAGGAGAAACGTTTCCTTGAAACTGCTCTGCTGTGCGTTCGTTCACCTAAGAGAGTTGGATCTATGTTGAGATTCAGCGAGTCAGAAATACGTTTCTTCTAGGAGCTGCGTTGGGATATTCCCGAGTGAAAGGGACCATAGGCTGTACAGAGAAATATATGCTTCCAAAACCAAAACGGAGCTATCTAACTGAATGGTTGTCAATGTGTGCATTCAACTGAGAGAGTTAAACTCACGTGTGGATTCAACGGATTACCCACCCTTTCTGTGCAGAATCCCAAAACCAGTATTTCCATCCCAATGCCGGCATACGTACTAAACAGCAGGAAACTTCGTCTAAAACTCAGGAGAAACGTTTCCTTGAAACTGCTCTGCTGTGTGTTCGTTCACCTAAGAGAGTTGAATCTATGTTGAGATTCAGCGAGTCAGAAACACGTTTCTTCTAGGAGCTGCGTTGGGATATTCCCGAGTGAATGGGACCATAGGCTGTACAGAGAAATATCTGCTTCTAAAACCAAAACGGAGCTATCTAACTGAATGGTTGTCATTGTGTGCATTCAACTGACAACGGTAAACTCACGTGTGGATTCAGCGGATTGCAAACCCTTTCTGTGCAGAATCCCAAAACCGGTATTTCCAGCCCAATGCCGGCATACGTACTAAATAGCAGGAAACTTCGTCTAAAACTCAGGAGAAACGTTTCCTTGAAACTGCTCTGCTGTGCCTTCGTTCACCTAAGAGAGTTGAATCTATGTTGAGATTCAGCGAGTCAGAAACACGTTTCTTCTAGGAGCTGCGTTGGGATATTCCCGAGTGAAGGGGACCATAGGCTGTACAGAGAAATATCTGCTTCTAAAACCAAAACGGAGCTATCTAACTGAATGGTTGTCAATGTGTGCATTCAACTGAGAGAGTTAAACTCACGTGTGGATTCAGCGGTTTGCAAACCCTTTCTGTGCAGAATCCCAAAACCGGTATTTCCAGCCCAATGCCGGCATACGTACTAAACAGCAGGAAACTTCGTCTAAAACTCAGGAGAAACGTTTCCTTGAAACTGCTCTGCTGTGCCTTCGTTCACCTAAGAGAGTTGAATCTATGTTGAGATTCAGCGAGTCAGAAACACGTTTCTTCTAGGAGCTGCCTTGGGATATTCCCGAGTGAAAGGGACCATAGGCTGTACAGAGAAATATCTGCTTCTAAAGCCACAACGGAGCTATCTAACTGAATGGTTGTCAATGTGTGCATTCAACTGACAGAGTTAAACTCACGTGTGTATTCAGCGGATTGCCAACCCTTTCTGTGCAGAATCCCAAAACCGGTATTTCCAGCCCAATGCCGGCATAAGTACTAAACAGCAGGAAACTTCGTCGAAAACTCAGGAGAAACGTTTCCTTGAAACTGCTCTGCTGTGCGTTCGTTCAACTAAGAGAGTTGAATCTACGTTGAGATTCAGCGAGTCAGAAACACGTTTCTTCCAGGAGCTGCGTTGGGATACTCCCGAGTGAATGGGACCATAGGCTGTACAGAGAAATATCTGCTTCTAAAACCAAAACGGAGCTATCTAACTGAATGGTTGTCATTGTGTGCATTCAACTGACAGAGTTAAACTCACGTGTGGATTCAGCGGATTGCCAATCCTTTCTGTGCAGAATCCCAAAACCGGTATTTCCAGCCCAATGCCGGCATACGTACTAAACAGCAGGAAACTTCGTCTAAAACTCAGGAGAAACGTTTCCTTGAAACTGCTCTGCTGTGCGTTCGTTCACCTAAGAGAGTTGGATCTATTTTGAGATTCAGCGAGTCAGAAACACGTTTCTTCTAGGAGCTGCGTTGGGATATTCCCGAGTGAATGGGACCATAGGCTGTACAGAGAAATATCTGCTTCTAAAACCACAGCGGAGCTATCTAACTGAATGGTTGTCAATTTGTGCATTCAACTGACAGATTTAAACTCACGTGTGGATTCAGCGGTTTGCCAACCCTTTCTGTGCAGAATCCCAAAACCGGTATTTCCAGCCCAATGCCGGCATAAGTACTAAACAGCAGTAAACTTCGTCTAAAACTCAGGAGAAACGTTTCCTTGAAACTGCTCTGCTGTGCGTTCGTTCACCTAAGAGAGTTGAATCTATGTTGAGATTCAGCGAGTCAGAAACACGTTTCCTCTAGGAGCTGCGTTAGGATATTCCCGAGTGAAGGGGACCATAGGCTGTACAGAGAAATATCTGCTTCTAAAGCCACAACGGAGCTATCTAACTGAATGGTTGTCAATGTGTGCATTCAACTGACAGAGTTAAACTCACGGGTGTATTCAGCGGATTGCCAACCCTTTCTGTGCAGAATCCCAAAACCGGTATTTCCAGCCCAATGCCGGCATAAGTACTAAACAGCAGGAAACTTCGTCTAAAACTCAGGAGAAACGTTTCCTTGAAACTGCTCTGCTGTGCGTTCGTTCACCTAAGAGAGTTGAATCTATGTTGAGATTTAGCGAGGGAGAAACACGTTTCTTCTAGGAGCTGCGTTGGGATATTCCCGAGTGAATGGGACCATAGGCTGTACAGAGAAATATCTGCTTCTAAAACCAAAACGGAGCTATCTAACTGAATGGTTGTCAATGTGTGCATTCAACTGACAGAGTTAAACTCACGTGTGGATTCAGCGGATTGCCAATCCTTTCTGTGCAGAATCCCAAAACCGGTATTTCCAGCCCAATGCCGGCATACGTACTAAACAGCAGGAAACTTCGTCTAAAACTCAGGAGAAACGTTTCCTTGAAACTGCTCTGCTGTGCGTTCGTTCACCTAAGAGAGTTGGATCTATGTTGAGATTCAGCGAGTCAGAAACACGTTTCTTCTAGGAGCTGCGTTGGGATATTCCCGAGTGAATGGGACCATAGGCTGTACAGAGAAATATCTGCTTCTAAAACCACAACGGAGCTATCTAACTGAATGGTTGTCAATTTGTGCATTCAACTGACAGATTTAAACTCACGTGTGGATTCAGCGGTTTGCCAAACCTTTCTGTGCAGAATCCCAAAACCGGTATTTCCAGCCCAATGCCGGCATAAGTACTAAACAGCAGTAAACTTCGTCTAAAACTCAGGAGAAACGTTTCCTTGAAACTGCTCTGCTGTGCATTCGTTCACCTAAGAGAGTTGAATCTATGTTGAGATTCAGCGAGTCAGAAACACGTTTCTTCTAGGAGCTGCGTTGGGATATTCCCGAGTGAAGGGGACCATAGGCTGTACAGAGAAATATCTGCTTCTAAAACCAAAACGGAGCTATCTAACTGAATGGTTGTCAATGTGTGCATTCAACTGACAGAGTTAAACTCACGTGTGGATTCAGCGGTTTGCCAACCCTTTCTGTGCAGAATCCCAAAACCAGTATTTCCAGCCCAATGCCGGCATACGTACTAAACAGCAGGAAACTTCGTCTAAAACTCAGGAGAAACGTTTCCTTGAAACTGCTCTGCTGTGCGTTCGTTCACCTAAGAGAGTTGGATCTATGTTGAGATTCAGCGAGTCAGAAATACGTTTCTTCTAGGAGCTGCGTTGGGATATTCCCGAGTGAAAGGGACCATAGGCTGTACAGAGAAATATATGCTTCCAAAACCAAAACGGAGCTATCTAACTGAATGGTTGTCAATGTGTGCATTCAACTGAGAGAGTTAAACTCACGTTTGGATTCAACGGATTACCCACCCTTTCTGTGCAGAATCCCAAAACCAGTATTTCCATCCCAATGCCGGCATACGTACTAAACAGCAGGAAACTTCGTCTAAAACTCAGGAGAAACGTTTCCTTGAAACTGCTCTGCTGTGTGTTCGTTCACCTAAGAGAGTTGAATCTATGTTGAGATTCAGCGAGTCAGAAACACGTTTCTTCTAGGAGCTGCGTTGGGATATTCCCGAGTGAATGGGACCATAGGCTGTACAGAGAAATATCTGCTTCTAAAACCAAAACGGAGCTATCTAACTGAATGGTTGTCATTGTGTGCATTCAACTGACAACGGTAAACTCACGTGTGGATTCAGCGGATTGCAAACCCTTTCTGTGCAGAATCCCAAAACCGGTATTTCCAGCCCAATACCGGCATACGTACTAAACAGCAGGAAACTTCGTCTAAAACTCAGGAGAAACGTTTCCTTGAAACTGCTCTGCTGTGCCTTCGTTCACCTAAGAGAGTTGAATCTATGTTGAGATTCAGCGAGTCAGAAACACGTTTCTTCTAGGAGCTGCGTTGGGATATTCCCGAGTGAAGGGGACCATAGGCTGTACAGAGAAATATCTGCTTCTAAAACCAAAACGGAGCTATCTAACTGAATGGTTGTCAATGTGTGCATTCAACTGACAGAGTTAAACTCACGTGTGGATTCAGCGGTTTGCAAACCCTTTCTGTGCAGAATCCCAAAACCGGTATTTCCAGCCCAATGCCGGCATACGTACTAAACAGCAGGAAACTTCGTCTAAAACTCAGGAGAAACGTTTCCTTGAAACTGCTCTGCTGTGCGTTCGTTCACCTAAGAGAGTTGAATCTATGTTGAGATTCAGCGAGTCAGAAACACGTTTCTTCTAGGAGCTGCCTTGGGATATTCCCGAGTGAAAGGGACCATAGGCTGTACAGAGAAATATCTGCTTCTAAAGCCACAACGGAGCTATCTAACTGAATGGTTGTCAATGTGTGCATTCAACTGACAGAGTTAAACTCACGTGTGTATTCAGCGGATTGCCAACCCTTTCTGTGCAGAATCCCAAAACCGGTATTTCCAGCCCAATGCCGGCATAAGTACTAAACAGCAGGAAACTTCGTCGAAAACTCAGGAGAAACGTTTCCTTGAAACTGCTCTGCTGTGCGTTCGTTCACCTAAGAGAGTTGAATCTATGTTGAGATTCAGCGAGTCAGAAACACGTTTCTTCCAGGAGCTGCGTTGGGATACTCCCGAGTGAATGGGACCATAGGCTGTACAGAGAAATATCTGCTTCTAAAACCAAAACGGAGCTATCTAACTGAATGGTTGTCATTGTGTGCATTCAACTGACAGAGTTAAACTCACGTGTGGATTCAGCGGATTGCCAATCCTTTCTGTGCAGAATCCCAAAACCGGTATTTCCAGCCCAATGCCGGCATACGTACTAAACAGCAGGAAACTTCGTCTAAAACTCAGGAGAAACGTTTCCTTGAAACTGCTCTGCTGTGCGTTCGTTCACCTAAGAGAGTTGAATCTATGTTGAGATTCAGCGAGTCAGAAACACGTTTCCTCTAGGAGCTGCGTTGGGATATTCCCGAGTGAAGGGGACCATAGGCTGTACAGAGAAATATCTGCTTCTAAAGCCACAACGGAGCTATCTAACTGAATGGTTGTCAATGTGTGCATTCAACTGACAGAGTTAAACTCACGTGTGTATTCAGCGGATTGCCAACCCTTTCTGTGCAGAATCCCAAAACCGGTATTTCCAGCCCAATGCCGGCATAAGTACTAAACAGCAGGAAACTTCGTCGAAAACTCAGGAGAAACGTTTCCTTGAAACTGCTCTGCTGTGCGTTCGTTCACCTAAGAGAGTTGAATCTATGTTGAGATTTAGCGAGGTAGAAACACGTTTCTTCTAGGAGCTGCGTTGGGATATTCCCGAGTGAATGGGACCATAGGCTGTACAGAGAAATATCTGCTTCTAAAACCAAAACGGAGCTATCTAACTGAATGGTTGTCAATTTGTGCATTCAACTGACAGATTTAAACTCACGTGTGGATTCAGCGGTTTGCCAACCCTTTCTGTGCAGAATCCCAAAACCGGTATTTCCAGCCCAATGCCGGCATACGTACTAAACAGCAGTAAACTTCGTCTAAAACTCAGGAGAAACGTTTCCTTGAAACTGCTCTGCTGTGCGTTCGTTCACCTAAGAGAGTTGAATCTATGTTGAGATTCAGCGAGTCAGAAACACGTTTCCTCTAGGAGCTGCGTTGGGATATTCCCGAGTGAAGGGGACCATAGGCTGTACAGAGAAATATCTGCTTCTAAAACCAAAACGGAGCTATCTAACTGAATGGTTGTCAATGTGTGCATTCAACTGACAACGTTAAACTCACGTGTGGATTCAGCGGATTACCCACCCTTTCTGTGCAGAATCCCAAAACCGGTATTTCCAGCCCAATGCCGGCATACGTACTAAACAGCAGGAAACTTCGCCTAAAACTCAGGAGAAACGTTTCCTTGAAACTGCTCTGCTGTGCGTTCGTTCACCTAAGAGAGTTGAATCTATGTTGAGATTCAGCGAGTCAGAAACACGTTTCTTCTAGGAGCTGCGTTGGGATATTCCCGAGTGAATGGGACCATGGGCTGTACAGAGAAATATCTGCTTCTAAAACCAAAACGGAGCTATCTAACTGAATGGTTGTCAATGTGTGCATTCAACTGAGAGAGTTAAACTCAGGTGTGGATTCAGCGGATTACCCACCCTTTCTGTGCAGAATCCCAAAACCGGTATTTCCATCCCAATGCCGGCATACGTACTAAACAGCAGGAAACTTCGTCTAAAACTCAGGAGAAACGTTTCCTTGAAACTGCTCTGCTGTGCGTTCGTTCACCTAAGAGATTTGAATCTATGTTGACATTCAGCGAGTCAGAAACAAGTTTCTTCTAGGAGCTGCGTTGGGATATTCCCGAGTGAATGGGACCATTGGCTGTACAGAGAAATATCTGGTTCTAAAACCAAAACGGAGCTATCTAACTGAATGGTTGTCAATGTGTGCATTCAACTGACAACGTTAAACTCACGTGTGGATTCAGCGGATTGCCAAATCTTTCTGTGCAGAATCCCAAAACCGGTATTTCCAGCCCAATGCCGGCATACGTACTAAACAGCAGGAAACTTCGTCTAAAACTCAGGAGAAACGTTTCCTTGAAACTGCTCTGCTGTGCGTTCGTTCACCTAAGAGATTTGAATCTATGTTGACATTCAGCGAGTCAGAAACACGTTTCTTCTAGGAGCTGCCTTGGGATATTCCCGAGTGAAAGGGACCATAGGCTGTACAGAGAAATATCTGCTTCTAAAGCCACAACGGAGCTATCTAACTGAATGGTTGTCAATGTGTGCATTCAACTGACAGAGTTAAACTCACGTGTGTATTCAGCGGATTGCCAACCCTTTCTGTGCAGAATCCCAAAACCGGTATTTCCAGCCCAATGCCGGCATAAGTACTAAACAGCAGGAAACTTCGTCGAAAACTCAGGAGAAACGTTTCCTTGAAACTGCTCTGCTGTGCGTTCGTTCACCTAAGAGAGTTGAAACTATGTTGAGATTCAGCGAGTCAGAAACACGTTTCTTCCAGGAGCTGCGTTGGGATACTCCCGAGTGAATGGGACCATAGGCTGTACAGAGAAATATCTGCTTCTAAAACCACAACGGAGCTATCTAACTGAATGGTTGTCAATTTGTGCATTCAACTGACAGAGTTAAACTCACGTGTGTATTCAGCGGATTGCCAACCCTTTCTGTGCAGAATCCCAAAACCGGTATTTCCAGCCCAATGCCGGCATAAGTACTAAACAGCAGGAAACTTCGTCGAAAACTCAGGAGAAACGTTTCCTTGAAACTGCTCTGCTGTGCGTTCGTTCACCTAAGAGAGTTGAATCTATGTTGAGATTTAGCGAGGGAGAAACACGTTTCTTCTAGGAGCTGCGTTGGGATATTCCCGAGTGAATGGGACCATAGGCTGTACAGAGAAATATCTGCTTCTAAAACCAAAACGGAGCTATCTAACTGAATGGTTGTCAATGTGTGCATTCAACTGACAGAGTTAAACTCACGTGTGGATTCAGCGGATTGCCAATCCTTTCTGTGCAGAATCCCAAAACCGGTATTTCCAGCCCAATGCCGGCATACGTACTAAACAGCAGGAAACTTCGTCTAAAACTCAGGAGAAACGTTTCCTTGAAACTGCTCTGCTGTGCGTTCGTTCACCTAAGAGAGTTGGATCTATGTTGAGATTCAGCGAGTCAGAAACACGTTTCTTCTAGGAGCTGCGTTGGGATATTCCCGAGTGAATGGGACCATAGGCTGTACAGAGAAATATCTGCTTCTAAAACCACAACGGAGCTATCTAACTGAATGGTTGTCAATTTGTGCATTCAACTGACAGATTTAAACTCACGTGTGGATTCAGCGGTTTGCCAACCCTTTCTGTGCAGAATCCCAAAACCGGTATTTCCAGCCCAATGCCGGCATAAGTACTAAACAGCAGTAAACTTCGTCTAAAACTCAGGAGAAACGTTTCCTTGAAACTGCTCTGCTGTGCGTTCGTTCACCTAAGAGAGTTGAATCTATGTTGAGATTCAGCGAGTCAGAAACACGTTTCCTCTAGGAGCTGCGTTGGGATATTCCCGAGTGTAGGGGACCATAGGCTGTACAGAGAAATATCTGCTTCTAAAACCAAAACGGAGCTATCTAACTGAATGGTTGTCAATGTGTGCATTCAACTGACAACGTTAAACTCACGTGTGGATTCAGCGGATTACCCACCCTTTCTGTGCAGAATCCCAAAACCGGTATTTCCAGCCCAATGCCGGCATACGTACTAAACAGCAGGAAACTTCGCCTAAAACTCAGGAGAAACGTTTCCTTGAAACTGCTCTGCTGTGCGTTCGTTCACCTAAGAGAGTTGAATCTATGTTGAGATTCAGCGAGTCAGAAACACGTTTCTTCTAGGAGCTGCGTTGGGATATCCCGAGTGAATGGGACCATGGGCTGTACAGAGAAATATCTGCTTCTAAAACCAAAACGGAGCTATCTAACTGAATGGTTGTCAATGTGTGCATTCAACTGAGAGAGTTAAACTCACGTGTGGATTCAGCGGATTACCCACCCTTTCTGTGCAGAATCCCAAAACCGGTATTTCCATCCCAATGCCGGCATACGTACTAAACAGCAGGAAACTTCGTCTAAAACTCAGGAGAAACGTTTCCTTGAAACTGCTCTGCTGTGCGTTCGTTCACCTAAGAGATTTGAATCTATGTTGACATTCAGCGAGTCAGAAACAAGTTTCTTCTAGGAGCTGCGTTGGGATATTCCCGAGTGAATGGGACCATTGGCTGTACAGAGAAATATCTGGTTCTTAAACCAAAACGGAGCTATCTAACTGAATGGTTGTCAATGTGTGCATTCAACTGACAACGTTAAACTCACGTGTGGATTCAGCGGATTGCCAAACCTTTCTGTGCAGAATCCCAAATCCGGTATTTCCAGCCCAATGCCGGCATACGTACTAAACAGCAGGAAACTTCGTCTAAAACTCAGGAGAAACGTTTCCTTGAAACTGCTCTGCTGTGCGTTCGTTCACCTAAGAGAGTTGAATCTATGTTGAGATTCAGCGAGTCAGAAACACGTTTCTTCTAGGAGCTGCGTTGGGATATTCCCGAGTGAAAGGGACCATAGGCTGTACAGAGAAATATCTACTTCTAAAACCAAAAAGGAGCTATCTAACTGAATGGTTGTCAATGTGTGCATTCAACTGAGAGAGTTAAACTCACGTGTGGATTCAGCGGATTACCCACCCTTTCTGTGCAGAATCCCAAAACCGGTATTTCCATCCCAATGCCGGCATACGTACTAAACAGCAGGAAACTTCGTCTAAAACTCAGGAGAAACGTTTCCTTGAAACTGCTCTGCTGTGCGTTCGTTCACCTAAGAGATTTGAATCTATGTTGACATTCAGCGAGTCAGAAACACGTTTCTTCTAGGAGCTGCCTTGGGATATTCCCGAGTGAAAGGGACCATAGGCTGTACAGAGAAATATCTGCTTCTAAAGCCACAACGGAGCTATCTAACTGAATGGTTGTCAATGTGTGCATTCAACTGACAGAGTTAAACTCACGTGTGTATTCAGCGGATTGCCAACCCTTTCTGTGCAGAATCCCAAAACCGGTATTTCCAGCCCAATGCCGGCATAAGTACTAAACAGCAGGAAACTTCGTCGAAAACTCAGGAGAAACGTTTCCTTGAAACTGCTCTGCTGTGCGTTCGTTCACCTAAGAGAGTTGAAACTATGTTGAGATTCAGCGAGTCAGAAACACGTTTCTTCCAGGAGCTGCGTTGGGATACTCCCGAGTGAATGGGACCATAGGCTGTACAGAGAAATATCTGCTTCTAAAACCACAACGGAGCTATCTAACTGAATGGTTGTCAATTTGTGCATTCAACTGACAGATTTAAACTCACGTGTGGATTCAGCGGTTTGCCAACCCTTTCTGTGCAGAATCCCAAAAACGGTATTTCCAGCCCAATGCCGGCATAAGTACTAAACAGCAGTAAACTTCGTCTAAAACTCAGGAGAAACGTTTCCTTGAAACTGCTCTGCTGTGCGTTCGTTCACCTAAGAGAGTTGAATCTATGTTGAGATTCAGCGAGTCAGAAACACGTTTCCTCTAGGAGCTGCGTTGGGATATTCCCGAGTGAAGGGGACCATAGGCTGTACAGAGAAATATCTGCTTCTAAAGCCACAACGGAGCTATCTAACTGAATGGTTGTCAATGTGTGCATTCAACTGACAGAGTTAAACTCACGTGTGTATTCAGCGGATTGCCAACCCTTTCTGTGCAGAATCCCAAAACCGGTATTTCCAGCCCAATGCCGGCATAAGTACTAAACAGCAGGAAACTTCGTCGAAAACTCAGGAGAAACGTTTCCTTGAAACTGCTCTGCTGTGCGTTCGTTCACCTAAGAGAGTTGAATCTATGTTGAGATTTAGCGAGGGAGAAACACGTTTCTTCTAGGAGCTGCGTTGGGATATTCCCGAGTGAATGGGACCATAGGCTGTACAGAGAAATATCTGCTTCTAAAACCAAAACGGAGCTATCTAACTGAATGGTTGTCAATGTGTGCATTCAACTGACAGAGTTAAACTCACGTGTGGATTCAGCGGATTGCCAATCCTTTCTGTGCAGAATCCCAAAACCGGTATTTCCAGCCCAATGCCGGCATACGTACTAAACAGCAGGAAACTTCGTCTAAAACTCAGGAGAAACGTTTCCTTGAAACTGCTCTGCTGTGCGTTCGTTCACCTAAGAGAGTTGGATCTATGTTGAGATTCAGCGAGTCAGAAACACGTTTCTTCTAGGAGCTGCGTTGGGATATTCCCGAGTGAATGGGACCATAGGCTGTACAGAGAAATATCTGCTTCTAAAACCACAACGGAGCTATCTAACTGAATGGTTGTCAATTTGTGCATTCAACTGACAGATTTAAACTCACGTGTGGATTCAGCGGTTTGCCAACCCTTTCTGTGCAGAATCCCAAAACCGGTATTTCCAGCCCAATGCCGGCATAAGTACTAAACAGCAGTAAACTTCGTCTAAAACTCAGGAGAAACGTTTCCTTGAAACTGCTCTGCTGTGCGTTCGTTCACTTAAGAGAGTTGAATCTATGTTGAGATTCAGCGAGTCAGAAACACGTTTCCTCTAGGAGCTGCGTTGGGATATTCCCGAGTGTAGGGGACCATAGGCTGTACAGAGAAATATCTGCTTCTAAAACCAAAACGGAGCTATCTAACTGAATGGTTGTCAATGTGTGCATTCAACTGACAACGTTAAACTCACGTGTGGATTCAGCGGATTACCCACCCTTTCTGTGCAGAATCCCAAAACCGGTATTTCCAGCCCAATGCCGGCATACGTACTAAACAGCAGGAAACTTCGCCTAAAACTCAGGAGAAACGTTTCCTTGAAACTGCTCTGCTGTGCGTTCGTTCACCTAAGAGAGTTGAATCTATGTTGAGATTCAGCGAGTCAGAAACACGTTTCTTCTAGGAGCTGCGTTGGGATATTCCCGAGTGAATGGGACCATGGGCTGTACAGAGAAATATCTGCTTCTAAAACCAAAACGGAGCTATCTAACTGAATGGTTGTCAATGTGTGCATTCAACTGAGAGAGTTAAACTCACGTGTGGATTCAGCGGATTACCCACCCTTTCTGTGCAGAATCCCAAAACCGGTATTTCCATCCCAATGCCGGCATACGTACTAAACAGCAGGAAACTTCGTCTAAAACTCAGGAGAAACGTTTCCTTGAAACTGCTCTGCTGTGCGTTCGTTCACCTAAGAGATTTGAATCTATGTTGACATTCAGCGAGTCAGAAACAAGTTTCTTCTAGGAGCTGCGTTGGGATATTCCCGAGTGAATGGGACCATTGGCTGTACAGAGAAATATCTGGTTCTAAAACCAAAACGGAGCTATCTAACTGAATGGTTGTCAATGTGTGCATTCAACTGACAACGTTAAACTCACGTGTGGATTCAGCGGATTGCCAAACCTTTCTGTGCAGAATCCCAAATCCGGTATTTCCAGCCCAATGCCGGCATACGTACTAAACAGCAGGAAACTTCGTCTAAAACTCAGGAGAAACGTTTCCTTGAAACTGCTCTGCTGTGCGTTCGTTCACCTAAGAGAGTTGAATCTATGTTGAGATTCAGCGAGTCAGAAACACGTTTCTTCTAGGAGCTGCGTTGGGATATTCCCGAGTGAAAGGGACCATAGGCTGTACAGAGAAATATCTACTTCTAAAACCAAAAAGGAGCTATCTAACTGAATGGTTGTCAATGTGTGCATTCAACTGAGAGAGTTAAACTCACGTGTGGATTCAGCGGATTACCCACCCTTTCTGTGCAGAATCCCAAAACCGGTATTTCCATCCCAATGCCGGCATACGTACTAAACAGCAGGAAACTTCGTCTAAAACTCAGGAGAAACGTTTCCTTGAAACTGCTCTGCTGTGCGTTCGTTCAACTAAGAGAGTTGAAACTATGTTGACATTCAGCGAGTCAGAAACACGTTTCTTCTAGGACCTGCGTTGGGATATTCCCGAGTGAATGGGACCATAGGCTGTACAGAGAAATATCTGCTTCTAAAACCAAAACGGAGCTATCTAACTGAATGGTTGTCAATGTGTGCATTCAACTGACAGAGTTAAACTCACGTGTGGATTCAGCGGTTTGCCAACCCTTTCTGTGCAGAATCCCAAAACCGGTATTTCCAGCCCAATGCCGGCATACGTACTAAACAGCAGGAAACTTCGTCTAAAACTCAGGAGAAACGTTTCCTTGAAACTGCTCTGCTGTGCGTTCGTTCACCTAAGAGAGTTGAATCTATGTTGACATTCAGCGAGTCAGAAACACGTTTCTTCTAGGAGCTGCGTTGGGATATTCCCGAGTGAATGGGACCATAGGCTGTACAGAGAAATATCTGCTTCTAAAACCAAAAAGGAGCTATCTAACTGAATGGTTGTCAATGTGTGCATTCAACTGACAAGGTTAAACTCACGTGTGGATTCAGGGGATTGCCAACCCTTTCTGTGCAGAATCCCAAAACCGGTATTTCCAGCCCAATGCCGGCATAAGTACTAAACAGCAGGAAACTTCGTCGAAAACTCAGGAGAAACGTTTCCTTGAAACTGCTCTGCTGTGCGTTCGTTCACCTAAGAGAGTTGAAACTATGTTGAGATTCAGCGAGTCAGAAACACGTTTCTTCCAGGAGCTGCGTTGGGATACTCCCGAGTGAATGGGACCATAGGCTGTACAGAGAAATATCTGCTTCTAAAACCACAACGGAGCTATCTAACTGAATGGTTGTCAATTTGTGCATTCAACTGACAGATTTAAACTCACGTGTGGATTCAGCGGTTTGACAACCCTTTCTGTGCAGAATCCCAAAACCGGTATTTCCAGCCCAATGCCGGCATAAGTACTAAACAGCAGTAAACTTCGTCTAAAACTCAGGAGAAACGTTTCCTTGAAACTGCTCTGCTGTGCGTTCGTTCACCTAAGAGAGTTGAATCTATGTTGAGATTCAGCGAGTCAGAAACACGTTTCCTCTAGGAGCTGCGTTGGGATATTCCCGAGTGAAGGGGACCATAGGCTGTACAGAGAAATATCTGTTTCTAAAGCCACAACGGAGCTATCTAACTGAATGGTTGTCAATGTGTGCATTCAACTGACAGAGTTAAACTCACGTGTGTATTCAGCGGATTGCCAACCCTTTCTGTGCAGAATCCCAAAACCGGTATTTCCAGCCCAATGCCGGCATAAGTACTAAACAGCAGGAAACTTCGTCGAAAACTCAGGAGAAACGTTTCCTTGAAACTGCTCTGCTGTGCGTTCGTTCACCTAAGAGAGTTGAATCTATGTTGAGATTTAGCGAGGGAGAAACACGTTTCTTCTAGGAGCTGCGTTGGGATATTCCCGAGTGAATGGGACCATAGGCTGTACAGAGAAATATCTGCTTCTAAAACCAAAACGGAGCTATCTAACTGAATGGTTGTCAATGTGTGCATTCAACTGACAGAGTTAAACTCACGTGTGGATTCAGCGGATTGCCAATCCTTTCTGTGCAGAATCCCAATACCGGTATTTCCAGCCCAATGCCGGCATACGTACTAAACAGCAGGAAACTTCGTCTAAAACTCAGGAGAAACGTTTCCTTGAAACTGCTCTGCTGTGCGTTCGTTCACCTAAGAGAGTTGGATCTATGTTGAGATTCAGCGAGTCAGAAACACGTTTCTTCTAGGAGCTGCGTTGGGATATTCCCGAGTGAATGGGACCATAGGCTGTACAGAGAAATATCTGCTTCTAAAACCACAACGGAGCTATCTAACTGAATGGTTGTCAATTTGTGCATTCAACTGACAGATTTAAACTCACGTGTGGATTCAGCGGTTTGCCAACCCTTTCTGTGCAGAATCCCAAAACCGGTATTTCCAGCCCAATGCCGGCATAAGTACTAAACAGCAGTAAACTTCGTCTAAAACTCAGGAGAAACGTTTCCTTGAAACTGCTCTGCTGTGCGTTCGTTCACCTAAGAGAGTTGAATCTATGTTGAGATTCAGCGAGTCAGAAACACGTTTCCTCTAGGAGCTGCGTTGGGATATTCCCGAGTGTAGGGGACCATAGGCTGTACAGAGAAATATCTGCTTCTAAAACCAAAACGGAGCTATCTAACTGAATGGTTGTCAATGTGTGCATTCAACTGACAACGTTAAACTCACGTGTGGATTCAGCGGATTACCCACCCTTTCTGTGCAGAATCCCAAAACCGGTATTTCCAGCCCAATGCCGGCATACGTACTAAACAGCAGGAAACTTCGCCTAAAACTCAGGAGAAACGTTTCCTTGAAACTGCTCTGCTGTGCGTTCGTTCACCTAAGAGAGTTGAATCTATGTTGAGATTCAGCGAGTCAGAAACACGTTTCTTCTAGGAGCTGCGTTGGGATATTCCCGAGTGAATGGGACCATGGGCTGTACAGAGAAATATCTGCTTCTAAAACCAAAACGGAGCTATCTAACTGAATGGTTGTCAATGTGTGCATTCAACTGAGAGAGTTAAACTCACGTGTGGATTCAGCGGATTACCCACCCTTTCTGTGCAGAATCCCAAAACCGGTATTTCCATCCCAATGCCGGCATACGTACTAAACAGCAGGAAACTTCGTCTAAAACTCAGGAGAAACGTTTCCTTGAAACTGCTCTGCTGTGCGTTCGTTCACCTAAGAGATTTGAATCTATGTTGACATTCAGCGAGTCAGAAACAAGTTTCTTCTAGGAGCTGCGTTGGGATATTCCCGAGTGAATGGGACCATTGGCTGTACAGAGAAATATCTGGTTCTAAAACCAAAACGGAGCTATCTAACTGAATGGTTGTCAATGTGTGCATTCAACTGACAACGTTAAACTCACGTGTGGATTCAGCGGATTGCCAAACCTTTCTGTGCAGAATCCCAAATCCGGTATTTCCAGCCCAATGCCGGCATACGTACTAAACAGCAGGAAACTTCGTCTAAAACTCAGGAGAAACGTTTCCTTGAAACTGCTCTGCTGTGCGTTCGTTCACCTAAGAGAGTTGAATCTATGTTGAGATTCAGCGAGTCAGAAACACGTTTCTTCTAGGAGCTGCGTTGGGATATTCCCGAGTGAAAGGGACCATAGGCTGTACAGAGAAATATCTACTTCTAAAACCAAAAAGGAGCTATCTAACTGAATGGTTGTCAATGTGTGCATTCAACTGAGAGAGTTAAACTCACGTGTGGATTCAGCGGATTACCCACCCTTTCTGTGCAGAATCCCAAAACCGGTATTTCCATCCCAATGCCGGCATACGTACTAAACAGCAGGAAACTTCGTCTAAAACTCAGGAGAAACGTTTCCTTGAAACTGCTCTGCTGTGCGTTCGTTCAACTAAGAGAGTTGAAACTATGTTGACATTCAGCGAGTCAGAAACACGTTTCTTCTAGGACCTGCGTTGGGATATTCCCGAGTGAATGGGACCATAGGCTGTACAGAGAAATATCTGCTTCTAAAACCAAAACGGAGCTATCTAACTGAATGGTTGTCAATGTGTGCATTCAACTGACAGAGTTAAACTCACGTGTGGATTCAGCGGTTTGCCAACCCTTTCTGTGCAGAATCCCAAAACCGGTATTTCCAGCCCAATGCCGGCATACGTACTAAACAGCAGGAAACTTCGTCTAAAACTCAGGAGAAACGTTTCCTTGAAACTGCTCTGCTGTGCGTTCGTTCACCTAAGAGAGTTGAATCTATGTTGACATTCAGCGAGTCAGAAACACGTTTCTTCTAGGAGCTGCGTTGGGATATTCCCGAGTGAATGGGACCATAGGCTGTACAGAGAAATATCTGCTTCTAAAACCAAAAAGGAGCTATCTAACTGAATGGTTGTCAATGTGTGCATTCAACTGACAAAGGTAAACTCACGTGTGGATTCAGCGGATTGCCAACCCTTTCTGTGCAGAATCCCAAAACCGGTATTTCCAGCCCAATGCCGGCATACGTACTAAACAGCAGGAAACTTCGTCTAAAACTCAGGAGAAACGTTTCCTTGAAACTGCTCTGCTGTGCCTTCGTTCACCTAAGAGAGTTGAATCTATGTTGAGATTCAGCGAGTCAGAAACACGTTTCTTCTAGGAGCTGCGTTGGGATATTCCCGAGTGAAAGGGACCATAGGCTGTACAGAGAAATATCTACTTCTAAAACCAAAAAGGAGCTATCTAACTGAATGGTTGTCAATGTGTGCATTCAACTGAGAGAGTTAAACTCACGTGTGGATTCAGCGGATTACCCACCCTTTCTGTGCAGAATCCCAAAACCGGTATTTCCATCCCAATGCCGGCATACGTACTAAACAGCAGGAAACTTCGTCTAAAACTCAGGAGAAACGTTTCCTTGAAACTGCTCTGCTGTGCGTTCGTTCACCTAAGAGAGTTGAATCTATGTTGACATTCAGCGAGTCAGAAACACGTTTCTTCTTGGAGCTGCGTTGGGATATTCCCGAGTGAATGGGACCATAGGCTGTACAGAGAAATATCTGCTTCTAAAACCAAAACGGAGCTATCTAACTGAATGGTTGTCAATGTGTGCATTCAACTGACAGAGTTAAACTCACGTGTGGATTCAGCGGATTGCCAATCCTTTCTGTGCAGAATCCCAAAACCGGTATTTCCAGCCCAATGCCGGCATACGTACTAAACAGCAGGAAACTTCGTCTAAAACTCAGGAGAAACGTTTCCTTGAAACTGCTCTGCTGTGCGTCCGTTCACCTAAGAGAGTTGGATCTATGTTGAGATTCAGCGAGTCAGAAACACGTTTCTTCTAGGAGCTGCGTTGGGATATTCCCGAGTGAATGGGACCATAGGCTGTACAGAGAAATATCTGCTTCTAAAACCACAACGGAGCTATCTAACTGAATGGTTGTCAATTTGTGCATTCAACTGACAGATTTAAACTCACGTGTGGATTCAGCGGTTTGCCAACCCTTTCTGTGCAGAATCCCAAAACCGGTATTTCCAGCCCAATGCCGGCATAAGTACTAAACAGCAGTAAACTTCGTCTAAAACTCAGGAGAAACGTTTCCTTGAAACTGCTCTGCTGTGCGTTCGTTCACCTAAGAGAGTTGAATCTATGTTGAGATTCAGCGAGTCAGAAACACGTTTCCTCTAGGAGCTGCGTTGGGATATTCCCGAGTGAAGGGGACCATAGGCTGTACAGAGAAATATCTGCTTCTAAAACCAAAACGGAGCTATCTAACTGAATGGTTGTCAATGTGTGCATTCAACTGACAACGTTAAACTCACGTGTGGATTCAACGGATTGCCAACCCTTTCTGTGCAGAATCCCAAAACCGGTATTTCCAGCCCAATGCCGGCATACGTACTAAACAGCAGGAAACTTCGTCTAAAACTCAGGAGAAATGTTTCCTTGAAACTGCTCTGCTGTGCCTTCGTTCAACTAAGAGAGTTGAATCTATGTTCAGATTCAGCGAGTCAGAAACACGTTTCTTCTAGGAGCTGCGTTGGGACATTCCCGAGTGAAGGGGACCATAGGCTGTACAGAGAAATATCTGCTTCTAAAACCAAAACGGAGCTATATATCTGAATGGTTGTCAATGTGCGCATTCAACTGACAGAGTTAAACTCACGTGTGGATTCAGCGGATTGCCAACCCTTTCTGTGCAGAATCCCAAAACCGGTATTTCCAGCCCAATGCCGGCATACGTACTAAACAGCAGGAAACTTCGTCTAAAACTCAGGAGAAACGTTTCCTTGAAACTGCTCTGCTGTGCGTTCGTTCACCTAAGAGAGTTGGATCTATGTTGAGATTCAGCGAGTCAGAAACACGTTTCTTCTAGGAGCTGCGTTGGGATATTCCCGAGTGAATGGGACCATAGGCTGTACAGAGAAATATCTGCTTCTAAAACCAAAACGGAGCTATCTAACTGAATGGTTGTCAATGTGTGCATTCAACTGACAGAGTTAAACTCAAGTGTGGATTCAGCGGTTTGCCAACCCTTTCTGTGCAGAATCCCAAAACCGGTATTTCCAGCCCAATGCCGGCATACGTACTAAACAGCAGGAAACTTCGTCTAAAACTCAGGAGAAACGTTTCCTTGAAACTGCTCTGCTGTGCTTTCGTTCACCTAAGAGAGTTGAATCTATGTTGAGATTCAGCGAGTCAGAAACACGTTTCCTCTAGGATCTGCGTTGGGATATTCCCGAGTGAAGGGGACCATAGGCTGTACAGAGAAATATCTGCTTCTAAAACCAAAACGGAGCTATCTAACTGAATGGTTGTCAATGTGTGCATTCAACTGACAGAGTTAAACTCACGTGTGGATTCAGCGGATTGCCAACCCTTTCTGTGCAGAATCCCAAAACCGGTAATTCCAGCCCAATGCCGGCATACGTACTAAACAGCAGGAAACTTCGTCTAAAACTCAGGAGAAACGTTTCCTTGAAACTGCTCTGCTGTGCGTTCGTTCACCTAAGAGAGTTGAATCTATGTTGAGATTCAGCGAGTCAGAAACACGTTTCCTCTAGGAGCTGCGTTGGGATATTCCCGAGTGAATGGGACCATAGGCTGTACAGAGAAATATCTGCTTCTAAAACCGAAAAGGAGCTATCTAACTGAATGGTTGTCAATGTGTGCATTCAACTGAGAGAGTTAAACTCACGTGTGGATTCAGCGGATTACCCACCCTTTCTGTGCAGAATCCCAAAACTGGTATTTCCAGCCCAATGCCGGCATACGTACTAAACAGCAGGAAACTTCGTCTAAAACTCAGGAGAAACGTTTCCTTGAAACTGCTCTGCTGTGCGTTCGTTCACCTAAGAGAGTTGAATCTATGTTGACATTCAGCGAGTCAGAAACACGTTTCCTCTAGGAGCTGCGTTGGGATATTCCCGAGTGAATGGGACCATGGGCTGTACAGAGAAATATCTGCTTCTAAAACCAAAACGGAGCTATCTAACTGAATGGTTGTCAATGTGTGCATTCAACTGAGAGAGTTAAACTCACGTGTGGATTCAGCGGATTACCCACCCTTTCTGTGCAGAATCCCAAAACTGGTATTTCCAGCCCAATGCCGGCATACGTACTAAACAGCAGGAAACTTCGTCTAAAACTCAGGAGAAACGTTTCCTTGAAACTGCTCTGCTGTGCCTTCGTTCACCTAAGAGAGTTGAATCTATGTTGAGATTCAGCGAGTCAGAAACACGTTTCTTCTAGGAGCTGCGTTGGGATATTCCCGAGTGAAAGGGACCATAGGCTGTAAAGAGAAATATCTACTTCTAAAACCAAAAAGGAGCTATCTAACTGAATGGTTGTCAATGTGTGCATTCAACTGAGAGAGTTAAACTCACGTGTGGATTCAGCGGATTACCCACCCTTTCTGTGCAGAATCCCAAAACCGGTATTTCCATCCCAATGCCGGCATACGTACTAAACAGCAGGAAACTTCGTCTAAAACTCAGGAGAAACGTTTCCTTGAAACTGCTCTGCTGTGCGTTCGTTCACCTAAGAGAGTTGAATCTATGTTGACATTCAGCGAGTCAGAAACACGTTTCTTCTAGGAGCTGCGTTGGGATATTCCCGAGTGAATGGGACCATAGGCTGTACAGAGAAATATCTGCTTCTAAAACCAAAACGGAGCTATCTAACTGAATGGTTGTCAATGTGTGCATTCAACTGACAGAGTTAAACTCACGTGTGGATTCAGCGGATTGCCAATCCTTTCTGTGCAGAATCCCAAAACCGGTATTTCCAGCCCAATGCCGGCATACGTACTAAACAGCAGGAAACTTCGTCTAAAACTCAGGAGAAACGTTTCCTTGAAACTGCTCTGCTGTGCGTTCGTTCACCTAAGAGAGTTGGATCTATGTTGAGATTCAGCGAGTCAGAAACACGTTTCTTCTAGGAGCTGTGTTGGGATATTCCCGAGTGAATGGGACCATGGGCTGTACAGAGAAATATCTGCTTCTAAAACCAAAACGGAGCTATCTAACTGAATGGTTGTCAATGTGTGAATTCAACTGAGAGAGTTAAACTCACGTGTGGATTCAGGGGATTACCCACCCTTTCTGTGCAGAATCCCAAAACCGGTATTTCCATCCCAATGCCGGCATACGTACTAAACAGCAGGAAACTTCGTCTAAAACTCAGGAGAAACGTTTCCTTGAAACTGCTCTACTGTGCGTTCGTTCACCTAAGAGATTTGAATCTATGTTGACATTCAGCGAGTCAGAAACAAGTTTCTTCTAGGAGCTGCGTTGGGATATTCCCGAGTGAATGGGACCATTGGCTGTACAGAGAAATATCTGGTTCTAAAACCAAAACGGAGCTATCTAACTGAATGGTTGTCAATGTGTGCATTCAACTGACAACGTTAAACTCACGTGTGGATTCAGCGGATTGCCAACCCTTTCTGTGCAGAATCCCAAAACCGGTATTTCCAGCCCAATGCCGGCATACGTACTAAACAGCAGGAAACTTCGTCTAAAACTCAGGAGAAACGTTTCCTTGAAACTGCTCTGCTGTGCGTTCGTTCACCTAAGAGAGTTGAATCTATGTTGAGATTCAGCGAGTCAGAAACACGTTTCTTCTAGGAGCTGCGTTGCGATATTCCCGAGTGAAAGGGACCATAGGCTGTACAGAGAAATATCTACTTCTAAAACCAAAAAGGAGCTATCTAACTGAATGGTTGTCAATGTGTGCATTCAACTGAGAGAGTTAAACTCACGTGTGGATTCAGCAGATTACCCACCCTTTCTGTGCAGAATCCCAAAACCGGTATTTCCATCCCAATGCCGGCATACGTACTAAACAGCAGGAAACTTCGTCTAAAACTCAGGAGAAACGTTTCCTTGAAACTGCTCTGCTCTGCGTTCGTTCACCTAAGAGAGTTGAAACTATGTTGACATTCAGCGAATCAGAAACACGTTTCTTCTAGGACCTGCGTTGGGATATTCCCGAGTGAATGGGACCATAGGCTGTACAGAGAAATATCTGCTTCTAAAACCAAAACGGAGCTATCTAACTGAATGGTTGTCAATGTGTGCATTCAACTGACAACGTTAAACTCACGTGTGGATTCAGCGGATTGCCAAACCTTTCTGTGCAGAATCCCAAAACCGGTATTTCCAGCCCAATGCCGGCATACGTACTAAACAGCAGGAAACTTCGTCTAAAACTCAGGAGAAATGTTTCCTTGAAACTGCTCTGCTGTGCCTTCGTTCAACTAAGAGAGTTGAATCTATGTTCAGATTCAGCGAGTCAGAAACACGTTTCTTCTAGGAGCTGCGTTGGGACATTCCCGAGTGAAGGGGACCATAGGCTGTACAGAGAAATATCTGCTTCTAAAACCAAAACGGAGCTATATATCTGAATGGTTTTCAATGTGCGCATTCAACTGACAGAGTTAAACTCACGTGTGGATTCAGCGGATTGCCAACCCTTTCTGTGCAGAATCCCAAAACCGGTATTTCCAGCCCAATGCCGGCATACGTACTAAACAGCAGGAAACTTCGTCTAAAACTCAGGAGAAACGTTTCCTTGAAACTGCTCTGCTGTGCGTTCGTTCACCTAAGAGAGTTGGATCTATGTTGAGATTCAGCGAGTCAGAAACACGTTTCTTCTAGGAGCTGCGTTGGGATATTCCCGAGTGAATGGGACCATAGGCTGTACAGAGAAATATCTGCTTCTAAAACCAAAACGGAGCTATCTAACTGAATGGTTGTCAATGTGTGCATTCAACTGACAGAGTTAAACTCAAGTGTGGATTCAGCGGTTTGCCAACCCTTTCTGTGCAGAATCCCAAAACCGGTATTTCCAGCCCAATGCCGGCATACGTACTAAACAGCAGGAAACTTCGTCTAAAACTCAGGAGAAACGTTTCCTTGAAACTGCTCTGCTGTGCGTTCGTTCACCTAAGAGAGTTGAATCTATGTTGAGATTCAGCGAGTCAGAAACACGTTTCCTCTAGGAGCTGCGTTGGGATATTCCCGAGTGAAGGGGACCATAGGCTGTACAGAGAAATATCTGCTTCTAAAACCAAAACGGAGCTATCTAACTGAATGGTTGTCAATGTGTGCATTCAACTGACAGAGTTAAACTCACGTGTGGATTCAGCGGATTGCCAACCCTTTCTGTGCAGAATCCCAAAACCGGTATTTCCAGCCCAATGCCGGCATACGTACTAAACAACAGGAAACTTCGTCTAAAACTCAGGAGAAACGTTTCCTTGAAACTGCTCTGCTGTGCGTTCGTTCACCTAAGAGAGTTGAATCTATGTTGAGATTCAGCGAGTCAGAAACACGTTTCCTCTAGGAGCTGCGTTGGGATATTCCCGAGTGAATGGGACCATGGGCTGTACAGAGAAATATCTGCTTCTAAAACCAAAACGGAGCTATCTAACTGAATGGTTGTCAATGTGTGCATTCAACTGAGAGAGTTAAACTCACGTGTGGATTCAGCGGTTTGCAAACCCTTTCTGTGCAGAATCCCAAAACTGGTATTTCCAGCCCAATGCCGGCATACGTACTAAACAGCAGGAAACTTCGTCTAAAACTCAGGAGAAACGTTTCCTTGAAACTGCTCTGCTGTGCGTTCGTTCACCTAAGAGAGTTTAATCTATGTTGACATTCAGCGAGTCAGAAACACGTTTCTTCTAGGAGCTGCGTTGGGATATTCCCGAGTGAAAGGGACCATAGGCTGTACAGAGAAATATCTGCTTCTAAAACCAAAACGGAGCTATCTAACTGAATGGTTGTCAATGTGTGCATTCAACTGACAGAGTTAAACTCACGTGTGGATTCAGCGGATTGCCAACCCTTTCTGTGCAGAATCCCAAAACCGGTATTTCCAGCCCAATGCCGGCATACGTACTAAACAGCAGGAAACTTCGTCTAAAACTCACGAGAAACGATTCCTTGAAACTGCTCTGCTGTGCGTTCGTTCACCTAAGAGAGTTGAATCTATGTTGACATTCAGCGAGTCAGAAACACGTTTCTTCTAGGAGCTGCGTTGGGATATTCCCGAGTGAATGGGACCATAGGCTGTACAGAGAAATATCTGCTTCTAAAACCAAAACGGAGCTATCTAACTGAATGGTTGTCAATTTGTGCATTCAACTGACAAGGTTAAACTCACGTGTGGATTCAGGGGATTGCCAACCCTTTCTGTGCAGAATCCCCAAACCGGTATTTCCAGCCCAATGCCGGCATACGTACTAAACAGTAGGAAACTTCGTCTAAAACTCACGAGAAACGATTCCTTGAAACTGCTCTGCTGTGCGTTCGTTCACCTAAGAGAGTTGAATCTATGTTGAGATTCAGCGAGTCAGAAACACGTTTCTTCTAGGAGCTGCGTTGGGATATTCCCGAGTGAAAGGGACCATAGGCTGTACAGAGAAATATCTGCTTCTAAAACCAAAACGGAGCTATCTAACTGAATGGTTGTCAATGTGTGCATTCAATTGAGAGAGTTAAACTCACGTGTGGATTCAGCGGATTACCCACCCTTTCTGTGCAGAATCCCAAAACCGGTATTTTCATCCCAATGCCGGCATACGTACTAAACAGCAGGAAACTTCGTCTAAAACTCAGAAGAAACGTTTCCTTGAAACTGCTCTGCTGTGCGTTCGTTCACCTAAGAGAGTTGAAACTATGTTGACATTCAGCGAGTCAGAAACACGTTTCTTCTAGGAGCTGCTTTGGGATATTCCCGAGTGAATGGGACCATAGGCTGTACAGAGAAATATCTGCTTCTAAAACCAAAAGGGAGCTATCTAACTGATTGGTTGTCAATGTGTGCATTCAACTGACAACGGTAAACTCACGTGTGGATTCAGGGGATTGCCAACCCTTTCTGTGCAGAATCCCAAAACCGGTATTTAAAGCCCAATGCCGGCATACGTACTAAACACCAGGAAACTTCGTCGAAAACTCAGGAGAAACGTTTCCTTGAAACTGCTCTGCTGTGCGTTCGTTCACCTAAGACAGTTGAATCTATGTTGAGATACAGCGAGTCAGAAACACGTTTCTTCTAGGAGCTGCGTTGGGATATTCCCGAGTGAATGGGACCATAGGCTGTACAGAGAAATATCTGCTTCTAAAACCAAAACGGAGCTATCTAACTGAATGGTTGTCAATTTGTGCATTCAACTGACAGAGTTAAACTCACGTGTGCATTCAGCGTTTTGCAAACCCTTTCTGTGCAGAATCCCAAAACCGGTATTTCCAACCCAATGCCGGCATACGTACTAAAGAGCAGGAAACTTCGTCTAAAACTCAGGAGAAACGTTTCCTTGAAACTGCTCTGCTGTGCGTTCGTTCACCTAAGAGAGTTGAATCTATGTTGACATTCAGCGAGTCAGAAACACGTTTCTTCTGGGAGCTGCGTTGGGATATTCCCGAGTGAAAGGGACCATAGGCTGTACAGAGAAATATCTGCTTCTAAAGTCACAACGGAGCTATCTAACTGAATGGTTGTCAATGTGTGCATTCAACTGACAGAGTTAAACTAACGTGTGGATTCAGCGGATTGCCAACTCTTTCTGTGCAGAATCCCAAAACCGGTATTTCCAGCCCAATGCCGGCATACGTACTAAACAGCAGGAAACTTCGTCTAAAACTCAGGAGAAACGTTTCCTTGAAACTGCTGTGCTGTGCGTTCGTTCACCTAAGAGAGTTGAATCTATGTTTAGATTCAGCGAGTCAGAAACACGTTTCTTCTAGGAGCTGGGTTGGGGTATTCCCGAGTGAAAGGGACCATAGGCTGTACAGAGAAATATCTGCTTCTAAAACCAAAACGGAGCAATCTAACTGAATGGTTGTCAATTTGTGCATTCAACTGACAGAGTTAAACTCACGTGTGGATTCAGCGGTTTGCAAACCCTTTCTGTGCAGAATCCCAAAACCGGTATTTCCAGCCCAATGCCGGCATACGTACTAAACAGCAGGAAACTTCGTCTAAAACTCAGGAGAAACGTTTCCTTGAAACTGCTCTGCTGTGCGTTCGTTCACCTAAGAGAGTTGGATCTATGTTGAGATTCAGCGAGTCAGAAACACGTTTCTTCTAGGAGCTGCGTTGGGATATTCCCGAGTGAATGGGACCATAGGCTGTACAGAGAAATATCTGCTTCTAAAACCAAAACGGAGCTATCTAACTGAATGGTTGTCAATGTGTGCATTCAACTGACAGAGTTAAACTCACGTGTGGATTCAGCGGATTGCCAACACTTTCTGTGCAGAATCCCAATACCGGTATTTCCAGCCCAATGCCGGCATACGTACTAAACAGCAGGAAACTTCGTCTAAAACTCAGGAGAAACGTTTCCTTGAAACTGCTCTGCTGTGCGTTCGTTCACCTAAGAGAGTTGAATCTATGTTGAGATTCAGCGAGTCAGAAACACGTTTCCTCTAGGAGCTGCGATGGGATATTCCCGAGTGAAGGGGACCATAGGCTGTACAGAGAAATATCTGCTTCTAAAACCAAAACGGAGCTATCTAACTGAATGGTTGTCAATGTGTGCATTCAACTGACAGAGTTAAACGCACGTGTGGATTCAGCGGTTTGCCAACCCTTTCTGTGCAGAATCCCAAACCGGTATTTCCAGCCCAATGCCGGCATACGTACTAAACAGCAGGAAACTTCGTCTAAAACTCAGGAGAAACGTTTCCTTGAAACTGCTCTGCTGTGCGTTCGTTCACCTAAGAGAGTTGAATCTATGTTGAGATTCAGCGAGTCAGAAACACGTTTCCTCTAGGAGCTGCGTTGGGATATTCCCGAGTGAATGGGACCATGGGCTGTACAGAGAAATATCTGCTTCTAAAACCAATACGGAGCTATCTAACTGAATGGTTGTCAATGTGTGCATTCAACAGAGAGAGTTAAACTCACGTGTGGATTCAGCGGATTACCCACCCTTTCTGTGCAGAATCCCAAAACCGGTATTTCCAGCCCAATGCCGGCATACGTACTAAACAGCAGGAAACTTCGTCTAAAACTCAGGAGAAACGTTTCCTTGAAACTGCTCTGCTGTGCGTTCGTTCACCTAAGAGAGTTGAATCTATGTTGAGATTCAGCGAGTCAGAAACACGTTTCTTCTAGGAGCTGCGTTGGGATATTCCCGAGTGAAAGGGACCATAGGCTGTACAGAGAAATATCTACTTCTAAAACCAAAAAGGAGCTATCTAACTGAATGGTTGTCAATGTGTGCATTCAACTGAGAGAGTTAAACTCACGTGTGGATTCAGCGGATTACCCACCCTTTCTGTGCAGAATCCCAAAACCGGTATTTCCATCCCAATGCCGGCATACGTACTAAACAGCAGGAAACTTCGTCTAAAACTCAGGAGAAACGTTTCCTTGAAACTGCTCTGTTGTGCGTTCGTTCACCTAAGAGAGTTGAATCTATGTTGACATTCAGCGAGTCACAAACACGTTTCTTCTAGGAGCTGCGTTGGGATATTCCCGAGTGAATGGGACCATAGGCTGTACAGAGAAATATCTGCTTCTAAAACCATACGGAGCTATCTAACTGAATGGTTGTCAATGTGTGCATTCAACTGACAACGTTAAACTCACGTGTGGATTCTGCGGATTGCCAACCCTTTCTGTGCAGAATCCCAAAACCGGTATTTCCAGCCCAATGCCGGCATACGTACTAAACAGCAGGAAACTACGTCTAAAACTCAGGAGAAATGTTTCCTTGAAACTGCTCTGCTGTGCGTTCGTTCACCTAAGAGAGTTGAATCTATGTTGAGATTCAGCGAGTCAGAAACACGTTTCTTCTAGGAGCTGCGTTGGGATATTCCCGAGTGAATGGGACCATAGGCTGTACAGAGAAATATCTGCTTCTAAAACCAAAACGGAGCTATCTAACTGAATGGTTGTCAATGTGTGCATTCAACTGACAGAGTTAAACTCACGTGTGGATTCAGCGGTTTGCCAACCCTTTCTGTGCAGAATCCCAAAACCGGTATTTCCATCCCAATGCCGGCATACGTACTAAACAGCAGGAAACTTCGTCTAAAACTCAGGAGAAACGTTTCCTTGAAACTGCTCAGCTGTGCGTTCGTTCACCTAAGAGAGTTGGATCTATGTTGAGATTCAGCGAGTCAGAAACACGTTTCTTCTAGGAGCTGCGTTGGGATATTCCCAAGTGAATGGGACCATAGGCTGTACAGAGAAATATCTGCTTCTAAAACCAAAACGGAGCTATCTAACTGAATGGTTGTCAATGTGTGCATTCAACTGACAGAGTTAAACTCACGTGTGGATTCAGCGGTTTGCCAACCCTTTCTGTGCAGAATCCCAAAACCGGTATTTCCAGCCCAATGCCGGCATACGTACTAAACAGCAGGCAACTTCCTCTAAAACTCAGGAGAAACGTTTCCTTGAAACTGCTCTGCTGTGCGTTCGTTCAACTAAGAGAGTTGAATCTATGTTGAGATTCAGCGAGTCAGAAACACGTTTCTTCTAGGAGCTGCGTTGGGATATTCCCGAGTGAATGGGACCATAAGCTGTACAGAGAAATATCTGCTTCTAAAACCAAAACGGAGCTATCTAACTGAATGGTTGCCAATTTGTGCATTCAACTGACAGAGTTAAACTCACGTGTGGATTCAGCGGTTTGCAAACCCTTTCTGTGCAGAATCCCAAAACCGGTATTTCCAGCCTAATGCCGGCATACGTACTAAACAGCAGGAAACTTCGTCTAAAACTCAGGAGAAACGTTTCCTTGAAACTGCTCTGCTGTGCGTTCGTTCACCTAAGAGAGTTTAATCTATGTTGACATTCAGCGAGTCAGAAACACGTTTCTTCTAGGAGCTGCGTTGGGATATTCCCGAGTGAAAGGGACCATAGGCTGTACAGAGAAATATCTGCTTCTAAAACCAAAACGGAGCTATCTAACTGAATGGTTGTCAATGTGTGCATTCAACTGACAGAGTTAAACTCACGTGTGGATTCAGCGGATTGCCAACCCTTTCTGTGCAGAATCCCAAAACCGGTATTTCCAGCCCAATGCCGGCATACGTACTAAACAGCAGGAAACTTCGTCTAAAACTCACGAGAAACGATTCCTTGAAACTGCTCTGCTGTGCGTTCGTTCACCTAAGAGAGTTGAATCTATGTTGACATTCAGCGAGTCAGAAACACGTTTCTTCTAGGAGCTGCGTTGGGATATTCCCGAGTGAATGGGACCATAGGCTGTACAGAGAAATATCTGCTTCTAAAACCAAAACGGAGCTATCTAACTGAATGGTTGTCAATTTGTGCATTCAACTGACAAGGTTAAACTCACGTGTGGATTCAGGGGATTGCCAACCCTTTCTGTGCAGAATCCCAAAACCGGTATTTCCAGCCCAATGCCGGCATACGTACTAAACACCAGGAAACTTCGTCTAAAACTCAGGAGAAACGTTTCCTTGAAACTGCTCTGCTGTGCGTTCGTTCACCTAAGACAGTTGAATCTATGTTGAGATACAGCGAGTCAGAAACACGTTTCTTCTAGGAGCTGCGTTGGGATATTCCCGAGTGAATGGGACCATAGGCTGTACAGAGAAATATCTGCTTCTAAAACCAAAACGGAGCTATCTAACTGAATGGTTGTCAATTTGTGCATTCAACTGACAGAGTTAAACTCACGTGTGCATTCAGCGTTTTGCAAACCCTTTCTGTGCAGAATCCCAAAACCGGTATTTCCAACCCAATGCCGGCATACGTACTAAAGAGCAGGAAACTTCGTCTAAAACTCAGGAGAAACGTTTCCTTGAAACTGCTCTGCTGTGCGTTCGTTCACCTAAGAGAGTTGAATCTATGTTGACATTCAGCGAGTCAGAAACACGTTTCTTCTGGGAGCTGCGTTGGGATATTCCCGAGTGAAAGGGACCATAGGCTGTACAGAGAAATATCTGCTTCTAAAGTCACAACGGAGCTATCTAACTGAATGGTTGTCAATGTGTGCATTCAACTGACAGAGTTAAACTAACGTGTGGATTCAGCGGATTGCCAACTCTTTCTGTGCAGAATCCCAAAACCGGTATTTCCAGCCCAATGCCGGCATACGTACTAAACAGCAGGAAACTTCGTCTAAAACTCAGGAGAAACGTTTCCTTGAAACTGCTGTGCTGTGCGTTCGTTCACCTAAGAGAGTTGAATCTATGTTTAGATTCAGCGAGTCAGAAACACGTTTCTTCTAGGAGCTGGGTTGGGGTATTCCCGAGTGAAAGGGACCATAGGCTGTACAGAGAAATATCTGCTTCTAAAACCAAAACGGAGCAATCTAACTGAATGGTTGTCAATTTGTGCATTCAACTGACAGAGTTAAACTCACGTGTTGATTCAGCGGTTTGCAAACCCTTTCTGTGCAGAATCCCAAAACCGGTATTTCCAGCCCAATGCCGGCATACGTACTAAACAGCAGGAAACTTCGTCTAAAACTCAGGAGAAACGTTTCCTTGAAACTGCTCTGCTGTGCGTTCGTTCACCTAAGAGAGTTGGATCTATGTTGAGATTCAGCGAGTCAGAAACACGTTTCTTCTAGGAGCTGCGTTGGGATATTCCCGAGTGAATGGGACCATAGGCTGTACAGAGAAATATCTGCTTCTAAAACCAAAACGGAGCTATCTAACTGAATGGTTGTCAATGTGTGCATTCAACTGACAGAGTTAAACTCACGTGTGGATTCAGCGGATTGCCAACACTTTCTGTGCAGAATCCCAATACCGGTATTTCCAGCCCAATGCCGGCATACGTACTAAACAGCAGGAAACTTCGTCTAAAACTCAGGAGAAACGTTTCCTTGAAACTGCTCTGCTGTGCGTTCGTTCACCTAAGAGAGTTGAATCTATGTTGAGATTCAGCGAGTCAGAAACACGTTTCCTCTAGGAGCTGCGATGGGATATTCCCGAGTGAAGGGGACCATAGGCTGTACAGAGAAATATCTGCTTCTAAAACCAAAACGGAGCTATCTAACTGAATGGTTGTCAATGTGTGCATTCAACTGACAGAGTTAAACGCACGTGTGGATTCAGCGGTTTGCCAACCCTTTCTGTGCAGAATCCCAAACCGGTATTTCCAGCCCAATGCCGGCATACGTACTAAACAGCAGGAAACTTCGTCTAAAACTCAGGAGAAACGTTTCCTTGAAACTGCTCTGCTGTGCGTTCGTTCACCTAAGAGAGTTGAATCTATGTTGAGATTCAGCGAGTCAGAAACACGTTTCCTCTAGGAGCTGCGTTGGGATATTCCCGAGTGAATGGGACCATGGGCTGTACAGAGAAATATCTGCTTCTAAAACCAAAACGGAGCTATCTAACTGAATGGTTGTCAATGTGTGCATTCAACAGAGAGAGTTAAACTCACGTGTGGATTCAGCGGATTACCCACCCTTTCTGTGCAGAATCCCAAAACCGGTATTTCCAGCCCAATGCCGGCATACGTACTAAACAGCAGGAAACTTCGTCTAAAACTCAGGAGAAACGTTTCCTTGAAACTGCTCTGCTGTGCGTTCGTTCACCTAAGAGAGTTGAATCTATGTTGAGATTCAGCGAGTCAGAAACACGTTTCTTCTAGGAGCTGCGTTGGGATATTCCCGAGTGAAAGGGACCATAGGCTGTACAGAGAAATATCTACTTCTAAAACCAAAAAGGAGCTATCTAACTGAATGGTTGTCAATGTGTGCATTCAACTGAGAGAGTTAAACTCACGTGTGGATTCAGCGGATTACCCACCCTTTCTGTGCAGAATCCCAAAACCGGTATTTCCATCCCAATGCCGGCATACGTACTAAACAGCAGGAAACTTCGTCTAAAACTCAGGAGAAACGTTTCCTTGAAACTGCTCTGTTGTGCGTTCGTTCACCTAAGAGAGTTGAATCTATGTTGACATTCAGCGAGTCACAAACACGTTTCTTCTAGGAGCTGCGTTGGGATATTCCCGAGTGAATGGGACCATAGGCTGTACAGAGAAATATCTGCTTCTAAAACCATACGGAGCTATCTAACTGAATGGTTGTCAATGTGTGCATTCAACTGACAACGTTAAACTCACGTGTGGATTCTGCGGATTGCCAACCCTTTCTGTGCAGAATCCCAAAACCGGTATTTCCAGCCCAATGCCGGCATACGTACTAAACAGCAGGAAACTACGTCTAAAACTCAGGAGAAATGTTTCCTTGAAACTGCTCTGCTGTGCGTTCGTTCACCTAAGAGAGTTGAATCTATGTTGAGATTCAGCGAGTCAGAAACACGTTTCTTCTAGGAGCTGCGTTGGGATATTCCCGAGTGAATGGGACCATAGGCTGTACAGAGAAATATCTGCTTCTAAAACCAAAACGGAGCTATCTAACTGAATGGTTGTCAATGTGTGCATTCAACTGACAGAGTTAAACTCACGTGTGGATTCAGCGGTTTGCCAACCCTTTCTGTGCAGAATCCCAAAACCGGTATTTCCATCCCAATGCCGGCATACGTACTAAACAGCAGGAAACTTCGTCTAAAACTCAGGAGAAACGTTTCCTTGAAACTGCTCAGCTGTGCGTTCGTTCACCTAAGAGAGTTGGATCTATGTTGAGATTCAGCGAGTCAGAAACACGTTTCTTCTAGGAGCTGCGTTGGGATATTCCCAAGTGAATGGGACCATAGGCTGTACAGAGAAATATCTGCTTCTAAAACCAAAACGGAGCTATCTAACTGAATGGTTGTCAATGTGTGCATTCAACTGACAGAGTTAAACTCACGTGTGGATTCAGCGGTTTGCCAACCCTTTCTGTGCAGAATCCCAAAACCGGTATTTCCAGCCCAATGCCGGCATACGTACTAAACAGCAGGCAACTTCCTCTAAAACTCAGGAGAAACGTTTCCTTGAAACTGCTCTGCTGTGCGTTCGTTCAACTAAGAGAGTTGAATCTATGTTGAGATTCAGCGAGTCAGAAACACGTTTCTTCTAGGAGCTGCGTTGGGATATTCCCGAGTGAATGGGACCATAAGCTGTACAGAGAAATATCTGCTTCTAAAACCAAAACGGAGCTATCTAACTGAATGGTTGCCAATTTGTGCATTCAACTGACAGAGTTAAACTCACGTGTGGATTCAGCGGTTTGCAAACCCTTTCTGTGCAGAATCCCAAAACCGGTATTTCCAGCCTAATGCCGGCATACGTACTAAACAGCAGGAAACTTCGTCTAAAACTCAGGAGAAACGTTTCCTTGAAACTGCTCTGCTGTGCGTTCGTTCACCTAAGAGAGTTTAATCTATGTTGACATTCAGCGAGTCAGAAACACGTTTCTTCTAGGAGCTGCGTTGGGATATTCCCGAGTGAAAGGGACCATAGGCTGTACAGAGAAATATCTGCTTCTAAAACCAAAACGGAGCTATCTAACTGAATGGTTGTCAATGTGTGCATTCAACTGACAGAGTTAAACTCACGTGTGGATTCAGCGGATTGCCAACCCTTTCTGTGCAGAATCCCAAAACCGGTATTTCCAGCCCAATGCCGGCATACGTACTAAACAGCAGGAAACTTCGTCTAAATCTCACGAGAAACGATTCCTTGAAACTGCTCTGCTGTGCGTTCGTTCACCTAAGAGAGTTGAATCTATGTTGAGATTCAGCGAGTCAGAAACACGTTTCTTCTAGGAGCTGCGCTGGGATATTCCCGAGTGAAAGGGACCATAGGCTGTACAGAGAAATATCTGCTTCTAAAACCAAAACGGAGCTTTCTAACTGAATGGTTGTCAATGTGTGCATTCAACTGAGAGAGTTAAACTCACGTGTGGATTCAGCGGATTACCCACCCTTTCTGTGCAGAATCCCAAAACCGGTATTTCCATCCCAATGCCGGCATACGTACTAAACAGCAGGAAACTTCGTCTAAAACTCAGAAGAAACGTTTCCTTGAAACTGCTTTGCTGTGCGTTCGTTCACCTAAGAGAGTTGAATCTATGTTGACATTCAGCGAGTCAGAAACACGTTTCTTCTAGGAGCTGCGTTGGGATATTCCCGAGTGAATGGGACCATAGGCTGTACAGAGAAATATCTGTTTCTAAAACCAAAACGGAGCTATCTAACTGATTGGTTGTCAATGTGTGCATTCAACTGACAACGGTAAACTCACGTGTGGATTCAGGGGATTGCCAACCCTTTCTGTGCAGAATCCCAAAACCGGTATTTCCAGCCCAATGCCGGCATACGTACTAAACAGCAGGAAACTTCGTCTAAAACTCAGGAGAAACGTTTCCTTGAAACTGCTCTGTTGTGCGTTCGTTCACCTAAGAGAGTTGAATCTATGTTGACATTCAGCGAGTCAGAAACACGTTTCTTCTAGGAGCTGCGTTGGGATATTCCCGAGTGAATGGGACCATAGGCTGTACAGAGAAATATCTGCTTCTAAAACCAAAACGGAGCTATCTAACTGAATGGTTGTCAATATGTGCATTCAACTGACAACGTTAAACTCACGTGTGGATTCAGCGGATTGCCAACCCTTTCTGTGCAGAATCCCAAAACCGGTATTTCCAGCCCAATGCCGGCATACGTACTAAACAGCAGGAAACTACGTCTAAAACTCAGGAGAAACGTTTCCTTGAAACTGCTCTGCTGTGCGTTCGTTCACCTAAGAGAGTTGAATCTATGTTGAGATTCAGCGAGTCAGAAACACGTTTCTTCTAGGAGCTGCGTTGGGATATTCCCGAGTGAATGGGACCATAGGCTGTACAGAGAAATATCTGCTTCTAAAACCAAAACGGAGCTATCTAACTGAATGGTTGTCAATGTGTGCATTCAACTGACAGAGTTAAACTCACGTGTGGATTCAGCGGTTTGCCAACCCTTTCTGTGCAGAATCCCAAAACCGGTATTTCCATCCCAATGCCGACATACGTAATAAACAGCAGGAAACTTCGTCTAAAACTCAGGAGAAACGTTTCCTTGAAACTGCTCTGCTGTGCGTTCGTTCACCTAAGAGAGTTGGATCTATGTTGAGATTCAGCGAGTCAGAAACACGTTTCTTCTAGGAGCTGCGTTGGGATATTCCCAAGTGAATGGGACCATAGGCTGTACAGAGAAATATCTGCTTCTAAAACCAAAACGGAGCTATCTAACTGAATGGTTGTCAATGTGTGCATTCAACTGACAGAGTTAAACTCACGTGTGGATTCAGCGGTTTGCCAACCCTTTCTGTGCAGAATCCCAAAACCGGTATTTCCAGCCCAATGCCGGCATACGTACTAAACAGCAGGCAACTTCGTCTAAAACTCAGGAGAAACGTTTCCTTGAAACTGCTCTGCTGTGCGTTCGTTCAACTAAGAGAGTTGAATCTATGTTGAGATTCAGCGAGTCAGAAACACGTTTCTTCTAGGAGCTGCGTTGGGATATTCCCGAGTGAATGGGACCATAAGCTGTACAGAGAAATATCTGCTTCTAAAACCAAAACGGAGCTATCTAACTGAATGGTTGCCAATTTGTGCATTCAACTGACAGAGTTAAACTCACGTGTGGATTCAGCGGTTTGCAAACCCTTTCTGTGCAGAATCCCAAAACCGGTATTTCCAGCCCAATGCCGGCATACGTACTAAACAGCAGGAAACTTCGTCTAAAACTCAGGAGAAACGTTTCCTTGAAACTGCTCTGCTGTGCGTTCGTTCACCTAAGAGAGTTTAATCTATGTTGACATTCAGCGAGTCAGAAACACGTTTCTTCTAGGAGCTGCGTTGGGATATTCCCGAGTGAAAGGGACCATAGGCTGTACAGAGAAATATCTGCTTCTAAAACCAAAACGGAGCTATCTAACTGAATGGTTGTCAATGTGTGCATTCAACTGACAGAGTTAAACTCACGTGTGGATTCAGCGGATTGCCAACCCTTTCTGTGCAGAATCCCAAAACCGGTATTTCCAGCCCAATGCCGGCATACGTACTAAACAGCAGGAAACTTCGTCTAAAACTCACGAGAAACGATTCCTTGAAACTGCTCTGCTGTGCGTTCGTTCACCTAAGAGAGTTGAATCTATGTTGAGATTCAGCGAGTCAGAAACACGTTTCTTCTAGGAGCTGCGTTGGGATATTACCGAGTGAAAGGGACCATAGGCTGTACAGAGAAATATCTGCTTCTAAAACCAAAACGGAGCTTTCTAACTGAATGGTTGTCAATGTGTGCATTCAACTGAGAGAGTTAAACTCACGTGTGGATTCAGCGGATTACCCACCCTTTCTGTGCAGAATCCCAAAACCGGTATTTCCATCCCAATGCCGGCATACGTACTAAACAGCAGGAAACTTCGTCTGAAACTCAGAAGAAACGTTTCCTTGAAACTGCTCTGCTGTGCGTTCGTTCACCTAAGAGAGTTGAATCTATGTTGACATTCAGCGAGTCAGAAACACGTTTCTTCTAGGAGCTGCGTTGGGATATTCCCGAGTGAATGGGACCATAGGCTGTACAGAGAAATATCTGTTTCTAAAACCAAAACGGAGCTATCTAACTGATTGGTTGTCAATGTGTGCATTCAACTGACAACGGTAAACTCACGTGTGGATTCAGGGGATTGCCAACCCTTTCTGTGCAGAATCCCAAAACCGGTATTTCCAGCCCAATGCCGGCATACGTACTAAACAGCAGGAAACTTCGTCTAAAACTCAGGAGAAACGTTTCCTTGAAACTGCTCTGCTGTGCGTTCGTTCACCTAAGAGAGGTGAATCTATGTTGAGATTCAGCGAGTCAGAAACACGTTTCTTCTAGGAGCTGCGTTGGGATATTCCCGAGTGAATGGGACCATAGGCTGTACAGAGAAATATGTGCATCTAAAACCAAAACGGAGCTATATACCTGAATGGTTGTAAATGTGCGCATTCAACTGACAGAGTTAAACTCACGTGTGGATTCAGCGGTTTGCCAACCCTTTCTGTGCAGAATCCCAAAACCGGTATTTCCAGCCCAATGCCGGCATACGTACTAAAGAGCAGGAAACTTCGTCTAAAACTCAGGAGAAACGTTTCCTTGAAACTGCTCTGCTGTGCGTTCGTTCACCTAAGAGAGTTGAATCTATGTTGAGATTCAGCGAGTCAGAAGCACGTTTCTTCTGGGAGCTGCGTTGGGATATTCCCGAGTGAAAGGGACCATAGGCTGTACAGAGAAATATCTGCTTCTAAAGTCACAACGGAGCTTTCTAACTGAATGGTTGTCAATGTGTGCATTCAACTGACAGAGTTAAACTCACGTGTGGATTCAGCGGATTGCCAACTCTTTCTGTGCAGAATCCCAAAACCGGTATTTCCAGCCCAATGCCGGCATACGTACTAAACAGCAGGAAACTTCGTCTAAAACTCAGGAGAAACGTTTCCTTGAAACTGCTGTGCTGTGCGTTCGTTCACCTAAGAGAGTTGAATCTATGTTGAGATTCAGCGAGTCAGAAACACGTTTCTTCTAGGAGCTGGGTTGGGGTATTCCCGAGTGAAAGGGACCATAGGCTGTACAGAGAAATATCTGCTTCTAAAACCAAAACGGAGCTATCTAACTGAATGGTTGTCAATGTGTGCATTCAACTGACAGAGTTAAACTCACGTGTGGATTCAGCGGATTGCCAACCCTTTCTGTGCAGAATCCCAAAACCGGTATTTCCAGCCCAATGCCGGCATACGTACTAAACAGCAGGAAACTTCGTCTAAAACTCAGGAGAAACGTTTCCTTGAAACTGCTCTGCTGTGCGTTCGTTCACCTAAGAGAGTTGGATCTATGTTGAGATTCAGCGAGTCAGAAACACGTTTCTTCTAGGAGCTGCGTTGGGATATTCCCGAGTGAATGGGACCATAGGCTGTACAGAGAAATATCTGCTTCTAAAACCAAAACGGAGCTATCTAACTGAATGGTTGTCAATGTGTGCATTCAACTGACAGAGTTAAACTCACGTGTGGATTCAGCGGATTGCCAACACTTTCTGTGCAGAATCCCAATACCGGTATTTCCAGCCCAATGCCGGCATACGTACTAAACAGCAGGAAACTTCGTCTAAAACTCAGGAGAAACGTTTCCTTGAAACTGCTCTGCTGTACGTTCGTTCACCTAAGAGAGTTGAATCTATGTTGAGATTCAGCGAGTCAGAAACACGTTTCCTCTAGGAGCTGCGATGGGATATTCCCGAGTGAAGGGGACCATAGGCTGTACAGAGAAATATCTGCTTCTAAAACCAAAACGGAGCTATCTAACTGAATGGTTGTCAATGTGTGCATTCAACTGACAGAGTTAAACGCACGTGTGGATTCAGCGGTTTGCCAACCCTTTCTGTGCAGAATCCCAAACCGGTATTTCCAGCCCAATGCCGGCATACGTACTAAACAGCAGGAAACTTCGTCTAAAACTCAGGAGAAACGTTTCCTTGAAACTGCTCTGCTGTGCGTTCGTTCACCTAAGAGAGTTGAATCTATGTTGAGATTCAGCGAGTCAGAAACACGTTTCCTCTAGGAGCTGCGTTGGGATATTCCCGAGTGAATGGGACCATGGGCTGTACAGAGAAATATCTGCTTCTAAAACCAAAACGGAGCTATCTAACTGAATGGTTGTCAATGTGTGCATTCAACAGAGAGAGTTAAACTCACGTGTGGATTCAGCGGATTACCCACCCTTTCTGTGCAGAATCCCAAAACCGGTATTTCCAGCCCAATGCCGGCATACGTACTAAACAGCAGGAAACTTCGTCTAAAACTCAGGAGAAACGTTTCCTTGAAACTGCTCTGCTGTGCGTTCGTTCACCTAAGAGAGTTGAATCTATGTTGAGATTCAGCGAGTCAGAAACACGTTTCTTCTAGGAGCTGCGTTGGGATATTCCCGAGTGAAAGGGACCATAGGCTGTACAGAGAAATATCTACTTCTAAAACCAAAAAGGAGCTATCTAACTGAATGGTTGTCAATGTGTGCATTCAACTGAGAGAGTTAAACTCACGTGTGGATTCAGCGGATTACCCACCCTTTCTGTGCAGAATCCCAAAACCGGTATTTCCATCCCAATGCCGGCATACGTACTAAACAGCAGGAAACTTCGTCTAAAACTCAGGAGAAACGTTTCCTTGAAACTGCTCTGTTGTGCGTTCGTTCACCTAAGAGAGTTGAATCTATGTTGACATTCAGCGAGTCACAAACACGTTTCTTCTAGGAGCTGCGTTGGGATATTCCCGAGTGAATGGGACCATAGGCTGTACAGAGAAATATCTGCTTCTAAAACCATACGGAGCTATCTAACTGAATGGTTGTCAATGTGTGCATTCAACTGACAACGTTAAACTCACGTGTGGATTCTGCGGATTGCCAACCCTTTCTGTGCAGAATCCCAAAACCGGTATTTCCAGCCCAATGCCGGCATACGTACTAAACAGCAGGAAACTACGTCTAAAACTCAGGAGAAATGTTTCCTTGAAACTGCTCTGCTGTGCGTTCGTTCACCTAAGAGAGTTGAATCTATGTTGAGATTCAGCGAGTCAGAAACACGTTTCTTCTAGGAGCTGCGTTGGGATATTCCCGAGTGAATGGGACCATAGGCTGTACAGAGAAATATCTGCTTCTAAAACCAAAACGGAGCTATCTAACTGAATGGTTGTCAATGTGTGCATTCAACTGACAGAGTTAAACTCACGTGTGGATTCAGCGGTTTGCCAACCCTTTCTGTGCAGAATCCCAAAACCGGTATTTCCATCCCAATGCCGGCATACGTACTAAACAGCAGGAAACTTCGTCTAAAACTCAGGAGAAACGTTTCCTTGAAACTGCTCAGCTGTGCGTTCGTTCACCTAAGAGAGTTGGATCTATGTTGAGATTCAGCGAGTCAGAAACACGTTTCTTCTAGGAGCTGCGTTGGGATATTCCCAAGTGAATGGGACCATAGGCTGTACAGAGAAATATCTGCTTCTAAAACCAAAACGGAGCTATCTAACTGAATGGTTGTCAATGTGTGCATTCAACTGACAGAGTTAAACTCACGTGTGGATTCAGCGGTTTGCCAACCCTTTCTGTGCAGAATCCCAAAACCGGTATTTCCAGCCCAATGCCGGCATACGTACTAAACAGCAGGCAACTTCCTCTAAAACTCAGGAGAAACGTTTCCTTGAAACTGCTCTGCTGTGCGTTCGTTCAACTAAGAGAGTTGAATCTATGTTGAGATTCAGCGAGTCAGAAACACGTTTCTTCTAGGAGCTGCGTTGGGATATTCCCGAGTGAATGGGACCATAAGCTGTACAGAGAAATATCTGCTTCTAAAACCAAAACGGAGCTATTTAACTGAATGGTTGCCAATTTGTGCATTCAACTGACAGAGTTAAACTCACGTGTGGATTCAGCGGTTTGCAAACCCTTTCTGTGCAGAATCCCAAAACCGGTATTTCCAGCCTAATGCCGTCATACGTACTAAACAGCAGGAAACTTCGTCTAAAACTCAGGAGAAACGTTTCCTTGAAACTGCTCTGCTGTGCGTTCGTTCACCTAAGAGAGTTTAATCTATGTTGACATTCAGCGAGTCAGAAACACGTTTCTTCTAGGAGCTGCGTTGGGATATTCCCGAGTGAAAGGGACCATAGGCTGTACAGAGAAATATCTGCTTCTAAAACCAAAACGGAGCTATCTAACTGAATGGTTGTCAATGTGTGCATTCAACTGACAGAGTTAAACTCACGTGTGGATTCAGCGGATTGCCAACCCTTTCTGTGCAGAATCCCAAAACCGGTATTTCCAGCCCAATGCCGGCATACGTACTAAACAGCAGGAAACTTCGTCTAAAACTCACGAGAAACGATTCCTTGAAACTGCTCTGCTGTGCGTTCGTTCACCTAAGAGAGTTGAATCTATGTTGAGATTCAGCGAGTCAGAAACACGTTTCTTCTAGGAGCTGCGCTGGGATATTCCCGAGTGAAAGGGACCATAGGCTGTACAGAGAAATATCTGCTTCTAAAACCAAAACGGAGCTTTCTAACTGAATGGTTGTCAATGTGTGCATTCAACTGAGAGAGTTAAACTCACGTGTGGATTCAGCGGATTACCCACCCTTTCTGTGCAGAATCCCAAAACCGGTATTTCCATCCCAATGCCGGCATACGTACTAAACAGCAGGAAACTTCGTCTAAAACTCAGAAGAAACGTTTCCTTGAAACTGCTTTGCTGTGCGTTCGTTCACCTAAGAGAGTTGAATCTATGTTGACATTCAGCGAGTCAGAAACACGTTTCTTCTAGGAGCTGCGTTGGGATATTCCCGAGTGAATGGGACCATAGGCTGTACAGAGAAATATCTGTTTCTAAAACCAAAACGGAGCTATCTAACTGATTGGTTGTCAATGTGTGCATTCAACTGACAACGGTAAACTCACGTGTGGATTCAGGGGATTGCCAACCCTTTCTGTGCAGAATCCCAAAACCGGTATTTCCAGCCCAATGCCGGCATACGTACTAAACAGCAGGAAACTTCGTCTAAAACTCAGGAGAAACGTTTCCTTGAAACTGCTCTGTTGTGCGTTCGTTCACCTAAGAGAGTTGAATCTATGTTGACATTCAGCGAGTCAGAAACACGTTTCTTCTAGGAGCTGCGTTGGGATATTCCCGAGTGAATGGGACCATAGGCTGTACAGAGAAATATCTGCTTCTAAAACCAAAACGGAGCTATCTAACTGAATGGTTGTCAATATGTGCATTCAACTGACAACGTTAAACTCACGTGTGGATTCAGCGGATTGCCAACCCTTTCTGTGCAGAATCCCAAAACCGGTATTTCCAGCCCAATGCCGGCATACGTACTAAACAGCAGGAAACTACGTCTAAAACTCAGGAGAAACGTTTCCTTGAAACTGCTCTGCTGTGCGTTCGTTCACCTAAGAGAGTTGAATCTATGTTGAGATTCAGCGAGTCAGAAACACGTTTCTTCTAGGAGCTGCGTTGGGATATTCCCGAGTGAATGGGACCATAGGCTGTACAGAGAAATATCTGCTTCTAAAACCAAAACGGAGCTATCTAACTGAATGGTTGTCAATGTGTGCATTCAACTGACAGAGTTAAACTCACGTGTGGATTCAGCGGTTTGCCAACCCTTTCTGTGCAGAATCCCAAAACCGGTATTTCCATCCCAATGCCGACATACGTAATAAACAGCAGGAAACTTCGTCTAAAACTCAGGAGAAACGTTTCCTTGAAACTGCTCTGCTGTGCGTTCGTTCACCTAAGAGAGTTGGATCTATGTTGAGATTCAGCGAGTCAGAAACACGTTTCTTCTAGGAGCTGCGTTGGGATATTCCCAAGTGAATGGGACCATAGGCTGTACAGAGAAATATCTGCTTCTAAAACCAAAACGGAGCTATCTAACTGAATGGTTGTCAATGTGTGCATTCAACTGACAGAGTTAAACTCACGTGTGGATTCAGCGGTTTGCCAACCCTTTCTGTGCAGAATCCCAAAACCGGTATTTCCAGCCCAATGCCGGCATACGTACTAAACAGCAGGCAACTTCGTCTAAAACTCAGGAGAAACGTTTCCTTGAAACTGCTCTGCTGTGCGTTCGTTCAACTAAGAGAGTTGAATCTATGTTGAGATTCAGCGAGTCAGAAACACGTTTCTTCTAGGAGCTGCGTTGGGATATTCCCGAGTGAATGGGACCATAAGCTGTACAGAGAAATATCTGCTTCTAAAACCAAAACGGAGCTATCTAACTGAATGGTTGCCAATTTGTGCATTCAACTGACAGAGTTAAACTCACGTGTGGATTCAGCGGTTTGCAAACCCTTTCTGTGCAGAATCCCAAAACCGGTATTTCCAGCCCAATGCCGGCATACGTACTAAACAGCAGGAAACTTCGTCTAAAACTCAGGAGAAACGTTTCCTTGAAACTGCTCTGCTGTGCGTTCGTTCACCTAAGAGAGTTTAATCTATGTTGACATTCAGCGAGTCAGAAACACGTTTCTTCTAGGAGCTGCGTTGGGATATTCCCGAGTGAAAGGGACCATAGGCTGTACAGAGAAATATCTGCTTCTAAAACCAAAACGGAGCTATCTAACTGAATGGTTGTCAATGTGTGCATTCAGCTGACAGAGTTAAACTCACGTGTGGATTCAGCGGATTGCCAACCCTTTCTGTGCAGAATCCCAAAACCGGTATTTCCAGCCCAATGCCGGCATACGTACTAAACAGCAGGAAACTTCGTCTAAAACTCACGAGAAACGATTCCTTGAAACTGCTCTGCTGTGCGTTCGTTCACCTAAGAGAGTTGAATCTATGTTGAGATTCAGCGAGTCAGAAACACGTTTCTTCTAGGAGCTGCGTTGGGATATTACCGAGTGAAAGGGACCATAGGCTGTACAGAGAAATATCTGCTTCTAAAACCAAAACGGAGCTTTCTAACTGAATGGTTGTCAATGTGTGCATTCAACTGAGAGAGTTAAACTCACGTGTGGATTCAGCGGATTACCCACCCTTTCTGTGCAGAATCCCAAAACCGGTATTTCCATCCCAATGCCGGCATACGTACTAAACAGCAGGAAACTTCGTCTGAAACTCAGAAGAAACGTTTCCTTGAAACTGCTCTGCTGTGCGTTCGTTCACCTAAGAGAGTTGAATCTATGTTGACATTCAGCGAGTCAGAAACACGTTTCTTCTAGGAGCTGCGTTGGGATATTCCCGAGTGAATGGGACCATAGGCTGTACAGAGAAATATCTGTTTCTAAAACCAAAACGGAGCTATCTAACTGATTGGTTGTCAATGTGTGCATTCAACTGACAACGGTAAACTCACGTGTGGATTCAGGGGATTGCCAACCCTTTCTGTGCAGAATCCCAAAACCGGTATTTCCAGCCCAATGCCGGCATACGTACTAAACAGCAGGAAACTTCGTCTAAAACTCAGGAGAAACGTTTCCTTGAAACTGCTCTGCTGTGCGTTCGTTCACCTAAGAGAGGTGAATCTATGTTGAGATTCAGCGAGTCAGAAACACGTTTCTTCTAGGAGGTGCGTTGGGATATTCCCGAGTGAATGGGACCATAGGCTGTACAGAGAAATATGTGCATCTAAAACCAAAACGGAGCTATATACCTGAATGGTTGTAAATGTGCGCATTCAACTGACAGAGTTAAACTCACGTGTGGATTCAGCGGTTTGCCAACCCTTTCTGTGCAGAATCCCAAAACCGGTATTTCCAGCCCAATGCCGGCATACGTACTAAAGAGCAGGAAACTTCGTCTAAAACTCAGGAGAAACGTTTCCTTGAAACTGCTCTGCTGTGCGTTCGTTCACCTAAGAGAGTTGAATCTATGTTGAGATTCAGCGAGTCAGAAACACGTTTCTTCTGGGAGCTGCGTTGGGATATTCCCGAGTGAAAGGGACCATAGGCTGTACAGAGAAATATCTGCTTCTAAAGTCACAACGGAGCTTTCTAACTGAATGTTTGTCAATGTGTGCATTCAACTGACAGAGTTAAACTCACGTGTGGATTCAGCGGATTGCCAACTCTTTCTGTGCAGAATCCCAAAACCGGTATTTCCAGCCCAATGCCGGCATACGTACTAAACAGCAGGAAACTTCGTCTAAAACTCAGGAGAAACGTTTCCTTGAAACTGCTGTGCTGTGCGTTCGTTCACCTAAGAGAGTTGAATCTATGTTGAGATTCAGCGAGTCAGAAACACGTTTCTTCTAGGAGCTGGGTTGGGGTATTCCCGAGTGAAAGGGACCATAGGCTGTACAGAGAAATATCTGCTTCTAAAACCAAAACGGAGCTATCTAACTGAATGGTTGTCAATGTGTGCATTCAACTGACAGAGTTAAACTCACGTGTGGATTCAGCGGATTGCCAACCCTTTCTGTGCAGAATCCCAAAACCGGTATTTCCAGCCCAATGCCGGCATACGTACTAAACAGCAGGAAACTTCGTCTAAAACTCAGGAGAAACGTTTCCTTGAAACTGCTCTGCTGTGCGTTCGTTCACCTAAGAGAGTTTAATCTATGTTGACATTCAGCGAGTCAGAAACACGTTTCTTCTAGGAGCTGCGTTGGGATATTCCCGAGTGAAAGGGACCATAGGCTGTACAGAGAAATATCTGCTTCTAAAACCACAACGGAGCTATCTAACTGAATGGTTGTCAATATGTGCATTGAACTGACAGAGTTAAACTCACGTGTGGATTCAGCGGATTGCCAACCCTTTCTGTGCAGAATCCCAAAACCGGTATTTCCAGCCCAATGCCGGCATACGTACTAAACAGCAGGAAACTTCGCCTAAAACTCAGGAGAAACGTTTCCTTGATACTGCTCTGCTGTGCGTTCGTTCACCTAAGAGAGTTGAATCTATGTTGAGATTTAGCGAGTCAGAAACACGTTTCTTCTAGGAGCTGCGTTGGGACATTTCCGAGTGAATGGGACCATAGGCTGTACAGAGAAATATCTGCTTCTAAAACCAAAACGGAGCAATCTAACTGAATGGTTGTCAATTTGTGCATTCAACTGACAGAGTTAAACTCACGTGTGGATTCAGCGGTTTGCCAACCCTTTCTGTGCAGAATCCCAAATCCGGTATTTCCAGCCCAATGCCGGCATACGTACTAAGCAGCAGGAAACTTCGTGTAAAACTCAGGAGAAACGTTTCCTTGAAACTGCTCTGCTGTGCGTTCGTTCACCTAAGAGAGTTGCATCTATGTTGAGATTCAGCGAGTCAGAAACACGTTTCTTCTAGGAGCTGCGTTGGTTTATTCCCGAGTGAATGGGACCATAGGCTGTACAGAGACATATCTGCTTCTAAAACCAAAACGGAGCTATCTAACTGAATGGTTGTCAATGTGTGCATTCAACTGACAGAGTTAAACTCACGTGTGGATTCATCGGATTGCCAACCCTTTCTGTGCAGAATCCCAAAACCGGTATTTCCAGCCCAATGCCGGCATACGTACTAAACAGCAGGAAACTTCGTCTAAAACTCAGGAGAAACGATTCCTTGAAACTGCTGTGCTGTGCGTTCGTTCACCTAAGAGAGTTGAATCTATGTTGAGATTCAGCGAGTCAGAAGCACGTTTCTTCTAGGAGCTGCGTTGGGATATTCCCGAGTGAAAGGGACCATAGGCTGTACAGAGAAATATCTGCTTCTAAAACCAAAACGGAGCTATCTAAGTGAATGGTTGTCAATGTGTGCATTCAACTGACAGAGTTAAACTCACGTGTGGATTCAGCGGATTGCCAACCCTTTCTGTGCAGAATCCCAAAACCGGTAATTCCAGCCCAATGCCGGCATACGTACTAAACAGCAGGAAACTTCGTCTAAAACTCAGGAGAAACGTTTCCTTGAAACTGCTCTGCTGTGCGTTCGTTCACCTAAGAGAGTTGAATCTATGTTGAGATTCAGCGAGTCAGAAACACGTTACTTCTAGGAGCTGCGTTGGGACATTTCCGAGTGAATGGGACCATAGTCTGTACAGAGAAATATCTGCTTCTAAAACCAAAACGGAGCTATCTAACTGAATGGATGTCAATTTGTGCATTCAACTGACAGAGTTAAACTCACGTGTGGATTCAGCGTTTTGCAAACCCTTTCTGTGCAGAATCCCAAAACCGGTATTTCCAGCCCAATGCCGGCATACGTACTAAAGAGCAGGAAACTTCGTCTAAAACTCAGGAGAAACGTTTCCTTGAAACTGCTGTGCTGTGCGTTCGTTCACCTAAGAGAGTTGAATCTATGTTGAGATTCAGCGAGTCAGAAACACGTTTCTTCTAGGAGCTGCGTTGGGATATTCCCGAGTGAATGGGACCATAGGCTGTACAGAGAAATATCTGCTTCTAAAGCCTCAACGGAGCTATCTAACTGAATGGTTGTCAATGTGTGCATTCAACTGACAGAGTTAAACTCACGTGTGGATTCAGCGGATTGCCAACCCTTTCTGTGCAGAATTCCAAAACCGGTATTTCCAGCCCAATGCCGGCATACGTACTAAACAGCAGGAAACTTCGCCTAAAACTCAGGAGAAACGTTTCCTTGATACTGCTCTGCTGTGCGTTCGTTCACCTAAGAGAGTTGAATCTATGTTGAGATTTAGCGAGTCAGAAACACGTTTCTTCTAGGAGTTGCGTTGGGACATTTCCGAGTGAATGGGACCATAGGCTGTACAGAGAAATATCTGCTTCTAAAACCAAAACGGAGCTATCTAACTGAATGGTTGTCAATTTGTGCATTCAACTGACAGAGTTAAACTCACGTGTGGATTCAGCGGTTTGCCAACCCTTTCTGTGCAGAATCCCAAATCCGGTATTTCCAGCCCAATGCCGGCATACGTACTAAGCAGCAGTAAACTTCGTGTAAAACTCAGGAGAAACGTTTCCTTGAAACTGCTCTGCTGTGCGTTCGTTCACCTAAGAGAGTTGCATCTATGTTGAGATTCAGCGAGTCAGAAACACGTTTCTTCTAGGAGCTGCGCTGGTTTATTCCCGAGTGAATGGGACCATAGGCTGTACAGAGACATATCTGCTTCTAAAACCAAAACGGAGCTATCTAACTGAATGGTTGTCAATGTGTGCATTCAACTGACAGAGTTAAACTCACGTGTGGATTCATCGGATTGCCAACCCTTTCTGTGCAGAATCCCAAAACCGGTATTTCCAGCCCAATGCCAGCATACGTACTAAACAGCAGGAAACTTCGTCTAAAACTCAGGAGAAACGATTCCTTGAAACTGCTGTGCTGTGCGTTCGTTCACCTAAGAGAGTTGAATCTATGTTGAGATTCAGCGAGTCAGAAGCACGTTTCTTCTAGGAGCTGCGTTGGGATATTCCCGAGTGAAAGGGACCATAGGCTGTACAGAGAAATATATGCTTCTAAAACCAAAACGGAGCTATCTAAGTGAATGGTTGTCAATGTGTGCATTCAACTGACAGAGTTAAACTCACGTGTGGATTCAGCGGATTGCCAACCCTTTCTGTGCAGAATCCCAAAACCGGTAATTCCAGCCCAATGCCGGCATACGTACTAAACAGCAGGAAACTTCGTCTAAAACTCAGGAGAAACGTTTCCTTGAAACTGCTCTGCTGTGCGTTCGTTCACCTAAGAGAGTTGAATCTATGTTGAGATTCAGCGAGTCAGAAACACGTTTCTTCTAGGAGCTGCGTTGGGACATTTCCGAGTGAATGGGACCATAGTCTGTACAGAGAAATATCTGCTTCTAAAACCAAAACGGAGCTATCTAACTGAATGGTTGTCAATTTGTGCATTCAACTGACAGAGTTAAACTCACGTGTGGATTCAGCGTTTTGCAAACCCTTTCTGTGCAGAATCCCAAAACCGGTATTTCCAGCCCAATGCCGGCATACGTACTAAAGAGCAGGAAACTTCGTCTAAAACTCAGGAGAAACGTTTCCTTGAAACTGCTCTGCTGTGCGTTCGTTCACCTAAGAGAGTTGAATCTATGTTGACATTCAGCGAGTCAGAAACACGTTTCTTCTGGGAGCTGCGTTGGGATATTCCCGAGTGAAAGGGACCATAGACTGTACAGAGAAATATCTGCTTCTAAAGTCACAACGGAGCTATCTAACTGAATGGTTGTCAATGTGTGCATTCAACTGACAGAGTTAAACTCACGTGTGGATTCAGCGGATTGCCAACCCTTTCTGTGCAGAATCCCAAAACCGGTATTTCCAGCCCAATGCCGGCATACGTACTAAACAGCAGGAAACTTCGTCTAAAACTCAGGAGAAACGTTTCCTTGAAACTGCTGTGCTGTGCGTTCGTTCACCTAAGAGAGTTGAATCTATGTTGAGATTCAGCGAGTCAGAAACACGTTTCTTCTAGGAGCTGGGTTGGGGTATTCCCGAGTGAAAGGGACCATAGGCTGTACAGAGAAATATCTGCTTCTAAAACCAAAACGGAGCTATCTAACTGAATGGTTGTCAATGTGTGCATTCAACTGACAGAGTTAAACTCACGTGTGGATTCAGCGGATTGCCAACCCTTTCTGTGCAGAATCCCAAAACCGGTATTTCCAGCCCAATGCCGGCATACGTACTAAACAGCAGGAAACTTCGTCTAAAACTCAGGAGAAACGTTACCTTGAAACTGCTCTGCTGTGCGTTCGTTCACCTAAGAGAGTTGAATCTATGTTGACATACAGCGAGTCAGAAACACGTTTCTTCTAGGAGCTGCGTTGGGATATTCCCGAGTGAAAGGGACCATAGGCTGTACAGAGAAATATCTGCTTCTAAAACCACAACGGAGCTATCTAACTGAATGGTTGTCAATGTGTGCATTCAACTGACAGAGTTAAACTCACGTGTGGATTCAGCGGTTTGCCAACCCTTTCTGTGCAGAATCCCAAAACCGGTATTTCCAGCCCAATGCCGGCATACGTACTAAACAGCAGGAAACTTCGTCTAAAACTCAGGAGAAACGTTTCCTTGAAACTGCTGTGCTGTGGGTTCGTTCACATAAGACAGTTGAATCTATGTTGAGATTCAGCGAGTCAGAAACACGTTTCTTCTAGGAGCTGCGTTGGGATATTCCCGAGTTAATGGGACCATAGGCTGTACAGAGAAATATCTGCTTCTAAAACCAAAACGGAGCAATCTAACTGAATGGTTGTCAATTTGTGCATTCAACTGACAGAGTTAAACTCACGTGTGGATTCAGCGGTTTGCAAACCCTTTCTGTGCAGAATCCCAAAACCGGTATTTCCAGCCGAATGCCGGCATGCGTACTAAACAGCAGGAAACTTCGTCTAAAACTCAGGAGAAACGTTTCCTTGAAACTGCTCTGCTGTGCGTTCGCTCACCTAAGAGAGTTGGATCTATGTTGAGATTCAGCGAGTCAGAAACACGTTTCTTCTAGGAGCTGCGTTGGGATATTCCCGAGTGAATGGGACCATAGGCTGTACAGAGAAATATCTGCTTCTAAAACCAAAACGGAGCTATCTAACTGAATGGTTGTCAATGTGTGCATTCAACTGACAGAGTTAAACTCACGTGTGGATTCAGCGGATTGCCAACCCTTTCTGTGCAGAATCCCAAAACCGGTATTTCCAGCCCAATGCCGGCATACGTACTAAACAGCAGGAAACTTCGTCTAAAACTCAGGAGAAACGTTTCCTTGAAACTGCTCTGCTGTGCGTTCGTTCACCTAAGAGAGTTGAATCTATGTTGAGATTCAGCGAGTCAGAAACACGTTTCCTCTAGGAGCTGCGTTGGGATATTCCCTAGTGAAGGGGACCATAGGCTGTACAGAGAAATATCTGCTTCTAAAACCAAAACGGAGCTATCTAACTGAATGGTTGTCAATGTGTGCATTCAACTGACAGAGTTAAACTCACGTGTGGATTCAGCGGTTTGCCAACGCTTTCTGTGCAGAATCCCAAACCGGTATTTCCAGCCCAATGCCGGCATACGTACTAAACAGCAGGAAACTTCGTCTAAAACTCAGGAGAAACGTTTCCTTGAAACTGCTCTGCTGTGCGTTCGTTCACCTAAGAGAGTTGAATCTATGTTGAGATTCAGCGAGTCAGAAACACGTTTCTTCTAGGAGCTGCGTTGGGACATTTCCGAGTGAATGGGACCATAGTCTGTACAGAGAAATATCTGCTTCTAAAACCAAAACGGAGCTATCTAACTGAATGGTTGTCAATTTGTGCATTCAACTGACAGAGTTAAACTCACGTGTGGATTCAGCGTTTTGCAAACCCTTTCTGTGCAGAATCCCAAAACCGGTATTTCCAGCCCAATGCCGGCATACGTACTAAAGAGCAGGAAACTTCGTCTAAAACTCAGGAGAAACGTTTCCTTGAAACTGCTCTGCTGTGCGTTCGTTCACCTAAGAGAGTTGAATCTATGTTGACATTCAGCGAGTCAGAAACACGTTTCTTCTGGGAGCTGCGTTGGGATATTCCCGAGTGAAAGGGACCATAGGCTGTACAGAGAAATATCTGCTTCTAAAGTCACAACGGAGCTATCTAACTGAATGGTTGTCAATGTGTGCATTCAACTGACAGAGTTAAACTCACGTGTGGATTCAGCGGATTGCCAACCCTTTCTGTGCAGAATCCCAAAACCGGTATTTCCAGCCCAATGTCGGCATACGTACTAAACAGCAGGAAACTTCGTCTAAAACTCAGGAGAAACGTTTCCTTGAAACTGCTGTGCTGTGCGTTCGTTCACCTAAGAGAGTTGAATCTATGTTGAGATTCAGCGAGTCAGAAACACGTTTCTTCTAGGAGCTGGGTTGGGGTATTCCCGAGTGAAAGGGACCATAGGCTGTACAGAGAAATATCTGCTTCTAAAACCAAAACGGAGCTATCTAACTGAATGGTTGTCAATGTGTGCATTCAACTGACAGAGTTAAACTCACGTGTGGATTCAGCGGATTGCCAACCCTTTCTGTGCAGAATCCCAAAACCGGTATTTCCAGCCCAATGCCGGCATACGTACTAAACAGCAGGAAACTTCGTCTAAAACTCAGGAGAAACGTTACCTTGAAACTGCTCTGCTGTGCGTTCGTTCACCTAAGAGAGTTGAATCTATGTTGACATACAGCGAGTCAGAAACACGTTTCTTCTAGGAGCTGCGTTGGGATATTCCCGAGTGAAAGGGACCATAGGCTGTACAGAGAAATATCTGCTTCTAAAACCACAACGGAGCTATCTAACTGAATGGTTTTCAATGTGTGCATTCAACTGACAGAGTTAAACTCACGTGTGGATTCAGCGGTTTGCCAACCCTTTCTGTGCAGAATCCCAAAACCGGTATTTCCAGCCCAATGCCGGCATACGTACTAAACAGCAGGAAACTTCGTCTAAAACTCAGGAGAAACGTTTCCTTGAAACTGCTGTGCTGTGGGTTCGTTCACATAAGACAGTTGAATCTATGTTGAGATTCAGCGAGTCAGAAACACGTTTCTTCTAGGAGCTGCGTTGGGATATTCCCGAGTGAATGGGACCATAGGCTGTACAGAGAAATATCTGCTTCTAAAACCAAAACGGAGCAATCTAACTGAATGGTTGTCAATTTGTGCATTCAACTGACAGAGTTAAACTCACGTGTGGATTCAGCGGTTTGCAAACCCTTTCTGTGCAGAATCCCAAAACCGGTATTTCCAGCCCAATGCCGGCATGCGTACTAAACAGCAGGAAACTTCGTCTAAAACTCAGGAGAAACGTTTCCTTGAAACTGCTCTGCTGTGCGTTCGCTCACCTAAGAGAGTTGGATCTATGTTGAGATTCAGCGAGTCAGAAACACGTTTCTTCTAGGAGCTGCGTTGGGATATTCCCGAGTGAATGGGACCATAGGCTGTACAGAGAAATATCTGCTTCTAAAACCAAAACGGAGCTATCTAACTGAATGGTTGTCAATGTGTGCATTCAACTGACAGAGTTAAACTCACGTGTGGATTCAGCGGATTGCCAATCCTTTCTGTGCAGAATCCCAAAACCGGTATTTCCAGCCCAATGCCGGCATACGTACTAAACAGCAGGAAACTTCGTCTAAAACTCAGGAGAAACGTTTCCTTGAAACTGCTCTGCTGTGCGTTCGTTCACCTAAGAGAGTTGAATCTATGTTGAGATTCAGCGAGTCAGAAACACGTTTCCTCTAGGAGCTGCGTTGGGATATTCCCTAGTGAAGGGGACCATAGGCTGTACAGAGAAATATCTGCTTCTAAAACCAAAACGGAGCTATCTAACTGAATGGTTGTCAATGTGTGCATTCAACTGACAGAGTTAAACTCACGTGTGGATTCAGCGGTTTGCCAACGCTTTCTGTGCAGAATCCCAAACCGGTATTTCCAGCCCAATGCCGGCATACGTACTAAACAGCAGGAAACTTCGTCTAAAACTCAGGAGAAACGTTTCCTTGAAACTGCTCTGCTGTGCGTTCGTTCACCTAAGAGAGTTGAATCTATGTTGAGATTCAGCGAGTCAGAAACACGTTTCCTCTAGGAGCTGCGTTGGGATATTCCCGAGTGAATGGGACCATGGGCTGTACAGAGAAATATCTGCTTCTAAAACCAAAACGGAGCTATCTAACTGAATGGTTGTCAATGTGTGCATTCAACTGACAGAGGTAAAGTCACGTGTGGATTCAGCAGTTTGCCAGCCCTTTCTGTGCAGAATCCCAAACCGGTATTTGCAGCCCAATGCCGGCATACGTACTAAACAGCAGGAAACTTCGTCTAAAACTCAGGAGAAACGTTTCCTTGAAACTGCTCTGCTGTGCGTTCGTTCACCTAAGAGAGTTGAATCTATGTTGAGATTCAGCGAGTCAGAAACACGTTTCTTCTAGGAGCTGCGTTGGGATATTCCCGAGTGAAGGGGACCATAGGCTGTACAGAGAAATATCTGCTTCTAGAACCAAAACGGAGCTATCTAACTGAATGGTTGTCAATGTGCGCATTCAACTGACAGAGTTAAACTCACGTGTGGATTCAGCGGTTTGCCAACCCTTTCTGTGAAGAATCCCAAAACCGGTATTTCCAGCCCAATGCCAGCATACATACTAAACAGCAGGAAACTTCGTCTAAAACTCAGGAGAAACGTTTCCTTGAAACTGCTGTGCTGTGCGTTCGTTCACCTAAGAGAGTTAAATCTATGTTGAGATTCAGCGAGTCAGAAACACGTTTCTTCTAGGAGCTGCGTTGGGATATTCCCGAGTGAATGGGACCATAGGCTGTACAGAGAAATATCTGCTTCTAAAACCAAAACGGAGCTATCTAACTGAATGGTTGTCAATGTGTGCATTCAACTGACAGAGTTAAACTCACGTGTGGATTCAGCGGTTTGCAAACCCTTTCTGTGCAGAATCCCAAAACCGGTATTTCCAGCCCAATGCCGGCATACGTACGAAACAGCAGGAAACTTCGTCTAAAACTCAGGAGAAACGTTTCCTTGACACTGCTCTGGTGTGCGTTCGTTCACCTAAGAGAGTTGAATCTATGCTGAGATTCAGCGAGTCAGAAACACGTTTTTTCTAGGACCTGCGTTGGGATATTCCCGAGTGAATGGGACCATAGGCTGTACAGACAAATATCTGCTTCTAAAACCAAAACGGAGCTATCTAACAGAATGTTTATCAATGTGTGCATTCAACTGACAGAGTTAAACTCACGTGTGGATTCAGCGGTTTGCCAACCCTTTCTGTGCAGAATCCCAAAACCGGTATTTCCAGCCCAATGCCGGCATACGTACTAAACAGCAGGAAACTTCGTCTAAAACTCAGGAGAAACGTTTCCTTGAAACTGCTCTGCTGTGCGTTCATTCACCTAAGAGAGTTGAATCTATGTTGAGATTCAGGGAGTCAGAAACACGTTTCTTCGAGGAGCTGCGTTGGGATATACCCGAGTGAATGGGACCATAGGCTGTACAGAGAAATATCTGCTTCTAAAACCAAAACGGAGCTATCTAACTGAATGGTTGTCAATGTGTGCATTCAACTGACAGAGTTAAACTCACGTGTGGATTCAGCGGTTTGCAAACCCTTTCTGTGCAGAATCCCAAAACCGGTATTTCCAGCCCAATGTCGGCATACGTACTAAACAGCAGGAAACTTCGTCTAAAACTCAGGAGAAACGTTTCCTTGAAACTGCTCTTCTGTGCGTTCGTTCACCTAAGAGAGTTGAATCTATGTTGAGATTCAGCGAGTCAGAAACACGTTTCTTCTAGGAGCTGCGTTGGGATATATCCGAGTGAAGGGTACCATAGGCTGTACAGAGAAATATCTGCTTCTAGAACCAAAACGGAGCTATCTAACTGAATGGTTGTCAATGTGCGCATTCAACTGACAGAGTAAAACTCACGTGTGGATTCAGCGGTTTGTCAACCCTTTCTGTGCAGAATCCCAAAACCGGTATTTCCAGCCCAATGCCGGCATACATACTAAACAGCAGGAAACCTCGTCTAAAACTCAGGAGAAACGTTTCCTTGAAACTGCTGTGCTGTGCGTTCGTTCACCTAAGAGAGTTAAATCTATGTTGAGATTCAGCGAGTCAGAAACACGTTTCTTCTAGGAGATGCGTTGGGATATTCCCGAGTGAATGGGACCACAGGCTGTACACACAAATATCTGCTTCTAAAACCAAAACGGAGCTATCTAACTGAATGGTTGTCAATGTGTGCATTCAACTGACAGAGTTAAACTCACGTGTGGATTCAGCGGTTTTGCAAACCCTTTCTGTGCAGAATCCCAAAACCGGTATTTCTAGCCCACTGCCAGCATACGTACTAAACAGCAGGAACCTTCGTCTAAAACTCAGGAGAAACGTTTCCTTGAAACTGCTCTGCTGTGCGTTCTTTCACCTAAGAGAGTTGAATCTCTGTTGAGATTCAGCGAGTAAGAAACACGTTTCTTCCTGGAGCTGCGTTGGGATATTCCCGAGTGAATGGGACCATAGGCTGTACAGAGAAATATCTGCTTCTAAAACCAAAACGGAGCTATCTAACTGAATGGTTGTCAATGTGTGCATTCAACTGACAGAGTTAAACTCACGTGTGGATTCAGCGGTTTGCAAACCCTTTCTGTGCAGAATCCCAAAACCGGTATTTCCAGCCCAATGCCGGCATACGTACTAAACAGCAGGAAACTTCTTCTAAAACACAGGAGAAACGTTTCCTTGAAACTGCTCTGCTGTGAGTTCGTTCACCTAACAGAGTTGAATCTATGTTGAGATTCAGCGAGTCAGAAACACGTTTCTTCTAGGAGCTGCGTTGGGATATTCCCGAGTGAATGGGACCATAGGCTGTACAGAGAAATATCTGCTTCTAAAACCAAAACGGAGCTATCTAACTGGATGGTTATCAATGTGTACATTCAACTGACAGAGTTAAACTCACGTGTGGATTCAGCGGTTTGCAAACCCTTTCTGTGCAGAATCCCAAAACCGGTATTTCCAGCCCAATGCCGGCATAAGTACTAAACAGCAGGAAACTTCGTCTAAAACTCAGGAGAAACGTTTCCTTGAAACTGCTCTGCTGTGCGTTCGTTCACCTAAGAGAGTTGAATCTATGTTGAGATTCAGCGAGTCAGAAACACGTTTCTTCTAGGAGCTGCGTTGGGATATACCCGAGTGAATGGGACCATAGGCTGTACAGAGAAATATCTGCTTCTAAAACCAAAACGGAGCTATCTAACTGAATGGTTGTCAATGTGTGCATTCAACTGACAGAGTTAAACTCACGTGTGGATTCAGCGGTTTGCAAACCCTTTCTGTGCAGAATCCCAAAACCGGTATTTCCAGCCCAATGCCGGCATACGTACGAAACAGCAGGAAACTTCGTCTAAAACTCAGGAGAAACGTTTCCTTGACACTGCTCTGCTGTGCGTTCGTTCACCTAAGAGAGTTCAATCTATGCTGAGATTCAGCGAGTCAGAAACACGTTTCTTCTAGGAGCTGCGTTGGGATATTCCCGAGTGAATGGGACCATAGGCTGTACAGAGAAATATCTGCTTCTAAAACCAAAACGGAGCTATCTAACTGAATGGTTGTCAATGTGTGCATTCAACTGACAGAGTTAAACTCACGTGTGGATTCAGCGGTTTGCAAACCCTTTCTGTGCAGAATCCCAAAACCGGTATTTCCAGCCCAATGCCGGCATACGTACGAAACAGCAGGAAACTTCGTCTTAAACTCAGGAGAAACGTTTCCTTGACACTGCTCTGGTGTGCGTTCGTTCACCTAAGAGAGTTGAATCTATGCTGAGATTCAGCGAGTCAGAAACACGTTTTTTCTAGGAGCTGCGTTGGGATATTCCCGAGTGAATGGGACCATAGGCTGTACAGACAAATATCTGCTTCTAAAACCAAAACGGAGCTATCTAACTGAATGTTTATCAATGTGTGCATTCAACTGACAGAGTTAAACTCACGTGTGGATTCAGCGGATTGCCAACCCTTTCTGTGCAGAATCCCAAAACCGGTATTTCCAGCCCAATGCCGGCATACGTACTAAACAGCAGGAAACTTCGTCTAAAACTCAGGAGAAACGTTTCCTTGAAACTGCTCTGCTGTGCGTTCATTCACCTAAGAGATTTGAATCTATGTTGAGATTCAGCGAGTCAGAAACACGTTTCTTCGAGGAGCTGCGTTGGGATATACCCGAGTGAATGGGACCATAGGCTGTACAGAGAAATATCTGCTTCTAAAACCAAAACGGAGCTATCTAACTGAATGGTTGTCAATGTGTGCATTCAACTGACAGAGTTAAACTCACGTGTGGATTCAGCGGTTTGCAAACCCTTTCTGTGCAGAATCCCAAAACCGGTATTTCCAGCCCAATGTCGGCATACGTACTAAACAGCAGGAACCTTCGTCTAAAACTCAGGAGAAACGTTTCCTTGAAACTGCTCTGCTGTGCGTTCTTTCACCTAAGAGAGTTGAATCTCTGTTGAGATTCAGCGAGTAAGAAACACGTTTCTTCCTGGAGCTGCTTTGGGATATTCCCGAGTGAATGGGACCATAGGCTGTACAGAGAAATATCTGCTTCTAAAACCAAAACGGAGCTATCTAACTGAATGGTTGTCAATGTGTGCATTCAACTGACAGAGTTAAACTCACGTGTGGATTCAGCGGTTTGCAAACCCTTTCTGTGCAGAATCACAAAACCGTTATTTCCAGCCCAATGCCGGCATACGTACTAAACAGCAGGAAACTTCTTCTAAAACACAGGAGAAACGTTTCCTTGAAACTGCTCTGCTGTGCGTTCGTTCACCTAACAGAGTTGAATCTATGTTGAGATTCAGCGAGTCAGAAACACGTTTCTTCTAGGAGCTGCGTTGGGATATTCCCGAGTGAATGGGACCATAGGCTGTACAGAGAAATATCTGCTTCTAAAACCAAAACGGAGCTATCTAACTGGATGGTTATCAATGTGTACATTCAACTGACAGAGTTAAACTCACGTGTGGATTCAGCGGTTTGCAAACCCTTTCTGTGCAGAATCCCAAAACCGGTATTTCCAGCCCAATGCCGGCATAAGTACTAAACAGCAGGAAACTTCGTCTAAAACTCAGGAGAAACGTTTCCTTGAAACTGCTCTGCTGTGCGTTCGTTCACCTAAGAGAGTTGAATCTATGTTGAGATCCAGCGAGTCAGAAACACGTTTCTTCTAGGAGCTGCGTTGGGATATACCCGAGTGAATGGGACCATAGGCTGTACAGAGAAATATCTGCTTCTAAAACCAAAACGGAGCTATCTAACTGAATGGTTGTCAATGTGTGCATTCAACTGACAGAGTTAAACTCACGTGTGGATTCAGCGGTTTGCAAACCCTTTCTGTGCAGAATCCCAAAACCGGTATTTCCATCCCAATGCCGGCATACGTACGAAACAGCAGGAAACTTCGTCTAAAACTCAGGAGAAACGTTTCCTTGAAACTGCTCTGCTGTGCGTTCGTTCACCTAAGAGAGTTGAATCTATGTTGAGATTCAGCGAGTCGGAAACAGGTTTCTTCTAGGAGCTGCGTTGCGATATTCCCGAGTGAATGGGACCATAGGCTGTACAGACAAATATCTGCTTCTAAAACCAAAACGGAGCTATCTAACTGAATGGTTGTCAATGTGTTCATTCAACTGACAGAGTTAAGCTCACGTGTGGATTCAGCGGTTTTGCAAACCCTTTCTGTGCAGAATCACAAAACCGGTATTTCCAGCCCGCTGCCAGCATACGTACTAAACAGCAGGAAACTTCGTCTAAAACTCAGGAGAAACGTTTCCTTGAAACAGCTCTGCTGTGCGTTCGTTCACCTAAGAGAGTTGAATCTATGTTGAGATTCAGCGAGTCAGAAACACGTTTCTTCTAGGAGCTCCGTTGGGATATTCCCGAGTGAATGGGACCATAGGCTGTACAGAGAAATATCTGCTTCTAAAACCAAAACGGAGCTATCTAACTGGATGGTTATCAATGTGTACATTCAACTGACAGAGTTAAACTCACGTGTGGATTCAGCGGTTTGCAAACCCTTTCTGTGCAGAATCCCCAAACCGGTATTTCCAGCCCAATGCCGGCATACGTACTAAACAGCAGGAAACTTCGTCTAAAACTCAGGTGAAACGTTTCCTTGAAACTGCTCTGCTGTGCGTTCGTTCACCTAAGAGAGTTCAATCTATGCTGAGATTCAGCGAGTCAGAAACACGTTTCTTCTAGGAGCTGCATTGGGATATTCCCGAGTGAATGGGACCATAGGCTGTACAGACAAATATCTGCTTCTAAAACCAAAACGGAGCTATCTAACTGAATGGTTATCAATGTGTGCATTCAACTGACAGAGTTAAACTCACGTGTGGATTCAGCGGTTTGCCAACCCTTTCTGTGCAGAATCCCAAAACCGGTATTTCCAGCCCAATGCAGGCATACGTACTAAACAGCAGGAAACTTCGTCTAAAACTCAGGAGAAACGTTTCCTTGAAACTGCTCTGCTGTGCGTTCATTCACCTAAGAGAGTTGAATCTATGTTGAGATTCAGCGAGTCAGAAACACGTTTCTTCGAGGAGCTGCGTTGGGATATTCCCGAGTGAAAGGGACCATAGGCTGTACAGAGAAATATCTGCTTCTAAAACCAAAACGGAGCTATCTAACTGAATGGTTGTCAATGTGTGCATTCAACTGACAGAGTTAAACTCACGTGTGGATTCAGCGGTTTGCAAACCCTTTCTGTGCAGAATCCCAAAACCGGTATTTCCAGCCCAATGCCGGCATACGTACTAAACAGCAGGAAACTTCGTCTAAAACTCAGGAGAAACGTTTCCTTGAAACTGCTCTGCTGTGCGTTCGTTCACCTAAGAGAGTTGAATCTATGTTGAGATTCAGCGAGTCGGAAACAGGTTTCTTCTAGGAGCTGCGTTGCGATATTCCCGAGTGAATGGGACCATAGGCTGTACAGACAAATATCTGCTTCTAAAACCAAAACGGAGCTATCTAACTGAATGGTTGTCAATGTGTTCATTCAACTGACAGAGTTAAGCTCACGTGTGGATTCAGCGGTTTTGCAAACCCTTTCTGTGCAGAATCACAAAACCGGTATTTCCAACCCGCTGCCAGCATACGTACTAAACAGCAGGAAACTTCGTCTAAAACTCAGGAGAAACGTTTCCTTGAAACTGCTCTGCTGTGCGTTCGTTCACCTAAGAGAGTTGAATCTATGTTGAGATTCAGCGAGTCAGAAACACGTTTCTTCTAGGAGCTTCGTTGGGATATTCCCGAGTGAATGGGACCATAGGCTGTACAGAGAAATATCTGCTTCTAAAACCAAAACGGAGCTATCTAACTGGATGGTTATCAATGTGTACATTCAACTGACAGAGTTAAACTCACGTGTGGATTCAGCGGTTTGCAAACCCTTTCTGTGCAGAATCCCAAAACCGGTATTTCCAGCCCAATGCCGGCATACGTACTAAACAGCAGGAAACTTCGTCTAAAACTCAGGTGAAACGTTTCCTTGAAACTGCTCTGCTGTGCGTTCGTTCACCTAAGAGAGTTCAATCTATGCTGAGATTCAGCGAGTCAGAAACACGTTTCTTCTAGGAGCTGCGTTGGGATATTCCCGAGTGAATGGGACCATAGGCTGTACAGACAAATATCTGCTTCTAAAACCAAAACGGAGCTATCTAACTGAATGGTTATCAATGTGTGCATTCAACTGACAGAGTTAAACTCACGTGTGGATTCAGCGGTTTGCCAACCCTTTCTGTGCAGAATCCCAAAACCGGTATTTCCAGCCCAATGCAGGCATACGTACTAAACAGCAGGAAACTTCGTCTAAAACTCAGGAGAAACGTTTCCTTGAAACTGCTCTGCTGTGCGTTCATTCACCTAAGAGAGTTGAATCTATGTTGAGATTCAGCGAGTCAGAAACACGTTTCTTCGAGGAGCTGCGTTGGGATATTCCCGAGTGAAAGGGACCATAGGCTGTACAGAGAAATATCTGCTTCTAAAACCAAAACGGAGCTATCTAACTGAATGGTTGTCAATGTGTGCATTCAACTGACAGAGTTAAACTCACGTGTGGATTCAGCGGTTTGCAAACCCTTTCTGTGCAGAATCCCAAAACCGGTATTTCCAGCCCAATGCCGGCATACGTACTAAACAGCAGGAAACTTCGTCTAAAACTCAGGAGAAACGTTTCCTTGAAACTGCTCTGCTGTGCGTTCGTTCACCTAAGAGAGTTGAATCTATGTTGAGATTCAGCGAGTCGGAAACACGTTTCTTCTAGGAGCTGCGTTGCGATATTCCCGAGTGAATGGGACCATAGGCTGTACAGACAAATATCTGCTTCTAAAACCAAAACGGAGCTATCTAACTGAATGGTTGTCAATGTGTGCATTCAACTGACAGAGTTAAGCTCACGTGTGGATTCAGCGGTTTTGCAAACCCTTTCTGTGCAGAATCACAAAACCGGTATTTCCAGCCCGCTGCCAGCATACGTACTAAACAGCAGGAAACTTCGTCTAAAACTCAGGAGAAACGTTTCCTTGAAACTGCTCTGCTGTGCGTTCGTTCACCTAAGAGAGTTGAATCTATGTTGAGATTCAGCGAGTCAGAAACACGTTTCTTCGAGGAGCTGCGTTGGGATATTCCCGAGTGAAAGGGACCATAGGCTGTACAGAGAAATATCTGCTTCTAAAACCAAAACGGAGCTATCTAACTGAATGGTTGTCAATGTGTGCATTCAACTGACAGAGGTAAACTCACGTGTGGATTCAGCGGTTTGCAAACCCTTTCTGTGCAGAATCACAAAACCGTTATTTCCAGCCCAATGCCGGCATACGTACTAAACAGCAGGAAACTTCTTCTAAAACACAGGAGAAACGTTTCCTTGAAACTGCTCTGCTGTGCGTTCGTTCACCTAACAGAGTTGAATCTATGTTGAGATTCAGCGACTCAGAAACACGTTTCTTCTAGGAGCTGCGTTGGGATATTCCCGAGTGAATGGGACCATAGGCTGTACAGAGAAATATCTGCTTCTAAAACCAAAACGGAGCTATCTAACTGGATGGTTATCAATGTGTACATTCAACTGACAGAGTTAAACTCACGTGTGGATTCAGCGGTTTGCAAACCCTTTCTGTGCAGAATCCCAAAACCGGTATTTCCAGCCCAATGCCGGCATAAGTACTAAACAGCAGGAAACTTCGTCTAAAACTCAGGAGAAACGTTTCCTTGAAACTGCTCTGCTGTGCGTTCGTTCACCTAAGAGAGTTGAATCTATGTTGAGATCCAGCGAGTCAGAAACACGTTTCTTCTAGGAGCTGCGTTGGGATATACCCGAGTGAATGGGACCATAGGCTGTACAGAGAAATATCTGCTTCTAAAACCAAAACGGAGCTATCTAACTGAATGGTTGTCAATGTGTGCATTCAACTGACAGAGTTAAACTCACGTGTGGATTCAGCGGTTTGCAAACCCTTTCTGTGCAGAATCCCAAAACCGGTATTTCCAGCCCAATGCCGGCATACGTACGAAACAGCAGGAAACTTCGTCTAAAACTCAGGAGAAACGTTTCCTTGAAACTGCTCTGCTGTGCGTTCGTTCACCTAAGAGAGTTGAATCTATGTTGAGATTGAGCGAGTCGGAAACAGGTTTCTTCTAGGAGCTGCGTTGCGATATTCCCGAGTGAATGGGACCATAGGCTGTACAGACAAATATCTGCTTCTAAAACCAAAACGGAGCTATCTAACTGAATGGTTGTCAATGTGTTCATTCAACTGACAGAGTTAAGCTCACGTGTGGATTCAGCGGTTTTGCAAACCCTTTCTGTGCAGAATCACAAAACCGGTATTTCCAGCCCGCTGCCAGCATACGTACTAAACAGCAGGAAACTTCGTCTAAAACTCAGGAGAAACGTTTCCTTGAAACTGCTCTGCTGTGCGTTCGTTCACCTAAGAGAGTTGAATCTATGTTGAGATTCAGCGAGTCAGAAACACGTTTCTTCTAGGAGCTCCGTTGGGATATTCCCGAGTGAATGGGACCATAGGCTGTACAGACAAATATCTGCTTCTAAAACCAAAACGGAGCTATCTAACTGAATGGTTATCAATGTGTGCATTCAACTGACAGAGTTAAACTCACGTGTGGATTCAGCGGTTTGCCAACCCTTTCTGTGCAGAATCCCAAAACCGGTATTTCCAGCCCAATGCAGGCATACGTACTAAACAGCAGGAAACTTCGTCTAAAACTCAGGAGAAACGTTTCCTTGAAACTGCTCTGCTGTGCGTTCATTCACCTAAGAGAGTTGAATCTATGTTGAGATTCAGCGAGTCAGAAACACGTTTCTTCGAGGAGCTGCGTTGGGATATTCCCGAGTGAAAGGGACCATAGGCTGTACAGAGAAATATCTGCTTCTAAAACCAAAACGGAGCTATCTAACTGAATGGTTGTCAATGTGTGCATTCAACTGACAGAGTTAAACTCACGTGTGGATTCAGCGGTTTGCAAACCCTTTCTGTGCAGAATCCCAAAACCGGTATTTCCAGCCCAATGCCGGCATACGTACTAAACAGCAGGAAACTTCGTCTAAAACTCAGGAGAAACGTTTCCTTGAAACTGCTCTGCTGTGCGTTCGTTCACCTAAGAGAGTTGAATCTATGTTGAGATTCAGCGAGTCGGAAACAGGTTTCTTCTAGGAGCTGCGTTGCGATATTCCCGAGTGAATGGGACCATAGGCTGTACAGACAAATATCTGCTTCTAAAACCAAAACGGAGCTATCTAACTGAATGGTTGTCAATGTGTTCATTCAACTGACAGAGTTAAGCTCACGTGTGGATTCAGCGGTTTTGCAAACCCTTTCTGTGCAGAATCACAAAACCGGTATTTCCAGCCCGCTGCCAGCATACGTACTAAACAGCAGGAAACTTCGTCTAAAACTCAGGAGAAACGTTTCCTTGAAACTGCTCTGCTGTGCGTTCGTTCACCTAAGAGAGTTGAATCTATGTTGAGATTCAGCGAGTCAGAAACACGTTTCTTCTAGGAGCTCCGTTGGGATATTCCCGAGTGAATGGGACCATAGGCTGTACAGAGAAATATCTGCTTCTAAAACCAAAACGGAGCTATCTAACTGGATGGTTATCAATGTGTACATTCAACTGACAGAGTTAAACTCACGTGTGGATTCAGCGGTTTGCAAACCCTTTCTGTGCAGAATCCCAAAACCGGTATTTCCAGCCCAATGCCGGCATACGTACTAAACAGCAGGAAACTTCGTCTAAAACTCAGGTGAAACGTTTCCTTGAAACTGCTCTGCTGTGCGTTCGTTCACCTAAGAGAGTTCAATCTATGCTGAGATTCAGCGAGTCAGAAACACGTTTCTTCTAGGAGCTGCGTTGGGATATTCCCGAGTGAATGGGACCATAGGCTGTACAGACAAATATCTGCTTCTAAAACCAAAACGGAGCTATCTAACTGAATGGTTATCAATTTGTGCATTCAACTGACAGAGTTAAACTCACGTGTGGATTCAGCGGTTTGCCAACCCTTTCTGTGCAGAATCCCAAAACCGGTATTTCCAGCCCAATGCAGGCATACGTACTAAACAGCAGGAAACTTCGTCTAAAACTCAGGAGAAACGTTTCCTTGAAACTGCTCTGCTGTGCGTTCATTCACCTAAGAGAGTTGAATCTATGTTGAGATTCAGCGAGTCAGAAACACGTTTCTTCGAGGAGCTGCGTTGGGATATTCCCGAGTGAAAGGGACCATAGGCTGTACAGAGAAATATCTGCTTCTAAAACCAAAACGGAGCTATCTAACTGAATGGTTGTCAATGTGTGCATTCAACTGACAGAGTTAAACTCACGTGTGGATTCAGCGGTTTGCAAACCCTTTCTGTGCAGAATCCCAAAACCGGTATTTCCAGCCCAATGCCGGCATACGTACTAAACAGCAGGAAACTTCGTCTAAAACTCAGGAGAAACGTTTCCTTGAAACTGCTCTGCTGTGCGTTCGTTCACCTAAGAGAGTTGAATCTATGTTGAGATTCAGCGAGTCGGAAACACGTTTCTTCTAGGAGCTGCGTTGCGATATTCCCGAGTGAATGGGACCATAGGCTGTACAGACAAATATCTGCTTCTAAAACCAAAACGGAGCTATCTAACTGAATGGTTGTCAATGTGTGCATTCAACTGACAGAGTTAAGCTCACGTGTGGATTCAGCGGTTTTGCAAACCCTTTCTGTGCAGAATCACAAAACCGGTATTTCCAGCCCGCTGCCAGCATACGTACTAAACAGCAGGAAACTTCGTCTAAAACTCAGGAGAAACGTTTCCTTGAAACTGCTCTGCTGTGCGTTCGTTCACCTAAGAGAGTTGAATCTATGTTGAGATTCAGCGAGTCAGAAACACGTTTCTTCGAGGAGCTGCGTTGGGATATTCCCGAGTGAAAGGGACCATAGGCTGTACAGAGAAATATCTGCTTCTAAAACCAAAACGGAGCTATCTAACTGAATGGTTGTCAATGTGTGCATTCAACTGACAGAGGTAAAGTCACGTGTGGATTCAGCGGTTTGCCAGCCCTTTCTGTGCAGAATCCCAAACCGGTATTTGCAGCCCAATGCCGGCATACGTACGAAACAGCAGGAAACTTCGTCTAAAACACAGGAGAAACGTTTCCTTGAAACTGCTCTGCTGTGCGTTCGTTCACCTAAGAGAGTTGAATCAATGTTGAGATTCAGCGAGTCAGAAACACGTTTCTTCTAGGAGCTGCGTTGGGATATTCCCGAGTGAAGGGGACCATAGGCTGTACAGAGAAATATCTGCTTCTAGAACCAAAACGGAGCTATCTAACTGAATGGTTGTCAATGTGCGCATTCAACTGACAGAGTTAAACTCACGTGTGGATTCAGCGGTTTGCCAACCCTTTCTGTGCAGAATCCCAAAACCGGTATTTCCACCCCAATGCCGGCATACATACTAAACAGCAGGAAACTTCGTCTAAAACTCAGGAGAAACGTTTCCTTGAAACTGCTGTGCTGTGCGTTCGTTCACCTAAGAGAGTTAAATCTATGTTGAGATTCAGCGAGTCAGAAACACGTTTCTTCTAGGAGCTGCGTTGGGATATTCCCGAGTGAATGGGACCATAGGCTGTACACACAAATATCTGCTTCTAAAACCAAAACGGAGCTATCTAACTGAATGGTTGTCAATGTGTGCATTCAACTGACAGAGTTAAACTCACGTGTGGATTCAGCGGTTTGCAAACCCTTTCTGTGCAGAATCCCAAAACCGGTATTTCCAGCCCAATGCCGGCATACGTACGAAACAGCAGGAAACTTCGTCTAAAACTCAGGAGAAACGTTTCCTTGACACTGCTCTGCTGTGCGTTCGTTCACCTAAGAGAGTTGAATCTATGCTGAGATTCAGCGAGTCAGAAACACGTTTTTTCTAGGAGCTGCGTTGGGATATTCCCGAGTGAATGTTACCATAGGCTGTACAGACAAATATCTGCTTCTAAAACCAAAACGGAGCTATCTAACTGAATGGTTGTCAATGTGTGCATTCAACTGACAGAGTTAAACTCACGTGTGGATTCAGCGGTTTGCCAACCCTTTCTGTGCAGAATCCCAAAACCGGTATTTCCAGCCCAATGCCGGCATACGTACTAAACAGCAGGAAACTTCGTCTAAAACTCAGGAGAAACGTTTCCTTGAAACTGCTGTGCTGTGCGTTCGTTCACCTAAGAGAGTTGAATCCATGTTCAGATTCAGCGAGTCAGAAACACGTTTCTTCTTGGAGCTGCGTTGGGATATTCCCGAGTGAAGGGGACCATAGGCTGTACAGAGAAATATCTGCTTCTAGAACCAAAACGGAGCTATCTAACCGAATGGTTGTCAATGTGCGCATTCAACTGACAGAGTTAAACTTACGTGTGGATTCAGCGGTTTTGCAAACCCTTTCTGTGCAGAATCCCAAAACCGGTATTTCCAGCCCGCTGCCAGCATACGTACTAAACAGCAGGAAACTTCGTCTAAAACTCAGGAGAAACGTTTCCTTGAAACTGCTCTTCTGTGCGTTCGTTCACCTAAGAGAGTTGAATCTATGTTGAGATTCAGCGAGTCAGAAACACGTTTCTTCTAGGAGCTGCGTTGGGATATTCCCGAGTGAATGGGACCATAGGCTGTACAGAGAAATATCTGCTTCTAAAACCAAAACGGAGCTATCTAACTGAATGGTTGTCAATGTGTGCATTCAACTGACAGAGGTAAAGTCACGTGTGGATTCAGCGGTTTGCCAACACTTTCTGTGCAGAATCCCAAAACCGGTATTTCCAGGCCAATGCCGGCATACGTACTAAACAGCAGGAAACTTCGTCTAAAACTCAGGAGAAACGTTTCCTTGAAACTGCTCTGCTGTGCGTTCATTCACCTAAGAGAGTTGAATCTATGTTGAGATTCAGCGAGTCAGAAACACGTTTCTTCGAGGAGCTGCGTTGGGATATACCCGAGTGAATGGGACCATAGGCTGTACAGAGAAATATCTGCTTCTAAAACCAAAACGGAGCTATCTAACTGAATGGTTGTCAATGTGTGCATTCAACTGACAGAGTTAAACTCACGTGTGGATTCAGCGGTTTGCAAACCCTTTCTGTGCAGAATCCCAAAACCGGTATTTCCAGCCCAATGCCGGCATACGTACTAAACAGCAGGAAACTTCGTCTAAAACTCAGGAGAAACGTTTCCTTGAAACAGCTCTTCTGTGCGTTCGTTCACCTAAGAGAGTTGAATCTATGTTGAGATTCAGCGAGTCAGAAACACGTTACTTCTAGGAGCTGCGTTGGGATATTCCCGAGTGAAGGGGACCATAGGCTGTACAGAGAAATATCTGCTTCTAGAACCAAAACGGAGCTATCTAACTGAATGGTTGTCAATGTGCGCATTCAACTGACAGAGTAAAACTCACGTGTGGATTCAGCGGTTTGTCAACCCTTTCTGTGCAGAATCCCAAAACCGGTATTTCCAGCCCAATGCCGGCATACATACTAAACAGCAGGAAACCTCGTCTAAAACTCAGGAGAAACGTTTCCTTGAAACTGCTGTGCTGTGCGTTCGTTCACCTAAGAGAGTTAAATCTATGTTGAGATTCAGCGAGTCAGAAACACGTTTCTTCTAGGAGATGCGTTGGGATATTCCCGAGTGAATGGGACCATAGTCTGTACACACAAATATCTGCTTCTAAAACCAAAACGGAGCTATCTAACTGAATGGTTGTCAATGTGTGCATTCAACTGACAGAGTTAAACTCACGTGTGGATTCAGCGGTTTTGCAAACCCTTTCTGTGCAGAATCCCAAAACCGGTATTTCTAGCCCACTGCCAGCATACGTACTAAACAGCAGGAACCTTCGTCTAAAACTCAGGAGAAACGTTTCCTTGAAACTGCTCTGCTGTGCGTTCTTTCACCTAAGAGAGTTGAATCTCTGTTGAGATTCAGCGAGTAAGAAACACGTTTCTTCCTGGAGCTGCGTTGGGATATTCCCGAGTGAATGGGACCATAGGCTGTACAGAGAAATATCTGCTTCTAAAACCAAAACGGAGCTATCTAACTGAATGGTTGTCAATGTGTGCATTCAACTGACAGAGTTAAACTCACGTGTGGATTCAGCGGTTTGCAAACCCTTTCTGTGCAGAATCCGAAAACCGGTATTTCCAGCCCAATGCCGGCATACGTACTAAACAGCAGGAAACTTCGTCTAAAACTCAGGAGAAACGTTTCCTTGAAACTGCTCTGCTGTGCGTTCGTTCACCTAACAGAGTTGAATCTATGTTGAGATTCAGCGAGTCAGAAACACGTTTCTTCTAGGAGCTGCGTTGGGATATTCCCGAGTGAATGGGACCATAGGCTGTACAGAGAAATATCTGCTTCTAAAACCAAAACGGAGATATCTAACTGGATGGTTATCAATGTGTACATTCAACTGACAGAGTTAAACTCACGTGTGGATTCAGCGGTTTGCAAACCCTTTCTGTGCAGAATCCCAAAACCGGTATTTCCAGCCCAATGCCGGCATAAGTACTAAACAGCAGGAAACTTCGTCTAAAACTCAGGAGAAACGTTTCCTTGAAACTGCTCTGCTGTGCGTTCGTTCACCTAAGAGAGTTGAATCTATGTTGAGATTCAGCGAGTCAGAAACACGTTTCTTCTAGGAGCTGCGTTGGGATATACCCGAGTGAATGGGACCATAGGCTGTACAGAGAAATATCTGCTTCTAAAACCAAAACGGAGCTATCTAACTGAATGGTTGTCAATGTGTGCATTCAACTGACAGAGTTAAACTCACGTGTGGATTCAGCGGTTTGCAAACCCTTTCTGTGCAGAATCCCAAAACCGGTATTTCCAGCCCAATGCCGGCATACGTAGGAAACAGCAGGAAACTTCGTCTAAAACTCAGGAGAAACGTTTCCTTGACACTGCTCTCCTGTGCGTTCGTTCACCTAAGAGAGTTCAATCTATGCTGAGATTCAGCGAGTCAGAAACACGTTTCTTCTAGGAGCTGCGTTGGGATATTCCCGAGTGAATGGGACCATAGGCTGTACAGACAAATATCTGCTTCTAAAACCAAAACGGAGCTATCTAACTGAATGGTTATCAATGTGTGCATTCAACTGACAGAGTTAAACTCACGTGTGGATTCAGCGGTTTGCCAACCCTTTCTGTGCAGAATCCCAAAACCGGTATTTCCAGCCCAATGCAGGCATACGTACTAAACAGCAGGAAACTTCGTCTAAAACTCAGGAGAAACGTTTCCTTGAAACTGCTCTGCTGTGCGTTCATTCACCTAAGAGAGTTGAATCTATTTTGAGATTCAGCGAGTCAGAAACACGTTTCTTCGAGGAGCTGCGTTGGGATATTCCCGAGTGAAAGGGACCATAGGCTGTACAGAGAAATATCTGCTTCTAAAACCAAAACGGAGCTATCTAACTGAATGGTTGTCAATGTGTGCATTCAACTGACAGAGTTAAACTCACGTGTGGATTCAGCGGTTTGCAAACCCTTTCTGTGCAGAATCCCAAAACCGGTATTTCCAGCCCAATGCCGGCATACGTACTAAACAGCAGGAAACTTCGTCTAAAACTCAGGAGAAACGTTTCCTTGAAACTGCTCTGCTGTGCGTTCGTTCACCTAAGAGAGTTGAATCTATGCTGAGATTCAGCGAGTCGGAAACACGTTTCTTCTAGTAGCTGCGTTGCGATATTCCCGAGTGAATGGGACCATAAGCTGTACAGACAAATATCTGCTTCTAAAACCAAAACGGAGCTATCTAACTGAATGGTTGTCAATGTGTGCATTCAACTGACAGAGTTAAGCTCACGTGTGGATTCAGCGGTTTTGCAAACCCTTTCTGTGCAGAATCACAAAACCGGTATTTCCAGCCCGCTGCCAGCATACGTACTAAACAGCAGGAAACTTCGTCTAAAACTCAGGAGAAACGTTTCCTTGAAACTGCTCTGCTGTGCGTTCGTTCACCTAAGAGAGTTGAATCTATGTTGAGATTCAGCGAGTCAGAAACACGGTTCTTCTAGGAGCTGCGTTGGGATATTCCCGAGTGAATGGGACCATAGGCTGTACAGAGAAATATCTGCTTCTAAAACCAAAACGGAGCTATCTAACTGAATGGTTGTCAATGTGTGCATTCAACTGACAGAGGTAAAGTCACGTGTGGATTCAGCGGTTTGCCAGCCCTTTCTGTGCAGAATCCCAAACCGGTATTTGCAGCCCAAGGCCGGCATACGTACGAAACAGCAGGAAACTTCGTCTAAAACACAGGAGAAACGTTTCCTTGAAACTGCTCTGCTGTGCGTTCGTTCACCTAAGAGAGTTGAATCAATGTTGAGATTCAGCGAGTCAGAAACACGTTTCTTCTAGGAGCTGCGTTGGGATATTCCCGAGTGAAGGGGACCATAGGCTGTACAGAGAAATATCTGCTTCTAAAACCAAAACGGAGCTATCTAACTGAATGGTTGTCAATATGTGCATTCAACTGACAGAGTTAAACTCACGTGTGGATTCAGCGGATTGCCAACCCTTTCTGTGCAGAATCCCAAAACCGGTATTTCCAGCCCAATGCCGGCATACGTACTAAACAGCAGGAAACTTCGTCTAAAACTCAGGAGAAACGTTTCCTTGAAACTGCTCTGCCGTGCGTTCGTTCACCTAAGAGAGTTGAATCTATGTTGAGATTCAGCGAGTCAGAAACACGTTTCTTCTAGGAGCTGCGTTGGGATATTCCCGAGTGAAGGGGACCATAGGCTGTACAGAGAAATATCTGCTTCTAGAACCAAAACGGAGCTATCTAACTGAATGGTTGTCAATGTGCGCATTCAACAGACAGAGTTAAACTCACGTGTGGATTCAGCGGTTTGCCAACCCTTTCTGTGCAGAATCCCAAAACCGGTATTTCCAGCCCAATGCCGGCATACATACTAAACAGCAGGCAACTTCGTCTAAAACTCAGGAGAAACGTTTCCTTGAAACTGCTGTGCTGTGCGTTCGTTCACCTAAGAGAGTTGAATCTATGCTGAGATTCAGCGAGTCAGAAACACGTTTTTTCTAGGAGCTGCGTTGGGATATTCCCGAGTGAATGGGACCATAGGCTGTACAGACAAATATCTGCTTCTAAAACCAAAACGGAGCTATCTAACTGAATGGTTGTCAATGTGTGCATTCAACTGAGAGAGTTAAACTCACGTGTGGATTCAGCGGTTTGCCAACCCTTTCTGTGCAGAATCCCAAAACCGGTATTTCCAGCCCAATGCCGGCATACGTACTAAACAGCAGGAAACTTCGTCTAAAACTCAGGAGAAACGTTTCCTTGAAACTGCTCTGCTGTGCGTTCGTTCACCTAAGAGAGTTGAATCTATGTTGAGATTCAGCGAGTCAGAAACACGTTTCTTCTTGGAGCTGCGTTGGGATATTCCCGAGTGAAGGGGACCATAGGCTGTACAGAGAAATATCTGCTTCTAGAACCAAAACGGAGCTATCTAACTGAATGGTTGTCAATGTGTGCATTCAACTGACAGAGTTAAACTCACGTGTGGATTCAGCGGTTTTGCAAACCCTTTCTGTGCAGAATCCCAAAACCGGTATTTCCAGCCCGCTGCCAGCATACGTACTAAACAGCAGGAAACTTCGTCTAAAACTCAGGAGAAACGTTTCCTTGAAACTGCTCTGCTGTGCGTTCTTTCACCTAAGAGAGTTGAATCTCTGTTGAATTTCAGCGAGTCAGAAACAAGTTTCTTCCTGGAGCTGCGTTGGGATATTCCCGAGTGAATGGGACCATAGGCTGTACAGAGAAATATCTGCTTCTAAAACCAAAACGGAGCTATGTAACTGAATGTTTGCCAATGTGTGCATTCAACTAACAGAGTTAAACTCACATGTGGATTCAGCGGTTTGCAAAACCTTTCTGTGCAGAATCCCAAAACCAGTATTTCCAGCCCAATGCCTGCATACGTACTAAACAGCAGTAAACTTCTTCTAAAACACAGGAGAAACGTTTCCTTGAAACTGCTCTGCTGTGCGTTCGTTCACCTAACAGAGCTGAATCTCTGTTGAGATTCAGCGAGTAAGAAACACGTTTCTTCCTGGAGCTGCGTTGGGATATTCCCGAGTGAATGGGACCATAGGCTGTACAGAGAAATATCTGCTTCTAAAACCAAAACGGAGCTATCTAACTGAATGGTTGTCAATGTGTGCATTCAACTGACAGAGTTAAACTCACGTGTGGATTCAGCGGTTTGCAAACCCTTTCTGTGCAGAATCCCAAAACCGGTATTTCCAGCCCAATGCCGGCATACGTACTAAACAGCAGGAAACTTCTTCTAAAACACAGGAGAAACGTTTCCTTGAAACTGCTCTGCTGTGCGGTCGTTCACCTAACAGAGTTGAATCTATGTTGAGATTCAGCGAGTCAGAAACACGTTTCTTCTAGGAGCTGCGTTGGGATATTCCCGAGTGAATGGGACCATAGGCTGTACAGAGAAATATCTGCTTCTAAAACCAAAACGGAGCTATCTAACTGGATGGTTATCAATGTGTACATTCAACTGACAGAGTTAAACTCACGTGTGGATTCAGCGGTTTGCAAACCCTTTCTGTGCAGAATCCCAAAACCGGTATTTCCAGCCCAATGCCGGCATACGTACGAAACAGCAGGCAACTTCGTCTAAAACTCAGGAGAAACGTTTCCTTGACACTGCTCTGCTGTGCGTTCGTTCACCTAAGAGAGTTCAATCTATGCTGAGATTCAGCGAGTCAGAAACGCGTTTCTTCTAGGAGCTGCGTTGGGATATTCCCGAGTGAATGGGACCATAGGCTGTACAGACAAATATCTGCTTCTAAAACCAAAACGGAGATATCTAACTGAATGGTTGTCAATGTGTGCATTCAACTGACAGAGTTAAACTCACGTGTGGATTCAGCGGTTTGCAAACCCTTTCTGTGCAGAATCCCAAAACCGGTATTTCCAGCCCAATGCCGGCATACGTACTAAACAGCAGGAAACTTCGTCTAAAACTCAGGAGAAACGTTTCCTTGAAACTGCTCTGCTGTGCGTTCGTTCACCTAAGAGAGTTGAATCTATGTTGAGATTCAGCGAGTCGGAAACAGGTTTCTTCTAGGAGCTGCGTTGCGATATTCCCGAGTGAATGGGACCATAGGCTGTACAGACAAATATCTGCTTCTAAAACCAAAACGGAGCTATCTAACTGAATGGTTGTCAATGTGTTCATTCAACTGACAGAGTTAAGCTCACGTGTGGATTCAGCGGTTTTGCAAACCCTTTTTGTGCAGAATCACAAAACCGGTATTTCCAGCCCGCTGCCAGCATACGTACTAAACAGCAGGAAACTTCGTCTAAAACTCAGGTGAAACGTTTCCTTGAAACTGCTCTGCTGTGCGTTCGTTCACCTAAGAGAGTTGAATCTATGTTGAGATTCAGCGAGTCAGAAACACGTTTCTTCTAGGAGCTGCGTTGGGATATTCCCGAGTGAATGGGACCATAGGCTGTAAAGAGAAATATCTGCTTCTATAACCAAAACGGAGCTATCTAACTGAATGGTTGTCAATGTGTGCATTCAACTGACAGAGGTAAAGTCACGTGTGGATTCAGCGGTTTGCCAGCCCTTTCTGTGCAGAATCCCAAACCGGTATTTGCAGCCCAATGCCGGCATACGTACGAAACAGCAGGAAATTTCGTCTAAAACACAGGAGAAACGTTTCCTTGAAACTGCTCTGCTGTGCGTTCGTTCACCTAAGAGAGTTGAATCAATGTTGAGATTCAGCGAGTCAGAAACACGTTTCTTCTAGGAGCTGCGTTGGGATATTCCCGAGTGAATGGGACCATAGGCTGTACAGAGAAATATCTGCTTCTAAAACCAAAACGGAGCTATCTAACTGAATGGTTGTCAATGTGTGCATTCAACTGACAGAGTTAAACTCACGTGTGGATTCAGCGGTTTGCCAACCCTTTCTGTGCAGAATCCCAAAACCGGTATTTCCAGCCCAATGCCGGCATACGTACGAAACAGCAGGAAACTTCGTCTAAAACTCAGGAGAAACGTTTCCTTGACACTGCTCTGGTGTGCGTTCGTTCACCTAAGAGAGTTGAATCTATGCTGAGATTCAGCGAGTCAGAAACACGTTTTTTCTAGGAGCTGCGTTGGGATATTCCCGAGTGAATGGGACCATAGGCTGTACAGACAAATATCTGCTTCTAAAACCAAAACGGAGCTATCTAACTGAATGTTTATCAATGTGTGCATTCAACTGACAGAGTTAAACTCACGTGTGGATTCAGCGGTTTGCCAACCCTTTCTGTGCAGAATCCCAAAACCGGTATTTCCAGCCCAATGCCGGCATACGTACTAAACAGCAGGAAACTTCGTCTAAAACTCAGGAGAAACGTTTCCTTGAAACTGCTCTGCTGTGCGTTCATTCACCTAAGAGAGTTGAATCTATGTTGAGATTCAGGGAGTCAGAAACACGTTTCGTCGAGGAGCTGCGTTGGGATATACCCGAGTGAATGGGACCATAGGCTGTACAGAGAAATATCTGCTTCTAAAACCAAAACGGAGCTATCTAACTGAATGGTTGTCAATGTGTGCATTCAACTGACAGAGTTAAACTCACGTGTGGATTCAGCGGTTTGCAAACCCTTTCTGTGCAGAATCCCAAAACCGGTATTTCCAGCCCAATGTCGGCATACGTACTAAACAGCAGGAAACTTCGTCTAAAACTCAGGAGAAACGTTTCCTTGAAACTGCTCTGCTGTGAGTTCGTTCACCTAAGAGAGTTGAATCTATGTTGAGATTCAGCGAGTCAGAAACACGTTTCTTCTAGGAGCTGCGTTGGGATATTCCCGAGTGAAGGGGACCATAGGCTGTACAGAGAAATATCTGCTTCTAGAACCAAAACGGAGCTATCTAACTGAATGGTTGTCAATGTGCGCATTCAACTGACAGAGTTAAACTCACGTGTGGATTCAGCGGTTTGCCAACCCTTTCTGTGCAGAATCCCAAAACCGGTATTTCCAGCCCAATGCCGGCATACATACTAAACAGCAGGAAACTTCGTCTAAAACTCAGGAGAAACGTTTCCTTGAAACTGCTGTGCTGTGCGTTCGTTCACCTAAGAGAGTTAAATCTATGTTGAGATTCAGCGAGTCAGAAACACGTTTCTTCTAGGAGCTGCGTTGGGATATTCCCGAGTGAATGGGACCAGAGGCTGTACACACAAATATCTGCTTCTAAAACCAAAACGGAGCTATCTAATTGAATGGTTGTCAATGTGTGCATTCAACTGACAGAGTTAAACTCACGTGTGGATTCAGCGGTTTTGCAAACCCTTTCTGTGCAGAATCCCAAAACCGGTATTTCTAGCCCACTGCCAGCATACGTACTAAACAGCAGGAACCTTTGTCTAAAACTCAGGAGAAACGTTTCCTTGAAACTGCTCTGCTGTGCGTTCTTTCACCTAAGAGAGTTGAATCTCTGTTGAATTTCAGCGAGTCAGAAACAAGTTTCTTCCTGGAGCTGCGTTGGGATATTCCCGAGTGAATGTGACCATAGGCTGTACAGAGAAATATCTGCTTCTAAAACCAAAACGGAGCTATGTAACTGAATGTTTGCCAATGTGTGCATTCAACTAACAGAGTTAAACTCACATGTGGATTCAGCGGTTTGCAAACCCTTTCTGTGCAGAATCCCAAAACCAGTATTTCCAGCCCAATGCCTGCATACGTACTAAACAGCAGTAAACTTCTTCTAAAACACAGGAGAAACGTTTCCTTGAAACTGCTCTGCTGTGCGTTCGTACACCTAACAGAGCTGAATCTCTGTTGAGATTCAGCGAGTAAGAAACACGTTTCTTCCTGGAGCTGCGTTGGGATATTCCCGAGTGAATGGGACCATAGGCTGTACAGAGAAATATCTGCTTCTAAAACCAAAACGGAGCTATCTAACTGAATGGTTGTCAATGTGTGCATTCAACTGACAGAGTTAAACTCACGTGTGGATTCAGCGGTTTGCAAACCCTTTCTGTGCAGAATCCCAAAACCGGTATTTCCAGCCCAATGCCGGCATACGTACTAAACAGCAGGAAACTTCTTCTAAAACACAGGAGAAACGTTTCCTTGAAACTGCTCTGCTGTGCGATCGTTCACCTAACAGAGTTGAATCTATGTTGAGATTCAGCGAGTCAGAAACACGTTTCTTCTAGGAGCTGCGTTGGGATATTCCCGAGTGAATGGGACCATAGGCTGTACAGACAAATATCTGCTTCTAAAACCAAAACGGAGCTATCTAACTGAATGGTTGTCAATGTGTGCATTCAACTGACAGAGTTAAACTCACGTGTGGATTCAGCGGTTTGCAAACCCTTTCTGTGCAGAATCCCAAAACCGGTATTTCCAGCCCAATGCCGGCATACGTACTAAACAGCAGGAAACTTCGTCTAAAACTCAGGAGAAACGTTTCCTTGAAACTACTCTGCTGTGCGTTCGTTCACATAAGAGAGTTGAATCTATGTTGAGATTCAGCGAGTCGGAAACAGGTTTCTTCTAGGAGCTGCGTTGCGATATTCCCGAGTGAATGGGACCATAGGCTGTACAGACAAATATCTGCTTCTAAAACCAAAACGGAGCTATCTAACTGAATGGTTGTCAATGTGTTCATTCAACTGACAGAGTTAAGCTCACGTGTGGATTCAGCGGTTTTGCAAACCCTTTTTGTGCAGAATCACAAAACCGGTATTTCCAGCCCGCTGCCAGCATACGTACTAAACAGCAGGAAACTTCGTCTAAAACTCAGGTGAAACGTTTCCTTGAAACTGCTCTGCTGTGCGTTCGTTCACCTAAGAGAGTTGATTCTATGTTGAGATTCAGCGAGTCAGAAACACGTTTCTTCTAGGAGCTGCGTTGGGATATTCCCGAGTGAATGGGACCATAGGCTGTAAAGAGAAATATCTGCTTCTATAACCAAAACGGAGCTATCTAACTGAATGGTTGTCAATGTGTGCATTCAACTGACAGAGGTAAAGTCACGTGTGGATTCAGCGGTTTGCCAGCCCTTTCTGTGCAGAATCCCAAACCGGTATTTGCAGCCCAATGCCGGCATACGTACGAAACAGCAGGAAATTTCGTCTAAAACACAGGAGAAACGTTTCCTTGAAACTGCTCTGCTGTGCGTTCGTTCACCTAAGAGAGTTGAATCAATGTTGAGATTCAGCGAGTCAGAAACACGTTTCTTCTAGGAGCTGCGTTGGGATATTCCCGAGTGAAGGGGACCATAGGCTGTACAGACAAATATCTGCTTCTAAAACCAAAACGGAGCTATCTAACTGAATGTTTATCAATGTGTGCATTCAACTGACAGAGTTAAACTCACGTGTGGATTCAGCGGTTTGCCAACCCTTTCTGTGCAGAATCCCAAAACCGGTATTTCCAGCCCAATGCCGGCATACGTACTAAACAGCAGGAAACTTCGTCTAAAACTCAGGAGAAACGTTTCCTTGAAACTGCTCTGCTGTGCGTTCATTCACCTAAGAGAGTTGAATCTATGTTGAGATTCAGGGAGTCAGAAACACGTTTCTTCGAGGAGCTGCGTTGGGATATACCCGAGTGAATGGGACCATAGGCTGTACAGAGAAATATCTGCTTCTAAAACCAAAACGGAGCTATCTAACTGAATGGTTGTCAATGTGTGCATTCAACTGACAGAGTTAAACTCACGTGTGGATTCAGCGGTTTGCAAACCCTTTCTGTGCAGAATCCCAAAACCGGTATTTCCAGCCCAATGTCGGCATACGTACTAAACAGCAGGAAACTTCGTCTAAAACTCAGGAGAAACGTTTCCTTGAAACTGCTCTTCTGTGCGTTCGTTCACCTAAGAGAGTTGAATCTATGTTGAGATTCAGCGAGTCAGAAACACGTTTCTTCTAGGAGCTGCGTTGGGATATTCCCGAGTGAAGGGGACCATAGGCTGTACAGAGAAATATCTGCTTCTAGAACCAAAACGGAGCTATCTAACTGAATGGTTGTCAATGTGCGCATTCAACTGACAGAGTAAAACTCACGTGTGGATTCAGCGGTTTGTCAACCCTTTCTGTGCAGAATCCCAAAACCGGTATTTCCAGCCCAATGCCGGCATACATACTAAACAGCAGGAAACCTCGTCTAAAAATCAGGAGAAACGTTTCCTTGAAACTGCTGTGCTGTGCGTTCGTTCACCTAAGAGAGTTAAATCTATGTTGAGATTCAGCGAGTCAGAAACACGTTTCTTCTAGGAGATGCGTTGGGATATTCCCGAGTGAATGGGACCATAGGCTGTACACACAAATATCTGCTTCTAAAACCAAAACGGAGCTATCTAACTGAATGGTTGTCAATGTGTGCATTCAACTGACAGAGTTAAACTCACGTGTGGATTCAGCGGTTTGCCAACCCTTTCTGTGCAGAATCCCAAAACCGGTATTTCCAGACCAATGCCGGCATACGTACTAAACAGCAGGAAACTTCGTCTAAAACTCAGGAGAAACGTTTCCTTGAAACTGCTCTGCTGTGCGTTCTTTCACCTAAGAGAGTTGAATCTCTGTTGAGATTCAGCGAGTAAGAAACACGTTTCTTCCTGGAGCTGCGTTGGGATATTCCCGAGTGAATGGGACCATAGGCTGTACAGAGAAATATCTGCTTCTAAAACCAAAACGGAGCTATCTACCTGAATGGTTGTCAATGTGTGCATTCAACTGACAGAGTTAAACTCACGTGTGGATTCAGCGGTTTGCAAACCCTTTCTGTGCAGAATCCCAAAACCGGTATTTCCAGCCCAATGCCGGCATACGTACTAAACAGCAGGAAACTTCTTCTAAAACACAGGAGAAACGTTTCCTTGAAACTGCTCTGCTGTGCGTTCGTTCACCTAAGAGAGTTGAATCTATGTTGAGATTCAGCGAGTCAGAAACACGTTTCTTCTAGGAGCTGCGTTGGGATATTCCCGAGTGAATGGGACCATAGGCTGTACAGAGAAATATCTGCTTCTAAAACCAAAACGGAGCTATCTAACTGGATAGTTATCAATGTGTACATTCAACTGACAGAGTTAAACTCACGTGTGGATTCAGCGGTTTGCAAACCCTTTCTGTGCAGAATCCCAAAACCGGTATTTCCAGCCCAATGCCGGCATAAGTACTAAACAGCAGGAAACTTCGTCTAAAACTCAGGAGAAACGTTTCCTTGAAACTGCTCTGCTGTGCGTTCGTTCACCTAAGAGAGTTGAATCTATGTTGAGATTCAGCGAGTCAGAAACACGTTTCTTCTAGGAGCTGCGTTGGGATATACCCGAGTGAATGGGACCATACGCTGTACAGACAAATATCTGCTTCTAAAACCAAAACGGAGCTATCTAACTGAATGGTTGTCAATGTGTTCATTCAACTGACAGAGTTAAGCTCACGTGTGGATTCAGCGGTTTTGCAAACCCTTTCTGTGCAGAATCACAAAACCGGTATTTCCAGCCCGCTGCCAGCATACGTACTAAACAGCAGGAAACTTCGTCTAAAACTCAGGTGAAACGTTTCCTTGAAACTGCTCTGCTGTGCGTTCGTTCACCTAAGAGAGTTGAATCTATGTTGAGATTCAGCGAGTCAGAAACACGTTTCTTCTAGGAGCTGCATTGGGATATTCCCGAGTGAATGGGACCATAGGCTGTACAGAGAAATATCTGCTTCTAGAACCAAAACGGAGCTATCTAACTGAATGGTTGTCAATGTGTGCATTCAACTGACAGAGGTAAAGTCACGTGTGGATTCAGCGGTTTGCCAGCCCTTTCTGTGCAGAATCCCAAACCGGTATTTGCAGCCCAATGCCGGCATACGTACGAAACAGCAGGAAATTTCGTCTAAAACACAGGAGAAACGTTTCCTTGAAACTGCTCTGCTGTGCGTTCGTTCACCTAAGAGAGTTGAATCAATGTTGAGATTCAGCGAGTCAGAAACACGTTTCTTCTAGGAGCTGCGTTGGGATATTCCCGAGTGAAGGGGACCATAGGCTGTACAGAGAAATATCTGCTTCTAAAATCAAAACGGAGCTATCTAACTGAATGGTTGTCAATGTGTGCATTCAACTGACAGAGTTAAACTCACGTGTGGATTCAGCGGATTGCCAACCCTTTCTGTGCAGAATCCCAAAACCGGTATTTCCAGCCCAATGCCGGCATACGTACTAAACAGCAGGAAACTTCGTCTAAAACTCAGGAGAAACGTTTCCTTGAAACTGCTCTGCTGTGCGTTCGTTCACCAGGAGAGTTGAATCTCTGTTGAGATTCAGCGAGTCAGAAACACGTTTCTTCCTGGAGCTGCGTTGGGATATTCCCGAGTGAAGGGGACCATAGGCTGTACAGAGAAATATCTGCTTCTAGAACCAAAACGGAGCTATCTAACTGAATGGTTGTCAATGTGCGCATTCAACTGACAGAGTAAAACTCACGTGTGGATTCAGCGGTTTGCCAACCCTTTCTGTGCAGAATCCCAAAACCGGTATTTCCAGCCCAATGCCGGCATACATACTAAACAGCAGGAAACTTCGTCTAAAACTCAGGAGAAACGTTTCCTTGAAACTGCTGTGCTGTGCGTTCGTTCACCTAAGAGAGTTGAATCTATGCTGAGATTCAGCGAGTCAGAAACACGTTTTTTCTAGGAGCTGCGTTGGGATATTCCCGAGTGAATGGGACCATAGGCTGTACAGACAAATATCTGCTTCTAAAACCAAAACGGAGCTATCTAACTGAATGTTTATCAATGTGTGCATTCAACTGACAGAGTTAAACTCACGTGTGGATTCAGCGGTTTGCAAACCCTTTCTGTGCAGAATCCCAAAAGCGGTATTTCCAGCCCAATGCCGACATACGTACTAAACAGCAGGAAACTTCGTCTAAAACTCAGGAGAAACGTTTCCTTGAAACTGCTCTGCTGTGCGTTCATTCACCTAAGAGAGTTGAATCTATGTTGAGATTCAGCGAGTCAGAAACACGTTTCTTCGAGGAGCTGCGTTGGGATATACCCGAGTGAATGGCACCATAGGCTGTACAGAGAAATATCTGCTTCTAAAACCAAAACGGAGCTATCTAACTGAATGGTTGTCAATGTGTGCATTCAACTGACAGAGTTAAACTCACGTGTGGATTCAGCGGTTTGCAAACCCTTTCTGTGCAGAATCCCAAAACCGGTATTTCCAGCCCAATGTCGGCATACGTACTAAACAGCAGGAAACTTCGTCTAAAACTCAGGAGAAACGTTTCCTTGAAACTGCTCTTCTGTGCGTTCGTTCACCTAAGAGAGTTGAATCTATGTTGAGATTCAGCGAGTCAGAAACACGTTTCTTCTAGGAGCTGCGTTGGGATATTCCCGAGTGAAGGGGACCATAGGCTGTACAGAGAAATATCTGCTTCTAGAACCAAAACGGAGCTATCTAACTGAATGGTTGTCAATGTGCGCATTCAACTGACAGAGTAAAACTCACGTGTGGATTCAGCGGTTTGTCAACCCTTTCTGTGCAGAATCCCAAAACCGGTATTTCCAGCCCAATGCCGGCATACGTACTAAACAGCAGGAAACCTCGTCTAAAACTCAGGAGAAACGTTTCCTTGAAACTGCTGTGCTGTGCGTTCGTTCACCTAAGAGAGTTAAATCTATGTTGAGATTCAGCGAGTCAGAAACACGTTTCTTCTAGGAGATGCGTTGGGATATTCCCGAGTGAATGGGACCATAGGCTGTACACACAAATATCTGCTTCTAAAACCAAAACGGAGCTATCTAACTGAATGGTTGTCAATGTGTGCATTCAACTGACAGAGTTAAACTCACGTGTGGATTCAGCGGTTTTGCAAACCCTTTCTGTGCAGAATCCCAAAACCGGTATTTCTAGCCCACTGCCAGCATACGTACTAAACAGCAGGAACCTTCGTCTAAAACTCAGGAGAAACGTTTCCTTGAAACTGCTCTGCTGTGCGTTCTTTCACCTAAGAGAGTTGAATCTCTGTTGAGATTCAGCGAGTAAGAAACACGTTTCTTCCTGGAGCTGCGTTGGGATATTCCCGAGTGAATGGGACCATAGGCTGTACAGAGAAATATCTGCTTCTAAAACCAAAACGGAGCTATCTAACTGAATGGTTGTCAATGTGTGCATTCAACTGACAGAGTTAAACTCACGTGTGGATTCAGCGGTTTGCAAACCCTTTCTGTGCAGAATCCCAAAACCGGTATTTCCAGCCCAATGCCGGCATACGTACGAAACAGCAGGAAACTTCGTCTAAAACTCAGGAGAAACGTTTCCTTGACACTGCTCTGGTGTGCGTTCGTTCACCTAAGAGAGTTGAATCTATGCTGAGATTCAGCGAGTCAGAAACACGTTTTTTCTAGGAGCTGCGTTGGGATATTCCCGAGTGAATGGGACCATAGGCTGTACAGACAAATATCTGCTTCTAAAACCAAAACGGAGCTATCTAACTGAATGTTTATCAATGTGTGCATTCAACTGACAGAGTTAAACTCACGTGTGGATTCAGCGGTTTGCCAACCCTTTCTGTGCAGAATCCCAAAACCGGTATTTCCAGCCCAATGCCGGCATACGTACTAAACAGCAGGAAACTTCGTCTAAAACTCAGGAGAAACGTTTCCTTGAAACTGCTCTGCTGTGCGTTCATTCACCTAAGAGAGTTGAATCTATGTTGAGATTCAGGGAGTCAGAAACACGTTTCTTCGAGGAGCTGCGTTGGGATATACCCGAGTGAATGGGACCATAGGCTGTACAGAGAAATATCTGCTTCTAAAACCAAAACGGAGCTATCTAACTGAATGGTTGTCAATGTGTGCATTCAACTGACAGAGTTAAACTCACGTGTGGATTCAGCGGTTTGCAAACCCTTTCTGTGCAGAATCCCAAAACCGGTATTTCCAGCCCAATGTCGGCATACGTACTAAACAGCAGGAAACTTCGTCTAAAACTCAGGAGAAACGTTTCCTTGAAACTGCTCTTCTGTGCGTTCGTTCACCTAAGAGAGTTGAATCTATGTTGAGATTCAGCGAGTCAGAAACACGTTTCTTCTAGGAGCTGCGTTGGGATATTCCCGAGTGAAGGGGACCATAGGCTGTACAGAGAAATATCTGCTTCTAGAACCAAAACGGAGCTATCTAACTGAATGGTTGTCAATGTGCGCATTCAACTGACAGAGTAAAACTCACGTGTGGATTCAGCGGTTTGTCAACCCTTTCTGTGCAGAATCCCAAAACCGGTATTTCCAGCCCAATGCCGGCATACATACTAAACAGCAGGAAACCTCGTCTAAAAATCAGGAGAAACGTTTCCTTGAAACTGCTGTGCTGTGCGTTCGTTCACCTAAGAGAGTTAAATCTATGTTGAGAATCAGCGAGTCAGAAACACGTTTCTTCTAGGAGATGCGTTGGGATATTCCCGAGTGAATGGGACCATAGGCTGTACACACAAATATCTGCTTCTAAAACCAAAACGGAGCTATCTAACTGAATGGTTGTCAATGTGTGCATTCAACTGACAGAGTTAAACTCACGTGTGGATTCAGCGGTTTGCCAACCCTTTCTGTGCAGAATCCCAAAACCGGTATTTCCAGCCCAATGCAGGCATACGTACTAAACAGCAGGAAACTTCGTCTAAAACTCAGGAGAAACGTTTCCTTGAAACTGCTCTGCTGTGCGTTCTTTCACCTAAGAGAGTTGAATCTCTGTTGAGATTCAGCGAGTAAGAAACACGTTTCTTCCTGGAGCTGCGTTGGGATATTCCCGAGTGAATGGGACCATAGGCTGTACAGAGAAATATCTGCTTCTAAAACCAAAACGGAGCTATCTAACTGAATGGTTGTCAATGTGTGCATTCAACTGACAGAGTTAAACTCACGTGTGGATTCAGCGGTTTGCAAACCCTTTCTGTGCAGAATCCCAAAACCGGTATTTCCAGCCCAATGCCGGCATACGTACGAAACAGCAGGAAACTTCGTCTAAAACTCAGGAGAAACGTTTTCTTGACACTGCTCTGCTGTGCGTTCGTTCACCTAAGAGAGTTCAATCTATGCTGAGATTCAGCGAGTCAGAAACACGTTTCTTCTAGGAGCTGCGTTGGGATATTCCCGAGTGAATGGGACCATAGGCTGTACAGAGAAATATCTGCTTCTAAAACCAAAACGGAGCTATCTAACTGAATGGTTGTCAATGTGTGCATTCAACTGACAGAGTTAAACTCACGTGTGGATTCAGCGGTTTGCAAACCCTTTCTGTGCAGAATCCCAAAACCGGTATTTCCAGCCCAATGCCGGCATACGTACGAAACAGCAGGAAACTTCGTCTAAAACTCAGGAGAAACGTTTCCTTGACACTGCTCTGGTGTGCGTTCGTTCACCTAAGAGAGTTGAATCTATGCTGAGATTCAGCGAGTCAGAAACACGTTTTTTCTAGGAGCTGCGTTGGGATATTCCCGAGTGAATGGGACCATAGGCTGTACAGACAAATATCTGCTTCTAAAACCAAAACGGAGCTATCTAACTGAATGTTTATCAATGTGTGCATTCAACTGACAGAGTTAAACTCACGTGTGGATTCAGCGGTTTGCAAACCCTTTCTGTGCAGAATCCCAAAACCGGTATTTCCAGCCCAATGCCGGCATACGTACTAAACAGCAGGAAACTTCGTCTAAAACTCAGGAGAAACGTTTCCTTGAAACTGCTCTGCTGTGCGTTCATTCACCTAAGAGAGTTGAATCTATGTTGAGATTCAGCGAGTCAGAAACACGTTTCTTCGAGGAGCTGCGTTGGGATATACCCGAGTGAATGGGACCATAGGCTGTACAGAGAAATATCTGCTTCTAAAACCAAAACGGAGCTATCTAACTGAATGGTTGTCAATGTGTGCATTCAACTGACAGAGTTAAACTCACGTGTGGATTCAGCGGTTTGCAAACCCTTTCTGTGCAGAATCCCAAAACCGGTATTTCCAGCCCAATGTCGGCATACGTACTAAACAGCAGGAAACTTCGTCTAAAACTCAGGAGAAACGTTTCCTTGAAACTGCTCTTCTGTGCGTTCGTTCACCTAAGAGAGTTGAATCTATGTTGAGATTCAGCGAGTCAGAAAAACGTTTCTTCTAGGAGCTGCGTTGGGATATTCCCGAGTGAAGGGGACCATAGGCTGTACAGAGAAATATCTGCTTCTAGAACCAAAACGGAGCTATCTAACTGAATGGTTGTCAATGTGCGCATTCAACTGACAGAGTAAAACTCACGTGTGGATTCAGCGGTTTTTCAACCCTTTCTGTGCAGAATCCCAAAACCGGTATTTCCAGCCCAATGCCGGCATACATACTAAACAGCAGGAAACCTCGTCTAAAACTCAGGAGAAACGTTTCCTTGAAACTGCTGTGCTGTGCGTTCGTTCACCTAAGAGAGTTAAATCTATGTTGAGATTCAGCGAGTCAGAAACACGTTTCTTCTAGGAGATGCGTTGGGATATTCCCGAGTGAATGGGACCATAGGCTGTACACACAAATATCTGCTTCTAAAACCAAAACGGAGCTATCTAACTGAATGGTTGTCAATGTGTGCATTCAACTGACAGAGTTAAACTCACGTGTGGATTCAGCGGTTTTGCAAACCCTTTCTGTGCAGAATCCCAAAACCGGTATTTCTAGCCCACTGCCAGCATACGTACTAAACAGCAGGAACCTTCGTCTAAAACTCAGGAGAAACGTTTCCTTGAAACTGCTCTGCTGTGCGTTCTTTCACCTAAGAGAGTTGAAACTCTGTTGAGATTCAGCGAGTAAGAAACACGTTTCTTCCTGGAGCTGCGATGGGATATTCCCGAGTGAATGGGACCATAGGCTGTACAGAGAAATATCTGCTTCTAAAACCAAAACGGAGCTATCTAACTGAATGGTTGTCAATGTGTGCATTCAACTGACAGAGTTAAACTCACGTGTGGATTCAGCGGTTTGCAAACCCTTTCTGTGCAGAATCCCAAAACCGTTATTTCCAGCCCAATGCCGGCATACGTACTAAACAGCAGGAAACTTCTTCTAAAACACAGGAGAAACGTTACCTTGAAACTGCTCTGCTGTGCGTTCGTTCACCTAACAGAGTTGAATCTATGTTGAGATTCAGCGAGTCAGAAACACGTTTCTTCTAGGAGCTGCGTTGGGATATTCCCGAGTGAATGGGACCATAGGCTGTACAGAGAAATATCTGCTTCTAAAACCAAAACGGAGCTATCTAACTGGATGGTTCTCAATGTGTACATTCAACTGACAGAGTTAAACTCACGTGTGGATTCAGCGGTTTGCAAACCCTTTCTGTGCAGAATCCCAAAACCGGTATTTCCAGCCCAATGCCGGCATAAGTACTAAACAGCAGGAAACTTCGTCTAAAACTCAGGAGAAACGTTTCCTTGAAACTGCTCTGCTGTGCGTTCATTCACCTAAGAGAGTTGAATCTATGCTGAGATTCAGCGAGTCAGAAACACGTTTTTTCTAGGAGCTGCGTTGGGATATTCCCGAGTGAATGGGACCATAGGCTGTACAGACAAATATCTGCTTCTAAAACCAAAACGGAGCTATCTAACTGAATGGTTGTCAATGTGTGCATTCAACTGACAGAGTTAAACTCACGTGTGGATTCAGCGGTTTGCAAACCCTTTCTGTGCAGAATCCCAAAACCGGTATTTCCAGCCCAATGTCGGCATACGTACTAAACAGCAGGAAACTTCGTCTAAAACTCAGGAGAAACGTTTCCTTGAAACTGCTCTTCTGTGCGTTCGTTCACCTAAGAGAGTTGAATCTATGTTGAGATTCAGCGAGTCAGAAACACGTTTCTTCTAGGAGCTGCGTTGGGATATTCCCGAGTGAAGGGGACCATAGGCTGTACAGAGAAATATCTGCTTCTAGAACCAAAACGGAGCTATCTAACTGAATGGTTGTCAATGTGCGCATTCAACTGACAGAGTAAAACTCACGTGTGGATTCAGCGGTTTTTCAACCCTTTCTGTGCAGAATCCCAAAACCGGTATTTCCAGCCCAATGCCGGCATACATACTAAACAGCAGGAAACCTCGTCTAAAACTCAGGAGAAACGTTTCCTTGAAACTGCTGTGCTGTGCGTTCGTTCACCTAAGAGAGTTAAATCTATGTTGAGATTCAGCGAGTCAGAAACACGTTTCTTCTAGGAGATGCGTTGGGATATTCCCGAGTGAATGGGACCATAGGCTGTACACACAAATATCTGCTTCTAAAACCAAAACGGAGCTATCTAACTGAATGGTTGTCAATGTGTGCATTCAACTGACAGAGTTAAACTCACGTGTGGATTCAGCGGTTTTGCAAACCCTTTCTGTGCAGAATCCCAAAACCGGTATTTCTAGCCCACTGCCAGCATACGTACTAAACAGCAGGAACCTTCGTCTAAAACTCAGGAGAAACGTTTCCTTGAAACTGCTCTGCTGTGCGTTCTTTCACCTAAGAGAGTTGAATCTCTGTTGAGATTCAGCGAGTAAGAAACACGTTTCTTCCTGGAGCTGCGTTGGGATATTCCCGAGTGAATGGGACCATAGGCTGTACAGAGAAATATCTGCTTCTAAAACCAAAACGGAGCTATCTAACTGAATGGTTGTCAATGTGTGCATTCAACTGACAGAGTTAAACTCACGTGTGGATTCAGCGGTTTGCAAACCCTTTCTGTGCAGAATCCCAAAACCGTTATTTCCAGCCCAATGCCGGCATACGTACTAAACAGCAGGAAACTTCTTCTAAAACACAGGAGAAACGTTTCCTTGAAACTGCTCTGCTGTGCGTTCGTTCACCTAACAGAGTTGAATCTATGTTGAGATTCAGCGAGTCAGAAACACGTTTCTTCTAGGAGCTCCGTTGGGATATTCCCGAGTGAATGGGACCATAGGCTGTACAGAGAAATATCTGCTTCTAAAACCAAAACGGAGCTATCTAACTGGATGGTTCTCAATGTGTACATTCAACTGACAGAGTTAAACTCACGTGTGGATTCAGCGGTTTGCCAACCCTTTCTGTGCAGAATCCCAAAACCGGTATTTCCAGCCCAATGCCGGCATAAGTACTAAACAGCAGGAAACTTCGTCTAAAACTCAGGAGAAACGTTTCCTTGAAACTGCTCTGCTGTGCGTTCGTTCACCTAAGAGAGTTGAATCTATGCTGAGATTCAGCGAGTCAGAAACACGTTTTTTCTAGGAGCTGCGTTGGGATATTCCCGAGTGAATGGGACCATAGGCTGTACAGACAAATATCTGCTTCTAAAACCAAAACGGAGCTATCTAACTGAATGTTTATCAATGTGTGCATTCAACTGACAGAGTTAAACTCACGTGTGGATTCAGCGGTTTGCAAACCCTTTCTGTGCAGAATCCCAAAACCGGTATTTCCAGCCCAATGCCGGCATACGTACTAAACAGCAGGAAACTTCGTCTAAAACTCAGGAGAAACGTTTCCTTGAAACTGCTCTGCTGTGCGTTCATTCACCTAAGAGAGTTGAATCTATGTTGAGATTCAGCGAGTCAGAAACACGTTTCTTCGAGGAGCTGCGTTGGGATATACCCGAGTGAATGGGACCATAGGCTGTACAGAGAAATATCTGCTTCTAAAACCAAAACGGAGCTATCTAACTGAATGGTTGTCAATGTGTGCATTCAACTGACAGAGTTAAACTCACGTGTGGATTCAGCGGTTTGCAAACCCTTTCTGTGCAGAATCCCAAAACCGGTATTTCCAGCCCAATGTCGGCATACGTACTAAACAGCAGGAAACTTCGTCTAAAACTCAGGAGAAACGTTTCCTTGAAACTGCTCTTCTGTGCGTTCGTTCACCTAAGAGAGTTGAATCTATGTTGAGATTCAGCGAGTCAGAAACACGTTTCTTCTAGGAGCTGCGTTGGGATATTCCCGAGTGAAGGGGACCATAGGCTGTACAGAGAAATATCTGCTTCTAGAACCAAAACGGAGCTATCTAACTGAATGGTTGTCAATGTGCGCATTCAACTGACAGAGTAAAACTCACGTGTGGATTCAGCGGTTTTGCAAACCCTTCCTGTGCAGAATCACAAAACCGGTATTTCCAGCCCGCTGCCAGCATACGTACTAAACAGCAGGAAACTTCGTCTAAAACTCAGGTGAAACGTTTCCTTGAAACTGCTCTGCTGTGCGTTCGTTCACCTAAGAGAGTTGAATCTATGTTGAGATTCAGCGAGTCAGAAACACGTTTCTTCTAGGAGCTCCGTTGGGATATTCCCGAGTGAATGGGACCATAGGCTGTACAGAGAAATATCTGCTTCTAAAACCAAAACGGAGCTATCTAACTGGATGGTTATCAATGTGTACATTCAACTGACAGAGTTAAACTCACGTGTGGATTCAGCGGTTTGCAAACCCTTTCTGTGCAGAATCCCAAAACCGGTATTTCCAGCCCAATGCCGGCATACGTACTAAACAGCAGGAAACTTCGTCTAAAACTCAGGAGAAACGTTTCCTTGAAACTGCTCTGCTGTGCGTTCGTTCACCTAAGAGAGTTGAATCTATGTTGAGATTCAGCGAGTCAGAAACACGTTTCTTCTAGGAGCTGCGTTGGGATATACCCGAGTGAATGGGACCATAGGCTGTACAGAGAAATATCTGCTTCTAAAACCAAAACAGAGCTATCTAACTGAATGGTTGTCAATGTGTGCATTCAACTGACAGAGTTAAACTCACGTGTGGATTCAGCGGTTTGCAAACCCTTTCTGTGCAGAATCCCAAAACCAGTATTTCCAGCCCAATGCCGGCATACGTACTAAACAGCAGGAAACTTCGTCTAAAACTCAGGAGAAACGTTTCCTTGACACTGCTCTGCTGTGCGTTCGTTCACCTAAGAGAGTTCAATCTATGCTGAGATTCAGCGAGTCAGAAACACGTTTCTTCTAGGAGCTGCGTTGGGATATTCCCGAGTGAATGGGACCATAGGCTGTACAGAGAAATATCTGCTTCTAGAACCAAAACGGAGCTATCTAACTGAATGGTTGTCAATGTGCGCATTCAACTGACAGAGTTAAACTCACGTGTGGATTCAGCGGTTTGCCAACCCTTTCTGTGCAGAATCCCAAAACCGGTATTTCCACCCCAATGCCGGCATACATACTAAACAGCAGGAAACTTCGTCTAAAACTCAGGAGAAACGTTTCCTTGAAACTGCTGTGCTGTGCGTTCGTTCACCTAAGAGAGTTAAATCTATGTTGAGATTCAGCGAGTCAGAAACACGTTTCTTCTAGGAGCTGCGTTGGGATATTCCCGAGTGAATGGGACCATAGGCTGTACACACAAATATCTGCTTCTAAAACCAAAACGGAGCTATCTAACTGAATGGTTGTCAATGTGTGCATTCAACTGACAGAGTTAAACTCACGTGTGGATTCAGCGGTTTGCAAACCCTTTCTGTGCAGAATCCCAAAACCGGTATTTCCAGCCCAATGCCGGCATACGTACGAAACAGCAGGAAACTTCGTCTAAAACTCAGGAGAAACGTTTCCTTGACACTGCTCTGCTGTGCGTTCGTTCACCTAAGAGAGTTGAATCTATGCTGAGATTCAGCGAGTCAGAAACACGTTTTTTCTAGGAGCTGCGTTGGGATATTCCCGAGTGAATGGGACCATAGGCTGTACAGAGAAATATCTGCTTCTAAAACCAAAACGGAGCTATCTAACTGAATGGTTGTCAATGTGTGCATTCAACTGACAGAGTTAAACTCACGTGTGGATTCAGCGGTTTGCCAACCCTTTCTGTGCAGAATCCCAAAACCGGTATTTCCAGCCCAATGCCGGCATACGTACTAAACAGCAGGAAACTTCGTCTAAAACTCAGGAGAAACGTTTCCTTGACACTGCTCTGCTGTGCGTTCGTTCACCTAAGAGAGTTGAATCTATGCTGAGATTCAGCGAGTCAGAAACACGTTTTTTCTAGGAGCTGCGTTGGGATATTCCCGAGTGAATGTTACCATAGGCTGTACAGAAAAATATCTGCTTCTAAAACCAAAACGGAGCTATCTAACTGAATGGTTGTCAATGTGTGCATTCAACTGACAGAGTTAAACTCACGTGTGGATTCAGCGGTTTGCCAACCCTTTCTGTGCAGAATCCCAAAACCGGTATTTCCAGCCCAATGCCGGCATACGTACTAAACAGCAGGAAACTTCGTCTAAAACTCAGGAGAAACGTTTCCTTGAAACTGCTCTGCTGTGCGTTCGTTCACCTAAGAGAGTTGAATCTATGTTGAGATTCAGCGAGTCAGAAACACGTTTCTTCTTGGAGCTGCGTTGGGATATACCCGAGTGAAGGGGACCATAGGCTGTACAGAGAAATATCTGCTTCTAGAACCAAAACGGAGCTATCTAACCGAATGGTTGTCAATGTGCGCATTCAACTGACAGAGTTAAACTCACGTGTGGATTCAGCGGTTTTGCAAACCCTTTCTGTGCAGAATCCCAAAACCGGTATTTCCAGCCCGCTGCCAGCATACGTACTAAACAGCAGGAAACTTCGTCTAAAACTCAGGAGAAACGTTTCCTTGAAACTGCTCTGCTGTGCATTCGTTCACCTAAGAGAGTTGAATCTATGTTGAGATTCAGCGAGTCAGAAACACGTTTCTTCTAGGAGCTGCGTTGGGATATTCCCGAGTGAATGGGACCATAGGCTGTACAGAGAAATATCTGCTTCTAAAACCAAAACGGAGCTATCTAACTGAATGGTTGTCAATGTGTGCATTCAACTGACAGAGGTAAAGTCACGTGTGGATTCAGCGGTTTGCCGACACTTTCTGTGCAGAATCCCAAAACCGGTATTTCCAGGCCAATGCCGGCATACGTACTAAACAGCAGGAAACTTCGTCTAAAACTCAGGAGAAACGTTTCCTTGAAACTGCTCTGCTGTGCGTTCATTCACCTAAGAGAGTTGAATCTATGTTGAGATTCAGCGAGTCAGAAACACGTTTCTTCGAGGAGCTGCGTTGGGATATACCCGAGTGAATGGGACCATAGGCTGTACAGAGAAATATCTGCTTCTAAAACCAAAACGGAGCTATCTAACTGAATGGTTGTCAATGTGTGCATTCAACTGACAGAGTTAAACTCACGTGTGGATTCAGCGGTTTGCAAACCCTTTCTGTGCAGAATCCCAAAACCGGTATTTCCAGCCCAATGCCGGCATACGTACTAAACAGCAGGAAACTTCGTCTAAAACTCAGGAGAAACGTTTCCTTGAAACTGCTCTTCTGTGCGTTCGTTCACCTAAGAGAGTTGAATCTATGTTGAGATTCAGCGAGTCAGAAACACGTTACTTCTAGGAGCTGCGTTGGGATATTCCCGAGTGAAGGGGACCATAGGCTGTACAGAGAAATATCTGCTTCTAGAACCAAAACGGAGCTATCTAACTGAATGGTTGTCAATGTGCGCATTCAACTGACAGAGTAAAACTCACGTGTGGATTCAGCGGTTTGTCAACCCTTTCTGTGCAGAATCCCAAAACCGGTATTTCCAGCCCAATGCCGGCATACATACTAAACAGCAGGAAACCTCGTCTAAAACTCAGGAGAAACGTTTCCTTGAAACTGCTCTGCTGTGCGTTCGTTCACCTAAGAGAGTTAAATCTATGTTGAGATTCAGCGAGTCAGAAACACGTTTCTTCTAGGAGATGCGTTGGGATATTCCCGAGTGAATGGGACCATAGGCTGTACACACAAATATCTGCTTCTAAAACCAAAACGGAGCTATCTAACTGAATGGTTGTCAATGTGTGCATTCAACTGACAGAGTTAAACTCACGTGTGGATTCAGCGGTTTTGCAAACCCTTTCTGTGCAGAATCCCAAAACCGGTATTTCTAGCCCACTGCCAGCATACGTACTAAACAGCAGGAACCTTCGTCTAAAACTCAGGAGAAACGTTTCCTTGAAACTGCTCTGCTGTGCGTTCTTTCACCTAAGAGAGTTGAATCTCTGTTGAGATTCAGCGAGTAAGAAACACGTTTCTTCCTGGAGCTGCGTTGGGATATTCCCGAGTGAATGGGACCATAGGCTGTACAGAGAAATATCTGCTTCTAAAACCAAAACGGAGCTATCTAACTGAAAGGTTGTCAATGTGTGCATTCAACTGACAGAGTTAAACTCACGTGTGGATTCAGCGGTTTGCAAACCCTTTCTGTGCAGAATCCCAAAACCGGTATTTCCAGCCCAATGCCGGCATACGTACTAAACAGCAGGAAACTTCGTCTAAAACTCAGGAGAAACGTTTCCTTGAAACTGCTCTGCTGTGCGTTCGTTCACCTAACAGAGTTGAATCTATGTTGAGATTCAGCGAGTCAGAAACACGTTTCTTCTAGGAGCTGCGTTGGGATATTCCCGAGTGAATGGGACCATAGGCTGTACAGAGAAATATCTGCTTCTAAAACCAAAACGGAGCTATCTAACTGGATGGTTATCAATGTGTACATTCAACTGACAGAGTTAAACTCACGTGTGGATTCAGCGGTTTTGCAAACCCTTTCTGTGCAGAATCCCAAAACCGGTATTTCCAGCCCAATGCCGGCATAAGTACTAAACAGCAGGAAACTTCGTCTAAAACTCAGGAGAAACGTTTCCTTGAAACTGCTCTGCTGTGCGTTCGTTCACCTAAGAGAGTTGAATCTATGTTGAGATTCAGCGAGTCAGAAACACGTTTCTTCTAGGAGCTGCGTTGGGATATACCCGAGTGAATGGGACCATAGGCTGTACAGAGAAATATCTGCTTCTAAAACCAAAACGGAGCTATCTAACTGAATGGTTGTCAATGTGTGCATTCAACTGACAGAGTTAAACTCACGTGTGGATTCAGCGGTTTGCAAAACCTTTCTGTGCAGAATCCCAAAACCGGTATTTCCAGCCCAATGCCGGCATACGTACGAAACAGCAGGAAACTTCGTCTAAAACTCAGGAGAAACGTTTCCTTGAAACTGCTCTGCTGTGCGTTCGTTCACCTAAGAGAGTTGAATCTATGCTGAGATTCAGCGAGTCGGAAACACGTTTCTTCTAGGAGCTGCGTTGCGATATTCCCGAGTGAATGGGACCATAAGCTGTACAGACAAATATCTGCTTCTAAAACCAAAACGGAGCTATCTAACTGAATGGTTGTCAATGTGTGCATTCAACTGACAGAGTTAAGCTCACGTGTGGATTCAGCGGTTTTGCAAACCCTTTCTGTGCAGAATCACAAAACCGGTATTTCCAGCCCGCTGCCAGCATACGTACTAAACAGCAGGAAACTTCGTCTAAAACTCAGGAGAAACGTTTCCTTGAAACTGCTCTGCTGTGCGTTCGTTCACCTAAGAGAGTTGAATCTATGTTGAGATTCAGCGAGTCAGAAACACGGTTCTTCTAGGAGCTGCGTTGGGATATTCCCGAGTGAATGGGACCATAGGCTGTACAGAGAAATATCTGCTTCTAAAACCAAAACGGAGCTATCTAACTGAATGGTTGTCAATGTGTGCATTCAACTGACAGAGGTAAAGTCACGTGTGGATTCAGCGGTTTGCCAGCCCTTTCTGTGCAGAATCCCAAACCGGTATTTGCAACCCAATGCCGGCATACGTACGAAACAGCAGGAAACTTCGTCTAAAACACAGGAGAAACGTTTCCTTGAAACTGCTCTGCTGTGCGTTCGTTCACCTAAGAGAGTTGAATCAATGTTGAGATTCAGCGAGTCAGAAACACGTTTCTTCTAGGAGCTGCGTTGGGATATTCCCGAGTGAAGGGGACCATAGGCTGTACAGAGAAATATCTGCTTCTAAAACCAAAACGGAGCTATCTAACTGAATGGTTGTCAATGTGTGCATTCAACTGACAGAGTTAAACTCACGTGTGGATTCAGCGGATTGCCAACCCTTTCTGTGCAGAATCCCAAAACCGGTATTTCCAGCCCAATGCCGGCATACGTACTAAACAGCAGGAAACTTCGTCTAAAACTCAGGAGAAACGTTTCCTTGAAACTGCTCTGCTGTGCGTTCGTTCACCTAAGAGAGTTGAATCTATGTTGAGATTCAGCGAGTCAGAAACACGTTTTTTCTAGGAGCTGCGTTGGGATATTCCCGAGTGAAGGGGACCATAGGCTGTACAGAGAAATATCTGCTTCTAGAACCAAAACGGAGGTATCTAACTGAATGGTTGTCAGTGTGCGCATTCAACAGACAGAGTTAAACTCACGTGTGGATTCAGCGGTTTGCCAACCCTTTCTGTGCAGAATCCCAAAACCGGTATTTCCAGCCCAATGCCGGCATACGTACTAAACAGCAGGAAACTTCGTCTAAAACTCAGGAGAAACGTTTCCTTGAAACTGCTCTGCTGTGCGTTCGTTCACCTAAGAGAGTTGAATCTATGTTGAGATTCAGCGAGTCAGAAACACGTTTCTTCTTGGAGCTGCGTTGGGATATTCCCGAGTGAAGGGGACCATAGGCTGTACAGAGAAATATCTGCTTCTAGAACCAAAACGGAGCTATCTAACTGAATGGTTGTCAATGTGTGCATTCAACTGACAGAGTTAAACTCACGTGTGGATTCAGCGGTTTTGCAAACCCTTTCTGTGCAGAATCCCAAAACCGGTATTTCCAGCCCGCTGCCAGCATACGTACTAAACAGCAGGAAACTTCGTCTAAAACTCAGGAGAAACGTTTCCTTGAAACTGCTCTGCTGTGCATTCGTTCACCTAAGAGAGTTGAATCTATGTTGAGATTCAGCGAGTCAGAAACACGTTTCTTCTAGGAGCTGCGTTGGGATATTCCCGAGTGAATGGGACCATAGGCTGTACAGAGAAATATCTGCTTCTAAAACCAAAACGGAGCTATCTAACTGAATGGTTGTCAATGTGTGCATTCAAGTGACAGAGGTAAAGTCACGTGTGGATTCAGCGGTTTGCCAACACTTTCTGTGCAGAATCCCAAAACCGGTAATTCCAGGCCAATGCCGGCATACGTACTAAACAGCAGGAAACTTCGTCTAAAACTCAGGAGAAACGTTTCCTTGAAACTGCTCGGCTGTGCGTTCGTTCACCTAAGAGAGTTGAATCTATGTTGAGATTCAGCGAGTCAGAAACACGTTTCTTCTAGGAGCTGCGTTGGGATATTCCCGAGTGAAGGGGACCATAGGCTGTACAGAGAAATATCTGCTTCTAGAACCAAAACGGAGCTATCTAACTGAATGGTTGTCAATGTGCGCATTCAACTGACAGAGTTAAACTCACGTGTGGATTCAGCGGTTTGCCAACCCTTTCTGTGCAGAATCCCAAAACCGGTATTTCCAGCCCAATGCCGGCATACATACTAAACAGCAGGAAACTTCGTCTAAAACTCAGGAGAAACGTTTCCTTGAAACTGCTGTGCTGTGCGTTCGTTCACCTAAGAGAGTTAAATCTATGTTGAGATTCAGCGAGTCAGAAACACGTTTCTTCTAGGAGCTGCGTTGGGATATTCCCGAGTGAATGGGACCACAGGCTGTACACACAAATATCTGCTTCTAAAACCAAAACGGAGCTATCTAATTGAATGGTTGTCAATGTGTGCATTCAACTGACAGAGTTAAACTCACGTGTGGATTCAGCGGTTTTGCAAACCCTTTCTGTGCAGAATCCCAAAACCGGTATTTCTAGCCCACTGCCAGCATACGTACTAAACAGCAGGAACCTTTGTCTAAAACTCAGGAGAAACGTTTCCTTGAAACTGCTCTGCTGTGCGTTCTTTCACCTAAGAGAGTTGAATCTCTGTTGAACTTCAGCGAGTCAGAAACAAGTTTCTTCCTGGAGCTGCGTTGGGATATTCCCGAGTGAATGGGACCATAGGCTGTACAGAGAAATATCTGCTTCTAAAACCAAAACGGAGCTATGTAACTGAATGTTTGCCAATGTGTGCATTCAACTAACAGAGTTAAACTCACATGTGGATTCAGCGGTTTGCAAACCCTTTCTGTGCAGAATCCCAAAACCAGTATTTCCAGCCCAATGCCTGCATACGTACTAAACAGCAGTAAACTTCTTCTAAAACACAGGAGAAACGTTTCCTTGAAACTGCTCTGCTGTGCGTTCGTTCACCTAACAGAGCTGAATCTATGTTGAGATTCAGCGAGTCAGAAACACGTTTCTTCTAGGAGCTGCGTTGGGATATTCCCGAGTGAATGGGACCATACGCTGTACAGAGAAATATCTGCTTCTAAAACCAAAACGGAGCTATCTAACTGAATGGTTATCAATGTGTGCATTCAACTGACAGAGTTAAACTCACGTGTGGATTCAGCGGTTTGCAAACCCTTTCTGTGCAGAATCCCAAAACCGGTATTTCCAGCCCAATGCCGGCATACGTACTAAACAGCAGGAAACTTCGTCTAAAACTCAGGAGAAACGTTTCCTTGAAACTGCTCTGCTGTGCGATCGTTCACCTAAGAGAGTTGAATCTATGTTGAGATTCAGCGAGTCAGAAACACGTTTTTTCTTGTAGCTGCGTTGGGATATACCCGAGTGAATGGGACCATAGGCTGTACAGAGAAATATCTGCTTCTATAACCAAAACGGAGCTATCTAACTGAATGGTTGTCAATGTGTGCATTCAACTGACAGAGTTAAACTCACTTGTGGATTCAGCGGTTTGCAAACCCTTTCTGTGCAGAATCCCAAAACCGGTATTTCCAGCCCAATGCCGGCATACGTACTAAACAGCAGGAAACTTCGTCTAAAACTCAGGAGAAACGTTTCCTTGAAACTGCTCTGCTGTGCGTTCGTTCACCAAAGAGAGTTGAATCTTTGTTGAGATTCAGCGAGTCAGAAACACGTTTCTTCTAGGAGCTGCGTTGGGATATTCCCGAGTAAAGGGGACCATAGGCTGTACAGAGAAATATCTGCTTCTAAAACCAAAACGGAGCTATCTACCTGAATGGTTGTCAATGTGCGCATTCAACTGACAGAGTTAAACTCACGTGTGGATTCAGCGGTTTGCCAACCCTTTCTGTGCAGAATCCCAAAACCGGTATTTCCAGCCCAATACCGGCATACATACTAAACAGCAGGAAACTTCGTCTAAAACTCAGGAGAAACGTTTCCTTGAAACTGCTGTGCTGTGCTTTCGTTCACCTAAGAGAGTTGAATCTATGTTGAGATTCAGCGAGTCAGAAACACGTTTCTTCTAGGAGCTGCGTTGGGATATACCCGAGTGAATGGGACCATAGTCTGTACAGAGAAATATCTGCTTCTAAAATCAAAACGGAGCTATCTAACTGAATGGTTGTCAATGTGTGCATTCAACTGACAGAGTTAAACTCACGTGTGGATTCAGCGGTTTGCAAACCCTTTCTGTGCAGAATCCCAAAACCGGTATTTCCAGCCCAATGTCGGCATACGTACGAAACAGCAGGAAACTTCGTCTAAAACTCAGGATAAACGTTTCCTTGACACTGCTCTGCTGTGCTTTCGTTCACCTAAGAGAGTTGAATCTATGCTGAGATTCAACGAGTCAGAAACACGTTTCTTCTAGGAGCTGCGTTGGGATATTCCCGAGTGAATGGGACCATAGGCTGTACAGACAAATATCTGCTTCTAAAACCAAAACGGAGCTATCTAACTGAATGGTTGTCAATGTGTGCATTCAACTGACAGAGTTAAACTCACGTGTGGATTCAGCGGTTTGCCAACCCTTTCTGTGCAGAATCCCAAAACCGGTATTTCCAGCCCAATGCCGGCATACGTACTAAACAGCAGGAAACTTCGTCTAAAACTCAGGAGAAACGTTTCCTTGAAACTGCTCTGCTGTGCGTTCATTCACCTAAGAGAGTTGAATCTCTGTTGAGATTCAGCGAGTCAGAAACACGTTTTTTCTTGTAGCTGCGTTGGGATATACCCGAGTGAATGGGACCATAGGCTGTACAGAGAAATATCTGCTTCTATAACCAAAACGGAGCTATCTAACTGAATGGTTGTCAATGTGTGCATTCAACTGACTGAGTTAAACTCACTTGTGGATTCAGCGGTTTGCAAACCCTTTCTGTGCAGAATCCCAAAACCGGTATTTCCAGCCCAATGCCGGCATACGTACTAAACAGCAGGAAACTTCGTCTAAAACTCAGGAGAAACGTTTCCTTGAAACTGCTCTGCTGTGCGTTCGTTCACCAAAGAGAGTTGAATCTTTGTTGAGATTCAGCGAGTCAGAAACACGTTTCTTCTAGGAGCTGCGTTGGGATATTCCCGAGTAAAGGGGACCATAGGCTGTACAGAGAAATATCTGCTTCTAAAACCAAAACGGAGCTATCTACCTGAATGGTTGTCAATGTGCGCATTCAACTGACAGAGTTAAACTCACGTGTGGATTCAGCGGTTTGCCAACCCTTTCTGTGCAGAATCCCAAAACCGGTATTTCCAGCCCAATACCGGCATACATACTAAACAGCAGGAAACTTCGTCTAAAACTCAGGAGAAACGTTTCCTTGAAACTGCTGTGCTGTGCTTTCGTTCACCTAAGAGAGTTGAATCTATGTTGAGATTCAGCGAGTCAGAAACACGTTTCTTCTAGGAGCTGCGTTGGGATATACCCGAGTGAATGGGACCATAGTCTGTACAGAGAAATATCTGCTTCTAAAATCAAAACGGAGCTATCTAACTGAATGGTTGTCAATGTGTGCATTCAACTGACAGAGTTAAACTCACGTGTGGATTCAGCGGTTTGCAAACCCTTTCTGTGCAGAATCCCAAAACCGGTATTTCCAGCCCAATGTCGGCATACGTACGAAACAGCAGGAAACTTCGTCTAAAACTCAGGATAAACGTTTCCTTGACACTGCTCTGCTGTGCTTTCGTTCACCTAAGAGAGTTGAATCTATGCTGAGATTCAACGAGTCAGAAACACGTTTCTTCTAGGAGCTGCGTTGGGATATTCCCGAGTGAATGGGACCATAGGCTGTACAGACAAATATCTGCTTCTAAAACCAAAACGGAGCTATCTAACTGAATGGTTGTCAATGTGTGCATTCAACTGACAGAGTTAAACTCACGTGTGGATTCAGCGGTTTGCCAACCCTTTCTGTGCAGAATCCCAAAACCGGTATTTCCAGCCCAATGCCGGCATACGTACTAAACAGCAGGAAACTTCGTCTAAAACTCAGGAGAAACGTTTCCTTGAAACTGCTCTGCTGTGCGTTCATTCACCTAAGAGAGTTGAATCTCTGTTGAGATTCAGCGAGTCAGAAACACGTTTCTTCCTGGAGCTGCGTTGGGATATTCCCGAGTGAATGGGACCATAGGCTGTACAGAGAAATATCTGCTTCTAAAACCAAAACGGAGCTATGTAACTGAATGGTTGTCAATGTGTGCATTCAACTAACAGAGTTAAACTCACATGTGGATTCAGCGGTTTGCAAACCCTTTCTGTGCAGAATCCCAAAACCGGTATTTCCAGCCCAATGCCTGCATACGTACTAAACAGCAGTAAACTTCTTCTAAAACACAGGAGAAACGTTTCCTTGAAACTGCTCTGCTGTGCGTTCGTTCAGCTAACAGAGTTGAATCTATGTTGAGATTCAACGAGTCAGAAACACGTTTCTTCTAGGAGCTGCGTTGGGATATTCCCGAGTGAAGGGACCATAGGCTGTACAGAGAAATATCTGCTTCTAAAACCAAAACGGAGCTACCTAACTGAATGGTTATCAATGTGTGCATTCAACTGACAGAGTTAAACTCACGTGTGGATTCAGCGGTTTGCAAACCCTTTCTGTGCAGAATCCCAAAACCGGTATTTCCAGCCCAATGCCGGCATACGTACTAAACAGCAGGAAACTTCGTCTAAAACTCAGGAGAAACGTTTCCTTGAAACTGCTCTGCTGTGCGTTCGTTCACCTAAGAGAGTTGAATCTATGTTGAGATTCAGCGAGTCAGAAACACGTTTCTTCGAGGAGCTGCGTTGGGATATTCCCGAGTGAATGGGACCATAGGCTGTACAGAGAAATATCTGCTTCTAAAACCAAAACGGAGCTATCTAACTGAATGGTTGTCAATGTGTGCATTCAACTGAAAGAGTTAAACTCACGTGTGGATTCAGCGGTTTGCCAACCCTTTCTGTGCAGAATCCCAAAACCGGTATTTCCAGCCCAATGCCGGCATACGTACTAAACAGCAGGAAACTTCGTCTAAAACTCAGGAGAAACGTTTCCTTGAAACTGCTCTGCTGTGCTTTCGTTCACCTAAGAGAGTTGAAACTATGCTGAGATTCAGCGAGTCAGAAACACGTTTCTTCTAGGAGCTGCGTTGGGATATTCCCGAGTGAATGGGACCATAGGCTGTACAGACAAATATCTGCTTCTAAAACCAAAACGGAGCTATCTAACTGAATGGTTGTCAATGTGTGCATTCAACTGACAGAGTTAAACTCACGTGTGGATTCAGCGGTTTGCAAACCCTTTCTGTGCAGAATCCCAAAACCGGTATTTCCAGCCCAATGCCGGCATACGTAGTAAACAGCAGGAAACTTCGTCTAAAACTCAGGAGAAACGTTTCCTTGAAACTGCTCTGCTGTGCGTTCGTTCACCTAAGAGAGTTGAATCTATGTTGAGATTCAGCGAGTCAGAAACACGTTTCTTCTTGGAGCTGCGTTGGGATATTCCCGAGTGAAGGGGACCATAGGCTGTACAGAGAAATATCTGCTTCTAGAACCAAAACGGAGCTATCTAACCGAATGGTTGTCAATGTGCGCATTCAGCTGACAGAGTTAAACTCACGTGTGGATTCAGCGGTTTGCCAACCCTTTCTGTGCAGAATCCCAAAACCGGTATTTCCAGCCCATTGCCGGCATACGTACTAAACAGCAGGAAACTTCGTGTAAAACTCAGGAGAAACGTTTCCTTGAAACTGCTCTGCTGTGCGTTCGTTCACCTAAGAGAGTTGAATCTATGCTGAGATTCAGCGAGTCAGAAACACGTTTCTTCTAGGATCTGCGTTGCGATATTCCCGAGTGAATGGGACCATAGGCTGTACAGAGAAATATCTGCTTCTAAAACCAAAACGGAGCTATCTAACTGAATGGTTGTCAATGTGTGCATTCAACTGACAGAATTAAACTCACCTGTGGATTCAGCGGTTTGCAAACCCTTTCTGTGCAGAACCCCAAAACCGGTATTTCCAGCCCAATGCCGGCATATGTACGAAACAGCAGGAAACTTCTTCTAAAACACAGGAGAAACGTTTCCTTGAAACTGCTCTGCTGTGCGTTCGTTCACCTAACAGAGTTGAATCTATGTTGAGATTCAACGAGTCAGAAACACGTTTCTTCTAGGAGCTGCGTTGGGATATTCCCGAGTGAATGGGACCATAGGCTGTACAGAGAAATATCTGCTTCTAAAACCAAAACGGAGCTACCTAACTGAATGGATATCAATGTGTGCATTCAACTGACAGAGTTAAACTCACGTGTGGATTCAGCGGTTTGCAAACCCTTTCTGTGCAGAATCCCAAAACCGGTATTTCCAGCCCAATGCCGGCATACGTACTAAACAGCAGGAAACTTCGTCTAAAACTCAGGAGAAACGTTTCCTTGAAACTGCTCTACTGTGCGTTCGTTCACCTAAGAGAGTTGAATCTATGTTGAGATTCAGCGAGTCAGAAACACGTTTCTTTGAGGAGCTGCGTTGGGATATTCCCGAGTGAAAGGGACCATAGGCTGTACAGAGAAATATCTGCTTCTAAAACCAAAACGGAGCTATCTAACTGAATGGTTGTCAATGTGTGCATTCAACTGACAGAGTTAAACTCACGTGTGGATTCAGCGGTTTGCCAACCCTTTCTGTGCAGAATCCCAAAACCGGTATTTCCAGCCCAATGCCGGCATACGTACTAAACAGCAGGAAACTTCGTCTAAAACTCAGGAGAAACGTTTCCTTGAAACTGCTCTGCTGTGCTTTCGTTCACCTAAGAGAGTTGAAACTATGCTGAGATTCAGCGAGTCAGAAACACGTTTCTTCTAGGAGCTGCGTTGGGATATTCCCGAGTGAATGGGACCATAGGCTGTACAGAGAAATATCTGCTTCTAAAACCAAAACGGAGCTATCTAACTGAATGGTTGTCAATGTGTGCATTCAATTGACAGAGTTAAACTCACGTGTGGATTCAGCCGTTTGCCAACCCTTTCGGTGCAGAATCCCAAAACCGGTATTTCCAGCCCAATGCCGGCATACGTACGAAACAGCAGGAAACGTCGTCTAAAACTCAGGAGAAACGTTTCCTTGAAACTTCTCTGCTGTGCGTTCATTCACCTAAGAGAGTTGAATCTATGTTGAGATTCAGCGAGTCAGAAACACGTTTCTTCGAGGAGCTGCGTTGGGATATACCCGAGTGAAAGGGACCATAGGCTGTACAGAGAAATATCTGCTTCTAAAACCAAAACGAAGCTATCTAACTGAATGGTTGTCAATGTGTGCATTCAACTGACAGAGTTAAACTCACGTGTGGATTCAGTGGTTTGCCAACCCTTTCTGTGCAGAATCCCAAAACCGGTATTTCCAGCCCAATGCCGGCATACGTACGAAACAGCAGGAAACTTCGTCTAAAACTCAGGAGAAACGTTTCCTTGAAACTGCTCTGCTGTGCGTTCGTTCACCTAAGAGAGTTGAATCTATGTTGAGATTCAGCGAGTCAGAAACACGTTTCTTCTTGGAGCTGCGTTGGGATATTCCCGAGTGAAGGGGACCATAGGCTGTACAGAGAAATATCTGCTTCTAGAACCAAAACGGAGCTATCTAACCGAATGGTTGTCAATGTGCGCATTCAGCTGACAGAGTTAAACTCACGTGTGGATTCAGTGGTTTGCCAACCCTTTCTGTGCAGAATCCCAAAACCGGTATTTCCAGCCCAATGCCGGCATACGTACTAAACAGCAGTAAACTTCGTGTAAAACTCAGGAGAAACGTTACCTTGAAACTGCTCTGCTGTGCGTTCGTTCACCTAAGAGAGTTGAATCTATGTTGAGATTCAGCGAGTCAGAAACACGTTTCTTCTAGGAGCTGCGTTGGGATATTCCCGAGTGAATAGGACCATAGGCTGTACAGAGAAATATCTGCTTCTAAAACCAAAACGGAGCTATCTAACTGAATGGTTGTCAATGTGTGCATTCAATTGACAGAGTTAAACTCACGTGTGGATTCAGCCGTTTGCCAACCCTTTCGGTGCAGAATCCCAAAACCGGTATTTCCAGCCCAATGCCGGCATACGTACGAAACAGCAGGAAACGTCGTCTAAAACTCAGGAGAAACGTTTCCTTGAAACTGCTCTGCTGTGCGTTCATTCACCTAAGAGAGTTGAATCTATGTTGAGATTCAGCGAGTCAGAAACACGTTTCTTCTAGGAGCTGCGTTGGGATATACCCGAGTGAAAGGGACCATAGGCTGTACAGAGAAATATCTGCTTCTAAAACCAAAACGAAGCTATCTAACTGAATGGTTGTCATTGTGTGCATTCAACTGACAGAGTTAAACTCACGTGTGGATTCAGTGGTTTGCCAACCCTTTCTGTGCAGAATCCCAAAACCGGTATTTCCAGCCCAATGCCGGCATACGTACGAAACAGCAGGAAACTTCGTCTAAAACTCAGGAGAAACGTTTCCTTGAAACTGCTCTGCTGTGCGTTCGTTCACCTAAGAGAGTTGAATCTATGTTGAGATTCAGCGAGTCAGAAACACGTTTCTTCTAGGAGCTGCGTTGGGATATTCCCGAGTGAATAGGACCATAGGCTGTACAGAGAAATATCTGCTTCTAAAACCAAAACGGAGCTATCTAACTGAATGGTTGTCAATGTGTGCATTCAATTGACAGAGTTAAACTCACGTGTGGATTCAGCCGTTTGCCAACCCTTTCGGTGCAGAATCCCAAAACCGGTATTTCCAGCCCAATGCCGGCATACGTACGAAACAGCAGGAAACGTCGTCTAAAACTCAGGAGAAACGTTTCCTTGAAACTGCTCTGCTGTGCGTTCATTCACCTAAGAGAGTTGAATCTATGTTGAGATTCAGCGAGTCAGAAACACGTTTCTTCTAGGAGCTGCGTTGGGATATACCCGAGTGAAAGGGACCATAGGCTGTACAGAGAAATATCTGCTTCTAAAACCAAAACGAAGCTATCTAACTGAATGGTTGTCATTGTGTGCATTCAACTGACAGAGTTAAACTCACGTGTGGATTCAGTGGTTTGCCAACCCTTTCTGTGCAGAATCCCAAAACCGGTATTTCCAGCCCAATGCCGGCATACGTACGAAACAGCAGGAAACTTCGTCTAAAACTCAGGAGAAACGTTTCCTTGAAACTGCTCTGCTGTGCGTTCGTTCACCTAAGAGAGTTGAATCTATGTTGAGATTCAGCGAGTCAGAAACACGTTTCTTCTTGGAGCTGCGTTGGGATATTCCCGAGTGAAGGGGACCATAGGCTCTACAGAGAAATATCTGCTTCTAGAACCAAAACGGAGCTATCTAACCGAATGGTTGTCAATGTGCCCATTCAGCTGACAGAGTTAAACTCACGTGTGGATTCAGCGGTTTGCCAACCCTTTCTGTGCAGAATCCCAAAACCGGTATTTCCAGCCCAATGCCGGCATACGTACTAAACAGCAGGAAACTTCGTGTAAAACTCAGGAGAAACGTTTCCTTGAAACTGCTCTGCTGTGCGTTCGTTCACCTAAGAGAGTTGAATCTATGTTGAGATTCAGCGAGTCAGAAACACGTTTCTTCTAGGAGCTGCGTTGCGATATTCCCGAGTGAATGGGACCATAGGCTGTACAGACAAATATCTGCTTCTAAAACCAAAACGGAGCTATCTAACTGAATGGTTGTCAATGTGTGCATTCAACTGACAGAGTTAAACTCACGTGTGGATTCAGCGGTTTGCCAACCCTTTCTGTGCAGAATCCCAAAACCGGTATTTCCAGCCCAATGCCGGCATACGTACTAAACAGCAGGAAACTTCGTCTAAAACTCAGGAGAAACGTTTCCTTGAAACTGCTCTGCTGTGCGTTCATTCACCTAAGAGAGTTGAATCAATGTTGAGATTCAGCGAGTCAGAAACACGTTTCTTCGAGGAGCTGCGTTGGGATATTCCCGAGTGAAAGGGACCATAGGCTGTACAGAGAAATATCTGCTTCTAAAACCAAAACGGAGCTATCTAACTGAATGGTTGTCAATGTGTGCATTCAACTGACAGAGTTAAACTCACGTGTGGATTCAGCGGTTTGCCAACCCTTTCTGTGCAGAATCCCAAAACCGGTATTTCCAGCCCAATGCCGGCATACGTACTAAACAGCAGGAAACTTCGTCTAAAACTCAGGAGAAACGTTTCCTTGAAACTGCTCTGCTGTGCGTCCGTTCACCTAAGAGAGTTGAATCTATGTTGAGATTCAGCGAGTCAGAAACACTTTTCTTTTGGAGCTGCGTTGGGATATTCCCGAGTGAATGGGACCATAGGCTGTACAGAGAAATATCTGCTTCTAAAACCAAAACGGAGCTATCTAACCGAATGGTTGTCAATGTGTGCATTCAACTGACAGAGTGAAACTCACGTGTGGATTCAGCGGTTTGCCAAACCTTTCTGTGCAGAATCCCAAAACCGGTATTTCCAGCCCAATGCCGGCATACGTACTAAACAGCAGGAAACTTCGTCTAAAACTCAGGAGAAACGTTTCCTTGAAACTGCTCTGCTGTGTGTTCGTTCACCAAAGAGAGTTGAATCTATGTTGAGATTCAGCGAGTCAGAAACACGTTTCTTCTAGGAGCTGCGTTGGGATATTCCCGAGTGAATGGGACCATAGGCTGTACAGCGAAATATCTGCTTCTAAAACCAAAACGGAGCTATCTAACTGAATGGTTGTCAATGTGTGCATTCAACTGACAGAGCTAAACTCACGTGTGGATTCAGCGGTTTGCCAACCCTTTCTGTGCAGAATCCCAAAACCGGTATTTCCAGCCCAATGCCGGCATACGTACTAAACAGCAGGAAACTTCGTCTAAAACTCAGGAGAAACGTTTCCTTGAAACTGCTCTGCTGTGTGTTCGTTCACCAAAGAGAGTTGAATCTATGTTGAGATTCAGCGAGTCAGAAACACGTTTCTTCTAGGAGCTGCGTTGGGATATTCCCGAGTGAATGGGATCATAGGCTGTACAGAGAAATATCTGCTTCTAAAACCAAAACGGAGCTATCTAACTGAATGGTTGTCAATGTGTGCATTCAACTGACAGAGTTAAACTCACGTGTGGATTCAGCGGTTTGCCAACCCTTTCTGTGCAGAATCCCAAAACCGGTATTTCCAGCCCAATGCCGGCATACGTACTAAACAGCAGGAAACTTCGTCTAAAACTCAGGAGAAACGTTTCCTTGAAACTGCTCTGCTGTGCGTTCGTTCACCTAAGAGAGTTGAATCTATGTTGAGATTCAGCGAGTCAGAAACACGTTTCTTCTAGGAGCTGCGTTGGGATATTCCCGAGTGAAGGGGACCATAGGCTGTACAGAGAAATATCTGCTTCTAAAACCAAAACGGAGCTATCTAACTGAATGGTTGTCAATGTGCGCATTCAACTGACAGAGTTAAACTCACGTGTGGATTCAGCGGTTTGCCAACCCTTTCTGTGCAGAATCCCAAAACCGGTATTTCCAGCCCAATGCCGGCATACATACTAAACAGCAGGAAACTTCGTCTAAAACTCAGGAGAAACGTTTCCTTGAAACTGCTCTGCTGTGCGTTCGTTCACCTAAGAGAGTTGAATCTATGTTGAGATTCAGCGAGTCAGAAACACGTTTCTTCTTGGAGCTGCGTTGGGATATTCCCGAGTGAAGGGGACCATAGGCTGTACAGAGAAATATCTGCTTCTGGAACCAAAACGGAGCTATCTAACCGAATGGTTGTCAATGTGCGCATTCAGCTGACAGAGTTAAACTCACGTGTGGATTCAGCGGTTTGCCAACCCTTTCTGTGCAGAATCCCAAAACCGGTATTTCCAGCCCAATGCCGGCATACGTACTAAACAGCAGTAAACTTCGTGTAAAACTCAGGAGAAACGTTTCCTTGAAACTGCTCTGCTGTTCGTTCGTTCACCTAAGAGAGTTGAATCTATGTTGAGATTCAGCGAGTCAGAAACACGTTTCTTCTAGGAGCTGCGTTGCGATATTCCCGAGTGAATGGGACCATAGGCTGTACAGACAAATATCTGCTTCTAAAACCAAAACGGAGCTATCTAACTGAATGGTTGTCAATGTGTGCATTCAACTGACAGAGTTAAACTCACGTGTGGATTCAGCGGTTTGCCAACCCTTTCTGTGCAGAATCCCAAAACCGGTATTTCCAGCCCAATGCCGGCATACGTACTAAACAGCAGGAAACTTCGTCTAAAACTCAGGAGAAACGTTTCCTTGAAACTGCTCTGCTGTGCGTTCATTCACCTAAGAGAGTTGAATCAATGTTGAGATTCAGCGAGTCAGAAACACGTTTCTTCGAGGAGCTGCGTTGGGATATTCCCGAGTGAAAGGGACCGTAGGCTGTACAGAGAAATATCTGCTTCTAAAACCAAAACGGAGCTATCTAACTGAATGGTTGTCAATGTGTGCATTCAACTGACAGAGTTAAACTCACGTGTGGATTCAGCGGTTTGCCAACCCTTTCTGTGCAGAATCCCAAAACCGGTATTTCCAGCCCAATGCCGGCATACGTACTAAACAGCAGGAAACTTCGTCTAAAACTCAGGAGAAACGTTTCCTTGAAAATGCTCTGCTGTGCGTTCGTTCACCTAAGAGAGTTGAATCTATGTTGAGATTCAGCGAGTCAGAAACACTTTTCTTCTTGGAGCTGCGTTGGGATATTCCCGAGTGAAGGGGACCATAGGCTGTACAGAGAAATATCTGCTTCTAAAACCAAAACGGAGCTATCTAACCGAATGGTTGTCAATGTGTGCATTCAACTGACAGAGTGAAACTCACGTGTGGATTCAGCGGTTTGCCAAACCTTTCTGTGCAGAATCCCAAAACCGGTATTTCCAGCCCAATGCCGGCATACGTACTAAACAGCAGGAAACTTCGTCTAAAACTCAGGAGAAACGTTTCCTTGAAACTGCTCTGCTGTGTGTTCGTTCACCAAAGAGAGTTGAATCTATGTTGAGATTCAGCGAGTCAGAAACACGTTTCTTCTAGGAGCTGCGTTGGGATATTCCCGAGTGAATGGGACCATAGGCTGTACAGAGAAATATCTGCTTCTAAAACCAAAACGGAGCTATCTAACTGAATGGTTGTCAATGTGTGCATTCAACTGACAGAGCTAAACTCACGTGTGGATTCAGCGGTTTGCCAACCCTTTCTGTGCAGAATCCCAAAACCGGTATTTCCAGCCCAATGCCGGCATACGTACTAAACAGCAGGAAACTTCGTCTAAAACTCAGGAGAAACGTTTCCTTGAAACTGCTCTGCTGTGTGTTCGTTCACCAAAGAGAGTTGAATCTATGTTGAGATTCAGCGAGTCAGAAACACGTTTCTTCTAGGAGCTGCGTTGGGATATTCCCGAGTGAATGGGATCATAGGCTGTACAGAGAAATATCTGCTTCTAAAACCAAAACGGAGCTATCTAACTGAATGGTTGTCAACGTGTGCATTCAACTGACAGAGTTAAACTCACGTGTGGATTCAGCGGTTTGCCAACCCTTTCTGTGCAGAATCCCAAAACCGGTATTTCCAGCCCAATGCCGGCATACGTACTAAACAGCAGGAAACTTCGTCTAAAACTCAGGAGAAACGTTTCCTTGAAACTGCTCTGCTGTGCGTTCGTTCACCTAAGAGAGTTGAATCTATGTTGAGATTCAGCGAGTCAGAAACACGTTTCTTCGAGGAGCTGCGTTGGGATATTCCCGAGTGAAAGGGACCATAGGCTGTACAGAGAAATATCTGCTTCTAAAACCAAAACGGAGCTATCTAACTGAATGGTTGTCAATGTGTGCATTCAACTGACAGAGTTAAACTCACGTGTGGATTCAGCGGTTTGCCAACCCTTTCTGTGCAGAATCCCAAAACCGGTATTTCCAGCCCAATGCCGGCATACGTACTAAACAGCAGGAAACTTCGTCTAAAACTCAGGAGAAACGTTTCCTTGAAACTGCTCTGCTGTGCGTCCGTTCACCTAAGAGAGTTGAATCTATGTTGAGATTCAGCGAGTCAGAAACACTTTTCTTTTGGAGCTGCGTTGGGATATTCCCGAGTGAATGGGACCATAGGCTGTACAGAGAAATATCTGCTTCTAAAACCAAAACGGAGCTATCTAACCGAATGGTTGTCAATGTGTGCATTCAACTGACAGAGTGAAACTCACGTGTGGATTCAGCGGTTTGCCAAACCTTTCTGTGCAGAATCCCAAAACCGGTATTTCCAGCCCAATGCCGGCATACGTACTAAACAGCAGGAAACTTCGTCTAAAACTCAGGAGAAACGTTTCCTTGAAACTGCTCTGCTGTGTGTTCGTTCACCAAAGAGAGTTGAATCTATGTTGAGATTCAGCGAGTCAGAAACACGTTTCTTCTAGGAGCTGCGTTGGGATATTCCCGAGTGAATGGGACCATAGGCTGTACAGCGAAATATCTGCTTCTAAAACCAAAACGGAGCTATCTAACTGAATGGTTGTCAATGTGTGCATTCAACTGACAGAGCTAAACTCACGTGTGGATTCAGCGGTTTGCCAACCCTTTCTGTGCAGAATCCCAAAACCGGTATTTCCAGCCCAATGCCGGCATACGTACTAAACAGCAGGAAACTTCGTCTAAAACTCAGGAGAAACGTTTCCTTGAAACTGCTCTGCTGTGTGTTCGTTCACCAAAGAGAGTTGAATCTATGTTGAGATTCAGCGAGTCAGAAACACGTTTCTTCTAGGAGCTGCGTTGGGATATTCCCGAGTGAATGGGATCATAGGCTGTACAGAGAAATATCTGCTTCTAAAACCAAAACGGAGCTATCTAACTGAATGGTTGTCAATGTGTGCATTCAACTGACAGAGTTAAACTCACGTGTGGATTCAGCGGTTTGCCAACCCTTTCTGTGCAGAATCCCAAAACCGGTATTTCCAGCCCAATGCCGGCATACGTACTAAACAGCAGGAAACTTCGTCTAAAACTCAGGAGAAACGTTTCCTTGAAACTGCTCTGCTGTGCGTTCGTTCACCTAAGAGAGTTGAATCTATGTTGAGATTCAGCGAGTCAGAAACACGTTTCTTCTAGGAGCTGCGTTGGGATATTCCCGAGTGAAGGGGACCATAGGCTGTACAGAGAAATATCTGCTTCTAAAACCAAAACGGAGCTATCTAACTGAATGGTTGTCAATGTGCGCATTCAACTGACAGAGTTAAACTCACGTGTGGATTCAGCGGTTTGCCAACCCTTTCTGTGCAGAATCCCAAAACCGGTATTTCCAGCCCAATGCCGGCATACATACTAAACAGCAGGAAACTTCGTCTAAAACTCAGGAGAAACGTTTCCTTGAAACTGCTCTGCTGTGCGTTCGTTCACCTAAGAGAGTTGAATCTATGTTGAGATTCAGCGAGTCAGAAACACGTTTCTTCTTGGAGCTGCGTTGGGATATTCCCGAGTGAAGGGGACCATAGGCTGTACAGAGAAATATCTGCTTCTGGAACCAAAACGGAGCTATCTAACCGAATGGTTGTCAATGTGCGCATTCAGCTGACAGAGTTAAACTCACGTGTGGATTCAGCGGTTTGCCAACCCTTTCTGTGCAGAATCCCAAAACCGGTATTTCCAGCCCAATGCCGGCATACGTACTAAACAGCAGTAAACTTCGTGTAAAACTCAGGAGAAACGTTTCCTTGAAACTGCTCTGCTGTTCGTTCGTTCACCTAAGAGAGTTGAATCTATGTTGAGATTCAGCGAGTCAGAAACACGTTTCTTCTAGGAGCTGCGTTGCGATATTCCCGAGTGAATGGGACCATAGGCTGTACAGACAAATATCTGCTTCTAAAACCAAAACGGAGCTATCTAACTGAATGGTTGTCAATGTGTGCATTCAACTGACAGAGTTAAACTCACGTGTGGATTCAGCGGTTTGCCAACCCTTTCTGTGCAGAATCCCAAAACCGGTATTTCCAGCCCAATGCCGGCATACGTACTAAACAGCAGGAAACTTCGTCTAAAACTCAGGAGAAACGTTTCCTTGAAACTGCTCTGCTGTGCGTTCATTCACCTAAGAGAGTTGAATCAATGTTGAGATTCAGCGAGTCAGAAACACGTTTCTTCGAGGAGCTGCGTTGGGATATTCCCGAGTGAAAGGGACCGTAGGCTGTACAGAGAAATATCTGCTTCTAAAACCAAAACGGAGCTATCTAACTGAATGGTTGTCAATGTGTGCATTCAACTGACAGAGTTAAACTCACGTGTGGATTCAGCGGTTTGCCAACCCTTTCTGTGCAGAATCCCAAAACCGGTATTTCCAGCCCAATGCCGGCATACGTACTAAACAGCAGGAAACTTCGTCTAAAACTCAGGAGAAACGTTTCCTTGAAAATGCTCTGCTGTGCGTTCGTTCACCTAAGAGAGTTGAATCTATGTTGAGATTCAGCGAGTCAGAAACACTTTTCTTCTTGGAGCTGCGTTGGGATATTCCCGAGTGAAGGGGACCATAGGCTGTACAGAGAAATATCTGCTTCTAAAACCAAAACGGAGCTATCTAACCGAATGGTTGTCAATGTGTGCATTCAACTGACAGAGTGAAACTCACGTGTGGATTCAGCGGTTTGCCAAACCTTTCTGTGCAGAATCCCAAAACCGGTATTTCCAGCCCAATGCCGGCATACGTACTAAACAGCAGGAAACTTCGTCTAAAACTCAGGAGAAACGTTTCCTTGAAACTGCTCTGCTGTGTGTTCGTTCACCAAAGAGAGTTGAATCTATGTTGAGATTCAGCGAGTCAGAAACACGTTTCTTCTAGGAGCTGCGTTGGGATATTCCCGAGTGAATGGGACCATAGGCTGTACAGAGAAATATCTGCTTCTAAAACCAAAACGGAGCTATCTAACTGAATGGTTGTCAATGTGTGCATTCAACTGACAGAGCTAAACTCACGTGTGGATTCAGCGGTTTGCCAACCCTTTCTGTGCAGAATCCCAAAACCGGTATTTCCAGCCCAATGCCGGCATACGTACTAAACAGCAGGAAACTTCGTCTAAAACTCAGGAGAAACGTTTCCTTGAAACTGCTCTGCTGTGTGTTCGTTCACCAAAGAGAGTTGAATCTATGTTGAGATTCAGCGAGTCAGAAACACGTTTCTTCTAGGAGCTGCGTTGGGATATTCCCGAGTGAATGGGATCATAGGCTGTACAGAGAAATATCTGCTTCTAAAACCAAAACGGAGCTATCTAACTGAATGGTTGTCAACGTGTGCATTCAACTGACAGAGTTAAACTCACGTGTGGATTCAGCGGTTTGCCAACCCTTTCTGTGCAGAATCCCAAAACCGGTATTTCCAGCCCAATGCCGGCATACGTACTAAACAGCAGGAAACTTCGTCTAAAACTCAGGAGAAACGTTTCCTTGAAACTGCTCTGCTGTGCGTTCGTTCACCTAAGAGAGTTGAATCTATGTTGAGATTCAGCGAGTCAGAAACACGTTTCTTCTAGGAGCTGCGTTGGGATATTCCCGAGTGAAGGGGACCATAGGCTGTACAGAGAAATATCTGCTTCTAAAACCAAAACGGAGCTATCTAACTGAATGGTTGTCAATGTGCGCATTCAACTGACAGAGTTAAACTCACGTGTGGATTCAGCGGTTTGCCAACCCTTTCTGTGCAGAATCCCAAAACCGGTATTTCCAGCCCAATGCCGGCATACATACTAAACAGCAGGAAACTTCGTCTAAAACTCAGGAGAAACGTTTCCTTGAAACTGCTCTGCTGTGCGTTCGTTCACCTAAGAGAGTTGAATCTGTGTTGATATTCAGCGAGTCAGAAACACGTTTCTTCCAGGAGCTGCGTTGGGATACACCCGAGTGAATGGGACCATAGGCTGTACAGAGAAATATCTGCTTCTAAAACCAAAACGGAGCTATCTAACTGAATGGTTGTCAATGTGTGCATTCAACTGACAGAGTTAAACTCACGTGTGGATTCAGCGGTTTGCAAACCCTTTCTGTGCAGAATCCCAAAACCGGTATTTCCAGCCCAATGCCGGCATACGTACGAAACAGCAGGAAACTTCGTCTAAAACTCAGGAGAAACGTTTCCTTGACACTGCTCTGCTGTGCTTTCGTTCACCTAAGAGAGTTGAAACTATGCTGAGATTCAGCGAGTCAGAAACACGTTTCTTCTAGGAGCTGTGTTGGGATATTCCCGAGTGAATGGGACCATAGGCTGTACAGACAAATATCTGCTTCTAAAACCAAAACGGAGCTATCTAACTGAATGGTTGTCAATGTGTGCATTCAACTGACAGAGTTAAATTCACGTGTGGATTCAGCGGTTTGCCAACCCTTTCTGTGCAGAATCCCAAAACCGGTATTTCCAGCCCAATGCCGGCATACGTACGAAACAGCAGGAAACTTCGTCTAAAACTCAGGAGAAACGTTTCCTTGAAACTGCTCTGCTGTGCGTTCATTCACCTAAGAGAGTTGAATCTATGTTGAGATTCAGCGAGTCAGAAACACGTTTCTTCGAGGAGCTGCGTTGGGATATTCCCGAGTGAAAGGGACCATAGGCTGTACAGAGAAATATCTGCTTCTAAAACCACAACGGAGCTATCTAACTGAATGGTTGTCAATGTGTGCATTCAACTGACAGAGTTAAACTCACGTGTGGATTCAGTGGTTTGCCAACCCTTTCTGTGCAGAATCCCAAAACCGGTATTTCCAGCCCAATGTCGGCATACGTACTAAACAGCAGGAAACTTCGTCTAAAACTCAGGAGAAACGTTTCCTTGAAACTGCTCTGCTGTGCGTTCGTTCACCTAAGAGAGTTGAATCTATGTTGAGATTCAGCGAGTCAGAAACACGTTTCTTCTTGGAGCTGCGTTGGGATATTACCGAGTGAAGGGGACCATAGGCTGTACAGAGAAATATCTGCTTCTAGAACCAAAACGGAGCTATCTAACCGAATGGTTGTCAATGTGCGCATTCAACTGACAGAGTTAAACTCACGTGTGGATTCAGCGGTTTGTCAACCCTTTCTGTGCAGAATCCCAAAACCGGTATTTCCAGCCCAATGCCGGCATACGTACTAAACAGCAGGAAACTTCGTCTAAAACTCAGGAGAAACGTTTCCTTGAAACTGCTCTGCTGTGCGTTCGTTCACCTAAGGGAGTTGAATCTATGTTGAGATTCAGCGAGTCAGAAACACGTTTCTTCTAGGAGCTGCGTTGGGATATTCCCGAGTGAATGGGACCATAGGCTGTACAGAGAAATATCTGCTTCTAAAACCAAAACGGAGCTATCTAACTGAATGGTTGTCAATGTGGGCATTCAACTGACAGAGTTAAACTCACATGTGGATTCAGTGGTTTTGCAAACCCTTTCTGTGCAGAATCCCAAAACCGGTATTTCCACCCCACTGCCAGCATACGTACTAAACAGCAGGAAACTTCGTCTAAAACTCAGGAGAAACGTTTCCTTGAAACTGCTCTGCTGTGTGTTCGTTCACCAAAGAGAGTTGAATCTATGTTGAGATTCAGCGAGTCAGAAACACGTTTCTTCTAGGAGCTGCGTTGGGATATTCCCGAGTGAATGGGATCATAGGCTGTACAGAGAAATATCTGCTTCTAAAACCAAAACGGAGCTATCTAACTGAATGGTTGTCAACGTGTGCATTCAACTGACAGAGTTAAACTCACGTGTGGATTCAGCGGTTTGCCAACCCTTTCTGTGCAGAATCCCAAAACCGGTATTTCCAGCCCAATGCCGGCATACGTACTAAACAGCAGGAAACTTCGTCTAAAACTCAGGAGAAACGTTTCCTTGAAACTGCTCTGCTGTGCGTTCGTTCACCTAAGAGAGTTGAATCTATGTTGAGATTCAGCGAGTCAGAAACACGTTTCTTCTAGGAGCTGCGTTGGGATATTCCCGAGTGAAGGGGACCATAGGCTGTACAGAGAAATATCTGCTTCTAAAACCAAAACGGAGCTATCTAACTGAATGGTTGTCAATGTGCGCATTCAACTGACAGAGTTAAACTCACGTGTGGATTCAGCGGTTTGCCAACCCTTTCTGTGCAGAATCCCAAAACCGGTATTTCCAGCCCAATGCCGGCATACATACTAAACAGCAGGAAACTTCGTCTAAAACTCAGGAGAAACGTTTCCTTGAAACTGCTCTGCTGTGCGTTCGTTCACCTAAGAGAGTTGAATCTGTGTTGATATTCAGCGAGTCAGAAACACGTTTCTTCCAGGAGCTGCGTTGGGATACACCCGAGTGAATGGGACCATAGGCTGTACAGAGAAATATCTGCTTCTAAAACCAAAACGGAGCTATCTAACTGAATGGTTGTCAATGTGTGCATTCAACTGACAGAGTTAAACTCACGTGTGGATTCAGCGGTTTGCAAACCCTTTCTGTGCAGAATCCCAAAACCGGTATTTCCAGCCCAATGCCGGCATACGTACGAAACAGCAGGAAACTTCGTCTAAAACTCAGGAGAAACGTTTCCTTGACACTGCTCTGCTGTGCTTTCGTTCACCTAAGAGAGTTGAAACTATGCTGAGATTCAGCGAGTCAGAAACACGTTTCTTCTAGGAGCTGTGTTGGGATATTCCCGAGTGAATGGGACCATAGGCTGTACAGACAAATATCTGCTTCTAAAACCAAAACGGAGCTATCTAACTGAATGGTTGTCAATGTGTGCATTCAACTGACAGAGTTAAATTCACGTGTGGATTCAGCGGTTTGCCAACCCTTTCTGTGCAGAATCCCAAAACCGGTATTTCCAGCCCAATGCCGGCATACGTACGAAACAGCAGGAAACTTCGTCTAAAACTCAGGAGAAACGTTTCCTTGAAACTGCTCTGCTGTGCGTTCATTCACCTAAGAGAGTTGAATCTATGTTGAGATTCAGCGAGTCAGAAACACGTTTCTTCGAGGAGCTGCGTTGGGATATTCCCGAGTGAAAGGGACCATAGGCTGTACAGAGAAATATCTGCTTCTAAAACCACAACGGAGCTATCTAACTGAATGGTTGTCAATGTGTGCATTCAACTGACAGAGTTAAACTCACGTGTGGATTCAGTGGTTTGCCAACCCTTTCTGTGCAGAATCCCAAAACCGGTATTTCCAGCCCAATGTCGGCATACGTACTAAACAGCAGGAAACTTCGTCTAAAACTCAGGAGAAACGTTTCCTTGAAACTGCTCTGCTGTGCGTTCGTTCACCTAAGAGAGTTGAATCTATGTTGAGATTCAGCGAGTCAGAAACACGTTTCTTCTTGGAGCTGCGTTGGGATATTACCGAGTGAAGGGGACCATAGGCTGTACAGAGAAATATCTGCTTCTAGAACCAAAACGGAGCTATCTAACCGAATGGTTGTCAATGTGCGCATTCAACTGACAGAGTTAAACTCACGTGTGGATTCAGCGGTTTGTCAACCCTTTCTGTGCAGAATCCCAAACCGGTATTTCCAGCCCAATGCCGGCATACGTACTAAACAGCAGGAAACTTCGTCTAAAACTCAGGAGAAACGTTTCCTTGAAACTGCTCTGCTGTGCGTTCGTTCACCTAAGGGAGTTGAATCTATGTTGAGATTCAGCGAGTCAGAAACACGTTTCTTCTAGGAGCTGCGTTGGGATATTCCCGAGTGAATGGGACCATAGGCTGTACAGAGAAATATCTGCTTCTAAAACCAAAACGGAGCTATCTAACTGAATGGTTGTCAATGTGGGCATTCAACTGACAGAGTTAAACTCACATGTGGATTCAGCGGTTTTGCAAACCCTTTCTGTGCAGAATCCCAAAACCGGTATTTCCACCCCACTGCCAGCATACGTACTAAACAGCAGGAAACTTCGTCTAAAACTCAGGAGAAACGTTTCCTTGAAACTGCTCTGCTGTGCGTTCGTTCACCTAAGAGAGTTGAATCTATGTTGAGATCCAGCGAGTCAGAAACACGTTTCTTCTTGGAGCTGCGTTGGGATATTCCCGAGTGAAGGGGACCATAGGCTGTACAGAGAAATATCTGCTTCTGGAACCAAAACGGAGCTATCTAACTGAATGGTTGTCAATGTGTGCATTCAACTGACAGAGTTAAACTCACGTGTGGATTCAGCGGTTTGCAAAACATTTCTGTGCAGAATCCCAAAACCGGTATTTCCAGCCCAATGCCGGCATACGTACGAAACAGCAGGAAACTTCGTCTAAAACTCAGGAGAAACGTTTCCTTGAAACTGCTCTGCTGTGCGTTCGTTCACCTAAGAGAGTTGAATCTATGTTGAGATTCAGCGAGTCAGAAACACGTTTCTTCGAGGAGCTGCGTTGGGATATTCCCGAGTGAAGGGGACCATAGGCTGTACAGAGAAATATCTGCTTCTAGAACCAAAACGGAGCTATCTAACTGAATGGTTGTCAATGTGCGCATTCAACTGACAGAGTTAAACTCACGTGTGGATTCAGCGGTTTGCCAACCCTTTCTGTGCAGAATCCCAAAACCGGTATTTCCAGCCCAATGCCGGCATACGTACTAAACAGCAGGAAACTTCGTCTAAAACTCAGGAGAAACGTTTCCTTGAAGCTGGTGTGCTGTGCGTTCGTTCACCTAAGAGAGTTGAATCTATGTTGAGATTCAGCGAGTCAGAAACACGTTTCTTCTAGGAGCTGCGTTGCGATACTCCCGAGTGAATGGGACCATAGGCTGTACAGACAAATATCTGCTTCTAAAACCAAAACGGAGCTATCTAACTGAATGGTTGTCAATGTGTGCATTCAACTGACAGAGTTAAACTCACGTGTGGATTCAGCGGTTTGCCAACCCTTTCTGTGCAGAATCCCAAAACCGGTATTTCCAGCCCAATGCCGGCATACGTACGAAACAGCAGGAAACTTCGTCTAAAACTCAGGAGAAACGTTTCCTTGAAACTGCTCTGCTGTGCGTTCATTCACCTAAGAGAGTTGAATCTATGTTGAGATTCAGCGAGTCAGAAACACGTTTCTTCGAGGAGCTGCGTTGGGATATTCCCGAGTGAAAGGGACCATAGGCTGTACAGAGAAATATCTGCTTCTAAAACCAAAACGGAGCTATCTAACTGAATGGTTGTCAATGTGTGCATTCAACTGACAGAGTTAAACTCACGTGTGGATTCAGCGGTTTGCCAACCCTTTCTGTGCAGAATCCCAAAACCGGTATTTCCAGCCCAATGCCGGCATACGTACTAAACAGCAGGAAACTTCGTCTAAAACTCAGGAGAAACGTTTCCTTGAAACTGCTCTGCTGTGCGTTCGTTCACCTAAGAGAGTTGAATCTATGATGAGATTCAGCGAGTCAGAAACACGTTTCTTCTTGGAGCTGCGTTGGGATATTCCCGAGTGAAGGGGACCATAGGCTGTACAGAGAAATATCTGCTTCTAGAACCAAAACGGAGCTATCTAACCGAATGGTTGTCAATGTGCGCATTCAACTGACAGAGTTAAACTCACGTGTGGATTCAGCGGTTTGCCAACCCTTTCTGTGCAGAATCCCAAAACCGGTATTTCCAGCCCAATGCCGGCATACGTACTAAACAGCAGGAAACTTCGTCTAAAACTCAGGAGAAACGTTTCCTTGAAACTGCTCTGCTGTGTGTTCGTTCACCTAAGAGAGTTGAATCTATGTTGAGATTCAGCGAGTCAGAAACACGTTTCTTCTAGGAGCTCCGTTGGGATATTCCCGAGTGAATGGGATCATAGGCTGTACAGAGAAATATCTGCTTCTAAAACCAAAACGGAGCTATCTAACTGAATGGTTGTCAATGTGTGCATTCAACTGACAGAGTTAAACTCACGTGTGGATTCAGCGGTTTGCCAACACTTTCTGTGCAGAATACCAAAACCGGTATTTCCAGCCCAATGCCGGCATACGTACTAAACAGCAGGAAACTTCGTCTAAAACTCAGGAGAAACGTTTCCTTGAAACTGCTCTGCTGTGCGTTCGTTCACCTAAGAGAGTTGAATCTATGTTGAGATTCAGCGAGTCAGAAACACGTTTCTTCTAGGAGCTGCGTTGGGATATTCCCGAGTGAAGGGGACCATAGGCTGTACAGAGAAATATCTGCTTCTAAAACCAAAACGGAGCTATCTAACTGAATGGTTGTCAATGTGCGCATTCAACTGACAGAGTTAAACTCACGTGTGGATTCAGCGGTTTGCCAACCCTTTCTGTGCAGAATCCCAAAACCGGTATTTCCAGCCCAATGCCGGCATACATACTAAACAGCAGGAAACTTCGTCTAAAACTCAGGAGAAACGTTTCCTTGAAACTGCTCTGCTGTGCGTTCGTTCACCTAAGAGAGTTGAATCTATGTTGAGATTCAGCGAGTCAGAAACACGTTTCTTCTAGGAGCTGCGTTGGGATACACCCGAGTGAATGGGACCATAGGCTGTACAGAGAAATATCTGCTTCTAAAACCAAAACGGAGCTATCTAACTGAATGGTTGTCAATGTGTGCATTCAACTGACAGAGTTAAACTCACGTGTGGATTCAGCGGTTTGCAAACACTTTCTGTGCAGAATCCCAAAACCGGTATTTCCAGCCCAATGCCGGCATACGTACAAAACAGCAGGAAACTTCGTCTAAAACTCAGGAGAAACGTTTCCTTGACACTGCTCTGCTGTGCTTTCGTTCACCTAAGAGAGTTGAAACTATGCTGAGATTCAGCGAGTCAGAAACACGTTTCTTCTAGGAGCTGTGTTGGGATATTCCCGAGTGAATGGGACCATAGGCTGTACAGACAAATATCTGCTTCTAAAACCAAAACGGAGCTATCTAACTGAATGGTTGTCAATGTGTGCATTCAACTGACAGAGTTAAACTCACGTGTGGATTCAGCGGTTTGCCAACCCTTTCTGTGCAGAATCCCAAAACCGGTATTTCCAGCCCAATGCCGGCTTACGTACGAAACAGCAGGAAACTTCGTCTAAAACTCAGGAGAAACGTTTCCTTGAAACTGCTCTGCTGTGCGTTCATTCACCTAAGAGAGTTGAATCTATGTTGAGATTCAGCGAGTCAGAAACACGTTTCTTCGAGGAGCTGCGTTGGGATATTCCCGAGTGAAAGGGACCATAGGCTGTACAGAGAAATATCTGCTTCTAAAACCAAAACGGAGCTATCTAACTGAATGGTTGTCAATGTGTGCATTCAACTGACAGAGTTAAACTCACGTGTGGATTCAGTGGTTTGCCAACCCTTTCTGTGCAGAATCCCAAAACCGGTATTTCCAGCCCAATGTCGGCATACGTACTAAACAGCAGGAAACTTCGTCTAAAACTCAGGAGAAACGTTTCCTTGAAACTGCTCTGCTGTGCGTTCGTTCACCTAAGAGAGTTGAATCTATGTTGAGATTCAGCGAGTCAGAAACACGTTTCTTCTTGGAGCTGCGTTGGGATATTACCGAGTGAAGGGGACCATAGGCTGTACAGAGAAATATCTGCTTCTAGAACCAAAACGGAGCTATCTAACCGAATGGTTGTCAATGTGCGCATTCAACTGACAGAGTTAAACTCACGTGTGGATTCAGCGGTTTGTCAACCCTTTCTGTGCAGAATCCCAAAACCGGTATTTCCAGCCCAATGCCGGCATACGTACTAAACAGCAGGAAACTTCGTCTAAAACTCAGGAGAAACGTTTCCTTGAAACTGCTCTGCTGTGCGTTCGTTCACCTAAGGGAGTTGAATCTATGTTGAGATCCAGCGAGTCAGAAACACGTTTCTTCTAGGAGCTGCGTTGGGATATTCCCGAGTGAAGGGGACCATAGGCTGTACAGACAAATATCTGCTTCTAAAACCAAAACGGAGCTATCTAACTGAATGGTTGTTAATGTGTGCATTCAACTGACAGACTTAAACTCACGTGTGGATTCAGCGGTTTTGCAAACCCTTTCTATGCAGAATCCCAAAACCGGTATTTCTAGCCCACTGCCAGCATACGTACTAAACTGCAGGAACCTTCGTCTAAAACTCAGGAGAAACGTTTCCTTGAAACTGCTCTGCTGTGCGTTCGCTCACCTAACGGAGTTGAATCTATGTTGAGCTTCTTCGAGTCAGAAACACGTTTCTTCTAGGAGCTGCGTTGGGATATTCCCGAGTGAAGGGGACCACAGGCTGTACAGAGAAATATCTGCTTCTAAAACCAAAACGGAGCTATCTAAGTGAATGGTTACCTATGTGTGCATTCAACTGACAGAGTTAAACTCAAGTGTGAATTCAGCGGTTTGCAAACCCTTTCTGTGCAGAATCCCAAAACCGGTATTTCCAGCCCAATGCCGGCATACGTACGAAACAGCAGGAAACTTCGTCTAAAACTCAGGAGAAACGTTTCCTTGAAACTGCTCTGCTGTGCATTCGTTCACCAAAGATAGTTGAATCTATGTTGAGATTCAGCGAGTCAGAAACACGTTTCTTCTAGGAGCTGCGTTGGGATATTCCCGAGTGAATGGGACCATAGGCTGTACAGAGAAATATCTGCTTCTAAAACCAAAACGGAGCTATCTAACTGAATGGTTGTCAATGTGTGCATTCAACTGACAGAGTTAAACTCACGTGTGGATTCAGCGGTTTGCCAACCCTTTCTGTGCAGAATCCCAAAACCGGTATTTCCAGCCCAATGCCGGCATACGTACTAAACAGCAGGAAACTTCGTCTAAAACTCAGGAGAAACGTTTCCTTGAAACTGCTCTGCTGTGCGTTCGTTCACCTAAGAGAGTTGAATCTATGATGAGATTCAGCGAGTCAGAAACACGTTTCTTCTTGGAGCTGCGTTGGGATATTCCCGAGTGAAGGGGACCATAGGCTGTACAGAGAAATATCTGCTTCTAGAACCAAAACGGAGCTATCTAACCGAATGGTTGTCAATGTGCGCATTCAATTGACAGAGTTAAACTCACGTGTGGATTCAGCGGTTTGCCAACCCTTTCTGTGCAGAATCCCAAAACCGGTATTTCCAGCCCACTGCCGGCATACGTACTAAACAGCAGGAAACTTCGTCTAAAACTCAGGAGAAACGTTTCCTTGAAACTGCTCTGCTGTGTGTTCGTTCACCAAAGAGAGTTGAATCTATGTTGAGATTCAGCGAGTCAGAAACACGTTTCTTCTAGGAGCTCCGTTGGGATATTCCCGAGTGAATGGGATCATAGGCTGTACAGAGAAATATCTGCTTCTAAAACCAAAACGGAGCTATCTAACTGAATGGTTGTCAATGTGTGCATTCAACTGACAGAGTTAAACTCACGTGTGGATTCAGCGGTTTGCCAACACTTTCTGTGCAGAATACCAAAACCGGTATTTCCAGCCCAATGCCGGCATACGTACTAAACAGCAGGAAACTTCGTCTAAAACTCAGGAGAAACGTTTCCTTGAAACTGCTCTGCTGTGCGTTCGTTCACCTAAGAGAGTTGAATCTATGTTGAGATTCAGCGAGTCAGAAACACGTTTCTTCTAGGAGCTGCGTTGGGATATTCCCGAGTGAAGGGGACCATAGGCTGTACAGAGAAATATCTGCTTCTAAAACCAAAACGGAGCTATCTAACTGAATGGTTGTCAATGTGCGCATTCAACTGACAGAGTTAAACTCACGTGTGGATTCAGCGGTTTGCCAACCCTTTCTGTGCAGAATCCCAAAACCGGTATTTCCAGCCCAATGCCGGCATACATACTAAACAGCAGGAAACTTCGTCTAAAACTCAGGAGAAACGTTTCCTTGAAACTGCTCTGCTGTGCGTTCGTTCACCTAAGAGAGTTGAATCTATGTTGAGATTCAGCGAGTCAGAAACACGTTTCTTCTAGGAGCTGCGTTGGGATACACCCGAGTGAATGGGACCATAGGCTGTACAGAGAAATATCTGCTTCTAAAACCAAAACGGAGCTATCTAACTGAATGGTTGTCAATGTGTGCATTCAACTGACAGAGTTAAACTCACGTGTGGATTCAGCGGTTTGCAAACACTTTCTGTGCAGAATCCCAAAACCGGTATTTCCAGCCCAATGCCGGCATACGTACAAAACAGCAGGAAACTTCGTCTAAAACTCAGGAGAAACGTTTCCTTGACACTGCTCTGCTGTGCTTTCGTTCACCTAAGAGAGTTGAAACTATGCTGAGATTCAGCGAGTCAGAAACACGTTTCTTCTAGGAGCTGTGTTGGGATATTCCCGAGTGAATGGGACCATAGGCTGTACAGACAAATATCTGCTTCTAAAACCAAAACGGAGCTATCTAACTGAATGGTTGTCAATGTGTGCATTCAACTGACAGAGTTAAACTCACGTGTGGATTCAGCGGTTTGCCAACCCTTTCTGTGCAGAATCCCAAAACCGGTATTTCCAGCCCAATGCCGGCTTACGTACGAAACAGCAGGAAACTTCGTCTAAAACTCAGGAGAAACGTTTCCTTGAAACTGCTCTGCTGTGCGTTCATTCACCTAAGAGAGTTGAATCTATGTTGAGATTCAGCGAGTCAGAAACACGTTTCTTCGAGGAGCTGCGTTGGGATATTCCCGAGTGAAAGGGACCATAGGCTGTACAGAGAAATATCTGCTTCTAAAACCAAAACGGAGCTATCTAACTGAATGGTTGTCAATGTGTGCATTCAACTGACAGAGTTAAACTCACGTGTGGATTCAGTGGTTTGCCAACCCTTTCTGTGCAGAATCCCAAAACCGGTATTTCCAGCCCAATGTCGGCATACGTACTAAACAGCAGGAAACTTCGTCTAAAACTCAGGAGAAACGTTTCCTTGAAACTGCTCTGCTGTGCGTTCGTTCACCTAAGAGAGTTGAATCTATGTTGAGATTCAGCGAGTCAGAAACACGTTTCTTCTTGGAGCTGCGTTGGGATATTACCGAGTGAAGGGGACCATAGGCTGTACAGAGAAATATCTGCTTCTAGAACCAAAACGGAGCTATCTAACCGAATGGTTGTCAATGTGCGCATTCAACTGACAGAGTTAAACTCACGTGTGGATTCAGCGGTTTGTCAACCCTTTCTGTGCAGAATCCCAAAACCGGTATTTCCAGCCCAATGCCGGCATACGTACTAAACAGCAGGAAACTTCGTCTAAAACTCAGGAGAAACGTTTCCTTGAAACTGCTCTGCTGTGCGTTCGTTCACCTAAGGGAGTTGAATCTATGTTGAGATCCAGCGAGTCAGAAACACGTTTCTTCTAGGAGCTGCGTTGGGATATTCCCGAGTGAAGGGGACCATAGGCTGTACAGACAAATATCTGCTTCTAAAACCAAAACGGAGCTATCTAACTGAATGGTTGTTAATGTGTGCATTCAACTGACAGACTTAAACTCACGTGTGGATTCAGCGGTTTTGCAAACCCTTTCTATGCAGAATCCCAAAACCGGTATTTCTAGCCCACTGCCAGCATACGTACTAAACTGCAGGAACCTTCGTCTAAAACTCAGGAGAAACGTTTCCTTGAAACTGCTCTGCTGTGCGTTCGCTCACCTAACGGAGTTGAATCTATGTTGAGCTTCTTCGAGTCAGAAACACGTTTCTTCTAGGAGCTGCGTTGGGATATTCCCGAGTGAAGGGGACCACAGGCTGTACAGAGAAATATCTGCTTCTAAAACCAAAACGGAGCTATCTAAGTGAATGGTTACCTATGTGTGCATTCAACTGACAGAGTTAAACTCAAGTGTGAATTCAGCGGTTTGCAAACCCTTTCTGTGCAGAATCCCAAAACCGGTATTTCCAGCCCAATGCCGGCATACGTACGAAACAGCAGGAAACTTCGTCTAAAACTCAGGAGAAACGTTTCCTTGAAACTGCTCTGCTGTGCATTCGTTCACCAAAGATAGTTGAATCTATGTTGAGATTCAGCGAGTCAGAAACACGTTTCTTCTAGGAGCTGCGTTGGGATAATCCCGAGTGAATGGGACCATAGGCTGTACAGAGAAATATCTGCTTCTAAAACCAAAACGGAGCTATCTAACTGAATGGTTGTCAATGTGTGCATTCAACTGACAGAGGTAAAGTCACGTGTGGATTCAGCGGTTTGCCATCCCTTTCTGTGCAGAATCCCAAAACCGGTATTTCCAGCCCAATGCCGGCATACGTACTAAACAGCAATAAACTTCTTCTAAAACTCAGGAGAAACGTTTCCTTGAAACTGCTCTGCTGTGCGTTCGTTCACCTAACGGAGTTGAATCTATGTTGAGCTTCAGCGAGTCAGAAACACGTTTCTTCTAGGAGCTGCGTTGGGATATTCCCGAGTGAAGGGGACCATAGGCTGTACAGAGAAATATCTGCTTCTAAAACCAAAACGGAGCTATCTAAGTGAATGGTTATCAATGTGTGCATTCAACTGACAGAGTTAAACTCACGTGTGGATTCAGCGGTTTGCAAACCCTTTCTGTGCAGAATCCCAAAACCGGTATTTCCAGCCCAATGACGGCATACGTACTAAACAGCAGGAAACTTCGTCTAAAACTCAGGAGAAACGTTTCCTTGAAACTGCTCTGCTGTGCGTTCGTTCACCTAAGAGAGTTGAATCTATGTTGAGATTCAGCGAGTCAGAAACACGTTTCTTCTTGGAGTTGCCTTGGGATATTCCCGAGTGAATGGGACCATAGGTTGTACAGAGAAATATCTGCTTCTAAAACCAAAACGGAGCTATCTAACTGAATGGTTGTCAATGTGCGCATTCAACTGACAGAGTTAAACTCACGTGTGGATTCAGCGGTTTGCCAACCCTTTCTGTGCAGAATCCCAAAACCGGTATTTCCAGCCCAATGCCGTCATACGTACTATACAGCAGGAAACTTCGTCTAAAACACTGGAGAAACGTTTCCTTGAAACTGCTCTGCTGTGCGTTCGTTCACCTAAGAGAGTTGAATCTATGTTGAGATTCAGCGAGTCAGAAACCCGTTTCTTCTAGGAGCTGCGTTGGGATATTCCCGAGTGAAGGGGACCATAGGCTCTACAGACGAATATCTGCTTCTAAAACCAAAACGGAGCTATCTAACTGAATGGTTGTCAATGTGTGCATTCAACTGACAGAGTTAAACTCACGTGTGGATTCAGCGGTTTGCAAACCCTTTCTGTGCAGAATCCCAAAACCGGTATTTCCGGCCCCATGCCGGCATACGTACGAAACAGCAGGAAACTTCGTCTAAAACTCAGGAGAAACGTTTCCTGAAACTGCTCTGCTGTGCATTCGTTCACCAAAGAGAGTTGAATCTATGTTGAGATTCAGCGAGTCAGAAACACGTTTCTTCTAGGAGCTGCATTGGGATATTCCCGAGAGAATGGGACCATAGTCTGTACAGAGAAATATCTGCTTCTAAAACCAAACGGAGATATCTAACTGAATGGTTGTCAATGTGTGCATTCAACTGACAGAGTTAAACTCACGTGTGGATTCAGCGGTTTGCCATCCCTTTCTGTGCAGAATCCCCAAACCGGTATTTCCAGCCCAATGCCGGCATACGCACTAAACAGCAGGAATCTTCGTCTAAAACACTGGAGAAACGTTTCCTTGAAACTGCTCTGCTGTGCGTTCGTTCACCTAAGAGAGTTGAATCAATGTTGAGATTCAGCGAGTCAGAAACACGTTTCTTCTAGGAGCTGCGTTGGGTATTCCCGAGTGAAAGGGACCATAGGCTGTACAGTGAAATATCTGCTTCTAAAACCAAAACGGAGCTATCTAACTGAATGGTTGTCAATGTGTGCATTCAACTGACAGAGTTAAACTCACGTGTGGATTCAGCGGTTTGCCAACCCTTTCTGTGCAGAATCCCAAAACCGGTATTTCCAGCCCAATGCCGGCATACGTACTAAACAGCAGGAAACTTCGTCTAAAACTCAGGAGAAACGTTTCCTTGAAACTGCTCTGCTGTGCGTTCGTTCACCTAAGAGAGTTGAATCTATGTTGAGATTCAGCGAGTCAGAAACACGTTTCTTCTAGGAGCTGCGTTGGGATATACCCGAGTGAATGGGACCATAGGCTGTACAGAGAAATATCTGCTTCTAAAACCAAAACGGAGCTATCTAACTGAATGGTTGTCAATGTGTGCATTCAACTGACAGAGTTAAACTCACGTTTGGATTCAGCGGTTTTGCAAACCCTTTCTGTGCAGAATCCCAAAACCGGTATTTCTAGCCCACTGCCAGCATACGTACTAAACAGCAGGAACCTTCGTCTAAAACTCAGGAGAAACGTTTCCTTGAAACTGCTCTGCTGTGCGTTCTTTCACCTAAGAGAGTTGAATCTCTGTTGAGATTCAGCGAGTCAGAAACACGTTTCTTCCTGGAGCTGCGTTGGGATATTCCCGAGTGAATGGGACCATAGGCTGTACAGAGAAATATCTGCTTCTAAAACCAAAACGGAGCTATCTAACTGAATGGTTGTCAATGTGTGCATTCAACTGACAGAGTTAAACTCACGTGTGGATTCAGCGGTTTGCAAACCCTTTCTGTGCAGAATCCCAAAACCGGTATTTCCAGCCCAATGCCGGCATACGTACGAAACAGCAGGAAACTTCATCTAAAACTCAGGAGAAACGTTTCCTTGAAACTGCTGTGCTGTGCGTTCGTTCACCTAAGAGAGTTGAATCTATGTTGAGATTCAGCGAGTCAGAAACACGTTTCTTCTTGGAGCTGCGTTGGGATATTCCCGAGTGAAGGGGACCATAGGCTGTACAGACAAATATCTGCTTCTAAAACCAAAACGGAGCTATCTAACTGAATGGTTGTCAATGTGTGCATTCAACTGACAGAGTTAAACTCACGTGTGGATTCAGCGGTTTGCCAACCCTTTCTGTGCAGAATCCCAAAACCGGTATTTCCAGCCCAATGCCGGCATACGTACTAAACAGCAGGAAACTTCGTCTAAAACTCAGGAGAAACGTTTCCTTGAAACTGCTCTGCTGTGCGTTCATTCACGTAAGAGAGTTGAATCTATGTTGAGATTCAGCGAGTCAGAAACACGTTTCTTCGAGGAGCTGCGTTGGGATATTCCCGAGTGAAAGGGACCATAGGCTGTACAGAGAAATATCTGCTTCTAAAACCAAAACGGAGCTATCTAACTGAATGGTTGTCAATGTGTGCATTCACCTGACAGAGTTAAACTCACGTGTGGATTCAGTGGTTTGCCAACCCTTTCTGTGCAGAATCCCAAAACCGGTATTTCCAGCCCAATGCCGGCATACGTACTAATCAGCAGGAAACTTCGTCTAAAACTCAGGAGAAACGTTTCCTTGAAACTGCTCTGCTGTGCGTTCGTTCACCTAAGAGAGTTGAATCTATGTTGAGATTCAGCGAGTCAGAAACACGTTTCTTCTTGGAGCTGCGTTGGGATATTCCCGAGTGAAGGGGACCATAGGCTGTACAGAGAAATATCTGCTTCTAGAACCAAAACGGAGCTATCTAAGCGAATGGTTGTCAATGTGCGCATTCAACTGACAGAGTTAAACTCACGTGTGGATTCAGCGGTTTATCAACCCTTTCTGTGCAGAATCCCAAAACCGGTATTTCCAGCCCAATGCCGGCATACGTACTATACAGCAGGAAACTTCGTCTAAAACACTGGAGAAACGTTTCCTTGAAACTGCTCTGCTGTGCGTTCGTTCACCTAAGAGAGTTGAATCTATGTTGAGATTCAGCGAGTCAGAAACACGTTTCTTCTAGGAGCTTCGTTGGGATATTCCCGAGTGAAGGGGACCATAGGCTGTACAGAGAAATATCTGCTTCTAAAACCAAAACGGAGTTATCTAACTGAATGGTTGTCAATGTGTGCATTCAACTGACAGAGTTAAACTCACGTGTGGATTCAGCGGTTTGCCAACCCTTTCTGTGCAGAATCCCAAAACCGGTATTTCTAGCCCACTGCCAGCATACGTACTAAACAGCAGGAACCTTCGTCTAAAACTCAGGAGAAACGTTTCCTTGAAACTGCTCTGCTGTGCGTTCTTTCACCTAAGAGAGTTGAATCTATGTTGAGATTCAGCGAGTCAGAAACACGTTTCTTCTTGGAGCTTCGTTGGGATATTCCCGAGTGAAGGGGACCATAGGCTGTACAGAGAAATATCTGCTTCTAGAACCAAAACGGAGCTATCTAAGCGAATGGTTGTCAATGTGCGCATTCAACTGACAGAGTTAAACTCACGTGTGGATTCAGCGGTTTGTCAACCCTTTCTGTGCAGAATCCCAAAACCGGTATTTCCAGCCCAATGCCGGCATACGTACTAAACAGCAGGAAACTTCGTCTAAAACTCAGGAGAAACGTTTCCTTGAAACTGCTCTGCTGTGCGTTCGTTCACCTAAGAGAGTTGAATCTATGTTGAGATTCAGCGAGTCAGAAACACGTTTCTTCTTGGAGCTGCGTTGGGATATTCCCGAGTGAATGGGACCATAGGCTGTACAGAGAAATATCTGCTTCTAAAACCAAAACGGAGCTATCTAACTGAATGGTTCTCAATGTGCGCATTCAACTGACAGAGTTAAACTCACGTGTGGATTCAGCGGTTTGCCAACCCTTTCTGTGCAGAATCCCAAAACCGGTATTTCCAGCCCAATGCCGGCATACGTACTATACAGCAGGAAACTTCGTCTAAAACACTGGAGAAACGTTTCCTTGAAACTGCTGTGCTGTGCGTTCGTTCACCTAAGAGAGTTGAATCAATGTTGAGATTCAGCGAGTCAGAAACACGTTTCTTCTAGGAGCTGCGTTGGGTATTCCCGAGTGAAAGGGACCATAGGCTGTACAGAGAAATATCTGCTTCTAAAACCAAAACGGAGCTATCTAACTGAATGGTTGTCAATGTGTGCATTCAACTAAAAGAGTTAAACTCACGTGTGGATTCAGCAGTTTGCCAACCCTTTCTGTGCAGAATCCCAAAACCGGTATTTCCAGCCCAATGCCGGCATACGTACTAAACAGCAGGAAACTTCGTCTAAAACTCAGGAGAAACGTTTCCTTGAAACTGCTCTGCTGTGCGTTCGTTCACCTAAGAGAGTTGAATCTATGTTGAGATTCAGCGAGTCAGAAACACGTTTCTTCTAGGAGCTGCGTTGGGATATTCCCGAGTGAAGGGGACCATAGGCTGTACAGAGAAATATCTGCTTCTAGAACCAAAACGGAGCTATCTAACTGAATGGTTGTCAATGTGCGCATTCAACTGACAGAGTTAAACTCACGTGTGGATTCAGCGGTTTGCCAACCCTTTCTGTGCAGAATCCCAAAACCGGTATTTCCAGCCCAATGCCGGCATACGTACTAAACAGCAGGAAACTTCGTCTAAAACTCAGGAGAAACGATTCCTTGAAACTGCTGTGCTGTGCGTTCGTTCACCTAAGAGAGTTGAATCTATGTTGAGATTCAGCGAGTCAGAAACCCGTTTCTTCTAGGAGCTGCGTTCAGATATTCCCGAGTGAAGGGGACCATAGGCTGTACAGACAAATATCTGCTTCTAAAACCAAAACGGAGCTATCTAACTGAATGGTTGTCAATGTGTGCATTCAACTGACAGAGTTAAACTCACGTGTGGATTCAGCGGTTTTGCCAACCCTTTCTATGCAGAATCCCAAAACCGGTATTTCTAGCCCACTGCCAGCATACGTACTAAACAGCAGGAACCTTCGTCTAAAACTCAGGAGAAACGTTTCCTGAAACTGCTCTGCTGTGCATTCGTTCACCAAAGAGAGTTGAATCTATGTTGAGATTCAGCGAGTCAGAAACACGTTTCTTCTAGGAGCTGCGTTGGGATATTCCCGAGTGAAGGGGACCATAAGCTGTACAGAGAAATATCTGCTTCTAAAACCAAAACGGAGCTATCTAAGTGAATGGTTATCAATGTGTGCATTCAACTGACAGAGTTAAACTCACGTGTGGATTCAGCGGTTTTCAAACCCTTTCTGTGCAGAATCCCAAAACCGGTATTTCCAGCCCAATGCCGGCATACGTACGAAACAGCAGGAAACTTCGTCTAAAACTCAGGAGAAACGTTTCCTGAAACTGCTCTGCTGTGCATTCGTTCACCAAAGAGGTTTGAATCTATGTTGAGATTCAGCGAGTCAGAAACACGTTTCTTCTAGGAGCTGCGTTGGGATATTCCTGAGTGAATGGGACCATAGGCTATACAGAGAAATATCTGCTTCTAAAACCAAAACGGAGTTATCTAACTGAATGGTTATCAATGTGTGCATGCAACTGACAGAGTTAAACTCACGTGTGGATTCAGCGGTTTGCCAACCCTTTCTGTGCAGAATCCCAAAACCGGTATTTCCAGCCCAATGCCGGCATACGTACTAAACAGCAGGAATCTTCGTCTAAAACACTGGAGAAACGTTTCCTTGAAACTCCTATGCTGTGCGTTCGTTCACCTAAGAGAGTTGAATCAATGTTGAGATTCAGCGAGTCAGAAACACGTTTCTTCTAGGAGCTGCGTTGGGTATTCCCGAGTGAAGGGGACCATAGGCTGTACAGAGAAATATCTGCTTCTAGAACCAAAACGGAGCTATCTAACTGAATGGTTGTCAATGTGCGCATTCAACTGACAGAGTTAAACTCACGTGTGGATTCAGCGGTTTGCCAACCCTTTCTGTGCAGAATCCCAAAACCGGTATTTCCAGCCCAATGCCGGCATACATATTAAACAGCAGGAAACTTCGTCTAAAACTCAGGAGAAACGTTTCCTTGAAACTGCTGTGCTGTGCGTTCGTTCACCTAAGAGAGTTAAATCTATGTTGAGCTTCAGCGAGTCAGAAACACGTTTCTTCTAGGAGCTGCGTTGGGATATTCCCGAGTGAATGGGACCATAGGCTGTACACACAAATATCTGCTTCTAAAACCAAAACGGAGCTATCTAACTGAATGGTTGTCAATGTGTTCATTCAACTGACAGAGTTAAACTCACGTGTGGATTCAGCGGTTTTGCCAACCCTTTCTGTGCAGAAACCCAAAACCGGTATTTCTAGCCCACTGCCAGCATACGTACTAAACAGCAGGAACCTTCGTCTAAAACTCAGGAGAAACGTTTCCTTGAAACTGCTCTGCTGTGCGTTCTTTCACCTAAGAGAGTTGAATCTCTGTTGAGATTCAGCGAGTCAGAAACACGTTTCTTCCTGGAGCTGCGTTGGGATATTCCCGAGTGAATGGGACCATAGGCTGTACAGAGAAATATCTGCTTCTAAAACCAAAACGGAGCTATCTAACTGAATGGTTGTCAATGTGTGCATTCAACTGACAGAGTTAAACTCACATGTGGATTCAGCGGTTTGCAAACCCTTTCTGTGCAGAATCCCAAAACCGGTATTTCCAGCCCAATGCAGGCATACGTACTAAACAGCAGTAAACTTCTTCTAAAACACAGGAGAAACGTTTCCTTGAAACTGCTCTGCTGTGCGTTCGTTCACCTAACAGAGTTGAATCTATGTTGAGATTCAGCGAGTCAGAAACACGTTTCTTCTAGGAGCTGCGTTGGGATATTCCCGAGTGAATGGGACCATAGGCTGTACAGAGAAATATCTGCTTCTAAAACCAAAACGGAGCTATCTAACTGAATGGTTATCACTGTATGCATTCAACTGACAGAGTTAAACTCACGTGTGGATTCAGCGGTTGGCAAACCCTTTCTGTGCAGAATCCCAAAACCGGTATTTCCAGCCCAATGCCGGCATACGTACGAAACAGCAGGAAACTTCGTCTAAAACTCAGGAGAAACGTTTCCTTGAAACTGCTCTGCTGTGCGTTCGTTCACCAAAGAGAGTTGAATCTATGTTGAGATTCAGCGAGTCAGAAACACGTTTCTTCTAGGAGCTGCGTTGGGATATTCCCGAGTGAATGGGACCATAGGCTGTACAGAGAAATATCTGCTTCTAAAACCAAAACGGAGCTATCTAACTGAATAGTTGTCAATGTGCGCATTCAACTGACAGAGTTAAACTCACGTGTGGATTCAGCGGTTTGCCAACCCTTTCTGTGCAGAATCCCAAAACCGGTATTTCCAGCCCAATGCCGGCATACGTACGAAATAGCAGGAAACTTCGTCTAAAACTCAGGAGAAACGTTTCCTTGAAACTGCTCTGCTGTGCGTTCGTTCACCAAAGAGAGTTGAATCTATGTTGAGATTCAGCGAGTCAGAAACACGTTTCTTCTAGGAGCTACGTTGGGATATTCCCGAGTGAATGGGACCATAGGCTGTACAGAGAAATATCTGCTTCTAAAACCAAAACGGAGCTATTTAACTGAATGGTTGTCAATGTGCGCATTCAACTGACAGAGTTAAACTCACGTGTGGATTCAGCGGTTTGCCAACCCTTTCTGTGCAGAATCCCAAAACCGGTATTTCCAGCCCAATGCCGGCATACATACTAAACAGCAGGAAACTTCGTCTAAAACTCAGGAGAAACGTTTCCTTGAAACTGCTGTGCTGTGCGTTCGTTCACCTAAGAGAGTTAAATCTATGTTGAGATTCAGCAAGTCAGAAACACGTTTCTTCTAGGAGCTGCGTTGGGATATTCCCGAGTGAATGGGACCATAGGCTGTACACACAAATATCTGCTTCTAAAACCAAAACGGAGCTATCTAACTGAATGGTTGTCAATGTGTGCATTCAACTGACAGAGTTAAACTCACGTTTGGATTCAGCGGTTTTGCAAACCCTTTCTGTGCAGAATCCCAAAACCGGTATTTCTAGCCCACTGCCAGCATACGTACTAAACAGCAGGAACCTTCGTCTAAAACTCAGGAGAAACGTTTCCTTGAAACTGCTCTGCTGTGCGTTCTTTCACCTAAGAGAGTTGAATCTCTGTTGAGATTCAGCGAGTCAGAAACACGTTTCTTCCTGGAGCTGCGTTGGGATATTCCCGAGTGAATGGGACCATAGGCTGTACAGAGAAATATCTGCTTCTAAAACCAAAACGGAGCTATCTAACTGAATGGTTGTCAATGTGTGCATTCAACTGACAGAGTTAAACTCACATGTGGATTCAGCGGTTTGCAAACCCTTTCTGTGCAGAATCCCAAAACCGGTATTTCCAGCCCAATGCCGGCATACGTACTAAACAGCAGGAAACTTCATCTAAAACTCAGGAGAAACGTTTCCTTGAAACTGCTCTGCTGTGCGTTCGTTCACCTAAGAGAGTTGAATCTATGTTGAGATTCAGCGAGTCAGAAACACGTTTCTTCTTGGAGCTGCGTTGGGATATTCCCGAGTGAAGGGGACCATAGGCTGTACAGACAAATATCTGCTTCTAAAACCAAAACGGAGCTATCTAACTGAATGGTTGTCAATGTGTGCATTCAACTGACAGAGTTAAACTCACGTGTGGATTCAGCGGTTTGCCAACCCTTTCTGTGCAGAATCCCAAAACCGGTATTTCCAGCCCAATGCCGGCATACGTACTAAACAGCAGGAAACTTCGTCTAAAACTCAGGAGAAACGTTTCCTTGAAACTGCTCTGCTGTGCGTTCGTTCACCTAAGAGAGTTGAATCTATGTTGAGATTCAGCGAGTCAGAAACACGTTTCTTCGAGGAGCTGCGTTGGGATATTCCCGAGTGAAAGGGACCATAGGCTGTACAGAGAAATATCTGCTTCTAAAACCAAAACGGAGCTATCTAACTGAATGGTTGTCAATGTGTGCATTCAACTGACAGAGTTAAACTCACGTGTGGATTCAGTGGTTTGCCAACCCTTTCTGTGCAGAATACCAAAACCGGTATTTCCAGCCCAATGCCGGCATACGTACTAATCAGCAGGAAACTTCGTCTAAAACTCAGGAGAAACGTTTCCTTGAAACTGCTCTGCTGTGCGTTCTTTCACCTAAGAGAGTTGAATCTCTGTTGAGATTCAGCGAGTCAGAAACACGTTTCTTCCTGGAGCTGCGTTGGGATATTCCCGAGTGAATGGGACCATAGGCTGTACAGAGAAATATCTGCTTCTAAAACCAAAACGGAGCTATCTAACTGAATGGTTGTCAATGTGTGCATTCAACTGACAGAGTTAAACTCACATGTGGATTCAGCGGTTTGCAAACCCTTTCTGTGCAGAATCCCAAAACCGGTATTTCCAGCCCAATGCCGGCATACGTACTAAACAGCAGGAAACTTCGTCTAAAACTCAGGAGAAACGTTTCCTTGAAACTGCTCTGCTGTGCGTTCGTTCACCTAAGAGAGTTGAATCTATGTTGAGATTCAGCGAGTCAGAAACACGTTTCTTCGAGGAGCTGCGTTGGGATATTCCCGAGTGAAAGGGACCATAGGCTGTACAGAGAAATATCTGCTTCTAAAACCAAAACGGAGCTATCTAACTGAATGGTTGTCAATGTGTGCATTCAACTGACAGAGTTAAACTCACGTGTGGATTCAGCGGTTTGCCAACCCTTTCTGTGCAGAATCCCAAAACCGGTATTTCCAGCCCAATGCCGGCATACGTACTAAACAGCAGGAAACTTCGTCTAAAACTCAGGAGAAACGTTTCCTTGAAACTGCTCTGCTGTGCGTTCGTTCACCTAAGAGAGTTGAATCTATGTTGAGATTCAGCGAGTCAGAAACACGTTTCTTCGAGGAGCTGCGTTGGGATATTCCCGAGTGAAAGGGACCATAGGCTGTACAGAGAAATATCTGCTTCTAAAACCAAAACGGAGCTATCTAACTGAATGGTTGTCAATGTGTGCATTCAACTGACAGAGTTAAACTCACGTGTGGATTCAGTGGTTTGCCAACCCTTTCTGTGCAGAATACCAAAACCGGTATTTCCAGCCCAATGCCGGCATACGTACTAATCAGCAGGAAACTTCGTCTAAAACTCAGGAGAAACGTTTCCTTGAAACTGCTCTGCTGTGCGTTCGTTCACCTAAGAGAGTTGAATCTATGCTGAGATTCAGCGAGTCAGAAACACGTTTCTTCTTGGAGCTGCGTTGGGATATTCCCGAGTGAAGGGGACCATAGGCTGTACAGAGAAATATCTGCTTCTAGAACCAAAACGGAGCTATCTAAGCGAATGGTTGTCAATGTGCGCATTCAACTGACAGAGTTAAACTCACGTGTGGATTCAGCGGTTTGTCAACCCTTTCTGTGCAGAATCCCAAAACCGGTATTTCCAGCCCAATGCCGGCATACGTACTATACAGCAGGAAACTTCGTCTAAAACACTGGAGAAACGTTTCCTTGAAACAGCTCTGCTGTGCGTTCGTTCACCTAAGAGAGTTGAATCTATGTTGAGATTCAGCGAGTCAGAAACACGTTTCTTCTAGGAGCTGCGTTGGGATATTCCCGAGTGAATGGGACCATAGGCTACACAGAGAAATATCTGCTTCTAAAACCAAAACGGAGTTATCTAACTGAATGGTTGTCAATGTGTGCATTCAACTGACAGAGTTAAACTCACGTGTGGGTTCAGCGGTTTGCCAACCCATTCTGTGCAGAATCCCAAAACCGGTATTTCTAGCCCACTGCCAGCATACGTACTAAACAGCAGGAACCTTCGTCTAAAACTCAGGAGAAACGTTTCCTTGAAACTGCTCTGCTGTGCGTTCTTTCACCTAAGAGAGTTGAATCTATGTTGAGATTCAGCGAGTCAGAAACACGTTTCTTGTTGGAGCTTCGTTGGGATATTCCCGAGTGAAGGGGACCATAGGCTGTACAGAGAAATATCTGCTTCTAGAACCAAAACGGAGCTATCTAAGCGAATGGTTGTCAATGTGCGCATTCAACTGACAGAGTTAAACTCACGTGTGGATTCAGCGGTTTGTCAACCCTTTCTGTGCAGAATCCCAAAACCGGTATTTCCAGCCCAATGCCGGCATACGTACTAAACAGCAGGAAACTTCGTCTAAAAGTCAGGAGAAACGTTTCCTTGAAACTGCTCTGCTGTGCGTTCGTTCACCTAAGAGAGTTGAATCTATGTTGAGATTCAGCGAGTCAGAAACACGTTTCTTCTTGGAGCTGCGTTGGGATATTCCCGAGTGAATGGGACCATAGGCTGTACAGAGAAATATCTGCTTCTAAAACCAAAACGGAGCTATCTAACTGAATGGTTCTCAATGTGCGCATTCAACTGACAGAGTTAAACTCACGTGTGGATTCAGCGGTTTGCCAACCCTTTGTGTGCAGAATCCCAAAACCGGTATTTCCAGCCCAATGCCGGCATACGTACTATACAGCAGGAAACTTCGTCTAAAACACTGGAGAAACGTTTCCTTGAAACTGCTGTGCTGTGCGTTCGTTCACCTAAGAGAGTTGAATCAATGTTGAGATTCAGCGAGTCAGAAACACGTTTCTTCTAGGAGCTGCGTTGGGTATTCCCGAGTGAAAGGGACCATAGGCTGTACAGAGAAATATCTGCTTCTAAAACCAAAACGGAGCTATCTAACTGAATGGTTGTCAATGTTTGCATTCAACTAAAAGAGTTAAACTCACGTGTGGATTCAGCAGTTTGCCAACCCTTTCTGTGCAGAATCCCAAAACCGGTATTTCCAGCCCAATGCCGGCATACGTACTAAACAGCAGGAAACTTCGTCTAAAACTCAGGAGAAACGTTTCCTTGAAACTGCTCTGCTGTGCGTTCGTTCACCTAAGAGAGTTGAATCTATGTTGAGATTCAGCGAGTCAGAAACACGTTTCTTCTAGGAGCTGCGTTGGGATATTCCCGAGTGAAGGGGACCATAGGCTGTACAGAGAAATATCTGCTTCTAGAACCAAAACGGAGCTATCTAACTGAATGGTTGTCAATGTGCGCATTCAACTGACAGAGTTAAACTCACGTGTGGATTCAGCGGTTTGCCATACCTTTCTGTGCAGAATCCCAAAACCGGTATTTCCAGCCCAATGCCGGCATACGTACTAAACAGCAGGAAACTTCGTCGAAAACTCAGGAGAAACGATTCCTTGAAACTGCTGTGCTGTGCGTTCGTTCACCTAAGAGAGTTGAATCTATGTTGAGATTCAGCGAGTCAGAAACCCGTTTCTTCTAGGAGCTGCGTTCAGATATTCCCGAGTGAAGGGGACCATAGGCTGTACAGACAAATATCTGCTTCTAAAACCAAAACGGAGCTATCTAACTGAATGGTTGTCAATGTGAGCATTCATCTGACAGAGTTAAACTCACGTGTGGATTCAGCGGTTTTGCCAACCCTTTCTATGCAGAATCCCAAAACCGGTATTTCTATCCCACTGCCAGCATACGTACTAAACAGCAGGAACCTTCGTCTAAAACTCAGGAGAAACGTTTCCTGAAACTGCTCTGCTGTGCATTCGTTCACCAAAGAGAGTTGAATCTATGTTGAGATTCAGCGAGTCAGAAACACGTTTCTTCTAGGAGCTGCGTTGGGATATTCCCGAGTGAAGGGGACCATAAGCTGTACAGAGAAATATCTGCTTCTAAAACCAAAACGGAGCTATCTAAGTGAATGGTTATCAATGTGTGCATTCAATTGACAGAGTTAAACTCACGTGTGGATTCAGCGGTTTTCAAACCCTTTCTGTGCAGAATCCCAAAACCGGTATTTCCAGCCCAATGCGGGCATACGTACGAAACAGCAGGAAACTTCGTCTAAAACTCAGGAGAAACGTTTCCTGAAACTGCTCTGCTGTGCATTCGTTCACCAAAGAGGTTTGAATCTATGTTGAGATTCAGCGAGTCAGAAACACGTTTCTTCTAGGAGCTGCGTTGGGATATTCCTGAGTGAATGGGACCATAGGCTATACAGAGAAATATCTGCTTCTAAAACCAAAACGGAGTTATCTAACTGAATGGTTATCAATGTGTGCATGCAACTGACAGAGTTAAACTCACGTGTGGATTCAGCGGTTTGCCAACCCTTTCTGTGCAGAATCCCAAAACCGGTATTTCCAGCCCAATGCCGGCATACGTACTAAACAGCAGGAATCTTCGTCTAAAACACTGGAGAAACGTTTCCTTGAAACTCCTATGCTGTGCGTTCGTTCACCTAAGAGAGTTGAATCAATGTTGAGATTCAGCGAGTCAGAAACACGTTTCTTCTAGGAGCTGCGTTGGGTATTCCCGAGTGAAAGGGACCATAGGCTGTACAGAGAAATATCTGCTTCTAAAACCAAAACGGAGCTATCTAGCTGAATGGTTGTCAATGTGTGCATTCAACTGACAGAGTTAAACTCACGTGTGGATTCAGCGGTTTGCCAACCCTTTCTGTGCAGAATCCCAAAACCGGTATTTCCAGCCCAATGCCGGCATACGTACTAAACAGCAGGAAACTTCGTCTAAAACTCAGGAGAAACGTTTCCTTGAAACTGCTCTGCTGTGCGTTCGTTCACCTAAGAGAGTTGAATCTATGTTGAGATTCAGCGAGTCAGAAACACGTTTCTTCTAGGAGCTGCGTTGGGATATTCCCGAGTGAAGTTGACCATAGGCTGTACAGAGAAATATCTTCTTCTAGAACCAAAACGGAGCTATCTAACTGAATGGTTGTCAATGTGCGCATTCAACTGACAGAGTTAAACTCACGTGTGGATTCAGCGGTTTGCCAAACCTTTCTGTGCAGAATCCCAAAACCGGTATTTCCAGCCCAATGCCGGCATACATATTAAACAGCAGGAAACTTCGTCTAAAACTCAGGAGAAACGTTTCCTTGAAACTGCTGTGCTGTGCGTTCGTTCACCTAAGAGAGTTAAATCTATGTTGAGCTTCAGCGAGTCAGAAACACGTTTCTTCTAGGAGCTGCGTTGGGATATTCCCGAGTGAATGGGACCATAGGCTGTACACACAAATATCTGCTTCTAAAACCAAAACGGAGCTATCTAACTGAATGGTTGTCAATGTGTGCATTCAACTGACAGAGTTAAACTCACGTGTGGATTCAGCGGTTTTGCCAACCCTTTCTGTGCAGAAACCCAAAACCGGTATTTCCAGCCCAATGCCGGCATACGTACTAAACAGCAGGAAACTTCGTCTAAAATTCAGGAGAAACGTTTCCTTGAAACTGCTCTGCTGTGCGTTCGTTCACCTAAGAGAGTTGAATCTATGTTGAGATTCAGCGAGTCAGAAACACGTTTCTTCTAGGAGCTGCGTTGGGATATACCCGAGTGCATGGGACCATAGGCTGTACAGAGAAATATCTGCTTCTAAAACCAAAACGGAGCTATCTAACTGAATGGTTGTCAATGTGTGCATTCAACTGACAGAGTTAAACTCACGTGTGGATTCAGCGGTTTGCAAACCCTTTCTGTGCAGAATCCCAAAACCGGTATTTCCAGCCCAATGCCGGCATACGTACGAAACAGCAGGAAACTTCGTCTAAAACTCAGGAGAAACGTTTCCTTGACACTGCTCTGCTGTGCTTTCGTTCACCTAAGAGATTTGAAACTATGCTGAGTTTCAGCGAGTCAGAAACACGTTTCTTCTAGGAGCTGCGTTGGGATATTCCCGAGTGAATGGGACCACAGGCTGTACAGACAAATATCTGCTTCTAAAACCAAAACGGAGCTATCTAACTGAATGGTTGTCAATGTGTGCATTCAACTGACAGAGTTAAACTCACGTGTGGATTCAGCGGTTTGCCAACCCTTTCTGTGCAGAATCCCAAAACCGGTATTTCCAGCCCAATGCCGGCATACGTACGAAACAGCAGGAAACTTCGTCTAAAACTCAGGAGAAACGTTTCCTTGAAACTGCTCTGCTGTGCGTTCATTCACCTAAGAGAGTTGAATCTATGTTGAGATTCAGCGAGTCAGAAACACGTTTCTTCGAGGAGCTGCGTTGGGATATTCCCGAGTGAAAGGGACCATAGGCTGTACAGAGAAATATCTGCTTCTAAAACCAAAACGGAGCTATCTAACTGAATGGTTGTCAATGTGTGCATTCAACTGACAGAGTTAAACTCACGTGTGGATTCAGTGGTTTGCCAACCCTTTCTGTGCAGAATCCCAAAACCGGTATTTCCAGCCCACTGCCGGCATACGTACTAAACAGCAGGAAACTTCGTCTAAAACTCAGGAGAAACGTTTCCTTGAAACTGCTCTGCTGTGCGTTCGTTCACCTAAGAGAGTTGAATCTATGTTGAGATTCAGCGAGTCAGAAACCCGTTTCTTCTTGGAGCTGCGTTGGGATATTCCCGAGTGAAGGGGACCATAGGCTATACAGAGAAATATCTGCTTCTAGAACCAAAACGGAGCTATCTAAGCGAATGGTTGTCAATGTGCGCATTCAACTGAGAGAGTTAAACTCACGTGTGGATTCAGCGGTTTGTCAACCCTTTCTGTGCAGAATCCCAAAACCGGTATTTCCAGCCCAATGCCGGCATACGTACTAAACAGCAGGAAACTTCGTCTAAAACTCAGGAGAAAAGTTTCCTTGAAACTGCTCTGCTGTGCGTTCGTTCACCTAAGAGAGTTGAATCTATGTTGAGATTCAGCGAGTCAGAAACACGTTTCTTCTAGGAGCTGCGTTGGGATATTCCCGAGTGAATGGGACCATAGGCTGTACAGAGAAATATCTGCTTCTAAAACCAAAACGGAGCTATCTAACTGAATGGTTGTCAATGTGCGCATACAACTGACAGAGTTAAACTCACGTGTGGATTCAGCGGTTTGCCAACCCTTTCTGTGCAGAATCCCAAAACAGGTATTTCCAGCCCAATGCCGGCATACGTACTATACAGCAGGAAACTTCGTCTAAAACACTGGAGAAACGTTTCCTTGAAACTGCTCTGCTGTGCGTTCGTTCACCTAAGAGAGTTGAATCAATGTTGAGATTCAGCGAGTCAGAAACACGTTTCTTCTAGGAGCTGCGTTGGGTATTCCCGAGTGAAAGGGACCATAGGCTGTACAGAGAAATATCTGCTTCTAAAACCAAAACGGAGCTATCTAACTGAATGGTTGTCAATGTGTGCATTCAACTGACAGAGTTAAACTCACGTGTGGATTCAGCGGTTTGCCAACCCTTTCTGTGCAGAATCCCAAAACCGGTATTTCCAGCCCAATGCCGGCATACGTACGAAACAGCAGGAAACTTCGTCTAAAACTCAGGAGAAACGTTTCCTTGAAACTGCTCTGCTGTGCGTTCGTTCACCTAAGAGAGTTGAATCTATGTTGAGATTCAGCGAGTCAGAAACCCGTTTCTTCTAGGATCTGCGTTGGGATATTCCCGAGTGAAGGGGACCATAGGCTGTACAGACAAATATCTGCTTCTAAAACCAAAACGGAGCTATCTAACTGAATGGTTGTCAATGTGTGCATTCAACTGACAGAGTTAAACTCACGTGTGGATTCAGCGGTTTTGCAAACCCTTTCTATGCAGAATCCCAAAACCGGTATTTCTAGCCCACTGCCAGCATACGTACTAAACAGCAGGAACCTTCGTCTAAAACTCAGGAGAAACGTTTCCTGAAACTGCTCTGCTGTGCACTCGTTCACCAAAGAGAGTTGAATCTATGTTGAGACTCAGCGAGTCAGAAACACGTTTCTTCTAGGAGCTGCGTTGGGATATTCCCGAGTGAAGGGGACCATAGGCTGTACAGAGAAATATCTGCTTCTAAAACCAAAACGGAGCTATCTAAGTGAATGGTTATCAATGTGTGCATTCAACTGACAGAGTTAAACTCACGTGTGGATTCAGCGGTGTGCAAACCCTTTCTGTGCAGAATCCCAAAACCGGTATTTCCAGCCCAATGCCGGCATACGTACGAAACAGCAGGAAACTTCGTCTAAAACTCAGGAGAAACGTTTCCTGAAACTGCTCTGCTGTGCATTCGTTCACCAAAGAGAGTTGAATCTATGTTGAGATTCAGCGAATCAGAAACACGTTTCTTCTAGGAGCTGCATTGGGATATTCCCGAGTGAATGCGACCATAGGCTGTACAGAGAAATGTCTGCTTCTAAAACCAAACGGAGCTATCTAACTGAATGGTTGTCAATGTGTGCATTCAACTGACAGAGTTAAACTCACGTGTGGATTCAGCGGTTTGCCAACCCTTTCTGTGCAGAATCCCAAAACCGGTATTTCCAGCCCAATGCCGGCATACGTACTAAACAGCAGGAATCTTCGTCTAAAACACTGGAGAAACGTTTCCTTGAAACTGCTCTGCTGTGCGTTCGTTCACCTAAGAGAGTTGAATCAATGTTGAGATTCAGCGAGTCAGAAACACGTTTCTTCTAGGAGCTGCGTTGGGTATTCCCGAGTGAAAGGGACCATAGGCTGTACAGTGAAATATCTGCTTCTAAAACCAAAACGGAGCTATCTAACTGAATGGTTGTCAATGTGTGCATTCAACTGAGAGAGTTAAACTCACGTGTGGATTCAGCGGTTTGCCAACCCTTTCTGTGCAGAATCCCAAAACCGGTATTTCCAGCCCAATGCCGGCATACGTACTAAACAGCAGGAAACTTCGTCTAAAACTCAGGAGAAACGTTTCCTTGAAACTGCTCTGCTGTGCGTTCGTTCACCTAAGAGAGTTGAATCTATGTTGAGATTCAGCGAGTCAGAAACACGTTTCTTCTAGGAGCTGCGTTGGGATATTCCCGAGTGAAGGGGACCATAGGCTGTACAGAGAAATATCTGCTTCTAAAACCAAAACAGAGATATCTATCTGAATCGTTTTCAATGTGCGCATTCAACTGACAGAGTTAAACTCACGTGTGGATTCAGCGGTTTGCCAACCCTTTCTGTGCAGATTCCCAAAACCGGTATTTCCAGCCCAATGCCGGCATACATACTAAACAGCAGGAAACTTCGTCTAAAACTCAGGAGAAACGTTTCCTTGAAACTGCTGTGCTGTGCGTTCGTTCACCTAAGAGAGTTAAATCTATGTTGAGCTTCAGCGAGTCAGAAACACGTTTCTTCTAGGAGCTGCGTTGGGATATTCCCGAGTGAATGGGACCATAGGCTGTACACACAAATATCTGCTTCTAAAACCAAAACGGAGCTATCTAACTGAATGGTTGTCAATGTGTGCATTCAACTGACAGAGTTAAACTCACGTGTGGATTCAGCGGTTTTGCAAACCCTTTCTGTGCAGAATCCCAAAACCGGTATTTCCAGCCCAATGCCAGCAAAAGTACTAAACAGCAGGAACCTTCGTCTAAAACTCAGGAGAAACGTTTCCTTGAAACTGCTCTGCTGTGCGTTCTTTCACCTAAGAGAGTTGAATCTCTGTTGAGATTCAGCGAGTCAGAAACACGTTTCTTCCTGGAGCTGCGTTGGGATATTCCCGAGTGAATGGGACCATAGGCTGTACAGAGAAATATCTGCTTCTAAAACCAAAACGGAGCTATCTAACTGAATGGTTGTCAATGTGTGCATTCAACTGACAGAGTTAAACTCACATGTGGATTCAGCGGTTTGCCAACCCTTTCTGTGCAGAATCCCAAAACCGGTATTTCCAGCCCAATGCCGGCATATGTAGTAAACAGCAGGAAACTTCGTCTAAAACACTGGAGAAACGTTTCCTTGAAACTGCTCTGCTGTGCGTTCGTTCACCTAAGAGAGTTGAATCTATGTTGAGATTCAGCGAGTCAGAAACACGTTTCTTCTAGGAGCTGCGTTGGGATATTCCCGAGTGAATGGGACCATAGGCTGTACAGACAAATATCTGCTTCTAAAACCAAAACGGAGCTATCTAACTGAATGGTTGTCAATGTGTGCATTCAACTGACAGAGTTAAACTGACGTGTGGATTCAGCGGTTTGCAAACCCTTTCTGTGCAGAATCCCAAAACGGGTATTTCCAGCCCAATGCCGGCATACGTACTAAACAGCAGGAAACTTCGTCTAAAACTCAGGAGAAACGTTTCCTTGAAACTGCTCTGCTGTGCGTTCGTTCACCTAAGAGAGTTGAATCTATGTTGAGATTCAGCGGGTCAGAAACACGTTTCTTCTAGGAGCTGCGTTGGGATATACCCGAGTGAATGGGACCATAGGCTGTACAGAGAAATATCTGCTTCTAAAACCAAAACGGAACTATCTAACTGAATGGTTGTCAATGTGTGCATTCAACTGACAGAGTTAAACTCACGTGTGGATTCAGCGGTTTGCCAACCCTTTCTGTGCAGAATCCCAAAACCGGTATTTCCAGCCCAATGCCGGCATACGTACGAAACAGCAGGAAACTTCGTCTAAAACTCAGGAGAAACGTTTCCTTGAAACTGCTATGCTGTGCGTTCGTTCACCTAAGAGAGCTGAATCTATGTTGAGATTCAGCGAGTCAGAAACACGTTTCTTCTAGGAGCTGCGTTGGGATATTCCCGAATGAATGGGATCATAGGCTGTACAGAGAAATATCTGCTTCTAAAACCAAAACGGAGCTATCTAACTGAATGGTTGTCAATGTGTGCATTCAACTGACAGAGTTAAACTCACGTGTGGATTCAGCGGTTTGCCAACACTTTCTGTGCAGAATCCCAAAACCGGTATTTCCAGCCCAATGCCGGCATATGTAGTAAACAGCAGGAAACTTCGTCTAAAACACTGGAGAAACGTTTCCTTGAAACTGCTCTGCTGTGCGTTCGTTCACCTAAGAGAGTTGAATCAATGTTGAGATTCAGCGAGTCAGAAACACGTTTCTTCTAGGAGCTGCGTTGGGATATTCCCGAGTGAAAGGGACCATAGGCTGTACAGAGAAATATCTGCTTCTAAAACCAAAACGGAGCTATCTAACTGAATGGTTGTCAATGTGTGCATTCAACTGACAGAGTTAAACTCACGTGTGGATTCAGCGGATTGCCAACCCTTTCTGTGCAGAATCCCAAAACCGGTATTTCCAGCCCAATGCCGGCATACGTACTAAACAGCAGGAAACTTCGTCTAAAACTCAGGAGAAACCTTTCCTTGAAACTGCTCTGCTGTGCGTTCGTTCACCTAAGAGAGTTGAATCTATGTTGAGATTCAGCGAGTCAGAAACACGTTTCTTCTAGGAGCTGCGTTGGGATATTCCCGAGTGAAGGGGACCATAGGCTGTACAGAGAAATATCTGCTTCTAGAACCAAAACGGAGCTATCTAACTGAATGGTTGTCAATGTGCGCATTCAACTGACAGAGTTAAACTCACGTGTGGATTCAGCGGTTTGCCAACCCTTTCTGTGCAGAATCCCAAAACCGGTATTTCCAGCCCAATGCCGGCATACGTACTAAACAGCAGGAAACTTCGTCTAAAACTCAGGAGAAACGTTTCCTTGAAACTGCTCTGCTGTGTGTTCGTTCACCAAAGAGAGTTGAATCTATGTTGAGATTCAGCGAGTCAGAAACACGTTTCTTCTAGGAGCTGCGTTGGGATATTCCCGAGTGAATGGGACCATAGGCTGTACAGAGAAATATCTGCTTTTAAACCAAAACGGAGCTATCTAACTGAATGGTTGTCAATGTGTGCATTCAACTGACAGAGTTAAACTCACGTGTGGATTCAGCGGTTTGCCAACCCTTTCTGTGCAGAATCCCAAAACCGGTATTTCCAGCCCAATGCCGGCATACGTACTAAACAGCAGGAAACTTCGTCTAAAACTCAGGAGAAACGTTTCCTTGAAACTGCTCTGCTGTGCGTTCGTTCACCTAAGAGAGTTGAATCTATGTTGAGATTCAGCGAGTCAGAAACACGTTTCTTCTAGGAGCTGCGTTGGGATATTCCCGAGTGAAGGGGACCATAGGCTGTACAGAGAAATATCTGCTTCTAAAACCAAAACGGAGCTATCTAACTGAATGGTTGTCAATGTGCGCATTCAACTGACAGAGTTAAACTCACGTGTGGATTCAGCGGTTTGCCAACCCTTTCTGTGCAGAATCCCAAAACCGGTATTTCCAGCCCAATGCCGGCATACATACTAAACAGCAGGAAACTTCGTCTAAAACTCAGGAGAAACGTTTCCTTGAAACTGCTGTGCTGTGCGTTCGTTCACCTAAGAGAGTTGAATCTATGTTGAGATTCAGCGAGTCAGAAACACGTTTCTTCTAGGAGCTGCGTTGGGATATACCCGAGTGAATGGGACCATAGGCTGTACAGAGAAATATCTCCTTCTAAAACCAAAACGGAGCTATCTAACTGAATGGTTGTCAATGTGTGCATTCAACTGACAGAGTTAAACTCACGTGTGGATTCAGCGGTTTTGCAAACCCTTTCTGTGCAGAATCCCAAAACCGGAATTTCTAGCCCACTGCCAGCAAAAGTACTAAACAGCAGGAACCTTCGTCTAAAACTCAGGAGAAACGTTTCCTTGAAACTGCTCTGCTGTGCGTTCTTTCACCTAAGAGAGTTGAATCTCTGTTGAGATTCAGCGAGTCAGAAACACGCTTCTTCCTGGAGCTGCGTTGGGATATTCCCGAGTGAATGGGACCATAGGCTGTACAGAGAAATATCTGCTTCTAAAACCAAAACGGAGCTATCTAACTGAATGGTTGTCAATGTGTGCATTCAACTGACAGAGTTAAACTCACATGTGGATTCAGCGGTTTGCAAACCCTTTCTGTGCAGAATCCCAAAACCGGTATTTCCAGCCCAATGCCGGCATACGTACTAAACAGCAGTAAACTTCTTCTAAAACACAGGGGAAACGTTTACTTGAAACTGCTCTGCTGTGCGTTCGTTCACCTAACAGAGTTGAATCTATGTTGAGATTCAGCGAGTCAGAAACACGTTTCTTCTAGGAGCTGCGTTGGGATATTCCCGAGTGAATGGGACCATAGGCTGTACAGAGAAATATCTGCTTCTAAAACCAAAACGGAGCTATCTAACTGAATGGTTGTCAATGTGTGCATTCAACTGACAGAGTTAAACTGACGTGTGGATTCAGCGGTTTGCAAACCCTTTCTGTGCAGAATCCCAAAACGGGTATTTCCAGCCCAATGCCGGCATACGTACTAAACAGCAGGAAACTTCGTCTAAAACTCAGGAGAAACGTTTCCTTGAAACTGCTCTGCTGTGCGTTCGTTCACCTAAGAGAGTTGAATCTATGTTGAGATTCAGCGGGTCAGAAACACGTTTCTTCTAGGAGCTGCGTTGGGATATACCCGAGTGAATGGGACCATAGGCTGTACAGAGAAATATCTGCTTCTAAAACCAAAACGGAACTATCTAACTGAATGGTTGTCAATGTGTGCATTCAACTGACAGAGTTAAACTCACGTGTGGATTCAGCGGTTTGCCAACCCTTTCTGTGCAGAATCCCAAAACCGGTATTTCCAGCCCAATGCCGGCATACGTACGAAACAGCAGGAAACTTCGTCTAAAACTCAGGAGAAACGTTTCCTTGAAACTGCTATGCTGTGCGTTCGTTCACCTAAGAGAGCTGAATCTATGTTGAGATTCAGCGAGTCAGAAACACGTTTCTTCTAGGAGCTGCGTTGGGATATTCCCGAATGAATGGGATCATAGGCTGTACAGAGAAATATCTGCTTCTAAAACCAAAACGGAGCTATCTAACTGAATGGTTGTCAATGTGTGCATTCAACTGACAGAGTTAAACTCACGTGTGGATTCAGCGGTTTGCCAACACTTTCTGTGCAGAATCCCAAAACCGGTATTTCCAGCCCAATGCCGGCATATGTAGTAAACAGCAGGAAACTTCGTCTAAAACACTGGAGAAACGTTTCCTTGAAACTGCTCTGCTGTGCGTTCGTTCACCTAAGAGAGTTGAATCAATGTTGAGATTCAGCGAGTCAGAAACACGTTTCTTCTAGGAGCTGCGTTGGGATATTCCCGAGTGAAAGGGACCATAGGCTGTACAGAGAAATATCTGCTTCTAAAACCAAAACGGAGCTATCTAACTGAATGGTTGTCAATGTGTGCATTCAACTGACAGAGTTAAACTCACGTGTGGATTCAGCGGATTGCCAACCCTTTCTGTGCAGAATCCCAAAACCGGTATTTCCAGCCCAATGCCGGCATACGTACTAAACAGCAGGAAACTTCGTCTAAAACTCAGGAGAAACCTTTCCTTGAAACTGCTCTGCTGTGCGTTCGTTCACCTAAGAGAGTTGAATCTATGTTGAGATTCAGCGAGTCAGAAACACGTTTCTTCTAGGAGCTGCGTTGGGATATTCCCGAGTGAAGGGGACCATAGGCTGTACAGAGAAATATCTGCTTCTAGAACCAAAACGGAGCTATCTAACTGAATGGTTGTCAATGTGCGCATTCAACTGACAGAGTTAAACTCACGTGTGGATTCAGCGGTTTGCCAACCCTTTCTGTGCAGAATCCCAAAACCGGTATTTCCAGCCCAATGCCGGCATACGTACTAAACAGCAGGAAACTTCGTCTAAAACTCAGGAGAAACGTTTCCTTGAAACTGCTCTGCTGTGTGTTCGTTCACCAAAGAGAGTTGAATCTATGTTGAGATTCAGCGAGTCAGAAACACGTTTCTTCTAGGAGCTGCGTTGGGATATTCCCGAGTGAATGGGACCATAGGCTGTACAGAGAAATATCTGCTTTTAAACCAAAACGGAGCTATCTAACTGAATGGTTGTCAATGTGTGCATTCAACTGACAGAGTTAAACTCACGTGTGGATTCAGCGGTTTGCCAACCCTTTCTGTGCAGAATCCCAAAACCGGTATTTCCAGCCCAATGCCGGCATACGTACTAAACAGCAGGAAACTTCGTCTAAAACTCAGGAGAAACGTTTCCTTGAAACTGCTCTGCTGTGCGTTCGTTCACCTAAGAGAGTTGAATCTATGTTGAGATTCAGCGAGTCAGAAACACGTTTCTTCTAGGAGCTGCGTTGGGATATTCCCGAGTGAAGGGGACCATAGGCTGTACAGAGAAATATCTGCTTCTAAAACCAAAACGGAGCTATCTAACTGAATGGTTGTCAATGTGCGCATTCAACTGACAGAGTTAAACTCACGTGTGGATTCAGCGGTTTGCCAACCCTTTCTGTGCAGAATCCCAAAACCGGTATTTCCAGCCCAATGCCGGCATACATACTAAACAGCAGGAAACTTCGTCTAAAACTCAGGAGAAACGTTTCCTTGAAACTGCTGTGCTGTGCGTTCGTTCACCTAAGAGAGTTGAATCTATGTTGAGATTCAGCGAGTCAGAAACACGTTTCTTCTAGGAGCTGCGTTGGGATATACCCGAGTGAATGGGACCATAGGCTGTACAGAGAAATATCTCCTTCTAAAACCAAAACGGAGCTATCTAACTGAATGGTTGTCAATGTGTGCATTCAACTGACAGAGTTAAACTCACGTGTGGATTCAGCGGTTTTGCAAACCCTTTCTGTGCAGAATCCCAAAACCGGAATTTCTAGCCCACTGCCAGCAAAAGTACTAAACAGCAGGAACCTTCGTCTAAAACTCAGGAGAAACGTTTCCTTGAAACTGCTCTGCTGTGCGTTCTTTCACCTAAGAGAGTTGAATCTCTGTTGAGATTCAGCGAGTCAGAAACACGCTTCTTCCTGGAGCTGCGTTGGGATATTCCCGAGTGAATGGGACCATAGGCTGTACAGAGAAATATCTGCTTCTAAAACCAAAACGGAGCTATCTAACTGAATGGTTGTCAATGTGTGCATTCAACTGACAGAGTTAAACTCACATGTGGATTCAGCGGTTTGCAAACCCTTTCTGTGCAGAATCCCAAAACCGGTATTTCCAGCCCAATGCCGGCATACGTACTAAACAGCAGTAAACTTCTTCTAAAACACAGGGGAAACGTTTACTTGAAACTGCTCTGCTGTGCGTTCGTTCACCTAACAGAGTTGAATCTATGTTGAGATTCAGCGAGTCAGAAACACGTTTCTTCTAGGAGCTGCGTTGGGATATTCCCGAGTGAATGGGACCATAGGCTGTACAGAGAAATATCTGCTTCTAAAACCAAAACGGAGCTATCTAACTGAATGGTTGTCAATGTGTGCATTCAACTGACAGAGTTAAACTGACGTGTGGATTCAGCGGTTTGCAAACCCTTTCTGTGCAGAATCCCAAAACGGGTATTTCCAGCCCAATGCCGGCATACGTACTAAACAGCAGGAAACTTCGTCTAAAACTCAGGAGAAACGTTTCCTTGAAACTGCTCTGCTGTGCGTTCGTTCACCTAAGAGAGTTGAATCTATGTTGAGATTCAGCGGGTCAGAAACACGTTTCTTCTAGGAGCTGCGTTGGGATATACCCGAGTGAATGGGACCATAGGCTGTACAGAGAAATATCTGCTTCTAAAACCAAAACGGAACTATCTAACTGAATGGTTGTCAATGTGTGCATTCAACTGACAGAGTTAAACTCACGTGTGGATTCAGCGGTTTGCCAACCCTTTCTGTGCAGAATCCCAAAACCGGTATTTCCAGCCCAATGCCGGCATACGTACGAAACAGCAGGAAACTTCGTCTAAAACTCAGGAGAAACGTTTCCTTGAAACTGCTATGCTGTGCGTTCGTTCACCTAAGAGAGCTGAATCTATGTTGAGATTCAGCGAGTCAGAAACACGTTTCTTCTAGGAGCTGCGTTGGGATATTCCCGAATGAATGGGATCATAGGCTGTACAGAGAAATATCTGCTTCTAAAACCAAAACGGAGCTATCTAACTGAATGGTTGTCAATGTGTGCATTCAACTGACAGAGTTAAACTCACGTGTGGATTCAGCGGTTTGCCAACACTTTCTGTGCAGAATCCCAAAACCGGTATTTCCAGCCCAATGCCGGCATATGTAGTAAACAGCAGGAAACTTCGTCTAAAACACTGGAGAAACGTTTCCTTGAAACTGCTCTGCTGTGCGTTCGTTCACCTAAGAGAGTTGAATCAATGTTGAGATTCAGCGAGTCAGAAACACGTTTCTTCTAGGAGCTGCGTTGGGATATTCCCGAGTGAAAGGGACCATAGGCTGTACAGAGAAATATCTGCTTCTAAAACCAAAACGGAGCTATCTAACTGAATGGTTGTCAATGTGTGCATTCAACTGACAGAGTTAAACTCACGTGTGGATTCAGCGGATTGCCAACCCTTTCTGTGCAGAATCCCAAAACCGGTATTTCCAGCCCAATGCCGGCATACGTACTAAACAGCAGGAAACTTCGTCTAAAACTCAGGAGAAACCTTTCCTTGAAACTGCTCTGCTGTGCGTTCGTTCACCTAAGAGAGTTGAATCTATGTTGAGATTCAGCGAGTCAGAAACACGTTTCTTCTAGGAGCTGCGTTGGGATATTCCCGAGTGAAGGGGACCATAGGCTGTACAGAGAAATATCTGCTTCTAGAACCAAAACGGAGCTATCTAACTGAATGGTTGTCAATGTGCGCATTCAACTGACAGAGTTAAACTCACGTGTGGATTCAGCGGTTTGCCAACCCTTTCTGTGCAGAATCCCAAAACCGGTATTTCCAGCCCAATGCCGGCATACGTACTAAACAGCAGGAAACTTCGTCTAAAACTCAGGAGAAACGTTTCCTTGAAACTGCTCTGCTGTGTGTTCGTTCACCAAAGAGAGTTGAATCTATGTTGAGATTCAGCGAGTCAGAAACACGTTTCTTCTAGGAGCTGCGTTGGGATATTCCCGAGTGAATGGGACCATAGGCTGTACAGAGAAATATCTGCTTTTAAACCAAAACGGAGCTATCTAACTGAATGGTTGTCAATGTGTGCATTCAACTGACAGAGTTAAACTCACGTGTGGATTCAGCGGTTTGCCAACCCTTTCTGTGCAGAATCCCAAAACCGGTATTTCCAGCCCAATGCCGGCATACGTACTAAACAGCAGGAAACTTCGTCTAAAACTCAGGAGAAACGTTTCCTTGAAACTGCTCTGCTGTGCGTTCGTTCACCTAAGAGAGTTGAATCTATGTTGAGATTCAGCGAGTCAGAAACACGTTTCTTCTAGGAGCTGCGTTGGGATATTCCCGAGTGAAGGGGACCATAGGCTGTACAGAGAAATATCTGCTTCTAAAACCAAAACGGAGCTATCTAACTGAATGGTTGTCAATGTGCGCATTCAACTGACAGAGTTAAACTCACGTGTGGATTCAGCGGTTTGCCAACCCTTTCTGTGCAGAATCCCAAAACCGGTATTTCCAGCCCAATGCCGGCATACATACTAAACAGCAGGAAACTTCGTCTAAAACTCAGGAGAAACGTTTCCTTGAAACTGCTGTGCTGTGCGTTCGTTCACCTAAGAGAGTTGAATCTATGTTGAGATTCAGCGAGTCAGAAACACGTTTCTTCTAGGAGCTGCGTTGGGATATACCCGAGTGAATGGGACCGTAGGCTGTACAGAGAAATATCTCCTTCCAAAACCAAAACGGAGCTATCTAACTGAATGGTTGTCAATGTGTGCATTCAACTGACAGAGTTAAACTCACGTGTGGATTCAGCGGTTTTGCAAACCCTTTCTGTGCAGAATCCCAAAACCGGAATTTCTAGCCCACTGCCAGCAAAAGTACTAAACAGCAGGAACCTTCGTCTAAAACTCAGGAGAAACGTTTCCTTGAAACTGCTCTGCTGTGCGTTCTTTCACCTAAGAGAGTTGAATCTCTGTTGAGATTCAGCGAGTCAGAAACACGCTTCTTCCTGGAGCTGCGTTGGGATATTCCCGAGTGAATGGGACCATAGGCTGTACAGAGAAATATCTGCTTCTAAAACCAAAACGGAGCTATCTAACTGAATGGTTGTCAATGTGTGCATTCAACTGACAGAGTTAAACTCACATGTGGATTCAGCGGTTTGCAAACCCTTTCTGTGCAGAATCCCAAAACCGGTATTTCCAGCCCAATGCCGGCATACGTACTAAACAGCAGTAAACTTCTTCTAAAACACAGGGGAAACGTTTACTTGAAACTGCTCTGCTGTGCGTTCGTTCACCTAACAGAGTTGAATCTATGTTGAGATTCAGCGAGTCAGAAACACGTTTCTTCTAGGAGCTGCGTTGGGATATTCCCGAGTGAATGGGACCATAGGCTGTACAGAGAAATATCTGCTTCTAAAACCAAAACGGAGCTATCTAACTGAATGGTTATCAATGTGTGCATTCAACTGACAGAGTTAAACTGACGTGTGGATTCAGCGGTTTGCAAACCCTTTCTGTGCAGAATCCCAAAACCGGTATTTCCAGCCCAATGCTGGCATACGTACTAAACAGCAGGAAACTTCGTCTAAAACTCAGGAGAAACGTTTCCTTGAAACTGCTCTGCTGTGCGTTCGTTCACCTAAGAGAGTTGAATCTATGTTGAGATTCAGCGAGTCAGAAACACGTTTCTTCTAGGAGCTTCGTTGGGATATACCCGAGTGAATGGGACCATAGGCTGTACAGAGAAATATCTGCTTCTAAAACCAAAACGGAGCTATCTAACTGAATGGTTGTCAATGTGTGCATTCAACTGACAGAGTTAAACTCACGTGTGTATTCAGCGGTTTGCAAACACTTTCTGTGCAGAATCCCAAAACCGGTATTTCCAGCGCAATGCCGGCATACGTACGAAACAGCAGGAAACTTCGTCTAAAACTCAGGAGAAACGTTTCCTTGAAACTGCTATGCTGTGCGTTCGTTCACCTAAGAGAGTTGAATCTATGTTGAGATTCAGCGAGTCAGAAACACGTTTCTTCTAGGAGCTGCGTTGGGATATACCCGAGTGAATGGGACCATAGGCTGTACAGAGAAATATCTGCTTCTAAAACCAAAACGGAACTATCTAACTGAATGGTTGTCAATGTGTGCATTCAACTGACAGAGTTAAACTCACGTGTGGATTCAGCGGTTTGCCAACCCTTTCTGTGCAGAATCCCAAAATCGGTATTTCCAGCCCAATGCCGGCATACGTACGAAACAGCAGGAAACTTCGTCTAAAACTCAGGAGAAACGTTTCCTTGAATCTGCTATGCTGTGCGTTCGTTCACCTAAGAGAGCTGAATCTATGTTGAGATTCAGCGAGTCAGAAACACGTTTCTTCTAGGAGCTGCGTTGGGATATTCCCGAATGAATGGGATCATAGGCTGTACAGAGAAATATCTGCTTCTAAAACCAAAACGGAGCTATCTAACTGAATGGTTGTCAATGTGTGCATTCAACTGACAGAGTTAAACTCACGTGTGGATTCAGCGGTTTGCCAACACTTTCTGTGCAGAATCCCAAAACCGGTATTTCCAGCCCAATGCCGGCATATGTACTAAACAGCAGGAAACTTCGTCTAAAACACTGGAGAAACGTTTCCTTGAAACTGCTCTGCTGTGCGTTCGTTCACCTAAGAGAGTTGAATCAATGTTGAGATTCAGCGAGTCAGAAACACGTTTCTTCTAGGAGCTGCGTTGGGATATTCCCGAGTGAAAGGGACCATAGGCTGTACAGAGAAATATCTGCTTCTAGAACCAAAACGGAGCTATCTAACTGAATGGTTGTCAATGTGCGCATTCAACTGACAGAGTTAAACTCACGTGTGGATTCAGCGGTTTGCCAACCCTTTCTGTGCAGAATCCCAAAACCGGTATTTCCAGCCCAATGCCGGCATACGTACTAAACAGAAGGAAACTTCGTCTAAAACTCAGGAGAAACGTTTCCTTGAAACTGCTCTGCTGTGTGTTCGTTCACCAAAGAGAGTTGAATCTATGTTGAGATTCAGCGAGTCAGAAACACGTTTCTTCTAGGAGCTGCGTTGGGATATTACCGAGTGAATGGGACCATAGGCTGTACAGAGAAATATCTGCTTTTAAACCAAAACGGAGCTATCTAACTGAATCGTTGTCAATGTGTGCATTCAACTGACAGAGTTAAACTCACGTGTGGATTCAGCGGTTTGCCAACACTTTCTGTGCAGAATCCCAAAACCGGTATTTCCAGCCCAATGCCGGCATATGTACTAAACAGCAGGAAACTTCGTCTAAAACACTGGAGAAACGTTTCCTTGAAACTGCTCTGCTGTGCGTTCGTTCACCTAAGAGAGTTGAATCAATGTTGAGATTCAGCGAGTCAGAAACACGTTTCTTCTAGGAGCTGCGTTGGGATATTCCCGAGTGAAAGGGACCATAGGCTGTACAGAGAAATATCTGCTTCTAGAACCAAAACGGAGCTATCTAACTGAATGGTTGTCAATGTGCGCATTCAACTGACAGAGTTAAACTCACGTGTGGATTCAGCGGTTTGCCAACCCTTTCTGTGCAGAATCCCAAAACCGGTATTTCCAGCCCAATGCCGGCATACGTACTAAACAGAAGGAAACTTCGTCTAAAACTCAGGAGAAACGTTTCCTTGAAACTGCTCTGCTGTGTGTTCGTTCACCAAAGAGAGTTGAATCTATGTTGAGATTCAGCGAGTCAGAAACACGTTTCTTCTAGGAGCTGCGTTGGGATATTACCGAGTGAATGGGACCATAGGCTGTACAGAGAAATATCTGCTTTTAAACCAAAACGGAGCTATCTAACTGAATCGTTGTCAATGTGTGCATTCAACTGACAGAGTTAAACTCACGTGTGGATTCAGCGGTTTGCCAACCCTTTCTGTGCAGAATCCCAAAACCGGTATTTCCAGCCCAATGCCGACATACGTACTAAACAGCAGGAAACTTCGTCTAAAACTCAGGAGAAACGTTTCCTTGAAACTGCTCTGCTGTGCGTTCGTTCACCTAAGAGAGTTGAATCTATGTTGAGATTCAGCGAGTCAGAAACACGTTTCTTCTAGGAGCTGCGTTGGGATATTCCCGAGTGAAGGGGACCATAGGCTGTACAGAGAAATATCTGCTTCTAAAACCAAAACGGAGCTATCTAACTGAATGGTTGTCAATGTGCGCATTCAACTGACAGAGTTAAACTCACGTGTGGATTCAGCGGTTTGCCAACCCTTTCTGTGCAGAATCCCAAAACCGGTATTTCCAGCCCAATGCCGGCATACATACTAAACAGCAGGAAACTTCGTCTAAAACTCAGGAGAAACGTTTCCTTGAAACTGCTGTGCTGTGCGTTCGTTCACCTAAGAGAGTTGAATCTATGTTGAGATTCAGCGAGTCAGAAACACGTTTCTTCTAGGAGCTGCGTTGGGATATACCCGAGTGAATGGGACCATAGGCTGTACAGAGAAGTATCTGCTTCTAAAACCAAAACGGAGCTATCTAACTGAATGGTTGTCAATGTGTGCATTCAACTGACAGAGTTAAACTCACGTGTGGATTCAGCGGTTTGCAAACCCTTTCTGTGCAGAATCCCAAAACCGGTATTTCCAGCCCAATGCCGGCATACGTACGAAACAGCAGGAAACTTCGTCTAAAACTCAGGAGAAACGTTTCCTTGACACTGCTCTGCTGTGTTTTCGTTCACCTAAGAGAGTTGAAACTATGCTGAGTTTCAGCGAGTCAGAAACACGTTTCTTCTAGGAGCTGCGTTGGGATATTCCCGAGTGAATGGGACCATAGGCTGTACAGACAAATATCTGCTTCTAAAACCAAAACGGAGCTATCTAGCTGAATGGTTGTCAATGTGTGCATTCAACTGACAGAGTTAAACTCACGTGTGGATTCAGCGGTTTGCCAACCCTTTCTGTGCAGAATCCCAAAACCGGTATTTCCAGCCCAATGCCGGCATACGTACGAAACAGCGGGAAACTTCGTCTAAAACTCAGGAGAAACGTTTCCTTGAAACTGCTCTGCTGTGCGTTCGTTCACCTAAGAGAGTTAAATCTATGTTGAGGTTCAGCGAGTCAGAAACACGTTTCTTCTAGGAGCTGCGTTGGGATATTCCCGAGTGAATGGGACCATAGGCTGTACACACAAATATCTGCTTCTAAAACCAAAACGGAGCTATCTAACTGAATGGTTGTCAATGTGTGCATTCAACTGACAGAGTTAAACTAACGTGTGGATTCAGCGGTTTTGCAAACCCTTTCTGTGCAGAATCCCAACACCGGTATTTCTAGCCCACTGCCAGCATACGTACTAAACAGCAGGAACCTTCGTCTAAAACTCAGGAGAAACGTTTCCTTGAAACTGCTCTGCTGTGCGTTCTTTCACCTAAGAGAGTTGAATCTCTGTTGAGATTCAGCGAGTCAGAAACACGTTTCTTCCTGGAGCTGCGTTGGGATATTCCCGAGTGAATGGGACCATAGGCTGTACAGAGAAATATCTGCTTCTAAAACCAAAACGGAGCTATCTAACTGAATGGTTGTCAATGTGTGCATTCAACTGACAGAGTTAAACTCACATGTGGATTCAGCGGTTTGCAAACCCTTTCTGTGCAGAATCCCAAAACCGGTATTTCCAGCCCAATGCCGGCATACGTACTAAACAGCAGGAAACTTCGTCTAAAACTCAGGAGAAACGTTTCCTTGAAACAGCTCTGCTGTGCGTTCGTTCACCTAAGAGAGTTGAATCTATGTTGAGATTCAGCGAGTCAGAAACACGTTTCTTCTTGGAGCTGCGTTGGGATATTCCCGAGTGAAGGGGACCATAGGCTGTACAGAGAAATATCTGCTTCTAGAACCAAAACGGAGCTATCTAACCGAATGGTTGTCAATGTGCGCATTCAGCTGACAGAGTTAAACTCACGTGTGGATTCAGCGGTTTGCCAACCCTTTCTGTGCAGAATCCCAAAACCGGTATTTCCAGCCCAATGCCGGCATACGTACGAAACAGCAGGAAACTTCGTCTAAAACTCAGGAGAAACGTTTCCTTGACACTGCTCTGCTGTGCTTTCGTTCACCTAAGAGAGTTGAAACTATGCTGAGTTTCAGCGAGTCAGAAACACGTTTCTTCCTGCAGCTGCGTTGGGATATTCCCGAGTGAATGGGACCATAGGCTGTACAGAGAAATATCTGCTTCTAAAACCAAAACGGAGCTATCTAACTGAATGGTTGTCAATGTGTGCATTCAACTGACAGAGTTAAACTCACATGTGGATTCAGCGGTTTGCAAACCCTTTCTGTGCAGAATCCCAAAACCGGTATTTCCAGCCCAATGCCGGCATACGTACTAAACAGCAGGAAACTTCGTCTAAAACTCAGGAGAAACGTTTCCTTGAAACAGCTCTGCTGTGCGTTCGTTCACCTAAGAGAGTTGAATCTATGTTGAGATTCAGCGAGTCAGAAACACGTTTCTTCTTGGAGCTGCGTTGGGATATTCCCGAGTGAAGGGGACCATAGGCTGTACAGAGAAATATCTGCTTCTAGAACCAAAACGGAGCTATCTAACCGAATGGTTGTCAATGTGCGCATTCAGCTGACAGAGTTAAACTCACGTGTGGATTCAGCGGTTTGCCAACCCTTTCTGTGCAGAATCCCAAAACCGATATTTCCAGCCCAATGCCGGCATACGTACTAAACAGCAGGAAACTTCGTCTAAAACTCAGGAGAAACGTTTCCTTGAAACTGCTCTGCTGTGCGTTCATTCACCTAAGAGAGTTGAATCTATGTTGAGATTCAGTGAGTCAGAAACACGTTTCTTCGAGGAGCTGCGTTGGGATATTCCCGAGTGAAAGGGACCGTAGGCTGTACAGAGAAATATCTGCTTCTAAAACCAAAACGGAGCTATCTAACTGAATGGTTGTCAATGTGTGCATTCAACTGACAGAGTTAAACTCACGTGTGGATTCAGCGGTTTGCCAACCCTTTCTGTGCAGAATCCCAAAACCGGTATTTCCAGCCCAATGCCGGCATACGTACTAAACAGCAGGAAACTTCGTCTAAAACTCAGGAGAAACGTTTCCTTGAAACTGCTCTGCTGTGCGTTCGTTCACCTAAGAGAGTTGAATCTATGTTGAGATTCAGCGAGTCAGAAACACGTTTCTTCTAGGAGCTGCGTTGGGATATTCCCGAGTGAAGGGGACCATAGGCTGTACAGAGAAATATCTGCTTCTAGAACCAAAACGGAGCTATTTAACTGAAAGGTTGTCAATGTGCGCATTCAACTGACAGAGTTAAACTCACGTGTGGATTCAGCGGTTTGCCAACCCTTTCTGTGCAGAATCCCAAAACCGGTAATTCCAGCCCAATGCCGGCATACGTACTAAACAGCAGGAAACTTCGTCTAAAACTCAGGAGAAACGTTTCCTTGAAACTGCTCTGCTGTGTGTTCGTTCACCAAAGAGAGTTGAATCTATGTTGAGATTCAGCGAGTCAGAAACACGTTTCTTCTAGGAGCTGCGTTGGGATATTCCCGAGTGAATGGGACCATAGGCTGTACAGAGAAATATCTGCTTCTAAAACCAAAACGGAGCTATCTAACTGAATGGTTGTCAATGTGTGCATTCAACTGACAGAGTTAAACTCACGTGTGGATTCAGCGGTTTGCCAACCCTTTCTGTGCAGAATCCCAAAACCGGTATTTCCAGCCCAATGCCGGCATACGTACTAAACAGCAGGAAACTTCGTCTAAAACTCAGGAGAAACGTTTCCTTGAAACTGCTCTGCTGTGCGTTCGTTCACCTAAGAGAGTTGAATCTATGTTGAGATTCAGCGAGTCAGAAACACGTTTCTTCTAGGAGCTGCGTTGGGATATTCCCGAGTGAAGGGGACCATAGGCTGTACAGAGAAATATCTGCTTCTAAAACCAAAACGGAGCTATCTAACTGAATGGTTGTCAATGTGCGCATTCAACTGACAGAGTTAAACTCACGTGTGGATTCAGCGGTTTGCCAACCCTTTTTGTGCAGAATCCCAAAACCGGTATTTCCAGTCCAATGCCGGCATACATACTAAACAGCAGGAAACTTCGTCTAAAACTCAGGAGAAACGTTTCCCTGAAACTGCTGTGCTGTGCGTTCGTTCACTTAAGAGAGTTGAACCTATGTTGAGCTTCAGCGAGTCAGAAACACGTTTCTTCTAGGAGCTGCGTTGGAATATACCCGAGTGAATGGGACCATAGGCTGTACAGAGAAATATCTGCTTCTAAAACCAAAACGGAGCTATCTAAATGAATGGTTGTCAATGTGTGCATTCAACTGACAGAGTTAAACTCACGTGTGGATTCAGCGGTTTGCAAACCCTTTCTGTGCAGAATCCCAAAACCGGTATTTCCAGCCCAATGCCGGCATACGTACGAAACAGCAGGAAACTTCGTCTAAAACTCAGGAGAAACGTTTCCTTGACACTGCTCTGCTGTGCTTTCGTTCACCTAAGAGAGTTGAAACTATGCTGAGTTTCAGCGAGTCAGAAACACGTTTCTTCTAGGAGCTGCGTTGGGATATTCCCGAGTGAATGGGACCATAGGCTGTACAGACAAATATCTGCTTCTAAAACCAAAACGGAGCTATGTAACTGAATGGTTGTCAATGTGTGCATTCAACTGAAAGAGTTAAACTCACGTGTGGATTCAGCGGTTTGCCAACCCTTTCTGTGCAGAATCCCAAAACCGGTATTTCCAGCCCAATGCCGGCATACGTACGAAACAGCAGGAAACTTCGTCTAAAACTCAGGAGAAACGTTTCCTTGAAACTGCTCTGCTGTGCGTTCGTTCACCTAAGAGAGTTGAATCTATGTTGAGATTCAGCGAGTCAGAAACACGTTTCTTCTAGGAGCTGCGTTGGGATATTCCCGAGTGAAGGGGACCATAGGCTGTACAGAGAAATATCTGCTTCTAAAACCAAAACGGAGCTATCTAACTGAATGGTTGTCAATGTGCGCATTCAACTGACAGAGTTAAACTCACGTGTGGATTCAGCGGTTTGCCAACCCTTTTTGTGCAGAATCCCAAAACCGGTATTTCCAGTCCAATGCCGGCATACATACTAAACAGCAGGAAACTTCGTCTAAAACTCAGGAGAAACGTTTCCCTGAAACTGCTGTGCTGTGCGTTCGTTCACTTAAGAGAGTTGAACCTATGTTGAGCTTCAGCGAGTCAGAAACACGTTTCTTCTAGGAGCTGCGTTGGAATATACCCGAGTGAATGGGACCATAGGCTGTACAGAGAAATATCTGCTTCTAAAACCAAAACGGAGCTATCTAAATGAATGGTTGTCAATGTGTGCATTCAACTGACAGAGTTAAACTCACGTGTGGATTCAGCGGTTTGCAAACCCTTTCTGTGCAGAATCCCAAAACCGGTATTTCCAGCCCAATGCCGGCATACGTACGAAACAGCAGGAAACTTCGTCTAAAACTCAGGAGAAACGTTTCCTTGACACTGCTCTGCTGTGCTTTCGTTCACCTAAGAGAGTTGAAACTATGCTGAGTTTCAGCGAGTCAGAAACACGTTTCTTCTAGGAGCTGCGTTGGGATATTCCCGAGTGAATGGGACCATAGGCTGTACAGACAAATATCTGCTTCTAAAACCAAAACGGAGCTATGTAACTGAATGGTTGTCAATGTGTGCATTCAACTGAAAGAGTTAAACTCACGTGTGGATTCAGCGGTTTGCCAACCCTTTCTGTGCAGAATCCCAAAACCGGTATTTCCAGCCCAATGCCGGCATACGTACGAAACAGCAGGAAACTTCGTCTAAAACTCAGGAGAAACGTTTCCTTGAAACTGCTCTGCTGTGCGTTCATTCACCTAAGAGAGTTGAATCTATGTTGAGATTCAGCGAGTCAGAAACACGTTTCTTCTAGGAGCTGCGTTGGGATATTCCCGAGTGAATGGGACCATAGGCTGTACAGAGAAATATCTGCTTCTAAAACAAAAACGGAGCTATCTAACTGAATGGTTGTCAAAGTGTGCATTCAACTGACAGAGTTAAACTCACGTGTGGATTCAGTGGTTTGCCAACCCTTTCTGTGCAGAATCGCAAAACCGGTATTTCCAGCCCAATGCCGGCATACGTACTAAACAGCAGGAAACTTCGTCTAAAACTCAGGAGAAACGTTTCCTTGAAACTGCTCTGCTGTGCGTTCGTTCACCTAAGAGAGTTGAATCTATGTTGAGATTCAGCGAGTCAGAAACACGTTTCTTCTAGGAGCTGCGTTGGGATATTCCCGAGTGAAGGGGACCATAGGCTGTACAGAGAAATATCTGCTTCTAGAACCAAAACGGAGCTATCTAAGCGAATGGTTGTCAATGTGCGCATTCAACTGACAGAGTTAAACTCACGTGTGGATTCAGCGGTTTGTCAACCCTTTCTGTGCAGAATCCCAAAACCGGTATTTCCAGCCCAATGCCGGCATACGTACTAAACAGCAGGAAACTTCGTCTAAAACTCAGGAGAAACGTTTCCTTGAAACTGCTGTGCTGTGCGTTCGTTCACCTAAGAGAGTTAAATCTATGTTGAGATTCAGCGAGTCAGAAACACGTTTCTTCTTGGAGCTGCCTTGGGATATTCCCGAGTGAATGGGACCATAGGCTGTACAGAGAAATATCTGCTTCTAAAACCAAAACGGAGCTATCTAACTGAATGGTTGTCAATGTGCGCATTCAACTGATAGAGTTAAACTCACGTGTGGATTCAGCGGTTTGCCAACCCTTTCTGTGCAGAATCCCAAAACCGGTATTTCCAGCCCAATGCCGGCATACGTACTAAACAGCAGGAATCTTCGTCTAAAACACTGGAGAAACGTTTCCTTGAAACTGCTCTGCTGTGCGTTCGTTCACCTAAGAGAGTTGAATCAATGTTGAGATTCAGCGAGTCAGAAACACGTTTCTTCTAGGAGCTGCGTTGGGTATTCCCGAGTGAAAGGGACCATAGGCTGTACAGTGAAATATCTGCTTCTAAAACCAAAACGGAGCTATCTAACTGAATGGTTGTCAATGTGTGCATTCAACTGACAGAGATAAACTCATGTGTGGATTCAGCGGTTTGCCAACCCTTTCTGTGCAGAATCCCAAAACCGGTATTTCCAGCCCAATGCCGGCATACGTACTAAACAGCAGGAAACTTCGTCTAAAACTCAGGAGAAACGTTTCCTTGAAACTGCTCTGCTGTGCGTTCGTTCACCTAAGAGAGTTGAATCTATGTTGAGATTCAGCGAGTCAGAAACACGTTTCTTCTAGGAGCTGCGTTGGGATATTACCGAGTGAAGGGGACCATAGGCTGTACAGAGAAATATCTGCTTCAAAAACCAAAACAGAGCTATCTAACTGAATGGTTGTCAATGTGCGCATTCAACTGACAGAGTTAAACTCACGTGTGGATTCAGCGGTTTGCCAACCCTTTCTGTGCAGAATCCCAAAACCGGTATTTCCAGCCCAATGCCGGCATACATACTAAACAGCAGGAAACTTCGTCTAAAACTCAGGAGAAACGTTTCCTTGAAACTGCTGTGCTGTGCGTTCGTTCACCTAAGAGAGTTAAATCTATGTTGAGCTTCAGCGAGTCAGAAACACGTTTCTTCTAGGAGCTGCGTTGGGATATTCCCGAGTGAAAGGGACCATAGGCTGTACAGAGAAATATCTGCTTCTAAAACCAAAACGGAGCTATCTAACTGAATGGTTGTCAATGTGTGCATTCAACTGACAGAGTTAAACTCACGTGTGGATTCAGCGGTTTTGCAAACCCTTTCTGTGCAGAATCCCAAAACCGGTATTTCTAGCCCACTGCCAGCAAAAGTACTAAACAGCAGGAACCGTCGTCTAAAATTCAGGAGAAACGTTTCCTTGAAACTGCTCTGCTGTGCGTTCTTTCACCTAAGAGAGCTGAATCTATGTTGAGATTCAGCGAGTCAGAAACACGTTTCTTCTAGGAGCTGCGTTGGGATATTCCCGAGTGAAGGGGACCATAGGCTGTACAGAGAAATATCTGCTTCTAGAACCAAAACGGAGCTATTTAACTGAAAGGTTGTCAATGTGCGCATTCAACTGACAGAGTTAAACTCACGTGTGGATTCAGCGGTTTGCCAACCCTTTCTGTGCAGAATCCCAAAACCGGTATTTCCAGCCCAATGCCGGCATACGTACTATACAGCAGGAAACTTCGTCTAAAACTCAGGAGAAACGTTTCCTTGAAACTGCTCTGCTGTGTGTTCGTTCACCAAAGAGAGTTGAATCTATGTTGAGATTCAGCGAGTCAGAAACACGTTTCTTCTAGGAGCTGCGTTGGGATATTCCCGAGTGAATGGGACCATAGGCTGTACAGAGAAATATCTGCTTCTAAAACCAAAACGGAGCTATCTAACTGAATGGTTGTCAATGTGTGCATTCAACTGACAGAGTTAAACTCACGTGTGGATTCAGCGGTTTGCCAACCCTTTCTGTGCAGAATCCCAAAACCGGTATTTCCAGCCCAATGCCGGCATACGTACTAAACAGCAGGAAACTTCGTCTAAAACTCAGGAGAAACGTTTCCTTGAAACTGCTCTGCTGTGCGTTCGTTCACCTAAGAGAGTTGAATCTATGTTGAGATTCAGCGAGTCAGAAACACGTTTCTTCTAGGAGCTGCGTTGGGATATTCCCGAGTGAAGGGGACCATAGGCTGTACAGAGAAATATCTGCTTCTAAAACCAAAACGGAGCTATCTAACTGAATGGTTGTCAATGTGCGCATTCAACTGACAGAGTTAAACTCACGTGTGGATTCAGCGGTTTGCCAACCCTTTCTGTGCAGAATCCCAAAACCGGTATTTCCAGTCCAATGCCGGCATACATACTAAACAGCAGGAAACTTCGTCTAAAACTCAGGAGAAACGTTTCCCTGAAACTGCTGTGCTGTGCGTTCGTTCACTTAAGAGAGTTGAACCTATGTTGAGCTTCAGCGAGTCAGAAACACGTTTCTTCTAGGAGCTGCGTTGGAATATACCCGAGTGAATGGGACCATAGGCTGTACAGAGAAATATCTGCTTCTAAAACCAAAACGGAGCTATCTAAATGAATGGTTGTCAATGTGTGCATTCAACTGACAGAGTTAAACTCACGTGTGGATTCAGCGGTTTGCAAACCCTTTCTGTGCAGAATCCCAAAACCGGTATTTCCAGCCCAATGCCGGCATACGTACGAAACAGCAGGAAACTTCGTCTAAAACTCAGGAGAAACGTTTCCTTGACACTGCTCTGCTGTGCTTTCGTTCACCTAAGAGAGTTGAAACTATGCTGAGTTTCAGCGAGTCAGAAACACGTTTCTTCTAGGAGCTGCGTTGGGATATTCCCGAGTGAATGGGACCATAGGCTGTACAGACAAATATCTGCTTCTAAAACCATAACGGAGCTATGTAACTGAATGGTTGTCAATGTGTGCATTCAACTGAAAGAGTTAAACTCACTTGTGGATTCAGCGGTTTGCCAACCCTTTCTGTGCAGAATCCCAAAACCGGTATTTCCAGCCCAATGCCGGCATACGTACGAAACAGCAGGAAACTTCGTCTAAAACTCAGGAGAAACGTTTCCTTGAAACTGCTCTGCTGTGCGTTCATTCACCTAAGAGAGTTGAATCTATGTTGAGATTCAGCGAGTCAGAAACACGTTTCTTCGAGGAGCTGCGTTGGGATATTCCCGAGTGAAAGGGACCATAGGCTGTACAGAGAAATATCTGCTTCTAAAACCAAAACGGAGCTATCTAACTGAATGGTTGTCAATGTGTGCATTCAACTGACAGAGTTAAACTCACGTGTGGATTCAGTGGTTTGCCAACCCTTTCTGTGCAGAATCGCAAAACCGGTATTTCCAGCCCAATGCCGGCATACGTACTAAACAGCAGGAAACTTCGTCTAAAACTCAGGAGAAACGTTTCCTTGAAACTGCTCTGCTGTGCGTTCGTTCACCTAAGAGAGTTGAATCTATGTTGAGATTCAGCGAGTCAGAAACACGTTTCTTCTAGGAGCTGCGTTGGGATATTCCCGAGTGAAGGGGACCATAGGCTGTACAGAGAAATATCTGCTTCTAGAACCAAAACGGAGCTATCTAAGCGAATGGTTGTCAATGTGCGCATTCAACTGACAGAGTTAAACTCACGTGTGGATTCAGCGGTTTGTCAACTCTTTCTGTGCAGAATCCCAAAACCGGTATTTCCAGCCCAATGCCGGCATACGTACTAAACAGCAGGAAACTTCGTCTAAAACTCAGGAGAAACGTTTCCTTGAAACTGCTGTGCTGTGCGTTCGTTCACCTAAGAGAGTTAAATCTATGTTGAGATTCAGCGAGTCAGAAACACGTTTCTTCTTGGAGCTGCCTTGGGATATTCCCGAGTGAATGGGACCATAGGCTGTACAGAGAAATATCTGCTTCTAAAACCAAAACGGAGCTATCTAACTGAATGGTTGTCAATGTGCGCATTCAACTGATAGAGTTAAACTCACGTGTGGATTCAGCGGTTTGCCAACCCTTTCTGTGCAGAATCCCAAAACCGGTATTTCCAGCCCAATGCCGGCATACGTACTAAACAGCAGGAATCTTCGTCTAAAACACTGGAGAAACGTTTCCTTGAAACTGCTCTGCTGTGCGTTCGTTCACCTAAGAGAGTTGAATCAATGTTGAGATTCAGCGAGTCAGAAACACGTTTCTTCTAGGAGCTGCGTTGGGTATTCCCGAGTGAAAGGGACCATAGGCTGTACAGTGAAATATCTGCTTCTAAAACCAAAACGGAGCTATCTAACTGAATGGTTGTCAATGTGTGCATTCAACTGACAGAGATAAACTCACGTGTGGATTCAGCGGTTTGCCAACCCTTTCTGTGCAGAATCCCAAAACCGGTATTTCCAGCCCAATGCCGGCATACGTACTAAACAGCAGGAAACTTCGTCTAAAACTCAGGAGAAACGTTTCCTTGAAACTGCTCTGCTGTGCGTTCGTTCACCTAAGAGAGTTGAATCTATGTTGAGATTCAGCGAGTCAGAAACACGTTTCTTCTAGGAGCTGCGTTGGGATATTACCGAGTGAAGGGGACCATAGGCTGTACAGAGAAATATCTGCTTCAAAAACCAAAACAGAGCTATCTAACTGAATGGTTGTCAATGTGCGCATTCAACTGACAGAGTTAAACTCACGTGTGGATTCAGCGGTTTGCCAACCCTTTCTGTGCAGAATCCCAAAACCGGTATTTCCAGCCTAATGCCGGCATACATACTAAACAGCAGGAAACTTCGTCTAAAACTCAGGAGAAACGTTTCCTTGAAACTGCTGTGCTGTGCGTTCGTTCACCTAAGAGAGTTAAATCTATGTTGAGCTTCAGCGAGTCAGAAACACGTTTCTTCTAGGAGCTGCGTTGGGATATTCCCGAGTGAAAGGGACCATAGGCTGTACAGAGAAATATCTGCTTCTAAAACCAAAACGGAGCTATCTAACTGAATGGTTGTCAATGTGTGCATTCAACTGACAGAGTTAAACTCACGTGTGGATTCAGCGGTTTTGCAAACCCTTTCTGTGCAGAATCCCAAAACCGGTATTTCTAGCCCACTGCCAGCAAAAGTACTAAACAGCAGGAACCGTCGTCTAAAATTCAGGAGAAACGTTTCCTTGAAACTGCTCTGCTGTGCGTTCTTTCACCTAAGAGAGCTGAATCTATGTTGAGATTCAGCGAGTCAGAAACACGTTTCTTCTAGGAGCTGCGTTGGGATATTCCCGAGTGAATGGGACCATAGGCTGTACAGAGAAATATCTGCTTCTAAAACCAAAACGGAGCTATCTAACTGAATGGTTGTCAATGTGTGCATTCAACTGACAGAGTTAAACTCACGTGTGGATTCAGCGGTTTGCCAACCCTTTCTGTGCAGAATACCAAAACCGGTATTTCCAGCCCAATGCCGGCATATGTACTAAACAGCAGGAAACTTCGTCTAAAACACTGGAGAAACGTTTCCTTGAAACTGCTCTGCTGTGCGTTCGTTCACCTAAGAGAGTTGAATCAATGTTGAGATTCAGCGAGTCAGAAACACGTTTCTTCTAGGAGCTGCGTTGGGATATTCCCGAGTGAAAGGGACCATAGGCTGTACAGAGAAATATCTGCTTCTAAAAACAAAACGGAGCTATCTAACTGAATGGTTGTCAATGTGTGCATTCAACTGACAGAGTTAAATTCACGTGTGGATTCAGCGGTTTGTCAACCCTCTCTGTGCAGAATCCCAAAACCGGTATTTCCAGCCCAATGCCGGCATACGTACTAAACAGCAGGAAACTTCGTCTAAAACTCAGGAGAAACCTTTCCTTGAAACTGCTCTGCTGTGCGTTCGTTCACCTAAGAGAGTTGAATCTATGTTGAGATTCAGCGAGTCAGAAACACGTTTCTTCTAGGAGCTGCGTTGGGATATTCCCGAGTGAAGGGGACCATAGGCTGTACAGAGAAATATCTCCTTCTAGAACCAAAACGGAGCTATCTAACTGAATGGTTGTCAATGTGCGCATTCAACTGACAGAGTTAAACTCACGTGTGGATTCAGCGGTTTGCCAACCCTTTCTGTGCAGAATCCCAAAACCGGCATTTCCAGCCCAATGCCGGCATACGTACTAAACAGCAGGAAACTTCGTCTAAAACTCAGGAGAAACGTTTCCTTGAAACTGCTCTGCTGTGTGTTCGTTCACCAAAGAGAGTTGAATCTATGTTGAGATTCAGCGAGTCAGAAACACGTTTCTTCTAGGAGCTGCGTTGGGATATTCCCGAGTGAATGGGACCATAGGCTGTACAGACAAATATCTGCTTCTAAAACCAAAACGGAGCTATCTAACTGAATGGTTGTCAATGTGTGCATTCAACTGAAAGAGTTAAACTCACGTGTGGATTCAGCGGTTTGCCAACCCTTTCTGTGCAGAATCCCAAAACCGGTATTTCCAGCCCAATGCCGGCATACGTACGAAACAGCAGGAAACTTCGTCTAAAACTCAGGAGAAACGTTTCCTTGAAACTGCTCTGCTGTGCGTTCATTCACCTAAGAGAGTTGAATCTATGTTGAGATTCAGCGAGTCAGAAACACGTTTCTTCGAGGAGCTGCGTTGGGATATTCCCGAGTGAAAGGGACCATAGGCAGTACAGAGAAATATCTGCTTCTAAAACCAAAACGGAGCTATCTAACTGAATGGTTGTCAATGTGTGCATTCAACTGACAGAGTTAAACTCACGTGTGGATTCAGTGGTTTGACAACCCTTTCTGTGCAGAATCGCAAAACCGGTATTTCCAGCCCAATGCCGGCATACGTACTAAACAGCAGGAAACTTCGTCTAAAACTCAGGAGAAACGTTTCCTTGAAACTGCTCTGCTGTGCGTTCTTTCACCTAAGAGAGCTGAATCTATGTTGAGATTCAGCGAGTCAGAAACACGTTTCTTCTAGGAGCTGCGTTGGGATATTCCCGAGTGAAGGGGACCATAGGCTGTACAGAGAAATATCTGCTTCTAGAACCAAAACGGAGCTATTTAACTGAAAGGTTGTCAATGTGCGCATTCAACTGACAGAGTTAAACTCACGTGTGGATTCAGCGGTTTGCCAACCCTTTCTGTGCAGAATCCCAAAACCGGTATTTCCAGCCCAATGCCGGCATACGTACTATACAGCAGGAAACTTCGTCTAAAACTCAGGAGAAACGTTTCCTTGAAACTGCTCTGCTGTGTGTTCGTTCACCAAAGAGAGTTGAATCTATGTTGAGATTCAGCGAGTCAGAAACACGTTTCTTCTAGGAGCTGCGTTGGGATATTCCCGAGTGAATGGGACCATAGGCTGTACAGAGAAATATCTGCTTCTAAAACCAAAACGGAGCTATCTAACTGAATGGTTGTCAATGTGTGCATTCAACTGACAGAGTTAAACTCACGTGTGGATTCAGCGGTTTGCCAACCCTTTCTGTGCAGAATCCCAAAACCGGTATTTCCAGCCCAATGCCGGCATACGTACTAAACAGCAGGAAACTTCGTCTAAAACTCAGGAGAAACGTTTCCTTGAAACTGCTCTGCTGTGCGTTCGTTCACCTAAGAGAGTTGAATCTATGTTGAGATTCAGCGAGTCAGAAACACGTTTCTTCTAGGAGCTGCGTTGGGATATTCCCGAGTGAAGGGGACCATAGGCTGTACAGAGAAATATCTGCTTCTAAAACCAAAACGGAGCTATCTAACTGAATGGTTGTCAATGTGCGCATTCAACTGACAGAGTTAAACTCACGTGTGGATTCAGCGGTTTGCCAACCCTTTCTGTGCAGAATCCCAAAACCGGTATTTCCAGTCCAATGCCGGCATACATACTAAACAGCAGGAAACTTCGTCTAAAACTCAGGAGAAACGTTTCCCTGAAACTGCTGTGCTGTGCGTTCGTTCACTTAAGAGAGTTGAACCTATGTTGAGCTTCAGCGAGTCAGAAACACGTTTCTTCTAGGAGCTGCGTTGGAATATACCCGAGTGAATGGGACCATAGGCTGTACAGAGAAATATCTGCTTCTAAAACCAAAACGGAGCTATCTAAATGAATGGTTGTCAATGTGTGCATTCAACTGACAGAGTTAAACTCACGTGTGGATTCAGCGGTTTGCAAACCCTTTCTGTGCAGAATCCCAAAACCGGTATTTCCAGCCCAATGCCGGCATACGTACGAAACAGCAGGAAACTTCGTCTAAAACTCAGGAGAAACGTTTCCTTGACACTGCTCTGCTGTGCTTTCGTTCACCTAAGAGAGTTGAAACTATGCTGAGTTTCAGCGAGTCAGAAACACGTTTCTTCTAGGAGCTGCGTTGGGATATTCCCGAGTGAATGGGACCATAGGCTGTACAGACAAATATCTGCTTCTAAAACCAAAACGGAGCTATGTAACTGAATGGTTGTCAATGTGTGCATTCAACTGAAAGAGTTAAACTCACTTGTGGATTCAGCGGTTTGCCAACCCTTTCTGTGCAGAATCCCAAAACCGGTATTTCCAGCCCAATGCCGGCATACGTACGAAACAGCAGGAAACTTCGTCTAAAACTCAGGAGAAACGTTTCCTTGAAACTGCTCTGCTGTGCGTTCATTCACCTAAGAGAGTTGAATCTATGTTGAGATTCAGCGAGTCAGAAACACGTTTCTTCGAGGAGCTGCGTTGGGATATTCCCGAGTGAAAGGGACCATAGGCTGTACAGAGAAATATCTGCTTCTAAAACCAAAACGGAGCTATCTAACTGAATGGTTGTCAATGTGTGCATTCAACTGACAGAGTTAAACTCACGTGTGGATTCAGTGGTTTGCCAACCCTTTCTGTGCAGAATCGCAAAACCGGTATTTCCAGCCCAATGCCGGCATACGTACTAAACAGCAGGAAACTTCGTCTAAAACTCAGGAGAAACGTTTCCTTGAAACTGCTCTGCTGTGCGTTCGTTCACCTAAGAGAGTTGAATCTATGTTGAGATTCAGCGAGTCAGAAACACGTTTCTTCTAGGAGCTGCGTTGGGATATTCCCGAGTGAAGGGGACCATAGGCTGTACAGAGAAATATCTGCTTCTAGAACCAAAACGGAGCTATCTAAGCGAATGGTTGTCAATGTGCGCATTCAACTGACAGAGTTAAACTCACGTGTGGATTCAGCGGTTTGTCAACCCTTTCTGTGCAGAATCCCAAAACCGGTATTTCCAGCCCAATGCCGGCATATGTTCTAAACAGCAGGAAACTTCGTCTAAAACTCAGGAGAAACGTTTCCTTGAAACTGCTGTGCTGTGCGTTCGTTCACCTAAGAGAGTTAAATCTATGTTGAGATTCAGCGAGTCAGAAACACGTTTCTTCTTGGAGCTGCCTTGGGATATTCCCGAGTGAATGGGACCATAGGCTGTACAGAGAAATATCTGCTTCTAAAACCAAAACGGAGCTATCTAACTGAATGGTTGTCAATGTGCGCATTCAACTGATAGAGTTAAACTCACGTGTGGATTCAGCGGTTTGCCAACCCTTTCTGTGCAGAATCCCAAAACCGGTATTTCCAGCCCAATGCCGGCATACGTACTAAACAGCAGGAATCTTCGTCTAAAACACTGGAGAAACGTTTCCTTGAAACTGCTCTGCTGTGCGTTCGTTCACCTAAGAGAGTTGAATCAATGTTGAGATTCAGCGAGTCAGAAACACGTTTCTTCTAGGAGCTGCGTTGGGTATTCCCGAGTGAAAGGGACCATAGGCTGTACAGTGAAATATCTGCTTCTAAAACCAAAACGGAGCTATCTAACTGAATGGTTGTCAATGTGTGCATTCAACTGACAGAGATAAACTCACGTGTGGATTCAGCGGTTTGCCAACCCTTTCTGTGCAGAATCCCAAAACCGGTATTTCCAGCCCAATGCCGGCATACGTACTAAACAGCAGGAAACTTCGTCTAAAACTCAGGAGAAACGTTTCCTTGAAACTGCTCTGCTGTGCGTTCGTTCACCTAAGAGAGTTGAATCTATGTTGAGATTCAGCGAGTCAGAAACACGTTTCTTCTAGGAGCTGCGTTGGGATATTACCGAGTGAAGGGGACCATAGGCTGTACAGAGAAATATCTGCTTCAAAAACCAAAACAGAGCTATCTAACTGAATGGTTGTCAATGTGCGCATTCAACTGACAGAGTTAAACTCACGTGTGGATTCAGCGGTTTGCCAACCCTTTCTGTGCAGAATCCCAAAACCGGTATTTCCAGCCCAATGCCGGCATACATACTAAACAGCAGGAAACTTCGTCTAAAACTCAGGAGAAACGTTTCCTTGAAACTGCTGTGCTGTGCGTTCGTTCACCTAAGAGAGTTAAATCTATGTTGAGCTTCAGCGAGTCAGAAACACGTTTCTTCTAGGAGCTGCGTTGGGATATTCCCGAGTGAAAGGGACCATAGGCTGTACAGAGAAATATCTGCTTCTAAAACCAAAACGGAGCTATCTAACTGAATGGTTGTCAATGTGTGCATTCAACTGACAGAGTTAAACTCACGTGTGGATTCAGCGGTTTTGCAAACCCTTTCTGTGCAGAATCCCAAAACCGGTATTTCTAGCCCACTGCCAGCAAAAGTACTAAACAGCAGGAACCGTCGTCTAAAATTCAGGAGAAACGTTTCCTTGAAACTGCTCTGCTGTGCGTTCTTTCACCTAAGAGAGCTGAATCTATGTTGAGATTCAGCGAGTCAGAAACACGTTTCTTCTAGGAGCTGCGTTGGGATATTCCCGAGTGAATGGGACCATAGGCTGTACAGAGAAATATCTGCTTCTAAAACCAAAACGGAGCTATCTAACTGAATGGTTGTCAATGTGTGCATTCAACTGACAGAGTTAAACTCACGTGTGGATTCAGCGGTTTGCCAACCCTTTCTGTGCAGAATACCAAAACCGGTATTTCCAGCCCAATGCCGGCATATGTACTAAACAGCAGGAAACTTCGTCTAAAACACTGGAGAAACGTTTCCTTGAAACTGCTCTGCTGTGCGTTCGTTCACCTAAGAGAGTTGAATCAATGTTGAGATTCAGCGAGTCAGAAACACGTTTCTTCTAGGAGCTGCGTTGGGATATTCCCGAGTGAAAGGGACCATAGGCTGTACAGAGAAATATCTGCTTCTAAAACCAAAACGGAGCTATCTAACTGAATGGTTGTCAATGTGTGCATTCAACTGACAGAGTTAAATTCACGTGTGGATTCAGCGGTTTGTCAACCCTCTCTGTGCAGAATCCCAAAACCGGTATTTCCAGCCCAATGCCGGCATACGTACTAAACAGCAGGAAACTTCGTCTAAAACTCAGGAGAAACCTTTCCTTGAAACTGCTCTGCTGTGCGTTCGTTCACCTAAGAGAGTTGAATCTATGTTGAGATTCAGCGAGTCAGAAACACGTTTCTTCTAGGAGCTGCGTTGGGATATTCCCGAGTGAAGGGGACCATAGGCTGTACAGAGAAATATCTCCTTCTAGAACCAAAACGGAGCTATCTAACTGAATGGTTGTCAATGTGCGCATTCAACTGACAGAGTTAAACTCACGTGTGGATTCAGCGGTTTGCCAACCCTTTCTGTGCAGAATCCCAAAACCGGCATTTCCAGCCCAATGCCGGCATACGTACTAAACAGCAGGAAACTTCGTCTAAAACTCAGGAGAAACGTTTCCTTGAAACTGCTCTGCTGTGTGTTCGTTCACCAAAGAGAGTTGAATCTATGTTGAGATTCAGCGAGTCAGAAACACGTTTCTTCTAGGAGCTGCGTTGGGATATTCCCGAGTGAATGGGACCATAGGCTGTACAGACAAATATCTGCTTCTAAAACCAAAACGGAGCTATCTAACTGAATGGTTGTCAATGTGTGCATTCAACTGAAAGAGTTAAACTCACGTGTGGATTCAGCGGTTTGCCAACCCTTTCTGTGCAGAATCCCAAAACCGGTATTTCCAGCCCAATGCCGGCATACGTACGAAACAGCAGGAAACTTCGTCTAAAACTCAGGAGAAACGTTTCCTTGAAACTGCTCTGCTGTGCGTTCATTCACCTAAGAGAGTTGAATCTATGTTGAGATTCAGCGAGTCAGAAACACGTTTCTTCGAGGAGCTGCGTTGGGATATTCCCGAGTGAAAGGGACCATAGGCAGTACAGAGAAATATCTGCTTCTAAAACCAAAACGGAGCTATCTAACTGAATGGTTGTCAATGTGTGCATTCAACTGACAGAGTTAAACTCACGTGTGGATTCAGTGGTTTGCCAACCCTTTCTGTGCAGAATCGCAAAACCGGTATTTCCAGCCCAATGCCGGCATACGTACTAAACAGCAGGAAACTTCGTCTAAAACTCAGGAGAAACGTTTCCTTGAAACTGCTCTGCTGTGCGTTCGTTCACCTAAGAGAGTTGAATCTATGTTGAGATTCAGCGAGTCAGAAACACGTTTCTTCTAGGAGCTGCGTTGGGATATTCCCGAGTGAAGGGGACCATAGGCTGTACAGAGAAATATCTGCTTCTAGAACCAAAACGGAGCTATCTAAGCGAATGGTTGTCAATGTGCGCATTCAACTGACAGAGTTAAACTCACGTGTGGATTCAGCGGTTTGTCAACCCTTTCTGTGCAGAATCCCAAAACCGGTATTTCCAGCCCAATGCCGGCATACGTACTAAACAGCAGGAAACTTCGTCTAAAACTCAGGAGAAACGTTTCCTTGAAACTGCTGTGCTGTGCGTTCGTTCACCTAAGAGAGTTAAATCTATGTTGAGATTCAGCGAGTCAGAAACACGTTTCTTCTTGGTTCTGCCTTGGGATATTCCCGAGTGAATGGGACCATAGGCTGTACAGAGAAATATCTGCTTCTAAAACCAAAACGGAGCTATCTAACTGAATGGTTGTCAATGTGCGCATTCAACTGATAGAGTTAAACTCACGTGTGGATTCAGCGGTTTGCCAACCCTTTCTGTGCAGAATCCCAAAACCGGTATTTCCAGCCCAATGCCGGCATACGTACTAAACAGCAGGAATCTTCGTCTAAAACACTAGAGAAACGTTTCCTTGAAACTGCTCTGCTGTGCGTTCGTTCACCTAAGAGAGTTGAATCAATGTTGAGATTCAGCGAGTCAGAAACACGTTTCTTCTAGGAGCTGCGTTGGGTATTCCCGAGTGAAAGGGACCATAGGCTGTACAGTGAAATATCTGCTTCTAAAACCAAAACGGAGCTATCTAACTGAATGGTTGTCAATGTGTGCATTCAACTGACAGAGATAAACTCACGTGTGAATTCAGCGGTTTGCCAACCCTTTCTGTGCAGAATCCCAAAACCGGTATTTCCAGCCCAATGCCGGCATACGTACTAAACAGCAGGAAACTTCGTCTAAAACTCAGGAGAAACGTTTCCTTGAAACTGCTCTGCTGTGCGTTCGTTCACCTAAGAGAGTTGAATCTATGTTGAGATTCAGCGAGTCAGAAACACGTTTCTTCTAGGAGCTGCGTTGGGATATTACCGAGTGAAGGGGACCATAGGCTGTACAGAGAAATATCTGCTTCTAAAACCAAAACAGAGCTATCTAACTGAATGGTTGTCAATGTGCGCATTCAACTGACAGAGTTAAACTCACGTGTGGATTCAGCGGTTTGCCAACCCTTTCTGTGCAGAATCCCAAAACCGGTATTTCCAGCCCAATGCCGGCATACATACTAAACAGCAGGAAACTTCGTCTAAAACTCAGGAGAAACGTTTCCTTGAAACTGCTGTGCTGTGCCTTCGTTCACCTAAGAGAGTTAAATCTATGTTGAGCTTCAGCGAGTCAGAAACACGTTTCTTCTAGGAGCTGCGTTGGGATATTCCCGAGTGAATGGGACCATAGGCTGTACACACAAATATCTGCTTCTAAAACCAAAACGGAGCTATCTAACTGAATGGTTGTCAATGTGTGCATTCAACTGACAGAGTTAAACTCACGTGTGGATTCAGCGGTTTTGCAAACCCTTTCTGTGCAGAATCCCAAAACCTGTATTTCTAGCCCAATGCCGGCATACGTACTAAACAGCAGGAAACTTCGTCTAAAACTCAGGAGAAACGTTTCCTTGAAACTGCTCTGCTGTGCGTTCTTTCACCTAAGAGAGTTGAATCTCTGTTGAGATTCAGCGAGTCAGAAACACGTTTCTTCCTGGAGCTGCGTTGGGATATTCCCGAGTGAATGGGACCATAGGCTGTACAGAGAAATATCTGCTTCTAAAACCAAAACGGAGCTATCTAACTGAGTGGTTGTCAATGTGTGCATTCAACTGACAGAGTTAAACTTACATGTGGATTCAGCGGTTTGCAAACCCTTTCTGTGCAGAATCCCAAAACCGGTATTTCCAGCCCAATGCCGGCATACGTACTAAACAGCAGTAAACTTCTTGTAAAACACAGGGGAAACGTTTACTTGAAACTGCTCTGCTGTGCGTTCGTTCACCTAACAGAGTTGAATCTATGTTGAGATTCAGCGAGTCAGAAACACGTTTCTTCTAGGAGCTGCGTTGGGATATTCCCGAGTGAATGGGACCATAGGCTGTACAGAGAAATATCTGCTTCTAAAACCACAACGGAGCTATCTAACTGAATGGTTATCAATGTGTGCATTCAACTGACAGAGTTAAACTGACGTGTGGATTCAGCGGTTTGCAAACCCTTTCTGTGCAGAATCCCAAAACCGGTATTTCCAGCCCAATGCTGGCATACGTACTAAACAGCAGGAAACTTCGTCTAAAACTCAGGAGAAACGTTTCCTTGAAACTGCTCTGCTGTGCGTTCGTTCACCTAAGAGAGTTGAATCTATGTTGAGATTCAGCGAGTCAGAAACACGTTTCTTCTAGGAGCTGCGTTGGGATATACCCGAGTGAATGGGACCATAGGCTGTACAGAGAAATATCTGCTTCTAAAACCAAAACGGAGCTATCTAACTGAATGGTTGTCAATGTGTGCATTCAACTGACAGAGTTAAACTCACGTGTGGATTCAGCGGTTTGCAAACCCTTTCTGTGCAGAATCCCAAAACCGGTATTTCCAGCCCAATGCCGGCATACGTACGAAACAGCAGGAAACTTCGTCTAAAACTCAGGAGAAACGTTTCCTTGAAACTGCTATGCTGTGCGTTCGTTCACCTAAGAGAGCTGAATCTATGTTGAGATTCAGCGAGTCAGAAACACGTTTCTTCTAGGAGCTGCGTTGGGATATTCCCGAGTGAATGGGACCATAGGCTGTACAGAGAAATATCTGCTTCTAAAACCAAAACGGAGCTATCTAACTGAATGGTTGTCAATGTGTGCATTCAACTGACAGAGTTAAACTGACGTGTGGATTCAGCGGTTTGCAAACCCTTTCTGTGCAGAATCCCAAAACCGGTATTTCCAGCCCAATGCTGGCATACGTACTAAACAGCAGGAAACTTCGTCTAAAACTCAGGAGAAACGTTTCCTTGACACTGCTCTGCTGTGCGTTCGTTCACCTAAGAGAGTTGAATCTATGCTGAGATTCAGCGAGTCAGAAACACGTTTTTTCTAGGAGCTGCGTTGGGATATTCCCGAGTGAATGTTACCATAGGCTGTACAGAAAAATATCTGCTTCTAAAACCAAAACGGAGCTATCTAACTGAATGGTTGTCAATGTGTGCATTCAACTGACAGAGTTAAACTCACGTGTGGATTCAGCGGTTTGCCAACCCTTTCTGTGCAGAATCCCAAAACCGGTATTTCCAGCCCAATGCCGGCATACGTACTAAACAGCAGGAAACTTCGTCTAAAACTCAGGAGAAACGTTTCCTTGAAACTGCTCTGCTGTGCGTTCGTTCACCTAAGAGAGTTGAATCTATGTTGAGATTCAGCGAGTCAGAAACACGTTTCTTCTTGGAGCTGCGTTGGGATATACCCGAGTGAAGGGGACCATAGGCTGTACAGAGAAATATCTGCTTCTAGAACCAAAACGGAGCTATCTAACCGAATGGTTGTCAATGTGCGCATTCAACTGACAGAGTTAAACTCACGTGTGGATTCAGCGGTTTTGCAAACCCTTTCTGTGCAGAATCCCAAAACCGGTATTTCCAGCCCGCTGCCAGCATACGTACTAAACAGCAGGAAACTTCGTCTAAAACTCAGGAGAAACGTTTCCTTGAAACTGCTCTGCTGTGCATTCGTTCACCTAAGAGAGTTGAATCTATGTTGAGATTCAGCGAGTCAGAAACACGTTTCTTCTAGGAGCTGCGTTGGGATATTCCCGAGTGAATGGGACCATAGGCTGTACAGAGAAATATCTGCTTCTAAAACCAAAACGGAGCTATCTAACTGAATGGTTGTCAATGTGTGCATTCAACTGACAGAGGTAAAGTCACGTGTGGATTCAGCGGTTTGCCGACACTTTCTGTGCAGAATCCCAAAACCGGTATTTCCAGGCCAATGCCGGCATACGTACTAAACAGCAGGAAACTTCGTCTAAAACTCAGGAGAAACGTTTCCTTGAAACTGCTCTGCTGTGCGTTCATTCACCTAAGAGAGTTGAATCTATGTTGAGATTCAGCGAGTCAGAAACACGTTTCTTCGAGGAGCTGCGTTGGGATATACCCGAGTGAATGGGACCATAGGCTGTACAGAGAAATATCTGCTTCTAAAACCAAAACGGAGCTATCTAACTGAATGGTTGTCAATGTGTGCATTCAACTGACAGAGTTAAACTCACGTGTGGATTCAGCGGTTTGCAAACCCTTTCTGTGCAGAATCCCAAAACCGGTATTTCCAGCCCAATGCCGGCATACGTACTAAACAGCAGGAAACTTCGTCTAAAACTCAGGAGAAACGTTTCCTTGAAACTGCTCTTCTGTGCGTTCGTTCACCTAAGAGAGTTGAATCTATGTTGAGATTCAGCGAGTCAGAAACACGTTACTTCTAGGAGCTGCGTTGGGATATTCCCGAGTGAAGGGGACCATAGGCTGTACAGAGAAATATCTGCTTCTAGAACCAAAACGGAGCTATCTAACTGAATGGTTGTCAATGTGCGCATTCAACTGACAGAGTAAAACTCACGTGTGGATTCAGCGGTTTGTCAACCCTTTCTGTGCAGAATCCCAAAACCGGTATTTCCAGCCCAATGCCGGCATACATACTAAACAGCAGGAAACCTCGTCTAAAACTCAGGAGAAACGTTTCCTTGAAACTGCTCTGCTGTGCGTTCGTTCACCTAAGAGAGTTGAATCTATGTTGAGATTCAGCGAGTCAGAAACACGTTTCTTCTAGGAGATGCGTTGGGATATTCCCGAGTGAATGGGACCATAGGCTGTACACACAAATATCTGCTTCTAAAACCAAAACGGAGCTATCTAACTGAATGGTTGTCAATGTGTGCATTCAACTGACAGAGTTAAACTCACGTGTGGATTCAGCGGTTTTGCAAACCCTTTCTGTGCAGAATCCCAAAACCGGTATTTCTAGCCCACTGCCAGCATACGTACTAAACAGCAGGAACCTTCGTCTAAAACTCAGGAGAAACGTTTCCTTGAAACTGCTCTGCTGTGCGTTCTTTCACCTAAGAGAGTTGAATCTCTGTTGAGATTCAGCGAGTAAGAAACACGTTTCTTCCTGGAGCTGCGTTGGGATATTCCCGAGTGAATGGGACCATAGGCTGTACAGAGAAATATCTGCTTCTAAAACCAAAACGGAGCTATCTAACTGAAAGGTTGTCAATGTGTGCATTCAACTGACAGAGTTAAACTCACGTGTGGATTCAGCGGTTTGCAAACCCTTTCTGTGCAGAATCCCAAAACCGGTATTTCCAGCCCAATGCCGGCATACGTACTAAACAGCAGGAAACTTCGTCTAAAACTCAGGAGAAACGTTTCCTTGAAACTGCTCTGCTGTGCGTTCGTTCACCTAACAGAGTTGAATCTATGTTGAGATTCAGCGAGTCAGAAACACGTTTCTTCTAGGAGCTGCGTTGGGATATTCCCGAGTGAATGGGACCATAGGCTGTACAGAGAAATATCTGCTTCTAAAACCAAAACGGAGCTATCTAACTGGATGGTTATCAATGTGTACATTCAACTGACAGAGTTAAACTCACGTGTGGATTCAGCGGTTTTGCAAACCCTTTCTGTGCAGAATCCCAAAACCGGTATTTCCAGCCCAATGCCGGCATAAGTACTAAACAGCAGGAAACTTCGTCTAAAACTCAGGAGAAACGTTTCCTTGAAACTGCTCTGCTGTGCGTTCGTTCACCTAAGAGAGTTGAATCTATGTTGAGATTCAGCGAGTCAGAAACACGTTTCTTCTAGGAGCTGCGTTGGGATATACCCGAGTGAATGGGACCATAGGCTGTACAGAGAAATATCTGCTTCTAAAACCAAAACGGAGCTATCTAACTGAATGGTTGTCAATGTGTGCATTCAACTGACAGAGTTAAACTCACGTGTGGATTCAGCGGTTTGCAAAACCTTTCTGTGCAGAATCCCAAAACCGGTATTTCCAGCCCAATGCCGGCATACGTACGAAACAGCAGGAAACTTCGTCTAAAACTCAGGAGAAACGTTTCCTTGAAACTGCTCTGCTGTGCGTTCGTTCACCTAAGAGAGTTGAATCTATGCTGAGATTCAGCGAGTCGGAAACACGTTTCTTCTAGGAGCTGCGTTGCGATATTCCCGAGTGAATGGGACCATAAGCTGTACAGACAAATATCTGCTTCTAAAACCAAAACGGAGCTATCTAACTGAATGGTTGTCAATGTGTGCATTCAACTGACAGAGTTAAGCTCACGTGTGGATTCAGCGGTTTTGCAAACCCTTTCTGTGCAGAATCACAAAACCGGTATTTCCAGCCCGCTGCCAGCATACGTACTAAACAGCAGGAAACTTCGTCTAAAACTCAGGAGAAACGTTTCCTTGAAACTGCTCTGCTGTGCGTTCGTTCACCTAAGAGAGTTGAATCTATGTTGAGATTCAGCGAGTCAGAAACACGGTTCTTCTAGGAGCTGCGTTGGGATATTCCCGAGTGAATGGGACCATAGGCTGTACAGAGAAATATCTGCTTCTAAAACCAAAACGGAGCTATCTAACTGAATGGTTGTCAATGTGTGCATTCAACTGACAGAGGTAAAGTCACGTGTGGATTCAGCGGTTTGCCAGCCCTTTCTGTGCAGAATCCCAAACCGGTATTTGCAACCCAATGCCGGCATACGTACGAAACAGCAGGAAACTTCGTCTAAAACACAGGAGAAACGTTTCCTTGAAACTGCTCTGCTGTGCGTTCGTTCACCTAAGAGAGTTGAATCAATGTTGAGATTCAGCGAGTCAGAAACACGTTTCTTCTAGGAACTGCGTTGGGATATTCCCGAGTGAAGGGGACCATAGGCTGTACAGAGAAATATCTGCTTCTAAAACCAAAACGGAGCTATCTAACTGAATGGTTGTCAATGTGTGCATTCAACTGACAGAGTTAAACTCACGTGTGGATTCAGCGGATTGCCAACCCTTTCTGTGCAGAATCCCAAAACCGGTATTTCCAGCCCAATGCCGGCATACGTACTAAACAGCAGGAAACTTCGTCTAAAACTCAGGAGAAACGTTTCCTTGAAACTGCTCTGCTGTGCGTTCGTTCACCTAAGAGAGTTGAATCTATGTTGAGATTCAGCGAGTCAGAAACACGTTTTTTCTAGGAGCTGCGTTGGGATATTCCCGAGTGAAGGGGACCATAGGCTGTACAGAGAAATATCTGCTTCTAGAACCAAAACGGAGGTATCTAACTGAATGGTTGTCAGTGTGCGCATTCAACAGACAGAGTTAAACTCACGTGTGGATTCAGCGGTTTGCCAACCCTTTCTGTGCAGAATCCCAAAACCGGTATTTCCAGCCCAATGCCGGCATACATACTAAACAGCAGGAAACTTCGTCTAAAACTCAGGAGAAACGTTTCCTTGAAACTGCTCTGCTGTGCGTTCGTTCACCTAAGAGAGTTGAATCTATGTTGAGATTCAGCGAGTCAGAAACACGTTTCTTCTAGGAGCTGCGTTGGGATATTCCCGAGTGAAGGGGACCATAGGCTGTACAGAGAAATATCTGCTTCTAGAACCAAAACGGAGGTATCTAACTGAATGGTTGTCAGTGTGCGCATTCAACAGACAGAGTTAAACTCACGTGTGGATTCAGCGGTTTGCCAACCCTTTCTGTGCAGAATCCCAAAACCGGTATTTCCAGCCCAATGCCGGCATACATACTAAACAGCAGGAAACTTCGTCTAAAACTCAGGAGAAACGTTTCCTTGAAACTGCTGTGCTGTGCGTTCGTTCACCTAAGAGAGTTGAATCTATGCTGAGATTCAGCGAGTCAGAAACACGTTTTTTCTAGGAGCTGCGTTGGGATATTCCCGAGTGAATGGGACCATAGGCTGTACAGACAAATATCTGCTTCTAAAACCAAAACGGAGCTATCTAACTGAATGGTTGTCAATGTGTGCATTCAACTGAGAGAGTTAAACTCACGTGTGGATTCAGCGGTTTGCCAACCCTTTCTGTGCAGAATCCCAAAACCGGTATTTCCAGCCCAATGCCGGCATACGTACTAAACAGCAGGAAACTTCGTCTAAAACTCAGGAGAAACGTTTCCTTGAAACTGCTCTGCTGTGCGTTCGTTCACCTAAGAGAGTTGAATCTATGTTGAGATTCAGCGAGTCAGAAACACGTTTCTTCTTGGAGCTGCGTTGGGATATTCCCGAGTGAAGGGGACCATAGGCTGTACAGAGAAATATCTGCTTCTAGAACCAAAACGGAGCTATCTAACTGAATGGTTGTCAATGTGTGCATTCAACTGACAGAGTTAAACTCACGTGTGGATTCAGCGGTTTTGCAAACCCTTTCTGTGCAGAATCCCAAAACCGGTATTTCCAGCCCGCTGCCAGCATACGTACTAAACAGCAGGAAACTTCGTCTAAAACTCAGGAGAAACGTTTCCTTGAAACTGCTCTGCTGTGCATTCGTTCACCTAAGAGAGTTGAATCTATGTTGAGATTCAGCGAGTCAGAAACACGTTTCTTCTAGGAGCTGCGTTGGGATATTCCCGAGTGAATGGGACCATAGGCTGTACAGAGAAATATCTGCTTCTAAAACCAAAACGGAGCTATCTAACTGAATGGTTGTCAATGTGTGCATTCAAGTGACAGAGGTAAAGTCACGTGTGGATTCAGCGGTTTGCCAACACTTTCTGTGCAGAATCCCAAAACCGGTAATTCCAGGCCAATGCCGGCATACGTACTAAACAGCAGGAAACTTCGTCTAAAACTCAGGAGAAACGTTTCCTTGAAACTGCTCGGCTGTGCGTTCGTTCACCTAAGAGAGTTGAATCTATGTTGAGATTCAGCGAGTCAGAAACACGTTTCTTCTAGGAGCTGCGTTGGGATATTCCCGAGTGAAGGGGACCATAGACTGTACAGAGAAATATCTGCTTCTAGAACCAAAACGGAGCTATCTAACTGAATGGTTGTCAATGTGCGCATTCAACTGACAGAGTTAAACTCACGTGTGGATTCAGCGGTTTGCCAACCCTTTCTGTGCAGAATCCCAAAACCGGTATTTCCAGCCCAATGCCGGCATACATACTAAACAGCAGGAAACTTCGTCTAAAACTCAGGAGAAACGTTTCCTTGAAACTGCTGTGCTGTGCGTTCGTTCACCTAAGAGAGTTAAATCTATGTTGAGATTCAGCGAGTCAGAAACACGTTTCTTCTAGGAGCTGCGTTGGGATATTCCCGAGTGAATGGGACCACAGGCTGTACACACAAATATCTGCTTCTAAAACCAAAACGGAGCTATCTAATTGAATGGTTGTCAATGTGTGCATTCAACTGACAGAGTTAAACTCACGTGTGGATTCAGCGGTTTTGCAAACCCTTTCTGTGCAGAATCCCAAAACCGGTATTTCTAGCCCACTGCCAGCATACGTACTAAACAGCAGGAACCTTTGTCTAAAACTCAGGAGAAACGTTTCCTTGAAACTGCTCTGCTGTGCGTTCTTTCACCTAAGAGAGTTGAATCTCTGTTGAACTTCAGCGAGTCAGAAACAAGTTTCTTCCTGGAGCTGCGTTGGGATATTCCCGAGTGAATGGGACCATAGGCTGTACAGAGAAATATCTGCTTCTAAAACCAAAACGGAGCTATGTAACTGAATGTTTGCCAATGTGTGCATTCAACTAACAGAGTTAAACTCACATGTGGATTCAGCGGTTTGCAAACCCTTTCTGTGCAGAATCCCAAAACCAGTATTTCCAGCCCAATGCCTGCATACGTACTAAACAGCAGTAAACTTCTTCTAAAACACAGGAGAAACGTTTCCTTGAAACTGCTCTGCTGTGCGTTCGTTCACCTAACAGAGCTGAATCTATGTTGAGATTCAGCGAGTCAGAAACACGTTTCTTCTAGGAGCTGCGTTGGGATATTCCCGAGTGAATGGGACCATACGCTGTACAGAGAAATATCTGCTTCTAAAACCAAAACGGAGCTATCTAACTGAATGGTTATCAATGTGTGCATTCAACTGACAGAGTTAAACTCACGTGTGGATTCAGCGGTTTGCAAACCCTTTCTGTGCAGAATCCCAAAACCGGTATTTCCAGCCCAATGCCGGCATACGTACTAAACAGCAGGAAACTTCGTCTAAAACTCAGGAGAAACGTTTCCTTGAAACTGCTCTGCTGTGCGTTCGTTCACCTAAGAGAGTTGAATCTATGTTGAGATTCAGCGAGTCAGAAACACGTTTCTTCTAGGAGCTGCGTTGGGATATTACCGAGTGAAGGGGACCATAGGCTGTACAGAGAAATATCTGCTTCTATAACCAAAACGGAGCTATCTAACTGAATGGTTGTCAATGTGTGCATTCAACTGACAGAGTTAAACTCACTTGTGGATTCAGCGGTTTGCAAACCCTTTCTGTGCAGAATCCCAAAACCGGTATTTCCAGCCCAATGCCGGCATACGTACTAAACAGCAGGAAACTTCGTCTAAAACTCAGGAGAAACGTTTCCTTGAAACTGCTCTGCTGTGCGTTCGTTCACCAAAGAGAGTTGAATCTTTGTTGAGATTCAGCGAGTCAGAAACACGTTTCTTCTAGGAGCTGCGTTGGGATATTCCCGAGTAAAGGGGACCATAGGCTGTACAGAGAAATATCTGCTTCTAAAACCAAAACGGAGCTATCTAACTGAATGGTTGTCAATGTGCGCATTCAACTGACAGAGTTAAACTCACGTGTGGATTCAGCGGTTTGCCAACCCTTTCTGTGCAGAATCCCAAAACCGGTATTTCCAGCCCAATACCGGCATACATACTAAACAGCAGGAAACTTCGTCTAAAACTCAGGAGAAACGTTTCCTTGAAACTGCTGTGCTGTGCTTTCGTTCACCTAAGAGAGTTGAATCTATGTTGAGATTCAGCGAGTCAGAAACACGTTTCTTCTAGGAGCTGCGTTGGGATATACCCGAGTGAATGGGACCATAGTCTGTACAGAGAAATATCTGCTTCTAAAATCAAAACGGAGCTATCTAACTGAATGGTTGTCAATGTGTGCATTCAACTGACAGAGTTAAACTCACGTGTGGATTCAGCGGTTTGCAAACCCTTTCTGTGCAGAATCCCAAAACCGGTATTTCCAGCCCAATGTCGGCATACGTACGAAACAGCAGGAAACTTCGTCTAAAACTCAGGATAAACGTTTCCTTGACACTGCTCTGCTGTGCTTTCGTTCACCTAAGAGAGTTGAATCTATGCTGAGATTCAACGAGTCAGAAACACGTTTCTTCTAGGAGCTGCGTTGGGATATTCCCGAGTGAATGGGACCATAGGCTGTACAGACAAATATCTGCTTCTAAAACCAAAACGGAGCTATCTAACTGAATGGTTGTCAATGTGTGCATTCAACTGACAGAGTTAAACTCACGTGTGGATTCAGCGGTTTGCCAACCCTTTCTGTGCAGAATCCCAAAACCGGTATTTCCAGCCCAATGCCGGCATACGTACTAAACAGCAGGAAACTTCGTCTAAAACTCAGGAGAAACGTTTCCTTGAAACTGCTCTGCTGTGCGTTCATTCACCTAAGAGAGTTGAATCTCTGTTGAGATTCAGCGAGTCAGAAACACGTTTCTTCCTGGAGCTGCGTTGGGATATTCCCGAGTGAATGGGACCATAGGCTGTACAGAGAAATATCTGCTTCTAAAACCAAAACGGAGCTATGTAACTGAATGGTTGTCAATGTGTGCATTCAACTAACAGAGTAAAACTCACATGTGGATTCAGCGGTTTGCAAACCCTTTCTGTGCAGAATCCCAAAACCGGTATTTCCAGCCCAATGCCTGCATACGTACTAAACAGCAGTAAACTTCTTCTAAAACACAGGAGAAACGTTTCCTTGAAACTGCTCTGCTGTGCGTTCGTTCAGCTAACAGAGTTGAATCTATGTTGAGATTCAACGAGTCAGAAACACGTTTCTTCTAGGAGCTGCGTTGGGATATTCCCGAGTGAAGGGACCATAGGCTGTACAGAGAAATATCTGCTTCTAAAACCAAAACGGAGCTACCTAACTGAATGGTTATCAATGTGTGCATTCAACTGACAGAGTTAAACTCACGTGTGGATTCAGCGGTTTGCAAACCCTTTCTGTGCAGAATCCCAAAACCGGTATTTCCAGCCCAATGCCGGCATACGTACTAAACAGCAGGAAACTTCGTCTAAAACTCAGGAGAAACGTTTCCTTGAAACTGCTCTGCTGTGCGTTCGTTCACCTAAGAGAGTTGAATCTATGTTGAGATTCAGCGAGTCAGAAACACGTTTCTTCGAGGAGCTGCGTTGGGATATTCCCGAGTGAATGGGACCATAGGCTGTACAGAGAAATATCTGCTTCTAAAACCAAAACGGAGCTATCTAACTGAATGGTTGTCAATGTGTGCATTCAACTGAAAGAGTTAAACTCACGTGTGGATTCAGCGGTTTGCCAACCCTTTCTGTGCAGAATCCCAAAACCGGTATTTCCAGCCCAATGCCGGCATACGTACTAAACAGCAGGAAACTTCGTCTAAAACTCAGGAGAAACGTTTCCTTGAAACTGCTCTGCTGTGCTTTCGTTCACCTAAGAGAGTTGAAACTATGCTGAGATTCAGCGAGTCAGAAACACGTTTCTTCTAGGAGCTGCGTTGGGATATTCCCGAGTGAATGGGACCATAGGCTGTACAGACAAATATCTGCTTCTAAAACCAAAACGGAGCTATCTAACTGAATGGTTGTCAATGTGTGCATTCAACTGACAGAGTTAAACTCACGTGTGGATTCAGCGGTTTGCAAACCCTTTCTGTGCAGAATCCCAAAACCGGTATTTCCAGCCCAATGCCGGCATACGTAGTAAACCGCAGGAAACTTCGTCTAAAACTCAGGAGAAACGTTTCCTTGAAACTGCTCTGCTGTGCGTTCGTTCACCTAAGAGAGTTGAATCTATGTTGAGATTCAGCGAGTCAGAAACACGTTTCTTCTTGGAGCTGCGTTGGGATATTCCCGAGTGAAGGGGACCATAGGCTGTACAGAGAAATATCTGCTTCTAGAACCAAAACGGAGCTATCTAACCGAATGGTTGTCAATGTGCGCATTCAGCTGACAGAGTTAAACTCACGTGTGGATTCAGCGGTTTGCCAACCCTTTCTGTGCAGAATCCCAAAACCGGTATTTCCAGCCCATTGCCGGCATACGTACTAAACAGCAGGAAACTTCGTGTAAAACTCAGGAGAAACGTTTCCTTGAAACTGCTCTGCTGTGCGTTCGTTCACCTAAGAGAGTTGAATCTATGCTGAGATTCAGCGAGTCAGAAACACGTTTCTTCTAGGATCTGCGTTGCGATATTCCCGAGTGAATGGGACCATAGGCTGTACAGAGAAATATCTGCTTCTAAAACCAAAACGGAGCTATCTAACTGAATGGTTGTCAATGTGTGCATTCAACTGACAGAGTTAAACTCACGTGTGGATTCAGCGGTTTGCAAACCCTTTCTGTGCAGAACCCCAAAACCGGTATTTCCAGCCCAATGCCGGCATATGTACGAAACAGCAGGAAACTTCTTCTAAAACACAGGAGAAACGTTTCCTTGAAACTGCTCTGCTGTGCGTTCGTTCACCTAACAGAGTTGAATCTATGTTGAGATTCAACGAGTCAGAAACACGTTTCTTCTAGGAGCTGCGTTGGGATATTCCCGAGTGAATGGGACCATAGGCTGTACAGAGAAATATCTGCTTCTAAAACCAAAACGGAGCTACCTAACTGAATGGATATCAATGTGTGCATTCAACTGACAGAGTTAAACTCACGTGTGGATTCAGCGGTTTGCAAACCCTTTCTGTGCAGAATCCCAAAACCGGTATTTCCAGCCCAATGCCGGCATACGTACTAAACAGCAGGAAACTTCGTCTAAAACTCAGGAGAAACGTTTCCTTGAAACTGCTCTACTGTGCGTTCGTTCACCTAAGAGAGTTGAATCTATGTTGAGATTCAGCGAGTCAGAAACACGTTTCTTTGAGGAGCTGCGTTGGGATATTCCCGAGTGAAAGGGACCATAGGCTGTACAGAGAAATATCTGCTTCTAAAACCAAAACGGAGCTATCTAACTGAATGGTTGTCAATGTGTGCATTCAACTGACAGAGTTAAACTCACGTGTGGATTCAGCGGTTTGCCAACCCTTTCTGTGCAGAATCCCAAAACCGGTATTTCCAGCCCAATGCCGGCATACGTACTAAACAGCAGGAAACTTCGTCTAAAACTCAGGAGAAACGTTTCCTTGAAACTGCTCTGCTGTGCTTTCGTTCACCTAAGAGAGTTGAAACTATGCTGAGATTCAGCGAGTCAGAAACACGTTTCTTCTAGGAGCTGCGTTGGGATATTCCCGAGTGAATGGGACCATAGGCTGTACAGAGAAATATCTGCTTCTAAAACCAAAACGGAGCTATCTAACTGAATGGTTGTCAATGTGTGCATTCAATTGACAGAGTTAAACTCACGTGTGGATTCAGCCGTTTGCCAACCCTTTCGGTGCAGAATCCCAAAACCGGTATTTCCAGCCCAATGCCGGCATACGTACGAAACAGCAGGAAACGTCGTCTAAAACTCAGGAGAAACGTTTCCTTGAAACTTCTCTGCTGTGCGTTCATTCACCTAAGAGAGTTGAATCTATGTTGAGATTCAGCGAGTCAGAAACACGTTTCTTCGAGGAGCTGCGTTGGGATATACCCGAGTGAAAGGGACCATAGGCTGTACAGAGAAATATCTGCTTCTAAAACCAAAACGAAGCTATCTAACTGAATGGTTGTCAATGTGTGCATTCAACTGACAGAGTTAAACTCACGTGTGGATTCAGTGGTTTGCCAACCCTTTCTGTGCAGAATCCCAAAACCGGTATTTCCAGCCCAATGCCGGCATACGTACGAAACAGCAGGAAACTTCGTCTAAAACTCAGGAGAAACGTTTCCTTGAAACTGCTCTGCTGTGCGTTCGTTCACCTAAGAGAGTTGAATCTATGTTGAGATTCAGCGAGTCAGAAACACGTTTCTTCTTGGAGCTGCGTTGGGATATTCCCGAGTGAAGGGGACCATAGGCTGTACAGAGAAATATCTGCTTCTAGAACCAAAACGGAGCTATCTAACCGAATGGTTGTCAATGTGCGCATTCAGCTGACAGAGTTAAACTCACGTGTGGATTCAGTGGTTTGCCAACCCTTTCTGTGCAGAATCCCAAAACCGGTATTTCCAGCCCAATGCCGGCATACGTACTAAACAGCAGTAAACTTCGTGTAAAACTCAGGAGAAACGTTACCTTGAAACTGCTCTGCTGTGCGTTCGTTCACCTAAGAGAGTTGAATCTATGTTGAGATTCAGCGAGTCAGAAACACGTTTCTTCTCGGAGCTGCGTTGGGATATTCCCGAGTGAATAGGACCATAGGCTGTACAGAGAAATATCTGCTTCTAAAACCAAAACGGAGCTATCTAACTGAATGGTTGTCAATGTGTGCATTCAATTGACAGAGTTAAACTCACGTGTGGATTCAGCCGTTTGCCAACCCTTTCGGTGCAGAATCCCAAAACCGGTATTTCCAGCCCAATGCCGGCATACGTACGAAACGGCAGGAAACGTCGTCTAAAACTCAGGAGAAACGTTTCCTTGAAACTGCTCTGCTGTGCGTTCATTCACCTAAGAGAGTTGAATCTATGTTGAGATTCAGCGAGTCAGAAACACGTTTCTTCGAGGAGCTGCGTTGGGATATACCCGAGTGAAAGGGACCATAGGCTGTACAGAGAAATATCTGCTTCTAAAACCAAAACGAAGCTATCTAACTGAATGGTTGTCATTGTGTGCATTCAACTGACAGAGTTAAACTCACGTGTGGATTCAGTGGTTTGCCAACCCTTTCTGTGCAGAATCCCAAAACCGGTATTTCCAGCCCAATGCCGGCATACGTACGAAACAGCAGGAAACTTCGTCTAAAACTCAGGAGAAACGTTTCCTTGAAACTGCTCTGCTGTGCGTTCGTTCACCTAAGAGAGTTGAATCTATGTTGAGATTCAGCGAGTCAGAAACACGTTTCTTCTTGGAGCTGCGTTGGGATATTCCCGAGTGAAGGGGACCATAGGCTGTACAGAGAAATATCTGCTTCTAGAACCAAAACGGAGCTATCTAACCGAATGGTTGTCAATGTGCCCATTCAGCTGACAGAGTTAAACTCACGTGTGGATTCAGCGGTTTGCCAACCCTTTCTGTGCAGAATCCCAAAACCGGTATTTCCAGCCCAATGCCGGCATACGTACTAAACAGCAGGAAACTTCGTGTAAAACTCAGGAGAAACGTTTCCTTGAAACTGCTCTGCTGTGCGTTCGTTCACCTAAGAGAGTTGAATCTATGTTGAGATTCAGCGAGTCAGAAACACGTTTCTTCTAGGAGCTGCGTTGCGATATTCCCGAGTGAATGGGACCATAGGCTGTACAGACAAATATCTGCTTCTAAAACCAAAACGGAGCTATCTAACTGAATGGTTGTCAATGTGTGCATTCAACTGACAGAGTTAAACTCACGTGTGGATTCAGCGGTTTGCCAACCCTTTCTGTGCAGAATCCCAAAACCGGTATTTCCAGCCCAATGCCGGCATACGTACTAAACAGCAGGAAACTTCGTCTAAAACTCAGGAGAAACGTTTCCTTGAAACTGCTCTGCTGTGCGTTCATTCACCTAAGAGAGTTGAATCAATGTTGAGATTCAGCGAGTCAGAAACACGTTTCTTCGAGGAGCTGCGTTGGGATATTCCCGAGTGAAAGGGACCATAGGCTGTACAGAGAAATATCTGCTTCTAAAACCAAAACGGAGCTATCTAACTGAATGGTTGTCAATGTGTGCATTCAACTGACAGAGTTAAACTCACGTGTGGATTCAGCGGTTTGCCAACCCTTTCTGTGCAGAATCCCAAAACCGGTATTTCCAGCCCAATGCCGGCATACGTACTAAACAGCAGGAAACTTCGTCTAAAACTCAGGAGAAACGTTTCCTTGAAACTGCTCTGCTGTGCGTCCGTTCACCTAAGAGAGTTGAATCTATGTTGAGATTCAGCGAGTCAGAAACACTTTTCTTTTGGAGCTGCGTTGGGATATTCCCGAGTGAATGGGACCATAGGCTGTACAGAGAAATATCTGCTTCTAAAACCAAAACGGAGCTATCTAACCGAATGGTTGTCAATGTGTGCATTCAACTGACAGAGTGAAACTCACGTGTGGATTCAGCGGTTTGCCAAACCTTTCTGTGCAGAATCCCAAAACCGGTATTTCCAGCCCAATGCCGGCATACGTACTAAACAGCAGGAAACTTCGTCTAAAACTCAGGAGAAACGTTTCCTTGAAACTGCTCTGCTGTGTGTTCGTTCACCAAAGAGAGTTGAATCTATGTTGAGATTCAGCGAGTCAGAAACACGTTTCTTCTAGGAGCTGCGTTGGGATATTCCCGAGTGAATGGGACCATAGGCTGTACAGCGAAATATCTGCTTCTAAAACCAAAACGGAGCTATCTAACTGAATGGTTGTCAATGTGTGCATTCAACTGACAGAGCTAAACTCACGTGTGGATTCAGCGGTTTGCCAACCCTTTCTGTGCAGAATCCCAAAACCGGTATTTCCAGCCCAATGCCGGCATACGTACTAAACAGCAGGAAACTTCGTCTAAAACTCAGGAGAAACGTTTCCTTGAAACTGCTCTGCTGTGTGTTCGTTCACCAAAGAGAGTTGAATCTATGTTGAGATTCAGCGAGTCAGAAACACGTTTCTTCTAGGAGCTGCGTTGGGATATTCCCGAGTGAATGGGATCATAGGCTGTACAGAGAAATATCTGCTTCTAAAACCAAAACGGAGCTATCTAACTGAATGGTTGTCAATGTGTGCATTCAACTGACAGAGTTAAACTCACGTGTGGATTCAGCGGTTTGCCAACCCTTTCTGTGCAGAATCCCAAAACCGGTATTTCCAGCCCAATGCCGGCATACGTACTAAACAGCAGGAAACTTCGTCTAAAACTCAGGAGAAACGTTTCCTTGAAACTGCTCTGCTGTGCGTTCGTTCACCTAAGAGAGTTGAATCTATGTTGAGATTCAGCGAGTCAGAAACACGTTTCTTCTAGGAGCTGCGTTGGGATATTCCCGAGTGAAGGGGACCATAGGCTGTACAGAGAAATATCTGCTTCTAAAACCAAAACGGAGCTATCTAACTGAATGGTTGTCAATGTGCGCATTCAACTGACAGAGTTAAACTCACGTGTGGATTCAGCGGTTTGCCAACCCTTTCTGTGCAGAATCCCAAAACCGGTATTTCCAGCCCAATGCCGGCATACATACTAAACAGCAGGAAACTTCGTCTAAAACTCAGGAGAAACGTTTCCTTGAAACTGCTCTGCTGTGCGTTCGTTCACCTAAGAGAGTTGAATCTATGTTGAGATTCAGCGAGTCAGAAACACGTTTCTTCTTGGAGCTGCGTTGGGATATTCCCGAGTGAAGGGGACCATAGGCTGTACAGAGAAATATCTGCTTCTGGAACCAAAACGGAGCTATCTAACCGAATGGTTGTCAATGTGCGCATTCAGCTGACAGAGTTAAACTCACGTGTGGATTCAGCGGTTTGCCAACCCTTTCTGTGCAGAATCCCAAAACCGGTATTTCCAGCCCAATGCCGGCATACGTACTAAACAGCAGTAAACTTCGTGTAAAACTCAGGAGAAACGTTTCCTTGAAACTGCTCTGCTGTGCGTTCGTTCACCTAAGAGAGTTGAATCTATGTTGAGATTCAGCGAGTCAGAAACACGTTTCTTCTAGGAGCTGCGTTGCGATATTCCCGAGTGAATGGGACCATAGGCTGTACAGACAAATATCTGCTTCTAAAACCAAAACGGAGCTATCTAACTGAATGGTTGTCAATGTGTGCATTCAACTGACAGAGTTAAACTCACGTGTGGATTCAGCGGTTTGCCAACCCTTTCTGTGCAGAATCCCAAAACCGGTATTTCCAGCCCAATGCCGGCATACGTACTAAACAGCAGGAAACTTCGTCTAAAACTCAGGAGAAACGTTTCCTTGAAACTGCTCTGCTGTGCGTTCATTCACCTAAGAGAGTTGAATCAATGTTGAGATTCAGCGAGTCAGAAACACGTTTCTTCGAGGAGCTGCGTTGGGATATTCCCGAGTGAAAGGGACCGTAGGCTGTACAGAGAAATATCTGCTTCTAAAACCAAAACGGAGCTATCTAACTGAATGGTTGTCAATGTGTGCATTCAACTGACAGAGTTAAACTCACGTGTGGATTCAGCGGTTTGCCAACCCTTTCTGTGCAGAATCCCAAAACCGGTATTTCCAGCCCAATGCCGGCATACGTACTAAACAGCAGGAAACTTCGTCTAAAACTCAGGAGAAACGTTTCCTTGAAAATGCTCTGCTGTGCGTTCGTTCACCTAAGAGAGTTGAATCTATGTTGAGATTCAGCGAGTCAGAAACACTTTTCTTCTTGGAGCTGCGTTGGGATATTCCCGAGTGAAGGGGACCATAGGCTGTACAGAGAAATATCTGCTTCTAAAACCAAAACGGAGCTATCTAACCGAATGGTTGTCAATGTGTGCATTCAACTGACAGAGTGAAACTCACGTGTGGATTCAGCGGTTTGCCAAACCTTTCTGTGCAGAATCCCAAAACCGGTATTTCCAGCCCAATGCCGGCATACGTACTAAACAGCAGGAAACTTCGTCTAAAACTCAGGAGAAACGTTTCCTTGAAACTGCTCTGCTGTGTGTTCGTTCACCAAAGAGAGTTGAATCTATGTTGAGATTCAGCGAGTCAGAAACACGTTTCTTCTAGGAGCTGCGTTGGGATATTCCCGAGTGAATGGGACCATAGGCTGTACAGAGAAATATCTGCTTCTAAAACCAAAACGGAGCTATCTAACTGAATGGTTGTCAATGTGTGCATTCAACTGACAGAGCTAAACTCACGTGTGGATTCAGCGGTTTGCCAACCCTTTCTGTGCAGAATCCCAAAACCGGTATTTCCAGCCCAATGCCGGCATACGTACTAAACAGCAGGAAACTTCGTCTAAAACTCAGGAGAAACGTTTCCTTGAAACTGCTCTGCTGTGTGTTCGTTCACCAAAGAGAGTTGAATCTATGTTGAGATTCAGCGAGTCAGAAACACGTTTCTTCTAGGAGCTGCGTTGGGATATTCCCGAGTGAATGGGATCATAGGCTGTACAGAGAAATATCTGCTTCTAAAACCAAAACGGAGCTATCTAACTGAATGGTTGTCAACGTGTGCATTCAACTGACAGAGTTAAACTCACGTGTGGATTCAGCGGTTTGCCAACCCTTTCTGTGCAGAATCCCAAAACCGGTATTTCCAGCCCAATGCCGGCATACGTACTAAACAGCAGGAAACTTCGTCTAAAACTCAGGAGAAACGTTTCCTTGAAACTGCTCTGCTGTGCGTTCGTTCACCTAAGAGAGTTGAATCTATGTTGAGATTCAGCGAGTCAGAAACACGTTTCTTCTAGGAGCTGCGTTGGGATATTCCCGAGTGAAGGGGACCATAGGCTGTACAGAGAAATATCTGCTTCTAAAACCAAAACGGAGCTATCTAACTGAATGGTTGTCAATGTGCGCATTCAACTGACAGAGTTAAACTCACGTGTGGATTCAGCGGTTTGCCAACCCTTTCTGTGCAGAATCCCAAAACCGGTATTTCCAGCCCAATGCCGGCATACATACTAAACAGCAGGAAACTTCGTCTAAAACTCAGGAGAAACGTTTCCTTGAAACTGCTCTGCTGTGCGTTCGTTCACCTAAGAGAGTTGAATCTGTGTTGATATTCAGCGAGTCAGAAACACGTTTCTTCCAGGAGCTGCGTTGGGATACACCCGAGTGAATGGGACCATAGGCTGTACAGAGAAATATCTGCTTCTAAAACCAAAACGGAGCTATCTAACTGAATGGTTGTCAATGTGTGCATTCAACTGACAGAGTTAAACTCACGTGTGGATTCAGCGGTTTGCAAACCCTTTCTGTGCAGAATCCCAAAACCGGTATTTCCAGCCCAATGCCGGCATACGTACGAAACAGCAGGAAACTTCGTCTAAAACTCAGGAGAAACGTTTCCTTGACACTGCTCTGCTGTGCTTTCGTTCACCTAAGAGAGTTGAAACTATGCTGAGATTCAGCGAGTCAGAAACACGTTTCTTCTAGGAGCTGTGTTGGGATATTCCCGAGTGAATGGGACCATAGGCTGTACAGACAAATATCTGCTTCTAAAACCAAAACGGAGCTATCTAACTGAATGGTTGTCAATGTGTGCATTCAACTGACAGAGTTAAATTCACGTGTGGATTCAGCGGTTTGCCAACCCTTTCTGTGCAGAATCCCAAAACCGGTATTTCCAGCCCAATGCCGGCATACGTACGAAACAGCAGGAAACTTCGTCTAAAACTCAGGAGAAACGTTTCCTTGAAACTGCTCTGCTGTGCGTTCATTCACCTAAGAGAGTTGAATCTATGTTGAGATTCAGCGAGTCAGAAACACGTTTCTTCGAGGAGCTGCGTTGGGATATTCCCGAGTGAAAGGGACCATAGGCTGTACAGAGAAATATCTGCTTCTAAAACCACAACGGAGCTATCTAACTGAATGGTTGTCAATGTGTGCATTCAACTGACAGAGTTAAACTCACGTGTGGATTCAGTGGTTTGCCAACCCTTTCTGTGCAGAATCCCAAAACCGGTATTTCCAGCCCAATGTCGGCATACGTACTAAACAGCAGGAAACTTCGTCTAAAACTCAGGAGAAACGTTTCCTTGAAACTGCTCTGCTGTGCGTTCGTTCACCTAAGAGAGTTGAATCTATGTTGAGATTCAGCGAGTCAGAAACACGTTTCTTCTTGGAGCTGCGTTGGGATATTACCGAGTGAAGGGGACCATAGGCTGTACAGAGAAATATCTGCTTCTAGAACCAAAACGGAGCTATCTAACCGAATGGTTGTCAATGTGCGCATTCAACTGACAGAGTTAAACTCACGTGTGGATTCAGCGGTTTGTCAACCCTTTCTGTGCAGAATCCCAAAACCGGTATTTCCAGCCCAATGCCGGCATACGTACTAAACAGCAGGAAACTTCGTCTAAAACTCAGGAGAAACGTTTCCTTGAAACTGCTCTGCTGTGCGTTCGTTCACCTAAGGGAGTTGAATCTATGTTGAGATTCAGCGAGTCAGAAACACGTTTCTTCTAGGAGCTGCGTTGGGATATTCCCGAGTGAATGGGACCATAGGCTGTACAGAGAAATATCTGCTTCTAAAACCAAAACGGAGCTATCTAACTGAATGGTTGTCAATGTGGGCATTCAACTGACAGAGTTAAACTCACATGTGGATTCAGCGGTTTTGCAAACCCTTTCTGTGCAGAATCCCAAAACCGGTATTTCCACCCCACTGCCAGCATACGTACTAAACAGCAGGAAACTTCGTCTAAAACTCAGGAGAAACGTTTCCTTGAAACTGCTCTGCTGTGCGTTCGTTCACCTAAGAGAGTTGAATCTATGTTGAGATCCAGCGAGTCAGAAACACGTTTCTTCTTGGAGCTGCGTTGGGATATTCCCGAGTGAAGGGGACCATAGGCTGTACAGAGAAATATCTGCTTCTGGAACCAAAACGGAGCTATCTAACTGAATGGTTGTCAATGTGTGCATTCAACTGACAGAGTTAAACTCACGTGTGGATTCAGCGGTTTGCAAAACATTTCTGTGCAGAATCCCAAAACCGGTATTTCCAGCCCAATGCCGGCATACGTACGAAACAGCAGGAAACTTCGTCTAAAACTCAGGAGAAACGTTTCCTTGAAACTGCTCTGCTGTGCGTTCGTTCACCTAAGAGAGTTGAATCTATGTTGAGATTCAGCGAGTCAGAAACACGTTTCTTCGAGGAGCTGCGTTGGGATATTCCCGAGTGAAGGGGACCATAGGCTGTACAGAGAAATATCTGCTTCTAGAACCAAAACGGAGCTATCTAACTGAATGGTTGTCAATGTGCGCATTCAACTGACAGAGTTAAACTCACGTGTGGATTCAGCGGTTTGCCAACCCTTTCTGTGCAGAATCCCAAAACCGGTATTTCCAGCCCAATGCCGGCATACGTACTAAACAGCAGGAAACTTCGTCTAAAACTCAGGAGAAACGTTTCCTTGAAGCTGGTGTGCTGTGCGTTCGTTCACCTAAGAGAGTTGAATCTATGTTGAGATTCAGCGAGTCAGAAACACGTTTCTTCTAGGAGCTGCGTTGCGATATTCCCGAGTGAATGGGACCATAGGCTGTACAGACAAATATCTGCTTCTAAAACCAAAACGGAGCTATCTAACTGAATGGTTGTCAATGTGTGCATTCAACTGACAGAGTTAAACTCACGTGTGGATTCAGCGGTTTGCCAACCCTTTCTGTGCAGAATCCCAAAACCGGTATTTCCAGCCCAATGCCGGCATACGTACTAAACAGCAGGAAACTTCGTCTAAAACTCAGGAGAAACGTTTCCTTGAAACTGCTCTGCTGTGCGTTCGTTCACCTAAGAGAGTTGAATCTATGTTGAGATTCAGCGAGTCAGAAACACGTTTCTTCTAGGAGCTGCGTTGGGATATTCCCGAGTGAAGGGGACCATAGGCTGTACAGAGAAATATCTGCTTCTAAAACCAAAACGGAGCTATCTAACTGAATGGTTGTCAATGTGCGCATTCAACTGACAGAGTTAAACTCACGTGTGGATTCAGCGGTTTGCCAACCCTTTCTGTGCAGAATCCCAAAACCGGTATTTCCAGCCCAATGCCGGCATACATACTAAACAGCAGGAAACTTCGTCTAAAACTCAGGAGAAACGTTTCCTTGAAACTGCTCTGCTGTGCGTTCGTTCACCTAAGAGAGTTGAATCTGTGTTGATATTCAGCGAGTCAGAAACACGTTTCTTCCAGGAGCTGCGTTGGGATACACCCGAGTGAATGGGACCATAGGCTGTACAGAGAAATATCTGCTTCTAAAACCAAAACGGAGCTATCTAACTGAATGGTTGTCAATGTGTGCATTCAACTGACAGAGTTAAACTCACGTGTGGATTCAGCGGTTTGCAAACCCTTTCTGTGCAGAATCCCAAAACCGGTATTTCCAGCCCAATGCCGGCATACGTACGAAACAGCAGGAAACTTCGTCTAAAACTCAGGAGAAACGTTTCCTTGACACTGCTCTGCTGTGCTTTCGTTCACCTAAGAGAGTTGAAACTATGCTGAGATTCAGCGAGTCAGAAACACGTTTCTTCTAGGAGCTGTGTTGGGATATTCCCGAGTGAATGGGACCATAGGCTGTACAGACAAATATCTGCTTCTAAAACCAAAACGGAGCTATCTAACTGAATGGTTGTCAATGTGTGCATTCAACTGACAGAGTTAAATTCACGTGTGGATTCAGCGGTTTGCCAACCCTTTCTGTGCAGAATCCCAAAACCGGTATTTCCAGCCCAATGCCGGCATACGTACGAAACAGCAGGAAACTTCGTCTAAAACTCAGGAGAAACGTTTCCTTGAAACTGCTCTGCTGTGCGTTCATTCACCTAAGAGAGTTGAATCTATGTTGAGATTCAGCGAGTCAGAAACACGTTTCTTCGAGGAGCTGCGTTGGGATATTCCCGAGTGAAAGGGACCATAGGCTGTACAGAGAAATATCTGCTTCTAAAACCACAACGGAGCTATCTAACTGAATGGTTGTCAATGTGTGCATTCAACTGACAGAGTTAAACTCACGTGTGGATTCAGTGGTTTGCCAACCCTTTCTGTGCAGAATCCCAAAACCGGTATTTCCAGCCCAATGTCGGCATACGTACTAAACAGCAGGAAACTTCGTCTAAAACTCAGGAGAAACGTTTCCTTGAAACTGCTCTGCTGTGCGTTCGTTCACCTAAGAGAGTTGAATCTATGTTGAGATTCAGCGAGTCAGAAACACGTTTCTTCTTGGAGCTGCGTTGGGATATTACCGAGTGAAGGGGACCATAGGCTGTACAGAGAAATATCTGCTTCTAGAACCAAAACGGAGCTATCTAACCGAATGGTTGTCAATGTGCGCATTCAACTGACAGAGTTAAACTCACGTGTGGATTCAGCGGTTTGTCAACCCTTTCTGTGCAGAATCCCAAAACCGGTATTTCCAGCCCAATGCCGGCATACGTACTAAACAGCAGGAAACTTCGTCTAAAACTCAGGAGAAACGTTTCCTTGAAACTGCTCTGCTGTGCGTTCGTTCACCTAAGGGAGTTGAATCTATGTTGAGATTCAGCGAGTCAGAAACACGTTTCTTCTAGGAGCTGCGTTGGGATATTCCCGAGTGAATGGGACCATAGGCTGTACAGAGAAATATCTGCTTCTAAAACCAAAACGGAGCTATCTAACTGAATGGTTGTCAATGTGGGCATTCAACTGACAGAGTTAAACTCACATGTGGATTCAGCGGTTTTGCAAACCCTTTCTGTGCAGAATCCCAAAACCGGTATTTCCACCCCACTGCCAGCATACGTACTAAACAGCAGGAAACTTCGTCTAAAACTCAGGAGAAACGTTTCCTTGAAACTGCTCTGCTGTGCGTTCGTTCACCTAAGAGAGTTGAATCTATGTTGAGATCCAGCGAGTCAGAAACACGTTTCTTCTTGGAGCTGCGTTGGGATATTCCCGAGTGAAGGGGACCATAGGCTGTACAGAGAAATATCTGCTTCTGGAACCAAAACGGAGCTATCTAACTGAATGGTTGTCAATGTGTGCATTCAACTGACAGAGTTAAACTCACGTGTGGATTCAGCGGTTTGCAAAACATTTCTGTGCAGAATCCCAAAACCGGTATTTCCAGCCCAATGCCGGCATACGTACGAAACAGCAGGAAACTTCGTCTAAAACTCAGGAGAAACGTTTCCTTGAAACTGCTCTGCTGTGCGTTCGTTCACCTAAGAGAGTTGAATCTATGTTGAGATTCAGCGAGTCAGAAACACGTTTCTTCGAGGAGCTGCGTTGGGATATTCCCGAGTGAAGGGGACCATAGGCTGTACAGAGAAATATCTGCTTCTAGAACCAAAACGGAGCTATCTAACTGAATGGTTGTCAATGTGCGCATTCAACTGACAGAGTTAAACTCACGTGTGGATTCAGCGGTTTGCCAACCCTTTCTGTGCAGAATCCCAAAACCGGTATTTCCAGCCCAATGCCGGCATACGTACTAAACAGCAGGAAACTTCGTCTAAAACTCAGGAGAAACGTTTCCTTGAAGCTGGTGTGCTGTGCGTTCGTTCACCTAAGAGAGTTGAATCTATGTTGAGATTCAGCGAGTCAGAAACACGTTTCTTCTAGGAGCTGCGTTGCGATATTCCCGAGTGAATGGGACCATAGGCTGTACAGACAAATATCTGCTTCTAAAACCAAAACGGAGCTATCTAACTGAATGGTTGTCAATGTGTGCATTCAACTGACAGAGTTAAACTCACGTGTGGATTCAGCGGTTTGCCAACCCTTTCTGTGCAGAATCCCAAAACCGGTATTTCCAGCCCAATGCCGGCATACGTACGAAACAGCAGGAAACTTCGTCTAAAACTCAGGAGAAACGTTTCCTTGAAACTGCTCTGCTGTGCGTTCATTCACCTAAGAGAGTTGAATCTATGTTGAGATTCAGCGAGTCAGAAACACGTTTCTTCGAGGAGCTGCGTTGGGATATTCCCGAGTGAAAGGGACCATAGGCTGTACAGAGAAATATCTGCTTCTAAAACCAAAACGGAGCTATCTAACTGAATGGTTGTCAATGTGTGCATTCAACTGACAGAGTTAAACTCACGTGTGGATTCAGCGGTTTGCCAACCCTTTCTGTGCAGAATCCCAAAACCGGTATTTCCAGCCCAATGCCGGCATACGTACTAAACAGCAGGAAACTTCGTCTAAAACTCAGGAGAAACGTTTCCTTGAAACTGCTCTGCTGTGCGTTCGTTCACCTAAGAGAGTTGAATCTATGATGAGATTCAGCGAGTCAGAAACACGTTTCTTCTTGGAGCTGCGTTGGGATATTCCCGAGTGAAGGGGACCATAGGCTGTACAGAGAAATATCTGCTTCTAGAACCAAAACGGAGCTATCTAACCGAATGGTTGTCAATGTGCGCATTCAACTGACAGAGTTAAACTCACGTGTGGATTCAGCGGTTTGCCAACCCTTTCTGTGCAGAATCCCAAAACCGGTATTTCCAGCCCAATGCCGGCATACGTACTAAACAGCAGGAAACTTCGTCTAAAACTCAGGAGAAACGTTTCCTTGAAACTGCTCTGCTGTGTGTTCGTTCACCAAAGAGAGTTGAATCTATGTTGAGATTCAGCGAGTCAGAAACACGTTTCTTCTAGGAGCTCCGTTGGGATATTCCCGAGTGAATGGGATCATAGGCTGTACAGAGAAATATCTGCTTCTAAAACCAAAACGGAGCTATCTAACTGAATGGTTGTCAATGTGTGCATTCAACTGACAGAGTTAAACTCACGTGTGGATTCAGCGGTTTGCCAACACTTTCTGTGCAGAATACCAAAACCGGTATTTCCAGCCCAATGCCGGCATACGTACTAAACAGCAGGAAACTACGTCTAAAACTCAGGAGAAACGTTTCCTTGAAACTGCTCTGCTGTGCGTTCGTTCACCTAAGAGAGTTGAATCTATGTTGAGATTCAGCGAGTCAGAAACACGTTTCTTCTAGGAGCTGCGTTGGGATATTCCCGAGTGAAGGGGACCATAGGCTGTACAGAGAAATATCTGCTTCTAAAACCAAAACGGAGTATCTAACTGAATGGTTGTCAATGTGCGCATTCAACTGACAGAGTTAAACTCACGTGTGGATTCAGCGGTTTGCCAACCCTTTCTGTGCAGAATCCCAAAAACCGGTATTTCCAGCCCAATGCCGGCATACATACTAAACAGCAGGAAACTTCGTCTAAAACTCAGGAGAAACGTTTCCTTGAAACTGCTCTGCTGTGCGTTCGTTCACCTAAGAGAGTTGAATCTATGTTGAGATTCAGCGAGTCAGAAACACGTTTCTTCTAGGAGCTGCGTTGGGATACACCCGAGTGAATGGGACCATAGGCTGTACAGAGAAATATCTGCTTCTAAAACCAAAACGGAGCTATCTAACTGAATGGTTGTCAATGTGTGCATTCAACTGACAGAGTTAAACTCACGTGTGGATTCAGCGGTTTGCAAACACTTTCTGTGCAGAATCCCAAAACCGGTATTTCCAGCCCAATGCCGGCATACGTACAAAACAGCAGGAAACTTCGTCTAAAACTCAGGAGAAACGTTTCCTTGACACTGCTCTGCTGTGCTTTCGTTCACCTAAGAGAGTTGAAACTATGCTGAGATTCAGCGAGTCAGAAACACGTTTCTTCTAGGAGCTGTGTTGGGATATTCCCGAGTGAATGGGACCATAGGCTGTACAGACAAATATCTGCTTCTAAAACCAAAACGGAGCTATCTAACTGAATGGTTGTCAATGTGTGCATTCAACTGACAGAGTTAAACTCACGTGTGGATTCAGCGGTTTGCCAACCCTTTCTGTGCAGAATCCCAAAACCGGTATTTCCAGCCCAATGCCGGCTTACGTACGAAACAGCAGGAAACTTCGTCTAAAACTCAGGAGAAACGTTTCCTTGAAACTGCTCTGCTGTGCGTTCATTCACCTAAGAGAGTTGAATCTATGTTGAGATTCAGCGAGTCAGAAACACGTTTCTTCGAGGAGCTGCGTTGGGATATTCCCGAGTGAAAGGGACCATAGGCTGTACAGAGAAATATCTGCTTCTAAAACCAAAACGGAGCTATCTAACTGAATGGTTGTCAATGTGTGCATTCAACTGACAGAGTTAAACTCACGTGTGGATTCAGTGGTTTGCCAACCCTTTCTGTGCAGAATCCCAAAACCGGTATTTCCAGCCCAATGTCGGCATACGTACTAAACAGCAGGAAACTTCGTCTAAAACTCAGGAGAAACGTTTCCTTGAAACTGCTCTGCTGTGCGTTCGTTCACCTAAGAGAGTTGAATCTATGTTGAGATTCAGCGAGTCAGAAACACGTTTCTTCTTGGAGCTGCGTTGGGATATTACCGAGTGAAGGGGACCATAGGCTGTACAGAGAAATATCTGCTTCTAGAACCAAAACGGAGCTATCTAACCGAATGGTTGTCAATGTGCGCATTCAACTGACAGAGTTAAACTCACGTGTGGATTCAGCGGTTTGTCAACCCTTTCTGTGCAGAATCCCAAAACCGGTATTTCCAGCCCAATGCCGGCATACGTACTAAACAGCAGGAAACTTCGTCTAAAACTCAGGAGAAACGTTTCCTTGAAACTGCTCTGCTGTGCGTTCGTTCACCTAAGGGAGTTGAATCTATGTTGAGATTCAGCGAGTCAGAAACACGTTTCTTCTAGGAGCTGCGTTGGGATATTCCCGAGTGAAGGGGACCATAGGCTGTACAGACAAATATCTGCTTCTAAAACCAAAACGGAGCTATCTAACTGAATGGTTGTTAATGTGTGCATTCAACTGACAGACTTAAACTCACGTGTGGATTCAGCGGTTTTGCAAACCCTTTCTATGCAGAATCCCAAAACCGGTATTTCTAGCCCACTGCCAGCATACGTACTAAACTGCAGGAACCTTCGTCTAAAACTCAGGAGAAACGTTTCCTTGAAACTGCTCTGCTGTGCGTTCGCTCACCTAACGGAGTTGAATCTATGTTGAGCTTCTTCGAGTCAGAAACACGTTTCTTCTAGGAGCTGCGTTGGGATATTCCCGAGTGAAGGGGACCACAGGCTGTACAGAGAAATATCTGCTTCTAAAACCAAAACGGAGCTATCTAAGTGAATGGTTACCTATGTGTGCATTCAACTGACAGAGTTAAACTCAAGTGTGAATTCAGCGGTTTGCAAACCCTTTCTGTGCAGAATCCCAAAACCGGTATTTCCAGCCCAATGCCGGCATACGTACGAAACAGCAGGAAACTTCGTCTAAAACTCAGGAGAAACGTTTCCTTGAAACTGCTCTGCTGTGCATTCGTTCACCAAAGATAGTTGAATCTATGTTGAGATTCAGCGAGTCAGAAACACGTTTCTTCTAGGAGCTGCGTTGGGATATTCCCGAGTGAAAGGGACCATAGGCTGTACAGAGAAATATCTGCTTCTAAAACCAAAACGGAGCTATCTAACTGAATGGTTGTCAATGTGTGCATTCAACTGACAGAGTTAAGCTCACGTGTGGATTCAGCGGTTTGCCAACCCTTTCTGTGCAGAATCCCAAAACCGGTATTTCCAGCCCAATGCCGGCATACGTACTAAACAGCAGGAAACTTCGTCTAAAACTCAGGAGAAACGTTTCCTTGAAACTGCTCTGCTGTGCGTTCGTTCACCTAAGAGAGTTGAATCTATGATGAGATTCAGCGAGTCAGAAACACGTTTCTTCTTGGAGCTGCGTTGGGATATTCCCGAGTGAAGGGGACCATAGGCTGTACAGAGAAATATCTGCTTCTAGAACCAAAACGGAGCTATCTAACCGAATGGTTGTCAATGTGCGCATTCAACTGACAGAGTTAAACTCACGTGTGGATTCAGCGGTTTGCCAACCCTTTCTGTGCAGAATCCCAAAACCGGTATTTCCAGCCCACTGCCGGCATACGTACTAAACAGCAGGAAACTTCGTCTAAAACTCAGGAGAAACGTTTCCTTGAAACTGCTCTGCTGTGTGTTCGTTCACCAAAGAGAGTTGAATCTATGTTGAGATTCAGCGAGTCAGAAACACGTTTCTTCTAGGAGCTCCGTTGGGATATTCCCGAGTGAATGGGATCATAGGCTGTACAGAGAAATATCTGCTTCTAAAACCAAAACGGAGCTATCTAACTGAATGGTTGTCAATGTGTGCATTCAACTGACAGAGTTAAACTCACGTGTGGATTCAGCGGTTTGCCAACACTTTCTGTGCAGAATACCAAAACCGGTATTTCCAGCCCAATGCCGGCATACGTACTAAACAGCAGGAAACTTCGTCTAAAACTCAGGAGAAACGTTTCCTTGAAACTGCTCTGCTGTGCGTTCGTTCACCTAAGAGAGTTGAATCTATGTTGAGATTCAGCGAGTCAGAAACACGTTTCTTCTAGGAGCTGCGTTGGGATATTCCCGAGTGAAGGGGACCATAGGCTGTACAGAGAAATATCTGCTTCTAAAACCAAAACGGAGCTATCTAACTGAATGGTTGTCAATGTGCGCATTCAACTGACAGAGTTAAACTCACGTGTGGATTCAGCGGTTTGCCAACCCTTTCTGTGCAGAATCCCAAAACCGGTATTTCCAGCCCAATGCCGGCATACATACTAAACAGCAGGAAACTTCGTCTAAAACTCAGGAGAAACGTTTCCTTGAAACTGCTCTGCTGTGCGTTCGTTCACCTAAGAGAGTTGAATCTATGTTGAGATTCAGCGAGTCAGAAACACGTTTCTTCTAGGAGCTGCGTTGGGATACACCCGAGTGAATGGGACCATAGGCTGTACAGAGAAATATCTGCTTCTAAAACCAAAACGGAGCTATCTAACTGAATGGTTGTCAATGTGTGCATTCAACTGACAGAGTTAAACTCACGTGTGGATTCAGCGGTTTGCAAACACTTTCTGTGCAGAATCCCAAAACCGGTATTTCCAGCCCAATGCCGGCATACGTACAAAACAGCAGGAAACTTCGTCTAAAACTCAGGAGAAACGTTTCCTTGACACTGCTCTGCTGTGCTTTCGTTCACCTAAGAGAGTTGAAACTATGCTGAGATTCAGCGAGTCAGAAACACGTTTCTTCTAGGAGCTGTGTTGGGATATTCCCGAGTGAATGGGACCATAGGCTGTACAGACAAATATCTGCTTCTAAAACCAAAACGGAGCTATCTAACTGAATGGTTGTCAATGTGTGCATTCAACTGACAGAGTTAAACTCACGTGTGGATTCAGCGGTTTGCCAACCCTTTCTGTGCAGAATCCCAAAACCGGTATTTCCAGCCCAATGCCGGCTTACGTACGAAACAGCAGGAAACTTCGTCTAAAACTCAGGAGAAACGTTTCCTTGAAACTGCTCTGCTGTGCGTTCATTCACCTAAGAGAGTTGAATCTATGTTGAGATTCAGCGAGTCAGAAACACGTTTCTTCGAGGAGCTGCGTTGGGATATTCCCGAGTGAAAGGGACCATAGGCTGTACAGAGAAATATCTGCTTCTAAAACCAAAACGGAGCTATCTAACTGAATGGTTGTCAATGTGTGCATTCAACTGACAGAGTTAAACTCACGTGTGGATTCAGTGGTTTGCCAACCCTTTCTGTGCAGAATCCCAAAACCGGTATTTCCAGCCCAATGTCGGCATACGTACTAAACAGCAGGAAACTTCGTCTAAAACTCAGGAGAAACGTTTCCTTGAAACTGCTCTGCTGTGCGTTCGTTCACCTAAGAGAGTTGAATCTATGTTGAGATTCAGCGAGTCAGAAACACGTTTCTTCTTGGAGCTGCGTTGGGATATTACCGAGTGAAGGGGACCATAGGCTGTACAGAGAAATATCTGCTTCTAGAACCAAAACGGAGCTATCTAACCGAATGGTTGTCAATGTGCGCATTCAACTGACAGAGTTAAACTCACGTGTGGATTCAGCGGTTTGTCAACCCTTTCTGTGCAGAATCCCAAAACCGGTATTTCCAGCCCAATGCCGGCATACGTACTAAACAGCAGGAAACTTCGTCTAAAACTCAGGAGAAACGTTTCCTTGAAACTGCTCTGCTGTGCGTTCGTTCACCTAAGGGAGTTGAATCTATGTTGAGATTCAGCGAGTCAGAAACACGTTTCTTCTAGGAGCTGCGTTGGGATATTCCCGAGTGAAGGGGACCATAGGCTGTACAGACAAATATCTGCTTCTAAAACCAAAACGGAGCTATCTAACTGAATGGTTGTTAATGTGTGCATTCAACTGACAGACTTAAACTCACGTGTGGATTCAGCGGTTTTGCAAACCCTTTCTATGCAGAATCCCAAAACCGGTATTTCTAGCCCACTGCCAGCATACGTACTAAACTGCAGGAACCTTCGTCTAAAACTCAGGAGAAACGTTTCCTTGAAACTGCTCTGCTGTGCGTTCGCTCACCTAACGGAGTTGAATCTATGTTGAGCTTCTTCGAGTCAGAAACACGTTTCTTCTAGGAGCTGCGTTGGGATATTCCCGAGTGAAGGGGACCACAGGCTGTACAGAGAAATATCTGCTTCTAAAACCAAAACGGAGCTATCTAAGTGAATGGTTACCTATGTGTGCATTCAACTGACAGAGTTAAACTCAAGTGTGAATTCAGCGGTTTGCAAACCCTTTCTGTGCAGAATCCCAAAACCGGTATTTCCAGCCCAATGCCGGCATACGTACGAAACAGCAGGAAACTTCGTCTAAAACTCAGGAGAAACGTTTCCTTGAAACTGCTCTGCTGTGCATTCGTTCACCAAAGATAGTTGAATCTATGTTGAGATTCAGCGAGTCAGAAACACGTTTCTTCTAGGAGCTGCGTTGGGATATTCCCGAGTGAATGGGACCATAGTCTGTACAGAGAAATATCTGCTTCTAAAACCAAAACGGAGCTATCTAACTGAATGGTTGTCAATGTGTGCATTCAACTGACAGAGTTAAACTCACGTGTGGATTCAGCGGTTTGCCAACCCTTTCTGTGCAGAATCCCAAAACCGGTATTTCCAGCCCAATGCCGGCATACGTACTAAACAGCAGGAAACTTCGTCTAAAACTCAGGAGAAACGTTTCCTTGAAACTGCTCTGCTGTGCGTTCGTTCACCTAAGAGAGTTGAATCTATGATGAGATTCAGCGAGTCAGAAACACGTTTCTTCTTGGAGCTGCGTTGGGATATTCCCGAGTGAAGGGGACCATAGGCTGTACAGAGAAATATCTGCTTCTAGAACCAAAACGGAGCTATCTAACCGAATGGTTGTCAATGTGCGCATTCAACTGACAGAGTTAAACTCACGTGTGGATTCAGCGGTTTGCCAACCCTTTCTGTGCAGAATCCCAAAACCGGTATTTCCAGCCCACTGCCGGCATACGTACTAAACAGCAGGAAACTTCGTCTAAAACTCAGGAGAAACGTTTCCTTGAAACTGCTCTGCTGTGTGTTCGTTCACCAAAGAGAGTTGAATCTATGTTGAGATTCAGCGAGTCAGAAACACGTTTCTTCTAGGAGCTCCGTTGGGATATTCCCGAGTGAATGGGATCATAGGCTGTACAGAGAAATATCTGCTTCTAAAACCAAAACGGAGCTATCTAACTGAATGGTTGTCAATGTGTGCATTCAACTGACAGAGTTAAACTCACGTGTGGATTCAGCGGTTTGCCAACACTTTCTGTGCAGAATACCAAAACCGGTATTTCCAGCCCAATGCCGGCATACGTACTAAACAGCAGGAAACTTCGACTAAAACTCAGGAGAAACGTTTCCTTGAAACTGCTCTGCTGTGCGTTCGTTCACCTAAGAGAGTTGAATCTATGTTGAGATTCAGCGAGTCAGAAACACGTTTCTTCTAGGAGCTGCGTTGGGATATTCCCGAGTGAAGGGGACCATAGGCTGTACAGAGAAATATCTGCTTCTAAAACCAAAACGGAGCTATCTAACTGAATGGTTGTCAATGTGCGCATTCAACTGACAGAGTTAAACTCACGTGTGGATTCAGCGGTTTGCCAACCCTTTCTGTGCAGAATCCCAAAACCGGTATTTCCAGCCCAATGCCGGCATACATACTAAACAGCAGGAAACTTCGTCTAAAACTCAGGAGAAACGTTTCCTTGAAACTGCTCTGCTGTGCGTTCGTTCACCTAAGAGAGTTGAATCTATGTTGAGATTCAGCGAGTCAGAAACACGTTTCTTCTAGGAGCTGCGTTGGGATACACCCGAGTGAATGGGACCATAGGCTGTACAGAGAAATATCTGCTTCTAAAACCAAAACGGAGCTATCTAACTGAATGGTTGTCAATGTGTGCATTCAACTGACAGAGTTAAACTCACGTGTGGATTCAGCGGTTTGCAAACACTTTCTGTGCAGAATCCCAAAACCGGTATTTCCAGCCCAATGCCGGCATACGTACAAAACAGCAGGAAACTTCGTCTAAAACTCAGGAGAAACGTTTCCTTGACACTGCTCTGCTGTGCTTTCGTTCACCTAAGAGAGTTGAAACTATGCTGAGATTCAGCGAGTCAGAAACACGTTTCTTCTAGGAGCTGTGTTGGGATATTCCCGAGTGAATGGGACCATAGGCTGTACAGACAAATATCTGCTTCTAAAACCAAAACGGAGCTATCTAATTGAATGGTTGTCAATGTGTGCATTCAACTGACAGAGTTAAACTCACGTGTGGATTCAGCGGTTTGCCAACCCTTTCTGTGCAGAATCCCAAAACCGGTATTTCCAGCCCAATGCCGGCTTACGTACGAAACAGCAGGAAACTTCGTCTAAAACTCAGGAGAAACGTTTCCTTGAAACTGCTCTGCTGTGCGTTCATTCACCTAAGAGAGTTGAATCTATGTTGAGATTCAGCGAGTCAGAAACACGTTTCTTCGAGGAGCTGCGTTGGGATATTCCCGAGTGAAAGGGACCATAGGCTGTACAGAGAAATATCTGCTTCTAAAACCAAAACGGAGCTATCTAACTGAATGGTTGTCAATGTGTGCATTCAACTGACAGAGTTAAACTCACGTGTGGATTCAGTGGTTTGCCAACCCTTTCTGTGCAGAATCCCAAAACCGGTATTTCCAGCCCAATGTCGGCATACGTACTAAACAGCAGGAAACTTCGTCTAAAACTCAGGAGAAACGTTTCCTTGAAACTGCTCTGCTGTGCGTTCGTTCACCTAAGAGAGTTGAATCTATGTTGAGATTCAGCGAGTCAGAAACACGTTTCTTCTTGGAGCTGCGTTGGGATATTACCGAGTGAAGGGGACCATAGGCTGTACAGAGAAATATCTGCTTCTAGAACCAAAACGGAGCTATCTAACCGAATGGTTGTCAATGTGCGCATTCAACTGACAGAGTTAAACTCACGTGTGGATTCAGCGGTTTGTCAACCCTTTCTGTGCAGAATCCCAAAACCGGTATTTCCAGCCCAATGCCGGCATACGTACTAAACAGCAGGAAACTTCGTCTAAAACTCAGGAGAAACGTTTCCTTGAAACTGCTCTGCTGTGCGTTCGTTCACCTAAGGGAGTTGAATCTATGTTGAGATCCAGCGAGTCAGAAACACGTTTCTTCTAGGAGCTGCGTTGGGATATTCCCGAGTGAAGGGGACCATAGGCTGTACAGACAAATATCTGCTTCTAAAACCAAAACGGAGCTATCTAACTGAATGGTTGTTAATGTGTGCATTCAACTGACAGACTTAAACTCACGTGTGGATTCAGCGGTTTTGCAAACCCTTTCTATGCAGAATCCCAAAACCGGTATTTCTAGCCCACTGCCAGCATACGTACTAAACTGCAGGAACCTTCGTCTAAAACTCAGGAGAAACGTTTCCTTGAAACTGCTCTGCTGTGCGTTCGCTCACCTAACGGAGTTGAATCTATGTTGAGCTTCTTCGAGTCAGAAACACGTTTCTTCTAGGAGCTGCGTTGGGATATTCCCGAGTGAAGGGGACCACAGGCTGTACAGAGAAATATCTGCTTCTAAAACCAAAACGGAGCTATCTAAGTGAATGGTTACCTATGTGTGCATTCAACTGACAGAGTTAAACTCAAGTGTGAATTCAGCGGTTTGCAAACCCTTTCTGTGCAGAATCCCAAAACCGGTATTTCCAGCCCAATGCCGGCATACGTACGAAACAGCAGGAAACTTCGTCTAAAACTCAGGAGAAACGTTTCCTTGAAACTGCTCTGCTGTGCATTCGTTCACCAAAGATAGTTGAATCTATGTTGAGATTCAGCGAGTCAGAAACACGTTTCTTCTAGGAGCTGCGTTGGGATATTCCCGAGTGAATGGGACCATAGGCTGTACAGAGAAATATCTGCTTCTAAAACCAAAACGGAGCTATCTAACTGAATGGTTCTCAATGTGTGCATTCAACTGACAGAGGTAAAGTCACGTGTGGATTCAGCGGTTTGCCATCCCTTTCTGTGCAGAATCCCAAAACCGGTATTTCCAGCCCAATGCCGGCATACGTACTAAACAGCAATAAACTTCTTCTAAAACTCAGGAGAAACGTTTCCTTGAAACTGCTCTGCTGTGCGTTCGTTCACCTAACGGAGTTGAATCTATGTTGAGCTTCAGCGAGTCAGAAACACGTTTCTTCTAGGAGCTGCGTTGGGATATTCCCGAGTGAAGGGGACCATAGGCTGTACAGAGAAATATCTGCTTCTAAAACCAAAACGGAGCTATCTAAGTGAATGGTTATCAATGTGTGCATTCAACTGACAGAGTTAAACTCACGTGTGGATTCAGCGGTTTGCAAACCCTTTCTGTGCAGAATCCCAAAACCGGTATTTCCAGCCCAATGACGGCATACGTACTAAACAGCAGGAAACTTCGTCTAAAACTCAGGAGAAACGTTTCCTTGAAACTGCTCTGCTGTGCGTTCGTTCACCTAAGAGAGTTGAATCTATGTTGAGATTCAGCGAGTCAGAAACACGTTTCTTCTTGGAGTTGCCTTGGGATATTCCCGAGTGAATGGGACCATAGGTTGTACAGAGAAATATCTGCTTCTAAAACCAAAACGGAGCTATCTAACTGAATGGTTGTCAATGTGCGCATTCAACTGACAGAGTTAAACTCACGTGTGGATTCAGCGGTTTGCCAACCCTTTCTGTGCAGAATCCCAAAACCGGTATTTCCAGCCCAATGCCGTCATACGTACTATACAGCAGGAAACTTCGTCTAAAACACTGGAGAAACGTTTCCTTGAAACTGCTCTGCTGTGCGTTCGTTCACCTAAGAGAGTTGAATCTATGTTGAGATTCAGCGAGTCAGAAACACGTTTCTTCTAGGAGCTGCGTTGGGTATTCCCGAGTGAAAGGGACCATAGGCTGTACAGAGAAATATCTGCTTCTAAAACCAAAACGGAGCTATCTAACTGAATGGTTGTCAATGTGTGCATTCAACTGACAGAGTTAAACTCACGTGTGGATTCAGCGGTTTGCGAACCCTTTCTGTGCAGAATCCCAAAACCGGTATTTCCAGCCCAATGCCGGCATACGTACTAAACAGCAGGAAACTTCGTCTAAAACTCAGGAGAAACGTTTCCTTGAAACTGCTCTGCTGTGCGTTCGTTCACCGAAGAGAGTTGAATCTATGTTGAGATTCAGCGAGTCAGAAACCCGTTTCTTCTAGGAGCTGCGTTGGGATATTCCCGAGTGAAGGGGACCATAGGCTCTACAGACGAATATCTGCTTCTAAAACCAAAACGGAGCTATCTAACTGAATGGTTGTCAATGTGTGCATTCAACTGACAGAGTTAAACTCACGTGTGGATTCAGCGGTTTGCAAACCCTTTCTGTGCAGAATCCCAAAACCGGTATTTCCGGCCCCATGCCGGCATACGTACGAAACAGCAGGAAACTTCGTCTAAAACTCAGGAGAAACGTTTCCTGAAACTGCTCTGCTGTGCATTCGTTCACCAAAGAGAGTTGAATCTATGTTGAGATTCAGCGAGTCAGAAACACGTTTCTTCTAGGAGCTGCATTGGGATATTCCCGAGTGAATGGGACCATAGTCTGTACAGAGAAATATCTGCTTCTAAAACCAAACGGAGATATCTAACTGAATGGTTGTCAATGTGTGCATTCAACTGACAGAGTTAAACTCACGTGTGGATTCAGCGGTTTGCCATCCCTTTCTGTGCAGAATCCCCAAACCGGTATTTCCAGCCCAATGCCGGCATACGCACTAAACAGCAGGAATCTTCGTCTAAAACACTGGAGAAACGTTTCCTTGAAACTGCTCTGCTGTGCGTTCGTTCACCTAAGAGAGTTGAATCAATGTTGAGATTCAGCGAGTCAGAAACACGTTTCTTCTAGGAGCTGCGTTGGGTATTCCCGAGTGAAAGGGACCATAGGCTGTACAGTGAAATATCTGCTTCTAAAACCAAAACGGAGCTATCTAACTGAATGGTTGTCAATGTGTGCATTCAACTGACAGAGTTAAACTCACGTGTGGATTCAGCGGTTTGCCAACCCTTTCTGTGCAGAATCCCAAAACCGGTATTTCCAGCCCAATGCCGGCATACGTACTAAACAGCAGGAAACTTCGTCTAAAACTCAGGAGAAACGTTTCCTTGAAACTGCTCTGCTGTGCGTTCGTTCACCTAAGAGAGTTGAATCTATGTTGAGATTCAGCGAGTCAGAAACACGTTTCTTCTAGGAGCTGCGTTGGGATATACCCGAGTGAATGGGACCATAGGCTGTACAGAGAAATATCTGCTTCTAAAACCAAAACGGAGCTATCTAACTGAATGGTTGTCAATGTGTGCATTCAACTGACAGAGTTAAACTCACGTGTGGATTCAGCGGTTTGCCAACCCTTTCTGTGCAGAATCCCAAAACCGGTATTTCCAGCCCAATGCCGGCATAAGTACTAAACAGCAGGAAACTTCGTCGAAAACTCAGGAGAAACGTTTCCTTTAAACTGCTGTGCTGTGCGTTCGTTCACCTAAGAGAGTTGAATCTATGTTGAGATTCAGCGAGTCAGAAACACGTTTCTTCTAGGAGCTGCGTTGGGATATACCCGAGTGAATGGGACCATAGGCTGTACAGAGAAATATCTGCTTCTAAAACCAAAACGGAGCTATCTAACTGAATGGTTGTCAATGTGTGCATTCAACTGACAGAGTTAAACTCACGTTTGGATTCAGCGGTTTTGCAAACCCTTTCTGTGCAGAATCCCAAAACCGGTATTTCTAGCCCACTGCCAGCATACGTACTAAACAGCAGGAACCTTCGTCTAAAACTCAGGAGAAACGTTTCCTTGAAACTGCTCTGCTGTGCGTTCTTTCACCTAAGAGAGTTGAATCTCTGTTGAGATTCAGCGAGTCAGAAACACGTTTCTTCCTGGAGCTGCGTTGGGATATTCCCGAGTGAATGGGACCATAGGCTGTACAGAGAAATATCTGCTTCTAAAACCAAAACGGAGCTATCTAACTGAATGGTTGTCAATGTGTGCATTCAACTGACAGAGTTAAACTCACGTGTGGATTCAGCGGTTTGCAAACCCTTTCTGTGCAGAATCCCAAAACCGGTATTTCCAGCCCAATGCCGGCATACGTACGAAACAGCAGGAAACTTCATCTAAAACTCAGGAGAAACGTTTCCTTGAAACTGCTGTGCTGTGCGTTCGTTCACCTAAGAGAGTTGAATCTATGTTGAGATTCAGCGAGTCAGAAACACGTTTCTTCTTGGAGCTGCGTTGGGATATTCCCGAGTGAAGGGGACCATAGGCTGTACAGACAAATATCTGCTTCTAAAACCAAAACGGAGCTATCTAACTGAATGGTTGTCAATGTGTGCATTCAACTGACAGAGTTAAACTCACGTGTGGATTCAGCGGTTTGCCAACCCTTTCTGTGCAGAATCCCAAAACCGGTATTTCCAGCCCAATGCCGGCATACGTACTAAACAGCAGGAAACTTCGTCTAAAACTCAGGAGAAACGTTTCCTTGAAACTGCTCTGCTGTGCGTTCATTCACCTAAGAGAGTTGAATCTATGTTGAGATTCAGCGAGTCAGAAACACGTTTCTTCGAGGAGCTGCGTTGGGATATTCCCGAGTGAAAGGGACCATAGGCTGTACAGAGAAATATCTGCTTCTAAAACCAAAACGGAGCTATCTAACTGAATGGTTGTCAATGTGTGCATTCACCTGACAGAGTTAAACTCACGTGTGGATTCAGTGGTTTGCCAACCCTTTCTGTGCAGAATCCCAAAACCGGTATTTCCAGCCCAATGCCGGCATACGTACTAATCAGCAGGAAACTTCGTCTAAAACTCAGGAGAAACGTTTCCTTGAAACTGCTCTGCTGTGCGTTCGTTCACCTAAGAGAGTTGAATCTATGTTGAGATTCAGCGAGTCAGAAACACGTTTCTTCTTGGAGCTGCGTTGGGATATTCCCGAGTGAAGGGGACCATAGGCTGTACAGAGAAATATCTGCTTCTAGAACCAAAACGGAGCTATCTAAGCGAATGGTTGTCAATGTGCGCATTCAACTGACAGAGTTAAACTCACGTGTGGATTCAGCGGTTTATCAACCCTTTCTGTGCAGAATCCCAAAACCGGTATTTCCAGCCCAATGCCGGCATACGTACTATACAGCAGGAAACTTCGTCTAAAACACTGGAGAAACGTTTCCTTGAAACTGCTCTGCTGTGCGTTCGTTCACCTAAGAGAGTTGAATCTATGTTGAGATTCAGCGAGTCAGAAACACGTTTCTTCTAGGAGCTTCGTTGGGATATTCCCGAGTGAAGGGGACCATAGGCTGTACAGAGAAATATCTGCTTCTAAAACCAAAACGGAGTTATCTAACTGAATGGTTGTCAATGTGTGCATTCAACTGACAGAGTTAAACTCACGTGTGGATTCAGCGGTTTGCCAACCCTTTCTGTGCAGAATCCCAAAACCGGTATTTCTAGCCCACTGCCAGCATACGTACTAAACAGCAGGAACCTTCGTCTAAAACTCAGGAGAAACGTTTCCTTGAAACTGCTCTGCTGTGCGTTCTTTCACCTAAGAGAGTTGAATCTATGTTGAGATTCAGCGAGTCAGAAACACGTTTCTTCTTGGAGCTTCGTTGGGATATTCCCGAGTGAAGGGGACCATAGGCTGTACAGAGAAATATCTGCTTCTAGAACCAAAACGGAGCTATCTAAGCGAATGGTTGTCAATGTGCGCATTCAACTGACAGAGTTAAACTCACGTGTGGATTCAGCGGTTTGTCAACCCTTTCTGTGCAGAATCCCAAAACCGGTATTTCCAGCCCAATGCCGGCATACGTACTAAACAGCAGGAAACTTCGTCTAAAACTCAGGAGAAACGTTTCCTTGAAACTGCTCTGCTGTGCGTTCGTTCACCTAAGAGAGTTGAATCTATGTTGAGATTCAGCGAGTCAGAAACACGTTTCTTCTTGGAGCTGCGTTGGGATATTCCCGAGTGAATGGGACCATAGGCTGTACAGAGAAATATCTGCTTCTAAAACCAAAACGGAGCTATCTAACTGAATGGTTCTCAATGTGCGCATTCAACTGACAGAGTTAAACTCACGTGTGGATTCAGCGGTTTGCCAACCCTTTCTGTGCAGAATCCCAAAACCGGTATTTCCAGCCCAATGCCGGCATACGTACTATACAGCAGGAAACTTCGTCTAAAACACTGGAGAAACGTTTCCTTGAAACTGCTGTGCTGTGCGTTCGTTCACCTAAGAGAGTTGAATCAATGTTGAGATTCAGCGAGTCAGAAACACGTTTCTTCTAGGAGCTGCGTTGGGTATTCCCGAGTGAAAGGGACCATAGGCTGTACAGAGAAATATCTGCTTCTAAAACCAAAACGGAGCTATCTAACTGAATGGTTGTCAATGTGTGCATTCAACTAAAAGAGTTAAACTCACGTGTGGATTCAGCAGTTTGCCAACCCTTTCTGTGCAGAATCCCAAAACCGGTATTTCCAGCCCAATGCCGGCATACGTACTAAACAGCAGGAAACTTCGTCTAAAACTCAGGAGAAACGTTTCCTTGAAACTGCTCTGCTGTGCGTTCGTTCACCTAAGAGAGTTGAATCTATGTTGAGATTCAGCGAGTCAGAAACACGTTTCTTCTAGGAGCTGCGTTGGGATATTCCCGAGTGAAGGGGACCATAGGCTGTACAGAGAAATATCTGCTTCTAGAACCAAAACGGAGCTATCTAACTGAATGGTTGTCAATGTGCGCATTCAACTGACAGAGTTAAACTCACGTGTGGATTCAGCGGTTTGCCAACCCTTTCTGTGCAGAATCCCAAAACCGGTATTTCCAGCCCAATGCCGGCATACGTACTAAACAGCAGGAAACTTCGTCTAAAACTCAGGAGAAACGATTCCTTGAAACTGCTGTGCTGTGCGTTCGTTCACCTAAGAGAGTTGAATCTATGTTGAGATTCAGCGAGTCAGAAACCCGTTTCTTCTAGGAGCTGCGTTCAGATATTCCCGAGTGAAGGGGACCATAGGCTGTACAGACAAATATCTGCTTCTAAAACCAAAACGGAGCTATCTAACTGAATGGTTGTCAATGTGTGCATTCAACTGACAGAGTTAAACTCACGTGTGGATTCAGCGGTTTTGCCAACCCTTTCTATGCAGAATCCCAAAACCGGTATTTCTAGCCCACTGCCAGCATACGTACTAAACAGCAGGAACCTTCGTCTAAAACTCAGGAGAAACGTTTCCTGAAACTGCTCTGCTGTGCATTCGTTCACCAAAGAGAGTTGAATCTATGTTGAGATTCAGCGAGTCAGAAACACGTTTCTTCTAGGAGCTGCGTTGGGATATTCCCGAGTGAAGGGGACCATAAGCTGTACAGAGAAATATCTGCTTCTAAAACCAAAACGGAGCTATCTAAGTGAATGGTTATCAATGTGTGCATTCAACTGACAGAGTTAAACTCACGTGTGGATTCAGCGGTTTTCAAACCCTTTCTGTGCAGAATCCCAAAACCGGTATTTCCAGCCCAATGCCGGCATACGTACGAAACAGCAGGAAACTTCGTCTAAAACTCAGGAGAAACGTTTCCTGAAACTGCTCTGCTGTGCATTCGTTCACCAAAGAGGTTTGAATCTATGTTGAGATTCAGCGAGTCAGAAACACGTTTCTTCTAGGAGCTGCGTTGGGATATTCCTGAGTGAATGGGACCATAGGCTATACAGAGAAATATCTGCTTCTAAAACCAAAACGGAGTTATCTAACTGAATGGTTATCAATGTGTGCATGCAACTGACAGAGTTAAACTCACGTGTGGATTCAGCGGTTTGCCAACCCTTTCTGTGCAGAATCCCAAAACCGGTATTTCCAGCCCAATGCCGGCATACGTACTAAACAGCAGGAATCTTCGTCTAAAACACTGGAGAAACGTTTCCTTGAAACTCCTATGCTGTGCGTTCGTTCACCTAAGAGAGTTGAATCAATGTTGAGATTCAGCGAGTCAGAAACACGTTTCTTCTAGGAGCTGCGTTGGGTATTCCCGAGTGAAGGGGACCATAGGCTGTACAGAGAAATATCTGCTTCTAGAACCAAAACGGAGCTATCTAACTGAATGGTTGTCAATGTGTGCATTCAACTGACAGAGTTAAACTCACGTGTGGATTCAGCGGTTTGCCAACCCTTTCTGTGCAGAATCCCAAAACCGGTATTTCCAGCCCAATGCCGGCATACATATTAAACAGCAGGAAACTTCGTCTAAAACTCAGGAGAAACGTTTCCTTGAAACTGCTGTGCTGTGCGTTCGTTCACCTAAGAGAGTTAAATCTATGTTGAGCTTCAGCGAGTCAGAAACACGTTTCTTCTAGGAGCTGCGTTGGGATATTCCCGAGTGAATGGGACCATAGGCTGTACACACAAATATCTGCTTCTAAAACCAAAACGGAGCTATCTAACTGAATGGTTGTCAATGTGTTCATTCAACTGACAGAGTTAAACTCACGTGTGGATTCAGCGGTTTTGCCAACCCTTTCTGTGCAGAAACCCAAAACCGGTATTTCTAGCCCACTGCCAGCATACGTACTAAACAGCAGGAACCTTCGTCTAAAACTCAGGAGAAACGTTTCCTTGAAACTGCTCTGCTGTGCGTTCTTTCACCTAAGAGAGTTGAATCTCTGTTGAGATTCAGCGAGTCAGAAACACGTTTCTTCCTGGAGCTGCGTTGGGATATTCCCGAGTGAATGGGACCATAGGCTGTACAGAGAAATATCTGCTTCTAAAACCAAAACGGAGCTATCTAACTGAATGGTTGTCAATGTGTGCATTCAACTGACAGAGTTAAACTCACATGTGGATTCAGCGGTTTGCAAACCCTTTCTGTGCAGAATCCCAAAACCGGTATTTCCAGCCCAATGCAGGCATACGTACTAAACAGCAGTAAACTTCTTCTAAAACACAGGAGAAACGTTTCCTTGAAACTGCTCTGCTGTGCGTTCGTTCACCTAACAGAGTTGAATCTATGTTGAGATTCAGCGAGTCAGAAACACGTTTCTTCTAGGAGCTGCGTTGGGATATTCCCGAGTGAATGGGACCATAGTCTGTACAGAGAAATATCTGCTTCTAAAACCAAAACGGAGCTATCTAACTGAATGGTTATCACTGTATGCATTCAACTGACAGAGTTAAACTCACGTGTGGATTCAGCGGTTGGCAAACCCTTTCTGTGCAGAATCCCAAAACCGGTATTTCCAGCCCAATGCCGGCATACGTACGAAACAGCAGGAAACTTCGTCTAAAACTCAGGAGAAACGTTTCCTTGAAACTGCTCTGCTGTGCGTTCGTTCACCAAAGAGAGTTGAATCTATGTTGAGATTCAGCGAGTCAGAAACACGTTTCTTCTAGGAGCTGCGTTGGGATATTCCCGAGTGAATGGGACCATAGGCTGTACAGAGAAATATCTGCTTCTAAAACCAAAACGGAGCTATCTAACTGAATAGTTGTCAATGTGCGCATTCAACTGACAGAGTTAAACTCACGTGTGGATTCAGCGGTTTGCCAACCCTTTCTGTGCAGAATCCCAAAACCGGTATTTCCAGCCCAATGCCGGCATACGTACGAAATAGCAGGAAACTTCGTCTAAAACTCAGGAGAAACGTTTCCTTGAAACTGCTCTGCTGTGCGTTCGTTCACCAAAGAGAGTTGAATCTATGTTGAGATTCAGCGAGTCAGAAACACGTTTCTTCTAGGAGCTACGTTGGGATATTCCCGAGTGAATGGGACCATAGGCTGTACAGAGAAATATCTGCTTCTAAAACCAAAACGGAGCTATTTAACTGAATGGTTGTCAATGTGCGCATTCAACTGACAGAGTTAAACTCACGTGTGGATTCAGCGGTTTGCCAACCCTTTCTGTGCAGAATCCCAAAACCGGTATTTCCAGCCCAATGCCGGCATACATACTAAACAGCAGGAAACTTCGTCTAAAACTCAGGAGAAACGTTTCCTTGAAACTGCTGTGCTGTGCGTTCGTTCACCTAAGAGAGTTAAATCTATGTTGAGATTCAGCAAGTCAGAAACACGTTTCTTCTAGGAGCTGCGTTGGGATATTCCCGAGTGAATGGGACCATAGGCTGTACACACAAATATCTGCTTCTAAAACCAAAACGGAGCTATCTAACTGAATGGTTGTCAATGTGTGCATTCAACTGACAGAGTTAAACTCACGTTTGGATTCAGCGGTTTTGCAAACCCTTTCTGTGCAGAATCCCAAAACCGGTATTTCTAGCCCACTGCCAGCATACGTACTAAACAGCAGGAACCTTCGTCTAAAACTCAGGAGAAACGTTTCCTTGAAACTGCTCTGCTGTGCGTTCTTTCACCTAAGAGAGTTGAATCTCTGTTGAGATTCAGCGAGTCAGAAACACGTTTCTTCCTGGAGCTGCGTTGGGATATTCCCGAGTGAATGGGACCATAGGCTGTACAGAGAAATATCTGCTTCTAAAACCAAAACGGAGCTATCTAACTGAATGGTTGTCAATGTGTGCATTCAACTGACAGAGTTAAACTCACATGTGGATTCAGCGGTTTGCAAACCCTTTCTGTGCAGAATCCCAAAACCGGTATTTCCAGCCCAATGCCGGCATACGTACTAAACAGCAGGAAACTTCATCTAAAACTCAGGAGAAACGTTTCCTTGAAACTGCTCTGCTGTGCGTTCGTTCACCTAAGAGAGTTGAATCTATGTTGAGATTCAGCGAGTCAGAAACACGTTTCTTCTTGGAGCTGCGTTGGGATATTCCCGAGTGAAGGGGACCATAGGCTGTACAGACAAATATCTGCTTCTAAAACCAAAACGGAGCTATCTAACTGAATGGTTGTCAATGTGTGCATTCAACTGACAGAGTTAAACTCACGTGTGGATTCAGCGGTTTGCCAACCCTTTCTGTGCAGAATCCCAAAACCGGTATTTCCAGCCCAATGCCGTCATACGTACTATACAGCAGGAAACTTCGTCTAAAACACTGGAGAAACGTTTCCTTGAAACTGCTCTGCTGTGCGTTCGTTCACCTAAGAGAGTTGAATCAATGTTGAGATTCAGCGAGTCAGAAACACGTTTCTTCTAGGAGCTGCGTTGGGTATTCCCGAGTGAAAGGGACCATAGGCTGTACAGAGAAATATCTGCTTCTAAAACCAAAACGGAGCTATCTAACTGAATGGTTGTCAATGTGTGCATTCAACTGACAGAGTTAAACTCACGTGTGGATTCAGCGGTTTGCGAACCCTTTCTGTGCAGAATCCCAAAACCGGTATTTCCAGCCCAATGCCGGCATACGTACTAAACAGCAGGAAACTTCGTCTAAAACTCAGGAGAAACGTTTCCTTGAAACTGCTCTGCTGTGCGTTCGTTCACCGAAGAGAGTTGAATCTATGTTGAGATTCAGCGAGTCAGAAACCCGTTTCTTCTAGGAGCTGCGTTGGGATATTCCCGAGTGAAGGGGACCATAGGCTCTACAGACGAATATCTGCTTCTAAAACCAAAACGGAGCTATCTAACTGAATGGTTGTCAATGTGTGCATTCAACTGACAGAGTTAAACTCACGTGTGGATTCAGCGGTTTGCAAACCCTTTCTGTGCAGAATCCCAAAACCGGTATTTCCGGCCCCATGCCGGCATACGTACGAAACAGCAGGAAACTTCGTCTAAAACTCAGGAGAAACGTTTCCTGAAACTGCTCTGCTGTGCATTCGTTCACCAAAGAGAGTTGAATCTATGTTGAGATTCAGCGAGTCAGAAACACGTTTCTTCTAGGAGCTGCATTGGGATATTCCCGAGTGAATGGGACCATAGTCTGTACAGAGAAATATCTGCTTCTAAAACCAAACGGAGATATCTAACTGAATGGTTGTCAATGTGTGCATTCAACTGACAGAGTTAAACTCACGTGTGGATTCAGCGGTTTGCCATCCCTTTCTGTGCAGAATCCCCAAACCGGTATTTCCAGCCCAATGCCGGCATACGCACTAAACAGCAGGAATCTTCGTCTAAAACACTGGAGAAACGTTTCCTTGAAACTGCTCTGCTGTGCGTTCGTTCACCTAAGAGAGTTGAATCAATGTTGAGATTCAGCGAGTCAGAAACACGTTTCTTCTAGGAGCTGCGTTGGGTATTCCCGAGTGAAAGGGACCATAGGCTGTACAGTGAAATATCTGCTTCTAAAACCAAAACGGAGCTATCTAACTGAATGGTTGTCAATGTGTGCATTCAACTGACAGAGTTAAACTCACGTGTGGATTCAGCGGTTTGCCAACCCTTTCTGTGCAGAATCCCAAAACCGGTATTTCCAGCCCAATGCCGGCATACGTACTAAACAGCAGGAAACTTCGTCTAAAACTCAGGAGAAACGTTTCCTTGAAACTGCTCTGCTGTGCGTTCGTTCACCTAAGAGAGTTGAATCTATGTTGAGATTCAGCGAGTCAGAAACACGTTTCTTCTAGGAGCTGCGTTGGGATATACCCGAGTGAATGGGACCATAGGCTGTACAGAGAAATATCTGCTTCTAAAACCAAAACGGAGCTATCTAACTGAATGGTTGTCAATGTGTGCATTCAACTGACAGAGTTAAACTCACGTGTGGATTCAGCGGTTTGCCAACCCTTTCTGTGCAGAATCCCAAAACCGGTATTTCCAGCCCAATGCCGGCATAAGTACTAAACAGCAGGAAACTTCGTCGAAAACTCAGGAGAAACGTTTCCTTTAAACTGCTGTGCTGTGCGTTCGTTCACCTAAGAGAGTTGAATCTATGTTGAGATTCAGCGAGTCAGAAACACGTTTCTTCTAGGAGCTGCGTTGGGATATACCCGAGTGAATGGGACCATAGGCTGTACAGAGAAATATCTGCTTCTAAAACCAAAACGGAGCTATCTAACTGAATGGTTGTCAATGTGTGCATTCAACTGACAGAGTTAAACTCACGTTTGGATTCAGCGGTTTTGCAAACCCTTTCTGTGCAGAATCCCAAAACCGGTATTTCTAGCCCACTGCCAGCATACGTACTAAACAGCAGGAACCTTCGTCTAAAACTCAGGAGAAACGTTTCCTTGAAACTGCTCTGCTGTGCGTTCTTTCACCTAAGAGAGTTGAATCTCTGTTGAGATTCAGCGAGTCAGAAACACGTTTCTTCCTGGAGCTGCGTTGGGATATTCCCGAGTGAATGGGACCATAGGCTGTACAGAGAAATATCTGCTTCTAAAACCAAAACGGAGCTATCTAACTGAATGGTTGTCAATGTGTGCATTCAACTGACAGAGTTAAACTCACGTGTGGATTCAGCGGTTTGCAAACCCTTTCTGTGCAGAATCCCAAAACCGGTATTTCCAGCCCAATGCCGGCATACGTACGAAACAGCAGGAAACTTCATCTAAAACTCAGGAGAAACGTTTCCTTGAAACTGCTGTGCTGTGCGTTCGTTCACCTAAGAGAGTTGAATCTATGTTGAGATTCAGCGAGTCAGAAACACGTTTCTTCTTGGAGCTGCGTTGGGATATTCTCGAGTGAAGGGGACCATAGGCTGTACAGACAAATATCTGCTTCTAAAACCAAAACGGAGCTATCTAACTGAATGGTTGTCAATGTGTGCATTCAACTGACAGAGTTAAACTCACGTGTGGATTCAGCGGTTTGCCAACCCTTTCTGTGCAGAATCCCAAAACCGGTATTTCCAGCCCAATGCCGGCATACGTACTAAACAGCAGGAAACTTCGTCTAAAACTCAGGAGAAACGTTTCCTTGAAACTGCTCTGCTGTGCGTTCATTCACCTAAGAGAGTTGAATCTATGTTGAGATTCAGCGAGTCAGAAACACGTTTCTTCGAGGAGCTGCGTTGGGATATTCCCGAGTGAAAGGGACCATAGGCTGTACAGAGAAATATCTGCTTCTAAAACCAAAACGGAGCTATCTAACTGAATGGTTGTCAATGTGTGCATTCACCTGACAGAGTTAAACTCACGTGTGGATTCAGTGGTTTGCCAACCCTTTCTGTGCAGAATCCCAAAACCGGTATTTCCAGCCCAATGCCGGCATACGTACTAATCAGCAGGAAACTTCGTCTAAAACTCAGGAGAAACGTTTCCTTGAAACTGCTCTGCTGTGCGTTCGTTCACCTAAGAGAGTTGAATCTATGTTGAGATTCAGCGAGTCAGAAACACGTTTCTTCTTGGAGCTGCGTTGGGATATTCCCGAGTGAAGGGGACCATAGGCTGTACAGAGAAATATCTGCTTCTAGAACCAAAACGGAGCTATCTAAGCGAATGGTTGTCAATGTGCGCATTCAACTGACAGAGTTAAACTCACGTGTGGATTCAGCGGTTTATCAACCCTTTCTGTGCAGAATCCCAAAACCGGTATTTCCAGCCCAATGCCGGCATACGTACTATACAGCAGGAAACTTCGTCTAAAACACTGGAGAAACGTTTCCTTGAAACTGCTCTGCTGTGCGTTCGTTCACCTAAGAGAGTTGAATCTATGTTGAGATTCAGCGAGTCAGAAACACGTTTCTTCTAGGAGCTTCGTTGGGATATTCCCGAGTGAAGGGGACCATAGGCTGTACAGAGAAATATCTGCTTCTAAAACCAAAACGGAGTTATCTAACTGAATGGTTGTCAATGTGTGCATTCAACTGACAGAGTTAAACTCACGTGTGGATTCAGCGGTTTGCCAACCCTTTCTGTGCAGAATCCCAAAACCGGTATTTCTAGCCCACTGCCAGCATACGTACTAAACAGCAGGAACCTTCGTCTAAAACTCAGGAGAAACGTTTCCTTGAAACTGCTCTGCTGTGCGTTCTTTCACCTAAGAGAGTTGAATCTATGTTGAGATTCAGCGAGTCAGAAACACGTTTCTTCTTGGAGCTTCGTTGGGATATTCCCGAGTGAAGGGGACCATAGGCTGTACAGAGAAATATCTGCTTCTAGAACCAAAACGGAGCTATCTAAGCGAATGGTTGTCAATGTGCGCATTCAACTGACAGAGTTAAACTCACGTGTGGATTCAGCGGTTTGTCAACCCTTTCTGTGCAGAATCCCAAAACCGGTATTTCCAGCCCAATGCCGGCATACGTACTAAACAGCAGGAAACTTCGTCTAAAACTCAGGAGAAACGTTTCCTTGAAACTGCTCTGCTGTGCGTTCGTTCACCTAAGAGAGTTGAATCTATGTTGAGATTCAGCGAGTCAGAAACACGTTTCTTCTTGGAGCTGCGTTGGGATATTCCCGAGTGAATGGGACCATAGGCTGTACAGAGAAATATCTGCTTCTAAAACCAAAACGGAGCTATCTAACTGAATGGTTCTCAATGTGCGCATTCAACTGACAGAGTTAAACTCACGTGTGGATTCAGCGGTTTGCCAACCCTTTCTGTGCAGAATCCCAAAACCGGTATTTCCAGCCCAATGCCGGCATACGTACTATACAGCAGGAAACTTCGTCTAAAACACTGGAGAAACGTTTCCTTGAAACTGCTGTGCTGTGCGTTCGTTCACCTAAGAGAGTTGAATCAATGTTGAGATTCAGCGAGTCAGAAACACGTTTCTTCTTGGAGCTGCGTTGGGATATTCCCGAGTGAATGGGACCATAGGCTGTACAGAGAAATATCTGCTTCTAAAACCAAATCGGAGCTATCTAACTGAATGGTTATCACTGTATGCATTCAACTGACAGAGTTAAACTCACGTGTGGATTCAGCGGTTTGCCAACCCTTTCTGTGCAGAATCCCAAAACCGGTATTTCCAGCCCAATGCCGGCATACGTACTAAACAGCAGGAAACTTCGTCTAAAACTCAGGAGAAACGATTCCTTGAAACTGCTGTGCTGTGCGTTCGTTCACCTAAGAGAGTTGAATCTATGTTGAGATTCAGCGAGTCAGAAACCCGTTTCTTCTAGGAGCTGCGTTCAGATATTCCCGAGTGAAGGGGACCATAGGCTGTACAGACAAATATCTGCTTCTAAAACCAAAACGGAGCTATCTAACTGAATGGTTGTCAATGTGTGCATTCAACTGACAGAGTTAAACTCACGTGTGGATTCAGCGGTTTTGCCAACCCTTTCTATGCAGAATCCCAAAACCGGTATTTCTAGCCCACTGCCAGCATACGTACTAAACAGCAGGAACCTTCGTCTAAAACTCAGGAGAAACGTTTCCTGAAACTGCTCTGCTGTGCATTCGTTCACCAAAGAGAGTTGAATCTATGTTGAGATTCAGCGAGTCAGAAACACGTTTCTTCTAGGAGCTGCGTTGGGATATTCCCGAGTGAAGGGGACCATAAGCTGTACAGAGAAATATCTGCTTCTAAAACCAAAACGGAGCTATCTAAGTGAATGGTTATCAATGTGTGCATTCAACTGACAGAGTTAAACTCACGTGTGGATTCAGCGGTTTTCAAACCCTTTCTGTGCAGAATCCCAAAACCGGTATTTCCAGCCCAATGCCGGCATACGTACGAAACAGCAGGAAACTTCGTCTAAAACTCAGGAGAAACGTTTCCTGAAACTGCTCTGCTGTGCATTCGTTCACCAAAGAGGTTTGAATCTATGTTGAGATTCAGCGAGTCAGAAACACGTTTCTTCTAGGAGCTGCGTTGGGATATTCCTGAGTGAATGGGACCATAGGCTATACAGAGAAATATCTGCTTCTAAAACCAAAACGGAGTTATCTAACTGAATGGTTATCAATGTGTGCATGCAACTGACAGAGTTAAACTCACGTGTGGATTCAGCGGTTTGCCAACCCTTTCTGTGCAGAATCCCAAAACCGGTATTTCCAGCCCAATGCCGGCATACGTACTAAACAGCAGGAATCTTCGTCTAAAACACTGGAGAAACGTTTCCTTGAAACTCCTATGCTGTGCGTTCGTTCACCTAAGAGAGTTGAATCAATGTTGAGATTCAGCGAGTCAGAAACACGTTTCTTCTAGGAGCTGCGTTGGGTATTCCCGAGTGAAGGGGACCATAGGCTGTACAGAGAAATATCTGCTTCTAGAACCAAAACGGAGCTTTCTAACTGAATGGTTGTCAATGTGTGCATTCAACTGACAGAGTTAAACTCACGTGTGGATTCAGCGGTTTGCCAACCCTTTCTGTGCAGAATCCCAAAACCGGTATTTCCAGCCCAATGCCGGCATACATATTAAACAGCAGGAAACTTCGTCTAAAACTCAGGAGAAACGTTTCCTTGAAACTGCTGTGCTGTGCGTTCGTTCACCTAAGAGAGTTAAATCTATGTTGAGCTTCAGCGAGTCAGAAACACGTTTCTTCTAGGAGCTGCGTTGGGATATTCCCGAGTGAATGGGACCATAGGCTGTACACACAAATATCTGCTTCTAAAACCAAAACGGAGCTATCTAACTGAATGGTTGTCAATGTGTTCATTCAACTGACAGAGTTAAACTCACGTGTGGATTCAGCGGTTTTGCCAACCCTTTCTGTGCAGAAACCCAAAACCGGTATTTCTAGCCCACTGCCAGCATACGTACTAAACAGCAGGAACCTTCGTCTAAAACTCAGGAGAAACGTTTCCTTGAAACTGCTCTGCTGTGCGTTCGTTCACCTAAGAGAGTTGAATCTATGTTGAGATTCAGCGAGTCAGAAACACGTTTCTTCCTGGAGCTGCGTTGGGATATTCCCGAGTGAATGGGACCATAGGCTGTACAGAGAAATATCTGCTTCTAAAACCAAAACGGAGCTATCTAACTGAATGGTTGTCAATGTGTGCATTCAACTGACAGAGTTAAACTCACATGTGGATTCAGCGGTTTGCAAACCCTTTCTGTGCAGAATCCCAAAACCGGTATTTCCAGCCCAATGCAGGCATACGTACTAAACAGCAGTAAACTTCTTCTAAAACACAGGAGAAACGTTTCCTTGAAACTGCTCTGCTGTGCGTTCGTTCACCTAACAGAGTTGAATCTATGTTGAGATTCAGCGAGTCAGAAACACGTTTCTTCTAGGAGCTGCGTTGGGATATTCCCGAGTGAATGGGACCATAGGCTGTACAGAGAAATATCTGCTTCTAAAACCAAATCGGAGCTATCTAACTGAATGGTTATCACTGTATGCATTCAACTGACAGAGTTAAACTCACGTGTGGATTCAGCGGTTGGCAAACCCTTTCTGTGCAGAATCCCAAAACCGGTATTTCCAGCCCAATGCCGGCATACGTACGAAACAGCAGGAAACTTCGTCTAAAACTCAGGAGAAACGTTTCCTTGAAACTGCTCTGCTGTGCGTTCGTTCACCAAAGAGAGTTGAATCTATGTTGAGATTCAGCGAGTCAGAAACACGTTTCTTCTAGGAGCTGCGTTGGGATATTCCCGAGTGAATGGGACCATAGGCTGTACAGAGAAATATCTGCTTCTAAAACCAAAACGGAGCTATCTAACTGAATAGTTGTCAATGTGCGCATTCAACTGACAGAGTTAAACTCACGTGTGGATTCAGCGGTTTGCCAACCCTTTCTGTGCAGAATCCCAAAACCGGTATTTCCAGCCCAATGCCGGCATACGTACGAAATAGCAGGAAACTTCGTCTAAAACTCAGGAGAAACGTTTCCTTGAAACTGCTCTGCTGTGCGTTCGTTCACCAAAGAGAGTTGAATCTATGTTGAGATTCAGCGAGTCAGAAACACGTTTCTTCTAGGAGCTACGTTGGGATATTCCCGAGTGAATGGGACCATAGGCTGTACAGAGAAATATCTGCTTCTAAAACCAAAACGGAGCTATTTAACTGAATGGTTGTCAATGTGCGCATTCAACTGACAGAGTTAAATTCACGTGTGGATTCAGCGGTTTGCCAACCCTTTCTGTGCAGAATCCCAAAACCGGTATTTCCAGCCCAATGCCGGCATACATACTAAACAGCAGGAAACTTCGTCTAAAACTCAGGAGAAACGTTTCCTTGAAACTGCTGTGCTGTGCGTTCGTTCACCTAAGAGAGTTAAATCTATGTTGAGATTCAGCAAGTCAGAAACACGTTTCTTCTAGGAGATGCGTTGGGATATTCCCGAGTGAATGGGACCATAGGCTGTACACACAAATATCTGCTTCTAAAACCAAAACGGAGCTATCTAACTGAATGGTTGTCAATGTGTGCATTCAACTGACAGAGTTAAACTCACGTTTGGATTCAGCGGTTTTGCAAACCCTTTCTGTGCAGAATCCCAAAACCGGTATTTCTAGCCCACTGCCAGCATACGTACTAAACAGCAGGAACCTTCGTCTAAAACTCAGGAGAAACGTTTCCTTGAAACTGCTCTGCTGTGCGTTCTTTCACCTAAGAGAGTTGAATCTCTGTTGAGATTCAGCGAGTCAGAAACACGTTTCTTCCTGGAGCTGCGTTGGGATATTCCCGAGTGAATGGGACCATAGGCTGTACAGAGAAATATCTGCTTCTAAAACCAAAACGGAGCTATCTAACTGAATGGTTGTCAATGTGTGCATTCAACTGACAGAGTTAAACTCACATGTGGATTCAGCGGTTTGCAAACCCTTTCTGTGCAGAATCCCAAAACCGGTATTTCCAGCCCAATGCCGGCATACGTACTAAACAGCAGGAAACTTCATCTAAAACTCAGGAGAAACGTTTCCTTGAAACTGCTCTGCTGTGCGTTCGTTCACCTAAGAGAGTTGAATCTATGTTGAGATTCAGCGAGTCAGAAACACGTTTCTTCTTGGAGCTGCGTTGGGATATTCCCGAGTGAAGGGGACCATAGGCTGTACAGACAAATATCTGCTTCTAAAACCAAAACGGAGCTATCTAACTGAATGGTTGTCAATGTGTGCATTCAACTGACAGAGTTAAACTCACGTGTGGATTCAGCGGTTTGCCAACCCTTTCTGTGCAGAATCCCAAAACCGGTATTTCCAGCCCAATGCCGTCATACGTACTATACAGCAGGAAACTTCGTCTAAAACACTGGAGAAACGTTTCCTTGAAACTGCTCTGCTGTGCGTTCGTTCACCTAAGAGAGTTGAATCAATGTTGAGATTCAGCGAGTCAGAAACACGTTTCTTCTAGGAGCTGCGTTGGGTATTCCCGAGTGAAAGGGACCATAGGCTGTACAGAGAAATATCTGCTTCTAAAACCAAAACGGAGCTATCTAACTGAATGGTTGTCAATGTGTGCATTCAACTGACAGAGTTAAACTCACGTGTGGATTCAGCGGTTTGCGAACCCTTTCTGTGCAGAATCCCAAAACCGGTATTTCCAGCCCAATGCCGGCATACGTACTAAACAGCAGGAAACTTCGTCTAAAACTCAGGAGAAACGTTTCCTTGAAACTGCTCTGCTGTGCGTTCGTTCACCGAAGAGAGTTGAATCTATGTTGAGATTCAGCGAGTCAGAAACCCGTTTCTTCTAGGAGCTGCGTTGGGATATTCCCGAGTGAAGGGGACCATAGGCTCTACAGACGAATATCTGCTTCTAAAACCAAAACGGAGCTATCTAACTGAATGGTTGTCAATGTGTGCATTCAACTGACAGAGTTAAACTCACGTGTGGATTCAGCGGTTTGCAAACCCTTTCTGTGCAGAATCCCAAAACCGGTATTTCCGGCCCCATGCCGGCATACGTACGAAACAGCAGGAAACTTCGTCTAAAACTCAGGAGAAACGTTTCCTGAAACTGCTCTGCTGTGCATTCGTTCACCAAAGAGAGTTGAATCTATGTTGAGATTCAGCGAGTCAGAAACACGTTTCTTCTAGGAGCTGCATTGGGATATTCCCGAGTGAATGGGACCATAGTCTGTACAGAGAAATATCTGCTTCTAAAACCAAACGGAGATATCTAACTGAATGGTTGTCAATGTGTGCATTCAACTGACAGAGTTAAACTCACGTGTGGATTCAGCGGTTTGCCATCCCTTTCTGTGCAGAATCCCCAAACCGGTATTTCCAGCCCAATGCCGGCATACGCACTAAACAGCAGGAATCTTCGTCTAAAACACTGGAGAAACGTTTCCTTGAAACTGCTCTGCTGTGCGTTCGTTCACCTAAGAGAGTTGAATCAATGTTGAGATTCAGCGAGTCAGAAACACGTTTCTTCTAGGAGCTGCGTTGGGTATTCCCGAGTGAAAGGGACCATAGGCTGTACAGTGAAATATCTGCTTCTAAAACCAAAACGGAGCTATCTAACTGAATGGTTGTCAATGTGTGCATTCAACTGACAGAGTTAAACTCACGTGTGGATTCAGCGGTTTGCCAACCCTTTCTGTGCAGAATCCCAAAACCGGTATTTCCAGCCCAATGCCGGCATACGTACTAAACAGCAGGAAACTTCGTCTAAAACTCAGGAGAAACGTTTCCTTGAAACTGCTCTGCTGTGCGTTCGTTCACCTAAGAGAGTTGAATCTATGTTGAGATTCAGCGAGTCAGAAACACGTTTCTTCTAGGAGCTGCGTTGGGATATACCCGAGTGAATGGGACCATAGGCTGTACAGAGAAATATCTGCTTCTAAAACCAAAACGGAGCTATCTAACTGAATGGTTGTCAATGTGTGCATTCAACTGACAGAGTTAAACTCACGTGTGGATTCAGCGGTTTGCCAACCCTTTCTGTGCAGAATCCCAAAACCGGTATTTCCAGCCCAATGCCGGCATAAGTACTAAACAGCAGGAAACTTCGTCGAAAACTCAGGAGAAACGTTTCCTTTAAACTGCTGTGCTGTGCGTTCGTTCACCTAAGAGAGTTGAATCTATGTTGAGATTCAGCGAGTCAGAAACACGTTTCTTCTAGGAGCTGCGTTGGGATATACCCGAGTGAATGGGACCATAGGCTGTACAGAGAAATATCTGCTTCTAAAACCAAAACGGAGCTATCTAACTGAATGGTTGTCAATGTGTGCATTCAACTGACAGAGTTAAACTCACGTTTGGATTCAGCGGTTTTGCAAACCCTTTCTGTGCAGAATCCCAAAACCGGTATTTCTAGCCCACTGCCAGCATACGTACTAAACAGCAGGAACCTTCGTCTAAAACTCAGGAGAAACGTTTCCTTGAAACTGCTCTGCTGTGCGTTCTTTCACCTAAGAGAGTTGAATCTCTGTTGAGATTCAGCGAGTCAGAAACACGTTTCTTCCTGGAGCTGCGTTGGGATATTCCCGAGTGAATGGGACCATAGGCTGTACAGAGAAATATCTGCTTCTAAAACCAAAACGGAGCTATCTAACTGAATGGTTGTCAATGTGTGCATTCAACTGACAGAGTTAAACTCACGTGTGGATTCAGCGGTTTGCAAACCCTTTCTGTGCAGAATCCCAAAACCGGTATTTCCAGCCCAATGCCGGCATACGTACGAAACAGCAGGAAACTTCATCTAAAACTCAGGAGAAACGTTTCCTTGAAACTGCTGTGCTGTGCGTTCGTTCACCTAAGAGAGTTGAATCTATGTTGAGATTCAGCGAGTCAGAAACACGTTTCTTCTTGGAGCTGCGTTGGGATATTCTCGAGTGAAGGGGACCATAGGCTGTACAGACAAATATCTGCTTCTAAAACCAAAACGGAGCTATCTAACTGAATGGTTGTCAATGTGTGCATTCAACTGACAGAGTTAAACTCACGTGTGGATTCAGCGGTTTGCCAACCCTTTCTGTGCAGAATCCCAAAACCGGTATTTCCAGCCCAATGCCGGCATACGTACTAAACAGCAGGAAACTTCGTCTAAAACTCAGGAGAAACGTTTCCTTGAAACTGCTCTGCTGTGCGTTCATTCACCTAAGAGAGTTGAATCTATGTTGAGATTCAGCGAGTCAGAAACACGTTTCTTCGAGGAGCTGCGTTGGGATATTCCCGAGTGAAAGGGACCATAGGCTGTACAGAGAAATATCTGCTTCTAAAACCAAAACGGAGCTATCTAACTGAATGGTTGTCAATGTGTGCATTCACCTGACAGAGTTAAACTCACGTGTGGATTCAGTGGTTTGCCAACCCTTTCTGTGCAGAATCCCAAAACCGGTATTTCCAGCCCAATGCCGGCATACGTACTAATCAGCAGGAAACTTCGTCTAAAACTCAGGAGAAACGTTTCCTTGAAACTGCTCTGCTGTGCGTTCGTTCACCTAAGAGAGTTGAATCTATGTTGAGATTCAGCGAGTCAGAAACACGTTTCTTCTTGGAGCTGCGTTGGGATATTCCCGAGTGAAGGGGACCATAGGCTGTACAGAGAAATATCTGCTTCTAGAACCAAAACGGAGCTATCTAAGCGAATGGTTGTCAATGTGCGCATTCAACTGACAGAGTTAAACTCACGTGTGGATTCAGCGGTTTATCAACCCTTTCTGTGCAGAATCCCAAAACCGGTATTTCCAGCCCAATGCCGGCATACGTACTATACAGCAGGAAACTTCGTCTAAAACACTGGAGAAACGTTTCCTTGAAACTGCTCTGCTGTGCGTTCGTTCACCTAAGAGAGTTGAATCTATGTTGAGATTCAGCGAGTCAGAAACACGTTTCTTCTAGGAGCTTCGTTGGGATATTCCCGAGTGAAGGGGACCATAGGCTGTACAGAGAAATATCTGCTTCTAAAACCAAAACGGAGTTATCTAACTGAATGGTTGTCAATGTGTGCATTCAACTGACAGAGTTAAACTCACGTGTGGATTCAGCGGTTTGCCAACCCTTTCTGTGCAGAATCCCAAAACCGGTATTTCTAGCCCACTGCCAGCATACGTACTAAACAGCAGGAACCTTCGTCTAAAACTCAGGAGAAACGTTTCCTTGAAACTGCTCTGCTGTGCGTTCTTTCACCTAAGAGAGTTGAATCTATGTTGAGATTCAGCGAGTCAGAAACACGTTTCTTCTTGGAGCTTCGTTGGGATATTCCCGAGTGAAGGGGACCATAGGCTGTACAGAGAAATATCTGCTTCTAGAACCAAAACGGAGCTATCTAAGCGAATGGTTGTCAATGTGCGCATTCAACTGACAGAGTTAAACTCACGTGTGGATTCAGCGGTTTGTCAACCCTTTCTGTGCAGAATCCCAAAACCGGTATTTCCAGCCCAATGCCGGCATACGTACTAAACAGCAGGAAACTTCGTCTAAAACTCAGGAGAAACGTTTCCTTGAAACTGCTCTGCTGTGCGTTCGTTCACCTAAGAGAGTTGAATCTATGTTGAGATTCAGCGAGTCAGAAACACGTTTCTTCTTGGAGCTGCGTTGGGATATTCCCGAGTGAATGGGACCATAGGCTGTACAGAGAAATATCTGCTTCTAAAACCAAAACGGAGCTATCTAACTGAATGGTTCTCAATGTGCGCATTCAACTGACAGAGTTAAACTCACGTGTGGATTCAGCGGTTTGCCAACCCTTTCTGTGCAGAATCCCAAAACCGGTATTTCCAGCCCAATGCCGGCATACGTACTATACAGCAGGAAACTTCGTCTAAAACACTGGAGAAACGTTTCCTTGAAACTGCTGTGCTGTGCGTTCGTTCACCTAAGAGAGTTGAATCAATGTTGAGATTCAGCGAGTCAGAAACACGTTTCTTCTAGGAGCTGCGTTGGGTATTCCCGAGTGAAAGGGACCATAGGCTGTACAGAGAAATATCTGCTTCTAAAACCAAAACGGAGCTATCTAACTGAATGGTTGTCAATGTGTGCATTCAACTAAAAGAGTTAAACTCACGTGTGGATTCAGCAGTTTGCCAACCCTTTCTGTGCAGAATCCCAAAACCGGTATTTCCAGCCCAATGCCGGCATACGTACTAAACAGCAGGAAACTTCGTCTAAAACTCAGGAGAAACGTTTCCTTGAAACTGCTCTGCTGTGCGTTCGTTCACCTAAGAGAGTTGAATCTATGTTGAGATTCAGCGAGTCAGAAACACGTTTCTTCTAGGAGCTGCGTTGGGATATTCCCGAGTGAAGGGGACCATAGGCTGTACAGAGAAATATCTGCTTCTAGAACCAAAACGGAGCTATCTAACTGAATGGTTGTCAATGTGCGCATTCAACTGACAGAGTTAAACTCACGTGTGGATTCAGCGGTTTGCCAACCCTTTCTGTGCAGAATCCCAAAACCGGTATTTCCAGCCCAATGCCGGCATACGTACTAAACAGCAGGAAACTTCGTCTAAAACTCAGGAGAAACGATTCCTTGAAACTGCTGTGCTGTGCGTTCGTTCACCTAAGAGAGTTGAATCTATGTTGAGATTCAGCGAGTCAGAAACCCGTTTCTTCTAGGAGCTGCGTTCAGATATTCCCGAGTGAAGGGGACCATAGGCTGTACAGACAAATATCTGCTTCTAAAACCAAAACGGAGCTATCTAACTGAATGGTTGTCAATGTGTGCATTCAACTGACAGAGTTAAACTCACGTGTGGATTCAGCGGTTTTGCCAACCCTTTCTATGCAGAATCCCAAAACCGGTATTTCTAGCCCACTGCCAGCATACGTACTAAACAGCAGGAACCTTCGTCTAAAACTCAGGAGAAACGTTTCCTGAAACTGCTCTGCTGTGCATTCGTTCACCAAAGAGAGTTGAATCTATGTTGAGATTCAGCGAGTCAGAAACACGTTTCTTCTAGGAGCTGCGTTGGGATATTCCCGAGTGAAGGGGACCATAAGCTGTACAGAGAAATATCTGCTTCTAAAACCAAAACGGAGCTATCTAAGTGAATGGTTATCAATGTGTGCATTCAACTGACAGAGTTAAACTCACGTGTGGATTCAGCGGTTTTCAAACCCTTTCTGTGCAGAATCCCAAAACCGGTATTTCCAGCCCAATGCCGGCATACGTACGAAACAGCAGGAAACTTCGTCTAAAACTCAGGAGAAACGTTTCCTGAAACTGCTCTGCTGTGCATTCGTTCACCAAAGAGGTTTGAATCTATGTTGAGATTCAGCGAGTCAGAAACACGTTTCTTCTAGGAGCTGCGTTGGGATATTCCTGAGTGAATGGGACCATAGGCTATACAGAGAAATATCTGCTTCTAAAACCAAAACGGAGTTATCTAACTGAATGGTTATCAATGTGTGCATGCAACTGACAGAGTTAAACTCACGTGTGGATTCAGCGGTTTGCCAACCCTTTCTGTGCAGAATCCCAAAACCGGTATTTCCAGCCCAATGCCGGCATACGTACTAAACAGCAGGAATCTTCGTCTAAAACACTGGAGAAACGTTTCCTTGAAACTCCTATGCTGTGCGTTCGTTCACCTAAGAGAGTTGAATCAATGTTGAGATTCAGCGAGTCAGAAACACGTTTCTTCTAGGAGCTGCGTTGGGTATTCCCGAGTGAAGGGGACCATAGGCTGTACAGAGAAATATCTGCTTCTAGAACCAAAACGGAGCTATCTAACTGAATGGTTGTCAATGTGTGCATTCAACTGACAGAGTTAAACTCACGTGTGGATTCAGCGGTTTGCCAACCCTTTCTGTGCAGAATCCCAAAACCGGTATTTCCAGCCCAATGCCGGCATACATATTAAACAGCAGGAAACTTCGTCTAAAACTCAGGAGAAACGTTTCCTTGAAACTGCTGTGCTGTGCGTTCGTTCACCTAAGAGAGTTAAATCTATGTTGAGCTTCAGCGAGTCAGAAACACGTTTCTTCTAGGAGCTGCGTTGGGATATTCCCGAGTGAATGGGACCATAGGCTGTACACACAAATATCTGCTTCTAAAACCAAAACGGAGCTATCTAACTGAATGGTTGTCAATGTGTTCATTCAACTGACAGAGTTAAACTCACGTGTGGATTCAGCGGTTTTGCCAACCCTTTCTGTGCAGAAACCCAAAACCGGTATTTCTAGCCCACTGCCAGCATACGTACTAAACAGCAGGAACCTTCGTCTAAAACTCAGGAGAAACGTTTCCTTGAAACTGCTCTGCTGTGCGTTCTTTCACCTAAGAGAGTTGAATCTCTGTTGAGATTCAGCGAGTCAGAAACACGTTTCTTCCTGGAGCTGCGTTGGGATATTCCCGAGTGAATGGGACCATAGGCTGTACAGAGAAATATCTGCTTCTAAAACCAAAACGGAGCTATCTAACTGAATGGTTGTCAATGTGTGCATTCAACTGACAGAGTTAAACTCACATGTGGATTCAGCGGTTTGCAAACCCTTTCTGTGCAGAATCCCAAAACCGGTATTTCCAGCCCAATGCAGGCATACGTACTAAACAGCAGTAAACTTCTTCTAAAACACAGGAGAAACGTTTCCTTGAAACTGCTCTGCTGTGCGTTCGTTCACCTAACAGAGTTGAATCTATGTTGAGATTCAGCGAGTCAGAAACACGTTTCTTCTAGGAGCTGCGTTGGGATATTCCCGAGTGAATGGGACCATAGGCTGTACAGAGAAATATCTGCTTCTAAAACCAAATCGGAGCTATCTAACTGAATGGTTATCACTGTATGCATTCAACTGACAGAGTTAAACTCACGTGTGGATTCAGCGGTTGGCAAACCCTTTCTGTGCAGAATCCCAAAACCGGTATTTCCAGCCCAATGCCGGCATACGTACGAAACAGCAGGAAACTTCGTCTAAAACTCAGGAGAAACGTTTCCTTGAAACTGCTCTGCTGTGCGTTCGTTCACCAAAGAGAGTTGAATCTATGTTGAGATTCAGCGAGTCAGAAACACGTTTCTTCTAGGAGCTGCGTTGGGATATTCCCGAGTGAATGGGACCATAGGCTGTACAGAGAAATATCTGCTTCTAAAACCAAAACGGAGCTATCTAACTGAATAGTTGTCAATGTGCGCATTCAACTGACAGAGTTAAACTCACGTGTGGATTCAGCGGTTTGCCAACCCTTTCTGTGCAGAATCCCAAAACCGGTATTTCCAGCCCAATGCCGGCATACGTACGAAATAGCAGGAAACTTCGTCTAAAACTCAGGAGAAACGTTTCCTTGAAACTGCTCTGCTGTGCGTTCGTTCACCAAAGAGAGTTGAATCTATGTTGAGATTCAGCGAGTCAGAAACACGTTTCTTCTAGGAGCTACGTTGGGATATTCCCGAGTGAATGGGACCATAGGCTGTACAGAGAAATATCTGCTTCTAAAACCAAAACGGAGCTATTTAACTGAATGGTTGTCAATGTGCGCATTCAACTGACAGAGTTAAACTCACGTGTGGATTCAGCGGTTTGCCAACCCTTTCTGTGCAGAATCCCAAAACCGGTATTTCCAGCCCAATGCCGGCATACATACTAAACAGCAGGAAACTTCGTCTAAAACTCAGGAGAAACGTTTCCTTGAAACTGCTGTGCTGTGCGTTCGTTCACCTAAGAGAGTTAAATCTATGTTGAGATTCAGCAAGTCAGAAACACGTTTCTTCTAGGAGCTGCGTTGGGATATTCCCGAGTGAATGGGACCATAGGCTGTACACACAAATATCTGCTTCTAAAACCAAAACGGAGCTATCTAACTGAATGGTTGTCAATGTGTGCATTCAACTGACAGAGTTAAACTCACGTTTGGATTCAGCGGTTTTGCAAACCCTTTCTGTGCAGAATCCCAAAACCGGTATTTCTAGCCCACTGCCAGCATACGTACTAAACAGCAGGAACCTTCGTCTAAAACTCAGGAGAAACGTTTCCTTGAAACTGCTCTGCTGTGCGTTCTTTCACCTAAGAGAGTTGAATCTCTGTTGAGATTCAGCGAGTCAGAAACACGTTTCTTCCTGGAGCTGCGTTGGGATATTCCCGAGTGAATGGGACCATAGGCTGTACAGAGAAATATCTGCTTCTAAAACCAAAACGGAGCTATCTAACTGAATGGTTGTCAATGTGTGCATTCAACTGACAGAGTTAAACTCACATGTGGATTCAGCGGTTTGCAAACCCTTTCTGTGCAGAATCCCAAAACCGGTATTTCCAGCCCAATGCCGGCATACGTACTAAACAGCAGGAAACTTCATCTAAAACTCAGGAGAAACGTTTCCTTGAAACTGCTCTGCTGTGCGTTCGTTCACCTAAGAGAGTTGAATCTATGTTGAGATTCAGCGAGTCAGAAACACGTTTCTTCTTGGAGCTGCGTTGGGATATTCCCGAGTGAAGGGGACCATAGGCTGTACAGACAAATATCTGCTTCTAAAACCAAAACGGAGCTATCTAACTGAATGGTTGTCAATGTGTGCATTCAACTGACAGAGTTAAACTCACGTGTGGATTCAGCGGTTTGCCAACCCTTTCTGTGCAGAATCCCAAAACCGGTATTTCCAGCCCAATGCCGTCATACGTACTATACAGCAGGAAACTTCGTCTAAAACACTGGAGAAACGTTTCCTTGAAACTGCTCTGCTGTGCGTTCGTTCACCTAAGAGAGTTGAATCAATGTTGAGATTCAGCGAGTCAGAAACACGTTTCTTCTAGGAGCTGCGTTGGGTATTCCCGAGTGAAAGGGACCATAGGCTGTACAGAGAAATATCTGCTTCTAAAACCAAAACGGAGCTATCTAACTGAATGGTTGTCAATGTGTGCATTCAACTGACAGAGTTAAACTCACGTGTGGATTCAGCGGTTTGCGAACCCTTTCTGTGCAGAATCCCAAAACCGGTATTTCCAGCCCAATGCCGGCATACGTACTAAACAGCAGGAAACTTCGTCTAAAACTCAGGAGAAACGTTTCCTTGAAACTGCTCTGCTGTGCGTTCGTTCACCGAAGAGAGTTGAATCTATGTTGAGATTCAGCGAGTCAGAAACCCGTTTCTTCTAGGAGCTGCGTTGGGATATTCCCGAGTGAAGGGGACCATAGGCTCTACAGACGAATATCTGCTTCTAAAACCAAAACGGAGCTATCTAACTGAATGGTTGTCAATGTGTGCATTCAACTGACAGAGTTAAACTCACGTTTGGATTCAGCGGTTTTGCAAACCCTTTCTGTGCAGAATCCCAAAACCGGTATTTCTAGCCCACTGCCAGCATACGTACTAAACAGCAGGAACCTTCGTCTAAAACTCAGGAGAAACGTTTCCTTGAAACTGCTCTGCTGTGCGTTCTTTCACCTAAGAGAGTTGAATCTCTGTTGAGATTCAGCGAGTCAGAAACACGTTTCTTCCTGGAGCTGCGTTGGGATATTCCCGAGTGAATGGGACCATAGGCTGTACAGAGAAATATCTGCTTCTAAAACCAAAACGGAGCTATCTAACTGAATGGTTGTCAATGTGTGCATTCAACTGACAGAGTTAAACTCACGTGTGGATTCAGCGGTTTGCAAACCCTTTCTGTGCAGAATCCCAAAACCGGTATTTCCAGCCCAATGCCGGCATACGTACGAAACAGCAGGAAACTTCATCTAAAACTCAGGAGAAACGTTTCCTTGAAACTGCTGTGCTGTGCGTTCGTTCACCTAAGAGAGTTGAATCTATGTTGAGATTCAGCGAGTCAGAAACACGTTTCTTCTTGGAGCTGCGTTGGGATATTCTCGAGTGAAGGGGACCATAGGCTGTACAGACAAATATCTGCTTCTAAAACCAAAACGGAGCTATCTAACTGAATGGTTGTCAATGTGTGCATTCAACTGACAGAGTTAAACTCACGTGTGGATTCAGCGGTTTGCCAACCCTTTCTGTGCAGAATCCCAAAACCGGTATTTCCAGCCCAATGCCGGCATACGTACTAAACAGCAGGAAACTTCGTCTAAAACTCAGGAGAAACGTTTCCTTGAAACTGCTCTGCTGTGCGTTCATTCACCTAAGAGAGTTGAATCTATGTTGAGATTCAGCGAGTCAGAAACACGTTTCTTCGAGGAGCTGCGTTGGGATATTCCCGAGTGAAAGGGACCATAGGCTGTACAGAGAAATATCTGCTTCTAAAACCAAAACGGAGCTATCTAACTGAATGGTTGTCAATGTGTGCATTCACCTGACAGAGTTAAACTCACGTGTGGATTCAGTGGTTTGCCAACCCTTTCTGTGCAGAATCCCAAAACCGGTATTTCCAGCCCAATGCCGGCATACGTACTAATCAGCAGGAAACTTCGTCTAAAACTCAGGAGAAACGTTTCCTTGAAACTGCTCTGCTGTGCGTTCGTTCACCTAAGAGAGTTGAATCTATGTTGAGATTCAGCGAGTCAGAAACACGTTTCTTCTTGGAGCTGCGTTGGGATATTCCCGAGTGAAGGGGACCATAGGCTGTACAGAGAAATATCTGCTTCTAGAACCAAAACGGAGCTATCTAAGCGAATGGTTGTCAATGTGCGCATTCAACTGACAGAGTTAAACTCACGTGTGGATTCAGCGGTTTATCAACCCTTTCTGTGCAGAATCCCAAAACCGGTATTTCCAGCCCAATGCCGGCATACGTACTAAACAGCAGGAACCTTCGTCTAAAACTCAGGAGAAACGTTTCCTTGAAACTGCTCTGCTGTGCGTTCTTTCACCTAAGAGAGTTGAATCTCTGTTGAGATTCAGCGAGTCAGAAACACGTTTCTTCTAGGAGCTTCGTTGGGATATTCCCGAGTGAAGGGGACCATAGGCTGTACAGAGAAATATCTGCTTCTAAAACCAAAACGGAGCTATCTAACTGAATGGTTGTCAATGTGTGCATTCAACTGACAGAGTTAAACTCACATGTGGATTCAGCGGTTTGCAAACCCTTTCTGTGCAGAATCCCAAAACCGGTATTTCCAGCCCAATGCCGGCATACGTACTAAACAGCAGGAAACTTCATCTAAAACTCAGGAGAAACGTTTCCTTGAAACTGCTCTGCTGTGCGTTCGTTCACCTAAGAGAGTTGAATCTATGTTGAGATTCAGCGAGTCAGAAACACGTTTCTTCTTGGAGCTGCGTTGGGATATTCCCGAGTGAAGGGGACCATAGGCTGTACAGACAAATATCTGCTTCTAAAACCAAAACGGAGCTATCTAACTGAATGGTTGTCAATGTGTGCATTCAACTGACAGAGTTAAACTCACGTGTGGATTCAGCGGTTTGCCAACCCTTTCTGTGCAGAATCCCAAAACCGGTATTTCCAGCCCAATGCCGGCATACGTACTAAACAGCAGGAAACTTCGTCTAAAACTCAGGAGAAACGTTTCCTTGAAACTGCTCTGCTGTGCGTTCGTTCACCTAAGAGAGTTGAATCTATGTTGAGATTCAGCGAGTCAGAAACACGTTTCTTCGAGGAGCTGCGTTGGGATATTCCCGAGTGAAAGGGACCATAGGCTGTACAGAGAAATATCTGCTTCTAAAACCAAAACGGAGCTATCTAACTGAATGGTTGTCAATGTGTGCATTCAACTGACAGAGTTAAACTCACGTGTGGATTCAGTGGTTTGCCAACCCTTTCTGTGCAGAATACCAAAACCGGTATTTCCAGCCCAATGCCGGCATACGTACTAATCAGCAGGAAACTTCGTCTAAAACTCAGGAGAAACGTTTCCTTGAAACTGCTCTGCTGTGCGTTCTTTCACCTAAGAGAGTTGAATCTCTGTTGAGATTCAGCGAGTCAGAAACACGTTTCTTCCTGGAGCTGCGTTGGGATATTCCCGAGTGAATGGGACCATAGGCTGTACAGAGAAATATCTGCTTCTAAAACCAAAACGGAGCTATCTAACTGAATGGTTGTCAATGTGTGCATTCAACTGACAGAGTTAAACTCACATGTGGATTCAGCGGTTTGCAAACCCTTTCTGTGCAGAATCCCAAAACCGGTATTTCCAGCCCAATGCCGGCATACGTACTAAACAGCAGGAAACTTCGTCTAAAACTCAGGAGAAACGTTTCCTTGAAACTGCTCTGCTGTGCGTTCGTTCACCTAAGAGAGTTGAATCTATGTTGAGATTCAGCGAGTCAGAAACACGTTTCTTCGAGGAGCTGCGTTGGGATATTCCCGAGTGAAAGGGACCATAGGCTGTACAGAGAAATATCTGCTTCTAAAACCAAAACGGAGCTATCTAACTGAATGGTTGTCAATGTGTGCATTCAACTGACAGAGTTAAACTCACGTGTGGATTCAGTGGTTTGCCAACCCTTTCTGTGCAGAATACCAAAACCGGTATTTCCAGCCCAATGCCGGCATACGTACTAATCAGCAGGAAACTTCGTCTAAAACTCAGGAGAAACGTTTCCTTGAAACTGCTCTGCTGTGCGTTCGTTCACCTAAGAGAGTTGAATCTATGCTGAGATTCAGCGAGTCAGAAACACGTTTCTTCTTGGAGCTGCGTTGGGATATTCCCGAGTGAAGGGGACCATAGGCTGTACAGAGAAATATCTGCTTCTAGAACCAAAACGGAGCTATCTAAGCGAATGGTTGTCAATGTGCGCATTCAACTGACAGAGTTAAACTCACGTGTGGATTCAGCGGTTTGTCAACCCTTTCTGTGCAGAATCCCAAAACCGGTATTTCCAGCCCAATGCCGGCATACGTACTATACAGCAGGAAACTTCGTCTAAAACACTGGAGAAACGTTTCCTTGAAACTGCTCTGCTGTGCGTTCGTTCACCTAAGAGAGTTGAATCTATGTTGAGATTCAGCGAGTCAGAAACACGTTTCTTCTAGGAGCTGCGTTGGGATATTCCCGAGTGAATGGGACCATAGGCTACACAGAGAAATATCTGCTTCTAAAACCAAAACGGAGTTATCTAACTGAATGGTTGTCAATGTGTGCATTCAACTGACAGAGTTAAACTCACGTGTGGGTTCAGCGGTTTGCCAACCCATTCTGTGCAGAATCCCAAAACCGGTATTTCTAGCCCACTGCCAGCATACGTACTAAACAGCAGGAACCTTCGTCTAAAACTCAGGAGAAACGTTTCCTTGAAACTGCTCTGCTGTGCGTTCTTTCACCTAAGAGAGTTGAATCTATGTTGAGATTCAGCGAGTCAGAAACACGTTTCTTGTTGGAGCTTCGTTGGGATATTCCCGAGTGAAGGGGACCATAGGCTGTACAGAGAAATATCTGCTTCTAGAACCAAAACGGAGCTATCTAAGCGAATGGTTGTCAATGTGCGCATTCAACTGACAGAGTTAAACTCACGTGTGGATTCAGCGGTTTGTCAACCCTTTCTGTGCAGAATCCCAAAACCGGTATTTCCAGCCCAATGCCGGCATACGTACTAAACAGCAGGAAACTTCGTCTAAAAGTCAGGAGAAACGTTTCCTTGAAACTGCTCTGCTGTGCGTTCGTTCACCTAAGAGAGTTGAATCTATGTTGAGATTCAGCGAGTCAGAAACACGTTTCTTCTTGGAGCTGCGTTGGGATATTCCCGAGTGAATGGGACCATAGGCTGTACAGAGAAATATCTGCTTCTAAAACCAAAACGGAGCTATCTAACTGAATGGTTCTCAATGTGCGCATTCAACTGACAGAGTTAAACTCACGTGTGGATTCAGCGGTTTGCCAACCCTTTCTGTGCAGAATCCCAAAACCGGTATTTCCAGCCCAATGCCGGCATACGTACTATACAGCAGGAAACTTCGTCTAAAACACTGGAGAAACGTTTCCTTGAAACTGCTGTGCTGTGCGTTCGTTCACCTAAGAGAGTTGAATCAATGTTGAGATTCAGCGAGTCAGAAACACGTTTCTTCTAGGAGCTGCGTTGGGTATTCCCGAGTGAAAGGGACCATAGGCTGTACAGAGAAATATCTGCTTCTAAAACCAAAACGGAGCTATCTAACTGAATGGTTGTCAATGTTTGCATTCAACTAAAAGAGTTAAACTCACGTGTGGATTCAGCAGTTTGCCAACCCTTTCTGTGCAGAATCCCAAAACCGGTATTTCCAGCCCAATGCCGGCATACGTACTAAACAGCAGGAAACTTCGTCTAAAACTCAGGAGAAACGTTTCCTTGAAACTGCTCTGCTGTGCGTTCGTTCACCTAAGAGAGTTGAATCTATGTTGAGATTCAGCGAGTCAGAAACACGTTTCTTCTAGGAGCTGCGTTGGGATATTCCCGAGTGAAGGGGACCATAGGCTGTACAGAGAAATATCTGCTTCTAGAACCAAAACGGAGCTATCTAACTGAATGGTTGTCAATGTGCGCATTCAACTGACAGAGTTAAACTCACGTGTGGATTCAGCGGTTTGCCATACCTTTCTGTGCAGAATCCCAAAACCGGTATTTCCAGCCCAATGCCGGCATACGTACTAAACAGCAGGAAACTTCGTCGAAAACTCAGGAGAAACGATTCCTTGAAACTGCTGTGCTGTGCGTTCGTTCACCTAAGAGAGTTGAATCTATGTTGAGATTCAGCGAGTCAGAAACCCGTTTCTTCTAGGAGCTGCGTTCAGATATTCCCGAGTGAAGGGGACCATAGGCTGTACAGACAAATATCTGCTTCTAAAACCAAAACGGAGCTATCTAACTGAATGGTTGTCAATGTGAGCATTCATCTGACAGAGTTAAACTCACGTGTGGATTCAGCGGTTTTGCCAACCCTTTCTATGCAGAATCCCAAAACCGGTATTTCTATCCCACTGCCAGCATACGTACTAAACAGCAGGAACCTTCGTCTAAAACTCAGGAGAAACGTTTCCTGAAACTGCTCTGCTGTGCATTCGTTCACCAAAGAGAGTTGAATCTATGTTGAGATTCAGCGAGTCAGAAACACGTTTCTTCTACGAGCTGCGTTGGGATATTCCCGAGTGAAGGGGACCATAAGCTGTACAGAGAAATATCTGCTTCTAAAACCAAAACGGAGCTATCTAAGTGAATGGTTATCAATGTGTGCATTCAATTGACAGAGTTAAACTCACGTGTGGATTCAGCGGTTTTCAAACCCTTTCTGTGCAGAATCCCAAAACCGGTATTTCCAGCCCAATGCGGGCATACGTACGAAACAGCAGGAAACTTCGTCTAAAACTCAGGAGAAACGTTTCCTGAAACTGCTCTGCTGTGCATTCGTTCACCAAAGAGGTTTGAATCTATGTTGAGATTCAGCGAGTCAGAAACACGTTTCTTCTAGGAGCTGCGTTGGGATATTCCTGAGTGAATGGGACCATAGGCTATACAGAGAAATATCTGCTTCTAAAACCAAAACGGAGTTATCTAACTGAATGGTTATCAATGTGTGCATGCAACTGACAGAGTTAAACTCACGTGTGGATTCAGCGGTTTGCCAACCCTTTCTGTGCAGAATCCCAAAACCGGTATTTCCAGCCCAATGCCGGCATACGTACTAAACAGCAGGAATCTTCGTCTAAAACACTGGAGAAACGTTTCCTTGAAACTCCTATGCTGTGCGTTCGTTCACCTAAGAGAGTTGAATCAATGTTGAGATTCAGCGAGTCAGAAACACGTTTCTTCTAGGAGCTGCGTTGGGTATTCCCGAGTGAAAGGGACCATAGGCTGTACAGAGAAATATCTGCTTCTAAAACCAAAACGGAGCTATCTAGCTGAATGGTTGTCAATGTGTGCATTCAACTGACAGAGTTAAACTCACGTGTGGATTCAGCGGTTTGCCAACCCTTTCTGTGCAGAATCCCAAAACCGGTATTTCCAGCCCAATGCCGGCATACGTACTAAACAGCAGGAAACTTCGTCTAAAACTCAGGAGAAACGTTTCCTTGAAACTGCTCTGCTGTGCGTTCGTTCACCTAAGAGAGTTGAATCTATGTTGAGATTCAGCGAGTCAGAAACACGTTTCTTCTAGGAGCTGCGTTGGGATATTCCCGAGTGAAGTTGACCATAGGCTGTACAGAGAAATATCTTCTTCTAGAACCAAAACGGAGCTATCTAACTGAATGGTTGTCAATGTGCGCATTCAACTGACAGAGTTAAACTCACGTGTGGATTCAGCGGTTTGCCAAACCTTTCTGTGCAGAATCCCAAAACCGGTATTTCCAGCCCAATGCCGGCATACATATTAAACAGCAGGAAACTTCGTCTAAAACTCAGGAGAAACGTTTCCTTGAAACTGCTGTGCTGTGCGTTCGTTCACCTAAGAGAGTTTAATCTATGTTGAGCTTCAGCGAGTCAGAAACACGTTTCTTCTAGGAGCTGCGTTGGGATATTCCCGAGTGAATGGGACCATAGGCTGTACACACAAATATCTGCTTCTAAAACCAAAACGGAGCTATCTAACTGAATGGTTGTCAATGTGTGCATTCAACTGACAGAGTTAAACTCACGTGTGGATTCAGCGGTTTTGCCAACCCTTTCTGTGCAGAAACCCAAAACCGGTATTTCCAGCCCAATGCCGGCATACGTACTAAACAGCAGGAAACTTCGTCTAAAATTCAGGAGAAACGTTTCCTTGAAACTGCTCTGCTGTGCGTTCGTTCACCTAAGAGAGTTGAATCTATGTTGAGATTCAGCGAGTCAGAAACACGTTTCTTCTAGGAGCTGCGTTGGGATATACCCGAGTGCATGGGACCATAGGCTGTACAGAGAAATATCTGCTTCTAAAACCAAAACGGAGCTATCTAACTGAATGGTTGTCAATGTGTGCATTCAACTGACAGAGTTAAACTCACGTGTGGATTCAGCGGTTTGCAAACCCTTTCTGTGCAGAATCCCAAAACCGGTATTTCCAGCCCAATGCCGGCATACGTACGAAACAGCAGGAAACTTCGTCTAAAACTCAGGAGAAACGTTTCCTTGACACTGCTCTGCTGTGCTTTCGTTCACCTAAGAGATTTGAAACTATGCTGAGTTTCAGCGAGTCAGAAACACGTTTCTTCTAGGAGCTGCGTTGGGATATTCCCGAGTGAATGGGACCACAGGCTGTACAGACAAATATCTGCTTCTAAAACCAAAACGGAGCTATCTAACTGAATGGTTGTCAATGTGTGCATTCAACTGACAGAGTTAAACTCACGTGTGGATTCAGCGGTTTGCCAACCCTTTCTGTGCAGAATCCCAAAACCGGTATTTCCAGCCCAATGCCGGCATACGTACGAAACAGCAGGAAACTTCGTCTAAAACTCAGGAGAAACGTTTCCTTGAAACTGCTCTGCTGTGCGTTCATTCACCTAAGAGAGTTGAATCTATGTTGAGATTCAGCGAGTCAGAAACACGTTTCTTCGAGGAGCTGCGTTGGGATATTCCCGAGTGAAAGGGACCATAGGCTGTACAGAGAAATATCTGCTTCTAAAACCAAAACGGAGCTATCTAACTGAATGGTTGTCAATGTGTGCATTCAACTGACAGAGTTAAACTCACGTGTGGATTCAGTGGTTTGCCAACCCTTTCTGTGCAGAATCCCAAAACCGGTATTTCCAGCCCAATGCCGGCATACGTACTAAACAGCAGGAAACTTCGTCTAAAACTCAGGAGAAACGTTTCCTTGAAACTGCTCTGCTGTGCGTTCGTTCACCTAAGAGAGTTGAATCTATGTTGAGATTCAGCGAGTCAGAAACCCGTTTCTTCTGGGAGCTGCGTTGGGATATTCCCGAGTGAAGGGGACCATAGGCTATACAGAGAAATATCTGCTTCTAGAACCAAAACGGAGCTATCTAAGCGAATGGTTGTCAATGTGCGCATTCAACTGAGAGAGTTAAACTCACGTGTGGATTCAGCGGTTTGTCAACCCTTTCTGTGCAGAATCCCAAAACCGGTATTTCCAGCCCAATGCCGGCATACGTACTAAACAGCAGGAAACTTCGTCTAAAACTCAGGAGAAAAGTTTCCTTGAAACTGCTCTGCTGTGCGTTCGTTCACCTAAGAGAGTTGAATCTATGTTGAGATTCAGCGAGTCAGAAACACGTTTCTTCTTGGAGCTGCCTTGGGATATTCCCGAGTGAATGGGACCATAGGCTGTACAGAGAAATATCTGCTTCTAAAACCAAAACGGAGCTATCTAACTGAATGGTTGTCAATGTGCGCATACAACTGACAGAGTTAAACTCACGTGTGGATTCAGCGGTTTGCCAACCCTTTCTGTGCAGAATCCCAAAACAGGTATTTCCAGCCCAATGCCGGCATACGTACTATACAGCAGGAAACTTCTTCTAAAACACTGGAGAAACGTTTCCTTGAAACTGCTCTGCTGTGCGTTCGTTCACCTAAGAGAGTTGAATCAATGTTGAGATTCAGCGAGTCAGAAACACGTTTCTTCTAGGAGCTGCGTTGGGTATTCCCGAGTGAAAGGGACCATAGGCTGTACAGAGAAATATCTGCTTCTAAAACCAAAACGGAGCTATCTAACTGAATGGTTGTCAATGTGTGCATTCAACTGACAGAGTTAAACTCACGTGTGGATTCAGCGGTTTGCCAACCCTTTCTGTGCAGAATCCCAAAACCGGTATTTCCAGCCCAATGCCGGCATACGTACGAAACAGCAGGAAACTTCGTCTAAAACTCAGGAGAAACGTTTCCTTGAAACTGCTCTGCTGTGCGTTCGTTCACCTAAGAGAGTTGAATCTATGTTGAGATTCAGCGAGTCAGAAACCCGTTTCTTCTAGGATCTGCGTTGGGATATTCCCGAGTGAAGGGGACCATAGGCTGTACAGACAAATATCTGCTTCTAAAACCAAAACGGAGCTATCTAACTGAATGGTTGTCAATGTGTGCATTCAACTGACAGAGTTAAACTCACTTGTGGATTCAGCGGTTTTGCAAACCCTTTCTATGCAGAATCCCAAAACCGGTATTTCTAGCCCACTGCCAGCATACGTACTAAACAGCAGGAACCTTCGTCTAAAACTCAGGAGAAACGTTTCCTGAAACTGCTCTGCTGTGCACTCGTTCACCAAAGAGAGTTGAATCTATGTTGAGACTCAGCGAGTCAGAAACACGTTTCTTCTAGGAGCTGCGTTGGGATATTCCCGAGTGAAGGGGACCATAGGCTGTACAGAGAAATATCTGCTTCTAAAACCAAAACGGAGCTATCTAAGTGAATGGTTATCAATGTGTGCATTCAACTGACAGAGTTAAACTCACGTGTGGATTCAGCGGTGTGCAAACCCTTTCTGTGCAGAATCCCAAAACCGGTATTTCCAGCCCAATGCCGGCATACGTACGAAACAGCAGGAAACTTCGTCTAAAACTCAGGAGAAACGTTTCCTGAAACTGCTCTGCTGTGCATTCGTTCACCAAAGAGAGTTGAATCTATGTTGAGATTCAGCGAATCAGAAACACGTTTCTTCTAGGAGCTGCATTGGGATATTCCCGAGTGAATGCGACCATAGGCTGTACAGAGAAATGTCTGCTTCTAAAACCAAACGGAGCTATCTAACTGAATGGTTGTCAATGTGTGCATTCAACTGACAGAGTTAAACTCACGTGTGGATTCAGCGGTTTGCCAACCCTTTCTGTGCAGAATCCCAAAACCGGTATTTCCAGCCCAATGCCGGCATACGTACTAAACAGCAGGAATCTTCGTCTAAAACACTGGAGAAACGTTTCCTTGAAACTGCTCTGCTGTGCGTTCGTTCACCTAAGAGAGTTGAATCAATGTTGAGATTCAGCGAGTCAGAAACACGTTTCTTCTAGGAGCTGCGTTGGGTATTCCCGAGTGAAAGGGACCATAGGCTGTACAGTGAAATATCTGCTTCTAAAACCAAAACGGAGCTATCTAACTGAATGGTTGTCAATGTGTGCATTCAACTGAGAGAGTTAAACTCACGTGTGGATTCAGCGGTTTGCCAACCCTTTCTGTGCAGAATCCCAAAACCGGTATTTCCAGCCCAATGCCGGCATACGTACTAAACAGCAGGAAACTTCGTCTAAAACTCAGGAGAAACGTTTCCTTGAAACTGCTCTGCTGTGCGTTCGTTCACCTAAGAGAGTTGAATCTATGTTGAGATTCAGCGAGTCAGAAACACGTTTCTTCTAGGAGCTGCGTTGGGATATTCCCGAGTGAAGGGGACCATAGGCTGTACAGAGAAATATCTGCTTCTAAAACCAAAACAGAGATATCTATCTGAATCGTTGTCAATGTGCGCATTCAACTGACAGAGTTAAACTCACGTGTGGATTCAGCGGTTTGCCAACCCTTTCTGTGCAGATTCCCAAAACCGGTATTTCCAGCCCAATGCCGGCATACATACTAAACAGCAGGAAACTTCGTCTAAAACTCAGGAGAAACGTTTCCTTGAAACTGCTGTGCTGTGCGTTCGTTCACCTAAGAGAGTTAAATCTATGTTGAGCTTCAGCGAGTCAGAAACACGTTTCTTCTAGGAGCTGCGTTGGGATATTCCCGAGTGAATGGGACCATAGGCTGTACACACAAATATCTGCTTCTAAAACCAAAACGGAGCTATCTAACTGAATGGTTGTCAATGTGTGCATTCAACTGACAGAGTTAAACTCACGTGTGGATTCAGCGGTTTTGCAAACCCTTTCTGTGCAGAATCCCAAAACCGGTATTTCCAGCCCAATGCCAGCAAAAGTACTAAACAGCAGGAACCTTCGTCTAAAACTCAGGAGAAACGTTTCCTTGAAACTGCTCTGCTGTGCGTTCTTTCACCTAAGAGAGTTGAATCTCTGTTGAGATTCAGCGAGTCAGAAACACGTTTCTTCCTGGAGCTGCGTTGGGATATTCCCGAGTGAATGGGACCATAGGCTGTACAGAGAAATATCTGCTTCTAAAACCAAAACGGAGCTATCTAACTGAATGGTTGTCAATGTGTGCATTCAACTGACAGAGTTAAACTCACATGTGGATTCAGCGGTTTGCCAACCCTTTCTGTGCAGAATCCCAAAACCGGTATTTCCAGCCCAATGCCGGCATATGTAGTAAACAGCAGGAAACTTCGTCTAAAACACTGGAGAAACGTTTCCTTGAAACTGCTCTGCTGTGCGTTCGTTCACCTAAGAGAGTTGAATCTATGTTGAGATTCAGCGAGTCAGAAACACGTTTCTTCTAGGAGCTGCGTTGGGATATTCCCGAGTGAATGGGACCATAGGCTGTACAGACAAATATCTGCTTCTAAAACCAAAACGGAGCTATCTAACTGAATGGTTGTCAATGTGTGCATTCAACTGACAGAGTTAAACTGACGTGTGGATTCAGCGGTTTGCAAACCCTTTCTGTGCAGAATCCCAAAACGGGTATTTCCAGCCCAATGCCGGCATACGTACTAAACAGCAGGAAACTTCGTCTAAAACTCAGGAGAAACGTTTCCTTGAAACTGCTCTGCTGTGCGTTCGTTCACCTAAGAGAGTTGAATCTATGTTGAGATTCAGCGGGTCAGAAACACGTTTCTTCTAGGAGCTGCGTTGGGATATACCCGAGTGAATGGGACCATAGGCTGTACAGAGAAATATCTGCTTCTAAAACCAAAACGGAACTATCTAACTGAATGGTTGTCAATGTGTGCATTCAACTGACAGAGTTAAACTCACGTGTGGATTCAGCGGTTTGCCAACCCTTTCTGTGCAGAATCCCAAAACCGGTATTTCCAGCCCAATGCCGGCATACGTACGAAACAGCAGGAAACTTCGTCTAAAACTCAGGAGAAACGTTTCCTTGAAACTGCTATGCTGTGCGTTCGTTCACCTAAGAGAGCTGAATCTATGTTGAGATTCAGCGAGTCAGAAACACGTTTCTTCTAGGAGCTGCATTGGGATATTCCCGAATGAATGGGATCATAGGCTGTACAGAGAAATATCTGCTTCTAAAACCAAAACGGAGCTATCTAACTGAATGGTTGTCAATGTGTGCATTCAACTGACAGAGTTAAACTCACGTGTGGATTCAGCGGTTTGCCAACACTTTCTGTGCAGAATCCCAAAACCGGTATTTCCAGCCCAATGCCGGCATATGTAGTAAACAGCAGGAAACTTCGTCTAAAACACTGGAGAAACGTTTCCTTGAAACTGCTCTGCTGTGCGTTCGTTCACCTAAGAGAGTTGAATCAATGTTGAGATTCAGCGAGTCAGAAACACGTTTCTTCTAGGAGCTGCGTTGGGATATTCCCGAGTGAAAGGGACCATAGGCTGTACAGAGAAATATCTGCTTCTAAAACCAAAACGGAGCTATCTAACTGAATGGTTGTCAATGTGTGCATTCAACTGACAGAGTTAAACTCACGTGTGGATTCAGCGGATTGCCAACCCTTTCTGTGCAGAATCCCAAAACCGGTATTTCCAGCCCAATGCCGGCATACGTACTAAACAGCAGGAAACTTCGTCTAAAACTCAGGAGAAACCTTTCCTTGAAACTGCTCTGCTGTGCGTTCGTTCACCTAAGAGAGTTGAATCTATGTTGAGATTCAGCGAGTCAGAAACACGTTTCTTCTAGGAGCTGCGTTGGGATATTCCCGAGTGAAGGGGACCATAGGCTGTACAGAGAAATATCTGCTTCTAGAACCAAAACGGAGCTATCTAACTGAATGGTTGTCAATGTGCGCATTCAACTGACAGAGTTAAACTCACGTGTGGATTCAGCGGTTTGCCAACCCTTTCTGTGCAGAATCCCAAAACCGGTATTTCCAGCCCAATGCCGGCATACGTACTAAACAGCAGGAAACTTCGTCTAAAACTCAGGAGAAACGTTTCCTTGAAACTGCTCTGCTGTGTGTTCGTTCACCAAAGAGAGTTGAATCTATGTTGAGATTCAGCGAGTCAGAAACACGTTTCTTCTAGGAGCTGCGTTGGGATATTCCCGAGTGAATGGGACCATAGGCTGTACAGAGAAATATCTGCTTTTAAACCAAAACGGAGCTATCTAACTGAATGGTTGTCAATGTGTGCATTCAACTGACAGAGTTAAACTCACGTGTGGATTCAGCGGTTTGCCAACCCTTTCTGTGCAGAATCCCAAAACCGGTATTTCCAGCCCAATGCCGGCATACGTACTAAACAGCAGGAAACTTCGTCTAAAACTCAGGAGAAACGTTTCCTTGAAACTGCTCTGCTGTGCGTTCGTTCACCTAAGAGAGTTGAATCTATGTTGAGATTCAGCGAGTCAGAAACACGTTTCTTCTAGGAGCTGCGTTGGGATATTCCCGAGTGAAGGGGACCATAGGCTGTACAGAGAAATATCTGCTTCTAAAACCAAAACGGAGCTATCTAACTGAATGGTTGTCAATGTGCGCATTCAACTGACAGAGTTAAACTCACGTGTGGATTCAGCGGTTTGCCAACCCTTTCTGTGCAGAATCCCAAAACCGGTATTTCCAGCCCAATGCCGGCATACATACTAAACAGCAGGAAACTTCGTCTAAAACTCAGGAGAAACGTTTCCTTGAAACTGCTGTGCTGTGCGTTCGTTCACCTAAGAGAGTTGAATCTATGTTGAGATTCAGCGAGTCAGAAACACGTTTCTTCTAGGAGCTGCGTTGGGATATACCCGAGTGAATGGGACCATAGGCTGTACAGAGAAATATCTCCTTCTAAAACCAAAACGGAGCTATCTAACTGAATGGTTGTCAATGTGTGCATTCAACTGACAGAGTTAAACTCACGTGTGGATTCAGCGGTTTTGCAAACCCTTTCTGTGCAGAATCCCAAAACCGGAATTTCTAGCCCACTGCCAGCAAAAGTACTAAACAGCAGGAACCTTCGTCTAAAACTCAGGAGAAACGTTTCCTTGAAACTGCTCTGCTGTGCGTTCTTTCACCTAAGAGAGTTGAATCTCTGTTGAGATTCAGCGAGTCAGAAACACGCTTCTTCCTGGAGCTGCGTTGGGATATTCCCGAGTGAATGGGACCATAGGCTGTACAGAGAAATATCTGCTTCTAAAAGCAAAACGGAGCTATCTAACTGAATGGTTGTCAATGTGCGCATTCAACTGACAGAGTTAAACTCACATGTGGATTCAGCGGTTTGCAAACCCTTTCTGTGCAGAATCCCAAAACCGGTATTTCCAGCCCAATGCCGGCATACGTACTAAACAGCAGTAAACTTCTTCTAAAACACAGGGGAAACGTTTACTTGAAACTGCTCTGCTGTGCGTTCGTTCACCTAACAGAGTTGAATCTATGTTGAGATTCAGCGAGTCAGAAACACGTTTCTTCTAGGAGCTGCGTTGGGATATTCCCGAGTGAATGGGACCATAGGCTGTACAGAGAAATATCTGCTTCTAAAACCAAAACGGAGCTATCTAACTGAATGGTTATCAATGTGTGCATTCAACTGACAGAGTTAAACTGACGTGTGGATTCAGCGGTTTGCAAACCCTTTCTGTGCAGAATCCCAAAACCGGTATTTCCAGCCCAATGCTGGCATACGTACTAAACAGCAGGAAACTTCGTCTAAAACTCAGGAGAAACGTTTCCTTGAAACTGCTCTGCTGTGCGTTCGTTCACCTAAGAGAGTTGAATCTATGTTGAGATTCAGCGAGTCAGAAACACGTTTCTTCTAGGAGCTTCGTTGGGATATACCCGAGTGAATGGGACCATAGGCTGTACAGAGAAATATCTGCTTCTAAAACCAAAACGGAGCTATCTAACTGAATGGTTGTCAATGTGTGCATTCAACTGACAGAGTTAAACTCACGTGTGTATTCAGCGGTTTGCAAACACTTTCTGTGCAGAATCCCAAAACCGGTATTTCCAGCGCAATGCCGGCATACGTACGAAACAGCAGGAAACTTCGTCTAAAACTCAGGAGAAACGTTTCCTTGAAACTGCTATGCTGTGCGTTCGTTCACCTAAGAGAGTTGAATCTATGTTGAGATTCAGCGAGTCAGAAACACGTTTCTTCTAGGAGCTGCGTTGGGATATACCCGAGTGAATGGGACCATAGGCTGTACAGAGAAATATCTGCTTCTAAAACCAAAACGGAACTATCTAACTGAATGGTTGTCAATGTGTGCATTCAACTGACAGAGTTAAACTCACGTGTGGATTCAGCGGTTTGCCAACCCTTTCTGTGCAGAATCCCAAAATCGGTATTTCCAGCCCAATGCCGGCATACGTACGAAACAGCAGGAAACTTCGTCTAAAACTCAGGAGAAACGTTTCCTTGAATCTGCTATGCTGTGCGTTCGTTCACCTAAGAGAGCTGAATCTATGTTGAGATTCAGCGAGTCAGAAACACGTTTCTTCTAGGAGCTGCGTTGGGATATTCCCGAATGAATGGGATCATAGGCTGTACAGAGAAATATCTGCTTCTAAAACCAAAACGGAGCTATCTAACTGAATGGTTGTCAATGTGTGCATTCAACTGACAGAGTTAAACTCACGTGTGGATTCAGCGGTTTGCCAACACTTTCTGTGCAGAATCCCAAAACCGGTATTTCCAGCCCAATGCCGGCATATGTACTAAACAGCAGGAAACTTCGTCTAAAACACTGGAGAAACGTTTCCTTGAAACTGCTCTGCTGTGCGTTCGTTCACCTAAGAGAGTTGAATCAATGTTGAGATTCAGCGAGTCAGAAACACGTTTCTTCTAGGAGCTGCGTTGGGATATTCCCGAGTGAAAGGGACCATAGGCTGTACAGAGAAATATCTGCTTCTAGAACCAAAACGGAGCTATCTAACTGAATGGTTGTCAATGTGCGCATTCAACTGACAGAGTTAAACTCACGTGTGGATTCAGCGGTTTGCCAACCCTTTCTGTGCAGAATCCCAAAACCGGTATTTCCAGCCCAATGCCGGCATACGTACTAAACAGAAGGAAACTTCGTCTAAAACTCAGGAGAAACGTTTCCTTGAAACTGCTCTGCTGTGTGTTCGTTCACCAAAGAGAGTTGAATCTATGTTGAGATTCAGCGAGTCAGAAACACGTTTCTTCTAGGAGCTGCGTTGGGATATTACCGAGTGAATGGGACCATAGGCTGTACAGAGAAATATCTGCTTTTAAACCAAAACGGAGCTATCTAACTGAATCGTTGTCAATGTGTGCATTCAACTGACAGAGTTAAACTCACGTGTGGATTCAGCGGTTTGCCAACACTTTCTGTGCAGAATCCCAAAACCGGTATTTCCAGCCCAATGCCGGCATATGTACTAAACAGCAGGAAACTTCGTCTAAAACACTGGAGAAACGTTTCCTTGAAACTGCTCTGCTGTGCGTTCGTTCACCTAAGAGAGTTGAATCAATGTTGAGATTCAGCGAGTCAGAAACACGTTTCTTCTAGGAGCTGCGTTGGGATATTCCCGAGTGAAAGGGACCATAGGCTGTACAGAGAAATATCTGCTTCTAGAACCAAAACGGAGCTATCTAACTGAATGGTTGTCAATGTGCGCATTCAACTGACAGAGTTAAACTCACGTGTGGATTCAGCGGTTTGCCAACCCTTTCTGTGCAGAATCCCAAAACCGGTATTTCCAGCCCAATGCCGGCATACGTACTAAACAGAAGGAAACTTCGTCTAAAACTCAGGAGAAACGTTTCCTTGAAACTGCTCTGCTGTGTGTTCGTTCACCAAAGAGAGTTGAATCTATGTTGAGATTCAGCGAGTCAGAAACACGTTTCTTCTAGGAGCTGCGTTGGGATATTACCGAGTGAATGGGACCATAGGCTGTACAGAGAAATATCTGCTTTTAAACCAAAACGGAGCTATCTAACTGAATCGTTGTCAATGTGTGCATTCAACTGACAGAGTTAAACTCACGTGTGGATTCAGCGGTTTGCCAACCCTTTCTGTGCAGAATCCCAAAACCGGTATTTCCAGCCCAATGCCGACATACGTACTAAACAGCAGGAAACTTCGTCTAAAACTCAGGAGAAACGTTTCCTTGAAACTGCTCTGCTGTGCGTTCGTTCACCTAAGAGAGTTGAATCTATGTTGAGATTCAGCGAGTCAGAAACACGTTTCTTCTAGGAGCTGCGTTGGGATATTCCCGAGTGAAGGGGACCATAGGCTGTACAGAGAAATATCTGCTTCTAAAACCAAAACGGAGCTATCTAACTGAATGGTTGTCAATGTGCGCATTCAACTGACAGAGTTAAACTCACGTGTGGATTCAGCGGTTTGCCAACCCTTTCTGTGCAGAATCCCAAAACCGGTATTTCCAGCCCAATGCCGGCATACATACTAAACAGCAGGAAACTTCGTCTAAAACTCAGGAGAAACGTTTCCTTGAAACTGCTGTGCTGTGCGTTCGTTCACCTAAGAGAGTTGAATCTATGTTGAGATTCAGCGAGTCAGAAACACGTTTCTTCTAGGAGCTGCGTTGGGATATACCCGAGTGAATGGGACCATAGGCTGTACAGAGAAGTATCTGCTTCTAAAACCAAAACGGAGCTATCTAACTGAATGGTTGTCAATGTGTGCATTCAACTGACAGAGTTAAACTCACGTGTGGATTCAGCGGTTTGCAAACCCTTTCTGTGCAGAATCCCAAAACCGGTATTTCCAGCCCAATGCCGGCATACGTACGAAACAGCAGGAAACTTCGTCTAAAACTCAGGAGAAACGTTTCCTTGACACTGCTCTGCTGTGTTTTCGTTCACCTAAGAGAGTTGAAACTATGCTGAGTTTCAGCGAGTCAGAAACACGTTTCTTCTAGGAGCTGCGTTGGGATATTCCCGAGTGAATGGGACCATAGGCTGTACAGACAAATATCTGCTTCTAAAACCAAAACGGAGCTATCTAGCTGAATGGTTGTCAATGTGTGCATTCAACTGACAGAGTTAAACTCACGTGTGGATTCAGCGGTTTGCCAACCCTTTCTGTGCAGAATCCCAAAACCGGTATTTCCAGCCCAATGCCGGCATACGTACGAAACAGCGGGAAACTTCGTCTAAAACTCAGGAGAAACGTTTCCTTGAAACTGCTCTGCTGTGCGTTCGTTCACCTAAGAGAGTTAAATCTATGTTGAGGTTCAGCGAGTCAGAAACACGTTTCTTCTAGGAGCTGCGTTGGGATATTCCCGAGTGAATGGGACCATAGGCTGTACACACAAATATCTGCTTCTAAAACCAAAACGGAGCTATCTAACTGAATGGTTGTCAATGTGTGCATTCAACTGACAGAGTTAAACTAACGTGTGGATTCAGCGGTTTTGCAAACCCTTTCTGTGCAGAATCCCAACACCGGTATTTCTAGCCCACTGCCAGCATACGTACTAAACAGCAGGAACCTTCGTCTAAAACTCAGGAGAAACGTTTCCTTGAAACTGCTCTGCTGTGCGTTCTTTCACCTAAGAGAGTTGAATCTCTGTTGAGATTCAGCGAGTCAGAAACACGTTTCTTCCTGGAGCTGCGTTGGGATATTCCCGAGTGAATGGGACCATAGGCTGTACAGAGAAATATCTGCTTCTAAAACCAAAACGGAGCTATCTAACTGAATGGTTGTCAATGTGTGCATTCAACTGACAGAGTTAAACTCACATGTGGATTCAGCGGTTTGCAAACCCTTTCTGTGCAGAATCCCAAAACCGGTATTTCCAGCCCAATGCCGGCATACGTACTAAACAGCAGGAAACTTCGTCTAAAACTCAGGAGAAACGTTTCCTTGAAACAGCTCTGCTGTGCGTTCGTTCACCTAAGAGAGTTGAATCTATGTTGAGATTCAGCGAGTCAGAAACACGTTTCTTCTTGGAGCTGCGTTGGGATATTCCCGAGTGAAGGGGACCATAGGCTGTACAGAGAAATATCTGCTTCTAGAACCAAAACGGAGCTATCTAACCGAATGGTTGTCAATGTGCGCATTCAGCTGACAGAGTTAAACTCACGTGTGGATTCAGCGGTTTGCCAACCCTTTCTGTGCAGAATCCCAAAACCGATATTTCCAGCCCAATGCCGGCATACGTACGAAACAGCAGGAAACTTCGTCTAAAACTCAGGAGAAACGTTTCCTTGACACTGCTCTGCTGTGCTTTCGTTCACCTAAGAGAGTTGAAACTATGCTGAGTTTCAGCGAGTCAGAAACACGTTTCTTCCTGCAGCTGCGTTGGGATATTCCCGAGTGAATGGGACCATAGGCTGTACAGAGAAATATCTGCTTCTAAAACCAAAACGGAGCTATCTAACTGAATGGTTGTCAATGTGTGCATTCAACTGACAGAGTTAAACTCACATGTGGATTCAGCGGTTTGCAAACCCTTTCTGTGCAGAATCCCAAAACCGGTATTTCCAGCCCAATGCCGGCATACGTACTAAACAGCAGGAAACTTCGTCTAAAACTCAGGAGAAACGTTTCCTTGAAACAGCTCTGCTGTGCGTTCGTTCACCTAAGAGAGTTGAATCTATGTTGAGATTCAGCGAGTCAGAAACACGTTTCTTCTTGGAGCTGCGTTGGGATATTCCCGAGTGAAGGGGACCATAGGCTGTACAGAGAAATATCTGCTTCTAGAACCAAAACGGAGCTATCTAACCGAATGGTTGTCAATGTGCGCATTCAGCTGACAGAGTTAAACTCACGTGTGGATTCAGCGGTTTGCCAACCCTTTCTGTGCAGAATCCCAAAACCGATATTTCCAGCCCAATGCCGGCATACGTACTAAACAGCAGGAAACTTCGTCTAAAACTCAGGAGAAACGTTTCCTTGAAACTGCTCTGCTGTGCGTTCATTCACCTAAGAGAGTTGAATCTATGTTGAGATTCAGCGAGTCAGAAACACGTTTCTTCGAGGAGCTGCGTTGGGATATTCCCGAGTGAAAGGGACCGTAGGCTGTACAGAGAAATATCTGCTTCTAAAACCAAAACGGAGCTATCTAACTGAATGGTTGTCAATGTGTGCATTCAACTGACAGAGTTAAACTCACGTGTGGATTCAGCGGTTTGCCAACCCTTTCTGTGCAGAATCCCAAAACCGGTATTTCCAGCCCAATGCCGGCATACGTACTAAACAGCAGGAAACTTCGTCTAAAACTCAGGAGAAACGTTTCCTTGAAACTGCTCTGCTGTGCGTTCGTTCACCTAAGAGAGTTGAATCTATGTTGAGATTCAGCGAGTCAGAAACACGTTTCTTCTAGGAGCTGCGTTGGGATATTCCCGAGTGAAGGGGACCATAGGCTGTACAGAGAAATATCTGCTTCTAGAACCAAAACGGAGCTATTTAACTGAAAGGTTGTCAATGTGCGCATTCAACTGACAGAGTTAAACTCACGTGTGGATTCAGCGGTTTGCCAACCCTTTCTGTGCAGAATCCCAAAACCGGTAATTCCAGCCCAATGCCGGCATACGTACTAAACAGCAGGAAACTTCGTCTAAAACTCAGGAGAAACGTTTCCTTGAAACTGCTCTGCTGTGTGTTCGTTCACCAAAGAGAATTGAATCTATGTTGAGATTCAGCGAGTCAGAAACACGTTTCTTCTAGGAGCTGCGTTGGGATATTCCCGAGTGAATGGGACCATAGGGTGTACAGAGAAATATCTGCTTCTAAAACCAAAACGGAGCTATCTAACTGAATGGTTGTCAATGTGTGCATTCAACTGACAGAGTTAAACTCACGTGTGGATTCAGCGGTTTGCCAACCCTTTCTGTGCAGAATCCCAAAACCGGTATTTCCAGCCCAATGCCGGCATACGTACTAAACAGCAGGAAACTTCGTCTAAAACTCAGGAGAAACGTTTCCTTGAAACTGCTCTGCTGTGCGTTCGTTCACCTAAGAGAGTTGAATCTATGTTGAGATTCAGCGAGTCAGAAACACGTTTCTTCTAGGAGCTGCGTTGGGATATTCCCGAGTGAAGGGGACCATAGGCTGTACAGAGAAATATCTGCTTCTAAAACCAAAACGGAGCTATCTAACTGAATGGTTGTCAATGTGCGCATTCAACTGACAGAGTTAAACTCACGTGTGGATTCAGCGGTTTGCCAACCCTTTTTGTGCAGAATCCCAAAACCGGTATTTCCAGTCCAATGCCGGCATACATACTAAACAGCAGGAAACTTCGTCTAAAACTCAGGAGAAACGTTTCCCTGAAACTGCTGTGCTGTGCGTTCGTTCACTTAAGAGAGTTGAACCTATGTTGAGCTTCAGCGAGTCAGAAACACGTTTCTTCTAGGAGCTGCGTTGGAATATACCCGAGTGAATGGGACCATAGGCTGTACAGAGAAATATCTGCTTCTAAAACCAAAAAGGAGCTATCTAAATGAATGGTTGTCAATGTGTGCATTCAACTGACAGAGTTAAACTCACGTGTGGATTCAGCGGTTTGCAAACCCTTTCTGTGCAGAATCCCAAAACCGGTATTTCCAGCCCAATGCCGGCATACGTACGAAACAGCAGGAAACTTCGTCTAAAACTCAGGAGAAACGTTTCCTTGACACTGCTCTGCTGTGCTTTCGTTCACCTAAGAGAGTTGAAACTATGCTGAGTTTCAGCGAGTCAGAAACACGTTTCTTCTAGGAGCTGCGTTGGGATATTCCCGAGTGAATGGGACCATAGGCTGTACAGACAAATATCTGCTTCTAAAACCAAAACGGAGCTATGTAACTGAATGGTTGTCAATGTGTGCATTCAACTGAAAGAGTTAAACTCACGTGTGGATTCAGCGGTTTGCCAACCCTTTCTGTGCAGAATCCCAAAACCGGTATTTCCAGCCCAATGCCGGCATACGTACGAAACAGCAGGAAACTTCGTCTAAAACTCAGGAGAAACGTTTCCTTGAAACTGCTCTGCTGTGCGTTCATTCACCTAAGAGAGTTGAATCTATGTTGAGATTCAGCGAGTCAGAAACACGTTTCTTCTAGGAGCTGCGTTGGGATATTCCCGAGTGAATGGGACCATAGGCTGTACAGAGAAATATCTGCTTCTAAAACAAAAACGGAGCTATCTAACTGAATGGTTGTCAATGTGTGCATTCAACTGACAGAGTTAAACTCACGTGTGGATTCAGTGGTTTGCCAACCCTTTCTGTGCAGAATCGCAAAACCGGTATTTCCAGCCCAATGCCGGCATACGTACTAAACAGCAGGAAACTTCGTCTAAAACTCAGGAGAAACGTTTCCTTGAAACTGCTCTGCTGTGCGTTCGTTCACCTAAGAGAGTTGAATCTATGTTGAGATTCAGCGAGTCAGAAACACGTTTCTTCTAGGAGCTGCGTTGGGATATTCCCGAGTGAAGGGGACCATAGGCTGTACAGAGAAATATCTGCTTCTAGAACCAAAACGGAGCTATCTAAGCGAATGGTTGTCAATGTGCGCATTCAACTGACAGAGTTAAACTCACGTGTGGATTCAGCGGTTTGTCAACCCTTTCTGTGCAGAATCCCAAAACCGGTATTTCCAGCCCAATGCCGGCATACGTACTAAACAGCAGGAAACTTCGTCTAAAACTCAGGAGAAACGTTTCCTTGAAACTGCTGTGCTGTGCGTTCGTTCACCTAAGAGAGTTGAATCTATGTTGAGATTCAGCGAGTCAGAAACACGTTTCTTCTAGGAGCTGCGTTGGGATATACCCGAGTGAATGGGACCATAGGCTGTACAGAGAAGTATCTGCTTCTAAAACCAAAACGGAGCTATCTAACTGAATGGTTGTCAATGTGTGCATTCAACTGACAGAGTTAAACTCACGTGTGGATTCAGCGGTTTGCAAACCCTTTCTGTGCAGAATCCCAAAACCGGTATTTCCAGCCCAATGCCGGCATACGTACGAAACAGCAGGAAACTTCGTCTAAAACTCAGGAGAAACGTTTCCTTGACACTGCTCTGCTGTGTTTTCGTTCACCTAAGAGAGTTGAAACTATGCTGAGTTTCAGCGAGTCAGAAACACGTTTCTTCTAGGAGCTGCGTTGGGATATTCCCGAGTGAATGGGACCATAGGCTGTACAGACAAATATCTGCTTCTAAAACCAAAACGGAGCTATCTAGCTGAATGGTTGTCAATGTGTGCATTCAACTGACAGAGTTAAACTCACGTGTGGATTCAGCGGTTTGCCAACCCTTTCTGTGCAGAATCCCAAAACCGGTATTTCCAGCCCAATGCCGGCATACGTACGAAACAGCGGGAAACTTCGTCTAAAACTCAGGAGAAACGTTTCCTTGAAACTGCTCTGCTGTGCGTTCGTTCACCTAAGAGAGTTAAATCTATGTTGAGGTTCAGCGAGTCAGAAACACGTTTCTTCTAGGAGCTGCGTTGGGATATTCCCGAGTGAATGGGACCATAGGCTGTACACACAAATATCTGCTTCTAAAACCAAAACGGAGCTATCTAACTGAATGGTTGTCAATGTGTGCATTCAACTGACAGAGTTAAACTAACGTGTGGATTCAGCGGTTTTGCAAACCCTTTCTGTGCAGAATCCCAACACCGGTATTTCTAGCCCACTGCCAGCATACGTACTAAACAGCAGGAACCTTCGTCTAAAACTCAGGAGAAACGTTTCCTTGAAACTGCTCTGCTGTGCGTTCTTTCACCTAAGAGAGTTGAATCTCTGTTGAGATTCAGCGAGTCAGAAACACGTTTCTTCCTGGAGCTGCGTTGGGATATTCCCGAGTGAATGGGACCATAGGCTGTACAGAGAAATATCTGCTTCTAAAACCAAAACGGAGCTATCTAACTGAATGGTTGTCAATGTGTGCATTCAACTGACAGAGTTAAACTCACATGTGGATTCAGCGGTTTGCAAACCCTTTCTGTGCAGAATCCCAAAACCGGTATTTCCAGCCCAATGCCGGCATACGTACTAAACAGCAGGAAACTTCGTCTAAAACTCAGGAGAAACGTTTCCTTGAAACAGCTCTGCTGTGCGTTCGTTCACCTAAGAGAGTTGAATCTATGTTGAGATTCAGCGAGTCAGAAACACGTTTCTTCTTGGAGCTGCGTTGGGATATTCCCGAGTGAAGGGGACCATAGGCTGTACAGAGAAATATCTGCTTCTAGAACCAAAACGGAGCTATCTAACCGAATGGTTGTCAATGTGCGCATTCAGCTGACAGAGTTAAACTCACGTGTGGATTCAGCGGTTTGCCAACCCTTTCTGTGCAGAATCCCAAAACCGATATTTCCAGCCCAATGCCGGCATACGTACGAAACAGCAGGAAACTTCGTCTAAAACTCAGGAGAAACGTTTCCTTGACACTGCTCTGCTGTGCTTTCGTTCACCTAAGAGAGTTGAAACTATGCTGTGTTTCAGCGAGTCAGAAACACGTTTCTTCCTGCAGCTGCGTTGGGATATTCCCGAGTGAATGGGACCATAGGCTGTACAGAGAAATATCTGCTTCTAAAACCAAAACGGAGCTATCTAACTGAATGGTTGTCAATGTGTGCATTCAACTGACAGAGTTAAACTCACATGTGGATTCAGCGGTTTGCAAACCCTTTCTGTGCAGAATCCCAAAACCGGTATTTCCAGCCCAATGCCGGCATACGTACTAAACAGCAGGAAACTTCGTCTAAAACTCAGGAGAAACGTTTCCTTGAAACAGCTCTGCTGTGCGTTCGTTCACCTAAGAGAGTTGAATCTATGTTGAGATTCAGCGAGTCAGAAACACGTTTCTTCTTGCAGCTGCGTTGGGATATTCCCGAGTGAAGGGGACCATAGGCTGTACAGAGAAATATCTGCTTCTAGAACCAAAACGGAGCTATCTAACCGAATGGTTGTCAATGTGCGCATTCAGCTGACAGAGTTAAACTCACGTGTGGATTCAGCGGTTTGCCAACCCTTTCTGTGCAGAATCCCAAAACCGATATTTCCAGCCCAATGCCGGCATACGTACTAAACAGCAGGAAACTTCGTCTAAAACTCAGGAGAAACGTTTCCTTGAAACTGCTCTGCTGTGCGTTCATTCACCTAAGAGAGTTGAATCTATGTTGAGATTCAGCGAGTCAGAAACACGTTTCTTCGAGGAGCTGCGTTGGGATATTCCCGAGTGAAAGGGACCGTAGGCTGTACAGAGAAATATCTGCTTCTAAAACCAAAACGGAGCTATCTAACTGAATGGTTGTCAATGTGTGCATTCAACTGACAGAGTTAAACTCACGTGTGGATTCAGCGGTTTGCCAACCCTTTCTGTGCAGAATCCCAAAACCGGTATTTCCAGCCCAATGCCGGCATACGTACTAAACAGCAGGAAACTTCGTCTAAAACTCAGGAGAAACGTTTCCTTGAAACTGCTCTGCTGTGCGTTCGTTCACCTAAGAGAGTTGAATCTATGTTGAGATTCAGCGAGTCAGAAACACGTTTCTTCTAGGAGCTGCGTTGGGATATTCCCGAGTGAAGGGGACCATAGGCTGTACAGAGAAATATCTGCTTCTAGAACCAAAACGGAGCTATTTAACTGAAAGGTTGTCAATGTGCGCATTCAACTGACAGAGTTAAACTCACGTGTGGATTCAGCGGTTTGCCAACCCTTTCTGTGCAGAATCCCAAAACCGGTAATTCCAGCCCAATGCCGGCATACGTACTAAACAGCAGGAAACTTCGTCTAAAACTCAGGAGAAACGTTTCCTTGAAACTGCTCTGCTGTGTGTTCGTTCACCAAAGAGAGTTGAATCTATGTTGAGATTCAGCGAGTCAGAAACACGTTTCTTCTAGGAGCTGCGTTGGGATATTCCCGAGTGAATGGGACCATAGGGTGTACAGAGAAATATCTGCTTCTAAAACCAAAACGGAGCTATCTAACTGAATGGTTGTCAATGTGTGCATTCAACTGACAGAGTTAAACTCACGTGTGGATTCAGCGGTTTGCCAACCCTTTCTGTGCAGAATCCCAAAACCGGTATTTCCAGCCCAATGCCGGCATACGTACTAAACAGCAGGAAACTTCGTCTAAAACTCAGGAGAAACGTTTCCTTGAAACTGCTCTGCTGTGCGTTCGTTCACCTAAGAGAGTTGAATCTATGTTGAGATTCAGCGAGTCAGAAACACGTTTCTTCTAGGAGCTGCGTTGGGATATTCCCGAGTGAAGGGGACCATAGGCTGTACAGAGAAATATCTGCTTCTAAAACCAAAACGGAGCTATCTAACTGAATGGTTGTCAATGTGCGCATTCAACTGACAGAGTTAAACTCACGTGTGGATTCAGCGGTTTGCCAACCCTTTTTGTGCAGAATCCCAAAACCGGTATTTCCAGTCCAATGCCGGCATACATACTAAACAGCAGGAAACTTCGTCTAAAACTCAGGAGAAACGTTTCCCTGAAACTGCTGTGCTGTGCGTTCGTTCACTTAAGAGAGGTGAACCTATGTTGAGCTTCAGCGAGTCAGAAACACGTTTCTTCTAGGAGCTGCGTTGGAATATACCCGAGTGAATGGGACCATAGGCTGTACAGAGAAATATCTGCTTCTAAAACCAAAACGGAGCTATCTAAATGAATGGTTGTCAATGTGTGCATTCAACTGACAGAGTTAAACTCACGTGTGGATTCAGCGGTTTGCAAACCCTTTCTGTGCAGAATCCCAAAACCGGTATTTCCAGCCCAATGCCGGCATACGTACGAAACAGCAGGAAACTTCGTCTAAAACTCAGGAGAAACGTTTCCTTGACACTGCTCTGCTGTGCTTTCGTTCACCTAAGAGAGTTGAAACTATGCTGAGTTTCAGCGAGTCAGAAACACGTTTCTTCTAGGAGCTGCGTTGGGATATTCCCGAGTGAAGGGGACCATAGGCTGTACAGAGAAATATCTGCTTCTAGAACCAAAACGGAGCTATCTAACCGAATGGTTGTCAATGTGCGCATTCAGCTGACAGAGTTAAACTCACGTGTGGATTCAGCGGTTTGCCAACCCTTTCTGTGCAGAATCCCAAAACCGATATTTCCAGCCCAATGCCGGCATACGTACGAAACAGCAGGAAACTTCGTCTAAAACTCAGGAGAAACGTTTCCTTGACACTGCTCTGCTGTGCTTTCGTTCACCTAAGAGAGTTGAAACTATGCTGTGTTTCAGCGAGTCAGAAACACGTTTCTTCCTGCAGCTGCGTTGGGATATTCCCGAGTGAATGGGACCATAGGCTGTACAGAGAAATATCTGCTTCTAAAACCAAAACGGAGCTATCTAACTGAATGGTTGTCAATGTGTGCATTCAACTGACAGAGTTAAACTCACATGTGGATTCAGCGGTTTGCAAACCCTTTCTGTGCAGAATCCCAAAACCGGTATTTCCAGCCCAATGCCGGCATACGTACTAAACAGCAGGAAACTTCGTCTAAAACTCAGGAGAAACGTTTCCTTGAAACAGCTCTGCTGTGCGTTCGTTCACCTAAGAGAGTTGAATCTATGTTGAGATTCAGCGAGTCAGAAACACGTTTCTTCTTGCAGCTGCGTTGGGATATTCCCGAGTGAAGGGGACCATAGGCTGTACAGAGAAATATCTGCTTCTAGAACCAAAACGGAGCTATCTAACCGAATGGTTGTCAATGTGCGCATTCAGCTGACAGAGTTAAACTCACGTGTGGATTCAGCGGTTTGCCAACCCTTTCTGTGCAGAATCCCAAAACCGATATTTCCAGCCCAATGCCGGCATACGTACTAAACAGCAGGAAACTTCGTCTAAAACTCAGGAGAAACGTTTCCTTGAAACTGCTCTGCTGTGCGTTCATTCACCTAAGAGAGTTGAATCTATGTTGAGATTCAGCGAGTCAGAAACACGTTTCTTCGAGGAGCTGCGTTGGGATATTCCCGAGTGAAAGGGACCGTAGGCTGTACAGAGAAATATCTGCTTCTAAAACCAAAACGGAGCTATCTAACTGAATGGTTGTCAATGTGTGCATTCAACTGACAGAGTTAAACTCACGTGTGGATTCAGCGGTTTGCCAACCCTTTCTGTGCAGAATCCCAAAACCGGTATTTCCAGCCCAATGCCGGCATACGTACTAAACAGCAGGAAACTTCGTCTAAAACTCAGGAGAAACGTTTCCTTGAAACTGCTCTGCTGTGCGTTCGTTCACCTAAGAGAGTTGAATCTATGTTGAGATTCAGCGAGTCAGAAACACGTTTCTTCTAGGAGCTGCGTTGGGATATTCCCGAGTGAAGGGGACCATAGGCTGTACAGAGAAATATCTGCTTCTAGAACCAAAACGGAGCTATTTAACTGAAAGGTTGTCAATGTGCGCATTCAACTGACAGAGTTAAACTCACGTGTGGATTCAGCGGTTTGCCAACCCTTTCTGTGCAGAATCCCAAAACCGGTAATTCCAGCCCAATGCCGGCATACGTACTAAACAGCAGGAAACTTCGTCTAAAACTCAGGAGAAACGTTTCCTTGAAACTGCTCTGCTGTGTGTTCGTTCACCAAAGAGAGTTGAATCTATGTTGAGATTCAGCGAGTCAGAAACACGTTTCTTCTAGGAGCTGCGTTGGGATATTCCCGAGTGAATGGGACCATAGGGTGTACAGAGAAATATCTGCTTCTAAAACCAAAACGGAGCTATCTAACTGAATGGTTGTCAATGTGTGCATTCAACTGACAGAGTTAAACTCACGTGTGGATTCAGCGGTTTGCCAACCCTTTCTGTGCAGAATCCCAAAACCGGTATTTCCAGCCCAATGCCGGCATACGTACTAAACAGCAGGAAACTTCGTCTAAAACTCAGGAGAAACGTTTCCTTGAAACTGCTCTGCTGTGCGTTCGTTCACCTAAGAGAGTTGAATCTATGTTGAGATTCAGCGAGTCAGAAACACGTTTCTTCTAGGAGCTGCGTTGGGATATTCCCGAGTGAAGGGGACCATAGGCTGTACAGAGAAATATCTGCTTCTAAAACCAAAACGGAGCTATCTAACTGAATGGTTGTCAATGTGCGCATTCAACTGACAGAGTTAAACTCACGTGTGGATTCAGCGGTTTGCCAACCCTTTTTGTGCAGAATCCCAAAACCGGTATTTCCAGTCCAATGCCGGCATACATACTAAACAGCAGGAAACTTCGTCTAAAACTCAGGAGAAACGTTTCCCTGAAACTGCTGTGCTGTGCGTTCGTTCACTTAAGAGAGGTGAACCTATGTTGAGCTTCAGCGAGTCAGAAACACGTTTCTTCTAGGAGCTGCGTTGGAATATACCCGAGTGAATGGGACCATAGGCTGTACAGAGAAATATCTGCTTCTAAAACCAAAACGGAGCTATCTAAATGAATGGTTGTCAATGTGTGCATTCAACTGACAGAGTTAAACTCACGTGTGGATTCAGCGGTTTGCAAACCCTTTCTGTGCAGAATCCCAAAACCGGTATTTCCAGCCCAATGCCGGCATACGTACGAAACAGCAGGAAACTTCGTCTAAAACTCAGGAGAAACGTTTCCTTGACACTGCTCTGCTGTGCTTTCGTTCACCTAAGAGAGTTGAAACTATGCTGAGTTTCAGCGAGTCAGAAACACGTTTCTTCTAGGAGCTGCGTTGGGATATTCCCGAGTGAATGGGACCATAGGCTGTACAGACAAATATCTGCTTCTAAAACCAAAACGGAGCTATGTAACTGAATGGTTGTCAATGTGTGCATTCAACTGAAAGAGTTAAACTCACGTGTGGATTCAGCGGTTTGCCAACCCTTTCTGTGCAGAATCCCAAAACCGGTATTTCCAGCCCAATGCCGGCATACGTACGAAACAGCAGGAAACTTCGTCTAAAACTCAGGAGAAACGTTTCCTTGAAACTGCTCTGCTGTGCGTTCATTCACCTAAGAGAGTTGAATCTATGTTGAGATTCAGCGAGTCAGAAACACGTTTCTTCTAGGAGCTGCGTTGGGATATTCCCGAGTGAATGGGACCATAGGCTGTACAGAGAAATATCTGCTTCTAAAACAAAAACGGAGCTATCTAACTGAATGGTTGTCAATGTGTGCATTCAACTGACAGAGTTAAACTCACGTGTGGATTCAGTGGTTTGCCAACCCTTTCTGTGCAGAATCGCAAAACCGGTATTTCCAGCCCAATGCCGGCATACGTACTAAACAGCAGGAAACTTCGTCTAAAACTCAGGAGAAACGTTTCCTTGAAACTGCTCTGCTGTGCGTTCGTTCACCTAAGAGAGTTGAATCTATGTTGAGATTCAGCGAGTCAGAAACACGTTTCTTCTAGGAGCTGCGTTGGGATATTCCCGAGTGAAGGGGACCATAGGCTGTACAGAGAAATATCTGCTTCTAGAACCAAAACGGAGCTATCTAAGCGAATGGTTGTCAATGTGCGCATTCAACTGACAGAGTTAAACTCACGTGTGGATTCAGCGGTTTGTCAACCCTTTCTGTGCAGAATCCCAAAACCGGTATTTCCAGCCCAATGCCGGCATACGTACTAAACAGCAGGAAACTTCGTCTAAAACTCAGGAGAAACGTTTCCTTGAAACTGCTGTGCTGTGCGTTCGTTCACCTAAGAGAGTTAAATCTATGTTGAGATTCAGCGAGTCAGAAACACGTTTCTTCTTGGAGCTGCCTTGGGATATTCCCGAGTGAATGGGACCATAGGCTGTACAGAGAAATATCTGCTTCTAAAACCAAAACGGAGCTATCTAACTGAATGGTTGTCAATGTGCGCATTCAACTGATAGAGTTAAACTCACGTGTGGATTCAGCGGTTTGCCAACCCTTTCTGTGCAGAATCCCAAAACCGGTATTTCCAGCCCAATGCCGGCATACGTACTAAACAGCAGGAATCTTCGTCTAAAACACTGGAGAAACGTTTCCTTGAAACTGCTCTGCTGTGCGTTCGTTCACCTAAGAGAGTTGAATCAATGTTGAGATTCAGCGAGTCAGAAACACGTTTCTTCTAGGAGCTGCGTTGGGTATTCCCGAGTGAAAGGGACCATAGGCTGTACAGTGAAATATCTGCTTCTAAAACCAAAACGGAGCTATCTAACTGAATGGTTGTCAATGTGTGCATTCAACTGACAGAGATAAACTCATGTGTGGATTCAGCGGTTTGCCAACCCTTTCTGTGCAGAATCCCAAAACCGGTATTTCCAGCCCAATGCCGGCATACGTACTAAACAGCAGGAAACTTCGTCTAAAACTCAGGAGAAACGTTTCCTTGAAACTGCTCTGCTGTGCGTTCGTTCACCTAAGAGAGTTGAATCTATGTTGAGATTCAGCGAGTCAGAAACACGTTTCTTCTAGGAGCTGCGTTGGGATATTCCCGAGTGAAGGGGACCATAGGCTGTACAGAGAAATATCTGCTTCTAGAACCAAAACGGAGCTATTTAACTGAAAGGTTGTCAATGTGCGCATTCAACTGACAGAGTTAAACTCACGTGTGGATTCAGCGGTTTGCCAACCCTTTCTGTGCAGAATCCCAAAACCGGTATTTCCAGCCCAATGCCGGCATACGTACTATACAGCAGGAAACTTCGTCTAAAACTCAGGAGAAACGTTTCCTTGAAACTGCTCTGCTGTGTGTTCGTTCACCAAAGAGAGTTGAATCTATGTTGAGATTCAGCGAGTCAGAAACACGTTTCTTCTAGGAGCTGCGTTGGGATATTCCCGAGTGAATGGGACCATAGGCTGTACAGAGAAATATCTGCTTCTAAAACCAAAACGGAGCTATCTAACTGAATGGTTGTCAATGTGTGCATTCAACTGACAGAGTTAAACTCACGTGTGGATTCAGCGGTTTGCCAACCCTTTCTGTGCAGAATCCCAAAACCGGTATTTCCAGCCCAATGCCGGCATACGTACTAAACAGCAGGAAACTTCGTCTAAAACTCAGGAGAAACGTTTCCTTGAAACTGCTCTGCTGTGCGTTCGTTCACCTAAGAGAGTTGAATCTATGTTGAGATTCAGCGAGTCAGAAACACGTTTCTTCTAGGAGCTGCGTTGGGATATTCCCGAGTGAAGGGGACCATAGGCTGTACAGAGAAATATCTGCTTCTAAAACCAAAACGGAGCTATCTAACTGAATGGTTGTCAATGTGCGCATTCAACTGACAGAGTTAAACTCACGTGTGGATTCAGCGGTTTGCCAACCCTTTCTGTGCAGAATCCCAAAACCGGTATTTCCAGTCCAATGCCGGCATACATACTAAACAGCAGGAAACTTCGTCTAAAACTCAGGAGAAACGTTTCCCTGAAACTGCTGTGCTGTGCGTTCGTTCACTTAAGAGAGTTGAACCTATGTTGAGCTTCAGCGAGTCAGAAACACGTTTCTTCTAGGAGCTGCGTTGGAATATACCCGAGTGAATGGGACCATAGGCTGTACAGAGAAATATCTGCTTCTAAAACCAAAACGGAGCTATCTAAATGAATGGTTGTCAATGTGTGCATTCAACTGACAGAGTTAAACTCACGTGTGGATTCAGCGGTTTGCAAACCCTTTCTGTGCAGAATCCCAAAACCGGTATTTCCAGCCCAATGCCGGCATACGTACGAAACAGCAGGAAACTTCGTCTAAAACTCAGGAGAAACGTTTCCTTGACACTGCTCTGCTGTGCTTTCGTTCACCTAAGAGAGTTGAAACTATGCTGAGTTTCAGCGAGTCAGAAACACGTTTCTTCTAGGAGCTGCGTTGGGATATTCCCGAGTGAATGGGACCATAGGCTGTACAGACAAATATCTGCTTCTAAAACCATAACGGAGCTATGTAACTGAATGGTTGTCAATGTGTGCATTCAACTGAAAGAGTTAAACTCACTTGTGGATTCAGCGGTTTGCCAACCCTTTCTGTGCAGAATCCCAAAACCGGTATTTCCAGCCCAATGCCGGCATACGTACGAAACAGCAGGAAACTTCGTCTAAAACTCAGGAGAAACGTTTCCTTGAAACTGCTCTGCTGTGCGTTCATTCACCTAAGAGAGTTGAATCTATGTTGAGATTCAGCGAGTCAGAAACACGTTTCTTCGAGGAGCTGCGTTGGGATATTCCCGAGTGAAAGGGACCATAGGCTGTACAGAGAAATATCTGCTTCTAAAACCAAAACGGAGCTATCTAACTGAATGGTTGTCAATGTGTGCATTCAACTGACAGAGTTAAACTCACGTGTGGATTCAGTGGTTTGCCAACCCTTTCTGTGCAGAATCGCAAAACCGGTATTTCCAGCCCAATGCCGGCATACGTACTAAACAGCAGGAAACTTCGTCTAAAACTCAGGAGAAACGTTTCCTTGAAACTGCTCTGCTGTGCGTTCGTTCACCTAAGAGAGTTGAATCTATGTTGAGATTCAGCGAGTCAGAAACACGTTTCTTCTAGGAGCTGCGTTGGGATATTCCCGAGTGAAGGGGACCATAGGCTGTACAGAGAAATATCTGCTTCTAGAACCAAAACGGAGCTATCTAAGCGAATGGTTGTCAATGTGCGCATTCAACTGACAGAGTTAAACTCACGTGTGGATTCAGCGGTTTGTCAACCCTTTCTGTGCAGAATCCCAAAACCGGTATTTTCAGCCCAATGCCGGCATACGTACTAAACAGCAGGAAACTTCGTCTAAAACTCAGGAGAAACGTTTCCTTGAAACTGCTGTGCTGTGCGTTCGTTCACCTAAGAGAGTTAAATCTATCTTGAGATTCAGCGAGTCAGAAACACGTTTCTTCTTGGAGCTGCCTTGGGATATTCCCGAGTGAATGGGACCATAGGCTGTACAGAGAAATATCTGCTTCTAAAACCAAAACGGAGCTATCTAACTGAATGGTTGTCAATGTGCGCATTCAACTGATAGAGTTAAACTCACGTGTGGATTCAGCGGTTTGCCAACCCTTTCTGTGCAGAATCCCAAAACCGGTATTTCCAGCCCAATGCCGGCATACGTACTAAACAGCAGGAATCTTCGTCTAAAACACTGGAGAAACGTTTCCTTGAAACTGCTCTGCTGTGCGTTCGTTCACCTAAGAGAGTTGAATCAATGTTGAGATTCAGCGAGTCAGAAACACGTTTCTTCTAGGAGCTGCGTTGGGTATTCCCGAGTGAAAGGGACCATAGGCTGTACAGTGAAATATCTGCTTCTAAAACCAAAACGGAGCTATCTAACTGAATGGTTGTCAATGTGTGCATTCAACTGACAGAGATAAACTCACGTGTGGATTCAGCGGTTTGCCAACCCTTTCTGTGCAGAATCCCAAAACCGGTATTTCCAGCCCAATGCCGGCATACGTACTAAACAGCAGGAAACTTCGTCTAAAACTCAGGAGAAACGTTTCCTTGAAACTGCTCTGCTGTGCGTTCGTTCACCTAAGAGAGTTGAATCTATGTTGAGATTCAGCGAGTCAGAAACACGTTTCTTCTAGGAGCTGCGTTGGGATATTACCGAGTGAAGGGGACCATAGGCTGTACAGAGAAATATCTGCTTCAAAAACCAAAACAGAGCTATCTAACTGAATGGTTGTCAATGTGCGCATTCAACTGACAGAGTTAAACTCACGTGTGGATTCAGCGGTTTGCCAACCCTTTCTGTGCAGAATCCCAAAACCGGTATTTCCAGCCCAATGCCGGCATACATACTAAACAGCAGGAAACTTCGTCTAAAACTCAGGAGAAACGTTTCCTTGAAACTGCTGTGCTGTGCGTTCGTTCACCTAAGAGAGTTAAATCTATGTTGAGCTTCAGCGAGTCAGAAACACGTTTCTTCTAGGAGCTGCGTTGGGATATTCCCGAGTGAAAGGGACCATAGGCTGTACAGAGAAATATCTGCTTCTAAAACCAAAACGGAGCTATCTAACTGAATGGTTGTCAATGTGTGCATTCAACTGACAGAGTTAAACTCACGTGTGGATTCAGCGGTTTTGCAAACCCTTTCTGTGCAGAATCCCAAAACCGGTATTTCTAGCCCACTGCCAGCAAAAGTACTAAACAGCAGGAACCGTCGTCTAAAATTCAGGAGAAACGTTTCCTTGAAACTGCTCTGCTGTGCGTTCTTTCACCTAAGAGAGCTGAATCTATGTTGAGATTCAGCGAGTCAGAAACACGTTTCTTCTAGGAGCTGCGTTGGGATATTCCCGAGTGAATGGGACCATAGGCTGTACAGAGAAATATCTGCTTCTAAAACCAAAACGGAGCTATCTAACTGAATGGTTGTCAATGTGTGCATTCAACTGACAGAGTTAAACTCACGTGTGGATTCAGCGGTTTGCCAACCCTTTCTGTGCAGAATACCAAAACCGGTATTTCCAGCCCAATGCCGGCATATGTACTAAACAGCAGGAAACTTCGTCTAAAACACTGGAGAAACGTTTCCTTGAAACTGCTCTGCTGTGCGTTCGTTCACCTAAGAGAGTTGAATCAATGTTGAGATTCAGCGAGTCAGAAACACGTTTCTTCTAGGAGCTGCGTTGGGATATTCCCGAGTGAAAGGGACCATAGGCTGTACAGAGAAATATCTGCTTCTAAAACCAAAACGGAGCTATCTAACTGAATGGTTGTCAATGTGTGCATTCAACTGACAGAGTTAAATTCACGTGTGGATTCAGCGGTTTGTCAACCCTCTCTGTGCAGAATCCCAAAACCGGTATTTCCAGCCCAATGCCGGCATACGTACTAAACAGCAGGAAACTTCGTCTAAAACTCAGGAGAAACCTTTCCTTGAAACTGCTCTGCTGTGCGTTCGTTCACCTAAGAGAGTTGAATCTATGTTGAGATTCAGCGAGTCAGAAACACGTTTCTTCTAGGAGCTGCGTTGGGATATTCCCGAGTGAAGGGGACCATAGGCTGTACAGAGAAATATCTCCTTCTAGAACCAAAACGGAGCTATCTAACTGAATGGTTGTCAATGTGCGCATTCAACTGACAGAGTTAAACTCACGTGTGGATTCAGCGGTTTGCCAACCCTTTCTGTGCAGAATCCCAAAACCGGCATTTCCAGCCCAATGCCGGCATACGTACTAAACAGCAGGAAACTTCGTCTAAAACTCAGGAGAAACGTTTCCTTGAAACTGCTCTGCTGTGTGTTCGTTCACCAAAGAGAGTTGAATCTATGTTGAGATTCAGCGAGTCAGAAACACGTTTCTTCTAGGAGCTGCGTTGGGATATTCCCTAGTGAATGGGACCATAGGCTGTACAGACAAATATCTGCTTCTAAAACCAAAACGGAGCTATCTAACTGAATGGTTGTCAATGTGTGCATTCAACTGAAAGAGTTAAACTCACGTGTGGATTCAGCGGTTTGCCAACCCTTTCTGTGCAGAATCCCAAAACCGGTATTTCCAGCCCAATGCCGGCATACGTACGAAACAGCAGGAAACTTCGTCTAAAACTCAGGAGAAACGTTTCCTTGAAACTGCTCTGCTGTGCGTTCATTCACCTAAGAGAGTTGAATCTATGTTGAGATTCAGCGAGTCAGAAACACGTTTCTTCGAGGAGCTGCGTTGGGATATTCCCGAGTGAAAGGGACCATAGGCAGTACAGAGAAATATCTGCTTCTAAAACCAAAACGGAGCTATCTAACTGAATGGTTGTCAATGTGTGCATTCAACTGACAGAGTTAAACTCACGTGTGGATTCAGTGGTTTGCCAACCCTTTCTGTGCAGAATCGCAAAACCGGTATTTCCAGCCCAATGCCGGCATACGTACTAAACAGCAGGAAACTTCGTCTAAAACTCAGGAGAAATGTTTCCTTGAAACTGCTCTGCTGTGCGTTCTTTCACCTAAGAGAGCTGAATCTATGTTGAGATTCAGCGAGTCAGAAACACGTTTCTTCTAGGAGCTGCGTTGGGATTTTCCCGAGTGAAGGGGACCATAGGCTGTACAGAGAAATATCTGCTTCTAGAACCAAAACGGAGCTATTTAACTGAAAGGTTGTCAATGTGCGCATTCAACTGACAGAGTTAAACTCACGTGTGGATTCAGCGGTTTGCCAACCCTTTCTGTGCAGAATCCCAAAACCGGTATTTCCAGCCCAATGCCGGCATACGTACTATACAGCAGGAAACTTCGTCTAAAACTCAGGAGAAACGTTTCCTTGAAACTGCTCTGCTGTGTGTTCGTTCACCAAAGAGAGTTGAATCTATGTTGAGATTCAGCGAGTCAGAAACACGTTTCTTCTAGGAGCTGCGTTGGGATATTCCCGAGTGAATGGGACCATAGGCTGTACAGAGAAATATCTGCTTCTAAAACCAAAACGGAGCTATCTAACTGAATGGTTGTCAATGTGTGCATTCAACTGACAGAGTTAAACTCACGTGTGGATTCAGCGGTTTGCCAACCCTTTCTGTGCAGAATCCCAAAACCGGTATTTCCAGCCCAATGCCGGCATACGTACTAAACAGCAGGAAACTTCGTCTAAAACTCAGGAGAAACGTTTCCTTGAAACTGCTCTGCTGTGCGTTCGTTCACCTAAGAGAGTTGAATCTATGTTGAGATTCAGCGAGTCAGAAACACGTTTCTTCTAGGAGCTGCGTTGGGATATTCCCGAGTGAAGGGGACCATAGGCTGTACAGAGAAATATCTGCTTCTAAAACCAAAACGGAGCTATCTAACTGAATGGTTGTCAATGTGCGCATTCAACTGACAGAGTTAAACTCACGTGTGGATTCAGCGGTTTGCCAACCCTTTCTGTGCAGAATCCCAAAACCGGTATTTCCAGTCCAATGCCGGCATACATACTAAACAGCAGGAAACTTCGTCTAAAACTCAGGAGAAACGTTTCCCTGAAACTGCTGTGCTGTGCGTTCGTTCACTTAAGAGAGTTGAACCTATGTTGAGCTTCAGCGAGTCAGAAACACGTTTCTTCTAGGAGCTGCGTTGGAATATACCCGAGTGAATGGGACCATAGGCTGTACAGAGAAATATCTGCTTCTAAAACCAAAACGGAGCTATCTAAATGAATGGTTGTCAATGTGTGCATTCAACTGACAGAGTTAAACTCACGTGTGGATTCAGCGGTTTGCAAACCCTTTCTGTGCAGAATCCCAAAACCGGTATTTCCAGCCCAATGCCGGCATACGTACGAAACAGCAGGAAACTTCGTCTAAAACTCAGGAGAAACGTTTCCTTGACACTGCTCTGCTGTGCTTTCGTTCACCTAAGAGAGTTGAAACTATGCTGAGTTTCAGCGAGTCAGAAACACGTTTCTTCTAGGAGCTGCGTTGGGATATTCCCGAGTGAATGGGACCATAGGCTGTACAGACAAATATCTGCTTCTAAAACCAAAACGGAGCTATGTAACTGAATGGTTGTCAATGTGTGCATTCAACTGAAAGAGTTAAACTCACTTGTGGATTCAGCGGTTTGCCAACCCTTTCTGTGCAGAATCCCAAAACCGGTATTTCCAGCCCAATGCCGGCATACGTACGAAACAGCAGGAAACTTCGTCTAAAACTCAGGAGAAACGTTTCCTTGAAACTGCTCTGCTGTGCGTTCATTCACCTAAGAGAGTTGAATCTATGTTGAGATTCAGCGAGTCAGAAACACGTTTCTTCGAGGAGCTGCGTTGGGATATTCCCGAGTGAAAGGGACCATAGGCTGTACAGAGAAATATCTGCTTCTAAAACCAAAACGGAGCTATCTAACTGAATGGTTGTCAATGTGTGCATTCAACTGACAGAGTTAAACTCACGTGTGGATTCAGTGGTTTGCCAACCCTTTCTGTGCAGAATCGCAAAACCGGTATTTCCAGCCCAATGCCGGCATACGTACTAAACAGCAGGAAACTTCGTCTAAAACTCAGGAGAAACGTTTCCTTGAAACTGCTCTGCTGTGCGTTCGTTCACCTAAGAGAGTTGAATCTATGTTGAGATTCAGCGAGTCAGAAACACGTTTCTTCTAGGAGCTGCGTTGGGATATTCCCGAGTGAAGGGGACCATAGGCTGTACAGAGAAATATCTGCTTCTAGAACCAAAACGGAGCTATCTAAGCGAATGGTTGTCAATGTGCGCATTCAACTGACAGAGTTAAACTCACGTGTGGATTCAGCGGTTTGTCAACCCTTTCTGTGCAGAATCCCAAAACCGGTATTTCCAGCCCAATGCCGGCATATGTACTAAACAGCAGGAAACTTCGTCTAAAACTCAGGAGAAACGTTTCCTTGAAACTGCTGTGCTGTGCGTTCGTTCACCTAAGAGAGTTAAATCTATGTTGAGATTCAGCGAGTCAGAAACACGTTTCTTCTTGGAGCTGCCTTGGGATATTCCCGAGTGAATGGGACCATAGGCTGTACAGAGAAATATCTGCTTCTAAAACCAAAACGGAGCTATCTAACTGAATGGTTGTCAATGTGCGCATTCAACTGATAGAGTTAAACTCACGTGTGGATTCAGCGGTTTGCCAACCCTTTCTGTGCAGAATCCCAAAACCGGTATTTCCAGCCCAATGCCGGCATACGTACTAAACAGCAGGAATCTTCGTCTAAAACACTGGAGAAACGTTTCCTTGAAACTGCTCTGCTGTGCGTTCGTTCACCTAAGAGAGTTGAATCAATGTTGAGATTCAGCGAGTCAGAAACACGTTTCTTCTAGGAGCTGCGTTGGGTATTCCCGAGTGAAAGGGACCATAGGCTGTACAGTGAAATATCTGCTTCTAAAACCAAAACGGAGCTATCTAACTGAATGGTTGTCAATGTGTGCATTCAACTGACAGAGATAAACTCACGTGTGGATTCAGCGGTTTGCCAACCCTTTCTGTGCAGAATCCCAAAACCGGTATTTCCAGCCCAATGCCGGCATACGTACGAAACAGCAGGAAACTTCGTCTAAAACTCAGGAGAAACGTTTCCTTGAAACTGCTCTGCTGTGCGTTCGTTCACCTAAGAGAGTTGAATCTATGTTGAGATTCAGCGAGTCAGAAACACGTTTCTTCTAGGAGCTGCGTTGGGATATTACCGAGTGAAGGGGACCATAGGCTGTACAGAGAAATATCTGCTTCAAAAACCAAAACAGAGCTATCTAACTGAATGGTTGTCAATGTGCGCATTCAACTGACAGAGTTAAACTCACGTGTGGATTCAGCGGTTTGCCAACCCTTTCTGTGCAGAATCCCAAAACCGGTATTTCCAGCCCAATGCCAGCATACATACTAAACAGCAGGAAACTTCGTCTAAAACTCAGGAGAAACGTTTCCTTGAAACTGCTGTGCTGTGCCTTCGTTCACCTAAGAGAGTTAAATCTATGTTGAGCTTCAGCGAGTCAGAAACACGTTTCTTCTAGGAGCTGCGTTGGGATATTCCCGAGTGAATGGGACCATAGGCTGTACACACAAATATCTGCTTCTAAAACCAAAACGGAGCTATCTAACTGAATGGTTGTCAATGTGTGCATTCAACTGACAGAGTTAAACTCACGTGTGGATTCAGCGGTTTTGCAAACCCTTTCTGTGCAGAATCCCAAAACCTGTATTTCTAGCCCAATGCCGGCATACGTACTAAACAGCAGGAAACTTCGTCTAAAACTCAGGAGAAACGTTTCCTTGAAACTGCTCTGCTGTGCGTTCTTTCACCTAAGAGAGTTGAATCTCTGTTGAGATTCAGCGAGTCAGAAACACGTTTCTTCCTGGAGCTGCGTTGGGATATTCCCGAGTGAATGGGACCATAGGCTGTACAGAGAAATATCTGCTTCTAAAACCAAAACGGAGCTATCTAACTGAGTGGTTGTCAATGTGTGCATTCAACTGACAGAGTTAAACTCACATGTGGATTCAGCGGTTTGCAAACCCTTTCTGTGCAGAATCCCAAAACCGGTATTTCCAGCCCAATGCCGGCATACGTACTAAACAGCAGTAAACTTCTTGTAAAACACAGGGGAAACGTTTACTTGAAACTGCTCTGCTGTGCGTTCGTTCACCTAACAGAGTTGAATCTATGTTGAGATTCAGCGAGTCAGAAACACGTTTCTTCTAGGAGCTGCGTTGGGATATTCCCGAGTGAATGGGACCATAGGCTGTACAGAGAAATATCTGCTTCTAAAACCAAAACGGAGCTATCTAACTGAATGGTTATCAATGTGTGCATTCAACTGACAGAGTTAAACTGACGTGTGGATTCAGCGGTTTGCAAACCCTTTCTGTGCAGAATCCCAAAACCGGTATTTCCAGCCCAATGCTGGCATACGTACTAAACAGCAGGAAACTTCGTCTAAAACTCAGGAGAAACGTTTCCTTGAAACTGCTCTGCTGTGCGTTCGTTCACCTAAGAGAGTTGAATCTATGTTGAGATTCAGCGAGTCAGAAACACGTTTCTTCTAGGAGCTGCGTTGGGATATACCCGAGTGAATGGGACCATAGGCTGTACAGAGAAATATCTGCTTCTAAAACCAAAACGGAGCTATCTAACTGAATGGTTGTCAATGTGTGCATTCAACTGACAGAGTTAAACTCACGTGTGGATTCAGCGGTTTGCAAACCCTTTCTGTGCAGAATCCCAAAACCGGTATTTCCAGCCCAATGCCGGCATACGTACGAAACAGCAGGAAACTTCGTCTAAAACTCAGGAGAAACGTTTCCTTGAAACTGCTATGCTGTGCGTTCGTTCACCTAAGAGAGCTGAATCTATGTTGAGATTCAGCGAGTCAGAAACACGTTTCTTCTAGGAGCTGCGTTGGGATATTCCCGAGTGAATGGGACCATAGGCTGTACAGAGAAATATCTGCTTCTAAAACCAAAACGGAGCTATCTAACTGAATGGTTGTCAATGTGTGCATTCAACTGACAGAGTTAAACTGACGTGTGGATTCAGCGGTTTGCAAACCCTTTCTGTGCAGAATCCCAAAACCGGTATTTCCAGCCCAATGCCGGCATACGTACTAAACAGCAGGAAACTTCGTCTAAAACTCAGGAGAAACGTTTCCTTGAAACTGCTGTGCTGTGCGTTCGTTCACCTAAGAGAGTTGAATCTATGTTGAGATTCAGCGAGTCAGAAACACGTTTCTTCTAGGAGCTGCGTTGGGATATACCCGAGTGAATGGGACCATAGGCTGTACAGAGAAATATCTGCTTCTAAAACCAAAACGGAAATATCTAACTGAATGGTTGTCAATGTGTGCATTCAACTGACAGAGTTAAACTCACGTGTGGATTCAGCGGTTTGCCAACCCTTTCTGTGCAGAATCCCAAAACCGGTATTGCCAGCCCAATGCCGGCATACGTACGAAACAGCAGGAAACTTCGTCTAAAACTCAGGAGAAACGTTTCCTTGAAACTGCTATGCTGTGCGTTCGTTCACCTAAGAGAGCTGAATCTATGTTGAGATTCAGCGAGTCAGAAACACGTTTCTTCTCGGAGCTGCGTTGGGATATTCCCGAATGAAAGGGACCATAGGCTGTACAGAGAATTATCTGCTTCTAAAACCAAAACGGAGCTATCTAACTGAATGGTTGTTAATGTGTGCATTCAACTGACAGAGTTAAACTCACGTGTGGATTCAGCGGTTTGCCAACACTTTCTGTGCAGAATCCCAAAACCGGTATTTCCAGCCCAATGCCGGCATATGTACTAAACAGCAGGAAACTTCGTCTAAAACACTGGAGAAACGTTTCCTTGAAACTGCTCTGCTGTGCGTTCGTTCACCTAAGAGAGTTGAATCAATGTTGAGATTCAGCGAGTCAGAAACACGTTTCTTCTAGGAGCTGCGTTGGGATATTCCCGAGTGAAAGGGACCATAGGCTGTACAGAGAAATATCTGCTTCTAAAACCAAAACGGAGCTATCTAACTGAATGGTTGTCAATGTGTGCATTCAACTGACAGAGTTAAACACACGTGTGGATTCAGCGGATTGCCAACCCTTTCTGTACAGAATCCCAAAACCGGTATTTCCAGCCCAATGCCGGCATACGTACTAAACAGCAGGAAACTTCGTCTAAAACTCAGGAGAAACCTTTCCTTGAAACTGCTCTGCTGTGCGTTCGTTCACCTAAGAGAGTTGAATCTATGTTGAGATTCAGCGAGTCAGAAACACGTTTCTCCTAGGAGCTGCGTTGGGATATTCCCGAGTGAAGGGGACCATAGGCTGTACAGAGAAATATCTGCTTCTAGAACCAAAACGGAGCTATCTAACTGAATGGTTGTCAATGTGCGCATTCAACTGACAGAGTTAAACTCACGTGTGGATTCAGCGGTTTGACAACCCTTTCTGTGCAGAATCCCAAAACCGGCATTTCCAGCCCAATGCCGGCATACGTACTAAACAGCAGGAAACTTCGTCTAAAACTCAGGAGAAACGTTTCCTTGAAACTGCTCTGCTGTGTGTTCGTTCACCAAAGAGAGTTGAATCTATGTTGAGATTCAGCGAGTCAGAAACACGTTTCTTCTAGGAGCTGCGTTGGGATATTCCCGAGTGAATGGGACCATAGGCTGTACAGAGAAATATCTGCTTCTAAAACCAAAACGGAGCTATCTAACTGAATGGTTGTCAATGTGTGCATTCAACTGACAGAGTTAAACTCACGTGTGGATTCAGCGGTTTGCCAACCCTTTCTGTGCAGAATCCCAAAACCGGTATTTCCAGCCCAATGCCGGCATACGTACTAAACAGCAGGAAACTTCGTCTAAAACTCAGGAGAAACGTTTCCTTGAAACTGCTGTGCTGTGCGTTCGTTCACCTAAGAGAGTTGAATCTATGTTGAGATTCAGCGAGTCAGAAACACGTTTCTTCTAGGAGCTGCGTTGGGATATACCCGAGTGAATGGGACCATAGGCTGTACAGAGAAATATCTGCTTCTAAAACCAAAACGGAGCTATCTAACTGAATGGTTGTCAATGTGTGCATTCAACTGATAGAGTTAAACTCACGTGTGGCTTCAGCGGTTTGCAAACCCTTTCTGTGCAGAATCCCAAAACCGGTATTTCCAGCCCAATGCCGGCAAACGTACGAAACAGCAGGAAACTTCGTCTAAAACTCAGGAGAAACGTTTCCTTGAAACTGCTCTGCTGTGCTTTCGTTCACCTAAGAGAGTTGAAACTATGCTGAGTTTCAGCGAGTCAGAAACACGTTTCTTCTAGGAGCTGCGTTGGGATATTCCCGAGTGAAGGGGACCATAGGCTGTACAGACAAATATCTGCTTCTAAAACCAAAACGGAGCTATCTAGCTGAATGGTTGTCAATGTGTGCATTCAACTGACAGAGTTAAACTCACGTGTGGATTCAGCGGTTTGCCAACCCTTTCTGTGCAGAATCCCAAAACCGGTATTTCCAGCCCAATGCCGGCATACATACTAAACAGCAGGAAACTTCGTCTAAAACTCAGGAGAAACGTTTCCTTGAAACTGCTGTGCTGTGCGTTCGTTCACCTAAGAGAGTTAAATCTATGTTGAGCTTCAGCGAGTCAGAAACACGTTTCTTCTAGGAGCTGCGTTGGGATATTACCGAGTGAATGGGACCATAGGCTGTACACACAAAAATCTGCTTCTAAAACCAAAACGGAGCTATCTAACTGAATGGTTGTCAATGTGTGCATTCAACTGACAGAGTTAAACTCACGTGTGGATTCAGCGGTTTTGCAAACCCTTTCTGTGCAGAATCCCAAAACCGGTATTTCTAGCCCACTGCCAGCAAAAGTACTAAACAGCAGGAACCTTCGTCTAAAACTCAGGAGAAACGTTTCCTTGAAACTGCTCTGCTGTGCGTTCTTTCACCTAAGAGAGTTGAATCTCTGTTGAGATTCAGCGAGTCAGAAACACGTTTCTTCCTGGAGCTGCGTTGGGATATTCCCGAGTGAATGGGACCATAGGCTGTACAGAGAAATATCTGCTTCTAAAACCAAAACGGAGCTATCTAACTGAGTGGTGCTCAATGTGTGCATTCAACTGACAGAGTTAAACTCACATGTGGATTCAGCGGTTTGCAAACCCTTTCTGTGCAGAATCCCAAAACCGGTATTTCCAGCCCAATGCCGGCATACGTACTAAACAGCAGTAAACTTCTTCTAAAACACAGGGGAAACGTTTACTTGAAACTGCTCTGCTGTGCGTTCGTTCACCTAACAGAGTTGAATCTATGTTGAGATTCAGCGAGTCAGAAACACGTTTCTTCTAGGAGCTGCGTTGGGATATTCCCGAGTGAATGGGACCATAGGCTGTACAGAGAAATATCTGCTTCTAAAACCAAAACGGAGCTATCTAACTGAATGGTTATCAATGTGTGCATTCAACTGACAGAGTTAAACTGACGTGTGGATTCAGCGGTTTGCAAACCCTTTCTGTGCAGAATCCCAAAACCGGTATTTCCAGCCCAATGCCGGCATACGTACTAAACAGCAGGAAACTTCGTCTAAAACTCAGGAGAAACGTTTCCTTGAAACTGCTGTGCTGTGCGTTCGTTCACCTAAGAGAGTTAAATCTATGTTGAGCTTCAGCGAGTCAGAAACACGTTTCTTCTAGGAGCTGCGTTGGGATATTACCGAGTGAATGGGACCATAGGCTGTACACACAAAAATCTGCTTCTAAAACCAAAACGGAGCTATCTAACTGAATGGTTGTCAATGTGTGCATTCAACTGACAGAGTTAAACTCACGTGTGGATTCAGCGGTTTTGCAAACCCTTTCTGTGCAGAATCCCAAAACCGGTATTTCTAGCCCACTGCCAGCAAAAGTACTAAACAGCAGGAACCTTCGTCTAAAACTCAGGAGAAACGTTTCCTTGAAACTGCTCTGCTGTGCGTTCTTTCACCTAAGAGAGTTGAATCTCTGTTGAGATTCAGCGAGTCAGAAACACGTTTCTTCCTGGAGCTGCGTTGGGATATTCCCGAGTGAATGGGACCATAGGCTGTACAGAGAAATATCTGCTTCTAAAACCAAAACGGAGCTATCTAACTGAGTGGTTCTCAATGTGTGCATTCAACTGACAGAGTTAAACTCACATGTGGATTCAGCGGTTTGCAAACCCTTTCTGTGCAGAATCCCAAAACCGGTATTTCCAGCCCAATGCCGGCATACGTACTAAACAGCAGTAAACTTCTTCTAAAACACAGGGGAAACGTTTACTTGAAACTGCTCTGCTGTGCGTTCGTTCACCTAACAGAGTTGAATCTATGTTGAGATTCAGCGAGTCAGAAACACGTTTCTTCTAGGAGCTGCGTTGGGATATTCCCGAGTGAATGGGACCATAGGCTGTACAGAGAAATATCTGCTTCTAAAACCAAAACGGAGCTATCTAACTGAATGGTTATCAATGTGTGCATTCAACTGACAGAGTTAAACTGACGTGTGGATTCAGCGGTTTGCAAACCCTTTCTGTGCAGAATCCCAAAACCGGTATTTCCAGCCCAATGCCGGCATACGTACTAAACAGCAGGAAACTTCGTCTAAAACTCAGGAGAAACGTTTCCTTGAAACTGCTCTGCTGTGCGTTCGTTCACCTAAGAGAGTTGAATCTATGTTGAGATTCAGCGAGTCAGAAACACGTTTCTTCTAGGAGCTGCGTTGGGATATACCCGAGTGAATGGGACCATAGGCTGTACAGAGAAATATCTGCTTCTAAAACCAAAACGGAGCTATCTAACTGAATGGTTGTCAATGTGTGCATTCAACTGACAGAGTTAAACTCACGTGTGGATTCAGCGGTTTGCCAACCCTTTCTGTGCAGAATCCCAAAACCGGTATTTCCAGCCCAATGCCGGCATACGTACGAAACAGCAGGAAACTTCGTCTAAAACTCAGGAGAAACGTTTCCTTGAACCTGCTATGCTGTGCGTTCGTTCACCTAAGAGAGCTGAATCTAAGTTGAGATTCAGCGAGTCAGAAACACGTTTCTTCTAGGAGCTGCGTTGGGATATTCCCGAGTGAATGGGACCATAGGCTGTACAGAGAAATATCTGCTTCTAAAACCAAAACGGAGCTATCTAACTGAATGGTTGTCAATGTGTGCATTCAACTGACAGAGTTAAACTCACGTGTGGATTCAGCGGTTTGCCAACACTTTCTGTGCAGAATCCCAAAACCGGTATTTCCAGCCCAATGCCGGCATATGTACTAAACAGCAGGAAACTTCGTCTAAAACACTGGAGAAACGTTTCCTTGAAACTGCTCTGCTGTGCGTTCGTTCACCTAAGAGAGTTGAATCAATGTTGAGATTCAGCGAGTCAGAAACACGTTTCTTCTAGGAGCTGCGTTGGGATATTCCCGAGTGAAAGGGACCATAGGCTGTACAGAGAAATATCTGCTTCTAAAACCAAAACGGAGCTATCTAACTGAATGGTTGTCAATGTGTGCATTCAACTGACAGAGTTAAACTCACGTGTGGATTCAGCGGATTGCCAACCCTTTCTGTGCAGAATCCCAAAACCGGTATTTCCAGCCCAATGCCGGCATACGTACTAAACAGCAGGAAACTTCGTCTAAAACTCAGGAGAAACCTTTCCTTGAAACTGCTCTGCTGTGCGTTCGTTCACCTAAGAGAGTTGAATCTATGTTGAGATTCAGCGAGTCACAAACACGTTTCTTCTAGGAGCTGCGTTGGGATATTCCCGAGTGAAGGGGACCATAGGCTGTACAGAGAAATATCTGCTTCTAGAACCAAAACGGAGCTATCTAACTGAATGGTTGTCAATGTGCGCATTCAACTGACAGAGTTAAACTCACGTGTGGATTCAGCGGTTTGCCAACCCTTTCTGTGCAGAATCCCAAAACCGGCATTTCCAGCCCAATGCCGGCATACGTACTAAACAGCAGTAAACTTCGTGTAAAACTCAGGAGAAACGTTTCCTTGAAACTGCTCTGCTGTGTGTTCGTTCACCAAAGAGAGTTGAATCTATGTTGAGATTCAGCGAGTCAGAAACACGTTTCTTCTAGGAGCTGCGTTGGGATATTCCCGAGTGAATGGGACCATAGGCTGTACAGAGAAATATCTGCTTCTAAAACCAAAACGGAGCTATCTAACTGAATGGTTGTCAATGTGTGCATTCAACTGACAGAGTTAAACTCACGTGTGGATTCAGCGGTTTGCCAACCCTTTCTGTGCAGAATCCCAAAACCGGTATTTCCAGCCCAATGCCGGCATACGTACTAAACAGCAGGAAACTTCGTCTAAAACTCAGTAGAAACGTTTCCTTGAAACTGCTGTGCTGTGCGTTCGTTCACCTAAGAGAGTTGAATCTATGTTGAGATTCAGCGAGTCAGAAACACGTTTCCTCTAGGAGCTGCGTTGGGATATACCCGAGTGAATGGGACCATAGGCTGTACAGAGAAATATCTGCTTCTAAAACCAAAACGGAGCTATCTAACTGAATGGTTGTCAATGTGTGCATTCAACTGATAGAGTTAAACTCACGTGTGGATTCAGCGGTTTGCAAACCCTTTCTGTGCAGAATCCCAAAACCGGTATTTCCAGCCCAATGCCGGCATACGTACGAAACAGCAGGAAACTTCGTCTAAAACTCAGGAGAAACGTTTCCTTGAAACTGCTTTGCTGTGCTTTCGTTCACCTAAGAGAGTTGAAACTATGCTGAGTTTCAGCGAGTCAGAAACACGTTTCTTCTAGGAGCTGCGTTGGAATATTCCCGAGTGAAGGGGACCATAGGCTGTACAGACAAATATCTGCTTCTAAAACCAAAACGGAGCTATCTAGCTGAATGGTTGTCAATGTGTGCATTCAACTGACAGAGTTAAACTCACGTGTGGATTCAGCGGTTTGCCAACCCTTTCTGTGCAGAATCCCAAAACCGGTATTTCCAGCCCAATGCCGGCATACATACTAAACAGCAGGAAACTTCGTCTAAAACTCAGGAGAAACGTTTCCTTGAAACTGCTGTGCTGTGCGTTCGTTCACCTAAGAGAGTTAAATCTATGTTGAGCTTCAGCGAGTCAGAAACACGTTTCTTCTAGGAGCTGCGTTGGGATATTACCGAGTGAATGGGACCATAGGCTGTACACACAAAAATCTGCTTCTAAAACCAAAACGGAGCTATCTAACTGAATGGTTGTCAATGTGTGCATTCAACTGACAGAGTTAAACTCACGTGTGGATTCAGCGGTTTTGCAAACCCTTTCTGTGCAGAATCCCAAAACCGGTATTTCTAGCCCACTGCCAGCAAAAGTACTAAACAGCAGGAACCTTCGTCTAAAACTCAGGAGAAACGTTTCCTTGAAACTGCTCTGCTGTGCGTTCTTTCACCTAAGAGAGTTGAATCTCTGTTGAGATTCAGCGAGTCAGAAACACGTTTCTTCCTGGAGCTGCGTTGGGATATTCCCGAGTGAATGGGACCGTAGGCTGTACAGAGAAATATCTGCTTCTAAAACCAAAACGGAGCTATCTAACTGAATGGTTGTCAATGTGTGCATTCAACTGTCAGAGTTAAACTCACATGTGGATTCAGCGGTTTGCAAACCCTTTCTGTGCAGAATCCCAAAACCGGTATTTCCAGCCCAATGCCGGCATTCGTACTAAACAGCAGTAAACTTCTTCTAAAACACAGGGGAAACGTTTACTTGAAACTGCTCTGCTGTGCGTTCGTTCACCTAACAGAGTTGAATCTATGTTGAGATTCAGCGAGTCAGAAACACGTTTCTTCTAGGAGCTGCGTTGGGATATTCCCGAGTGAATGGGACCATAGGCTGTACAGAGAAATATCTGCTTCTAAAACCAAAACGGAGCTATCTAACTGAATGGTTATCAATGTGTGCATTCAACTGACAGAGTTAAACTGACGTGTGGATTCAGCGGTTTGCAAACCCTTTCTGTGCAGAATCCCAAAACCGGTATTTCCAGCCCAATGCTGGCATACGTACTAAACAGCAGGAAACTTCGTCTAAAACTCAGGAGAAACGTTTCCTTGAAACTGCTCTGCTGTGCGTTCGTTCACCTAAGAGAGTTGAATCTATGTTGAGATTCAGCGAGTCAGAAACACGTTTCTTCTAGGAGCTGCGTTGGGATATACCCGAGTGAATGGGACCATAGGCTGTACAGAGAAATATCTGCTTCTAAAACCAAAACGGAGCTATCTAACTGAATGGTTGTCAATGTGTGCATTCAACTGACAGAGTTAAACTCACGTGTGGATTCAGCGGTTTGCAAACCCTTTCTGTGCAGAATCCCAAAACCGGTATTTCCAGCCCAACGCCGGCATACGTACGAAACAGCAGGAAACTTCGTCTAAAACTCAGGAGAAACGTTTCCTTGAAACTGCTATGCTGTGCGTTCGTTCACCTAAGAGAGCTGAATCTATGTTGAGATTCAGCGAGTCAGAAACACGTTTCTTCTAGGAGCTGCGTTGGGATATTCCCGAGTGAATGGGACCATAGTCTGTACAGAGAAATATCTGCTTCTAAAACCAAAACGGAGCTATCTAACTGAATGGTTGTCAATGTGTGCATTCAACTGACAGAGTTAAACTGACGTGTGGATTCAGCGGTTTTCAAACCCTTTCTGTGCAGAATTCCAAAACCGGTATTTCCAGCCCAATGCCGGCATACGTACTAAACAGCAGGAAACTTCGTCTAAAACTCAGGAGAAACGTTTCCTTGAAACTGCTCTGCTGTGCGTTCGTTCACCTAAGAGAGTTGAATCTATGTTGAGATTCAGCGAGTCAGAAACACGTTTCTTCTAGGAGCTGCGTTGGGATATACCCGAGTGAATGGGACCATAGGCTGTACAGAGAAATATCTGCTTCTAAAACCAAAACGGAGCTATCTAACTGAATGGTTGTCAATGTGTGCATTCAACTGACAGAGTTAAACTCACGTGTGGATTCAGCGGTTTGCCAACACTTTCTGTGCAGAATCCCAAAACCGGTATTTCCAGCCCAATGCCGGCATATGTACTAAACAGCAGGAAACTTCGTCTAAAACACTGGAGAAACGTTTCCTTGAAACTGCTCTGCTGTGCGTTCGTTCACCTAAGAGAGTTGAATCAATGTTGAGATTCAGCGAGTCAGAAACACGTTTCTTCTAGGAGCTGCGTTGGGATATTCCCGAGTGAAAGGGACCATAGGCTGTACAGAGAAATATCTGCTTCTAAAACCAAAACGGAGCTATCTAACTGAATGGTTGTCAATGTGTGCATTCAACTGACAGAGATAAACTCACGTGTGGATTCAGCGGATTGCCAACCCTTTCTGTGCAGAATCCCAAAACCGGTATTTCCAGCCCAATGCCGGCATACGTACTAAACAGCAGGAAACTTCGTCTAAAACTCAGGAGAAACTTTTCCTTGAAACTGCTCTGCTGTGCGTTCGTTCACCTAAGAGAGTTGAATCTATGTTGAGATTCAGCGAGTCAGAAACACGTTTCTTCAAGGAGCTGCGTTGGGATATTCCCGAGTGAAGGGGACCATAGGCTGTACAGAGAAATATCTGCTTCTAGAACCAAAACGGAGCTATCTAACTGAATGGTTGTCAATGTGCGCATTCAACTGACAGAGTTAAACTCACGTGTGGATTCAGCGGTTTGCCAACCCTTTCTGTGCAGAATCCCAAAACCGGCATTTCCAGCCCAATGCCGGCATACGTACTAAACAGCAGGAAACTTCGTCTAAAACTCAGGAGAAACGTTTCCTTGAAACAGCTCTGCTGTGTGTTCGTTCACCAAAGAGAGTTGAATCTATGTTGAGATTCAGCGAGTCAGAAACACGTTTCTTCTAGGAGCTGCGTTGGGATATTCCCGAGTGAATGGGACCATAGGCTGTACAGAGAAATATCTGCTTCTAAAACCAAAACGGAGCTATCTAACTGAATGGTTGTCAATGTGTGCATTCAACTGACAGAGTTAAACTCACGTGTGGATTCAGCGGTTTGCCAACCCTTTCTGTGCAAAATCCCAAAACCGGTATTTCCAGCCCAATGCCGGCATACGTACTAAACAGCAGGAAACTTCGTCTAAAACTCAGGAGAAACGTTTCCTTGAAACTGCTCTGCTGTGCGTTCGTTCACCTAAGAGAGTTGAATCTATGTTGAGATTCAGCGAGTCAGAAACACGTTTCTTCTAGGAGCTGCGTTGGGATATACCCGAGTGAATGGGACCATAGGCTGTACAGAGAAATATCTGCTTCTAAAACCAAAACGGAGCTATCTAACTGAATGGTTGTCAATGTGTGCATTCAACTGACAGAGTTAAACTCACGTGTGGATTCAGCGGTTTGCAAACCCTTTCTGTGCAGAATCCCAAAACCGGTATTTCCAGCCCAATGCCGGCATACGTACGAAACAGCAGGAAACTTCGTCTAAAACTCAGGAGAAACGTTTCCTTGAAACTGCTATGCTGTGCGTTCGTTCACCTAAGAGAGCTGAATCTATGTTGAGATTCAGCGAGTCAGAAACACGTTTCTTCTAGGAGCTGCGTTGGGATATTCCCGAGTGAAAGGGACCATAGGCTGTACAGAGAAATATCTGCTTCTAAAACCAAAACGGAGCTATCTAACTGAATGGTTGTCAATGTGTGCATTCAACTGACAGAGTTAAACTCACATGTGGATTCAGCGGTTTGCAAACCCTTTCTGTGCAGAATCCCAAAACCGGTATTTCCAGCCCAATGCCGGCATACGTACGAAACAGCAGGAAACTTCGTCTAAAACTCAGGAGAAACGTTTCCTTGAAACTGCTCTGCTGTGCTTTCGTTCACGTAAGAGAGTTGAAACTATGCTGAGTTTCAGCGAGTCAGAAACACGTTTCTTCTAGGAGCTGCGTTGGAATATTCCCGAGTGAAGGGGACCATAGGCTGTACAGACAAATATCTGCTTCTAAAACCAAAACGGAGCTATCTAGCTGAATGGTTGTCAATGTGTGCATTCAACTGACAGAGTTAAACTCACGTGTGGATTCAGCGGTTTGCCAACCCTTTCTGTGCAGAATCCCAAAACCGGTATTTCCAGCCCAATGCCGGCATACATACTAAACAGCAGGAAACTTCGTCTAAAACTCAGGAGAAACGTTTCCTTGAAACTGCTGTCCTGTGCGTTCGTTCACCTAAGAGAGTTAAATCTATGTTGAGATTCAGCGAGTCAGAAACACGTTTCTTCTAGGAGCTGCGTTGGGATATTACCGAGTGAATGGGACCATAGGCTGTACACACAAAAATCTGCTTCTAAAACCAAAACGGAGCTATCTAACTGAATGGTTGTCAATGTGTGCATTCAACTGACAGAGTTAAACTCACGTGTGGATTCAGCGGTTTTGCAAACCCTTTCTGTGCAGAATCCCAAAACCGGTATTTCTAGCCCACTGCCAGCAAAAGTACTAAACAGCAGGAACCTTCGTCTAAAACTCAGGAGAAACGTTTCCTTGAAACTGCTCTGCTGTGCGTTCTTTCACCTAAGAGAGTTGAATCTCTGTTGAGATTCAGCGAGTCAGAAACACGTTTCTTCCTGGAGCTGCGTTGGGATATTCCCGAGTGAATGGGACCGTAGGCTGTACAGAGAAATATCTGCTTCTAAAACCAAAACGGAGCTATCTAACTGAATGGTTGTCAATGTGTGCATTCAACTGACAGAGTTAAACTCACATGTGGATTCAGCGGTTTGCAAACCCTTTCTGTGCAGAATCCCAAAACCGGTATTTCCAGCCCAATGCCGGCATTCGTACTAAACAGCAGTAAACTTCTTCTAAAACACAGGGGAAACGTTTACTTGAAACTGCTCTGCTGTGCGTTCGTTCACCTAACAGAGTTGAATCTATGTTGAGATTCAGCGAGTCAGAAACACGTTTCTTCTAGGAGCTGCGTTGGGATATTCCCGAGTGAATGGGACCATAGGCTGTACAGAGAAATATCTGCTTCTAAAACCAAAACGGAGCTATCTAACTGAATGGTTATCAATGTGTGCATTCAACTGACAGAGTTAAACTGACGTGTGGATTCAGCGGTTTGCAAACCCTTTCTGTGCAGAATCCCAAAACCGGTATTTCCAGCCCAATGCTGGCATACGTACTAAACAGCAGGAAACTTCGTCTAAAACTCAGGAGAAACGTTTCCTTGAAACTGCTCTGCTGTGCGTTCGTTCACCTAAGAGAGTTGAATCTATGTTGAGATTCAGCGAGTCAGAAACACGTTTCTTCTAGGAGCTGCGTTGGGATATACCCGAGTGAATGGGACCATAGGCTGTACAGAGAAATATCTGCTTCTAAAACCAAAACGGAGCTATCTAACTGAATGGTTGTCAATGTGTGCATTCAACTGACAGAGTTAAACTCACGTGTGGATTCAGCGGTTTGCAAACCCTTTCTGTGCAGAATCCCAAAACCGGTATTTCCAGCCCAACGCCGGCATACGTACGAAACAGCAGGAAACTTCGTCTAAAACTCAGGAGCAACGTTTCCTTGAAACTGCTATGCTGTGCGTTCGTTCACCTAAGAGAGCTGAATCTATGTTGAGATTCAGCGAGTCAGAAACACGTTTCTTCTAGGAGCTGCGTTGGGATATTCCCGAGTGAATGGGACCATAGGCTGTACAGAGAAATATCTGCTTCTAAAACCAAAACGGAGCTATCTAACTGAATGGTTGTCAATGTGTGCATTCAACTGACAGAGTTAAACTGACGTGTGGATTCAGCGGTTTGCAAACCCTTTCTGTGCAGAATCCCAAAACCGGTATTTCCAGCCCAATGCCGGCATACGTACTAAACAGCAGGAAACTTCGTCTAAAACTCAGGAGAAACGTTTCCTTGAAACTGCTCTGCTGTGCGTTCGTTCACCTAAGAGAGTTGAATCTATGTTGAGATTCAGCGAGTCAGAAACACGTTTCTTCTAGGAGCTGCGTTGGGATATACCCGAGTGAATGGGACCATAGGCTGTACAGAGAAATATCTGCTTCTAAAACCAAAACGGAGCTATCTAACTGAATGGTTGTCAATGTGTGCATTCAACTGACAGAGTTAAACTCACGTGTGGATTCAGCGGTTTGCCAACACTTTCTGTGCAGAATCCCAAAACCGGTATTTCCAGCCCAATGCCGGCATATGTACTAAACAGCAGGAAACTTCGTCTAAAACACTGGAGAAACGTTTCCTTGAAACTGCTCTGCTGTGCGTTCGTTCACCTAAGAGAGTTGAATCAATGTTGAGATTCAGCGAGTCAGAAGCACGTTTCTTCTAGGAGCTGCGTTGGGATATTCCCGAGTGAAAGGGACCATAGGCTGTACAGAGAAATATCTGCTTCTAAAACCAAAACGGAGCTATCTAACTGAATGGTTGTCAATGTGTGCATTCAACTGACAGAGTTAAACTCACGTGTGGATTCAGCGGATTGCCAACCCTTTCTGTGCAGAATCCCAAAACCGGTATTTCCAGCCCAATGCCGGCATACGTACTAAACAGCAGGAAACTTCGTCTAAAACTCAGGAGAAACCTTTCCTTGAAACTGCTCTGCTGTGCGTTCGTTCACCTAAGAGAGTTGAATCTATGTTGAGATTCAGCGAGTCAGAAACACGTTTCTTCTAGGAGCTGCGTTGGGATATTCCCGAGTGAAGGGGACCATAGGCTGTACAGAGAAATATCTGCTTATAGAACCAAAACGGAGCTATCTAACTGAATGGTTGTCAATGTGCGCATTCAACTGACAGAGTTAAACTCACGTGTGGATTCAGCGGTTTGCCAACCCTTTCTGTGCAGAATCCCAAAACCGGCATTTCCAGCCCAATGCAGGCATACGTACTAAACAGCAGGAAACTTCGTCTAAAACTCAGGAGAAACGTTTCCTTGAAACTGCTCTGCTGTGTGTTCGTTCACCAAAGAGAGTTGAATCTATGTTGAGATTCAGCGAGTCAGAAACACGTTTCTTCTAGGAGCTGCGTTGGGATATTCCCGAGTGAATGGGACCATAGGCTGTACAGAGAAATATCTGCTTCTAAAACCAAAACGGAGCTATCTAACTGAATGGTTGTCAATGTGTGCATTCAACTGACAGAGGTAAACTCACGTGTGGATTCAGCGGTTTGAAAACCCTTTCTGTGCAGAATCCCAAAACCGGTATTTCCAGCCCAATGCCGGCATACGTACTAAACAGCAGGAAACTTCGTCTAAAACTCAGGAGAAACGTTTCCTTGAAACTGCTCTGCTGTGCGTTCGTTCACCTAAGAGAGTTGAATCTATGTTGAGATTCAGAGAGTCAGAAACACGTTTCTTCTAGGAGCTGCGTTGGGATATTCCCGAGTGATGGGGACCATAGGCTGTACAGAGAAATATCTGCTTCTAAAACCAAAACGGAGCTATCTAACTGAATGGTTGTCAATGTTCGCATTCAACTGACAGAGTTAAACTCACGTGTGGATTCAGCGGTTTGCCAACCCTTTCTGTGCAGAATCCCAAAACCGGTATTTCCAGCCCAATGCCGGCATACATACTAAACAGCAGGAAACTTCGTCTAAAACTCAGGAGAAACGTTTCCTTGAAACTGCTCTGCTGTGCGTTCGTTCACCTAAGAGAGTTGAATCTATGTTGAGATTCAGCGAGTCAGAAACACGTTTCTTCTAGGAGCTGCGTTGGGATATTCCCGAGTGAAGGGGACCATAGGCTGTACAGAGAAATATCTGCTTCTAGAACCAAAACGGAGCTATCTAACCGAATGGTTGTAACTGTGCGCATTCAACCGACAGAGTTAAACTCACGTGTGGATTCAGCGGTTTGCCAACCCTTTCTGTGCAGAATCCCAAAACCGGTATTGCCAGCCCAATGCCTGCATACGTACGAAACAGCAGGAAACTTCGTCTAAAACTCAGGAGAAACGTTTCCTTGAAACTGCTCTGCTGTGCGTTCGTTCACCTAAGAGAGCTGAATCTACGTTGAGATTCAGCGAGTCAGAAACACGTTTCTTCTAGGAGCTGCGTTGGGATATTCCCGAGTGAATGGGACCATAGGCTGTACAGAGAAATATCTGCTTCTAAAACCAAAACGGAGCTATCTAACTGAATGGTTGTCAATGTGTGCATTCAACTGACAGAGTTAAACTCACGTGTGGATTCAGCGGTTTGCCAAACCTTTCTGTGCAGAATCCCAAAACCGGTATTTCCAGCCCAATGCCGGCATACGTACTAAACAGCAGGAAACTTCGTCTAAAACTCAGGAGAAACGTTTCCTTGAAACTGCTCTGCTGTGTGTTCCTTCACCAAAGAGAGTTGAATCTATGTTGAGATTCAGCGAGTCAGAAACACGTGTCTTCTAGGAGCTGCGTTGGGATATTCCCGAGTGAATGGGACCATAGGCTGTACAGAGAAATATCTGCTTCTAAAACCAAAACGGAGCTATCTAACTGAATGGTTGTCAATGTGTGCATTCAACTGACAGAGTTAAACTCACGTGTGGATTCAGCGGTTTGCAAACCCATTCTGTGCAGAATCCCAAAACCGGTATTTCCAGCCCAATGCCGGCATACGTACGAAACAGCAGGAAACTTCGTCTAAAACTCAGGAGAAACGTTTCCTTGACACTGCTCTGCTGTGCTTTCGTTCACCTAAGAGAGTTGAAACTATGCTGAGATTCAGCGAGTCAGAAACACGTTTCTTCTAGGAGCTGCGTTGGGATATTCCCGAGTGAATGGGACCATAGGCTGTACAGACAAATATCTGCTTCTAAAACCAAAACGGAGCTATCTAACTGAATGGTTGTCAATGTGTGCATTCAACTGACAGAGTTAAACTCACGTGTGGATTCAGAGGTTTGCAAACCCTTTCTGTGCAGAATCCCAAAACCGGTATTTCCAGCCCAATGCCGGCATACGTACTAAACAGCAGGAAACTTCGTCTAAAACTCAGGAGAAACGTTTCCTTGAAACTGCTCTGCTGTGCGTTCATTCACCTAAGAGAGTTGAATCTATGTTGAGATTCAGCGAGTCAGAAACACGTTTCTTCGAGGAGCTGCGTTGGGATATTCCCGAGTGAAAGGGACCATAGGCTGTACAGAGAAATATCTGCTTCTAAAACCAAAACGGAGCTATCTAACTGAATGGTTGTCAATGTGTGCATTCAACTGACAGAGTTAAACTCACGTGTGGATTCAGTGGTTTGCCAACCCTTTCTGTGCAGAATCCCAAAACAGGTATTTCCAGCCCAATGCCGGCATACGTACTAAACAGCAGGAAACTTCGTCTAAAACACTGGAGAAACGTTTCCTGAAACTGCTCTGCTGTGCATTCGTTCACCAAAGAGAGTTGAATCTATGTTGAGATTCAGCGAGTCAGAAACACGTTTCTTCTAGGAGCTGCGTTGGGATATTCCCGAGTGAAGGGGACCATAAGCTGTACAGAGAAATATCTGCTTCTAAAACCAAAACGGAGCTATCTAAGTGAATGGTTATCAATGTGAGCATTCAACTGACAGAGTTAAACTCACGTGTGGATTCAGCGGTTTGCCAACACTTTCTGTGCAGAATCCCAAAACCAGTATTTCCAGCCCAATGCCGGCATACGTACGAAACAGCAGGAAACTTCGTCTAAAACTCAGGAGAAACGTTTCCTGAAACTGCTCTGCTGTGCATTCGTTCACCAAAGAGAGTTGAATCTATGTTGAGATTCAGCGAGTCAGAAACACGTTTCTTCTAGGAGCTGCGTTGGGATATTCCCGAGTGAATGGGACCATAGGCTGTACAGAGAAATATCTGCTTCTAAAACCAAAACGGAGCTATCTAACTGAATGGTTGTCAATGTGTGCATTCAACTGACAGAGTTAAACTCACGTGTGGATTCAGCGGTTTTGCAAACCCTTTCTGTGCAGAATCCCAAAACCGGTATTTCCAGCCCAATGCCGGCATACGTACTAAACAGCAGGAATCTTCGTCTAAAACACTGGAGAAACGTTTCCTTGAAACTCCTCTGCTGTGCGTTCGTTCACCTAAGAGAGTTGAATCAATGTTGAGATTCAGCGAGTCAGAAACACGTTTCTTCTAGGAGCTGCGTTGGGTATTCCCGAGTGAAAGGGACCACAGGCTGTACAGAGAAATATCTGCTTCTAAAACCAAACCGGAGCTATCTAACTGAATGGTTGTCAATGTGTGCATTCAACTGACAGAGTTAAACTCACTTGTGGATTCAGCGGTTTGCCAACCCTTTCTGTGCAGAATCCCAAAACCGGTATTTCCAGCCCAATGCCGGCATACGTACTAAACAGCAGGAAACTTCGTCTAAAACTCAGGAGAAACGTTTCCTTGAAACTGCTCTGCTGTGCGTTCGTTCACCTAAGAGAGTTAAATCTATGTTGAGCTTCAGCGAGTCAGAAACACGTTTCTTCTAGGAGCTGCGTTGGGATATTACCGAGTGAATGGGACCATAGGCTGTACACACAAAAATCTGCCTCTAAAACCAAAACGGAGCTATCTAACTGAATGGTTGTCAATGTGTGCATTCAACTGACAGAGTTAAACTCACGTGTGGATTCAGTGGTTTGCCAACCCTTTCTGTTCAGAATCCCAAAACAGGTATTTCCAGCCCAATGCCGGCATACGTACTAAACAGCAGGAAACTTCGTCTAAAACACTGGAGAAACGTTTCCTGAAACTGCTCTGCTGTGCATTCGTTCACCAAAGAGAGTTGAATCTATGTTGAGATTCAGCGAGTCAGAAACACGTTTCTTCTAGGAGCTGCGTTGGGATATTCCCGAGTGAAGGGGACCATAAGCTGTACAGAGAAATATCTGCTTCTAAAACCAAAACGGAGCTATCTAAGTGAATGGTTATCAATGTGAGCATTCAACTGACAGAGTTAAACTCACGTGTGGATTCAGCGGTTTGCCAACACTTTCTGTGCAGAATCCCAAAACCAGTATTTCCAGCCCAATGCCGGCATACGTACGAAACAGCAGGAAACTTCGTCTAAAACTCAGGAGAAACGTTTCCTGAAACTGCTCTGCTGTGCATTCGTTCACCAAAGAGAGTTGAATCTATGTTGAGATTCAGCGAGTCAGAAACACGTTTCTTCTAGGAGCTGCGTTGGGATATTCCCGAGTGAATGGGACCATAGGCTGTACAGAGAAATATCTGCTTCTAAAACCAAAACGGAGCTATCTAACTGAATGGTTGTCAATGTGTGCATTCAACTGACAGAGTTAAACTCACGTGTGGATTCAGCGGTTTGCCAACCCTTTCTGTGCAGAATCCCAAAACCGGTATTTCCAGCCCAATGCCGGCATACGTACTAAACAGCAGGAATCTTCGTCTAAAACACTGGAGAAACGTTTCCTTGAAACTCCTCTGCTGTGCGTTCGTTCACCTAAGAGAGTTGAATCAATGTTGAGATTCAGCGAGTCAGAAACACGTTTCTTCTAGGAGCTGCGTTGGGTATTCCCGAGTGAAAGGGACCACAGGCTGTACAGAGAAATATCTGCTTCTAAAACCAAAACGGAGCTATCTAACTGAATGGTTGTCAATGTGTGCATTCAACTGACAGAGTTAAACTCACTTGTGGATTCAGCGGTTTGCCAACCCTTTCTGTGCAGAATCCCAAAACCGGTATTTCCAGCCCAATGCCGGCATACGTACTAAACAGCAGGAAACTTCGTCTAAAACTCAGGAGAAACGTTTCCTTGAAACTGCTCTGCTGTGCGTTCGTTCACCTAAGAGAGTTGAATCTATGTTGAGATTCAGCGAGTCAGAAACACGTTTCTTCTAGGAGCTGCGTTGGGATATTCCCGAGTGAAGGGGACCATAGGGTGTACAGAGAAATATCTGCTTCTAGAACCAAAACGGAGCTATCTAACTGAATGGTTGTCAATGTGCGCATTCAACTGACAGAGTTAAACTCACGTGTGGATTCAGCGGTTTGCCAACCCTTTCTGTGCAGAATCCCAAAACCGGTATTTCCAGCCTAATGCCGGCATACATACTAAACAGCAGGAAACTTCGTCTAAAACTCAGGAGAAACGTTTCCTTGAAACTGCTGTGCTGTGCGTTCGTTCACCTAAGAGAGTTAAATCTATGTTGAGCTTCAGCGAGTCAGAAACACGTTTCTTCTAGGAGCTGCGTTGGGATATTACCGAGTGAATGGGACCATAGGCTGTACACACAAAAATCTGCCTCTAAAACCAAAACGGAGCTATCTAACTGAATGGTTGTCAATGTGTGCATTCAACTGACAGAGTTAAACTCACGTGTGGATTCAGCGGTTTTGCAAACCCTTTCTGTGCAGAATCCCAAAACCGGTATTTCTAGCCCACTGCCAGCAAAAGTACTAAACAGCAGGAACCTTCGTCTAAAACTCAGGAGAAACGTTTCCTTGAAACTGCTCTGCTGTGCGTTCTTTCACCTAAGAGAGTTGAATCTCTGTTGAGATTCAGCGAGTCAGAAACACGTTTCTTCCTGGAGCTGCGCTGGGATATTCCCGAGTGAATGGGACCATAGGCTGTACAGAGAAATATCTGCTTCTAAAACCAAAACGGAGCTATCTAACTGAATGGTTGTCAATGTGTGCATTCAACTGACAGAGTTAAACTCACGTGTGGATTCAGCGGTTTGCAAACCCTTTCTGTGCAGAATCCCAAAACCGGTATTTCCAACCCAATGCCGGCATACGTACTAAACAGCAGTAAACTTCTTCTAAAACACAGGGGAAACGTTTACTTGAAACTGCTCTGCTGTGCGTTCGTTCACCTAACAGAGTTGAATCTCTGTTGAGATTCAGCGAGTCAGAAACACGTTTCTTCTAGGAGCTGCGTTGGGATATTCCCGAGTGAATGGGACCATAGGCTGTACAGAGAAATATCTGCTTCTAAAACCAAAACGGAGCTATCTAACTGAATGGTTGTCAATGTGTGCATTCAACTGACAGAGTTAAACTCACGTGTGGATTCAGCGGTTTGCCAACCCTTTCTGTGCAGAATCCCAAAACCGGTATTTCCAGCCCAATGCCGGCATACGTACTAAACAGCAGGAATCTTCGTCTAAAACACTGGAGAAACGTTTCCTTGAAACTCCTCTGCTGTGCGTTCGTTCACCTAAGAGAGTTGAATCAATGTTGAGATTCAGCGAGTCAGAAACACGTTTCTTCTAGGAGCTGCGTTGGGTATTCCCGAGTGAAAGGGACCACAGGCTGTACAGAGAAATATCTGCTTCTAAAACCAAAACGGAGCTATCTAACTGAATGGTTGTCAATGTGTGCATTCAACTGACAGAGTTAAACTCACTTGTGGATTCAGCGGTTTGCCAACCCTTTCTGTGCAGAATCCCAAAACCGGTATTTCCAGCCCAATGCCGGCATACGTACTAAACAGCAGGAAACTTCGTCTAAAACTCAGGAGAAACGTTTCCTTGAAACTGCTCTGCTGTGCGTTCGTTCACCTAAGAGAGTTGAATCTATGTTGAGATTCAGCGAGTCAGAAACACGTTTCTTCTAGGAGCTGCGTTGGGATATTCCCGAGTGAAGGGGACCATAGGGTGTACAGAGAAATATCTGCTTCTAGAACCAAAACGGAGCTATCTAACTGAATGGTTGTCAATGTGCGCATTCAACTGACAGAGTTAAACTCACGTGTGGATTCAGCGGTTTGCCAACCCTTTCTGTGCAGAATCCCAAAACCGGTATTTCCAGCCTAATGCCGGCATACATACTAAACAGCAGGAAACTTCGTCTAAAACTCAGGAGAAACGTTTCCTTGAAACTGCTGTGCTGTGCGTTCGTTCACCTAAGAGAGTTAAATCTATGTTGAGCTTCAGCGAGTCAGAAACACGTTTCTTCTAGGAGCTGCGTTGGGATATTACCGAGTGAATGGGACCATAGGCTGTACACACAAAAATCTGCCTCTAAAACCAAAACGGAGCTATCTAACTGAATGGTTGTCAATGTGTGCATTCAACTGACAGAGTTAAACTCACGTGTGGATTCAGCGGTTTTGCAAACCCTTTCTGTGCAGAATCCCAAAACCGGTATTTCTAGCCCACTGCCAGCAAAAGTACTAAACAGCAGGAACCTTCGTCTAAAACTCAGGAGAAACGTTTCCTTGAAACTGCTCTGCTGTGCGTTCTTTCACCTAAGAGAGTTGAATCTCTGTTGAGATTCAGCGAGTCAGAAACACGTTTCTTCCTGGAGCTGCGCTGGGATATTCCCGAGTGAATGGGACCATAGGCTGTACAGAGAAATATCTGCTTCTAAAACCAAAACGGAGCTATCTAACTGAATGGTTGTCAATGTGTGCATTCAACTGACAGAGTTAAACTCACGTGTGGATTCAGCGGTTTGCAAACCCTTTCTGTGCAGAATCCCAAAACCGGTATTTCCAACCCAATGCCGGCATACGTACTAAACAGCAGTAAACTTCTTCTAAAACACAGGGGAAACGTTTACTTGAAACTGCTCTGCTGTGCGTTCGTTCACCTAACAGAGTTGAATCTCTGTTGAGATTCAGCGAGTCAGAAACACGTTTCTTCTAGGAGCTGCGTTGGGATATTCCCGAGTGAATGGGACCATAGGCTGTACAGAGAAATATCTGCTTCTAAAACCAAAACGGAGCTATCTAACTGAATGGTTATCAATGTGTGCATTCAACTGACAGAGTTAAACTGACGTGTGGATTCAGCGGTTTGCAAACCCTTTCTGTGCAGAATCCCAAAACCGGTATTTCCAGCCCAATGCTGGCATACGTACTAAACAGCAGGAAACTTCGTCTAAAACTCAGGAGAAACGTTTCCTTGAAACTGCTCTGCTGTGCGTTCGTTCACCTAAGAGAGTTGAATCTATGTTGAGATTCAGCGAGTCAGAAACACGTTTCTTCTAGGAGCTGCGTTGGGATATACCCGAGTGAATGGGACCATAGGCTGTACAGAGAAATATCTGCTTCTAAAACCAAAACGGAGCTATCTAACTGAATGGTTGTCAATGTGTGCATTCAACTGACAGAGTTAAACTCACGTGTGGATTCAGCGGTTTGCCAACCCTTTCTGTGCAGAATCCCAAAACCGGTATTTCCAGCCCAATGCCGGCATACGTACGAAACAGCAGGAAACTTCGTCTAAAACTCAGGAGAAACGTTTCCTTGAAACTGCTATGCTGTGCGTTCGTTCACCTAAGAGAGCTGAATCTATGTTGAGATTCAGCGAGTCAGAAACACGTTTCTTCTAGGAGCTGCGTTGGGATATTCCCGAGTGAATGGGACCATAGGCTGTACAGACAAATATCTGCTTCTAAAACCAAAACGGAGCTATCTAACTGAATGGTTGCCAATGTGTGCATTCAACTGACAGAGTTAAACTGACGTGTGGATTCAGCGGTTTGCAAACCCTTTCTGTGCAGAATCCCAAAACCGGTATTTCCAGCCCAATGCCGGCATACGTACTAAACAGCAGGAAACTTCGTCTAAAACTCAGGAGAAACGTTTCCTTGAAACTGCTCTGCTGTGCGTTCGTTCACCTAAGAGAGTTGAATCTGTGTTGAGATTCAGCGAGTCAGAAACACGTTTCTTCTAGGAGCTGCGTTGGGATATACCCGAGTGAATGGGACCATAGGCTGTACAGAGAAATATCTGCTTCTAAAACCAAAACGGAAATATCTAACTGAATGGTTGTCAATGTGTGCATTCAACTGACAGAGTTAAACTCTCGTGTGGATTCAGCGGTTTGGCAACCCTTTCTGTGCAGAATCCCAAAACCGGTATTGCCAGCCCAATGCCGGCATACGTACGAAACAGCAGGAAACTTCGTCTAAAACTGAGGAGAAACGTTTCCTTGAAACTGCTATGCTGTGCGTTCGTTCACCTAAGAGAGCTGAATCTATGTTGAGATTCAGCGAGTCAGAAACACGTTTCTTCTCGGAGCTGCGTTGGGATATTCCCGAATGAATGGGATCATAGGCTGTACAGAGAAATATCTGCTTCTAAAACCAAAACGGAGCTATCTAACTGAATGGTTGCCAATGTGTGCATTCAACTGACAGAGTTAAACTCACGTGTGGATTCAGCGGTTTGCCAACACTTTCTGTGCAGAATCCCAAAACCGGTATTTCCAGCCCAATGCCGGCATATGTACTAAACAGCAGGAAACTTAGTCTAAAACACTGGAGAAACGTTTCCTTGAAACTGCTCTGCTGTGCGTTCGTTCACCTAAGAGAGTTGAATCAATGTTGAGATTCAGCGAGTCAGAAACACGTTTCTTCTAGGAGCTGCGTTGGGATATTCCCGAGTGAAAGGGACCATAGGCTGTACAGAGAAATATCTGCTTCTAAAACCAAAACGGAGCTATCTAACTGAATGGTTGTCAATGTGTGCATTCAACTGACAGAGTTAAACTCACGTGTGGATTCAGCGGATTGCCAACCCTTTCTGTGCAGAATCACAAAACCGGTATTTCCAGCCCAATGCCGGCATACGTACTAAACAGCAGGAAACTTCGTCTAAAACTCAGGAGAAACCTTTCCTTGAAACTGCTCTGCTGTGCGTTCATTCACCTAAGAGAGTTGAATCTATGTTGAGATTCAGCGAGTCAGAAACACGTTTCTTCTAGGAGCTGCGTTGGGATATTCCCGAATGAAGGGGACCATAGGCTGTACAGAGAAATATCTGCTTCTAGAACCAAAACGGAGCTATCTAACTGAATGGTTGTCAATGTGCGCATTCAACTGACAGAGTTAAACTCACGTGTGGATTCAGCGGTTTGCCAACCCTTTCTGTGCAGAATCCCAAAACCGGCATTTCCAGCCCAATGCCGGCATACGTACTAAACAGCAGGAAACTTCGTCTAAAACTCAGGAGAAACGTTTCCTTGAAACTGCTCTGCTGTGTGTTCGTTCACCAAAGAGAGTTGAATCTATGTTGAGATTCAGCGAGTCAGAAACACGTTTCTTCTAGGAGCTGCGTTGGGATATTCCCGAGTGAATGGAACCATAGGCTGTACAGAGAAATATCTGCTTCTAAAACCAAAACGGAGCTATCTAACTGAATGGCTGTCAATGTGTGCATTCAACTGACAGAGATAAACTCACGTGTGGATTCAGCGGTTTGCCAACCCTTTCTGTGCAGAATCCCAAAACCGGTATTTCCAGCCCAATGCCGGCATACGTACTAAACAGCAGGAAACTTCGTCTAAAACTCAGGAGAAACGTTTCCTTGAAACTGCTCTGCTGTGCGTTCGTTCACCTAAGAGAGTTGAATCTATGTTGAGATTCAGCGAGTCAGAAACACGTTTCTTCTAGGAGCTGCGTTGGGATATACCCGAGTGAATGGGACCATAGGCTGTACAGAGAAATATCTGCTTCTAAAACCAAAACGGAAATATCTAACTGAATGGTTGTCAATGTGTGCATTCAACTGACAGAGTTAAACTCTCGTGTGGATTCAGCGGTTTGCCAACCCTTTCTGTGCAGAATCCCAAAACCGGTATTGCCAGCCCAATGCCGGCATACGTACGAAACAGCAGGAAACTTCGTCTAAAACTGAGGAGAAACGTTTCCTTGAAACTGCTATGCTGTGCGTTCGTTCACCTAAGAGAGTTGAATCTATGTTGAGATTCAGCGAGTCAGAAACACGTTTCTTCTCGGAGCTGCGTTGGGATATTCCCGAATGAATGGGATCATAGGCTGTACAGAGAAATATCTGCTTCTAAAACCAAAACGGAGCTATCTAACTGAATGGTTGTCAATGTGTGCATTCAACTGACAGAGTTAAACTCACGTGTGGATTCAGCGGTTTGCCAACACTTTCTGTGCAGAATCCCAAAACCGGTATTTCCAGCCCAATGCCGGCATATGTACTAAACAGCAGGAAACTTAGTCTAAAACACTGGAGAAACGTTTCCTTGAAACTGCTCTGCTGTGCGTTCGTTCACCTAAGAGAGTTGAATCAATGTTGAGATTCAGCGAGTCAGAAAAACGTTTCTTCTAGGAGCTGCGTTGGGATATTCCCGAGTGAAAGGGACCATAGGCTGTACAGAGAAATATCTGCTTCTAAAACCAAAACGGAGCTATCTAACTGAATGGTTGTCAATGTGTGCATTCAACTGACAGAGTTAAACTCACGTGTGGATTCAGCGGATTGCCAACCCTTTCTGTGCAGAATCACAAAACCGGTATTTCCAGCCCAATGCCGGCATACGTACTAAACAGCAGGAAACTTCGTCTAAAACTCAGGAGAAACCTTTCCTTGAAACTGCTCTGCTGTGCGTTCGTTCACCTAAGAGAGTTGAATCTATGTTGAGATTCAGCGAGTCAGAAACACGTTTCTTCTAGGAGCTGCGTTGGGATATTCCCGAATGAAGGGGACCATAGGCTGTACAGAGAAATATCTGCTTATAGAACCAAAACGGAGCTATCTAACTGAATGGTTGTCAATGTGCGCATTCAACTGACAGAGTTAAACTCACGTGTGGATTCAGCGGTTTGCCAACCCTTTCTGTGCAGAATCCCAAAACCGGCATTTCCAGCCCAATGCCGGCATACGTACTAAACAGCAGGAAACTTCGTCTAAAACTCAGGAGAAACGTTTCCTTGAAACTGCTCTGCTGTGTGTTCGTTCACCAAAGAGAGTTGAATCTATGTTGAGATTCAGCGAGTCAGAAACACGTTTCTTCTAGGAGCTGCGTTGGGATATTCCCGAGTGAATGGAACCATAGGCTGTACAGAGAAATATCTGCTTCTAAAACCAAAACGGAGCTATCTAACTGAATGGTTGTCAATGTGTGCATTCAACTGACAGAGTTAAACTCACGTGTGGATTCAGCGGTTTGCCAACCCTTTCTGTGCAGAATCCCAAAACCGGTATTTCCAGCCCAATGCCGGCATACGTACTAAACAGCAGGAAACTTCGTCTAAAACTCAGGAGAAACGTTTCCTTGAAACTGCTCTGCTGTGCGTTCGTTCACCTAAGAGAGTTGAATCTATGTTGAGATTCAGCGAGTCAGAAACACGTTTCTTCTAGGAGCTGCGTTGGGATATTCCCGAGTGAAGGGGACCATAGGCTGTACAGAGAAATATCTGCTTCTAAAACCAAAACGGAGCTATCTAACTGAATGGTTGTCAATGTGCGCATTCAACTGACAGAGTTAAGCTCACGTGCGGATTCAGCGGTTTGCCAACCCTTTCTGTGCAGAATCCCAAAACCGGTATTTCCAGCCCAATGCCGGCATACATACTAAACAGCAGGAAACTTCGTCTAAAACTCAGGAGAAACGTTTCCTTGAAACTGCTGTGCTGTGCGTTCGTTCACCTAAGAGAGTTAAATCTATGTTGAGCTTCAGCGAGTCAGAAACACGTTTCTTCTAGGAGCTGCGTTGGGACATTCCCGAGTGAATGGGACCATAGGCTGTACACACAAATATCTGCTTCTAAAACCAAAACGGAGCTATCTAACTGAATGGTTGTCAATGTGTGCATTCAACTGACAGAGTTAAACTCACGTGTGGATTCAGCGGTTTGCCAACCCTTTCTGTGCAGAATCCCAAAACCGGTATTTCCAGCCCAATGCCGGCATACGTACTAAACAGCAGGAAACTTCGTCTAAAACTCAGGAGAAACGTTTCCTTGAAACTGCTCTGCTGTGCGTTCGTTCACCTAAGAGAGTTGAATCTATGTTGAGATTCAGCGAGTCAGAAACACGTTTCTTCTAGGAGCTGCGTTGGGATATTCCCGAGTGAAGGGGACCATAGGCTGTACAGAGAAATATCTGCTTCTAAAACCAAAACGGAGCTATCTAACTGAATGGTTGTCAATGTGCGCATTCAACTGACAGAGTTAAGCTCACGTGCGGATTCAGCGGTTTGCCAACCCTTTCTGTGCAGAATCCCAAAACCGGTATTTCCAGCCCAATGCCGGCATACATACTAAACAGCAGGAAACTTCGTCTAAAACTCAGGAGAAACGTTTCCTTGAAACTGCTGTGCTGTGCGTTCGTTCACCTAAGAGAGTTAAATCTATGTTGAGCTTCAGCGAGTCAGAAACACGTTTCTTCTAGGAGCTGCGTTGGGACATTCCCGAGTGAATGGGACCATAGGCTGTACACACAAATATCTGCTTCTAAAACCAAAACGGAGCTATCTAACTGAATGGTTGTCAATGTGTGCATTCAACTGACAGAGTTAAACTCACGTGTGGATTCAGCGGTTTTGCAAACCCTTTCTGTGCAGAATCCCAAAACCGGTATTTCTAGCCCACTGCCAGCATACGTACTAAACAGCAGGAACCTTCGTCTAAAACTCAGGAGAAACGTTTCCTTGAAACTGCTCTGCTGTGCGTTCTTTCACCTAAGAGAGTTGAATCTCTGTTGAGATTCAGCGAGTCAGAAACACGTTTCTTCCTGGAGCTGCGTTGGGATATTCCCGAGTGAATGGGACCATAGGCTGTACAGAGAAATATCTGCTTCTAAAACCAAAACGGAGCTATCTAACTGAATGGTTGTCAATGTGTGCATTCAACTGACAGAGTTAAACTCACATGTGGATTCAGCGGTTTGCAAACCCTTTCTGTGCAGAATCCCAAAACCGGTATTTCCAGCCCAATGCCGGCATACGTACTAAACAGCAGGAAACTTCGTCTAAAACTCAGGAGAAACGTTTCCTTGAAACAGCTCTGCTGTGCGTTCGTTCACCTAAGAGAGTTGAATCTATGTTGAGATTCAGCGAGTCAGAAACACGTTTCTTCTTGGAGCTGCGTTGGGATATTCCCGAGTGAAGGGGACCATAGGCTGTACAGAGAAATATCTGCTTCTAGAACCAAAACGGAGCTATCTAACCGAATGGTTGTCAATGTGCGCATTCAGCTGACAGAGTTAAACTCACGTGTGGATTCAGCGGTTTGCCCACCCTTTCTGTGCAGAATCCCAAAACCGGTATTTCCAGCCCAATGCCGGCATACGTACTAAACAGCAGGAAACTTCGTCTAAAACTCAGGAGAAACGTTTCCTTGAAACTGCTCTGCTGTGCGTTCGTTCACCTAAGAGAGTTGAATCTATGTTGAGATTCAGCGAGTCAGAAACACGTTTCTTCTAGGAGCTGCGTTGCGATATTCCCGAGTGAATGGGACCATAGGCTGTACAGACAAATATCTGCTTCTAAAACCACAACGGAGCTATCTAACTGAATGGTTGTCAATGTGTGCATTCAACTGACAGAGTTAAACTCACGTGTTGATTCAGCGGTTTGCCAACCCTTTCTGTGCAGAATCCCAAAACCGGTATTTCCAGCCCAATGCCGGCATACGTACTAAACAGCAGGAAACTTCGTCTAAAACTCAGGAGAAACGTTTCCTTGAAACTGCTCTGCTGTGCGTTCATTCACCTAAGAGAGTTGAATCTATGTTGAGATTCAGCGAGTCAGAAACACGTTTCTTCGAGGAGCTGCGTTGGGATATTCCCGAGTGAAAGGGACCGTAGGCTGTACGGAGAAATATCTGCTTCTAAAACCAAAACGGAGCTATCTAACTGAATGGTTGTCAATGTGTGCATTCAACTGACAGAGTTAAACTCACGTGTGGATTCAGCGGTTTGCCAACCCTTTCTGTGCAGAATCCCAAAACCGGTATTTCCAGCCCAATGCCGGCATACGTACTAAACAGCAGGAAACTTCGTCTAAAACTCAGGAGAAACGTTTCCTTGAAACTGCTCTGCTGTGCGTTCGTTCACCTAAGAGAGTTGAAACTATGCTGAGTTTCAGCGAGTCAGAAACACGTTTCTTCTAGGAGCTGCGTTGGGATATTCCCGAGTGAATGGGACCATAGGCTGTACAGACAAATATCTGCTTCTAAAACCAAAAGGGAGCTATCTAGCTGAATGGTTGTCAATGTGTGCATTCAACTGACAGAGTTAAACTCACGTGTGGATTCAGCGGTTTGCCAACCCTTTCTGTGCAGAATCCCAAAACCGGTATTTCCAGCCCAATGCCGGCATACATACTAAACAGCAGGAAACTTCGTCTAAAACTCAGGAGAAACGTTTCCTTGAAACTGCTGTGCTGTGCGTTCGTTCACCTAAGAGAGTTAAATCTATGTTGAGCTTCAGCGAGTCAGAAACACGTTTCTTCTAGGAGCTGCGTTGGGACATTCCCGAGTGAATGGGACCATAGGCTGTACACACAAATATCTGCTTCTAAAACCAAAACGGAGCTATCTAACTGAATGGTTGTCAATGTGTGCATTCAACTGACAGAGTTAAACTCACGTGTGGATTCAGCGGTTTTGCAAACCCTTTCTGTGCAGAATCCCAAAACCGGTATTTCAAGCCCACTGCCAGCATACGTACTAAACAGCAGGAACCTTCGTCTAAAACTCAGGAGAAACGTTTCCTTGAAACTGCTCTGCTGTGCGTTCTTTCACCTAAGAGAGTTGAATCTCTGTTGAGATTCAGCGAGTCAGAAACACGTTTCTTCCTGGAGCTGCGTTGGGATATTCCCGAGTGAATGGGACCATAGGCTGTACAGAGAAATATCTGCTTCTAAAACCAAAACGGAGCTATCTAACTGAATGGTTGTCAATGTGTGCATTCAACTGACAGAGTTAAACTCACATGTGGATTCAGCGGTTTGCAAACCCTTTCTGTGCAGAATCCCAAAACCGATATTTCCAGCCCAATGCCGGCATACGTACTAAACAGCAGGAAACTTCGTCTAAAACTCAGGAGAAACGTTTCCTTGAAACAGCTCTGCTGTGCGTTCGTTCACCTAAGAGAGTTGAATCTATGTTGAGATTCAGCGAGTCAGAAACACGTTTCGTCTTGGAGCTGCGTTGGGATATTCCCGAGTGAAGGGGACCATAGGCTGTACAGAGAAATATCTGCTTCTAGAACCAAAACGGAGCTATCTAACCGAATGGTTGTCAATGTGCGCATTCAGCTGACAGAGTTAAACTCACGTGTGGATTCAGCGGTTTGCCCACCCTTTCTGTGCAGAATCCCAAAACCGGTATTTCCAGCCCAATGCCGGCATACGTACTAAACAGCAGGAAACTTCGTCTAAAACTCAGGAGAAACGTTTCCTTGAAACTGCTCTGCTGTGCGTTCGTTCACCTAAGAGAGTTGAATCTATGTTGAGATTCAGCGAGTCAGAAACACGTTTCTTCTAGGAGCTGCGTTGCGATATTCCCGAGTGAATGGGACCATAGGCTGTACAGACAAATATCTGCTTCTAAAACCACAACGGAGCTATCTAACTGAATGGTTGTCAATGTGTGCATTCAACTGACAGAGTTAAACTCACGTGTGGATTCAGCGGTTTGCCAACCCTTTCTGTGCAGAATCCCAAAACCGGTATTTCCAGCCCAATGCCGGCATACGTACTAAACAGCAGGAAACTTCGTCTAAAACTCAGGAGAAACGTTTCCTTGAAACTGCTCTGCTGTGCGTTCATTCACCTAAGAGAGTTGAATCTATGTTGAGATTCAGCGAGTCAGAAACACGTTTCTTCGAGGAGCTGCGTTGGGATATTCCCGAGTGAAAGGGACCGTAGGCTGTACGGAGAAATATCTGCTTCTAAAACCAAAACGGAGCTATCTAACTGAATGGTTGTCAATGTGTGCATTCAACTGACAGAGTTAAACTCACGTGTGGATTCAGCGGTTTGCCAACCCTTTCTGTGCAGAATCCCAAAACCGGTATTTCCAGCCCAATGCCGGCATACGTACTAAACAGCAGGAAACTTCGTCTAAAACACTGGAGAAACGTTTCCTTGAAACTGCTCTGCTGTGCGTTCGTTCACCTAAGAGAGTTGAATCTATGTTGAGATTCAGCGAGTCAGAAACACGTTTCTTCTAGGAGCTGCGTTGGGATATTCCCGAGTGAAGGGGACCATAGGCTGTACAGAGAAATATCTGCTTCTAGAACCAAAACGGAGCTATCTAACCGAATGGTTGTCACTGTGCGCATTCAACCGACAGAGTTAAACTCACGTGTGGATTCAGCGGTTTGCCAACCCTTTCTGTGCAGAATCCCAAAACCGGTATTGCCAGCCCAATGCCGGCATACGTACGAAACAGCAGGAAACTTCGTCTAAAACTCAGGAGAAACGTTTCCTTGAAACTGCTCTGCTGTGCGATCGTTCACCTAAGAGAGCTGAATCTACGTTGAGATTCAGCGAGTCAGAAACACGTTTCTTCTAGGAGCTGCGTTGGGATATTCCCGAGTGAATGGGACCATAGGCTGTACAGAGAAATATCTGCTTCTAAAACCAAAACGTAGCTATCTAACTGAATGGTTGTCAATGTGTGCATTCAACTGACAGAGTTAAACTCACGTGTGGATTCAGCGGTTTGCCAAACCTTTCTGTGCAGAATCCCAAAACCGGTATTTCCAGCCCAATGCCGGCATACGTACTAAACAGCAGGAAACTTCGTCTAAAACTCAGGAGAAACGTTTCCTTGAAACTGCTCTGCTGTGTGTTCCTTCACCAAAGAGAGTTGAATCCATGTTGAGATTCAGCGAGTCAGAAACACGTGTCTTCTAGGAGCTGCGTTGGGATATTCCCGAGTGAATGGGACCATAGGCTGTACAGAGAAATATCTGCTTCTAAAACCAAAACGGAGCTATCTAACTGAATGGTTGTCAATGTGTGCATTCAACTGACAGAGTTAAACTCACGTGTGGATTCAGCGGTTTGCAAACCCATTCTGTGCAGAATCCCGAAACCGGTATTTCCAGCCCAATGCCGGCATACGTACGAAACAGCAGGAAACTTCGTCTAAAACTCAGGAGAAACGTTTCCTTGACACTGCTCTGCTGTGCGTTCATTCACCTAAGAGAGTTGAATCTATGTTGAGATTCAGCGAGTCAGAAACACGTTTCTTCGAGGAGCTGCGTTGGGATATTCCCGAGTGAAAGGGACCATAGGCTGTACAGAGGAATATCTGCTTCTAAAACCAAAACGGAGCTATGTAACTGAATGGTTGTCAATGTGTGCATTCAACTGACAGAGTTAAACTCACGTGTGGATTCAGTGGTTTGCCAACCCTTTCTGTGCAGAATCCCAAAACAGGTATTTCCAGCCCAATGCCGGCATACGTACTAAACAGCAGGAAACTTCGTCTAAAACTCAGGAGAAACGTTTCCTTGAAACTGCTCTGCTGTGCGTTCGTTCACCTAAGAGAGTTGAATCTACGTTGAGATTCAGCGAGTCAGAAACACGTTTCTTCTTGGAGCTGCGTTGGGATATTCCCGAGTGAAGGGGACCATAGGCTGTACAGAGAAATATCTGCTTCTAGAACCAAAACGGAGCTATCTAACCGAATGGTTGTCAATGTGCGCATTCAACTGACAGAGTTAAACTCACGTGTGGATTCAGCGGTTTGTCAACCCTTTCTGTGCAGAATCCCAAAACCGGTATTTCCAGCCCAATGCCGGCATACGTACTAAACAGCAGGAAACTTCGTCTAAAACTCAGGAGAAACGTTTCCTTGAAACTACTCTGCTGTGCGTTCGTTCACCTAAGAGAGTTGAACCTATGTTGAGATTCAGCGAGTCAGAAACACGTTTCTTCTTGGAGCTGCGTTGGGATATTCCCGAGTGAAGGGGACCATAGGCTGTACAGAGAAATATCTGCTTCTAGAACCAAAACGGAGCTATCTAACCGAATGGTTGTCAATGTGTGCATTCAACTGACAGAGTTAAACTCACGTGTGGATTCAGCGGTTTGTCAACCCTTTCTGTGCAGAATCCCAAAACCGGTATTTCCAGCCCAATGCCGGCATACGTACTAAACAGCAGGAAACTTCGTCTAAAACTCAGGAGAAACGTTTCCTTGAAACTGCTCTGCTGTGCGTTCGTTCACCTAAGAGAGTTGAACCTATGTTGAGATTCAGCGAGTCAGAAACACGTTTCTTCTTGGAGCTGCGTTGGGATATTCCCGAGTGAATGGGACCATAGGCTGTACAGAGAAATATCTGCTTCTAAAACCAAAACGGAGCTATCTAACTGAATGGTTGTCAATGTGCACATTCAACTGACAGAGTTAAACTCACGTGTGGATTCAGCGGTTTGCCAACCCTTTCTGTGCAGAATCCCAAAACCGGTATTTCCAGCCCAATGCCGGCATACGTACTATACAGCAGGAAACTTCGTCTAAAACACTGGAGAAACGTTTCCTTGAAACTGCTGTGCTGTGCGTTCGTTCACCTAAGAGAGTTGAATTAATGTTGAGATTCAGCGAGTCAGAAACACGTTTCTTCTAGGAGCTGCGTTGGGTATTCCCGAGTGAAAGGGACCATAGGCTGTACAGAGAAATATCTGCTTCTAAAACCAAAACGGAGCTATCTAACTGAATGGTTGTCAATGTGTGCATTCAACTAACAGAGTTAAACTCACGTGTGGATTCAGCGGTTTGCCCACCCATTCTGTGCAGAATCCCAAAACCGGTATTTCCAGCCCAATGCCGGCATACGTACTAAACAGCAGGAAACTTCGTCTAAAACTCAGGAGAAACGTTTCCTTGAAACTGCTCTGCTGTGCGTTCGTTCACCTAAGAGAGTTGAATCTATGTTGAGATTCAGCGAGTCAGAAACTCGTTTCTTCTAGGAGCTGCGTTGGGATATTCCCGAGTGAAGGGGACCATAGGCTGTACAGAGAAATATCTGCTTCTAAAACCAAAACGGAGCTATCTAACTGAATGGTTGTCAATGTGCGCATTCAACTGACAGAGTTAAACTCACGTGTGGATTCAGCGGTTTGCCAACCCTTTCTGTGCAGAATCCCAAAACCGGTATTTCCAGCCCAATGCCGGCATACGTACTAAACAGCAGGAAACTTCGTCTAAAACTCAGGAGAAACGTTTCCTGAAACTGCTCTGCTGTGCATTGGTTCACCAAAGAGAGTTGAATCTATGTTGAGATTCAGCGAGTCAGAAACACGTTTCTTCTAGGAGCTGCGTTGGGATATTCCCGAGTGAAGGGGACCATAGTCTGTACAGAGAAATATCTGCTTCTAAAACCAAAACGGAGCTATCTAAGTGAATGGTTATCAATGTGTGCATTCAGCTGACAGAGTTAAACTCACGTGTGGATTCAGCGGTTTGCAAACCCTTTCTGTGCAGAATCCCAAAACCGGTATTTCCAGCCCAATGCCGGCATACGTACGAAACAGCAGGAAACTTCGTCTAAAACTCAGGAGAAACGTTTCCTGGAACTGCTCTGCTGTGCATTCGTTCACCAAAGAGAATTGAATCTATGTTGAGATTCAGCGAGTCAGAAACACGTTTCTTCTAGGAGCTGCGTTGGGATATTCCCGAGTGAATTTGACCATAGGATGTACAGAGAAATATCTGCTTCTAAAACCAAAACGGAGCTATCTAACTGAATGGTTGTCAATGTGTGCATTCAACTGACAGAGTTAAACTCACGTGTGGATTCAGCGGTTTGCCAACCCTTTCTGTGCAGAATCCCAAAACCGGTATTTCCAGCCCAATGCCGGCATACGTACTAAACAGCAGGAAACTTCGTCTAAAACTCAGGAGAAACGTTTCCTTGAAACTGCTCTGCTGTGCGTTCGTTCACCTAAGAGAGTTGAAACTATGTTGAGATTCAGCGAGTCAGAAACACGTTTCTTCGAGGAGCTGCGTTGGGATATTCCCGAGTGAAAGGGACCGTAGGCTGTACGGAGAAATATCTGCTTCTAAAACCAAAACGGAGCTATCTAACTGAATGGTTGTCAATGTGTGCATTCAACTGACAGAGTTAAACTCACGTGTGGATTCAGCGGTTTGCCAACCCTTTCTGTGCAGAATCCCAAAACCTGTATTTCCAGCCCAATGCCGGCATACGTACTAAACAGCAGGAAACTTCGTCTAAAACTCAGGAGAAACGTTTCCTTGAAACTGCTCTGCTGTGCGTTCGTTCACCTAAGAGAGTTGAATCTATGTTGAGATTCAGCGAGTCAGAAACACGTTTCTTCTAGGAGCTGCGTTGGGATATTCCCGAGTGAAGGGGACCATAGGCTGTACAGAGAAATATCTGCTTCTAGAACCAAAACGGAGCTATCTAACCGAATGGTTGTCACTGTGCGCATTCAACCGACAGAGTTAAACTCACGTGTGGATTCAGCGGTTTGCCAACCCTTTCTGTGCAGAATCCCAAAACCGGTATTGCCAGCCCAATGCCGGCATACGTACGAAACAGCAGGAAACTTCGTCTAAAACTCAGGAGAAACGTTTCCTTGAAACTGCTCTGCTGTGCGTTCGTTCACCTAAGAGAGCTGAATCTACGTTGAGATACAGCGAGTCAGAAACACGTTTCTTCTAGGAGCTGCGTTGGGATATTCCCGAGTGAATGGGACCATAGGCTGTACAGAGAAATATCTGCTTCTAAAACCAAAACGGAGCTATCTAACTGAATGGTTATCAATGTGTGCATTCAACTGACAGAGTTAAACTCACATGTGGTTTCAGCGGTTTGCAAACCCTTTCTGTGCAGAATCCCAAAACCGGTATTTCCAGCCCAATGCCGGCATACGTACGAAACAGCAGGAAACTTCGTCTAAAACTCAGGAGAAACGTTTCCTTGAAACTGCTATGCTGTGCGTTCGTTCACCTAAGAGAGCTGAATCTATGTTGAGATTCAGCGAGTCAGAAACACGTTTCTTCTAGGAGCTGCGTTGGGATATTCCCGAGTGAATGGGACCATAGGCTGTACAGAGAAATATCTGCTTCTAAAACCAAAACGGAGCTATCTAACTGAATGGTTATCAATGTGTGCATTCAACTGACAGAGTTAAACTCACGTGTGGATTCAGCGGTTTGCCAACCCTTTCTGTGCAGAATCCCAAAACCGGTATTTCCAGCCCAATGCCGGCATACGTACTAAACAGCAGGAAACTTCGTCTAAAACTCAGGAGAAACGTTTCCTTGAAACTGCTCTGCTGTGCGTTCGTTCACCTAAGAGAGTTGAATCTATGTTGAGATTCAGCGAGTCAGAAACACGTTTCTTCTAGGAGCTGCGTTGGGTATTCCCGAGTGAAAGGGACCATAGGCTGTACAGAGAAATATCTGCTTCTAAAACCAAAACGGAGCTATCTAACTGAATGGTTGTCAATGTGTGCATTCAACTGACAGAATTAAACTCACATGTGGATTCAGCGGTTTGCAAACCCTTTCTGTGCAGAATCCCAAAACCGGTATTTCCAGCCCAATTCCGGCATACGTACTAAACAGCAGTAAACTTCTTCTAAAACACAGGAGAAACGTTTCCTTGAAACTGCTCTGCTGTGCGTTCGTTCACCTAACAGAGTTGAATCTATGTTGAGATTCAGCGAGTCAGAAACACGTTTCTTCTAGGAGCTGCGTTGGGATATTCCCGAGTGAATGGGACTATAGGCTGTACAGAGAAATATCTGCTTCTAAAACCAAAACGGAGCTATCTAACTGAATGGTTATCAATGTGTGCATTCAACTGACAGCGTTAAACTCACATGTGGATTCAGCGGTTTGCAAACCCTTTCTGTGCAGAATCCCAAAACCGGTATTTCCAGCCCAATGCCGGCATACGTACTAAACAGCAGGAAACTTCGTCTAAAACTCAGGAGAAACGTTTCCTTGAAACTGCTCTGCTGTGCGTTCGTTCACCTAAGAGAGTTGAACCTATGTTGAGATTCAGCGAGTCAGAAACACGTTTCTTCTTGGAGCTGCGTTGGGATATTCCCGAGTGAAGGGGACCATAGGATGTACAGAGAAATATCTGCTTCTAAAACCAAAACGGAGCTATCTAACTGAATGGTTGTCAATGTGTGCATTCAACTGACAGAGTTAAACTCACGTGTGGATTCAGCGGTTTGCCAACCCTTTCTGTGCAGAATCCCAAAACCGGTATTTCCAGCCCAATGCCGGCATACGTACTAAACAGCAGGAAACTTCGTCTAAAACTCAGGAGAAACGTTTCCTTGAAACTGCTCTGCTGTGCGTTCATTCACCTAAGAGAGTTGAATCTATGTTGAGATTCAGCGAGTCAGAAACACGTTTCTTCGAGGAGCTGCGTTGGGATATTCCCGAGTGAAAGGGACCGTAGGCTGTACGGAGAAATATCTGCTTCTAAAACCAAAACGGAGCTATCTAACTGAATGGTTGTCAATGTGTGCATTCAACTGACAGAGTTAAACTCACGTGTGGATTCAGCGGTTTGCCAACCCTTTCTGTGCAGAATCCCAAAACCGGTATTTCCAGCCCAATGCCGGCATACGTACTAAACAGCAGGAAACTTCGTCTAAAACTCAGGAGAAACGTTTCCTTGAAACTGCTCTGCTGTGCGTTCGTTCAACTAAGAGAGTTGAATCTATGTTGAGATTCAGCGAGTCAGAAACACGTTTCTTCTAGGAGCTGCGTTGGGATATTCCCGAGTGAAGGGGACCATAGGCTGTACAGAGAAATATCTGCTTCTAGAACCAAAACGGAGCTATCTAACCGAATGGTTGTCACTGTGCGCATTCAACCGACAGAGTTAAACTCACGTGTGGATTCAGCGGTTTGCCAACCCTTTCTGTGCAGAATCCCAAAACCGGTATTGCCAGCCCAATGCCGGCATACGTACGAAACAGCAGGAAACTTCGTCTAAAACTCAGGAGAAACGTTTCCTTGAAACTGCTCTGCTGTGCGTTCGTTCACCTAAGAGAGCTGAATCTACGTTGAGATTCAGCGAGTCAGAAACACGTTTCTTCTAGGAGCTGCGTTGGGATATTCCCGAGTGAATGGGACCATAGGCTGTACAGAGAAATATCTGCTTCTAAAACCAAAACGGAGCTATCTAACTGAATGGTTGTCAATGTGTGCATTCAACTGACAGAGTTAAACTCACGTGTGGATTCAGCGGTTTGCCAAACCTTTCTGTGCAGAATCCCAAAACCGGTATTTCCAGCCCAATGCCGGCATACGTACTAAACAGCAGGAAACTTCGTCTAAAACTCAGGAGAAACGTTTCCTTGAAACTGCTCTGCTGTGTGTTCCTTCACCAAAGAGAGTTGAATCTATGTTGAGATTCAGCGAGTCAGAAACACGTGTCTTCTAGGAGCTGCGTTGGGATATTCCCGAGTGAATGGGACCATAGGCTGTACAGAGAAATATCTGCTTCTAAAACCAAAACGGAGCTATCTAACTGAATGGTTGTCAATGTGTGCATTCAACTGACAGAGTTAAACTCACGTGTGGATTCAGCGGTTTGCCAAACCTTTCTGTGCAGAATCCCAAAACCGGTATTTCCAGCCCAATGCCGGCATACGTACTAAACAGCAGGAAACTTCGTCTAAAACTCAGGAGAAACGTTTCCTTGAAACTGCTCTGCTGTGTGTTCCTTCACCAAAGAGAGTTGAATCTATGTTGAGATTCAGCGAGTCAGAAACACGTGTCTTCTAGGAGCTGCGTTGGGATATTCCCGAGTGAATGGGACCATAGGCTGTACAGAGAAATATCTGCTTCTAAAACCAAAACGGAGCTATCTAACTGAATGGTTGTCAATGTGTGCATTCAACTGACAGAGTTAAACTCACGTGTGGATTCAGCGGTTTGCAAACCCATTCTGTGCAGAATCCCAAAACCGGTATTTCCAGCCCAATGCCGGCATACGTACGAAACAGCAGGAAACTTCGTCTAAAACTCAGGAGAAACGTTTCCTTGACACTGCTCTGCTGTGCTTTCGTTCACCTAAGAGAGTTGAAACTATGCTGAGATTCAGCGAGTCAGAAACACGTTTCTTCTAGGAGCTGCGTTGGGATATTCCCGAGTGAATGGGACCATAGGCTGTACAGACAAGTAACTGCTTCTAAAACCAAAACGGAGCTATCTAACTGAATGGTTGTCAATGTGTGCATTCAACTGACAGAGTTAAACTCACGTGTGGATTCAGCGGTTTGCAAACCCTTTCTGTGCAGAATCCCAAAACAGGTATTTCCAGCCCAATGCCGGCATACGTACTAAACAGCAGGAAACTTCGTCTAAAACTCAGGAGAAACGTTTCCTTGAAACTGCTCTGCTGTGCGTTCATTCACCTAAGAGAGTTGAATCTATGTTGAGATTCAGCGAGTCAGAAACACGTTTCTTCGAGGAGCTGCGTTGGGATATTCCCGAGTGAAAGGGACCATAGGCTGTACAGAGAAATATCTGCTTCTAAAACCAAAACGGAACTATCTAACTGAATGGTTGTCAATGTGTGCATTCAACTGACAGAGTTAAACTCACGTGTGGATTCAGTGGTTTGCCAACCATTTCTGTGCAGAATCCCAAAACAGGTATTTCCAGCCCAATGCCGGCATACGTACTAAACAGCAGGAAACTTCGTCTAAAACTCAGGAGAAACGTTTCCTTGAAACTGCTCTGCTGTGCGTTCGTTCACCTAAGAGAGTTGAATCTACGTTGAGATTCAGCGAGTCAGAAACACGTTTCTTCTTGGAGCTGCGTTGGGATATTCCCGAGTGAAGGGGACCATAGGCTGTACAGAGAAATATCTGCTTCTAGAACCAAAACGGAGCTATCTAACCGAATGGTTGTCAATGTGCGCATTCAACTGACAGAGTTAAACTCACGTGTGGATTCAGCGGTTTGTCAACCCTTTCTGTGCAGAATCCCAAAACCGGTATTTCCAGCCCAATGCCGGCATACGTACTAAACAGCAGGAAACATCGTCTAAAACTCAGGAGAAACGTTTCCTTGAAACTGCTCTGCTGTGCGTCCGTTCACCTAAGAGAGTTGAACCTATGTTGAGATTCAGCGAGTCAGAAACACGTTTCTTCTTGGAGCTGCGTTGGCATATTCCCGAGTGAAGGGGACCATAGGCTGTACAGAGAAATATCTGCTTCTAGAACCAAAACGGAGCTATCTAACCGAATGGTTGTCAATGTGTGCATTCAACTGACAGAGTTAAACTCACGTGTGGATTCAGCGGTTTGTCAACCCTTTCTGTGCAGAATCCCAAAACCGGTATTTCCAGCCCAATGCCGGCATACGTACTAAACAGCAGGAAACTTCGTCTAAAACTCAGGAGAAACGTTTCCTTGAAACTGCTCTGCTGTGCGTTCGTTCACCTAAGAGAGTTGAACCTATGTTGAGATTCAGCGAGTCAGAAACACGTTTCTTCTTGGAGCTGCGTTGGGATATTCCCGAGTGAATGGGACCATAGGCTGTACAGAGAAATATCTGCTTCTAAAACCAAAACGGAGCTATCTAACTGAGTGGTTGTCAATGTGCACATTCAACTGACAGAGTTAAACTCACGTGTGGATTCAGCGGTTTGCCAACCCTTTCTGTGCAGAATCCCAAAACCGGTATTTCCAGCCCAATGCCGGCATACGTACTATACAGCAGGAAACTTCGTCTAAAACACTGGAGAAACGTTTCCTTGAAACTGCTCTGCTGTGCGTTCGTTCACCTAAGAGAGTTGAATTAATGTTGAGATTCAGCGAGTCAGAAACACGTTTCTTCTAGGAGCTGCGTTGGGTATTCCCGAGTGAAAGGGACCATAGGCTGTACAGAGAAATATCTGCTTCTAAAACCAAAACGGAGCTATCTAACTGAATGGTTGTCAATGTGTGCATTCAACTAACAGAGTTAAACTCACGTGTGGATTCAGCGGTTTGCCCACCCATTCTGTGCAGAATCCCAAAACCGGTATTTCCAGCCCAATGCCGGCATACGTACTAAACAGCAGGAAACTTCGTCTAAAACTCAGGAGAAACGTTTCCTTGAAACTGCTCTGCTGTGCGTTCGTTCACCTAAGAGAGTTGAATCTATGTTGAGATTCAGCGAGTCAGAAACTCGTTTCTTCTAGGAGCTGCGTTGGGATATTCCCGAGTGAAGGGGACCATAGGCTGTACAGAGAAATATCTGCTTCTAAAACCAAAACGGAGCTATCTAACCGAATGGTTGTCAATGTGCGCATTCAACTGACAGAGTTAAACTCACGTGTGGATTCAGCGGTTTGCCAACCCTTTCTGTGCAGAATCCCAAAACCGGTATTTCCAGCCCAATGCCGGCATACGTACGAAACAGCAGGAAACTTCGTCTAAAACTCAGGAGAAACGTTTCCTTGACACTGCTCTGCTGTGCTTTCGTTCACCTAAGAGAGTTGAAACTATGCTGAGATTCAGCGAGTCAGAAACACGTTTCTTCTAGGAGCTGCGTTGGGATATTCCCGAGTGAATGGGACCATAGGCTGTACAGACAAGTAACTGCTTCTAAAACCAAAACGGAGCTATCTAACTGAATGGTTGTCAATGTGTGCATTCAACTGACAGAGTTAAACTCACGTGTGGATTCAGCGGTTTGCAAACCCTTTCTGTGCAGAATCCCAAAACCGGTATTTCCAGCCCAATGCCGGCATACGTACTAAACAGCAGGAAACTTCGTCTAAAACTCAGGAGAAACGTTTCCTTGAAACTGCTCTGCTGTGCGTTCATTCACCTAAGAGAGTTGAATCTATGTTGACATTCAGCGAGTCAGAAACACGTTTCTTCGAGGAGCTGCGTTGGGATATTCCCGAGTGAAAGGGACCATAGGCTGTACAGAGAAATATCTGCTTCTAAAACCAAAACGGAACTATCTAACTGAATGGTTGTCAATGTGTGCATTCAACTGACAGAGTTAAACTCACGTGTGGATTCAGTGGTTTGCCAACCATTTCTGTGCAGAATCCCAAAACAGGTATTTCCAGCCCAATGCCGGCATACGTACTAAACAGCAGGAAACTTCGTCTAAAACTCAGGAGAAACGTTTCCTTGAAACTGCTCTGCTGTGCGTTCGTTCACCTAAGAGAGTTGAATCTACGTTGAGATTCAGCGAGTCAGAAACACGTTTCTTCTAGGAGCTGCGTTGGGATATTCCCGAGTGAAGGGGACCATAGGCTGTACAGAGAAATATCTGCTTCTATAACCAAAACGGAGCTATCTAACCGAATGGTTGTCAATGTGCGCATTCAACTGACAGAGTTAAACTCACGTGTGGATTCAGCGGTTTGTCAACCCTTTCTGTGCAGAATCCCAAAACCGGTATTTCCAGCCCAATGCCGGCATACGTACTAAACAGCAGGAAACTTCGTCTAAAACTCAGGAGAAACGTTTCCTTGAAACTGCTCTGCTGTGCGTTCGTTCACCTAAGAGAGTTGAACCTATGTTGAGATTCAGCGAGTCAGAAACACGTTTCTTCTTGGAGCTGCGTTGGCATATTCCCGAGTGAAGGGGACCATAGGCTGTACAGAGAAATATCTGCTTCTAGAACCAAAACGGAGCTATCTTACCGAATGGTTGTCAATGTGTGCATTCAACTGACAGAGTTAAACTCACGTGTGGATTCAGCGGTTTGTCAACCCTTTCTGTGCAGAATCCCAAAACCGGTATTTCCAGCCCAATGCCGGCATACGTACTAAACAGCAGGAAACTTCGTCTAAAACTCAGGAGAAACGTTTCCTTGAAACTGCTCTGCTGTGCGTTCGTTCACCTAAGAGAGTTGAACCTATGTTGAGATTCAGCGAGTCAGAAACACGTTTCTTCTTGGAGCTGCGTTGGGATATTCCCGAGTGAATGGGACCATAGGCTGTACAGAGAAATATCTGCTTCTAAAACCAAAACGGAGCTATCTAACTGAATGGTTGTCAATGTGCACATTCAACTGACAGAGTTAAACTCACGTGTGGATTCAGCGGTTTGCCAACCCTTTCTGTGCAGAATCCCAAAACCGGTATTTCCAGCCCAATGCCGGCATACGTACTATACAGCAGGAAACTTCGTCTAAAACACTGGAGAAACGTTTCCTTGAAACTGCTGTGCTGTGCGTTCGTTCACCTAAGTGAGTTGAATTAATGTTGAGATTCAGCGAGTCAGAAACACGTTTCTTCTAGGAGCTGCGTTGGGTATTCCCGAGTGAAAGGGACCATAGGCTGTACAGAGAAATATCTGCTTCTAAAACCAAAACGGAGCTATCTAACTGAATGGTTGTCAATGTGTGCATTCAACTAACAGAGTTAAACTCACGTGTGGATTCAGCGGTTTGCCCACCCATTCTGTGCAGAATCCCAAAACCGGTATTTCCAGCCCAATGCCGGCATACGTACTAAACAGCAGGAAACTTCGTCTAAAACTCAGGAGAAACGTTTCCTTGAAACTGCTCTGCTGTGCGTTCGTTCACCTAAGAGAGTTGAATCTATGTTGAGATTCAGCGAGTCAGAAACTCGTTTCTTCTAGGAGCTGCGTTGGGATATTCCCGAGTGAAGGGGACCATAGGTTGTACAGAGAAATATCTGCTTCTAAAACCAAAACGGAGCTATCTAACCGAATGGTTGTCAATGTGCGCATTCAACTGACAGAGTTAAACTCACGTGTGGATTCAGCGGTTTGCCAACCCTTTCTGTGCAGAATCCCAAAACCGGTATTTCCAGCCCAATGCTGGCATACGTACGAAACAGCAGGAAACTTCGTCTAAAACTCAGGAGAAACGTTTCCTGAAACTGCTCTGCTGTGCATTGGTTCACCAAAGAGAGTTGAATCTATGTTGAGATTCAGCGAGTCAGAAACACGTTTCTTCTAGGAGCTGCGTTGGGATATTCCCGAGTGAAGGGGACCATAGTCTGTACAGAGAAATATCTGCTTCTAAAACCAAAACGGAGCTATCTAAGTGAATGGTTATCAATGTGTGCATTCAGCTGACAGAGTTAAACTCACGTGTGGATTCAGCGGTTTGCAAACCCTTTCTGTGCAGAATCCCAAAACCGGTATTTCCAGCCCAATGCCGGCATACGTACGAAACAGCAGGAAACTTCGTCTAAAACTCAGGAGAAACGTTTCCTGAAACTGCTCTGCTGTGCATTCGTTCACCAAAGAGAGTTGAATCTATGTTGAGATTCAGCGAGTCAGAAACACGTTTCTTCTAGGAGCTGCGTTGGGATATTCCCGAGTGAATGGGACCATAGGATGTACAGAGAAATATCTGCTTCTAAAACCAAAACGGAGCTATCTAACTGAATGGTTGTCAATGTGTGCATTCAACTGACAGAGTTAAACTCACGTGTGGATTCAGCGGTTTGCCAACCCTTTCTGTGCAGAATCCCAAAACCGGTATTTCCAGCCCAATGCCGGCATACGTACTAAACAGCAGGAATCTTCGTCTAAAACACTGGAGAAACGTTTCCTTGAAACTCCTCTGCTGTGCGTTCGTTCACCTAAGAGAGTTGAATCAATGTTGAGATTCAGCGAGTCAGAAACACGTTTCTTCTAGGAGCTGCGTTGGGTATTCCCGAGTGAAAGGGACCATAGGCTGTACAGAGAAATATCTGCTTCTAAAACCAAAACGGAGCTATCTAACCGAATGGTTGTCAATGTGCGCATTCAACTGACAGAGTTAAACTCACGTGTGGATTCAGCGGTTTGCCAACCCTTTCTGTGCAGAATCCCAAAACCGGTATTTCCAGCCCAATGCCGGCATACGTACGAAACAGCAGGAAACTTCGTCTAAAACTCAGGAGAAACGTTTCCTTGACACTGCTCTGCTGTGCTTTCGTTCACCTAAGAGAGTTGAAACTATGCTGAGATTCAGCGAGTCAGAAACACGTTTCTTCTAGGAGCTGCGTTGGGATATTCCCGAGTGAATGGGACCATAGGCTGTACAGACAAGTAACTGCTTCTAAAACCAAAACGGAGCTATCTAACTGAATGGTTGTCAATGTGTGCATTCAACTGACAGAGTTAAACTCACGTGTGGATTCAGCGGTTTGCAAACCCTTTCTGTGCAGAATCCCAAAACCGGTATTTCCAGCCCAATGCCGGCATACGTACTAAACAGCAGGAAACTTCGTCTAAAACTCAGGAGAAACGTTTCCTTGAAACTGCTCTGCTGTGCGTTCATTCACCTAAGAGAGTTGAATCTATGTTGACATTCAGCGAGTCAGAAACACGTTTCTTCGAGGAGCTGCGTTGGGATATTCCCGAGTGAAAGGGACCATAGGCTGTACAGAGAAATATCTGCTTCTAAAACCAAAACGGAACTATCTAACTGAATGGTTGTCAATGTGTGCATTCAACTGACAGAGTTAAACTCACGTGTGGATTCAGTGGTTTGCCAACCATTTCTGTGCAGAATCCCAAAACAGGTATTTCCAGCCCAATGCCGGCATACGTACTAAACAGCAGGAAACTTCGTCTAAAACTCAGGAGAAACGTTTCCTTGAAACTGCTCTGCTGTGCGTTCGTTCACCTAAGAGAGTTGAATCTACGTTGAGATTCAGCGAGTCAGAAACACGTTTCTTCTAGGAGCTGCGTTGGGATATTCCCGAGTGAAGGGGACCATAGCCTGTACAGAGAAATATCTGCTTCTATAACCAAAACGGAGCTATCTAACCGAATGGTTGTCAATGTGCGCATTCAACTGACAGAGTTAAACTCACGTGTGGATTCAGCGGTTTGTCAACCCTTTCTGTGCAGAATCCCAAAACCGGTATTTCCAGCCCAATGCCGGCATACGTACTAAACAGCAGGAAACTTCGTCTAAAACTCAGGAGAAACGTTTCCTTGAAACTGCTCTGCTGTGCGTTCGTTCACCTAAGAGAGTTGAACCTATGTTGAGATTCAGCGAGTCAGAAACACGTTTCTTCTTGGAGCTGCGTTGGCATATTCCCGAGTGAAGGGGACCATAGGCTGTACAGAGAAATATCTGCTTCTAGAACCAAAACGGAGCTATCTTACCGAATGGTTGTCAATGTGTGCATTCAACTGACAGAGTTAAACTCACGTGTGGATTCAGCGGTTTGTCAACCCTTTCTGTGCAGAATCCCAAAACCGGTATTTCCAGCCCAATGCCGGCATACGTACTAAACAGCAGGAAACTTCGTCTAAAACTCAGGAGAAACGTTTCCTTGAAACTGCTCTGCTGTGCGTTCGTTCACCTAAGAGAGTTGAACCTATGTTGAGATTCAGCGAGTCAGAAACACGTTTCTTCTTGGAGCTGCGTTGGGATATTCCCGAGTGAATGGGACCATAGGCTGTACAGAGAAATATCTGCTTCTAAAACCAAAACGGAGCTATCTAACTGAATGGTTGTCAATGTGCACATTCAACTGACAGAGTTAAACTCACGTGTGGATTCAGCGGTTTGCCAACCCTTTCTGTGCAGAATCCCAAAACCGGTATTTCCAGCCCAATGCCGGCATACGTACTATACAGCAGGAAACTTCGTCTAAAACACTGGAGAAACGTTTCCTTGAAACTGCTGTGCTGTGCGTTCGTTCACCTAAGTGAGTTGAATTAATGTTGAGATTCAGCGAGTCAGAAACACGTTTCTTCTAGGAGCTGCGTTGGGTATTCCCGAGTGAAAGGGACCATAGGCTGTACAGAGAAATATCTGCTTCTAAAACCAAAACGGAGCTATCTAACTGAATGGTTGTCAATGTGTGCATTCAACTAACAGAGTTAAACTCACGTGTGGATTCAGCGGTTTGCCCACCCATTCTGTGCAGAATCCCAAAACCGGTATTTCCAGCCCAATGCCGGCATACGTACTAAACAGCAGGAAACTTCGTCTAAAACTCAGGAGAAACGTTTCCTTGAAACTGCTCTGCTGTGCGTTCGTTCACCTAAGAGAGTTGAATCTATGTTGAGATTCAGCGAGTCAGAAACTCGTTTCTTCTAGGAGCTGCGTTGGGATATTCCCGAGTGAAGGGGACCATAGGTTGTACAGAGAAATATCTGCTTCTAAAACCAAAACGGAGCTATCTAACCGAATGGTTGTCAATGTGCGCATTCAACTGACAGAGTTAAACTCACGTGTGGATTCAGCGGTTTGCCAACCCTTTCTGTGCAGAATCCCAAAACCGGTATTTCCAGCCCAATGCTGGCATACGTACGAAACAGCAGGAAACTTCGTCTAAAACTCAGGAGAAACGTTTCCTGAAACTGCTCTGCTGTGCATTGGTTCACCAAAGAGAGTTGAATCTATGTTGAGATTCAGCGAGTCAGAAACACGTTTCTTCTAGGAGCTGCGTTGGGATATTCCCGAGTGAAGGGGACCATAGTCTGTACAGAGAAATATCTGCTTCTAAAACCAAAACGGAGCTATCTAACTGAATGGTTGTCAATGTGTGCATTCAACTGACAGAGTTAAACTCACGTGTGGATTCAGCGGTTTGCCAACCCTTTCTGTGCAGAATCCCAAAACCGGTATTGCCAGCCCAATGCCGGCATACGTACGAAACAGCAGGAAACTTCGTCTAAAACTCAGGAGAAACGTTTCCTTGAAACTGCTCTGCTGTGCGTTCGTTCACCTAAGAGAGCTGAATCTACGTTGAGATTCAGCGAGTCAGAAACACGTTTCTTCTAGGAGCTGCGTTGGGATATTCCCGAGTGAATGGGACCATAGGCTGTACAGAGAAATATCTGCTTCTAAAACCAAAACGGAGCTATCTAACTGAATGGTTGTCAATGTGTGCATTCAACTGACAGAGTTAAACTCACGTGTGGATTCAGCGGTTTGCCAAACCTTTCTGTGCAGAATCCCAAAACCGGTATTTCCAGCCCAATGCCGGCATACGTACTAAACAGCAGGAAACTTCGTCTAAAACTCAGGAGAAACGTTTCCTTGAAACTGCTCTGCTGTGTGTTCCTTCACCAAAGAGAGTTGAATCTATGTTGAGATTCAGCGAGTCAGAAACACGTGTCTTCTAGGAGCTGCGTTGGGATATTCCCGAGTGAATGGGACCATAGGCTGTACAGAGAAATATCTGCTTCTAAAACCAAAACGGAGCTATCTAACTGAATGGTTGTCAATGTGTGCATTCAACTGACAGAGTTAAACTCACGTGTGGATTCAGCGGTTTGCCAAACCTTTCTGTGCAGAATCCCAAAACCGGTATTTCCAGCCCAATGCCGGCATACGTACTAAACAGCAGGAAACTTCGTCTAAAACTCAGGAGAAACGTTTCCTTGAAACTGCTCTGCTGTGTGTTCCTTCACCAAAGAGAGTTGAATCTATGTTGAGATTCAGCGAGTCAGAAACACGTGTCTTCTAGGAGCTGCGTTGGGATATTCCCGAGTGAATGGGACCATAGGCTGTACAGAGAAATATCTGCTTCTAAAACCAAAACGGAGCTATCTAACTGAATGGTTGTCAATGTGTGCATTCAACTGACAGAGTTAAACTCACGTGTGGATTCAGCGGTTTGCAAACCCATTCTGTGCAGAATCCCAAAACCGGTATTTCCAGCCCAATGCCGGCATACGTACGAAACAGCAGGAAACTTCGTCTAAAACTCAGGAGAAACGTTTCCTTGACACTGCTCTGCTGTGCTTTCGTTCACCTAAGAGAGTTGAAACTATGCTGAGATTCAGCGAGTCAGAAACACGTTTCTTCTAGGAGCTGCGTTGGGATATTCCCGAGTGAATGGGACCATAGGCTGTACAGACAAGTAACTGCTTCTAAAACCAAAACGGAGCTATCTAACTGAATGGTTGTCAATGTGTGCATTCAACTGACAGAGTTAAACTCACGTGTGGATTCAGCGGTTTGCAAACCCTTTCTGTGCAGAATCCCAAAACAGGTATTTCCAGCCCAATGCCGGCATACGTACTAAACAGCAGGAAACTTCGTCTAAAACTCAGGAGAAACGTTTCCTTGAAACTGCTCTGCTGTGCGTTCATTCACCTAAGAGAGTTGAATCTATGTTGAGATTCAGCGAGTCAGAAACACGTTTCTTCGAGGAGCTGCGTTGGGATATTCCCGAGTGAAAGGGACCATAGGCTGTACAGAGAAATATCTGCTTCTAAAACCAAAACGGAACTATCTAACTGAATGGTTGTCAATGTGTGCATTCAACTGACAGAGTTAAACTCACGTGTGGATTCAGTGGTTTGCCAACCATTTCTGTGCAGAATCCCAAAACAGGTATTTCCAGCCCAATGCCGGCATACGTACTAAACAGCAGGAAACTTCGTCTAAAACTCAGGAGAAACGTTTCCTTGAAACTGCTCTGCTGTGCGTTCGTTCACCTAAGAGAGTTGAATCTACGTTGAGATTCAGCGAGTCAGAAACACGTTTCTTCTTGGAGCTGCGTTGGGATATTCCCGAGTGAAGGGGACCATAGGCTGTACAGAGAAATATCTGCTTCTAGAACCAAAACGGAGCTATCTAACCGAATGGTTGTCAATGTGCGCATTCAACTGACAGAGTTAAACTCACGTGTGGATTCAGCGGTTTGTCAAACCTTTCTGTGCAGAATCCCAAAACCGGTATTTCCAGCCCAATGCCGGCATACGTACTAAACAGCAGGAAACATCGTCTAAAACTCAGGAGAAACGTTTCCTTGAAACTGCTCTGCTGTGCGTCCGTTCACCTAAGAGAGTTGAACCTATGTTGAGATTCAGCGAGTCAGAAACACGTTTCTTCTTGGAGCTGCGTTGGCATATTCCCGAGTGAAGGGGACCATAGGCTGTACAGAGAAATATCTGCTTCTAGAACCAAAACGGAGCTATCTAACCGAATGGTTGTCAATGTGTGCATTCAACTGACAGAGTTAAACTCACGTGTGGATTCAGCGGTTTGTCAACCCTTTCTGTGCAGAATCCCAAAACCGGTATTTCCAGCCCAATGCCGGCATACGTACTAAACAGCAGGAAACTTCGTCTAAAACTCAGGAGAAACGTTTCCTTGAAACTGCTCTGCTGTGCGTTCGTTCACCTAAGAGAGTTGAACCTATGTTGAGATTCAGCGAGTCAGAAACACGTTTCTTCTTGGAGCTGCGTTGGGATATTCCCGAGTGAATGGGACCATAGGCTGTACAGAGAAATATCTGCTTCTAAAACCAAAACGGAGCTATCTAACTGAGTGGTTGTCAATGTGCACATTCAACTGACAGAGTTAAACTCACGTGTGGATTCAGCGGTTTGCCAACCCTTTCTGTGCAGAATCCCAAAACCGGTATTTCCAGCCCAATGCCGGCATACGTACTATACAGCAGGAAACTTCGTCTAAAACACTGGAGAAACGTTTCCTTGAAACTGCTCTGCTGTGCGTTCGTTCACCTAAGAGAGTTGAATTAATGTTGAGATTCAGCGAGTCAGAAACACGTTTCTTCTAGGAGCTGCGTTGGGTATTCCCGAGTGAAAGGGACCATAGGCTGTACAGAGAAATATCTGCTTCTAAAACCAAAACGGAGCTATCTAACTGAATGGTTGTCAATGTGTGCATTCAACTAACAGAGTTAAACTCACGTGTGGATTCAGCGGTTTGCCCACCCATTCTGTGCAGAATCCCAAAACCGGTATTTCCAGCCCAATGCCGGCATACGTACTAAACAGCAGGAAACTTCGTCTAAAACTCAGGAGAAACGTTTCCTTGAAACTGCTCTGCTGTGCGTTCGTTCACCTAAGAGAGTTGAATCTATGTTGAGATTCAGCGAGTCAGAAACTCGTTTCTTCTAGGAGCTGCGTTGGGATATTCCCGAGTGAAGGGGACCATAGGCTGTACAGAGAAATATCTGCTTCTAAAACCAAAACGGAGCTATCTAACCGAATGGTTGTCAATGTGCGCATTCAACTGACAGAGTTAAACTCACGTGTGGATTCAGCGGTTTGCCAACCCTTTCTGTGCAGAATCCCAAAACCGGTATTTCCAGCCCAATGCCGGCATACGTACGAAACAGCAGGAAACTTCGTCTAAAACTCAGGAGAAACGTTTCCTTGACACTGCTCTGCTGTGCTTTCGTTCACCTAAGAGAGTTGAAACTATGCTGAGATTCAGCGAGTCAGAAACACGTTTCTTCTAGGAGCTGCGTTGGGATATTCCCGAGTGAATGGGACCATAGGCTGTACAGACAAGTAACTGCTTCTAAAACCAAAACGGAGCTATCTAACTGAATGGTTGTCAATGTGTGCATTCAACTGACAGAGTTAAACTCACGTGTGGATTCAGCGGTTTGCAAACCCTTTCTGTGCAGAATCCCAAAACCGGTATTTCCAGCCCAATGCCGGCATACGTACTAAACAGCAGGAAACTTCGTCTAAAACTCAGGAGAAACGTTTCCTTGAAACTGCTCTGCTGTGCGTTCATTCACCTAAGAGAGTTGAATCTATGTTGACATTCAGCGAGTCAGAAACACGTTTCTTCGAGGAGCTGCGTTGGGATATTCCCGAGTGAAAGGGACCATAGGCTGTACAGAGAAATATCTGCTTCTAAAACCAAAACGGAACTATCTAACTGAATGGTTGTCAATGTGTGCATTCAACTGACAGAGTTAAACTCACGTGTGGATTCAGTGGTTTGCCAACCATTTCTGTGCAGAATCCCAAAACAGGTATTTCCAGCCCAATGCCGGCATACGTACTAAACAGCAGGAAACTTCGTCTAAAACTCAGGAGAAACGTTTCCTTGAAACTGCTCTGCTGTGCGTTCGTTCACCTAAGAGAGTTGAATCTACGTTGAGATTCAGCGAGTCAGAAACACGTTTCTTCTAGGAGCTGCGTTGGGATATTCCCGAGTGAAGGGGACCATAGGCTGTACAGAGAAATATCTGCTTCTATAACCAAAACGGAGCTATCTAACCGAATGGTTGTCAATGTGCGCATTCAACTGACAGAGTTAAACTCACGTGTGGATTCAGCGGTTTGTCAACCCTTTCTGTGCAGAATCCCAAAACCGGTATTTCCAGCCCAATGCCGGCATACGTACTAAACAGCAGGAAACTTCGTCTAAAACTCAGGAGAAACGTTTCCTTGAAACTGCTCTGCTGTGCGTTCGTTCACCTAAGAGAGTTGAACCTATGTTGAGATTCAGCGAGTCAGAAACACGTTTCTTCTTGGAGCTGCGTTGGCATATTCCCGAGTGAAGGGGACCATAGGCTGTACAGAGAAATATCTGCTTCTAGAACCAAAACGGAGCTATCTTACCGAATGGTTGTCAATGTGTGCATTCAACTGACAGAGTTAAACTCACGTGTGGATTCAGCGGTTTGTCAACCCTTTCTGTGCAGAATCCCAAAACCGGTATTTCCAGCCCAATGCCGGCATACGTACTAAACAGCAGGAAACTTCGTCTAAAACTCAGGAGAAACGTTTCCTTGAAACTGCTCTGCTGTGCGTTCGTTCACCTAAGAGAGTTGAACCTATGTTGAGATTCAGCGAGTCAGAAACACGTTTCTTCTTGGAGCTGCGTTGGGATATTCCCGAGTGAATGGGACCATAGGCTGTACAGAGAAATATCTGCTTCTAAAACCAAAACGGAGCTATCTAACTGAATGGTTGTCAATGTGCACATTCAACTGACAGAGTTAAACTCACGTGTGGATTCAGCGGTTTGCCAACCCTTTCTGTGCAGAATCCCAAAACCGGTATTTCCAGCCCAATGCCGGCATACGTACTATACAGCAGGAAACTTCGTCTAAAACACTGGAGAAACGTTTCCTTGAAACTGCTGTGCTGTGCGTTCGTTCACCTAAGTGAGTTGAATTAATGTTGAGATTCAGCGAGTCAGAAACACGTTTCTTCTAGGAGCTGCGTTGGGTATTCCCGAGTGAAAGGGACCATAGGCTGTACAGAGAAATATCTGCTTCTAAAACCAAAACGGAGCTATCTAACTGAATGGTTGTCAATGTGTGCATTCAACTAACAGAGTTAAACTCACGTGTGGATTCAGCGGTTTGCCCACCCATTCTGTGCAGAATCCCAAAACCGGTATTTCCAGCCCAATGCCGGCATACGTACTAAACAGCAGGAAACTTCGTCTAAAACTCAGGAGAAACGTTTCCTTGAAACTGCTCTGCTGTGCGTTCGTTCACCTAAGAGAGTTGAATCTATGTTGAGATTCAGCGAGTCAGAAACTCGTTTCTTCTAGGAGCTGCGTTGGGATATTCCCGAGTGAAGGGGACCATAGGTTGTACAGAGAAATATCTGCTTCTAAAACCAAAACGGAGCTATCTAACCGAATGGTTGTCAATGTGCGCATTCAACTGACAGAGTTAAACTCACGTGTGGATTCAGCGGTTTGCCAACCCTTTCTGTGCAGAATCCCAAAACCGGTATTTCCAGCCCAATGCTGGCATACGTACGAAACAGCAGGAAACTTCGTCTAAAACTCAGGAGAAACGTTTCCTGAAACTGCTCTGCTGTGCATTGGTTCACCAAAGAGAGTTGAATCTATGTTGAGATTCAGCGAGTCAGAAACACGTTTCTTCTAGGAGCTGCGTTGGGATATTCCCGAGTGAAGGGGACCATAGTCTGTACAGAGAAATATCTGCTTCTAAAACCAAAACGGAGCTATCTAAGTGAATGGTTATCAATGTGTGCATTCAGCTGACAGAGTTAAACTCACGTGTGGATTCAGCGGTTTGCAAACCCTTTCTGTGCAGAATCCCAAAACCGGTATTTCCAGCCCAATGCCGGCATACGTACGAAACAGCAGGAAACTTCGTCTAAAACTCAGGAGAAACGTTTCCTGAAACTGCTCTGCTGTGCATTCGTTCACCAAAGAGAGTTGAATCTATGTTGAGATTCAGCGAGTCAGAAACACGTTTCTTCTAGGAGCTGCGTTGGGATATTCCCGAGTGAATGGGACCATAGGATGTACAGAGAAATATCTGCTTCTAAAACCAAAACGGAGCTATCTAACTGAATGGTTGTCAATGTGTGCATTCAACTGACAGAGTTAAACTCACGTGTGGATTCAGCGGTTTGCCAACCCTTTCTGTGCAGAATCCCAAAACCGGTATTTCCAGCCCAATGCCGGCATACGTACTAAACAGCAGGAATCTTCGTCTAAAACACTGGAGAAACGTTTCCTTGAAACTCCTCTGCTGTGCGTTCGTTCACCTAAGAGAGTTGAATCAATGTTGAGATTCAGCGAGTCAGAAACACGTTTCTTCTAGGAGCTGCGTTGGGTATTCCCGAGTGAAAGGGACCATAGGCTGTACAGAGAAATATCTGCTTCTAAAACCAAAACGGAGCTATCTAACCGAATGGTTGTCAATGTGCGCATTCAACTGACAGAGTTAAACTCACGTGTGGATTCAGCGGTTTGCCAACCCTTTCTGTGCAGAATCCCAAAACCGGTATTTCCAGCCCAATGCCGGCATACGTACGAAACAGCAGGAAACTTCGTCTAAAACTCAGGAGAAACGTTTCCTTGACACTGCTCTGCTGTGCTTTCGTTCACCTAAGAGAGTTGAAACTATGCTGAGATTCAGCGAGTCAGAAACACGTTTCTTCTAGGAGCTGCGTTGGGATATTCCCGAGTGAATGGGACCATAGGCTGTACAGACAAGTAACTGCTTCTAAAACCAAAACGGAGCTATCTAACTGAATGGTTGTCAATGTGTGCATTCAACTGACAGAGTTAAACTCACGTGTGGATTCAGCGGTTTGCAAACCCTTTCTGTGCAGAATCCCAAAACCGGTATTTCCAGCCCAATGCCGGCATACGTACTAAACAGCAGGAAACTTCGTCTAAAACTCAGGAGAAACGTTTCCTTGAAACTGCTCTGCTGTGCGTTCATTCACCTAAGAGAGTTGAATCTATGTTGACATTCAGCGAGTCAGAAACACGTTTCTTCGAGGAGCTGCGTTGGGATATTCCCGAGTGAAAGGGACCATAGGCTGTACAGAGAAATATCTGCTTCTAAAACCAAAACGGAACTATCTAACTGAATGGTTGTCAATGTGTGCATTCAACTGACAGAGTTAAACTCACGTGTGGATTCAGTGGTTTGCCAACCATTTCTGTGCAGAATCCCAAAACAGGTATTTCCAGCCCAATGCCGGCATACGTACTAAACAGCAGGAAACTTCGTCTAAAACTCAGGAGAAACGTTTCCTTGAAACTGCTCTGCTGTGCGTTCGTTCACCTAAGAGAGTTGAATCTACGTTGAGATTCAGCGAGTCAGAAACACGTTTCTTCTAGGAGCTGCGTTGGGATATTCCCGAGTGAAGGGGACCATAGCCTGTACAGAGAAATATCTGCTTCTATAACCAAAACGGAGCTATCTAACCGAATGGTTGTCAATGTGCGCATTCAACTGACAGAGTTAAACTCACGTGTGGATTCAGCGGTTTGTCAACCCTTTCTGTGCAGAATCCCAAAACCGGTATTTCCAGCCCAATGCCGGCATACGTACTAAACAGCAGGAAACTTCGTCTAAAACTCAGGAGAAACGTTTCCTTGAAACTGCTCTGCTGTGCGTTCGTTCACCTAAGAGAGTTGAACCTATGTTGAGATTCAGCGAGTCAGAAACACGTTTCTTCTTGGAGCTGCGTTGGCATATTCCCGAGTGAAGGGGACCATAGGCTGTACAGAGAAATATCTGCTTCTAGAACCAAAACGGAGCTATCTTACCGAATGGTTGTCAATGTGTGCATTCAACTGACAGAGTTAAACTCACGTGTGGATTCAGCGGTTTGTCAACCCTTTCTGTGCAGAATCCCAAAACCGGTATTTCCAGCCCAATGCCGGCATACGTACTAAACAGCAGGAAACTTCGTCTAAAACTCAGGAGAAACGTTTCCTTGAAACTGCTCTGCTGTGCGTTCGTTCACCTAAGAGAGTTGAACCTATGTTGAGATTCAGCGAGTCAGAAACACGTTTCTTCTTGGAGCTGCGTTGGGATATTCCCGAGTGAATGGGACCATAGGCTGTACAGAGAAATATCTGCTTCTAAAACCAAAACGGAGCTATCTAACTGAATGGTTGTCAATGTGCACATTCAACTGACAGAGTTAAACTCACGTGTGGATTCAGCGGTTTGCCAACCCTTTCTGTGCAGAATCCCAAAACCGGTATTTCCAGCCCAATGCCGGCATACGTACTATACAGCAGGAAACTTCGTCTAAAACACTGGAGAAACGTTTCCTTGAAACTGCTGTGCTGTGCGTTCGTTCACCTAAGTGAGTTGAATTAATGTTGAGATTCAGCGAGTCAGAAACACGTTTCTTCTAGGAGCTGCGTTGGGTATTCCCGAGTGAAAGGGACCATAGGCTGTACAGAGAAATATCTGCTTCTAAAACCAAAACGGAGCTATCTAACTGAATGGTTGTCAATGTGTGCATTCAACTAACAGAGTTAAACTCACGTGTGGATTCAGCGGTTTGCCCACCCATTCTGTGCAGAATCCCAAAACCGGTATTTCCAGCCCAATGCCGGCATACGTACTAAACAGCAGGAAACTTCGTCTAAAACTCAGGAGAAACGTTTCCTTGAAACTGCTCTGCTGTGCGTTCGTTCACCTAAGAGAGTTGAATCTATGTTGAGATTCAGCGAGTCAGAAACTCGTTTCTTCTAGGAGCTGCGTTGGGATATTCCCGAGTGAAGGGGACCATAGGTTGTACAGAGAAATATCTGCTTCTAAAACCAAAACGGAGCTATCTAACCGAATGGTTGTCAATGTGCGCATTCAACTGACAGAGTTAAACTCACGTGTGGATTCAGCGGTTTGCCAACCCTTTCTGTGCAGAATCCCAAAACCGGTATTTCCAGCCCAATGCTGGCATACGTACGAAACAGCAGGAAACTTCGTCTAAAACTCAGGAGAAACGTTTCCTGAAACTGCTCTGCTGTGCATTGGTTCACCAAAGAGAGTTGAATCTATGTTGAGATTCAGCGAGTCAGAAACACGTTTCTTCTAGGAGCTGCGTTGGGATATTCCCGAGTGAAGGGGACCATAGTCTGTACAGAGAAATATCTGCTTCTAAAACCAAAACGGAGCTATCTAAGTGAATGGTTATCAATGTGTGCATTCAGCTGACAGAGTTAAACTCACGTGTGGATTCAGCGGTTTGCAAACCCTTTCTGTGCAGAATCCCAAAACCGGTATTTCCAGCCCAATGCCGGCATACGTACGAAACAGCAGGAAACTTCGTCTAAAACTCAGGAGAAACGTTTCCTGAAACTGCTCTGCTGTGCATTCGTTCACCAAAGAGAGTTGAATCTATGTTGAGATTCAGCGAGTCAGAAACACGTTTCTTCTAGGAGCTGCGTTGGGATATTCCCGAGTGAATGGGACCATAGGATGTACAGAGAAATATCTGCTTCTAAAACCAAAACGGAGCTATCTAACTGAATGGTTGTCAATGTGTGCATTCAACTGACAGAGTTAAACTCACGTGTGGATTCAGCGGTTTGCCAACCCTTTCTGTGCAGAATCCCAAAACCGGTATTTCCAGCCCAATGCCGGCATACGTACTAAACAGCAGGAATCTTCGTCTAAAACACTGGAGAAACGTTTCCTTGAAACTCCTCTGCTGTGCGTTCGTTCACCTAAGAGAGTTGAATCAATGTTGAGATTCAGCGAGTCAGAAACACGTTTCTTCTAGGAGCTGCGTTGGGTATTCCCGAGTGAAAGGGACCATAGGCTGTACAGAGAAATATCTGCTTCTAAAACCAAAACGGAGCTATCTAACTGAATGGTTGTCAATGTGTGCATTCAACTGACAGAGTTAAACTCACATGTGGACTCAGCGGTTTGCAAACCCTTTCTGTGCAGAATCCCAAAACCGGTATTTCCAGCCCAATGCCGGCATACGTACTAAACAGCAGTAAACTTCTTCTAAAACACAGGAGAAACGTTTCCTTGAAACTGCTCTGCTGTGCGTTCGTTCACCTAACGGAGTTGAATCTATGTTGAGATTCAGCGAGTCAGAAACACGTTTCTTCTAGGAGCTGCGTTGGGATATTCCCGAGTGAATGGGACCATAGGCTGTACAGAGAAATATCTGCTTCTAAAACCAAAACGGAGCTATCTAACTGAATGGTTATCAATGTGTGCATTCAACTGACAGAGTTAAACTCACATGTGGTTTCAGCGGTTTGCAAACCCTTTCTGTGCAGAATCCCAAAACCGGTATTTCCAGCCCAATGCCGGCATACGTACGAAACAGCAGGAAACTTCGTCTAAAACTCAGGAGAAACGTTTCCTTGAAACTGCTATGCTGTGCGTTCGTTCACCTAAGAGAGCTGAATCTATGTTGAGATTCAGCGAGTCAGAAACACGTTTCTTCTAGGAGCTGCGTTGGGATATTCCCGAGTGAATGGGACCATAGGCTGTACAGAGAAATATCTGCTTCTAAAACCAAAACGGAGCTATCTAACCGAATGGTTGTCAATGTGTGCATTCAACTAACAGAGTTAAACTCACGTGTGGATTCAGCGGTTTGCCAACCCTTTCTGTGCAGAATCCCAAAACCGGTATTTCCAGCCCAATGCCGGCATACGTACTAAACAGCAGGAAACTTCGTCTAAAACTCAGGAGAAACGATTCCTTGAAACTGCTCTGCTGTGCGTTCGTTCACCTAAGAGAGTTGAATCTATGTTGAGATTCAGCGAGTCAGAAACACGTTTCTTCTAGGAGCTGCGTTGGGTATTCCCGAGTGAAAGGGACCATAGGCTGTACAGAGAAATATCTGCTTCTAAAACCAAAACGGAGCTATCTAACTGAATGGTTGTCAATGTGTGCATTCAACTGACAGAGTTAAACTCACATGTGGATTCAGCGGTTTGCAAACCCTTTCTGTGCAGAATCCCAAAACCGGTATTTCCAGCCCAATTCCGGCATACGTACTAAACAGCAGTAAACTTCTTCTAAAACACAGGAGAAACGTTTCCTTGAAACTGCTCTGCTGTGCGTTCGTTAACCTAACAGAGTTGAATCTATGTTGAGATTCAGCGAGTCAGAAACACGTTTCTTCTAGGAGCTGCGTTGGGATATTCCCGAGTGAATGGGACTATAGGCTGTACAGAGAAATATCTGCTTCTAAAACCAAAACGGAGCTATCTAACTGAATGGTTATCAATGTGTGCATTCAACTGACAGCGTTAAACTCACATGTGGATTCAGCGGTTTGCAAACCCTTTCTGTGCAGAATCCCAAAACCGGTATTTCCAGCCCAATGCCGGCATACGTACTAAACAGCAGGAAACTTCGTCTAAAACTCAGGAGAAACGTTTCCTTGAAACTGCTCTGCTGTGCGTTCGTTCACCTAAGAGAGTTGAATCTATGTTGAGATTCAGCGAGTCAGAAACACGTTTCTTCTCGGAGCTGCGTTGGGATATACCCGAGTGAATGGGACCATAGGCTGTACAGAGAAATATCTTCTTCTAAAACCAAAACGGAGCTATCTAACTGAATGGTTGTCAATGTGTGCATTCAACTGACATAGTTAAACTCACGTGTGGATTCAGCGGTTTGCAAACCCTTTCTGTGCAGAATCCCAAAACCGGTATTTCCAGCCCAATGCCGGCATACGTACGAAACAGCAGGAAATTTCGTCTAAAGCTCAGGAGAAACGTTTCCTTGAAACTGCTATGCTGTGCGTTCGTTAACCTAAGAGAGCTGAATCTATGTTGAGATTCAGCGAGTCAGAAACACGTTTCTTCTAGGAGCTGCGTTGGGATATTCCCGAGTGAATGGGACCATAGGCTGTACAGAGAAATATCTGCTTCTAAAACCAAAACGGAGCTATCTAACTGAATGGTTGTCAATGTGTGCATTCAACTGACAGAGGTAAACTCACGTGTGGATTCAGCGGTTTGAAAACCCTTTCTGTGCAGAATCCCAAAACCGGTATTTCCAGCCCAATGCCGGCATACGTACGAAACAGCAGGAAACTTCGTCTAAAACTCAGGAGAAACGTTTCCTTGAAACTGCTCTGCTGTGCGTTCGTTCACCTAAGAGAGTTGAACCTATGTTGAGATTCAGCGAGTCAGAAACACGTTTCTTCTTGGAGCTGCGTTGGGATATTCCCGAGTGAAGGGGACCATAGGCTGTACAGAGAAATATCTGCTTCTAGAACCAAAACGGAGCTATCTAACCGAATGGTTGTCAATGTGTGCATTCAACTGACAGAGTTAAACTCACGTGTGGATTCAGCGGTTTGTCAACCCTTTCTGTGCAGAATCCCAAAACCGGTATTTCCAGCCCAATGCCGGCATACGTACTAAACAGCAGGAAACTTCGTCTAAAACTCAGGAGAAACGTTTCCTTGAAACTGCTCTGCTGTGCGTTCGTTCACCTAAGAGAGTTGAACCTATGTTGAGATTCAGCGAGTCAGAAACACGTTTCTTCTTGTAGCTGCGTTGGGATATTCCCGAGTGAATGGGACCATAGGCTGTACAGAGAAATATCTGCTTCTAAAACCAAAACGGAGCTATCTAACTGAATGGTTGTCAATGTGCACATTCAACTGACAGAGTTAAACTCACGTGTGGATTCAGCTGTTTGCCAACCCTTTCTGTGCAGAATCCCAAAACCGGTATTTCCAGCCCAATGCCGGCATACGTACTATACAGCAGGAAACTTCGTCTAAAACACTGGAGAAACGTTTCCTTGAAACTGCTGTGCTGTGCGTTCGTTCACCTAAGAGAGTTGAATTAATGTTGAGATTCAGCGAGTCAGAAACACGTTTCTTCTAGGAGCTGCGTTGGGTATTCCCGAGTGAAAGGGACCATAGGCTGTACAGAGAAATATCTGCTTCTAAAACCAAAACGGAGCTATCTAACTGAATGGTTGTCAATGTGCGCATTCAACTGACAGAGTTAAACTCACGTGTGGATTCAGCGGTTTGCCAACCCTTTCTGTGCAGAATCCCAAAACCGGTATTTCCAGCCCAATGCCGGCATACGTACGAAACAGCAGGAAACTTCGTCTAAAACTCAGTAGAAACGTTTCCTGAAACTGCTCTGCTGTGCATTGGTTCACCAAAGAGAGTTGAATCTATGTTGAGATTCAGCGAGTCAGAAACACGTTTCTTCTAGGAGCTGCGTTGGGATATTCCCGAGTGAAGGGGACCATAGTCTGTACAGAGAAATATCTGCTTCTAAAACCAAAACGGAGCTATCTAAGTGAATGGTTATCAATGTGTGCATTCAGCTGACAGAGTTAAACTCACGTGTGGATTCAGCGGTTTGCCAACCCTTTCTGTGCAGAATCCCAAAACCGGTATTTCCAGCCCAATGCCGGCATACGTACGAAACAGCAGGAAACTTCGTCTAAAACTCAGGAGAAACGTTTCCTGAAACTGCTCTGCTGTGCATTCGTTCACCAAAGAGAGTTGAATCTATGTTGAGATTCAGCGAGTCAGAAACACTTTTCTTCTAGGAGCTGCGTTGGGATATTCCCGAGTGAATGGGACCATAGGATGTACAGAGAAATATCTGCTTCTAAAACCAAAACGGAGCTATCTAACTGAATGGTTGTCAATGTGTGCATTCAACTGACAGAGTTAAACTCACGTGTGGATTCAGCGGTTTGCCAACCCTTTCTGTGCAGAATCCCAAAACCGGTATTTCCAGCCCAATGCCGGCATACGTACTAAACAGCAGGAAACTTCGTCTAAAACTCAGGAGAAACGTTTCCTTGAAACTGCTCTGCTGTGCGTTCGTTCACCTAAGAGAGTTGAATCTATGTTGAGATTCAGCGAGTCAGAAACACGTTTCTTCTCGGAGCTGCGTTGGGATATACCCGAGTGAATGGGACCATAGGCTGTACAGAGAAATATCTTCTTCTAAAACCAAAACGGAGCTATCTAACTGAATGGTTGTCAATGTGTGCATTCAACTGACATAGTTAAACTCACGTGTGGATTCAGCGGTTTGCAAACCCTTTCTGTGCAGAATCCCAAAACCGGTATTTCCAGCCCAATGCCGGCATACGTACGAAACAGCAGGAAATTTCGTCTAAAGCTCAGGAGAAACGTTTCCTTGAAACTGCTATGCTGTGCGTTCGTTAACCTAAGAGAGCTGAATCTATGTTGAGATTCAGCGAGTCAGAAACACGTTTCTTCTAGGAGCTGCGTTGGGATATTCCCGAGTGAATGGGACCATAGGCTGTACAGAGAAATATCTGCTTCTAAAACCAAAACGGAGCTATCTAACTGAATGGTTGTCAATGTGTGCATTCAACTGACAGAGGTAAACTCACGTGTGGATTCAGCGGTTTGAAAACCCTTTCTCTGCAGAATCCCAAAACCGGTATTTCCAGCCCAATGCCGGCATACGTACGAAACAGCAGGAAACTTCGTCTAAAACTCAGGAGAAACGTTTCCTTGAAACTGCTCTGCTGTGCGTTCGTTCACCTAAGAGAGTTGAATCTACGTTGAGATTCAGCGAGTCAGAAACACGTTTCTTCTTGGAGCTGCGTTGGGATATTCCCGAGTGAAGGGGACCATAGGCTGTACAGAGAAATATCTGCTTCTAGAACCAAAACGGAGCTATCTAACCGAATGGTTGTCAATGTGCGCATTCAACTGACAGAGTTAAACTCACGTGTGGATTCAGCGGTTTGTCAACCCTTTCTGTGCAGAATCCCAAAACCGGTATTTCCAGCCCAATGCCGGCATACGTACTAAACAGCAGGAAACTTCGTCTAAAACTCAGGAGAAACGTTTCCTTGAAACTGCTCTGCTGTGCGTTCGTTCACCTAAGAGAGTTGAACCTATGTTGAGATTCAGCGAGTCAGAAACACGTTTCTTCTTGGAGCTGCGTTGGGATATTCCCGAGTGAAGGGGACCATAGGCTGTACAGAGAAATATCTGCTTCTAGAACCAAAACGGAGCTATCTAACCGAATGGTTGTCAATGTGTGCATTCAACTGACAGAGTTAAACTCACGTGTGGATTCAGCGGTTTGTCAACCCTTTCTGTGCAGAATCCCAAAACCGGTATTTCCAGCCCAATGCCGGCATACGTACTAAACAGCAGGAAACTTCGTCTAAAACTCAGGAGAAACGTTTCCTTGAAACTGCTCTGCTGTGCGTTGGTTCACCTAAGAGAGTTGAACCTATGTTGAGATTCAGCGAGTCAGAAACACGTTTCTTCTTGGAGCTGCGTTGGGATATTCCCGAGTGAATGGGACCATAGGCTGTACAGAGAAATATCTGCTTCTAAAACCAAAACGGAGCTATCTAACTGAATGGTTGTCAATGTGCACATTCAACTGACAGAGTTAAACTCACGTGTGGATTCAGCGGTTTGCCAACCCTTTCTGTGCAGAATCCCAAAACCGGTATTTCCAGCCCAATGCCGGCATACGTACTATACAGCAGGAAACTTCGTCTAAAACACTGGAGAAACGTTTCCTTGAAACTGCTGTGCTGTGCGTTCGTTCACCTAAGAGAGTTGAATTAATGTTGAGATTCAGCGAGTCAGAAACACGTTTCTTCTAGGAGCTGCGTTGGGTATTCCCGAGTGAAAGGGACCATAGGCTGTACAGAGAAATATCTGCTTCTAAAACCAAAACGGAGCTATCTAACTGAATGGTTGTCAATGTGTGCATTCAACTAACAAAGTTAAACTCACGTGTGGATTCAGCGGTTTGCCCACCCATTCTGTGCAGAATCCCAAAACCGGTATTTCCAGCCCAATGCCGGCATACGTACTAAACAGCAGGAAACGTCGTGTAAAACTCAGGAGAAACGTTTCCTTGAAACTGCTCTGCTGTGCGTTCGTTCACCTAAGAGAGTTGAATCTATGTTGAGATTCAGCGAGTCAGAAACTCGTTTCTTCTAGGAGCTGCGTTGGGATATTCCCGAGTGAAGGGGACCATAGGCTGTACAGAGAAATATCTGCTTCTAAAACCAAAACGGAGCTATCTAACTGAATGGTTGTCAATGTGCGCATTCAACTGACAGAGTTAAACTCACGTGTGGATTCAGCGGTTTGCCAACCCTTTCTGTGCAGAATCCCAAAACCGGTATTTCCAGCCCAATGCCGGCATACGTACGAAACAGCAGGAAACTTCGTCTAAAACTCAGGAGAAACGTTTCCTGAAACTGCTCTGCTGTGCATTGGTTCACCAAAGAGAGTTGAATCTATGTTGAGATTCAGCGAGTCAGAAACACGTTTCTTCTAGGAGCTGCGTTGGGATATTCCCGAGTGAAGGGGACCATAGTCTGTACAGAGAAATATCTGCTTCTAAAACCAAAACGGAGCTATCTAAGTGAATGGTTATCAATGTGTGCATTCAGCTGACAGAGTTAAACTCACGTGTGGATTCAGCGGTTTGCAAACCCTTTCTGTGCAGAATCCCAAAACCGGTATTTCCAGCCCAATGCCGGCATACGTACGAAACAGCAGGAAACTTCGTCTAAAACTCAGGAGAAACGTTTCCTGAAACTGCTCTGCTGTGCATTCGTTCACCAAAGAGAGTTGAATCTATGTTGAGATTCAGCGAGTCAGAAACACGTTTCTTCTAGGAGCTGCGTTGGGACATTCCCGAGTGAATGGGACCATAGGATGTACAGAGAAATATCTGCTTCTAAAACCAAAACGGAGCTATCTAACTGAATGGTTGTCAATGTGTGCATTCAACTGACAGAGTTAAACTCACGTGTGGATTCAGCGGTTTGCCAACCCTTTCTGTGCAGAATCCCAAAACCGGTATTTCCAGCCCAATGCCGGCATACGTACTAAACAGCAGTAAACTTCTTCTAAAACACAGGAGAAACGTTTCCTTGAAACTGCTCTGCTGTGCGTTCGTTCACCTAACAGAATTGAATCTATGTTGAGATTCAGCGAGTCAGAAACACGTTTCTTCTAGGAGCTGCGTTGGGATATTCCCGAGTGAATGGGACCATAGGCTGTACAGAGAAATATCTGCTTCTAAAACCAAAACGGAGCTATCTAACTGAATGGTTATCAATGTGTGCATTCAACTGACAGAGTTAAACTCACATGTGGTTTCAGCGGTTTGCAAACCCTTTCTGTGCAGAATCCCAAAACCGGTATTTCCAGCCCAATGCCGGCATACGTACGAAACAGCAGGAAACTTCGTCTAAAACTCAGGAGAAACGTTTCCTTGAAACTGCTATGCTGTGCGTTCGTTCACCTAAGAGAGCTGAATCTATGTTGAGATTCAGCGAGTCAGAAACACGTTTCTTCTAGGAGCTGCGTTGGGATATTCCCGAGTGAATGGGACCATAGGCTGTACAGAGAAATATCTGCTTCTAAAACCAAAACGGAGCTATCTAACCGAATGGTTGTCAATGTGTGCATTCAACTAACAGAGTTAAACTCACGTGTGGATTCAGCGGTTTGCCAACCCTTTCTGTGCAGAATCCCAAAACCGGTATTTCCAGCCCAATGCCGGCATACGTACTAAACAGCAGGAAACTTCGTCTAAAACTCAGGAGAAACGTTTCCTTGAAACTGCTCTGCTGTGCTTTCGTTCACCTAAGAGAGTTGAATCTATGTTGAGATTCAGCGAGTCAGAAACACGTTTCTTCTAGGAGCTGCGTTGGGTATTCCCGAGTGAAAGGGACCATAGGCTGTACAGAGAAATATCTGCTTCTAAAACCAAAACGGAGCTATCTAACTGAATGGTTGTCAATGTGTGCATTCAACTGACAGAGTTAAACTCACATGTGGATTCAGCGGTTTGCAAACCCTTTCTGTGCAGAATCCCAAAACCGGTATTTCCAGCCCAATTCCGGCATACGTACTAAACAGCAGTAAACTTCTTCTAAAACACAGGAGAAACGTTTCCTTTAAACTGCTCTGCTGTGCGTTCGTTCACCTAACAGAGTTGAAAATATGTTGAGATTCAGCGAGTCAGAAACACGTTTCTTCTAGGAGCTGCGTTGGGATATTCCCGAGTGAATGGGACCATAGGCTGTACAGAGAAATATCTGCTTCTAAAACCAAAACGGAGCTATCTAACTGAATGGTTATCAATGTGTGCATTCAACTGACAGAGTTAAACTCACATGTGGATTCAGCGGTTTGCAAACCCTTTCTGTGCAGAATCCCAAAACCGGTATTTCCAGCCCAATGCCGGCATACGTACTAAACAGCAGGAAACTTCGTCTAAAACTCAGGAGAAACGTTTCCTTGAAACTGCTCTGCTGTGCGTTCGTTCACCTAAGAGAGTTGAATCTATGTTGAGATTCAGCGAGTCAGAAACACGTTTCTTCTCGGAGCTGCGTTGGGATATACCCGAGTGAATGGGACCATAGGCTGTACAGAGAAATATCTTCTTCTAAAACCAAAACGGAGCTATCTAACTGAATGGTTGTCAATGTGTGCATTCAACTGACAGAGTTAAACTCACGTGTGGATTCAGCGGTTTGCAAATCCTTTCTGTGCAGAATCCCAAAACCGGTATTTCCAGCCCAATGCCGGCATACGTACGAAACAGCAGGAAATTTCGTCTAAAGCTCAGGAGAAACGTTTCCTTGAAACTGCTATGCTGTGCGTTCGTTAACCTAAGAGAGCTGAATCTATGTTGAGATTCAGCGAGTCAGAAACACGTTTCTTCTAGGAGCTGCGTTGGGATATTCCCGAGTGAATGGGACCATAGGCTGTACAGAGAAATATCTGCTTCTAAAACCAAAACGGAGCTATCTAACTGAATGGTTGTCAATGTGTGCATTCAACTGACAGAGGTAAACTCACGTGTGGATTCAGCGGTTTGAAAACCCTTTCTGTGCAGAATCCCAAAACCGGTATTTCCAGCCCAATGCCGGCATACGTACGAAACAGCAGGAAACTTTGTCTAAAACTCAGGAGAAACGTTTCCTTGAAACTGCTCTGCTGTGCGTTCGTTCACCTAAGAGAGTTGAATCTATGTTGAGATTCAGCGAGTCAGAAACAGGTTTCTTCTGGAGCTGCGTTGGGGTATTCCCGAGTGAAGGGGACCATAGGCTGTACAGAGAAATATCTGCTTCTAGAACCAAAACGGAGCTATCTAACTGAAAGGTTGTCAATGTGCGCATTCAACTGACAGAGTTAAACTCACGTGTGGATTCAGCGGTTTGCAAACCCTTTCTGTGCAGAATCCCAAAACCGGTATTTCCAGCCCAATGCCGGCATACGTACTAAACAGCAGGAAACTTCGTCTAAAACTCAGGAGAAACGTTTCCTTGAAACTGCTCTGCTGTGTGTTCGTTCACCAAAGAGAGTTGAATCTATGTTGAGATTCAGCGAGTCAGAAACACGTTTCTTCTAGGAGCTGCGTTGGGATATTCCCGAGTGAAGGGGACCATAGGCTGTACAGAGAAATATCTGCTTCTAAAACCAAAACGGAGCTATCTAACTGAATGGTTGTCAATGTGCGCATTCAACTGACAGAGTTAAACTCACGTGTGGATTCAGCGGTTTGCCAACCCTTTCTGTGCAGAATCCCAAAACCGGTATTTCCAGCCCAATGCCGGCATACATACTAAACAGCAGGAAACTTCGTCTAAAACTCAGGAGAAACGGTTCCTTGAAACTGCTCTGCTGTGCGTTCATTCACCTAAGAGAGTTGAATCTATGTTGAGATTCAGCGAGTCAGAAACACGTTTCTTCTTGGAGCTGCGTTGGGATATTCCCGAGTGAAGGGGACCATAGGCTGTACAGAGAAATATCTGCTTGTAGAACCAAAACGGAGCTATATAACCGAATGGTTGTCAATGTGCGCATTCAACTGACAGAGTTAAACTCACGTGTGGATTCAGCGGTTTGTCAACCCTTTCTGTGCAGAATCCCAAAACCGGTATTTCCAGTCCAATGCCGGCATACGTACTAAACAGCAGGAACCTTCGTCTAAAACTCAGGAGAAACGTTTCCTTGAAACTGCTCTGCTGTGCGTTCTTTCACCTAAGAGAGTTGAATCAATGTTGAGATTCAGCGAGTCAGAAACACGTTTCTTTTAGGAGCTGCGTTGGGATATTCCCGAGTGAATGGGACCATAGGCTGTAGAGAGAAATATCTGCTTCTGGAACCAAAACGGAGCTATCTAACTGAATGGTTGTCAATGTGTGCATTCAACTGACAGAGTTAAACTCACGTGTGGATTCAGCGGTTTGCCAACCCTTTCTGTGCAGAATCCCAAAACCGGTATTTCCAGCCCAGTGCCGGCATACATACTAAACAGCAGGAAACTTCGTCTAAAACTCAGGAGAAACGTTTCCTTGAAACTGCTGTGCTGTGCGTTCGTTCACCTAAGAGAGTTGAATCTATGTTGAGATTCAGCGAGTCAGAAACACGTTTCTTCTAGGAGCTGCGTTGGGATATTCCCGAGTGAAGGGGACCATAGTCTGTACAGAGAAATATCTGCTTCTAAAACCAAAACGGAGCTATCTAAGTGAATGGTTATCAATGTGTGCATTCAGCTGACAGAGTTAAACTCACATGTGGATTCAGCGGTTTGCAAACCCTTTCTGTGCAGAATCCCAAAACCGGTATTTCCAGCCCAATGCCGGCATACGTACGAAACAGCAGGAAACTTCGTCTAAAACTCAGGAGAAACGTTTCCTGAAACTGCTCTGCTGTGCATTCGTTCACCAAAGAGAGTTGAATCTATGTTGAGATTCAGCGAGTCAGAAACACGTTTCTTCTAGGAGCTGCGTTGGGATATTCCCGAGTGAATGGGACCATAGGATGTACAGAGAAATATCTGCTTCTAAAACCAAAACGGAGCTATCTAACTGAATGGTTGTCAATGTGTGCATTCAACTGACAGAGTTAAACTCACGTGTGGATTCAGCGGTTTGCCAACCCTTTCTGTGCAGAATCCCAAAACCGGTATTTCCAGCCCAATGCCGGCATACGTACTAAACAGCAGTAAACTTCTTCTAAAACACAGGAGAAACGTTTCCTTGAAACTGCTCTGCTGTGCGTTCGTTCACCTAACAGAATTGAATCTATGTTGAGATTCAGCGAGTCAGAAACACGTTTCTTCTAGGAGCTGCGTTGGGATATTCCCGAGTGAATGGGACCATAGGCTGTACAGAGAAATATCTGCTTCTAAAACCAAAACGGAGCTATCTAACTGAATGGTTATCAATGTGTGCATTCAACTGACAGAGTTAAACTCACATGTGGTTTCAGCGGTTTTCAAACCCTTTCTGTGCAGAATCCCAAAACCGGTATTTCCAGCCCAATGCCGGCATACGTACGAAACAGCAGGAAACTTCGTCTAAAACTCAGGAGAAACGTTTCCTTGAAACTGCTATGCTGTGCGTTCGTTCACCTAAGAGAGCTGAATCTATGTTGAGATTCAGCGAGTCAGAAACACGTTTCTTCTAGGAGCTGCGTTGGGATATTCCCGAGTGAATGGGACCATAGGCTGTACAGAGAAATATCTGCTTCTAAAACCAAAACGGAGCTATCTAACCGAATGGTTGTCAATGTGTGCATTCAACTAACAGAGTTAAACTCACGTGTGGATTCAGCGGTTTGCCAACCCTTTCTGTGCAGAATCCCAAAACCGGTATTTCCAGCCCAATGCCGGCATACGTACTAAACAGCAGGAAACTTCGTCTAAAACTCAGGAGAAACGTTTCCTTGAAACTGCTCTGCTGTGCGTTCGTTCACCTAAGAGAGTTGAATCTATGTTGAGATTCAGCGAGTCAGAAACACGTTTCTTCTAGGAGCTGCGTTGGGTATTCCCGAGTGAAAGGGACCATAGGCTGTACAGAGAAATATCTGCTTCTAAAACCAAAACGGAGCTATCTAACTGAATGGTTGTCAATGTGTGCATTCAACTGACAGAGTTAAACTCACATGTGGATTCAGCGGTTTGCAAACCCTTTCTGTGCAGAATCCCAAAACCGGTATTTCCAGCCCAATTCCGGCATACGTACTAAACAGCAGTAAACTTCTTCTAAAACACAGGAGAAACGTTTCCTTTAAACTGCTCTGCTGTGCGTTCGTTCACCTAACAGAGTTGAAAATATGTTGAGATTCAGCGAGTCAGAAACACGTTTCTTCTAGGAGCTGCGTTGGGATATTCCCGAGTGAATGGGACCATAGGCTGTACAGAGAAATATCTGCTTCTAAAACCAAAACGGAGCTATCTAACTGAATGGTTATCAATGTGTGCATTCAACTGACAGAGTTAAACTCACATGTGGATTCAGCGGTTTGCAAACCCTTTCTGTGCAGAATCCCAAAACCGGTATTTCCAGCCCAATGCCGGCATACGTACTAAACAGCAGGAAACTTCGTCTAAAACTCAGGAGAAACGTTTCCTTGAAACTGCTCTGCTGTGCGTTCGTTCACCTAAGAGAGTTGAATCTATGTTGAGATTCAGCGAGTCAGAAACACGTTTCTTCTCGGAGCTGCGTTGGGATATACCCGAGTGAATGGGACCATAGGCTGTACAGAGAAATATCTTCTTCTAAAACCAAAACGGAGCTATCTAACTGAATGGTTGTCAATGTGTGCATTCAACTGACAGAGTTAAACTCACGTGTGGATTCAGCGGTTTGCAAATCCTTTCTGTGCAGAATCCCAAAACCGGTATTTCCAGCCCAATGCCGGCATACGTACGAAACAGCAGGAAATTTCGTCTAAAGCTCAGGAGAAACGTTTCCTTGAAACTGCTATGCTGTGCGTTCGTTAACCTAAGAGAGCTGAATCTATGTTGAGATTCAGCGAGTCAGAAACACGTTTCTTCTAGGAGCTGCGTTGGGATATTCCCGAGTGAATGGGACCATAGGCTGTACAGAGAAATATCTGCTTCTAAAACCAAAACGGAGCTATCTAACTGAATGGTTGTCAATGTGTGCATTCAACTGACAGAGGTAAACTCACGTGTGGATTCAGCGGTTTGAAAACCCTTTCTGTGCAGAATCCCAAAACCGGTATTTCCAGCCCAATGCCGGCATACGTACGAAACAGCAGGAAACTTTGTCTAAAACTCAGGAGAAACGTTTCCTTGAAACTGCTCTGCTGTGCGTTCGTTCACCTAAGAGAGTTGAATCTATGTTGAGATTCAGCGAGTCAGAAACAGGTTTCTTCTGGAGCTGCGTTGGGGTATTCCCGAGTGAAGGGGACCATAGGCTGTACAGAGAAATATCTGCTTCTAAAACCAAAACGGAGCTATCTAACTGAATGGTTGTCAATGTGCGCATTCAACTGACAGAGTTAAACTCACGTGTGGATTCAGCGGTTTGCCAACCCTTTCTGTGCAGAATCCCAAAACCGGTATTTCCAGCCCAATGCCGGCATACATACTAAACAGCAGGAAACTTCGTCTAAAACTCAGGAGAAACGTTTCCTTGAAACTGCTGTGCTGTGCGTTCGTTCACCTAAGAGAGTTGAATCAATGTTGAGATTCAGCGAGTCAGAAACACGTTTCTTCTAGGAGCTGCGTTGGGATATACCCGAGTGAATGGGACCATAGGCTGTACAGAGAAATATCTGCTTCTAAAACCAAAACGGAGCTATCTAACTGAATGGTTGTCAATGTGTGCATTCAACTGACAGAGTTAAACTCACGTGTGGATTCAGCGGTTTGCCAACCCTTTCTGTGCAGAATCCCAAAACCGGTATTTCCAGCCCAATGCCGGCATACGTACGAAACAGCAGGAAACTTCGTCTAAAACTCAGGAGAAACGGTTCCTTGAAACTGCTCTGCTGTGCGTTCATTCACCTAAGAGAGTTGAATCTATGTTGAGATTCAGCGAGTCAGAAACACGTTTCTTCTTGGAGCTGCGTTGGGATATTCCCGAGTGAAGGGGACCATAGGCTGTACAGAGAAATATCTGCTTCTAGAAACAAAACGGAGCTATATAACCGAATGGTTGTCAATGTGCGCATTCAACTGACAGAGTTAAACTCACGTGTGGATTCAGCGGTTTGTCAACCCTTTCTGTGCAGAATCCCAAAACCGGTATTTCCAGTCCAATGCCGGCATACGTACTAAACAGCAGGAACCTTCGTCTAAAACTCAGGAGAAACGTTTCCTTGAAACTGCTCTGCTGTGCGTTCTTTCACCTAAGAGAGTTGAATCAATGTTGAGATTCAGCGAGTCAGAAACACGTTTCTTTTAGGAGCTGCGTTGGGATATTCCCGAGTGAATGGGACCATAGGCTGTAGAGAGAAATATCTGCTTCTGGAACCAAAACGGAGCTATCTAACTGAATGGTTGTCAATGTGTGCATTCAACTGACAGAGTTAAACTCACGTGTGGATTCAGCGGTTTGCCAACCCTTTCTGTGCAGAATCCCAAAACCGGTATTTCCAGCCCAGTGCCGGCATACATACTAAACAGCAGGAAACTTCGTCTAAAACTCAGGAGAAACGTTTCCTTGAAACTGCTGTGCTGTGCGTTCGTTCACCTAAGAGAGTTGAATCTATGTTGAGATTCAGCGAGTCAGAAACACGTTTCTTCTAGGAGCTGCGTTGGGATATACCCGAGTGAATGGGACCATAGGCTGTACAGAGAAATATCTGCTTCTAAAACCAAAACGGAGCTATGTAACTGAATGGTTGTCAATGTGTGCATTCAACTGACAGAGTTAAACTCACGTGTGGATTCAGCGGTTTGCAAACCCTTTCTGTGCAGAATCCCAAAACCGGTATTTCCAGCCCAATGCCGGCATACGTACGAAACAGCAGGAAAATTCGTCTAAAACTCAGGAGAAACGTTTCCTTGACACTGCTCTGCTCTGCTTTCGTTCACCTAAGAGAGTTGAAACTATGCTGAGTTTCAGCGAGTCAGAAACACGTTTCTTCTAGGAGCTGCGTTGGGATATACCCGAGTGAATGGGACCATAGTCTGTACAGAGAAATATCTGCTTCTAAAACCAAAACGGAAATATCTAACTGAATGGTTGTCAATGTGTGCATTCAACTGACAGAGTTAAACTCACGTGTGGATTCAGCGGTTTGCCAACCCTTTCTGTGCAGAATCCCAAAACCGGTATTTCCAGCCCAATGCCGGCATACGTACGAAACAGCAGGAAACTTCATCTAAAACTCAGGAGAAACGTTTTCTTGAAACTGCTCTGCTGTGCGTTCGTTCACCTAAGAGAGTTGAATCTATGTTGAGATTCAGCGAGTCAGAAACACGTTTCTTCTAGGAGCTGCGTTGGGATATTCCCGAGTGAATGGGACCATAGGCTGTACAGAGAAATATCTGCTTCTAAAACCAAAACGGAGCTATCTAACTGAATGGTTCTCAATGTGTGCATTCAACTGACAGAGTTAAACTCACGTGTGGATTCAGCGGTTTGCCAACCCTTTCTGTGCAGAATCCCAAAACCGGTATTTCCAGCCCAATGCCGGCATACGTACTAAACAGCAGTAAACTTCTTCTAAAACTCAGGAGAAACGTTTCCTTGAAACTGCTCTGCTGTGCCTTCGTTCACCTAACGGAGTTGAATCTATGTTGAGCTTCAGCGAGTCAGAAACACGTTTCTTCTAGGAGCTGCGTTGGGATATTCCCGAGTGAAGGGGACCATAGGCTGTACAGAGAAATATCTGCTTCTAAAACCAAAACGGAGCTATCTAAGTGAATGGTTATCAATGTGTGCATTCAACTGACAGAGTTAAACTCACGTGTGGATTCAGCGGTTTGCAAACCCTTTCTGTGGAGAATCCCAAAACCGGTATTTCCAGCCCAATGCCGGCATACGTACGAAACAGCAGGAAACTTCGTCTAAAACTCAGGAGAAACGTTTCCTTGAAACTGCTCTGCTGTGAGTTGGTTCACCAAAGAGAGTTGAATCTATGTTGAGATTCAGCGAGTCAGAAACACGTTTCTTCTAGGAGCTGCGTTGGGATATTCCCGAGTGAATGGGACCATAGGCTGTACAGAGAAATATCTGCTTCTAAAACCAAAACGGAGCTATCTAACTGAATGGTTGTCAATGTGCGCATTCAACTGACAGAGTTAAACTCACGTGTGGATTCAGCGGTTTGCCAACCCTTTCTGTGCAGAATTCCAAAACCGGTATTTCCAGCCCAATGCCGGCATACATACTAAACAGCAGGAAACTTCGTCTAAAACTCAGGAGAAACGTTTCCTTGAAACTGCTGTGCTGTGCGTTCGTTCACCTAAGAGAGTTAAATCTATGTTGAGCTTCAGCGAGTCGGAAACACGTTTCTTCTCGGAGCTGCGTTGGGATATTCCCGAGTGAATGGGACCATAGGTTGTCCACACAAATATCTGCTTCTAAAACCAAAACGGAGCTATCTAACTGAATGGTTGTCAATGTGTGCATTCAACTGACAGAGTTAAACTCACGTGTGGATTCAGCGGTTTTGCAAACCCTTTCTGTGCAGAATCCCAAAACCGGTATTTCTAGCCCACAGCCAGCATACGTACTAAACAGCAGGAACCTTCGTCTAAAACTCAGGAGAAACGTTTCCTTGAAACTGCTCTGCTGTGCGTTCTTTCACCTAAGAGAGTTGAATCTCTGTTGAGATTCAGCGAGTCAGAAACACGTTTCTTCCTGGAGCTGCGTTGGGATATTCCCGAGTGAATGGGACCATAGGCTGTACAGAGAAATATCTGCTTCTAAAACCAAAACAGAGCTATCTAACTGAATGGTTGTCAATGTGTGCATTCAACTGACAGAGTTAAACTCACGTGTGGATTCAGCGGTTTTGCAAACCCTTTCTGTGCAGAATCCCAAAACCGGTATTTCTAGCCCACTGCCACAATACGTACTAAACAGCAGGAAACTTCGTCTAAAACTCAGGAGAAACGTTTCCTTGAAACTGCTCTGCTGTGCGTTCGTTCACCTAAGAGAGTTGAATATATGTTGAGATTCAGCGAGTCAGAAACACGTTTCTTCTAGGAGCTGTGTTGGGATATTCCCGAGTGAATGGGACCATAGGCTGTACAGAGAAATATCTGCTTCTAAAACCAAAACGGAGCTATCTAACTGAATGGTTGTCAATGTGTGCATTCAACTGACAGAGTTAAACTCACGTGTGGATTCAGCGGTTTGCCAACCCTTTCTGTGCAGAATCCCAAAACCGGTATTTCCAGCCCAATGCCGGCATACGTACTAAACAGCAGTAAACTTCTTCTAAAACTCAGGAGAAACGTTTCCTTGAAACTGCTCTGCTGTGCCTTCGTTCACCTAACGGAGTTGAATCTATGTTGAGCTTCAGCGAGTCAGAAACACGTTTCTTCTAGGAGCTGCGTTGGGATATTCCCGAGTGAAGGGGACTGTAGGCTGTACAGAGAAATATCTTCTTCTAAAACCAAAACGGATCTATCTAAGAGAATGTTTATCAATGTGTGCATTCAACTGACAGAGTTAAACTCACGTGTGGATTCAGCGGTTTGCAAACCCTTTCTGTGGAGAATCCCAAAACCGGTATTTCCAGCCCAATGCCGGCATACGTACGAAACAGCAGGAAACTTCGTCTAAAACTCAGGAGAAACGTTTCCTTGAAACTGCTCTGCTGTGAGTTGGTTCACCAAAGAGAGTTGAATCTATGTTGAGATTCAGCGAGTCAGAAACACGTTTCTTCTAGGAGCTGCGCTGGGATATTCCCGAGTGAATGGGACCATAGGCTGTACAGAGAAATATCTGCTTCTTAAACCAAAACGGAGTTATCTAACTGAATGGTTGTCAATGTGCGCATTCAACTGACAGAGTTAAACTCACGTGTGGATTCAGCGGTTTGCCAACCCTTTCTGTGCAGAATCCCAAAACCGGTATTTCCAGCCCAATGCCGGCATACATACTAAACAGCAGGAAACTTCGTCTAAAACTCAGGAGAAACGTTTCCTTGAAACTGCTGTGCTGTGCGTTCGTTCACCTAAGAGAGTTAAATCTATGTTGAGCTTCAGCGAGTCAGAAACACGTTTCTTCTCGGAGCTGCGTTGGGATATTCCCGAGTGAATGGGACCATAGGCTGTCCACACAAATATCTGCTTCTAAAACCAAAACGGAGCTATCTAACTGAATGGTTGTCAATGTGTGCATTCAACTGACAGAGTTAAACTCACGTGTGGATTCAGCGGTTTTGCAAACCCTTTCTGTGCAGAATCCCAAAACCGGTATTTCTAGCCCACTGCCAGCATACGTACTAAACAGCAGGAACCTTCGTCTAAAACTCAGGAGAAACGTTTCCTTGAAACTGCTCTGCTGTGCGTTCTTTCACCTAAGAGAGTTGAATCTCTGTTGAGATTCAGCGAGTCAGAAACACGTTTCTTCTAGGAGCTGCGTTGGGATATTCCCGAGTGAATGGGACCATAGGCTGTACAGAGAAATATCTGCTTCTAAAACCAAAACGGAGCTATCTAACTGAATGGTTGTCAATGTGTGCATTCAACTGACAGAGTTAAACTCACATGTGGATTCAGCGGTTTGCAAACCCTTTCTGTGCAGAATCCCAAAACCGGTATTTCCAGCCCAATTCCGGCATACGTACTAAACAGCAGTAAACTTCTTCTAAAACACAGGAGAAACGTTTCCTTGAAACTGCTCTGCTGTGCGTTCGTTCACCTAAGAGAGTTGAATCTATGTTGAGATTCAGCGAGTCAGAAACACGTTTCTTCTAGGAGCTGCGTTGGGATATACCCGAGTGAATGGGACCATAGGCTGTACAGACAAATATCTGCTTCTAAAACCAAAACGGAGCTATCTAACTGAATGGTTGTCAATGTGTGCATTCAACTGACAGAGTTAAACTCACGTCTGGATTCAGCGGTTTGCAAACCCTTTCTGTGCAGAATCCCAAAACCGGTATTTCCAGCCCAATGCCGGCATACGTACGAAACAGCAGGAAACTTCGTCTAAAACTCAGGAGAGACGTTTCCTTGAAACTGCTATGCTGTGCGTTCGTTCACCTAAGAGAGCTGAATCTATGTTGAGATTCAGCGAGTCAGAAACACGTTTCTTCTAGGAGCTGCGTTGGGATATTCCCGAGTGAATGGGACCATAGGCTGTACAGAGAAATATCTGCTTCTAAAACCAAAACGGAGCTATCTAACTGAATGGTTGTCAATGTGTGCATTCAGCTGACAGAGTTAAACTCACGTGTGGATTCAGCGGTTTGCAAACCCTTTCTGTGCAGAATCCCGAAACCGGTATTTCCAGCCCAATGCCGGCATACGTACTAAACAGCAGGAAACTTCGTCTAAAACTCAGGAGAAACGTTTCCTTGAAACTGCTCTGCTGTGCGTTCGTTCACCTAAGAGAGTTGAATCTATGTTGAGATTCAGCGAGTCAGAAACACGTTTCTTCTAGGAGCTGCGTTGGGATATACCCGAGTGAATGGGACCATAGGCTGTACAGAGAAATATCTGCTTCTAAAACCAAAACGGAACTATCTAACTGAATGGTTGTCAATGTGTGCATTCAACTGACAGAGTTAAACTCACGTGTGAATTCAGCGGTTTGCCAAACCTTTCTGTGCAGAATCCCAAAACCGGTATTTCCAGCCCAATGCCGGCATACGTACTAAACAGCAGGAAACTTCGTCTAAAACACTGGAGAAACGTTTCCTTGAAACTGCTCTGCTGTGCGTTCGTTCACCTAAGAGAGTTGAATCAATGTTGAGATTCAGCGAGTCAGAAACACGTTTCTTCTAGGAGCTGCGTTGGGTATTCCCGAGTGAAAGGGACCATAGGCTGTACAGAGAAATATCTGCTTCTAGAACCAAAACGGAGCTATCTAACTGAATGGTTGTCAATGTGTGCATTCAACTGACAGAGTTAAACTCACGTGTGGATTCAGCGGTTTGCCAACCCTTTCTGTGCAGAATCCCAAAACCGGTATTTCCAGCCCAATGCCGGCATACATACTAAACAGCAGGAAACTTCGTCTAAAACTCAGGAGAAACGTTTCCTTGAAACTGCTGTGCTGTGCGTTCGTTCACCTAAGAGAGTTAAATCTATGTTGAGCTTCAGCGAGTCAGAAACACGTTTCTTCTAGGAGCTGCGTTGGGATATTCCCGAGTGAATGGGACCATAGGCTGTACACACAAATATCTGCTTCTAAAACCAAAACGGGGCTATCTAACTGAATGGTTGTCAATGTGTGCATTCAACTGACAGAGTTAAACTCACGTGTGGATTCAGCGGTTTTGCAAACCCTTTCTGTGCAGAATCCCAAAACCGGTATTTCTAGCCCACTGCCAGCATATGTACTAAACAGCAGGAACCTTCGTCTAAAACTCAGGAGAAACGTTTCCTTGAAACTGCTCTGCTGTGCGTTCTTTCACCTAAGAGAGTTGAATCTCTGTTGAGATTCAGCGAGTCAGAAACACGTTTCTTCCTGGAGCTGCGTTGGGATTTTCCCGAGTGAATGGGACCATAGGCTGTACAGAGAAATATCTGCTTCTAAAACCAAAACGGAGCTATCTAACTGAATGGTTGTCAATGTGTGCATTCAACTGACAGAGTTAAACTCACATGTGGATTCAGCGGTTTGCAAACCCTTTCTGTGCAGAATCCCAAAACCGGTATTTCCAGTCCAATGCCGGCATACGTACTAAACAGCAGTAAACTTCGTCTAAAACACAGGAGAAACCTTTCCTTGAAACTGCTCTGCTGTGCGTTCGTTCACCTAACAGAGTTGAATCTATGTTGAGATTCAGCGAGTCAGAAACACGTTTCTTCTAGGAGCTGCGTTGGGATATTCCCGAGTGAATGGGACCATAGGCTGTACACACAAATATCTGCTTCTAAAACCAAAACGGAGCTATCTAACTGAATGGTTGTCAATGTGTGCATTCAACTGACAGAGTTAAACTCACGTGTGGATTCAGCGGTTTGCCAACACTTTCTGTGCAGAATCCCAAAACCAGTATTTCCAGCCCAATGCCGGCATACGTACTAAACAGCAGGAAACTTCGTCTAAAACTCAGGAGAAACGTTTCCTTGAAACTGCTCTGCTGTGCGTTCGTTCACCTAAGAGAGTTGAATCTATGTTGAGATTCAGCGAGTCAGAAACACGTTTCTTCTAGGAGCTGCGTTGGGATATTCCCGAGTGAAAGGGACCATAGGCTGTACAGAGAAATATCTGCTTCTAGAACCAAAACGGAGCTATCTAACTAAATGGTTGTCAATGTGCGCATTCAACTGACAGAGTTAAACTCACGTGTGGATTCAGCGGTTTGCCAACACTTTCTGTGCAGAATCCCAAAACCGGTATTTCCAGCCCAATGCCGGCATACGTACTAAACAGCAGGGAACTTCGTCTAAAACTCAGGAGAAACGTTTCCTTGAAACTGCTGTGCTGTGCGTTCGTTCACCTAAGAGAGTTAAATCTATGTTGAGATTCAGCGAGTCAGAAACACGTTTCTTCTAGGAGCTGCGTTGGGATATTCCCGAGTGAATGGGACCATAGGCTGTACACACAAATATCTGCTTCTAAAACCAAAACGGAGCTATCTAACTGAATGGTTGTCAATGTGTGCATTCAACTGACAGAGTTAAACTCACGTGTGGATTCAGCGGTTTGCCAACACTTTCTGTGCAGAATCCCAAAACCGGTATTTCCAGCCCAATGCCGGCATACGTACTAAACAGCAGGAAACTTCGTCTAAAACTCAGGAGAAACGTTTCCTTGAAACTGCTGTGCTGTGCGTTCGTTCACCTAAGAGAGTTAAATCTATGTTGAGATTCAGCGAGTCAGAAACACGTTTCTTCTAGGAGCTGCGTTGGGATATTCCCGAGTGAATGGGACCATAGGCTGTACACACAAATATCTGCTTCTAAAACCAAAACGGAGCTATCTAACTGAATGGTTGTCAATGTGTGCATTCAACTGACAGAGTTAAACTCACGTGTGGATTCAGCGGTTTTGCAAACACTTTCTGTGCAGAATCCCAAAACCGGTATTTCTAGCCCACTGCCAGCATACGTACTAAACAGCAGGAACCTTCGTCTAAAACTCAGGAGAAACGTTTCCTTGAAACTGCTCTGCTGTGCGTTCTTTCATCTAAGAGAGTTGAATCTCTGTTGAGATTCAGCGAGTCAGAAACACGTTTCTTCCTGGAGATGCGTTGGGATATTCCCGAGTGAATGGGACCATAGGCTGTACAGAGAAATATCTGCTTCTAAAACCAAAACGGAGCTATCTAACTGAATGGTTGTCAATGTGTGCATTCAACTGACAGAGTTAAACTCACATGTGGATTCAGCGGTTTGCAAACCCTTTCTGTGCAGAATCCCAAAACCGGTATTTCCAGCCCAATGCCGGCATACGTACTAAACAGCAGGAAACTTCGTCTAAAACTCAGGAGAAACGTTTCCTTGAAACTGCTCTGCTGTGCGTTCGTTCACCTAAGAGAGTTGAATCTATGTTGAGATTCAGCGAGTCAGAAACACGTTTCTTCTAGGAGCTGCGTTGGGATATACCCGAGTGAAAGGGACCATAGGCTGTACAGAGAAATATCTGCTTCTAAAACCAAAACGGAGCTATCTAACTGAATGGTTATCAATGTGTGCATTCAACTGACAGAGTTAAACTCACGTGTGGATTCAGCGGTTTGCCAACCCTTTCTGTGCAGAATCCCAAAACCGGTATTTCCAGCCCAATGCCGGCATACGTACGAAACAGCAGGAAACTTCGTCTAAAACTCAGGAGAAACGTTTCCTTGAAACTGCTCTGCTGTGCGTTCGTTCACCTAAGAGAGTTGAATCTATGTTGAGATTCAGCGAGTCAGAAACACGTTTCTTCTTGGAGCTGCGTTGGGATACTCCCGAGTGAAGGGGACCATAGGTTGTACAGAGAAATATCTGCTTCTAGAACCAAAACGGAGCTATCTAACCGAATGGTTGTCAATGTGCGCATTCAACTGACAGAGTTAAACTCACGTGTGGATTCAGCGGTTTGCCAACCCTTTCTGTGCAGAATCCCAAAACCGGTATTTCCGGCCCAATGCCGGCATACGTACGAAACAGCAGGAAACTTCGTCTAAAACTCAGGAGAAACGTTTCCTTGAAACTGCTATGCTGTGCGTTCGTTCACCTAAGAGAGCTGAATCTATGTTGAGATTCAGCGAGTCAGAAACACGTTTCTTCTAGGAGCTGCGTTGGGATATTCCCGAGTGAATGGGACCATAGGCTGTACACACAAATATCTGCTTCTAAAACCAAAACGGAGCTATCTAACTGAATGGTTGTCAATGTGTGCATTCAACTGACAGAGTTAAACTCACGTGTGGATTCAGCGGTTTGCCAACACTTTCTGTGCAGAATCCCAAAACCAGTATTTCCAGCCCAATGCCGGCATACGTACTAAACAGCAGGAAACATCGTCTAAAACTCAGGAGAAACGTTTCCTTGAAACTGCTCTGCTGTGCGTTCGTTCACCTAAGAGAGTTGAATCTATGTTGAGATTCAGCGAGTCAGAAACACGTTTCTTCCTGGAGATGCGTTGGGATATTCCCGAGTGAATGGGACCATAGGCTGTACAGAGAAATATCTGCTTCTAAAACCAAAACGGAGCTATCTAACTGAATGGTTGTCAATGTGTGCATTCAACTGACAGAGTTAAACTCACGTGTGGATTCAGCGGTTTTGCAAACACTTTCTGTGCAGAATCCCAAAACCGGTATTTCTAGCCCACTGCCAGCATACGTACTAAACAGCAGGAACCTTCGTCTAAAACTCAGGAGAAACGTTTCCTTGAAACTGCTCTGCTGTGCGTTCTTTCACCTAAGAGAGTTGAATCTCTGTTGAGATTCAGCGAGTCAGAAACACGTTTCTTCCTGGAGATGCGTTGGGATATTCCCGAGTGAATGGGACCATAGGCTGTACAGAGAAATATCTGCTTCTAAAACCAAAACGGAGCTATCTAACTGAATGGTTGTCAATGCGTGCATTCAACTGACAGAGTTAAACTCACATGTGGATTCAGCGGTTTGCAAACCCTTTCTGTGCAGAATCCCAAAACCGGTATTTCCAGCCCAATGCCGGCATATGTACTAAACAGCAGGAAACTTCGTCTAAAACACTGGAGAAACGTTTCCTTGAAACTGCTCTGCTGTGCGTTCGTTCACCTAAGAGAGTTGAATCAATGTTGAGATTCAGCGAGTCAGAAACACGTTTCTTCTAGGAGCTGCGTTGGGATATTCCCGAGTGAAAGGGACCATAGGCTGTACAGAGAAATATCTGCTTCTAAAACCAAAACGGAGCTATCTAACTGAATGGTTGTCAATGTGTGCATTCAACTGACAGAGTTAAACTCACGTGTGGATTCAGCGGATTGCCAACCCTTTCTGTGCAGAATCCCAAAACCGGTATTTCCAGCCCAATGCCGGCATACGTACTAAACAGCAGGAAACTTCGTCTAAAACTCAGGAGAAACGTTTCCTTGAAACTGCTCTGCTGTGCGTTCGTTCACCTAAGAGAGTTGAATCTATGTTGAGATTCAGCGAGTCAGAAACACGTTTTTTCTAGGAGCTGCGTTGGGATATACCCGAGTGAAAGGGACCATAGGCTGTACAGAGAAATATCTGCTTCTAAAACCAAAACGGAGCTATCTAACTGAATGGTTATCAATGTGTGCATTCAACTGACAGAGTTAAACTCACGTGTGGATTCAGCGGTTTGCCAACCCTTTCTGTGCAGAATCCCAAAACCGGTATTTCCAGCCCAATGCCGGCATACGTACTAAACAGCAGGAAACTTCGTCTAAAACTCAGGAGAAACGTTTCCTTGAAACTGCTCTGCTGTGCGTTCTTTCACCTAAGAGAGTTGAATCTCTGTTGAGATTCAGCGAATCAGAAACACGTTTCTTCCTGGAGCTGCGTTGGGATATTCCCGAGTGAATGGGACCATAGGCTGTACAGAGAAATATCTGCTTCTAAAACCAAAACGGAGCTATCTAACTGAATGGTTGTCAATGTGTGCATTCAACTGACAGAGTTAAACTCACATGTGGATTCAGCGGTTTGCCAACCCTTTCTGTGCAGAATCCCAAAACCGGTATTTCCAGCCCAATGCCGGCATACGTACTAAACAGCAGGAAACTTCGTCTAAAACTCAGGAGAAACGTTTCCTTGAAACTGCTCTGCTGTGCGTTCGTTCACCTAAGAGAGTTGAATCTATGTTGAGATTCAGCGAGTCAGAAACACGTTTCTTCTAGGAGCTGCGTTGGGATATTCCCGAGTGAATGGGACCATAGGCTGTATAGAGAAATATCTGCTTCTAAAACCAAAACGGAGCTATCTAACTGAATGGTTGTCAATGTGTGCATTCAACTGACAGAGGTAAAGTCACGTGTGGATTCAGCGGTTTGCCAACCCTTTCTGTGCAGAATCCCAAAAACGGTATTTCCAGCCCAATGCCGGCATACGTACTAAACAGCAGGAAACTTCGTCTAAAACTCAGGAGAAACGTTTCCTTGAAACTGCTCTGCTGTGCGTTCGTTCACCTAAGAGAGTTGAATCTATGCTGAGATTCAGCGAGTCATAAACACGTTTCTTCTAGGAGCTGCGTTGGGATATTCCCGAGTGAATGGGACCATAGGCTGTACAGAGAAATATCTGCTTCTAAAACCAAAACGGAGCTATCTAACTGAATGGTTGTCAAGGTGTGCATTCAACTGACAGAGTTAAACTCACGTTTGGATTCAGCGGTTTGCCAACCCTTTCTTTGCAGAATCCCAAAACCGGTGTTTCCAGCCCAATGCCGGCATACGTACTAAACAGCAGGAAACTTCGTCTAAAACACTGGAGAAACGTTTCCTTGAAACTGCTCTGCTGTGCGTTCGTTCACCTAAGAGAGTTGAATCTATGTTGAGATTCAGCGAGTCAGAAACACGTTTCTTCGAGGAGCTGCGTTGGGATATTCCCGAGTGAAAGGGACCATAGGCTGTACAGAGAAATATCTGCTTCTAAAACCAAAACGGAGCTATCTAACTGAATGGTTGTCCATGTGTGCATTCAACTGACAGAGTTAAACTCACGTGTGGATTCAGCGGTTTGCCAACCCTTTCTGTGCTGAATCCGAAAACCGGTATTTCCAGCCCAATGCCGGCATACGTTCTAAAAAGCAAGAAACTTCGTCTAAAACTCAGGAGAAACGTTTCCTTGAAACTGCTCTGCTGTGCGTTCGTTCACCTAAGAGAGTTGAATCTATGTTGAGATTCAGCGAGTCAGAAACACGTTTCTTCTTCGAGCTGCGTTGGGATATTCCCGAGTGAAGGGGACCATAGGCTGTACAGAGAAATATCAGCTTCTAAAACCAAAACGGAGCTATCTAACTGAATGGTTGTCAATGTGTGCATTCAACTGACAGAGTTAAACTCACGTGCGGATTCAGCGTTTTGCAAACCCTTTCTGTGCAGAATCCCAAAACCGGTATTTCCAGCCCAATGCCGGCATACGTACGAAACAGGAGGAAACTTCGTCTAAAACTCAGGAGAAACGTTTCCTTGAAACTGCTCTGCTGTGCGCTCGTTCACCTAAGAGAGTTGAATCTATGTTGAGATTCAGCGAGTCAGAAACACGTTTCTTCTTGGAGCTGCGTTGGGATATTCCCGAGTGAAGGGGACCATAGGCTGTACAGAGAAATATCTGCATCTGGAACCAAAACGGAGCTATCTAACTGAATGGTTGTCAATGTGCGCATTCAACTGACAGAGTTAAACTCACGTGCGGATTCAGCGGTTTGCAAACCCTTTCTGTGCAGAATCCCAAAACCGGTATTTCCAGCCCAATGCCGGCATACGTACGAAACAGCAGGAAACTTCGTCTAAAACTCAGGAGAAACGTTTCCTTGAAACTGCTCTGCTGTGCGTTCGTTCACCTAAGAGAGTTGAATCTATGTTGAGATTCAGCGAGTCAGAAACACGTTTCTTCTTGGAGCTGCGTTGGGATATTCCCGAGTGAAGGGGACCATAGGCTGTACACACAAATATCTGCTTCTAAAACCAAAACGGAGCTATCTAACTGAATGGTTGTCAATGAGTGCATTCAACTGACAGAGTTAAACTCACGTGTGGATTCAGCGGTTTTGCAAACACTTTCTGTGCAGAATCCCAAAACCGGTATTTCTAGCCCACTGCCAGCATACGTACTAAACAGCAGGAACCTTCGTCTAAAACTCAGGAGAAACGTTTCCTTGAAACTGCTCTGCTGTGCGTTCTTTCACCTAAGAGAGTTGAATCTCTGTTGAGATTCAGCGAGTCAGAAACACGTTATTTCCTGGAGATGCGTTGGGATATTCCCGAGTGAATGGGACCATAGGCTGTACAGAGAAATATCTGCTTCTAAAACCAAAACGGAGCTATCTAACTGAATGGTTGTCAATGTGTGCATTCAACTGACAGAGTTAAACTCACATGTGGATTCAGCGGTTTGCAAACCCTTTCTGTGCAGAATCCCAAAACCGGTATTTCCAGCCCAATGCTGGCATATGTACTAAACAGCAGGAAACTTCGTCTAAAACACTGGAGAAACGTTTCCTTGAAACTGCTCTGCTGTGCGTTCGTTCACCTAAGAGAGTTGAATCAATGTTGAGATTCAGCGAGTCAGAAACACGTTTCTTCTAGGAGCTGCGTTGGGATATACCCGAGTGAAAGGGACCATAGGCTGTACAGAGAAATATCTGCTTCTAAAACCAAAACGGAGCTATCTAACTGAATGGTTGTCAATGTGTGCATTCAACTGACAGAGTTAAACTCACGTGTGGATTCAGCGGATTGCCAACCCTTTCTGTGCAGAATCCCAAAACCGGTATTTCCAGCCCAATGCCGGCATACGTACTAAACAGCAGGAAACTTCGTCTAAAACTCAGGAGAAACGTTTCCTTGAAACTGCTCTGCTGTGCGTTCGTTCACCTAAGAGAGTTGAATCTATGTTGAGATTCAGCGAGTCAGAAACACGTTTCTTCTAGGAGCTGCGTTGGGATATACCCGAGTGAAAGGGACCATAGGCTGTACAGAGAAATATCTGCTTCTAAAACCAAAACGGAGCTATCTAACGGAAAGGTTATCAATGTGTGCATTCAACTGACAGAGTTAAACTCACGTGTGGATTCAGCTGTTTGCCAACCCTTTCTGTGCAGAATCCCAAAACCGGTATTTCCAGCCCAATGCCGGCATACGTACGAAACAGCAGGAAACTTCGTCTAAAACTCAGGAGAAACGTTTCCTTGAAACTGCTCTGCTGTGCGTTCATTCACCTAAGAGAGTTGAATCTATGCTGAGATTCAGCGAGTCAGAAACACGTTTCTTCGAGGAGCTGCGTTGGGATATTCCCGAGTGAATGGGACCATAGGCTGTACAGAGAAATATCTGCTTCTAAAACCAAAACGGAGCTATCTAACTGAATGGTTGTCAAGGTGTGCATTCAACTGACAGAGTTAAACTCACGTTTGGATTCAGCGGTTTGCCAACCCTTTCTTTGCAGAATCCCAAAACCGGTGTTTCCAGCCCAATGCCGGCATACGTACTAAACAGCAGGAAACTTCGTCTAAAACACTGGAGAAACGTTTCCTTGAAACTGCTCTGCTGTGCGTTCGTTCACCTAAGAGAGTTGAATCTATGTTGAGATTCAGCGAGTCAGAAACACGTTTCTTCGAGGAGCTGCGTTGGGATATTCCCGAGTGAAAGGGACCATAGGCTGTACAGAGAAATATCTGCTTCTAAAACCAAAACGGAGCTATCTAACTGAATGGTTGTCCATGTGTGCATTCAACTGACAGAGTTAAACTCACGTGTGGATTCAGCGGTTTGCCAACCCTTTCTGTGCTGAATCCGAAAACCGGTATTTCCAGCCCAATGCCGGCATACGTTCTAAAAAGCAAGAAACTTCGTCTAAAACTCAGGAGAAACGTTTCCTTGAAACTGCTCTGCTGTGCGTTCGTTCACCTAAGAGAGTTGAATCTATGTTGAGATTCAGCGAGTCAGAAACACGTTTCTTCTTCGAGCTGCGTTGGGATATTCCCGAGTGAAGGGGACCATAGGCTGTACAGAGAAATATCTGCTTCTGGAACCAAAACGGAGCTATCTAACTGAATGGTTGTCAATGTGTGCATTCAACTGACAGAGTTAAACTCACGTGTGGATTCAGCGGTTTGCCAACCCTTTCTGTGCAGAATCCCAAAACCGGTATTTCCGGCCCAATGCCGGCATACGTACGAAACAGCAGGAAACTTCGTCTAAAACTCAGGAGAAACGTTTCCTTGAAACTGCTATGCTGTGCGTTCGTTCACCTAAGAGAGCTGAATCTATGTTGAGATTCAGCGAGTCAGAAACACGTTTCTTCTAGGAGCTGCGTTGGGATATTCCCGAGTGAATGGGACCATAGGCTGTACACACAAATATCTGCTTCTAAAACCAAAACGGAGCTATCTAACTGAATGGTTGTCAATGTGTGCATTCAACTGACAGAGTTAAACTCACGTGTGGATTCAGCGGTTTGCCAACACTTTCTGTGCAGAATCCCAAAACCAGTATTTCCAGCCCAATGCCGGCATACGTACTAAACAGCAGGAAACATCGTCTAAAACTCAGGAGAAACGTTTCCTTGAAACTGCTCTGCTGTGCGTTCGTTCACCTAAGAGAGTTGAATCTATGTTGAGATTCAGCGAGTCAGAAACACGTTTTTTCTAGGAGCTGCGTTGGGATATACCCGAGTGAAAGGGACCATAGGCTGTACAGAGAAATATCTGCTTCTAAAACCAAAACGGAGCTATCTAACTGAATGGTTATCAATGTGTGCATTCAACTGACAGAGTTAAACTCACGTGTGGATTCAGCGGTTTGCCAACCCTTTCTGTGCAGAATCCCAAAACCGGTATTTCCAGCCCAATGCCGGCATACGTACTAAAAAGCAGGAAACTTCGTCTAAAACTCAGGAGAAACGTTTCCTTGAAACTGCTCTGCTGTGCGTTCTTTCACCTAAGAGAGTTGAATCTCTGTTGAGATTCAGCGAATCAGAAACACGTTTCTTCCTGGAGCTGCGTTGGGATATTCCCGAGTGAATGGGACCATAGGCTGTACAGAGAAATATCTGCTTCTAAAACCAAAACGGAGCTATCTAACTGAATGGTTGTCAATGTGTGCATTCAACTGACAGAGTTAAACTCACATGTGGATTCAGCGGTTTGCCAACCCTTTCTGTGCAGAATCCCAAAACCGGTATTTCCAGCCCAATGCCGGCATACGTACTAAACAGCAGGAAACTTCGTCTAAAACTCAGGAGAAACGTTTCCTTGAAACTGCTCTGCTGTGCGTTCGTTCACCTAAGAGAGTTGAATCTATGTTGAGATTCAGCGAGTCAGAAACACGTTTCTTCTAGGAGCTGCGTTGGGATATTCCCGAGTGAATGGGACCATAGGCTGTATAGAGAAATATCTGCTTCTAAAACCAAAACGGAGCTATCTAACTGAATGGTTGTCAATGTGTGCATTCAACTGACAGAGTTAAACTCACGTGTGGATTCAGCGGTTTGCCAACCCTTTCTGTGCAGAATCCCAAAAACGGTATTTCCAGCCCAATGCCGGCATACGTACTAAACAGCAGGAAACTTCGTCTAAAACTCAGGAGAAACGTTTCCTTGAAACTGCTCTGCTGTGCGTTCGTTCACCTAAGAGAGTTGAATCTATGCTGAGATTCAGCGAGTCATAAACACGTTTCTTCTAGGAGCTGCGTTGGGATATTCCCGAGTGAATGGGACCATAGGCTGTACAGAGAAATATCTGCTTCTAAAACCAAAACGGAGCTATCTAACTGAATGGTTGTCAAGGTGTGCATTCAACTGACAGAGTTAAACTCACGTTTGGATTCAGCGGTTTGCCAACCCTTTCTTTGCAGAATCCCAAAACCGGTGTTTCCAGCCCAATGCCGGCATACGTACTAAACAGCAGGAAACTTCGTCTAAAACACTGGAGAAACGTTTCCTTGAAACTGCTCTGCTGTGCGTTCGTTCACCTAAGAGAGTTGAATCTATGTTGAGATTCAGCGAGTCAGAAACACGTTTCTTCGAGGAGCTGCGTTGGGATATTCCCGAGTGAAAGGGACCATAGGCTGTACAGAGAAATATCTGCTTCTAAAACCAAAACGGAGCTATCTAACTGAATGGTTGTCCATGTGTGCATTCAACTGACAGAGTTAAACTCACGTGTGGATTCAGCGGTTTGCCAACCCTTTCTGTGCTGAATCCGAAAACCGGTATTTCCAGCCCAATGCCGGCATACGTTCTAAAAAGCAAGAAACTTCGTCTAAAACTCAGGAGAAACGTTTCCTTGAAACTGCTCTGCTGTGCGTTCGTTCACCTAAGAGAGTTGAATCTATGTTGAGATTCAGCGAGTCAGAAACACGTTTCTTCTTCGAGCTGCGTTGGGATATTCCCGAGTGAAGGGGACTATAGGCTGTACAGAGAAATATCAGCTTCTAAAACCAAAACGGAGCTATCTAACTGAATGGTTGTCAATGTGTGCATTCAACTGACAGAGTTAAACTCACGTGCGGATTCAGCGGTTTGCAAACCCTTTCTGTGCAGAATCCCAAAACCGGTATTTCCAGCCCAATGCCGGCATACGTACGAAACAGGAGGAAACTTCGTCTAAAACTCAGGAGAAACGTTTCCTTGAAACTGCTCTGCTGTGCGCTCGTTCACCTAAGAGAGTTGAATCTATGTTGAGATTCAGCGAGTCAGAAACACGTTTCTTCTTGGAGCTGCGTTGGGATATTCCCGAGTGAAGGGGACCATAGGCTGTACAGAGAAATATCTGCATCTGGAACCAAAACGGAGCTATCTAACTGAATGGTTGTCAATGTGCGCATTCAACTGACAGAGTTAAACTCACGTGCGGATTCAGCGGTTTGCAAACCCTTTCTGTGCAGAATCCCAAAACCGGTATTTCCAGCCCAATGCCGGCATACGTACGAAACAGCAGGAAACTTCGTCTAAAACTCAGGAGAAACGTTTCCTTGAAACTGCTCTGCTGTGCGTTCGTTCACCTAAGAGAGTTGAATCTATGTTGAGATTCAGCGAGTCAGAAACACGTTTCTTCTTGGAGCTGCGTTGGGATATTCCCGAGTGAAGGGGACCATAGGCTGTACACACAAATATCTGCTTCTAAAACCAAAACGGAGCTATCTAACTGAATGGTTGTCAATGAGTGCATTCAACTGACAGAGTTAAACTCACGTGTGGATTCAGCGGTTTTGCAAACACTTTCTGTGCAGAATCCCAAAACCGGTATTTCTAGCCCACTGCCAGCATACGTACTAAACAGCAGGAACCTTCGTCTAAAACTCAGGAGAAACGTTTCCTTGAAACTGCTCTGCTGTGCGTTCTTTCACCTAAGAGAGTTGAATCTCTGTTGAGATTCAGCGAGTCAGAAACACGTTATTTCCTGGAGATGCGTTGGGATATTCCCGAGTGAATGGGACCATAGGCTGTACAGAGAAATATCTGCTTCTAAAACCAAAACGGAGCTATCTAACTGAATGGTTGTCAATGTGTGCATTCAACTGACAGAGTTAAACTCACATGTGGATTCAGCGGTTTGCAAACCCTTTCTGTGCAGAATCCCAAAACCGGTATTTCCAGCCCAATGCTGGCATATGTACTAAACAGCAGGAAACTTCGTCTAAAACACTGGAGAAACGTTTCCTTGAAACTGCTCTGCTGTGCGTTCGTTCACCTAAGAGAGTTGAATCAATGTTGAGATTCAGCGAGTCAGAAACACGTTTCTTCTAGGAGCTGCGTTGGGATATACCCGAGTGAAAGGGACCATAGGCTGTACAGAGAAATATCTGCTTCTAAAACCAAAACGGAGCTATCTAACTGAATGGTTGTCAATGTGTGCATTCAACTGACAGAGTTAAACTCACGTGTGGATTCAGCGGATTGCCAACCCTTTCTGTGCAGAATCCCAAAACCGGTATTTCCAGCCCAATGCCGGCATACGTACTAAACAGCAGGAAACTTCGTCTAAAACTCAGGAGAAACGTTTCCTTGAAACTGCTCTGCTGTGCGTTCGTTCACCTAAGAGAGTTGAATCTATGTTGAGATTCAGCGAGTCAGAAACACGTTTCTTCTAGGAGCTGCGTTGGGATATACCCGAGTGAAAGGGACCATAGGCTGTACAGAGAAATATCTGCTTCTAAAACCAAAACGGAGCTATCTAACGGAAAGGTTATCAATGTGTGCATTCAACTGACAGAGTTAAACTCACGTGTGGATTCAGCTGTTTGCCAACCCTTTCTGTGCAGAATCCCAAAACCGGTATTTCCAGCCCAATGCCGGCATACGTACGAAACAGCAGGAAACTTCGTCTAAAACTCAGGAGAAACGTTTCCTTGAAACTGCTCTGCTGTGCGTTCATTCACCTAAGAGAGTTGAATCTATGCTGAGATTCAGCGAGTCAGAAACACGTTTCTTCGAGGAGCTGCGTTGGGATATTCCCGAGTGAATGGGACCATAGGCTGTACAGAGAAATATCTGCTTCTAAAACCAAAACGGAGCTATCTAACTGAATGGTTGTCAAGGTGTGCATTCAACTGACAGAGTTAAACTCACGTTTGGATTCAGCGGTTTGCCAACCCTTTCTTTGCAGAATCCCAAAACCGGTGTTTCCAGCCCAATGCCGGCATACGTACTAAACAGCAGGAAACTTCGTCTAAAACACTGGAGAAACGTTTCCTTGAAACTGCTCTGCTGTGCGTTCGTTCACCTAAGAGAGTTGAATCTATGTTGAGATTCAGCGAGTCAGAAACACGTTTCTTCGAGGAGCTGCGTTGGGATATTCCCGAGTGAAAGGGACCATAGGCTGTGCAGAGAAATATCTGCTTCTAAAACCAAAACGGAGCTATCTAACTGAATGGTTGTCCATGTGTGCATTCAACTGACAGAGTTAAACTCACGTGTGGATTCAGCGGTTTGCCAACCCTTTCTGTGCTGAATCCGAAAACCGGTATTTCCAGCCCAATGCCGGCATACGTTCTAAAAAGCAAGAAACTTCGTCTAAAACTCAGGAGAAACGTTTCCTTGAAACTGCTCTGCTGTGCGTTCGTTCACCTAAGAGAGTTGAATCTATGTTGAGATTCAGCGAGTCAGAAACACGTTTCTTCTTCGAGCTGCGTTGGGATATTCCCGAGTGAAGGGGACCATAGGCTGTACAGAGAAATATCTGCTTCTGGAACCAAAACGGAGCTATCTAACTGAATGGTTGTCAATGTGTGCATTCAACTGACAGAGTTAAACTCACGTGTGGATTCAGCGGTTTGCAAACCCTTTCTGTGCAGAATCCCAAAACCGGTATTTCCAGCCCAATGCCGGCATACGTACGAAACAGGAGGAAACTTCGTCTAAAACTCAGGAGAAACGTTTCCTTGAAACTGCTCTGCTGTGCGCTCGTTCACCTAAGAGAGTTGAATCTATGTTGAGATTCAGCGAGTCAGAAACACGTTTCTTCTTGGAGCTGCGTTGGGATATTCCCGAGTGAAGGGGACCATAGGCTGTACAGAGAAATATCTGCATCTGGAACCAAAACAGAGCTATCTAACTGAATGGTTGTCAATGTGCGCATTCAACTGACAGAGTTAAACTCACGTGCGGATTCAGCGGTTTGCAAACCCTTTCTGTGCAGAATCCCAAAACCGGTATTTCCAGCCCAATGCCGGCATACGTACGAAACAGCAGGAAACTTCGTCTAAAACTCAGGAGAAACGTTTCCTTGAAACTGCTCTGCTGTGCGTTCGTTCACCTAAGAGAGTTGAATCTATGTTGAGATTCAGCGAGTCAGAAACACGTTTCTTCTTGGAGCTGCGTTGGGATATTCCCGAGTGAAGGGGACCATAGGCTGTACACACAAATATCTGCTTCTAAAACCAAAACGGAGCTATCTAACTGAATGGTTGTCAATGAGTGCATTCAACTGACAGAGTTAAACTCACGTGTGGATTCAGCGGTTTTGCAAACACTTTCTGTGCAGAATCCCAAAACCGGTATTTCTAGCCCACTGCCAGCATACGTACTAAACAGCAGGAACCTTCGTCTAAAACTCAGGAGAAACGTTTCCTTGAAACTGCTCTGCTGTGCGTTCTTTCACCTAAGAGAGTTGAATCTCTGTTGAGATTCAGCGAGTCAGAAACACGTTATTTCCTGGAGATGCGTTGGGATATTCCCGAGTGAATGGGACCATAGGCTGTACAGAGAAATATCTGCTTCTAAAACCAAAACGGAGCTATCTAACTGAATGGTTGTCAATGTGTGCATTCAACTGACAGAGTTAAACTCACATGTGGATTCAGCGGTTTGCAAACCCTTTCTGTGCAGAATCCCAAAACCGGTATTTCCAGCCCAATGCTGGCATATGTACTAAACAGCAGGAAACTTCGTCTAAAACACTGGAGAAACGTTTCCTTGAAACTGCTCTGCTGTGCGTTCGTTCACCTAAGAGAGTTGAATCAATGTTGAGATTCAGCGAGTCAGAAACACGTTTCTTCTAGGAGCTGCGTTGGGATATACCCGAGTGAAAGGGACCATAGGCTGTACAGAGAAATATCTGCTTCTAAAACCAAAACGGAGCTATCTAACTGAATGGTTGTCAATGTGTGCATTCAACTGACAGAGTTAAACTCACGTGTGGATTCAGCGGATTGCCAACCCTTTCTGTGCAGAATCCCAAAACCGGTATTTCCAGCCCAATGCCGGCATACGTACTAAACAGCAGGAAACTTCGTCTAAAACTCAGGAGAAACGTTTCCTTGAAACTGCTCTGCTGTGCGTTCGTTCACCTAAGAGAGTTGAATCTATGTTGAGATTCAGCGAGTCAGAAACACGTTTCTTCTAGGAGCTGCGTTGGGATATACCCGAGTGAAAGGGACCATAGGCTGTACAGAGAAATATCTGCTTCTAAAACCAAAACGGAGCTATCTAACGGAAAGGTTATCAATGTGTGCATTCAACTGACAGAGTTAAACTCACGTGTGGATTCAGCTGTTTGCCAACCCTTTCTGTGCAGAATCCCAAAACCGGTATTTCCAGCCCAATGCCGGCATACGTACGAAACAGCAGGAAACTTCGTCTAAAACTCAGGAGAAACGTTTCCTTGAAACTGCTCTGCTGTGCGTTCATTCACCTAAGAGAGTTGAATCTATGTTGAGATTCAGCGAGTCAGAAACACGTTTCTTCGAGGAGCTGCGTTGGGATATTCCCGAGTGAATGGGACCATAGGCTGTACAGAGAAATATCTGCTTCTAAAACCAAAACGGAGCTATCTAACTGAATGGTTGTCAATGTGTGCATTCAACTGACAGAGTTAAACTCACGTGTGGATTCAGCGGTTTGCCAACCCTTTCTGTGCAGAATCCCAAAACCGGTATTTCCAGCCCAATGCCGGCATACGTACTAAACAGCAGGAAACTTCGTCTAAAACTCAGGAGAAACGTTTCCTTGAAACTGCTATGCTGTGCGTTCTTTCACCTAAGAGAGTTGAATCTCTGTTGAGATTCAGCGAGTCAGAAACACGTTTCTTCCTGGAGCTGCGTTGGGATATTCCCGAGTGAATGGGACCATAGGCTGTACAGAGAAATATCTGCTTCTAAAACCAAAACGGAGCTATCTAACTGAATGGTTGTCAATGTGTGCATTCAACTGACAGAGTTAAACTCACATGTGGATTCAGCGGTTTGCAAACCCTTTCTGTGCAGAATCCCAAAACCGGTATTTCCAGCCCAATGCCGGCATACGTACTAAACAGCAGGAAACTTCGTCTAAAAATCAGGAGAAACGTTTCCTTGAAACTGCTCTGCTGTGCGTTCGTTCACCTAACAGAGTTGAATCTATGTTGAGATTCAGCGATTCAGAAACACGTTTCCTCTAGGAGCTGCGTTGGGATATTCCCGAGTGAATGGGACCATAGGCTGTACAGAGAAATATCTGCTTCTAAAACCAAAACGGAGCTATCTAACTGAATGGTTATCAATGTGTGCATTCAACTGACAGAGTTAAACTCACGTGTGGATTCAGCGGTTTGCAAACCCTTTCTGTTTAGAATCCCAAAACCGGTATTTCCAGCCCAATGCCGGCATACGTACTAAACAGCAGGAAACTTCGTCTAAAACTCAGGAGAAACGTTTCCTTGAAACTGCTCTGCTGTGCGTTCGTTCACCTAAGAGAGTTGAATCTCTGTTGAGATTCAGCGAGTCAGAAACACGTTTCTTCTAGGAGCTGCGTTGGGATATTCCCGAGTGAATGGGACCATAGGCTGTACAGAGAAATATCTGCTTCTAAAACCAAAACGGAGCTATCTAACTGAATGGTTGTCAATGTGTGCATTCAACTGACAGAGTTAAACTCACATGTGGATTCAGCGGTTTGCAAACCCTTTCTGTGCAGAATCCCAAAACCGGTATTTCCAGCCCAATGCCGGCATACGTACTAAACAGCAGTAAACTTCTTCTAAAACACAGGAGAAACGTTTCCTTGAAACTGCTCTGCTGTGCGTTCGTTCACCTAAGAGAGTTGAATCTATGTTGAGATTCAGCGAGTCAGAAACACGTTTCTTCTAGGAGCTGCGTTGGGATATACCCGAGTGAATGGGACCATAGGCTGTACAGACAAATATCTGCTTCTAAAACCAAAACGGAGCTATCTAACTGAATGGTTGTCAATGTGTGCATTCAACTGACAGAGTTAAACTCACGTCTGGATTCAGCGGTTTGCAAACCCTTTCTGTGCAGAATCCCAAAACCGGTATTTCCAGCCCATTGCCGGCATACGTACGAAACAGCAGGAAACTTCGTCTAAAACTCAGGAGAGACGTTTCCTTGAAACTGCTATGCTGTGCGTTCGTTCACCTAAGAGAGCTGAATCTATGTTGAGATTCAGCGAGTCAGAAACACGTTTCTTCTAGGAGCTGCGTTGGGATATTCCCGAGTGAATGGGACCATAGGCTGTACAGAGAAATATCTGCTTCTAAAACCAAAACGGAGCTATCTAACTGAATGGTTGTCAATGTGTGCATTCAACTGACAGAGTTAAACTCACGTGTGGATTCAGCGGTTTGCAAACCCTTTCTGTGCAGAATCCCGAAACCGGTATTTCCAGCCCAATGCCGGCATACGTACTAAACAGCAGGAAACTTCGTCTAAAACTCAGGAGAAACGTTTCCTTGAAACTGCTCTGCTGTGCGTTCGTTCACCTAAGAGAGTTGAATCTATGTTGAGATTCAGCGAGTCAGAAACACGTATCTTCTAGGAGCTGCGTTGGGATATACCCGAGTGAATGGGACCATAGGCTGTACAGAGAAATATCTGCTTCTAAAACCAAAACGGAACTATCTAACTGAATGGTTGTCAATGTGTGCATTCAACTGACAGAGTTAAACTCACGTGTGAATTCAGCGGTTTGCCAAACCTTTCTGTGCAGAATCCCAAAACCGGTATTTCCAGCCCAATGCCGGCATACGTACTAAACAGCAGGAAACTTCGTCTAAAACACTGGAGAAACGTTTCCTTGAAACTGCTCTGCTGTGCGTTCGTTCACCTAAGAGAGTTGAATCAATGTTGAGATTCAGCGAGTCAGAAACACGTTTCTTCTAGGAGCTGCGTTGGGTATTCCCGCGTGAAAGGGACATAGGCTGTACAGAGAAATATCTGCTTCTAGAACCAAAACGGAGCTATCTAACTGAATGGTTGTCAATGTGTGCATTCAACTGACAGAGTTAAACTCACGTGTGGATTCAGCGGTTTGCCAACCCTTTCTGTGCAGAATCCCAAAACCGGTATTTCCAGCCCAATGCCGGCATACATACTAAACAGCAGGAAACTTCGTCTAAAACTCAGGAGAAACGTTTCCTTGAAACTGCTGTGCTGTGCGTTCGTTCACCTAAGAGAGTTAAATCTATGTTGAGCTTCAGCGAGTCAGAAACACGTTTCTTCTAGGAGCTGCGTTGGGATATTCCCGAGTGAATGGGACCATAGGCTGTACACACAAATATCTGCTTCTAAAACCAAAACGGGGCTATCTAACTGAATGGTTGTCAATGTGTGCATTCAACTGACAGAGTTAAACTCACGTGTGGATTCAGCGGTTTTGCAAACCCTTTCTGTGCAGAATCCCAAAACCGGTATTTCTAGCCCACTGCCAGCATATGTACTAAACAGCGGGAACCTTCGTCTAAAACTCAGGAGAAACGTTTCCTTGAAACTGCTCTGCTGTGCGTTCTTTCACCTAAGAGAGTTGAATCTCTGTTGAGATTCAGCGAGTCAGAAACACGTTTCTTCTAGGAGCTGCGTTGGGATTTTCCCGAGTGAATGGGACCATAGGCTGTACAGAGAAATATCTGCTTCTAAAACCAAAACGGAGCTATCTAACTGAATGGTTGTCAATGTGTGCATTCAACTGACAGAGTTAAACTCACATGTGGATTCAGCGGTTTGCAAACCCTTTCTGTGCAGAATCCCAAAACCGGTATTTCCAGCCCAATGCCGGCATACGTACTAAACAGCAGTAAACTTCGTCTAAAACACAGGAGAAACGTTTCCTTGAAACTGCTCTGCTGTGCGTTCGTTCACCTAACAGAGTTGAATCTATGTTGAGATTCAGCGAGTCAGAAACACGTTTCTTCTAGGAGCTGCGTTGGGATATTCCCGAGTGAATGGGACCATAGGCTGTACACACAAATATCTGCTTCTAAAACCAAAACGGAGCTATCTAACTGAATGGTTGTCAATGTGTGCATTCAACTGACAGAGTTAAACTCACGTGTGGATTCAGCGGTTTGCCAACACATTCTGTGCAGAATCCCAAAACCAGTATTTCCAGCCCAATGCCGGCATACGTACTAAACAGCAGGAAACTTCGTCTAAAACTCAGGAGAAACGTTTCCTTGAAACTGCTCTGCTGTGCGTTCGTTCACCTAAGAGAGTTGAATCTTTGTTGAGATTCAGCGAGTCAGAAACACGTTTCTTCTAGGAGCTGCGTTGGGATATTCCCGAGTGAAGGGGACCATAGGCTGTACAGAGAAATATCTGCTTCTAGAACCAAAACGGAGCTATCTAACTAAATGGTTGTCAATGTGCGCATTCAACTGACAGAGTTAAACTCACGTGTGGATTCAGCGGTTTGCCAACACTTTCTGTGCAGAATCCCAAAACCGGTATTTCCAGCCCAATGCCGGCATACGTACTAAACAGCAGGAAACTTCGTCTAAAACTCAGGAGAAACGTTTCCTTGAAACTGCTGTGCTGTGCGTTCGTTCACCTAAGAGAGTTAAATCTATGTTGAGATTCAGCGAGTCAGAAACACGTTTCTTCTAGGAGCTGCGTTGGGATATTCCCGAGTGAATGGGACCATAGGCTGTACACACAAATATCTGCTTCTAAAACCAAAACGGAGCTATCTAACTGAATGGTTGTCAATGTGTGAATTCAACTGACAGAGTTAAACTCACGTGTGGATTCAGCGGTTTTGCAAACACTTTCTGTGCAGAATCCCAAAACCGGTATTTCTAGCCCACTGCCAGCATACGTCCTAAACAGCAGGAACCTTCGTCTAAAACTCAGGAGAAACGTTTCCTTGAAACTGCTCTGCTGTGCGTTCGTTCACCTAACAGAGTTGAATCTATGTTGAGATTCAGCGATTCAGAAACACGTTTCTTCTGGGAGCTGCGTTGGGATATTCCCGAGTGAATGGGACCATAGGCTGTACAGAGAAATATCTGCTTCTAAAACCAAAACGGAGCTATCTAACTGAATGGTTATCAATGTGTGCATTCAACTGACAGTGTTAAACTCACGTGTGGATTCAGCGGTTTGCAAACCCTTTCTGTGCAGAATCCCAAAACCGGTATTTCCAGCCCAATGCCGGCATACGTACTAAACAGCAGGAAACTTCGTCTAAAACTCAGGAGAAACGTTTCCTTGAAACTGCTCTGCTGTGCGTTCGTTCACCTAAGAGAGTTGAATCTATGTTGAGATTCAGCGAGTCAGAAACACGTTTCTTATAGGAGCTGCGTTGGGATATTCCCGAGTGAAGGGGACCATAGGCTGTACAGAGAAATATCTGCTTCTAGAAACAAAACGGAGCTATCTAACTGAATGGTTGTCAATGTGCGCATTCAACTGACAGAGCTAAACTCACGTGTGGATTCAGCGGTTTGCCAACCCTTTCTGTGCAGAATCCCAAAACCGGTATTTCCAGCCCAATGCCGGCATATGTACTAAACAGCAGGAAACTTCGTCTAAAACACTGGAGAAACGTTTCCTTGAAACTGCTCTGCTGTGCGTTCGTTCACCTAAGAGAGTTGAATCTATGTTGAGATTCAGCGAGTCAGAAACACGTTTCTTCTAGGAGCTGCGTTGGGATATTCCCGAGTGAAAGGGACCATAGGCTGTACAGAGAAATATCTGCTTCTAAAACCAAAACGGAGCTATCTAACTGAATGGTTGTCAATGTGTGCATTCAACTGACAGAGTTAAACTCACGTGTGGATTCAGCGGATTGCCAACCCTTTCTGTGCAGAATCCCAAAACCGGTATTTCCAGCCCAATGCCGGCATACGTACTAAACAGCAGGAAACTTCGTCTAAAACTCAGGAGAAACGTTTCCTTGAAACTGCTCTGCTGTGCGTTCGTTCACCTAAGAGAGTTGAATCTATGTTGAGATTCAGCGAGTCAGAAACACGTTTTTTCTAGGAGCTGCGTTGGGATATACCCGAGTGAAAGGGACCATAGGCTGTACAGAGAAATATCTGCTTCTAAAACCAAAACGGAGCTATCTAACTGAATGGTTATCAATGTGTGCATTCAACTGACAGAGTTAAACTCACGTGTGGATTCAGCGGTTTGCCAACCCTTTCTGTGCAGAATCCCAAAACCGGTCTTTCCAGCCCAATGCCGGCATACGTACTAAACAGCAGGAAACTTCGTCTAAAACTCAGGAGAAACGTTTCCTTGAAACTGCTCTGCTGTGCGTTCTTTCACCTAAGAGAGTTGAATCTCTGTTGAGATTCAGCGAATCAGAAACACGTTTCTTCCTGGAGCTGCGTTGGGATATTCCCGAGTGAATGGGACCATAGGCTGTACAGAGAAATATCTGCTTCTAAAACCAAAACGGAGCTATCTAACTGAATGGTTGTCAATGTGTGCATTCAACTGACAGAGTTAAACTCACATGTGGATTCAGCGGTTTGCCAACCCTTTCTGTGCAGAATCCCAAAACCGGTATTTCCAGCCCAATGCCGGCATACGTACTAAACAGCAGGAAACTTCGTCTAAAACTCAGGAGAAACGTTTCCTTGAAACTGCTCTGCTGTGCGTTCGTTCACCTAAGAGAGTTGAATCTATGTTGAGATTCAGCGAGTCAGAAACACGTTTCTTCTAGGAGCTGCGTTGGGATATTCCCGAGTGAATGGGACCATAGGCTGTATAGAGAAATATCTGCTTCTAAAACCAAAACGGAGCTATCTAACTGAATGGTTGTCAATGTGTGCATTCAACTGACAGAGGTAAAGTCACGTGTGGATTCAGCGGTTTGCCAACCCTTTCTGTGCAGAATCCCAAAAACGGTATTTCCAGCCCAATGCCGGCATATGTACTAAACAGCAGGAAACTTCGTCTAAAACTCAGGAGAAACGTTTCCTTGAAACTGCTCTGCTGTGCGTTCGTTCACCTAAGAGAGTTGAATCTATGCTGAGATTCAGCGAGTCATAAACACGTTTCTTCTAGGAGCTGCGTTGGGATATTCACGAGTGAATGGGACCATAGGCTGTACAGAGAAATATCTGCTTCTAAAACCAAAACGGAGCTATCTAACTGAATGGTTGTCAAGGTGTGCATTCAACTGACAGAGTTAAACTCACGTTTGGATTCAGCGGTTTTCCACCCCTTTCTTTGCAGAATCCCAAAACCGGTGTTTCCAGCCCAATGCCGGCATACGTACTAAACAGCAGGAAACTTCGTCTAAAACACTGGAGAAACGTTTCCTTGAAACTGCTCTGCTGTGCGTTCGTTCACCTAAGAGAGTTGAATCTATGTTGAGATTCAGCGAGTCAGAAACACGTTTCTTCGAGGAGCTGCGTTGGGATATTCCCGAGTGAAAGGGACCATAGGCTGTACAGAGAAATATCTGCTTCTAAAACCAAAACGGAGCTATCTAACTGAATGGTTGTCCATGTGTGCATTCAACTGACAGAGTTAAACTCACGTGTGGATTCAGCGGTATGCCAACCCTTTCTGTGCTGAATCCGAAAACCGGTATTTCCAGCCCAATGCCGGCATACGTTCTAAAAAGCAAGAAACTTCGTCTAAAACTCAGGAGAAACGTTTCCTTGAAACTACTCTGCTGTGCGTTCGTTCACCTAAGAGAGTTGAATCTATGTTGAGATTCAGCGAGTCAGAAACACGTTTCTTCTTGGAGCTGCGTTGGGATATTCCCGAGTGAAGGGGACCATAGGCTGTACAGAGAAATATCTGCATCTGGAACCAAAACGGAGCTATCTAACTGAATGGTTGTCAATGTGCGCATTCAACTGACAGAGTTAAACTCACGTGCGGATTCAGCGGTTTGCAAACCCTTTCTGTGCAGAATCCCAAAACCGGTATTTCCAGCCCAATGCCGGCATACGTACGAAACAGCAGGAAACTTCGTCTAAAACTCAGGAGAAACGTTTCCTTGAAACTGCTCTGCTGTGCGTTCGTTCACCTAAGAGAGTTGAATCTATGTTGAGATTCAGCGAGTCAGAAACACGTTATTTCCTGGAGATGCGTTGGGATATTCCCGAGTGAATGGGACCATAGGCTGTACAGAGAAATATCTGCTTCTAAAACCAAAACGGAGCTATCTAACTGAATGGTTGTCAATGTGTGCATTCAACTGACAGAGTTAAACTCACGTGTGGATTCAGCGGATTGCCAACCCTTTCTGTGCAGAATCCCAAAACCGGTTTTTCCAGCCCAATGCCGGCATACGTACTAAACAGCAGGAAACTTCGTCTAAAACACTGGAGAAACGTTTCCTTGAAACTGCTCTGCTGTGCGTTCGTTCACCTAAGAGAGTTGAATCTATGTTGAGATTCAGCGAGTCAGAAACACGTTTCTTCGAGGAGCTGCGTTGGGATATTCCCGAGTGAAAGGGACCATAGGCTGTACAGAGAAATATCTGCTTCTAAAACCAAAACGGAGCTATCTAACTGAATGGTTGTCCATGTGTGCATTCAACTGACAGAGTTAAACTCACGTGTGGATTCAGCGGTTTGCCAACCCTTTCTGTGCTGAATCCGAAAACCGGTATTTCCAGCCCAATGCCGGCATACGTTCTAAAAAGCAAGAAACTTCGTCTAAAACTCAGGAGAAACGTTTCCTTGAAACTGCTCTGCTGTGCGTTCGTTCACCTAAGAGAGTTGAATCTATGTTGAGATTCAGCGAGTCAGAAACACGTTTCTTCTTCGAGCTGCGTTGGGATATTCCCGAGTGAAGGGGACCATAGGCTGTACAGAGAAATATCTGCTTCTGGAACCAAAACGGAGCTTTCTAACTGAATGGTTGTCAATGTGTGCATTCAACTGACAGAGTTAAACTCACGTGTGGATTCAGCGGTTTGCAAACCCTTTCTGTGCAGAATCCCAAAACCGGTATTTCCAGCCCAATGCCGGCATACGTACGAAACAGGAGGAAACTTCGTCTAAAACTCAGGAGAAACGTTTCCTTGAAACTGCTCTGCTGTGCGCTCGTTCACCTAAGAGAGTTGAATCTATGTTGAGATTCAGCGATTCAGAAACACGTTTCTTCTTGGAGCTGCGTTGGGATATTCCCGAGTGAAGGGGACCATAGGCTGTACAGAGAAATATCTGCATCTGGAACCAAAACGGAGCTATCTAACTGAATGGTTGTCAATGTGCGCATTCAACTGACAGAGTTAAACTCACGTGCGGATTCAGCGGTTTGCAAACCCTTTCTGTGCAGAATCCCAAAACCGGTATTTCCAGCCCAATGCCGGCATACGTACGAAACAGCAGGAAACTTCGTCTAAAACTCAGGAGAAACGTTTCCTTGAAACTGCTCTGCTGTGCGTTCGTTCACCTAAGAGAGTTGAATCTATGTTGAGATTCAGGGAGTCAGAAACACGTTTCTTCTTGGAGCTGCGTTGGGATATTCCCGAGTGAAGGGGACCATAGGCTGTACACACAAATATCTGCTTCTAAAACCAAAACGGAGCTATCTAACTGAATGGTTGTCAATGAGTGCATTCAACTGACAGAGTTAAACTCACGTGTGGATTCAGCGGTTTTGCAAACACTTTCTGTGCAGAATCCCAAAACCGGTATTTCTAGCCCACTGCCAGCATACGTACTAAACAGCAGGAACCTTCGTCTAAAACTCAGGAGAAACGTTTCCTTGAAACTGCTCTGCTGTGCGTTCTTTCACCTAAGAGAGTTGAATCTCTGTTGAGATTCAGCGAGTCAGAAACACGTTATTTCCTGGAGATGCGTTGGGATATTCCCGAGTGAATGGGACCATAGGCTGTACAGAGAAATATCTGCTTCTAAAACCAAAACGGAGCTATCTAACTGAATGGTTGTCAATGTGTGCATTCAACTGACAGAGTTAAACTCACATGTGGAATCAGCGGTTTGCAAACCCTTTCTGTGCAGAATCCCAAAACCGGTATTTCCAGCCCAATGCTGGCATATGTACTAAACAGCAGGAAACTTCGTCTAAAACACTGGAGAAACGTTTCCTTGAAACTGCTCTGCTGTGCGTTCGTTCACCTAAGAGAGTTGAATCAATGTTGAGATTCAGCGAGTCAGAAACACGTTTCTTCTAGGAGCTGCGTTGGGATATACCCGAGTGAAAGGGACCATAGGCTGTACAGAGAAATATCTGCTTCTAAAACCAAAACGGAGCTATCTAACTGAATGGTTGTCAATGTGTGCATTCAACTGACAGAGTTAAACTCACGTGTGGATTCAGCGGATTGCCAACCCTTTCTGTGCAGAATCCCAAAACCGGTATTTCCAGCCCAATGCCGGCATACGTACTAAACAGCAGGAAACTTCGTCTAAAACTCAGGAGAAACGTTTCCTTGAAACTGCTCTGCTGTGCGTTCGTTCACCTAAGAGAGTTGAATCTATGTTGAGATTCAGCGAGTCAGAAACACGTTTCTTCTAGGAGCTGCGTTGGGATATACCCGAGTGAAAGGGACCATAGGCTGTACAGAGAAATATCTGCTTCTAAAACCAAAACGGAGCTATCTAACGGAAAGGTTATCAATGTGTGCATTCAACTGACAGAGTTAAACTCACGTGTGGATTCAGCTGTTTGCCAACCCTTTCTGTGCAGAATCCCAAAACCGGTATTTCCAGCCCAATGCCGGCATACGTACGAAACAGCAGGAAACTTCGTCTAAAACTCAGGAGAAACGTTTCCTTGAAACTGCTCTGCTGTGCGTTCATTCACCTAAGAGAGTTGAATCTATGTTGAGATTCAGCGAGTCAGAAACACGTTTCTTCGAGGAGCTGCGTTGGGATATTCCCGAGTGAATGGGACCATAGGCTGTACAGAGAAATATCTGCTTCTAAAACCAAAACGGAGCTATCTAACTGAATGGTTGTCAATGTGTGCATTCAACTGACAGAGTTAAACTCACGTGTGGATTCAGCGGTTTGCCAACCCTTTCTGTGCAGAATCCCAAAACCGGTATTTCCAGCCCAATGCCGGCATACGTACTAAACAGCAGGAAACTTCGTCTAAAACTCAGGAGAAACGTTTCCTTGAAACTGCTGTGCTGTGCGTTCTTTCACCTAAGAGAGTTGAATCTCTGTTGAGATTCAGCGAGTCAGAAACACGTTTCTTCCTGGAGCTGCGTTGGGATATTCCCGAGTGAATGGGACCATAGGCTGTACAGAGAAATATCTGCTTCTAAAACCAAAACGGAGCTATCTAACTGAATGGTTGTCAATGTGTGCATTCAACTGACAGAGTTAAACTCACATGTGGATTCAGCGGTTTGCAAACCCTTTCTGTGCAGAATCCCAAAACCGGTATTTCCAGCCCAATGCCGGCATACGTACTAAACAGCAGGAAACTTCGTCTAAAAATCAGGAGAAACGTTTCCTTGAAACTGCTCTGCTGTGCGTTCGTTCACCTAACAGAGTTGAATCTATGTTGAGATTCAGCGATTCAGAAACACGTTTCCTCTAGGAGCTGCGTTGGGATATTCCCGAGTGAATGGGACCATAGGCTGTACAGAGAAATATCTGCTTCTAAAACCAAAACGGAGCTATCTAACTGAATGGTTATCAATGTGTGCATTCAACTGACAGAGTTAAACTCACGTGTGGATTCAGCGGTTTGCAAACCCTTTCTGTTTAGAATCCCAAAACCGGTATTTCCAGCCCAATGGCGGCATACGTACTAAACAGCAGGAAACTTCGTCTAAAACTCAGGAGAAACGTTTCCTTGAAACTGCTCTGCTGTGCGTTCGTTCACCTAAGAGAGTTGAATCTCTGTTGAGATTCAGCGAGTCAGAAACACGTTTCTTCTAGGAGCTGCGTTGGGATATTCCCGAGTGAATGGGACCATAGGCTGTACAGAGAAATATCTGCTTCTAAAACCAAAACGGAGCTATCTAACTGAATGGTTGTCAAGGTGTGCATTCAACTGACAGAGTTAAACTCACGTTTGGATTCAGCGGTTTGCCAACCCTTTCTTTGCAGAATCCCAAAAACGGTATTTCCAGCCCAATGCCGGCATATGTACTAAACAGCAGGAAACTTCGTCTAAAACTCAGGAGAAACGTTTCCTTGAAACTGCTCTGCTGTGCGTTCGTTCACCTAAGAGAGTTGAATCTATGCTGAGATTCAGCGAGTCATAAACACGTTTCTTCTAGGAGCTGCGTTGGGATATTCACGAGTGAATGGGACCATAGGCTGTACAGAGAAATATCTGCTTCTAAAACCAAAACGGAGCTATCTAACTGAATGGTTGTCAAGGTGTGCATTCAACTGACAGAGTTAAACTCACGTGTGGATTCAGCGGTTTGCCAACCCTTTCTTTGCAGAATCCCAAAACCGGTGTTTCCAGCCCAATGCCGGCATACGTACTAAACAGCAGGAAACTTCGTCTAAAACACTGGAGAAACGTTTCCTTGAAACTGCTCTGCTGTGCGTTCGTTCACCTAAGAGAGTTGAATCTATGTTGAGATTCAGCGAGTCAGAAACACGTTTCTTCGAGGAGCTGCGTTGGGATATTCCCGAGTGAAAGGGACCATAGGCTGTACAGAGAAATATCTGCTTCTAAAACCAAAACGGAGCTATCTAACTGAATGGTTGTCCATGTGTGCATTCAACTGACAGAGTTAAACTCACGTGTGGATTCAGCGGTATGCCAACCCTTTCTGTGCTGAATCCGAAAACCGGTATTTCCAGCCCAATGCCGGCATACGTTCTAAAAAGCAAGAAACTTCGTCTAAAACTCAGGAGAAACGTTTCCTTGAAACTGCTCTGCTGTGCGTTCGTTCACCTAAGAGAGTTGAATCTATGTTGAGATTCAGCGAGTCAGAAACACGTTTCTTCTTGGAGCTGCGTTGGGATATTCCCGAGTGAAGGGGACCATAGGCTGTACAGAGAAATATCTGCATCTGGAACCAAAACGGAGCTATCTAACTGAATGGTTGTCAATGTGCGCATTCAACTGACAGAGTTAAACTCACGTGCGGATTCAGCGGTTTGCAAACCCTTTCTGTGCAGAATCCCAAAACCGGTATTTCCAGCCCAATGCCGGCATACGTACGAAACAGCAGGAAACTTCGTCTAAAACTCAGGAGAAACGTTTCCTTGAAACTGCTCTGCTGTGCGTTCGTTCACCTAAGAGAGTTGAATCTATGTTGAGATTCAGCGAGTCAGAAACACGTTATTTCCTGGAGATGCGTTGGGATATTCCCGAGTGAAAGGGACCATAGGCTGTACAGAGAAATATCTGCTTCTAAAACCAAAACGGAGCTATCTAACTGAATGGTTGTCCATGTGTGCATTCAACTGACAGAGTTAAACTCACGTGTGGATTCAGCGGTTTGCCAACCCTTTCTGTGCTGAATCCGAAAACCGGTATTTCCAGCCCAATGCCGGCATACGTTCTAAAAAGCAAGAAACTTCGTCTAAAACTCAGGAGAAACGTTTCCTTGAAACTGCTCTGCTGTGCGTTCGTTCACCTAAGAGAGTTGAATCTATGTTGAGATTCAGCGAGTCAGAAACACGTTTCTTCTTCGAGCTGCGTTGGGATATTCCCGAGTGAAGGGGACCATAGGCTGTACAGAGAAATATCTGCTTCTGGAACCAAAACGGAGCTTTCTAACTGAATGGTTGTCAATGTGTGCATTCAACTGACAGAGTTAAACTCACGTGTGGATTCAGCGGTTTGCAAACCCTTTCTGTGCAGAATCCCAAAACCGGTATTTCCAGCCCAATGCCGGCATACGTACGAAACAGGAGGAAACTTCGTCTAAAACTCAGGAGAAACGTTTCCTTGAAACTGCTCTGCTGTGCGCTCGTTCACCTAAGAGAGTTGAATCTATGTTGAGATTCAGCGAGTCAGAAACACGTTTCTTCTTGGAGCTGCGTTGGGATATTCCCGAGTGAAGGGGACCATAGGCTGTACAGAGAAATATCTGCATCTGGAACCAAAAAGGAGCTATCTAACTGAATGGTTGTCAATGTGCGCATTCAACTGACAGAGTTAAACTCACGTGCGGATTCAGCGGTTTGCAAACCCTTTCTGTGCAGAATCCCAAAACCGGTATTTCCAGCCCAATGCCGGCATACGTACGAAACAGCAGGAAACTTCGTCTAAAACTCAGGAGAAACGTTTCCTTGAAACTGCTCTGCTGTGCGTTCGTTCACCTAAGAGAGTTGAATCTATGTTGAGATTCAGGGAGTCAGAAACACGTTTCTTCTTGGAGCTGCGTTGGGATATTCCCGAGTGAAGGGGACCATAGGCTGTACACACAAATATCTGCTTCTAAAACCAAAACGGAGCTATCTAACTGAATGGTTGTCAATGAGTGCATTCAACTGACAGAGTTAAACTCACGTGTGGATTCAGCGGTTTTGCAAACACTTTCTGTGCAGAATCCCAAAACCGGTATTTCTAGCCCACTGCCAGCATACGTACTAAACAGCAGGAACCTTCGTCTAAAACTCAGGAGAAACGTTTCCTTGAAACTGCTCTGCTGTGCGTTCTTTCACCTAAGAGAGTTGAATCTCTGTTGAGATTCAGCGAGTCAGAAACACGTTATTTCCTGGAGATGCGTTGGGATATTCCCGAGTGAATGGGACCATAGGCTGTACAGAGAAATATCTGCTTCTAAAACCAAAACGGAGCTATCTAACTGAATGGTTGTCAATGTGTGCATTCAACTGACAGAGTTAAACTCACATGTGGAATCAGCGGTTTGCAAACCCTTTCTGTGCAGAATCCCAAAACCGGTATTTCCAGCCCAATGCTGGCATATGTACTAAACAGCAGGAAACTTCGTCTAAAACACTGGAGAAACGTTTCCTTGAAACTGCTCTGCTGTGCGTTCGTTCACCTAAGAGAGTTGAATCAATGTTGAGATTCAGCGAGTCAGAAACACGTTTCTTCTAGGAGCTGCGTTGGGATATACCCGAGTGAAAGGGACCATAGGCTGTACAGAGAAATATCTGCTTCTAAAACCAAAACGGAGCTATCTAACTGAATGGTTGTCAATGTGTGCATTCAACTGACAGAGTTAAACTCACGTGTGGATTCAGCGGATTGCCAACCCTTTCTGTGCAGAATCCCAAAACCGGTATTTCCAGCCCAATGCCGGCATACGTACTAAACAGCAGGAAACTTCGTCTAAAACTCAGGAGAAACGTTTCCTTGAAACTGCTCTGCTGTGCGTTCGTTCACCTAAGAGAGTTGAATCTATGTTGAGATTCAGCGAGTCAGAAACACGTTTCTTCTAGGAGCTGCGTTGGGATATACCCGAGTGAAAGGGACCATAGGCTGTACAGAGAAATATCTGCTTCTAAAACCAAAACGGAGCTATCTAACGGAAAGGTTATCAATGTGTGCATTCAACTGACAGAGTTAAACTCACGTGTGGATTCAGCTGTTTGCCAACCCTTTCTGTGCAGAATCCCAAAACCGGTATTTCCAGCCCAATGCCGGCATACGTACGAAACAGCAGGAAACTTCGTCTAAAACTCAGGAGAAACGTTTCCTTGAAACTGCTCTGCTGTGCGTTCATTCACCTAAGAGAGTTGAATCTATGTTGAGATTCAGCGAGTCAGAAACACGTTTCTTCGAGGAGCTGCGTTGGGATATTCCCGAGTGAATGGGACCATAGGCTGTACAGAGAAATATCTGCTTCTAAAACCAAAACGGAGCTATCTAACTGAATGGTTGTCAATGTGTGCATTCAACTGACAGAGTTAAACTCACGTGTGGATTCAGCGGTTTGCCAACCCTTTCTGTGCAGAATCCCAAAACCGGTATTTCCAGCCCAATGCCGGCATACGTACTAAACAGCAGGAAACTTCGTCTAAAACTCAGGAGAAACGTTTCCTTGAAACTGCTGTGCTGTGCGTTCTTTCACCTAAGAGAGTTGAATCTCTGTTGAGATTCAGCGAGTCAGAAACACGTTTCTTCCTGGAGCTGCGTTGGGATATTCCCGAGTGAATGGGACCATAGGCTGTACAGAGAAATATCTGCTTCTAAAACCAAAACGGAGCTATCTAACTGAATGGTTGTCAATGTGTGCATTCAACTGACAGAGTTAAACTCACATGTGGATTCAGCGGTTTGCAAACCCTTTCTGTGCAGAATCCCAAAACCGGTATTTCCAGCCCAATGCCGGCATACGTACTAAACAGCAGGAAACTTCGTCTAAAAATCAGGAGAAACGTTTCCTTGAAACTGCTCTGCTGTGCGTTCGTTCACCTAACAGAGTTGAATCTATGTTGAGATTCAGCGATTCAGAAACACGTTTCCTCTAGGAGCTGCGTTGGGATATTCCCGAGTGAATGGGACCATAGGCTGTACAGAGAAATATCTGCTTCTAAAACCAAAACGGAGCTATCTAACTGAATGGTTATCAATGTGTGCATTCAACTGACAGAGTTAAACTCACGTGTGGATTCAGCGGTTTGCAAACCCTTTCTGTTTAGAATCCCAAAACCGGTATTTCCAGCCCAATGCCGGCATACGTACTAAACAGCAGGAAACTTCGTCTAAAACTCAGGAGAAACGTTTCCTTGAAACTGCTCTGCTGTGCGTTCGTTCACCTAAGAGAGTTGAATCTCTGTTGAGATTCAGCGAGTCAGAAACACGTTTCTTCTAGGAGCTGCGTTGGGATATTCCCGAGTGAATGGGACCATAGGCTGTACAGAGAAATATCTGCTTCTAAAACCAAAACGGAGCTATCTAACTGAATGGTTGTCAATGTGTGCATTCAACTGACAGAGTTAAACTCACATGTGGATTCAGCGGTTTGCAAACCCTTTCTGTGCAGAATCCCAAAACCGGTATTTCCAGCCCAATGCCGGCATACGTACTAAACAGCAGTAAACTTCTTCTAAAACACAGGAGAAACGTTTCCTTGAAACTGCTCTGCTGTGCGTTCGTTCACCTAAGAGAGTTGAATCTATGTTGAGATTCAGCGAGTCAGAAACACGTTTCTTCTAGGAGCTGCGTTGGTATATACCCGAGTGAATGGGACCATAGGCTGTACAGACAAATATCTGCTTCTAAAACCAAAACGGAGCTATCTAACTGAATGGTTGTCAATGTGTGCATTCAACTGACAGAGTTAAACTCACGTCTGGATTCAGCGGTTTGCAAACCCTTTCTGTGCAGAATCCCAAAACCGGTATTTCCAGCCCAATGCCGGCATACGTACGAAACAGCAGGAAACTTCGTCTAAAACTCAGGAGAGACGTTTCCTTGAAACTGCTATGCTGTGCGTTCGTTCACCTAAGAGAGCTGAATCTATGTTGAGATTCAGCGAGTCAGAAACACGTTTCTTCTAGGAGCTGCGTTGGGATATTCCCGAGTGAATGGGACCATAGGCTGTACAGAGAAATATCTGCTTCTAAAACCAAAACGGAGCTATCTAACTGAATGGTTGTCAATGTGTGCATTCAACTGACAGAGTTAAACTCACGTGTGGATTCAGCGGTTTGCAAACCCTTTCTGTGCAGAATCCCAAAACCGGTATTTCCAGCCCAATGCCGGCATACGTACTAAACAGCAGGAAACTTCGTCTAAAACTCAGGAGAAACGTTTCCTTGAAACTGCTCTGCTGTGCGTTCGTTCACCTAAGAGAGTTGAATCTATGTTGAGATTCAGCGAGTCAGAAACACGTTTTTTCTAGGAGCTGCGTTGGGATATACCCGAGTGAAAGGGACCATAGGCTGTACAGAGAAATATCTGCTTCTAAAACCAAAACGGAGCTATCTAACTGAATGGTTATCAATGTGTGCATTCAACTGACAGAGTTAAACTCACGTGTGGATTCAGCGGTTTGCCAACCCTTTCTGTGCAGAATCCCAAAACCGGTCTTTCCAGCCCAATGCCGGCATACGTACTAAACAGCAGGAAACTTCGTCTAAAACTCAGGAGAAACGTTTCCTTGAAACTGCTCTGCTGTGCGTTCTTTCACCTAAGAGAGTTGAATCTCTGTTGAGATTCAGCGAATCAGAAACACGTTTCTTCCTGGAGCTGCGTTGGGATATTCCCGAGTGAATGGGACCATAGGCTGTACAGAGAAATATCTGCTTCTAAAACCAAAACGGAGCTATCTAACTGAATGGTTGTCAATGTGTGCATTCAACTGACAGAGTTAAACTCACGTGCGGATTCAGCGGTTTGCAAACCCTTTCTGTGCAGAATCCCAAAACCGGTATTTCCAGCCCAATGCCGGCATACGTACGAAACAGGAGGAAACTTCGTCTAAAACTCAGGAGAAACGTTTCCTTGAAACTGCTCTGCTGTGCGCTCGTTCACCTAAGAGAGTTGAATCTATGTTGAGATTCAGCGAGTCAGAAACACGTTTCTTCTTGGAGCTGCGTTGGGATATTCCCGAGTGAAGGGGACCATAGGCTGTACAGAGAAATATCTGCATCTGGAACCAAAACGGAGCTATCTAACTGAATGGTTGTCAATGTGCGCATTCAACTGACAGAGTTAAACTCACGTGCGGATTCAGCGGTTTGCAAACCCTTTCTGTGCAGAATCCCAAAACCGGTATTTCCAGCCCAATGCCGGCATACGTACGAAACAGCAGGAAACTTCGTCTAAAACTCAGGAGAAACGTTTCCTTGAAACTGCTCTGCTGTGCGTTCGTTCACCTAAGAGAGTTGAATCTATGTTGAGATTCAGCGAGTCAGAAACACGTTATTTCCTGGAGATGCGTTGGGATATTCCCGAGTGAATGGGACCATAGGCTGTACAGAGAAATATCTGCTTCTAAAACCAAAACGGAGCTATCTAACTGAATGGTTGTCAATGTGTGCATTCAACTGACAGAGTTAAACTCACATGTGGATTCAGCGGTTTGCAAACCCTTTCTGTGCAGAATCCCAAAACCGGTATTTCCAGCCCAATGCTGGCATATGTACTAAACAGCAGGAAACTTCGTCTAAAACACTGGAGAAACGTTTCCTTGAAACTGCTCTGCTGTGCGTTCGTTCACCTAAGAGAGTTGAATCAATGTTGAGATTCAGCGAGTCAGAAACACGTTTCTTCTAGGAGCTGCGTTGGGATATACCCGAGTGAAAGGGACCATAGGCTGTACAGAGAAATATCTGCTTCTAAAACCAAAACGGAGCTATCTAACTGAATGGTTGTCAATGTGTGCATTCAACTGACAGAGTTAAACTCACGTGTGGATTCAGCGGATTGCCAACCCTTTCTGTGCAGAATCCCAAAACCGGTATTTCCAGCCCAATGCCGGCATACGTACTAAACAGCAGGAAACTTCGTCTAAAACTCAGGAGAAACGTTTCCTTGAAACTGCTCTGCTGTGCGTTCGTTCACCTAAGAGAGTTGAATCTATGTTGAGATTCAGCGAGTCAGAAACACGTTTCTTCTAGGAGCTGCGTTGGGATATACCCGAGTGAAAGGGACCATAGGCTGTACAGAGAAATATCTGCTTCTAAAACCAAAACGGAGCTATCTAACGGAAAGGTTATCAATGTGTGCATTCAACTGACAGAGTTAAACTCACGTGTGGATTCAGCTGTTTGCCAACCCTTTCTGTGCAGAATCCCAAAACCGGTATTTCCAGCCCAATGCCGGCATACGTACGAAACAGCAGGAAACTTCGTCTAAAACTCAGGAGAAACGTTTCCTTGAAACTGCTCTGCTGTGCGTTCATTCACCTAAGAGAGTTGAATCTATGCTGAGATTCAGCGAGTCAGAAACACGTTTCTTCGAGGAGCTGCGTTGGGATATTCCCGAGTGAATGGGACCATAGGCTGTACAGAGAAATATCTGCTTCTAAAACCAAAACGGAGCTATCTAACTGAATGGTTGTCAAGGTGTGCATTCAACTGACAGAGTTAAACTCACGTTTGGATTCAGCGGTTTGCCAACCCTTTCTTTGCAGAATCCCAAAACCGGTGTTTCCAGCCCAATGCCGGCATACGTACTAAACAGCAGGAAACTTCGTCTAAAACACTGGAGAAACGTTTCCTTGAAACTGCTCTGCTGTGCGTTCGTTCACCTAAGAGAGTTGAATCTATGTTGAGATTCAGCGAGTCAGAAACACGTTTCTTCGAGGAGCTGCGTTGGGATATTCCCGAGTGAAAGGGACCATAGGCTGTACAGAGAAATATCTGCTTCTAAAACCAAAACGGAGCTATCTAACTGAATGGTTGTCCATGTGTGCATTCAACTGACAGAGTTAAACTCACGTGTGGATTCAGCGGTTTGCCAACCCTTTCTGTGCTGAATCCGAAAACCGGTATTTCCAGCCCAATGCCGGCATACGTTCTAAAAAGCAAGAAACTTCGTCTAAAACTCAGGAGAAACGTTTCCTTGAAACTGCTCTGCTGTGCGTTCGTTCACCTAAGAGAGTTGAATCTATGTTGAGATTCAGCGAGTCAGAAACACGTTTCTTCTTCGAGCTGCGTTGGGATATTCCCGAGTGAAGGGGACCATAGGCTGTACAGAGAAATATCTGCTTCTGGAACCAAAACGGAGCTATCTAACTGAATGGTTGTCAATGTGTGCATTCAACTGACAGAGTTAAACTCACGTGTGGATTCAGCGGTTTGCAAACCCTTTCTGTGCAGAATCCCAAAACCGGTATTTCCAGCCCAATGCCGGCATACGTACGAAACAGGAGGAAACTTCGTCTAAAACTCAGGAGAAACGTTTCCTTGAAACTGCTCTGCTGTGCGCTCGTTCACCTAAGAGAGTTGAATCTATGTTGAGATTCAGCGAGTCAGAAACACGTTTCTTCTTGGAGCTGCGTTGGGATATTCCCGAGTGAAGGGGACCATAGGCTGTACAGAGAAATATCTGCATCTGGAACCAAAACGGAGCTATCTAACTGAATGGTTGTCAATGTGCGCATTCAACTGACAGAGTTAAACTCACGTGCGGATTCAGCGGTTTGCAAACCCTTTCTGTGCAGAATCCCAAAACCGGTATTTCCAGCCCAATGCCGGCATACGTACGAAACAGCAGGAAACTTCGTCTAAAACTCAGGAGAAACGTTTCCTTGAAACTGCTCTGCTGTGCGTTCGTTCACCTAAGAGAGTTGAATCTATGTTGAGATTCAGCGAGTCAGAAACACGTTTCTTCTTGGAGCTGCGTTGGGATATTCCCGAGTGAAGGGGACCATAGGCTGTACACACAAATATCTGCTTCTAAAACCAAAACAGAGCTATCTAACTGAATGGTTGTCAATGAGTGCATTCAACTGACAGAGTTAAACTCACGTGTGGATTCAGCGGTTTTGCAACCACTTTCTGTGCAGAATCCCAAAACCGGTATTTCTAGCCCACTGCCAGCATACGTACTAAACAGCAGGAACCTTCGTCTAAAACTCAGGAGAAACGTTTCCTTGAAACTGCTCTGCTGTGCGTTCTTTCACCTAAGAGAGTTGAATCTCTGTTGAGATTCAGCGAGTCAGAAACACGTTATTTCCTGGAGATGCGTTGGGATATTCCCGAGTGAATGGGACCATAGGCTGTACAGACAAATATCTGCTTCTAAAACCAAAACGGAGCTATCTAACTGAATGGTTGTCAATGTGTGCATTCAACTGACAGAGTTAAACTCACATGTGGAATCAGCGGTTTGCAAACCCTTTCTGTGCAGAATCCCAAAACCGGTATTTCCAGCCCAATGCTGGCATATGTACTAAACAGCAGGAAACTTCGTCTAAAACACTGGAGAAACGTTTCCTTGAAACTGCTCTGCTGTGCGTTCGTTCACCTAAGAGAGTTGAATCAATGTTGAGATTCAGCGAGTCAGAAACACGTTTCTTCTAGGAGCTGCGTTGGGATATACCCGAGTGAAAGGGACCATAGGCTGTACAGAGAAATATCTGCTTCTAAAACCAAAACGGAGCTATCTAACTGAATGGTTGTCAATGTGTGCATTCAACTGACAGAGTTAAACTCACGTGTGGATTCAGCGGATTGCCAACCCTTTCTGTGCAGAATCCCAAAACCGGTATTTCCAGCCCAATGCCGGCATACGTACTAAACAGCAGGAAACTTCGTCTAAAACTCAGGAGAAACCTTTCCTTGAAACTGCTCTGCTGTGCGTTCGTTCACCTAAGAGAGTTGAATCTATGTTGAGATTCAGCGAGTCAGAAACACGTTTCTTCTAGGAGCTGCGTTGGGATATACCCGAGTGAAAGGGACCATAGGCTGTACAGAGAAATATCTGCTTCTAAAACCAAAACGGAGCTATCTAACGGAAAGGTTATCAATGTGTGCATTCAACTGACAGAGTTAAACTCACGTGTGGATTCAGCTGTTTGCCAACCCTTTCTGTGCAGAATCCCAAAACCGGTATTTCCAGCCCAATGCCGGCATACGTACGAAACAGCAGGAAACTTCGTCTAAAACTCAGGAGAAACGTTTCCTTGAAACTGCTCTGCTGTGCGTTCATTCACCTAAGAGAGTTGAATCTATGTTGAGATTCAGCGAGTCAGAAACACGTTTCTTCGAGGAGCTGCGTTGGGATATTCCCGAGTGAATGGGACCATAGGCTGTACAGAGAAATATCTGCTTCTAAAACCAAAACGGAGCTATCTAACTGAATGGTTGTCAATGTGTGCATTCAACTGACAGAGTTAAACTCACGTGTGGATTCAGCGGTTTGCCAACCCTTTCTGTGCAGAATCCCAAAACCGGTATTTCCAGCCCAATGCCGGCATACGTACTAAACAGCAGGAAACTTCGTCTAAAACTCAGGAGAAACGTTTCCTTGAAACTGCTGTGCTGTGCATTCTTTCACCTAAGAGAGTTGAATCTCTGTTGAGATTCAGCGAGTCAGAAACACGTTTCTTCCTGGAGCTGCGTTGGGATATTCCCGAGTGAATGGGACCATAGGCTGTACAGAGAAATATCTGCTTCTAAAACCAAAACGGAGCTATCTAACTGAATGGTTGTCAATGTGTGCATTCAACTGACAGAGTTAAACTCACATGTGGATTCAGCGGTTTGCAAACCCTTTCTGTGCAGAATCCCAAAACCGGTATTTCCAGCCCAATGCCGGCATACGTACTAAACAGCAGGAAACTTCGTCTAAAAATCAGGAGAAACGTTTCCTTGAAACTGCTCTGCTGTGCGTTCGTTCACCTAACAGAGTTGAATCTATGTTGAGATTCAGCGATTCAGAAACACGTTTCCTCTAGGAGCTGCGTTGGGATATTCCCGAGTGAATGGGACCATAGGCTGTACAGAGAAATATCTGCTTCTAAAACCAAAACGGAGCTATCTAACTGAATGGTTATCAATGTGTGCATTCAACTGACAGAGTTAAACTCACGTGTGGATTCAGCGGTTTGCAAACCCTTTCTGTTTAGAATCCCAAAACCGGTATTTCCAGCCCAATGCCGGCATACGTACTAAACAGCAGGAAACTTCGTCTAAAACTCAGGAGAAACGTTTCCTTGAAACTGCTCTGCTGTGCGTTCGTTCACCTAAGAGAGTTGAATCTCTGTTGAGATTCAGCGAGTCAGAAACACGTTTCTTCTAGGAGCTGCGTTGGGATATTCCCGAGTGAATGGGACCATAGGCTGTACAGAAAAATATCTGCTTCTAAAACCAAAACGGAGCTATCTAACTGAATGGTTGTCAATGTGTGCATTCAGCTGACAGAGTTAAACTCACATGTGGATTCAGCGGTTTGCAAACCCTTTCTGTGCAGAATCCCAAAACCGGTATTTCCAGCCCAATGCCGGCATACGTACTAAACAGCAGTAAACTTCTTCTAAAACACAGGAGAAACGTTTCCTTGAAACTGCTCTGCTGTGCGTTCGTTCACCTAAGAGAGTTGAATCTATGTTGAGATTCAGCGAGTCAGAAACACTTTTCTTCTAGGAGCTGCGTTGGGATATACCCGAGCGAATGGGACCATAGGCTGTACAGACAAATATCTGCTTCTAAAACCAAAACGGAGCTATCTAACTGAATGGTTGTCAATGTGTGCATTCAACTGACAGATTTAAACTCACGTCTGCATTCAGCGGTTTGCAAACCCTTTCTGTGCAGAATCCCAAAACCGGTATTTCCAGCCCAATGCCGGCATACGTACGAAACAGCAGGAAACTTCGTCTAAAACTCAGGAGAGACGTTTCCTTGAAACTGCTATGCTGTGCGTTCGTTCACCTAAGAGAGCTGAATCTATGTTGAGATTCAGCGAGTCAGAAACACGTTTCTTCTAGGAGCTGCGTTGGGATATTCCCGAGTGAATGGGACCATAGGCTGTACAGAGAAATATCTGCTTCTAAAACCAAAACGGAGCTATCTAACTGAATGGTTGTCAATGTGTGCATTCAACTGACAGAGTTAAACTCACGTGTGGATTCAGCGGTTTGCAAACCCTTTCTGTGCAGAATCCCGAAACCGGTATTTCCAGCCCAATGCCGGCATACGTACTAAACAGCAGGAAACTTCGTCTAAAACTCAGGAGAAACGTTTCCTTGAAACTGCTCTGCTGTGCGTTCGTTCACCTAAGAGAGTTGAATCTATGTTGAGATTCAGCGAGTCAGAAACACGTATCTTCTAGGAGCTGCGTTGGGATATACCCGAGTGAATGGGACCATAGGCTGTACAGAGAAATATCTGCTTCTAAAACCAAAACGGAACTATCTAACTGAATGGTTGTCAATGTGTGCATTCAACTGACAGAGTTAAACTCACGTGTGAATTCAGCGGTTTGCCAAACCTTTCTGTGCAGAATCCCAAAACCGGTATTTCCAGCCGAATGCCGGCATACGTACTAAACAGCAGGAAACTTCGTCTAAAACACTGGAGAAACGTTTCCTTGAAACTGCTCTGCTGTGCGTTCGTTCACCTAAGAGAGTTGAATCAATGTTGAGATTCAGCGAGTCAGAAACACGTTTCTTCTAGGAGCTGCGTTGGGTATTCCCGCGTGAAAGGGACCATAGGCTGTACAGAGAAATATCTGCTTCTAGAACCAAAACGGAGCTATCTAACTGAATGGTTGTCAATGTGTGCATTCAACTGACAGAGTTAAACTCACGTGTGGATTCAGCGGTTTGCCAACCCTTTCTGTGCAGAATCCCAAAACCGGTATTTCCAGCCCAATGCCGGCATACATACTAAACAGCAGGAAACTTCGTCTAAAACTCAGGAGAAACGTTTCCTTGAAACTGCTGTGCTGTGCGTTCGTTCACCTAAGAGAGTTAAATCTATGTTGAGCTTCAGCGAGTCAGAAACACGTTTCTTCTAGGAGCTGCGTTGGGATATTCCCGAGTGAATGGGACCATAGGCTGTACACACAAATATCTGCTTCTAAAACCAAAACGGGGCTATCTAACTGAATGGTTGTCAATGTGTGCATTCAACTGACAGAGTTAAACTCACGTGTGGATTCAGCGGTTTTGCAAACCCTTTCTGTGCAGAATCCCAAAACCGGTATTTCTAGCCCACTGCCAGCATATGTACTAAACAGCAGGAACCTTCGTCTAAAACTCAGGAGAAACGTTTCCTTGAAACTGCTCTGCTGTGCGTTCTTTCACCTAAGAGAGTTGAATCTCTGTTGAGATTCAGCGAGTCAGAAACACGTTTCTTCCTGGAGCTGCGTTGGGATTTTCCCGAGTGAATGGGACCATAGGCTGTACAGAGAAATATCTGCTTCTAAAACCAAAACGGAGCTATCTAACTGAATGGTTGTCAATGTGTGCATTCAACTGACAGAGTTAAACTCACATGTGGATTCAGCGGTTTGCAAACCCTTTCTGTGCAGAATCCCAAAACCGGTATTTCCAGCCCAATGCCGGCATACGTACTAAACAGCAGTAAACTTCGTCTAAAACACAGGAGAAACGTTTCCTTGAAACTGCTCTGCTGTTCGTTCGCTCACCTAACAGAGTTGAATCTATGTTGAGATTCAGCGAGTCAGAAACACGTTTCTTCTAGGAGCTGCGTTGGGATATTCCCGAGTGAATGGGACCATAGGCTGTACACACAAATATCTGCTTCTAAAACCAAAACGGAGCTATCTAACTGAATGGTTGTCAATGTGTGCATTCAACTGACAGAGTTAAACTCACGTGTGGATTCAGCGGTTTGCCAACACATTCTGTGCAGAATCCCAAAACCAGTATTTCCAGCCCAATGCCGGCATACGTACTAAACAGCAGGAAACTTCGTCTAAAACTCAGGAGAAACGTTTCCTTGAAACTGCTCTGCTGTGCGTTCGTTCACCTAAGAGAGTTGAATCTATGTTGAGATTCAGCGAGTCAGAAACACGTTTCTTCTAGGAGCTGCGTTGGGATATTCCCGAGTGAAGGGGACCATAGGCTGTACAGAGAAATATCTGCTTCTAGAACCAAAACGGAGCTATCTAACTAAATGGTTGTCAATGTGCGCATTCAACTGACAGAGTTAAACTCACGTGTGGATTCAGCGGTTTGCCAACACTTTCTGTGCAGAATCCCAAAACCGGTATTTCCAGCCCAATGCCGGCATACGTACTAAACAGCAGGAAACTTCGTCTAAAACTCAGGAGAAACGTTTCCTTGAAACTGCTGTGCTGTGCGTTCGTTCACCTAAGAGAGTTAAATCTATGTTGAGATTCAGCGAGTCAGAAACACGTTTCTTCTAGGAGCTGCGTTGGGATATTCCCGAGTGAATGGGACCATAGGCTGTACACACAAATATCTGCTTCTAAAACCAAAACGGAGCTATCTAACTGAATGGTTGTCAATGTGTGCATTCAACTGACAGAGTTAAACTCACGTGTGGATTCAGCGGTTTGCCAACACTTTCTGTGCAGAATCCCAAAACCGGTATTTCCAGCCCAATGCCGACATACGTACTAAACAGCAGGAAACTTCGTCTAAAACTCAGGAGAAACGTTTCCTTGAAACTGCTGTGCTGTGCGCTCGTTCACCTAAGAGAGTTAAATCTATGTTGAGATTCAGCGAGTCAGAAACACGTTTCTTCTAGGAGCTGCGTTGGGATATTCCCGAGTGAATGGGACCATAGGCTGTACACACAAATATCTGCTTCTAAAACCAAAACGGAGCTATCTAACTGAATGGTTGTCAATGTGTGCATTCAACTGACAGAGTTAAACTCACGTGTGGATTCACCGGTTTTGCAAACACTTTCTGTGCAGAATCCCAAAACCGGTATTTCTAGCCCACTGCCAGCATACGTACTAAACAGCAGGAACCTTCGTCTAAAACTCAGGAGAAACGTTTCCTTGAAACTGCTCTGCTGTGCGTTCTTTCATCTAAGAGAGTTGAATCTCTGTTGAGATTCAGCGAGTCAGAAACACGTTTCTTCCTGGAGATGCGTTGGGATATTCCCGAGTGAATGGGACCATAGGCTGTACAGAGAAATATCAGCTTCTAAAACCAAAACGGAGCTATCTAACTGAATGGTTGTCAATGTGTGCATTCAACTGACAGAGTTAAACTCACATGTGGATTCAGCGGTTTGCAAACCCTTTCTGTGCAGAATCCCAAAACCGGTATTTCCAGCCCAATGCCGGCATACGTACGAAACAGCAGGAAACTTCGTCTAAAACTCAGGAGAAACGTTTCCTTGAAACTGCTATGCTGTGCGTTCGTTCACCTAAGAGAGCTGAATCTATGTTGAGATTCAGCGAGTCAGAAACACGTTTCTTCTAGGAGCTGCGTTGGGATATTCCCGAGTGAATGGGACCATAGGCTGTACACACAAATATCTGCTTCTAAAACCAAAACGGAGCTATCTAACTGAATGGTTGTCAATGTGTGCATTCAACTGACAGAGTTAAACTCACGTGTGGATTCAGCGGTTTGCCAACACTTTCTGTGCAGAATCCCAAAACCAGTATTTCCAGCCCAATGCCGGCATACGTACTAAACAGCAGGAAACATCGTCTAAAACTCAGGAGAAACGTTTCCTTGAAACTGCTCTGCTGTGCGTTCGTTCACCTAAGAGAGTTGAATCTATGTTGAGATTCAGCGAGTCAGAAACACGTTTCTTCCTGGAGATGCGTTGGGATATTCCCGAGTGAATGGGACCATAGGCTGTACAGAGAAATATCTGCTTCTAAAACCAAAACGGAGCTATCTAACTGAATGGTTGTCAATGTGTGCATTCAACTGACAGAGTTAAACTCACATGTGGATTCAGCGGTTTGCAAACCCTTTCTGTGCAGAATCCCAAAACCGGTATTTCCAGCCCAATGCCGGCATATGTACTAAACAGCAGGAAACTTCGTCTAAAACTCAGGAGAAACGTTTCCTTTAAACTGCTCTGCTGTGCGTTCCTTCACCTAAGAGAGTTGAATCAATGCTGAGATTCAGCGAGTCAGAAACACGTTTCTTCCTGGAGCTGCGTTGGGATATTCCCGAGGGAATGGGACCATAGGCTGTACAGAGAAATATCTGCTTCTAAAACCAAAACGGAGCTATCTAACTGAATGGTTGTCAATGTGTGCATTCAACTGACATAGTTAAACTCACATGTGGATTCAGCGGTTTGCAAACCCTTTCTGTGCAGAATCCCAAAACCGGTATTTCCAGCCCAATGCCGGCATACGTACTAAACAGCAGTAAACTTCTTCTAAAACACAGGAGAAACGTTTCCTTGAAACTGCTCTGCTGTGCGTTCGTTCACCTAACAGAGTTGAATCTATGTTGAGATTCAGCGATTCAGAAACACGTTTCTTCTGGGAGCTGCGTTGGGATATTCCCGAGTGAATGGGACCATAGGCTGTACAGAGAAATATCTGCTTCTAAAACCAAAACGGAACTATCTAACTGAATGGTTATCAATGTGTGCATTCAACTGACAGTGTTAAACTCACGTGTGGATTCAGCGGTTTGCAAACCCTTTCTGTGCAGAATCCCTAAACCGGTATTTCCAGCCCAATGCCGGCATACGTACTAAACAGCAGGAAACTTCGTCTAAAACTCAGGAGAAACGTTTCCTTGAAACTGCTCTGCTGTGCGTTCGTTCACCTAAGAGAGTTGAATCTATGTTGAGATTCAGCGAGTCAGAAACACGTTTCTTCTAGGAGCTGCGTTGGGATATTCCCGAGTGAAGGGGACCATAGGCTGTACAGAGAAATATCTGCTTCTAAAACCAAAACGGAGCTATCTAACTGAATGGTTGTCAATGTGTGCATTCAACTGACAGAGTTAAACTCACGTGTGGATTCAGCGGATTGCCAACCCTTTCTGTGCAGAATCCCAAAACCGGTATTTCCAGCCCAATGCCGGCATACGTACTAAACAGCAGGAAACATCGTCTAAAACTCAGGAGAAACGTTTCCTTGAAACTGCTCTGCTGTGCGTTCGTTCACCTAAGAGAGTTGAATCTATGTTGAGATTCAGCGAGTCAGAAACACGTTTCTTCCTGGAGATGCGTTGGGATATTCCCGAGTGAATGGGACCATAGGCTGTACAGAGAAATATCTGCTTCTAAAACCAAAACGGAGCTATCTAACTGAATGGTTGTCAATGTGTGCATTCAACTGACAGAGATAAACTCACGTGTGGATTCAGCGGTTTGCAAACCCTTTCTGTGCAGAATCCCAAAACCGGTATTTCCAGCCCAATGCCGGCATATGTACTAAACAGTAGGAAACTTCGTCTAAAACTCAGGAGAAACGTTTCCTTTAAACTGCTCTGCTGTGCGTTCCTTCACCTAAGAGAGTTGAATCAATGCTGAGATTCAGCGAGTCAGAAACACGTTTCTTCCTGGAGCTGCGTTGGGATATTCCCGAGTGAATGGGACCATAGGCTGTACAGAGAAATATCTGCTTCTAAAACCAAAACGGAGCTATCTAACTGAATGGTTGTCAATGTGTGCATTCAACTGACATAGTTAAACTCACATGTGGATTCAGCGGTTTGCAAACCCTTTCTGTGCAGAATCCCAAAACCGGTATTTCCAGCCCAATGCCGGCATACGTACTAAACAGCAGTAAACTTCTTCTAAAACACAGGAGAAACGTTTCCTTGAAACTGCTCTGCTGTGCGTTCGTTCACCTAACAGAGTTGAATCTATGTTGAGATTCAGCGATTCAGAAACACGTTTCTTCTGGGAGCTGCGTTGGGATATTCCCGAGTGAATGGGACCATAGGCTGTACAGAGAAATATCTGCTTCTAAAACCAAAACGGAACTATCTAACTGAATGGTTATCAATGTGTGCATTCAACTGACAGTGTTAAACTCACGTGTGGATTCAGCGGTTTGCAAACCCTTTCTGTGCAGAATCCCAAAACCGGTATTTCCAGCCCAATGCCGGCATACGTACTAAACAGCAGGAAACTTCGTCTAAAACTCAGGAGAAACGTTTCCTTGAAACTGCTCTGCTGTGCGTTCGTTCACCTAAGAGAGTTGAATCTATGTTGAGATTCAGCGAGTCAGAAACACGTTTCTTATAGGAGCTGCGTTGGGATATTCCCGAGTGAAGGGGACCATAGGCTGTACAGAGAAATATCTGCTTCTAGAAACAAAACGGAGCTATCTAACTGAATGGTTGTCAATGTGCGCATTCAACTGACAGAGCTAAACTCACGTGTGGATTCAGCGGTTTGCCAACCCTTTCTGTGCAGAATCCCAAAACCGGTATTTCCAGCCCAATGCCGGCATACATACTAAACAGCAGGAAACTTCGTCTAAAACTCAGGAGAAACGTTTCCTTGAAACTGCTCTGCTGTGCGTTCTTTCACCTAAGAGAGTTGAATCTCTGTTGAGATTCAGCGAATCAGAAACACGTTTCTTCCTGGAGCTGCGTTGGGATATTCCCGAGTGAATGGGACCATAGGCTGTACAGAGAAATATCTGCTTCTAAAACCAAAACGGAGCTATCTAACTGAATGGTTGTCAATGTGTGCATTCAACTGACAGAGTTAAACTCACATGTGGATTCAGCGGTTTGCAAACCCTTTCTGTGCAGAATCCCAAAACCGGTATTTCCAGCCCAATGCCGGCATACGTACAAAACAGCAGGAAACTTCGTCTAAAACTCAGGAGAAACGTTTCCTTGAAACTGCTCTGCTGTGCGTTCGTTCACCTAAGAGAGTTGAATCTATGTTGAGATTCAGCGAGTCAGAAACACGTTTCTTCTAGGAGCTGCGTTGGGATATTCCCGAGTGAATGGGACCATAGGCTGTATAGAGAAATATCTGCTTCTAAAACCAAAACGGAGCTATCTAACTGAATGGTTGTCAATGTGTGCATTCAACTGACAGAGGTAAAGTCACTTGTGGATTCAGCGGTTTGCCAACCCTTTCTGTGCAGAATCCCAAAAACGGTATTTCCAGCCCAATGCCGGCATACGTACTAAACAGCAGGAAACTTCGTCTAAAACTCAGGAGAAACGTTTCCTTGAAACTGCTCTGCTGTGCGTTCGTTCACCTAAGAGAGTTGAATCTATGCTGAGATTCAGCGAGTCATAAACACGTTTCTTCTAGGAGCTGCGTTGGGATATTCCCGAGTGAATGGGACCATAGGCTGTACAGAGAAATATCTGCTTCTAAAACCAAAACGGAGCTATCTAACTGAATGGTTGTCAAGGTGTGCATTCAACTGACAGAGTTAAACTCACGTTTGGATTCAGCGGTTTGCCAACCCTTTCTTTGCAGAATCCCAAAACCGGTGTTTCCAGCCCAATGCCGGCATACGTACTAAACAGCAGGAAACTTCGTCTAAAACACTGGAGAAACGTTTCCTTGAAACTGCTCTGCTGTGCGTTCGTTCACCTAAGAGAGTTGAATCTATGTTGAGATTCAGCGAGTCAGAAACACGTTTCTTCGAGGAGCTGCGTTGGGATATTCCCGAGTGAAAGGGACCATAGGCTGTACAGAGAAATATCTGCTTCTAAAACCAAAACGGAGCTATCTAACTGAATGGTTGTCCATGTGTGCATTCAACTGACAGAGTTAAACTCACGTGTGGATTCAGCGGTTTGCCAACCCTTTCTGTGCTGAATCCGAAAACCGGTATTTCCAGCCCAATGCCGGCATACGTTCTAAAAAGCAAGAAACTTCGTCTAAAACTCAGGAGAAACGTTTCCTTGAAACTGCTCTGCTGTGCGTTCGTTCACCTAAGAGAGTTGAATCTATGTTGAGATTCAGCGAGTCAGAAACACGTTTCTTCTTCGAGCTGCGTTGGGATATTCCCGAGTGAAGGGGACCATAGGCTGTACAGAGAAATATCTGCTTCTAAAACCAAAACGGAGCTATCTAACTGAATGGTTGTCAATGTGTGCATTCAACTGACAGAGTTAAGCTCACATGTGGATTCAGCGGTTTGCAAACCCTTTCTGTGCAGAATCCCAAAACCGGTATTTCCAGCCCAATGCTGGCATATGTACTAAACAGCAGGAAACTTCGTCTAAAACACGGGAGAAACGTTTCCTTGAAACTGCTCTGCTGTGCGTTCGTTCACCTAAGAGAGTTGAATCAATGTTGAGATTCAGCGAGTCAGAAACACGTTTCTTCTAGGAGCTGCGTTGGGATATTCACGAGTGAAAGGGACCATAGGCTGTACAGAGAAATATCTGCTTCTAAAACCAAAACGGAGCTATCTAACTGAATGGTTGTCAATGTGTGCATTCAACTGACAGAGTTAAACTCACGTGTGGATTCAGCGGATTGCCAACCCTTTCTGTGCAGAATCCCAAAACCGGTATTTCCAGCCCAATGCCGGCATACGTACTAAACAGCAGGAAACTTCGTCTAAAACTCAGGAGAAACGTTTCCTTGAAACTGCTCTGCTGTGCGTTCGTTCACCTAAGAGAGTTGAATCTATGTTGAGATTCAGCGAGTCAGAAACACGTTTCTTCTAGGAGCTGCGTTGGGATATACCCGAGTGAAAGGGACCATAGGCTGTACAGAGAAATATCTACTTCTAAAACCAAAACGGAGCTATCTAACGGAAAGGTTATCAATGTGTGCATTCAACTGACAGAGTTAAACTCACGTGTGGATTCAGCGGTTTGCCAACCCTTTCTGTGCAGAATCCCAAAACCGGTATTTCCAGCCCAATGCCGGCATACGTACGAAACAGCAGGAAACTTCGTCTAAAACTCAGGAGAAACGTTTCCTTGAAACTGCTCTGCTGTGCGTTCATTCACCTAAGAGAGTTGAATCTATGTTGAGATTCAGCGAGTCAGAAACACGTTTCTTCGAGGAGCTGCGTTGGGATATTCCCGAGTGAATGGGACCATAGGCTGTACAGAGAAATATCTGCTTCTAAAACCAAAACGGAGCTATCTAACTGAATGTTTGTCAATGTGTGCATTCAACTGACAGAGTTAAACTCACGTGTGGATTCAGCGGTTTGCCAACCCTTTCTGTGCAGAATCCCAAAACCGGTATTTCCAGCCGAATGCCGGCATACGTACTAAACAGCAGGAAACTTCCTCTAAAACTCAGGAGAAACGTTTCCTTGAAACTGCTGTGCTGTGCGTTCATTCACCTAAGAGAGTTGAATCTCTGTTGAGATTCAGCGAGTCAGAAACACGTTTCTTCCTGGAGCTGCGTTGGGATATTCCCGAGTGAATGGGACCATAGGCTGTACAGAGAAATATCTGCTTCTAAAACCAAAACGGAGCTATCTAACTGAATGGTTGTCAATGTGTGCATTCAACTGACAGAGTTAAACTCACATGTGGATTCAGCGGTTTGCAAACCCTTTCTGTGCAGAATCCCAAAACCGGTATTTCCAGCCCAATGCCGGCATACGTACTAAACAGCCGGAAACTTCGTCTAAAACACTGGAGAAACGTTTCCTTGAAACTGCTCTGCTGTGCGTTCGTTCACCTAAGAGAGTTGAATCTCTGTTGAGATTCAGCGAGTCAGAAACACGTTTCTTCTAGGAGCTGCGTTGGGATATTCCCGAGTGAAAGGGACCATAGGCTGTACAGAGAAATATCTGCTTGTAAAACCAAAACGGAGCTATCTAACTGAATGGTTGTCAATGTGTGCATTCAAGTGACAGAGTTAAACTCACGTGTGTATTCAGCGGTTTGCAAACCCTTTCTGTGCAGAATCCCAAAACCGGTATTTCCAGCCCAATGCCGGCATACGTACTAAACAGCAGTAAACTTCTTCTAAAACACAGGAGAAACGTTTCCTTGAAACTGCTCTGCTGTGCGTTCGTTCACCTAACAGAGTTGAATCTATGTTGAGATTCAGCAATTCAGAAACACCTTTCTTCTAGGAGCTGCGTTGGGATATTCCCGAGTGAATGGGACCATAGACTGTACAGAGAAATATCTGCTTCTAAAACCAAAACGGAGCTATCTAACTGAATGGTTACCAATGTGTGCATTCAACTGAAAGAGTTAAACTCACGTGTGGATTCAGCGGTTTGCAAACCCTTTCTGTGCAGAATCCCAAAACCGGTATTTCCAGTCGAATGCCGGCATACGTACGAAACAGCAGGAAAGTTCGTCTAAAACTCAGGAGAAACGTTTCCTTGACACTGCTCTGCTGTGCGTTCGTTCACCTAAGAGAGTTGAATCTATGCTGAGATTCAGGGAGTCAGAAACACGTTTCTTCTAGGAGCTGCGTTGGGATATTCCCGAGTGAATGGGACCATAGGCTGTACAGACAAATATCTGCTTCTAAAACCAAAACGGAGCTATCTAACTGAATGGTTGTCAATGTGTGCATTCAACTGACAGAGTTAAACTCACGTGTGGATTCAGTGGTTTGCCAAACCTTTCTGTGCAGAATCCCAAAACAAGTATTTCCAGCCCAATGCCGGCATACGTACTAAACAGCAGGAAACTTCGTCTAAAACTCAGGAGAAACGTTTCCTTGAAACTGCTCTGCTGTGCGTTCGTTCACCTAAGAGAGTTGAATCTATGTTGAGATTCAGCGAGTCAGAAACACGTTTCTTCTTGGAGCTGCGTTGGGATATTCCCGAGTGAAGGGGACCATAGGCTGTACAGAGAAATATCTGCTTCTAGAACCAAAACGGAGCTATCTAACCGAATGGTTGTCAATGTGCGCATTCAACTGACAGAGTTAAACTCACGTGTGGATTCAGCGGTTTGCCAACCCTTTCTTTGCAGAATCCCAAAATCGGTATTTCCAGCCCAATGCCGGCATACGTACTAAACAGCAGGAAACGTCGTCTAAAACTCAGGAGAAACGTTTCCTTGAAACTGCTCTGCTGTGCGTTCGTTCTCCTAAGAGAGTTGGATCTATGTTGAGATTCAGCGAGTCAGAAACACGTTTCTTCTAGGAGCTGCGTTGCGATATTCCCGAGTGAATGGGACCATAGGCTGTACAGACAAATATCTGCTTCTAAAACCAAAACGGAGCTATCTAACTGAATGGTTGTCAATGTGTGCATTCAACTGACAGAGTTAAACTCACGTGTGGATTCAGCGGTTTTGCAAACCCTTTCTGTGCAGAATCCCAAAACAGGTATTTCCAGCCCACTGCCCGCATACATACTAAACAGCAGGAAACTTCGTCTAAAACTCAGGAGAAACGTTTCCTTGAAACTGCTCTGCTGTGCGTTCGTTCACCTAAGAGAGTTGAATCTATGTTGAGATTCAGCGAGTCAGAAACACGTTTCTTCTAGGAGCTGCGTTGGGATATTCCCGAGTGAATGGGACCATAGGCTGTACAGAGAATTATCTGCTTCTAAAACCAAAAAGGAGCTATCTAACTGAATGGTTGTCAATGTGTGCATTCAACTGACAGAGGTAAAGTCACGTGTGGATTCAGCGGTTTGCCAACCCTTTCTGTGCAGAATCCCAAAACCGGTATTTCCAGCCCAATGCCGGCAAACGTACTAAACAGCAGGAAACTTCGTCTAAAACTCAGGAGAAACGTTTCCTTGAAACTGCTCTGCTGTGCGTTCGTTCACCTAAGAGAGTTGAATCTATGTTGAGATTCAGCGAGTCAGAAACACGTTTCTTCTTGGAGCTGCGTTGGGATATTCCCGAGTGAAGGGGACCATAGGCTGTACAGAGAAATATCTGCTTCTGGAACCAAAACGGAGCTATCTAACTGAATGGTTGTCAATGTGTGCATTCAACTGACAGAGTTAAACTCACGTGTGGATTCAGCGGTTTGCAAACCCTTTCTGTGCAGAATCCCAAAACCGGTATTTCCAGCCCAATGCCGGCATACGTACGAAACAGCAGGAAACTTCGTCTAAATCACAGGAGAAACGTTTCCTTGAAACTGCTCTGCTGTGCGTTCGTTCACCTAAGAGAGTTGAATCTATGTTGAGATTCAGCGAGTCAGAAACACGTTTCTTCTTGGAGCTGCGTTGGGATATTCCCGAGTGAAGGGGACCATAGGCTGTACAGAGAAATATCAGCTTCTGGAACCAAAATGGAGCTATCTAACCGAATGGTTGTCAATGTGTGCATTCAACTGACAGAGTTAAACTCACGTGCGGATTCAGCGGTTTGTAAACCCTTTCTGTGCAGAATCCCAAAACCGGTATTTCCAGCCCAATGCCGGCAAACGTACGAAACAGCAGGAAACTTCGTCTAAAACTCAGGAGAAACGTTTCCTTGAAACTGCTCTGCTGTGCCTTCGTTCACCAAAGAGAGTTGAATCTATGTTGAGATTCAGCGAGTCAGAAACACGTTTCTTCTAGGAGCTGCGTTGGGATATTCCCTAGTGAATGGGACCACAGGCTGTACAGGGAAATATCTGCTTCTAAAACCATAACGGAGCTATCTAACTGAATGGTTGTCAATGTGTGCATTCAACTGACAGAGTTAAACTCACGTGTGGATTCAGCGGTTTGCCAACACTTTCTGTGCAGAATCCCAAAACCGGTATTTCCAGCCCAATGCCGGCATATGTACTAAACAGCAGGAAACTTCGTCTAAAACTCAGGAGAAACGTTTCCTTGAAACTGCTCTGCTGTGCGTTCGTTCACCTAAGAGAGTTGAATCTATGTTGAGATTCAGCGAGTCAGAAACACGTTTCTTCTAGGAGCTGCGTTGGGATATACCCGAGTGAAAGGGACCATAGGCTGTACAGAGAAATATCTGCTTCTAAAACCAAAACGGAGCTATCTAACGGAAAGGTTATCAATGTGTGCATTCAACTGACAGAGTTAAACTCACGTGTGGATTCAGCGGTTTGCCAACCCTTTCTGTGCAGAATCCCAAAACCGGTATTTCCAGCCCAATGCCGGCATACGTACGAAACAGCAGGAAACTTCGTCTAAAACTCAGGAGAAACGTTTCCTTGAAACTGCTCTGCTGTGCGTTCATTCACCTAAGAGAGTTGAATCTATGTTGAGATTCAGCGAGTCAGAAACACGTTTCTTCGAGGAGCTGCGTTGGGATATTCCCGAGTGAATGGGACCATAGGCTGTACAGAGAAATATCTGCTTCTAAAACCAAAACGGAGCTATCTAACTGAATGTTTGTCAATGTGTGCATTCAACTGACAGAGTTAAACTCACGTGTGGATTCAGCGGTTTGCCAACCCTTTCTGTGCAGAATCCCAAAACCGGTATTTCCAGCCGAATGCCGGCATACGTACTAAACAGCAGGAAACTTCGTCTAAAACTCAGGAGAAACGTTTCCTTGAAACTGCTGTGCTGTGCGTTCATTCACCTAAGAGAGTTGAATCTCTGTTGAGATTCAGCGAGTCAGAAACACGTTTCTTCCTGGAGCTGCGTTGGGATATTCCCGAGTGAATGGGACCATAGGCTGTACAGAGAAATATCTGCTTCTAAAACCAAAACGGAGCTATCTAACTGAATGGTTACCAATGTGTGCATTCAACTGAAAGAGTTAAACTCACGTGTGGATTCAGCGGTTTGCAAACCCTTTCTGTGCAGAATCCCAAAACCGGTATTTCCAGTCGAATGCCGGCATACGTACGAAACAGCAGGAAAGTTCGTCTAAAACTCAGGAGAAACGTTTCCTTGACACTGCTCTGCTGTGCGTTCGTTCACCTAAGAGAGTTGAATCTATGCTGAGATTCAGGGAGTCAGAAACACGTTTCTTCTAGGAGCTGCGTTGGGATATTCCCGAGTGAATGGGACCATAGGCTGTACAGACAAATATCTGCTTCTAAAACCAAAACGGAGCTATCTAACTGAATGGTTGTCAATGTGTGCATTCAACTGACAGAGTTAAACTCACGTGTGGATTCAGTGGTTTGCCAAACCTTTCTGTGCAGAATCCCAAAACAAGTATTTCCAGCCCAATGCCGGCATACGTACTAAACAGCAGGAAACTTCGTCTAAAACTCAGGAGAAACGTTTCCTTGAAACTGCTCTGCTGTGCGTTCGTTCACCTAAGAGAGTTGAATCTATGTTGAGATTCAGCGAGTCAGAAACACGTTTCTTCTTGGAGCTGCGTTGGGATATTCCCGAGTGAAGGGGACCATAGGCTGTACAGAGAAATATCTGCTTCTAGAACCAAAACGGAGCTATCTAACCGAATGGTTGTCAATGTGCGCATTCAACTGACAGAGTTAAACTCACGTGTGGATTCAGCGGTTTGCCAACCCTTTCTTTGCAGAATCCCAAAATCGGTATTTCCAGCCCAATGCCGGCATACGTACTAAACAGCAGGAAACGTCGTCTAAAACTCAGGAGAAACGTTTCCTTGAAACTGCTCTGCTGTGCGTTCGTTCTCCTAAGAGAGTTGGATCTATGTTGAGATTCAGCGAGTCAGAAACACGTTTCTTCTAGGAGCTGCGTTGCGATATTCCCGAGTGAATGGGACCATAGGCTGTACAGACAAATATCTGCTTCTAAAACCAAAACGGAGCTATCTAACTGAATGGTTGTCAATGTGTGCATTCAACTGACAGAGTTAAACTCACGTGTGGATTCAGCGGTTTTGCAAACCCTTTCTGTGCAGAATCCCAAAACAGGTATTTCCAGCCCACTGCCCGCATACATACTAAACAGCAGGAAACTTCGTCTAAAACTCAGGAGAAACGTTTCCTTGAAACTGCTCTGCTGTGCGTTCGTTCACCTAAGAGAGTTGAATCTATGTTGAGATTCAGCGAGTCAGAAACACGTTTCTTCTAGGAGCTGCGTTGGGATATTCCCGAGTGAATGGGACCATAGGCTGTACAGAGAATTATCTGCTTCTAAAACCAAAAAGGAGCTATCTAACTGAATGGTTGTCAATGTGTGCATTCAACTGACAGAGGTAAAGTCACGTGTGGATTCAGCGGTTTGCCAACCCTTTCTGTGCAGAATCCCAAAACCGGTATTTCCAGCCCAATGCCGGCAAACGTACTAAACAGCAGGAAACTTCGTCTAAAACTCAGGAGAAACGTTTCCTTGAAACTGCTCTGCTGTGCGTTCGTTCACCTAAGAGAGTTGAATCTATGTTGAGATTCAGCGAGTCAGAAACACGTTTCTTCTTGGAGCTGCGTTGGGATATTCCCGAGTGAAGGGGACCATAGGCTGTACAGAGAAATATCTGCTTCTGGAACCAAAACGGAGCTATCTAACTGAATGGTTGTCAATGTGTGCATTCAACTGACAGAGTTAAACTCACGTGTGGATTCAGCGGTTTGCAAACCCTTTCTGTGCAGAATCCCAAAACCGGTATTTCCAGCCCAATGCCGGCATACGTACGAAACAGCAGGAAACTTCGTCTAAATCACAGGAGAAACGTTTCCTTGAAACTGCTCTGCTGTGCGTTCGTTCACCTAAGAGAGTTGAATCTATGTTGAGATTCAGCGAGTCAGAAACACGTTTCTTCTTGGAGCTGCGTTGGGATATTCCCGAGTGAAGGGGACCATAGGCTGTACAGAGAAATATCAGCTTCTGGAACCAAAATGGAGCTATCTAACCGAATGGTTGTCAATGTGTGCATTCAACTGACAGAGTTAAACTCACGTGCGGATTCAGCGGTTTGTAAACCCTTTCTGTGCAGAATCCCAAAACCGGTATTTCCAGCCCAATGCCGGCAAACGTACGAAACAGCAGGAAACTTCGTCTAAAACTCAGGAGAAACGTTTCCTTGAAACTGCTCTGCTGTGCCTTCGTTCACCAAAGAGAGTTGAATCTATGTTGAGATTCAGCGAGTCAGAAACACGTTTCTTCTAGGAGCTGCGTTGGGATATTCCCTAGTGAATGGGACCACAGGCTGTACAGGGAAATATCTGCTTCTAAAACCATAACGGAGCTATCTAACTGAATGGTTGTCAATGTGTGCATTCAACTGACAGAGTTAAACTCACGTGTGGATTCAGCGGTTTGCCAACACTTTCTGTGCAGAATCCCAAAACCGGTATTTCCAGCCCAATGCCGGCATATGTACTAAACAGCAGGAAACTTCGTCTAAAACTCAGGAGAAACGTTTCCTTGAAACTGCTCTGCTGTGCGTTCGTTCACCTAAGAGAGTTGAATCTATGTTGAGATTCAGCGAGTCAGAAACACGTTTCTTCTAGGAGCTGCGTTGGGATATACCCGAGTGAAAGGGACCATAGGCTGTACAGAGAAATATCTGCTTCTAAAACCAAAACGGAGCTATCTAACGGAAAGGTTATCAATGTGTGCATTCAACTGACAGAGTTAAACTCACGTGTGGATTCAGCGGTTTGCCAACCCTTTCTGTGCAGAATCCCAAAACCGGTATTTCCAGCCCAATGCCGGCATACGTACGAAACAGCAGGAAACTTCGTCTAAAACTCAGGAGAAACGTTTCCTTGAAACTGCTCTGCTGTGCGTTCATTCACCTAAGAGAGTTGAATCTATGTTGAGATTCAGCGAGTCAGAAACACGTTTCTTCGAGGAGCTGCGTTGGGATATTCCCGAGTGAATGGGACCATAGGCTGTACAGAGAAATATCTGCTTCTAAAACCAAAACGGAGCTATCTAACTGAATGTTTGTCAATGTGTGCATTCAACTGACAGAGTTAAACTCACGTGTGGATTCAGCGGTTTGCCAACCCTTTCTGTGCAGAATCCCAAAACCGGTATTTCCAGCCGAATGCCGGCATACGTACTAAACAGCAGGAAACTTCGTCTAAAACTCAGGAGAAACGTTTCCTTGAAACTGCTGTGCTGTGCGTTCATTCACCTAAGAGAGTTGAATCTCTGTTGAGATTCAGCGAGTCAGAAACACGTTTCTTCCTGGAGCTGCGTTGGGATATTCCCGAGTGAATGGGACCATAGGCTGTACAGAGAAATATCTGCTTCTAAAACCAAAACGGAGCTATCTAACTGAATGGTTGTCAATGTGTGCATTCAACTGACAGAGTTAAACTCACATGTGGATTCAGCGGTTTGCAAACCCTTTCTGTGCAGAATCCCAAAACCGGTATTTCCAGCCCAATGCCGGCATACGTACTAAACAGCCGGAAACTTCGTCTAAAACACTGGAGAAACGTTTCCTTGAAACTGCTCTGCTGTGCGTTCGTTCACCTAAGAGAGTTGAATCTCTGTTGAGATTCAGCGAGTCAGAAACACGTTTCTTCTAGGAGCTTCGTTGGGATATTCCCGAGTGAAAGGGACCATAGGCTGTACAGAGAAATATCTGCTTGTAAAACCAAAACGGAGCTATCTAACTGAATGGTTGTCAATGTGTGCATTCAAGTGACAGAGTTAAACTCACGTGTGTATTCAGCGGTTTGCAAACCCTTTCTGTGCAGAATCCCAAAACCGGTATTTCCAGCCCAATGCCGGCATACGTACTAAACAGCAGTAAACTTCTTCTAAAACACAGGAGAAACGTTTCCTTGAAGCTGCTCTGCTGTGCGTTCGTTCACCTAACAGAGTTGAATCTATGTTGAGATTCAGCAATTCAGAAACACGTTTCTTCTAGGAGCTGCGTTGGGATATTCCCGAGTGAATGGGACCATAGACTGTACAGAGAAATATCTGCTTCTAAAACCAAAACGGAGCTATCTAACTGAATGGTTACCAATGTGTGCATTCAACTGAAAGAGTTAAACTCACGTGTGGATTCAGCGGTTTGCAAACCCTTTCTGTGCAGAATCCCAAAACCGGTATTTCCAGTCGAATGCCGGCATACGTACGAAACAGCAGGAAAGTTCGTCTAAAACTCAGGAGAAACGTTTCCTTGACACTGCTCTGCTGTGCGTTCGTTCACCTAAGAGAGTTGAATCTATGCTGAGATTCAGGGAGTCAGAAACACGTTTCTTCTAGGAGCTGCGTTGGGATATTCCCGAGTGAATGGGACCATAGGCTGTACAGACAAATATCTGCTTCTAAAACCAAAACGGAGCTATCTAACTGAATGGTTGTCAATGTGTGCATTCAACTGACAGAGTTAAACTCACGTGTGGATTCAGTGGTTTGCCAAACCTTTCTGTGCAGAATCCCAAAACAAGTATTTCCAGCCCAATGCCGGCATACGTACTAAACAGCAGGAAACTTCGTCTAAAACTCAGGAGAAACGTTTCCTTGAAACTGCTCTGCTGTGCGTTCGTTCACCTAAGAGAGTTGAATCTATGTTGAGATTCAGCGAGTCAGAAACACGTTTCTTCTTGGAGCTGCGTTGGGATATTCCCGAGTGAAGGGGACCATAGGCTGTACAGAGAAATATCTGCTTCTAGAACCAAAACGGAGCTATCTAACCGAATGGTTGTCAATGTGCGCATTCAACTGACAGAGTTAAACTCACGTGTGGATTCAGCGGTTTGCCAACCCTTTCTTTGCAGAATCCCAAAATCGGTATTTCCAGCCCAATGCCGGCATACGTACTAAACAGCAGGAAACGTCGTCTAAAACTCAGGAGAAACGTTTCCTGGAAACTGCTCTGCTGTGCGTTCGTTCTCCTAAGAGAGTTGGATCTATGTTGAGATTCAGCGAGTCAGAAACACGTTTCTTCTAGGAGCTGCGTTGCGATATTCCCGAGTGAATGGGACCATAGGCTGTACAGACAAATATCTGCTTCTAAAACCAAAACGGAGCTATCTAACTGAATGGTTGTCAATGTGTGCATTCAACTGACAGAGTTAAACTCACGTGTGGATTCAGCGGTTTTGCAAACCCTTTCTGTGCAGAATCCCAAAACAGGTATTTCCAGCCCACTGCCCGCATACATACTAAACAGCAGGAAACTTCGTCTAAAACTCAGGAGAAACGTTTCCTTGAAACTGCTCTGCTGTGCGTTCGTTCACCTAAGAGAGTTGAATCTATGTTGAGATTCAGCGAGTCCGAAACACGTTTCTTCTAGGAGCTGCGTTGGGATATTCCCGAGTGAATGGGACCATAGGCTGTACAGAGAATTATCTGCTTCTAAAACCAAAAAGGAGCTATCTAACTGAATGGTTGTCAATGTGTGCATTCAACTGACAGAGGTAAAGTCACGTGTGGATTCAGCGGTTTGCCAACCCTTTCTGTGCAGAATCCCAAAACCGGTATTTCCAGCCCAATGCCGGCAAACGTACTAAACAGCAGGAAACTTCGTCTAAAACTCAGGAGAAACGTTTCCTTGAAACTGCTCTGCTGTGCGTTCGTTCACCTAAGAGAGTTGAATCTATGTTGAGATTCAGCGAGTCAGAAACACGTTTCTTCTTGGAGCTGCGTTGGGATATTCCCGAGTGAAGGGGACCATAGGCTGTACAGAGAAATATCTGCTTCTGGAACCAAAACGGAGCCATCTAACTGAATGGTTGTCAATGTGTGCATTCAACTGACAGAGTTAAACTCACGTGTGGATTCAGCGGTTTGCAAACCCTTTCTGTGCAGAATCCCAAAACCGGTATTTCCAGCCCAATGCCGGCATACGTACGAAACAGCAGGAAACTTCGTCTAAATCACAGGAGAAACGTTTCCTTGAAACTGCTCTGCTGTGCGTTCGTTCACCTAAGAGAGTTGAATCTATGTTGAGATTCAGCGAGTCAGAAACACGTTTCTTCTTGGAGCTGCGTTGGGATATTCCCGAGTGAAGGGGACCATAGGCTGTACAGAGAAATATCAGCTTCTGGAACCAAAATGGAGCTATCTAACCGAATGGTTGTCAATGTGTGCATTCAACTGACAGAGTTAAACTCACGTGCGGATTCAGCGGTTTGTAAACCCTTTCTGTGCAGAATCCCAAAACCGGTATTTCCAGCCCAATGCCGGCAAACGTACGAAACAGCAGGAAACTTCGTCTAAAACTCAGGAGAAACGTTTCCTTGAAACTGCTCTGCTGTGCCTTCGTTCACCAAAGAGAGTTGAATCTATGTTGAGATTCAGCGAGTCAGAAACACGTTTCTTCTAGGAGCTGCGTTGGGATATTCCCTAGTGAATGGGACCACAGGCTGTACAGGGAAATATCTGCTTCTAAAACCATAACGGAGCTATCTAACTGAATGGTTGTCAATGTGTGCATTCAACTGACAGAGTTAAACTCACGTGTGGATTCAGCGGTTTGCCAACACTTTCTGTGCAGAATCCCAAAACCGGTATTTCCAGCCCAATGCCGGCATATGTACTAAACAGCAGGAAACTTCGTCTAAAACACTGGAGAAACGTTTCCTTGAAACTGCTCTGCTGTGCGTTCGTTCACCTAAGAGAGTTGAATCAATGTTGAGATTCAGCGAGTCAGAAACACGTTTCTTCTAGGAGCTGCGTTGGGATATTCCCGAGTGAAAGGGACCATAGGCTGTACAGAGAAATATCTGCTTCTAAAACCAAAACGGAGCTATCTAACTGAATGGTTGTCAATGTGTGCATTCAACTGACAGAGTTAAACTCACGTGTGGATTCAGCGGATTGCCAACCCTTTCTGTGCAGAATCCCAAAACCGGTATTTCCAGCCCAATGCCGGCATACGTACTAAACAGCAGGAAACTTCGTCTAAAACTCAGGAGAAACGTTTCCTTGAAACTGCTGTGCTGTGCGTTCGTTCACCTAAGAGAGTTAAATCTATGTTGAGATTCAGCGAGTCAGAAACACGTTTCTTCTAGGAGCTGCGTTGGGATATTCCCGAGTGAAGGGGACCATAGGCTGTACAGAGAAATATCTGCTTCTAGAACCAAAACGGAGCTATCTAACTGAATGGTTGTCAATGTGCGCATTCAACTGACAGAGTTAAACTCACGTGTGGATTCAGCGGTTTTGCAAACCCTTTCTGTGCAGAATCCCAAAACCGGTATTTCTAGCCCACTGCCAGCATACGTACTAAACAGCAGGAACCTTCGTCTAAAACTCAGGAGAAACGTTTCCTTGAAACTGCTCTGCTGTGCGTTCTTTCACCTAAGAGAGTTGAATCTCTGTTGAGATTCAGCGAGTCAGAAACACGTTTCTTCCTGGAGCTGCGTTGGGATATTCCCGAGTGAATGGGACCATAGGATGTACAGAGAAATATCTGCTTCTAAAACCAAAACGGAGCTATCTAACTGAATGGTTGCCAATGTGTGCATTCAACTGACAGAGTTAAAATCACATGTGGATTCAGCGGTTTGCAAACCCTTTCTGTGCAGAATCCCAAAACCGGTATTTCCAGCCCAATGCCGGCATACGTACTAAACAGCAGTAAACTTCTTCTAAAACACAGGAGAAACGTTTCCTTGAAACTGCTCTGCTGTGCGTTCGTTCACCTAACAGAGTTGAATCTATGTTGAGATTCAGCAATTCAGAAACACGTTTCTTCTAGGAGCTGCGTTGGGATATTCCCGAGTGAATGGGACCATAGGCTGTACAGAGAAATATCTGCATCTAAACCCAAAACGGAGCTATCTTTGAGATTCAGCAATTCAGAAACACGTTTCTTCTAGGAGCTGCGTTGGGATATTCCCGAGTGAATGGGACCATAGGCTGTACAGAGAAATATCTGCATCTAAACCCAAAACGGAGCTATCTAACTGAATGGTTGTGAATACGTGCATTCAACTGACATAGTTAAACTCACGTGTGGATTCAGCGGTTTGCAAACCCTTTCTGTGCAGAATCCCAAAACCGGTATTTCCAGCCCAATGCCGGCATACGTACTAAACAGCAGGAAACTTCGTCTAAAACTCAGGAGAAACGTTTCCTTGAAACTGCTCTGCTCTGCGTTCGTTCACCTAAGAGAGTTGAATCTATGCTGAGATTCAGCGAGTCAGAAACACGTTTCTTCTAGGAGCTGCGTTGGGATATTCCCGAGTGAATGGGACCATAGGCTGTACAGACAAATATCTGCTTCTAAAACCAAAACGGAGCTATCTAACTGAATGGTTGTCAATGTGTGCATTCAACTGACAGAGTTAAACTCACGTGTGGATTCAGCGGTTTGCCAACCCTTTCTGTGCAGAATCCCAAAACCGGTATTTCCAGCCCAGTGCCGGCATACGTACTAAACAGCAGGAAACTTCGTCTACAACTCAGGAGAAACGTTTCCTTGAAACTGCTCTGCTGTGCGTTCATTCACCTAAGAGAGTTGAATCTATGTTGAGATTCAGCGAGTCAGAAACACGTTTCTTCGAGGAGATGCGTTGGGATATTCCCGAGTGAAAGGGACCATAGGCTGTACAGAGAAATATCTGCTTCTAAAACCAAAACGGAGCTATCTAACTGAATGGTTGTCAATGTGTGCATTCAACTGACAGAGTTAAACTCACGTGTGGATTCAGCGGTTTGCAAATCCTTTCCGTGCAGAATCCCAAAACCGGTATTTCCAGCCCAATGCCGGCATACGTACTAAACAGCAGTAAACTTCTTCTAAAACACAGGAGAAACGTTTCCTTGAAACTGCTCTGCTGTGCGTTCGTTCACCTAACAGAGTTGAATCTATGTTGAGATTCAGCAATTCAGAAACACGTTTCTTCTAGGAGCTGCGTTGGGATATTCCCGAGTGAATGGGACCATAGGCTGCACAGAGAAATATCTGCTTCTAAACACAAAACGGAGCTATCTAACTGAATGGTTATCAATGTGTGCATTCACCTGACATAGTTAAACTCACGTGTGGATTCAGCGGTTTGCAAACCCTTTCTGTGCAGAATCCCAAAACCGGTATTTCCAGCCCAATGCCGGCATACGTACGAAACAGCAGGAAACTTCGTCTACAACCCAGGAGAAACGTTTCCTTGAAACTGCTCTGCTGTGCGTTCGTTCACCTAAGAGAGTTGAATCTATGTTGAGATTCAGCGAGTCAGAAACACGTTTCTTCTTGGAGCTGCGTTGGGATATTCCCGAGTGAAGGGGACCATAGGCTGTACAGAGAAATATCTGCTTCTAGAACCAAAACGGAGCTATCTAACCGATTGGTTGTCAATGTGCGCATTCAACTGACAGAGTTAAACTCACGTTTGGATTCAGCGGTTTGCCAACCCTTTCTTTGCAGAATCCCAAAACCGGTATTTCCAGCCCAATGCCGGCATACGTACTAAACAGCAGGAAACTTCGTCTAAAACTCAGGAGAAACGTTTCCTTGAAACTGCTCTGCTGTGCGTTCGTTCACATAAGAGAGTTGAATCTATGTTGAGATTCAGCGAGTCAGAAACACGTTTCTTCTAGGAGCTGCGTTGCGATATTCCCGAGTGAATGGGACCATAGTCTGTACAGAGAAATATCTGCTTCTAAAATCAAAACGGAGCTATCTAACTGAATGGTTGTCAATGTGTGCATTGAACTGACAGAGGTAAAGTCACGTGTGGATTCAGCGGTTTGCCATCCCTTTCTGTGCAGAATCCCAAAGCCAGTATTTCCAGCCCAATGCCGGCATACGTACTAAACAGCAGGAAACTTCGTCTAAAACTCAGGAGAAACGTTTCCTTGAAACTGCTCTGCTGTGCGTTCGTTCACCTAAGAGAGTTGAATCTATGCTGAGATTCAGCGAGTCAGAAACACGTTTCTTCTAGGAGCTTCGTTGCGATATTCCCGAGTGAATGGGACCATAGGCTGTACAGACAAATATCTGCTTCTAAAACCAAAACGGAGCTATCTAACTGAATGCTTGTCAATGTGTGCATTCAACTGACAGAGTTAAACTCACGTGTGGATTCAGCGGTTTTGCATACCCTTTCTGGGCAGAATCCCAAAACCGGTATTTCCAGCCCACTGCCAGCATACGTACTAAACAGCAGGAAACTTCGTCTAAAACTCAGGAGAAACGTTTCCTTGAAACTGCTCTGCTGTGCGTTCGTTCACCTAAGAGAGTTGAATCTATGTTGAGATTCAGCGAGTCAGAAACACGTTTCTTCAAGGAGCTGCGTTGGGATATTCCCGAGTGAATGGGACCATAGGCTGTACAGAGAAATATCTGCTTCTAAAACCAAAAAGGAGCTATCTAACTGAATGGTTGTCAATGTGTGCATTCAACTGACAGAGGTAAAGTCACGTGTGGATTCAGCGGTTTGCCAACCCTTTCTGTGCAGAATCCCAAAACCGGTATTTCCAGCCCAATGCCGGCATACGTACTAAACAGCAGGAAACTTCGTCTAAAACTCAGGAGAAACGTTCCCTTGAAACTGCTCTGCTGTGCGTTCGTTCACCTAAGAGAGTTGAATCTATGTTGGGATTCAGCGAGTCAGAAACACGTTTCTTCTTGGAGCTGCGTTGGGATATTCCCGAGTGAAGGGGACCATAGGCTGTACAGAGAAATATCTGCTTCTGGAACCAAAACGGAGCTATCTAACTGAATGGTTGTCAATGTGTGCATTCAACTGACAGAGTTAAACTCACGTGTGGATTCAGCGGTTTGCCAACCCTTTCTTTGCAGAATCCCAAAACCGGTATTTCCAGCCTAATGCCGGCATACGTAGTAAACAGCAGGAAACGTCGTCTAAAACTCAGGAGAAACGTTTCCTTGAAACTGCTCTGCTGTGCGTTCGTTCACATAAGAGAGTTGAATCTATGTTGAGATTCAGCGAGTCAGAAACACGTTTCTTCTAGGAGCTGCGTTGCGATATTCCCGAGTGAATGGGACCATAGCCTGTACAGAGAAATATCTGCTTCTAAAATCAAAACGGAGCTATCTAACTGAATGGTTGTCAATGTGTGCATTCAACTGACAGAGGTAAAGTCACGTGTGGATTCAGCGGTTTGCCATCCCTTTCTGTGCAGAATCCCAAAGCCGGTATTTCCAGCCCAATGCCGGCATACGTACTAAACAGCAGGAAACTTCGTCTAAAACTCAGGAGAAACGTTTCCCTGAAACTGCTCTGCTGTGCGTTCGTTCACCTAAGAGAGTTGAATCTATGCTGAGATTCAGCGAGTCAGAAACACGTTTCTTCTAGGAGCTGCGTTGCGATATTCCCGAGTGAAGGGGACCATAGGCTGTACAGAGAAATATCTGCTTCTAAAACCAAAACGGAGCTATCTAACTGAATGGTTGTCAATTTGTGCATTCAACTGACAGAGTTAAACTCACGTGTGGATTCAGCGGTTTTGCAAACCCTTTCTGTGCAGAATACCAAAACCGGTATTTCCAGCCCACTGCCCGCATACGTACTAAACAGCAGGAACCTTCGTCTAAATCTCAGGAGAAACGTTTCCTTGAAACTGCTCTGCTGTGCGTTCGTTCACCTAAGAGAGTTGAATCTATGTTGAGATTCAGCGAGTCAGAAACACGTTTCTTCTAGGAGCTGCGTTGGGATATTCCCGAGTGAATGGGACCATAGACTGTACAGAGAAATATCTGCTTCTAAAACCAAAAAGGAGCTATCTAACTGAATGGTTGTCAATGTGTGCATTCAACTGACAGAGGTAAAGTCACGTGTGGATTCAGCGGTTTGCCAACCCTTTCTGTGCAGAATCCCAAAACCGGTATTTCCAGCCCAATGCCGGCATACGTACTAAACAGCAGGAAACTTCGTCTAAAACTCAGGAGAAACGTTTCCTTGAAACTGCTCTGCTGTGCGTTCGTTCACCTAAGAGAGTTGAATCTATGTTGAGATTCAGCGAGTCAGAAACACGTTTCTTCTTGGAGCTGCGTTGGGATATTCCCGAGTGAAGGGGACCATAGGATGTACAGAGAAATATCTGCTTCTGGAACCAAAACGGAGCTATCTAACCGAATGGTTGTCAATGTGTGCATTCAACTGACAGAGTTAAACTCACGTGCGGATTCAGCGGTTTGTAAACCCTTTCTGTGCAGAATCCCAAAACCGGTATTTCCAGCCCAATGCCGGCATACGTACGAAACAGCAGGAAACTTCGTCTAAAACTCAGGAGAAACGTTTCCTTGAAACTGCTCTGCTGTGCCTTCGTTCACCAAAGAGAGTTGAATCTATGTTGAGATTCAGCGAGTCAGAAACACGTTTCTTCTAGGAGCTGCGTTGGGATATTCCCTAGTGAATGGGACCAGAGGCTGTACAGGGAAATATCTGCTTCTAAAACCATAACGGAGCTATCTAAATGAATGGTTGTCAATGTGTGCATTCAACTGACAGAGTTAAACTCACGTGTGGATTCAGCGGTTTGCCAACACTTTCTGTGCAGAATCCCAAAACCGGTATTTCCAGCCCAATGCCGGCATATGTACTAAACAGCAGGAAACTTCGTCTAAAACACTGGAGAAACGTTTCCTTGAAACTGCTCTGCTGTGCGTTCGTTCACCTAAGAGAGTTGAATCAATGTTGAGATTCAGCGAGTCAGAAACACGTTTCTTCTAGGAGCTGCGTTGGGATATTCCCGAGTGAAAGGGACCATAGGCTGTACAGAGAAATATCTGCTTCTAAAACCAAAACGGAGCTATCTAACTGAATGGTTGTCAATGTGTGCATTCAACTGACAGAGATAAACTCACGTGTGGATTCAGGGGATTGCCAACCCTTTCTGTGCAGAATCCCAAAACCGGTATTTCCAGCCCAATGCCGGCATACGTACTAAACAGCAGGAAACTTCGTCTAAAACTCAGGAGAAACGTTTCCTTGAAACTGCTGTGCTGTGCGTTCGTTCACCTAAGAGAGTTAAATCTATGTTGGATTCAGCGAGTCAGAAACACGTTTCTTCTAGGAGCTGCGTTGGGATATTCCCGAGTGAAAGGGACCATAGGCTGTACAGAGAAATATCTGCTTCTAAAACCAAAACGGAGCTATCTAACTGAATGGTTGTCAATGTGTGCATTCAACTGACAGAGATAAACTCACGTGTGGATTCAGGGGATTGCCAACCCTTTCTGTGCAGAATCCCAAAACCGGTATTTCCAGCCCAATGCCGGCATACGTACTAAACAGCAGGAAACTTCGTCTAAAACTCAGGAGAAACGTTTCCTTGAAACTGCTGTGCTGTGCGTTCGTTCACCTAAGAGAGTTAAATCTATGTTGGATTCAGCGAGTCAGAAACACGTTTCTTCTAGGAGCTGCGTTGGGATATTCCCGAGTGAATGGGACCATAGGCTGTACAGAGAAATATCTGCTTCTAAAACCAAAACGGAGCTATCTAACTGAATGGTTGTCAATGTGTGCATTCAACTGACAGAGTTAAACTCAGGTGTGGATTCAGCGGTTTGCAAACCCTTTTTGTGCAGAATCCCAAAACCGGTATTTCCAGCCCAATGCCGGCATACGTACGAAACAGCAGGAAACTTCGTCTAAAACTCAGGAGAAACGTTTCCTTGACACTGCTCTGCCGTGCTTTCGTTCACCTAAGAGAGTTGAATCTATGCTGAGATTCAGCGAGTCAGAAACACGTTTCTTCTAGGAGCTGCGTTGGGATATTCCCGAGTGAAAGGGACCACAGGCTGTACAGAGAAATATCTGCTTCTAAAACCAAAACGGAGCTATCTAACTGAATGGTTGTCAATGTGTGCATTCAACTGACAGAGTTAAACTCACGTGTGGATTCAGTGGTTTGCCAACCCTTTCTGTGCAGAATCCCAAAACAGGTATTTCCAGCCCAATGCCGGCATACGTACTAAACAGCAGGAAACTTCGTCTAAAACTCAGGAGAAACGTTTCCTTGAAACTGCTCTGCTGTGTGTTCGTTCACCTAAGAGAGTTGAATCTATGTTGAGATTCAGCGAGTCAGAAACACGTTTCTTCTAGGAGCTGCGTTGGGATATTCCCGAGTGAATGGGACCATAGGCTGTACAGAGAAATATCTGCTTCTAAAACCAAAACGGAGCTATCTAGCTGAATGGTTGTCAATGTGTGCATTAAACTGACAGAGGTAAAGTCACGTGTGGATTCAGCGGTTTGCCAACCCTTTCTGTGCAGAATCCCAAAACCGGTATTTCCAGCCCAATGCCGGAATACGTACTAAACAGCAGGAAACTTCGTCTAAAACTCAGGAGAAAAGTTTCCTTGAAACTGCTCTGCTGTGCGTTCGTTCACCTAAGATAGTTGAATCTATGCTGAGATTCAGCGAGTCAGAAACACGTTTCTTCTAGGAGCTGCGATGCAATATTCCCGAGTGAATGGGACCATAGGCTGTACAGACAAATATCTGCTTCTAAAACCAAAACGGAGCTATCTAACTGAATGGTTGTCAATGTGTGCATTCAACTGACAGAGTTAAACTCACGTGTGGATTCAGCGGTTTTGCAAACCCTTTCTGTGCAGAATCCCAAAACCGGTATTTCCAGCCCACTGCCAGCATACGTACTAAACAGCAGGAAACTTCGTCTAAAACTCAGGAGAAACGTTTCCTTGAAACTGCTCTGCTGTGCGTTCGTTCACCTAAGAGAGTTGAATCTATGTTGAGATTCAGCGCGTCAGAAACACGTTTCTTCTAGGAGCTGCGTTGCGATATTCCCGAGTGAATGGGACCATAGGCTGTACAGACAAATATCTGCTTCTAAAACCAAAACGGAGCTATCTAACTGAATGGTTGTCAATGTGTGCATTCAACTGACAGAGTTAAACTCACGTGTGGATTCAGCGGTTTTGCAAACCCTTTCTGTGCAGAATCCCAAAGCCGGTATTTCCAGCCCACTGCCAGCATACGTACTAAACAGCAGGAAACTTCGTCTAAAACTCAGGGGAAACGTTTCCTTGAAACTGCTCTGCTGTGCGTTCGTTCACCTAAGAGAGTTGAATCTATGTTGAGATTCAGCGAGTCAGAAACACGTTTCTTCTAGGAGCTGCGTTGGGATATTCCCGAGTGAATGGGACCATAGGCTGTACAGAGAAATATCTGCTTCTAAAATCAAAACGGAGCTATCTAACTGAATGGTTGTCAATGTGTGCATTCAACTGACAGAGGTAAAGTCACGTGTGGATTCAGCGGTTTGCCATCCCTTTCTGTGCAGAATCCCAAAACCGGTATTTCCAGCCCAATGCCGGCATACGTTCTAAAAAGCAGGAAACTTCGTCTAAAACTCAGGAGAAACGTTTCCTTGAAACTGCTCTGCTGTGCGTTCGTTCACCTAAGAGAGTTGAATCTATGTTGAGATTCAGCGAGTCAGAAACACGTTTCTTCTAGGAGCTGCGTTGGGATATTCCCGAGTGAAGGGGACCATAGGCTGTATAGAGAAATATCTGCTTCTGGAACCAAAACGGAGCTATCTAACTGAATGGTTGTCAATGTGTGCATTCAACTGACAGAGTTAAACTCACGTGTGGATTCAGCGGTTTGCAAACCCTTTCTGTGCAGAATCCCAAAACCGGTATTTCCAGCCCAATGCCGGCATACGTACGAAACAGCAGGAAACTTCGTCTAAATCTCAGGAGAAACGTTTCCTTGAAACTGCTCTGCTGTGCGTTCGTTCACCTAAGAGAGTTGAATCTATGTTGAGATTCAGCGAGTCAGAAACACGTTTCTTCTTGGAGCTGCGTTGGGATATTCCCGAGTGAAGGGGACCATAGGCTGTACAGAGAAATATCTGCTTCTGGAACCAAAACGGAGCTATCTAACTGAATGGTTGTCAATGTGTGCATTCAACTGACAGAGTTAAACTCACGTGCGGATTCAGCGGTTTGCAAACCCTTTCTGTGCAGAATCCCAAAACCGGTATTTCCAGCCCAATGCCGGCATACGTACGAAACAGCAGGAAACTTCGTCTAAAACTCAGGAGAAACGTTTCCTTGAAACTGCTCTGCTGTGCCTTCGTTCACCAAAGAGAGTTGAATCTATGTTGAGATTCAGCGAGTCAGAAACACGTTTCTTCTAGGAGCTGCGTTGGGATATTCCCTAGTGAATGGGACCACAGGCTGTACAGAGAAATATCTGCTTCTAAAACCATAACGGAGCTATCTAACTGAATGGTTGTCAATGTGTGCATTCAACTGACAGAGTTAAACTCACGTGTGGATTCAGCGGTTTGCCAACACTTTCTGTGCAGAATCCCAAAACCGGTATTTCCAGTCCAATGCCGGCATATGTACTAAACAGCAGGAAACTTCGTCTAAAACACTGGAGAAACGTTTCCTTGAAACTGCTCTGCTGTGCGTTCGTTCACCTAAGAGAGTTGAATCAATGTTGAGATTCAGCGAGTCAGAAACACGTTTCTTCTAGGAGCTGCGTTGGGAAAATCCCGAGTGAAAGGGACCATAGGCTGTACAGAGAAATATCTGCTTCTAAACCCAAAACGGAGGTATCTAACTGAATGGTTGTCAATGTGTGCATTCAACTGACAGAGTTAAACTCACGTGTGGATTCAGCGGATTGCCAACCCTTTCTGTGCAGAATCCCAAAACCGGTATTTCCAGCCCAATGCCGGCATACGTACTAAACAGCAGGAAACTTCGTCTAAAACTCAGGAGAAACGTTTCCTTGAAACTGCTGTGCTGTGCGTTCGTTCACCTAAGAGAGTTGAATCTATGTTGACATTAAGCGAGTCAGAAACACGTTTCTTCTAGGAGCTGCGTTGGGATATTCCCGAGTGAAGGGGACCATAGGCTGTACAGAGAAATATCTGCTTCTAGAACCAAAACGGAGCTATCTAACTGAATGGTTGTCAATGTGCGCATTCAACTGACAGAGTTAAACTCACGTGTGGATTCAGCGGCTTGCAAACCCTTTCTGTGCAGAATCCCAAAACCGGTATTTCCAGCCCAATGCCGGCATACATACTAAACAGCAGGAAACTTCGTCTAAAACTCAGGAGAATCGTTTCCTTGAAACTGCTGTGCTGTGCGTTCGTTCACCTAAGAGAGTTAAATCTATGTTGAGATTCAGCGAGTCAGAAACACGTTTCTTCTAGGAGCTGCGTTGGGATATTCCCGAGTGAATGGGACCATAGGCTGTACACACAAATATCTGCTTCTAAAACCAAAACGGAGCTATCTAACTGAATGGTTGTCAATGTGTGCATTCAACTGACAGAGTTAAACTCACGTGTGGATTCAGCGGTTTTGCAAACCCTTTCTGTGCAGAATCCCAAAACCGGTATTTCTAGCCCACTGCCAGCATACGTACTAAACAGCAGGAACCTTCGTCTAAAACTCAGGAGAAACGTTTCCTTGAAACTGCTCTGCTGTGCGTTCTTTCACCTAAGAGAGTTGAATCTCTGTTGAGATTCAGCGAGTCAGAAACACGTTTCTTCCTGGAGCTGCGTTGGGATATTCCCGAGAGAAGGGGACCATAGGCTGTACAGAGAAATATCTGCTTCTAAAACCAAAACGGAGCTATCTAACTGAATGGTTGCCAATGTGTGCATTCAACTGACAGAGTTAAACTCACATGTGGATTCAGCGGTTTGCAAACCCTTTCTGTGCAGAATCCCAAAACCGGTATTTCCAGCCCAATGCCGGCATACGTACTAAACAGCAGTAAACTTCTTCTAAAACACAGGAGAAACGTTTCCTTGAAACTGCTCTGCTGTGCGTTCGTTCACCTAACAGAGTTGAATCTATGTTGAGATTCAGCAATTCAGAAACACGTTTCTTCTAGGAGCTGCGTTGGGATATTCCCGAGTGAATGGGACCATAGGCTGTACAGAGAAATATCTGCTTCTAAACCCAAAACGGAGCTATCTAACTGAATGGTTATCAATGTGTGCATTCAACTGACATAGTTAAACTCACGTGTGGATTCAGCGGTTTGCAAACCCTTTCTGTGCAGAATCCCAAAACCGGTATTTCCAGCCCAATGCCGGCATACGTACTAAACAGCAGGAAACTTCGTCGAAAACTCAGGAGAAACGTTTCCTTGAAACTGCTCTGCTGTGCCTTCGTTCACCTAAGAGAGTTGAATCTATGTTGAGATTCAGCGAGTCAGAAACACGTTTCTTATAGGAGCTGCGTTGGGATATTCCCGAGTGAAGGGGACCATAGGCTGTACAGAGAAATATCTGCTTCTAGAACCAAAACGGAGCTATCTAACCGAATGGTTGTCAATGTGCGCATTCAACTGACAGAGTTAAACTCACGTGTGGATTCAGCGGTTTGCCAACCCTTTCTGTGCAGAATCCCAAAACCGGTATTTCCAGCCCAATGCCGGCATACGTACTAAACAGCAGGAAACTTCGTCTAAAACTCAGGAGAAACGTTTCCTTGAAACTGCTCTGCTGTGCGTTCGTTCACCTAAGAGAGTTGAATCTATGCTGAGATTCAGCGAGTCAGAAACACGTTTCTTCTAGGAGCTGCGTTGCGATATTCCCAAGTGAATGGGACCATAGGCTGTACACACAAATATCTGCTTCTAAAACCAAAACGGAGCTATCTAACTGAATGGTTGTCAATGTGTGCATTCAACTGACAGAGTTAAACTCACGTGTGGATTCAGCGGTTTTGCAAACCCTTTCTGTGCAGAATCCCAAAACCGGTATTTCCAGCCCACTGCCAGCATACGTACTAAACAGCAGGAAACTTCGTCTAAAACTCAGGAGAAACGTTTCCTTGAAACTGCTCTGGTGTGCGTTCGTTCACCTAAGAGAGTTGAATCTATGTTGAGATTCAGCGAGTCAGAAACACGTTTCTTCAAGGAGCTGCGTTGGGATATTCCCGAGTGAATGGGACCATAGGCTGTACAGAGAAATATCTGCTTCTAAAACCAAAAAGGAGCTATCTAACTGAATGGTTGTCAATGTGTGCATTCAACTGACAGAGGTAAAGTCACGTGTGGATTCAGCGGTTTGCAAACTCTTTCTGTGCAGAATCCCAAAACCGGTATTTCCACCCCAATGCCGGCATACGTACGAAACAGCAGGAAACTTCGTCTAAATCTCAGGAGAAACGTTTCCTTGAAACTGCTCTGCTGTGCGTTCGTTCACCTAAGAGAGTTGAATCTATGTTGAGATTCAGCGAGTCAGAAACACGTTTCTTCTTGGAGCTGCGTTGGGATATTCCCGAGTGAAGTGGACCATAGGCTGTACAGAGAAATATCTGCTTCTGGAACCAAAACGGAGCTATCTAACCGAATGGTTGTCAATGTGTGCATTCAACTGACAGAGTTAAACTCACGTGCGGATTCAGTGGTTTGTAAACCCTTTCTGTGCAGAATCCCAAAACCGGTATTTCCAGCCCAATGCCGGCATACGTACGAAACAGCAGGAAACTTCGTCTAAAACTCAGGAGAAACGTTTCCTTGAAACTGCTCTGCTGTGCCTTCGTTCACCAAAGAGAGTTGAATCTATGTTGAGATTCAGCGAGTCAGAAACACGTTTCTTCTAGGAGCTGCGTTGGGATATTCCCTAGTGAATGGGACCACAGGCTGTACAGGGAAATATCTGCTTCTAAAACCATAACGGAGCTATCTAACTGAATGGTTGTCAATGTGTGCATTCAACTGACAGAGTTAAACTCACGTGTGGATTCAGCGGTTTGCCAACACTTTCTGTGCAGAATCCCAAAACCGGTATTTCCAGCCCAATGCCGGCATATGTACTAAACAGCAGGAAACTTCGTCTAAAACACTGGAGAAACGTTTCCTTGAAACTGCTCTGCTGTGCGTTCGTTCACCTAACAGAGTTGAATCTATGTTGAGATTCAGCAATTCAGAAACACGTTTCTTCTAGGAGCTGCGTTGGGATATTCCCGAGTGAATGGGACCATAGGCTGTACAGAGAAATATCTGCTTCTAAACCCAAAACGGAGTTATCTAACTGAATGGTTATCAATGTGTGCATTCAACTGACATAGTTAAACTCACGTGTGGATTCAGCGGTTTGCAAACCCTTTCTGTGCAGAATCCCAAAACCGGTATTTCCAGCCCAATGCCGGCATACGTACTAAACAGCAGGAAACTTCGTCTAAAACTCAGGAGAAACGTTTCCTTGAAACTGCTCTGCTGTGCGTTCGTTCACCTAAGAGAGTTGAATCTATGTTGAGATTCAGCGAGTCAGAAACACGTTTCTTCTTGGAGCTGCGTTGGGATATTCCCGAGTGAAGAGGACCATAGGCTGTACAGAGAAATATCTGCTTCTAGAACCAAAACGGAGCTATCTAACCGAATGGTTGTCAATGTGCGCATTCAACTGACAGAGTTAAACTCACGTGTGGATTCAGCGGTTTGCCAACCCTTTCTTTGCAGAATCACAAAACCGGTATTTCCAGCCCAATGCCGTCATACGTACCAAACAGCAGGAAACTTCGTCTAAAACTCAGGAGAAACGTTTCCTTGAAACTGCTCTGCTGTGCGTTCGTTCACCTAAGAGAGTTGAATCTATGCTGAGATTCAGCGAGTCAGAAACACGTTTCTTCTAGGAGCTGCGTTGCGATATTCCCAAGTGAATGGGACCATAGGCTGTACACACAAATATCTGCTTCTGGAACCAAAACGGAGCTATCTAACTTAATGGTTGTCAATGTGTGCATTCAACTGACAGAGTTAAACTCACGTGTGGATTCAGCGGTTTGCAAACTCTTTCTGTGCAGAATCCCAAAACCGGTATTTACAGCCCAATGCCGGCATACGTACGAAACAGCAGGAAACTTCGTCTAAATCTCAGGAGAAACGTTTCCTTGAAACTGCTCTGCTGTGCGTTCGTTCACCTAAGAGAGTTGAATCTATGTTGAGATTCAGCGAGTCAGAAACACGTTTCTTCTTGGAGCTGCGTTGGGATATTCCCGAGTGAAGTGGACCATAGGCTGTACAGAGAAATATCTGCTTCTGGAACCAAAACGGAGCTATCTAACCGAATGGTTGTCAATGTGTGCATTCAACTGACAGAGTTAAACTCACGTGCGGATTCAGCGGTTTGTAAACCCTTTCTGTGCAGAATCCCAAAACCGGTATTTCCAGCCCAATGCCGGCATACGTACGAAACAGCAGGAAACTTCGTCTAAAACTCAGGAGAAACGTTTCCCTGAAACTGCTCTGCTGTGCGTTCTTTCACCTAAGAGAGTTGAATCTCTGTTGAGATTCAGCGAGTCAGAAACACGTTTCTTCCTGGAGCTGCGTTGGGATATTCCCGAGTGAATGGGACCATAGGCTGTACAGAGAACTATCTGCTTCTAAAACCAAAACGGAGCTATCTAACTGAATGGTTGCCAATGTGTGCATTCAACTGACAGAGTTAAACTCACATGTGGATTCAGCGGTTTGCAAACCCTTTCTGTGCAGAATCCCAAAACCGGTATTTCCAGCCCAATGCCGGCATACGTACTAAACAGCAGTAAACTTCTTCTAAAACACAGGAGAAACGTTTCCTTGAAACTGCTCTGCTGTGCGTTCGTTCACCTAACAGAGTTGAATCTATGTTGAGATTCAGCAATTCAGAAACACGTTTCTTCTAGGAGCTGCGTTGGGATATTCCCGAGTGAATAGGACCATAGGCTGTACAGAGAAATATCTGCTTCTAAACCCAAAACGGAGCTATCTAACTGAATGGTTATCAATGTGTGCATTCAACTGACATAGTTAAACTCACGTGTGGATTCAGCGGTTTGCAAACCCTTTCTGTGCAGAATCCCAAAACCGGTATTTCCAGCCCAATGCCGGCATACGTACTAAACAGCAGGAAACTTCGTCTAAAACTCAGGAGAAACGTTTCCTTGAAACTGCTCTGCTGTGCGTTCGTTCACCTAAGAGAGTTGAATCTATGTTGAGATTCAGCGAGTCAGAAACACGTTTCTTCTAGGAGCTGCGTTGGGATATACCCGAGTGAATGGGACCATAGGCTGTACAGAGAAATATCTGCTTCTAAAACCAAAACGGAGCTATCTAACTGAATGGTTGTCAATGTGTGCATTCAACTGACAGAGTTAAACTCACGTGTGGATTCAGCGGTTTGCAAATCCTTTCTGTGCAGAATCCCAAAACCGGTATTTCCAGCCCAATGCCGGCATACGTACGAAACAGCAGGAAACTTCGTCTAAAACTCAGGAGAAACGTTTCCTTGACACTGCTCTGCCGTGCGTTCGTTCACCTAAGAGAGTTGAATCTATGTTGAGATTCAGCGAGTCAGAAACACGTTTCTTCTAGGAGCTGCGTTGGGATATTCCCGAGTGAATGGGACCATAGGCTGTACAGAGAAATATCTGCTTCTAAAACCAAAACGGAGCTATCTAACTGAATGGTTGTCAATGTGTGCATTCAACTGACAGAGTTAAACTCACGTGTGGATTCAGCGGTTTGCCAACCCTTTCTGTGCTGAATCCCAAAACCGGTATTTCCAGCCCAATGCCGGCATACGTACTAAACAGCAGGAAACTTCGTCTAAAACTCAGGAGAAACGTTTCCTTGAAACTGCTCTGCTGTGCGTTCATTCACCTAAGAGAGTTGAATCTATGTTGAGATTCAGCGAGTCAGAAACACGTTTCTTCGAGGAGCTGCGTTGGGATATTCCCGAGTGAAAGGGACCATAGGCTGTACAGAGAAATATCTGCTTCTAAAACCAAAACGGAGCTATCTAACTGAATGGTTGTCAATGTGTGCATTCAACTGACAGAGTTAAACTCACGTGTGGATTCAGTGGTTTGCCAACCCTGTCTGTGCAGAATCCCAAAACAGGTATTTCCAGCCCAATGCCGGCATACGTACTAAACAGCAGGAAACTTCGTCTAAAACTCAGGAGAAACGTTTCCTTGAAACTGCTCTGCTGTGCGTTCGTTCACCTAAGAGAGTTGAATCTATGTTGAGATTCAGCGAGTCAGAAACACGTTTCTTCTTGGAGCTGCGTTGGGATATTCCCGAGTGAAGGGGACCATAGGCTGTACAGAGAAATATCTGCTTCTAGAACCAAAACGGAGCTATCTAACCGAATGGTTGTCAATGTGCGCATTCAACTGACAGAGTTAAACTCACGTGTGGATTCAGCGGTTTGCCAACCCTTTCTTTGCAGAATCCCAAAACCGGTATTTCCAGCCCAATGCCGGCATACGTACTAAACAGCAGGAAACTTCGTCTAAAACTCAGGAGAAACGTTTCCTTGAAACTGCTCTGCTGTGCGTTCGTTCACCTAAGAGAGTTGAATCTATGTTGAGATTCAGCGAGTCAGAAACACGTTTCTTCTAGGAGCTGCGTTGCGATATTCCCGAGTGAATGGGACCATAGGCTGTACAGACAAATATCTGCTTCTAAAACCAAAACGGAGCTATCTAACTGAATGGTTGTCAATGTGTGCATTCAACTGACAGAGTTAAACTCACGTGTGGATTCAGCGGTTTTGCAAACCCTTTCTGTGCAGAATCCCAAAACCGGTATTTCCAGCCCACTGCCAGCATACGTACTAAACAGCAGGAAACTTCGTCTAAAACTCAGGGGAAACGTTTCCTTGAAACTGCTCTGCTGTGTGTTCGTTCACCTAAGAGAGTTGAATCTATGTTGAGATTCAGCGAGTCAGAAACACGTTTCTTCTAGGAGCTGCGTTGGGATATTCCCGAGTGAATGGGACCATAGGCTGTACAGAGAAATATCTGCTTCTAAAACCAAAACGGAGCTATCTAACTGAATGGTTGTCAATGTGTGCATTAAACTGACAGAGGTAAAGTCACGTGTGGGTTCAGCGGTTTGCCAACCCTTTCTGTGCAGAATCCCAAAACCGGTATTTCCAGCCCAATGCCGGCATACGTACTAAACAGCAGGAAACTTCGTCTAAAACTCAGGAGAAACGTTTCCTTGAAACTGCTCTGTTGTGCGTTCGTTCACCTAAGAGAGTTGAATCTATGCTGAGATTCAGCGAGTCAGAAACACGTTTTTTCTAGGAGCTGCGATGCAATATTCCCGAGTGAATGGGACCATAGGCTGTACAGACAAATATCTGCTTCTAAAACCAAAACGGAGCTATCTAACTGAATGGTTGTCAATGTGTGCATTCAACTGACAGAGTTAAACTCACGTGTGGATTCAGCGGTTTTGCAAACCCTTTCTGTGCAGAATCCCAAAACCGGTATTTCCAGCCCACTGCCAGCATACGTACTAAACAGCAGGAAACTTCGTCTAAAACTCAGGAGAAACGTTTCCTTGAAACTGCTCTGCTGTGCGTTCGTTCACCTAAGAGAGTTGAATCTATGTTGAGATGCAGCGCGTCAGAAACACGTTTCTTCTAGGAGCTGCGTTGCGATATTCCCGAGTGAATGGGACCATAGGCTGTACAGACAAATATCTGCTTCTAAAACCAAAACGGAGCTATCTAACTGAATGGTTGTCAATGTGTGCATTCAACTGACAGAGTTAAACTCACGTGTGGATTCAGCGGTTTTGCAAACCCTTTCTGTGCAGAATCCCAAAACCGGTATTTCTAGCCCACTGCCAGCATACGTACTAAACAGCAGGAAACTTCGTCTAAAACTCAGGGGAAACGTTTCCTTGAAACTGCTCTGCTGTGCGTTCGTTCACCTAAGAGAGTTGAATCTATGTTGAGATTCAGCGAGTCAGAAACACGTTTCTTCTAGGAGCTGCGTTGGGATATTCCCGAGTGAATGGGACCATAGGCTGTACAGAGAAATATCTGCTTCTAAAATCAAAACGGAGCTATCTAACTGAATGGTTGTCAATGTGTGCATTCAAATGACAGAGGAAAAGTCACGTGTGGATTCAGCGGTTTGCCAACCCTTTCTGTGTAGAATCCCAAAACAGGTATTTCCAGCCCAATGCCGGCATACGTACTAAACAGCAGGAAACTTCGTCTAAAACTCAGGAGAAACGTTTCCTTGAAACTGCTCTGCTGTGCGTTCGTTCACCTAAGAGAGTTGAATCTATGCTGAGATTCAGCGAGTCAGAAACACGTTTCTTCTAGGAGCTGCGTTGGGATATTCCCGAGTGAATGGGACCATAGGCTGTACAGAGAAATATCTGCTTCTACAACCAAAACGGAGCAATCTAACTGAATGGTTGTCAATGTGTGCATTCAACTGACAGAGTTAAACTCACGTGTGGATTCAGCGGTTTGCCAACCCTTTCTGTGCAGAATCCCAAAACCGGTATTTCCAGCCCACTGCCAGCATACGTACTAAACAGCAGGAAACTTCGTCTAAAACTCAGGAGAAACGTTTCCTTGAAACTGCTCTGCTGTGCGTTCGTTCACCTAAGAGAGTTGAATCTATGTTGAGATTCAGCGCGTCAGAAACACGTTTCTTCTAGGAGCTGCGTTGCGATATTCCCGAGTGAATGGGACCATAGGCTGTATAGACAAATATCTGCTTCTAAAACCAAAACGGAGCTATCTAACTGAATGGTTGTCAATGTGTGCATTCAACTGACAGAGGTAAAGTCACGTGTGGATTCAGCGGTTTGCCATCCCTTTCTGTGCAGAATCCCAAAGCCGGTATTTCCAGCCCAATGCCGGCATACGTACTAAACAGCAGGAAACTTCGTCTAAAACTCAGGAGAAACGTTTCCTTGAAACTGCTCTGCTGTGCGTTCGTTCACCTAAGAGAGTTGAATCTATGCTGAGATTCAGCGAGTCAGAAACACGTTTCTTCTAGGAGCTGCGTTGCGATATTCCCGAGTGAATGGGACCATAGGCTGTACAGACAAATATCTGCTTCTAAAACCAAAACGGAGCTATCTAACTGAATGCTTGTCAATGTGTGCATTCAACTGACAGAGTTAAACTCACGTGTGGATTCAGCGGTTTTGCAAACCCTTTCTGTGCAGAATCCCAAAACCGGTATTTCCAGCCCAATGCCGGCATACGTACTAAACAGCAGGAAAC